>NC_140339.1:25590278-27990278 GCF_963514085.1 Chelon labrosus | reverse complement strand
TATTCCAATAAGTAAAACAGATTCACATTCAGTATGAAATACAAATGCTGATAAGCAAATTTGAATTCTGCCATCATGATTATGCAATCTGAGCGTCTGGAAGGATTTAAGGACATTAGTTTTAACACCTTTTGTCTGTGATTAAGGAATAGATACCTACTTAACCTGGGGAAATTTAGAGCACATCTCATATTAGATACTTCATTAATCCTGTTTCTTGTTGTACAGCGTATATACTAAGCAGTTACCTTAGGTTGGTGCCTCCTAACTTTCAACTACATAGACATTATGGCAGCCACTTAAGCGCTTGAGCTTTCTGACTGTTATCTGCGGACTATTCAGGTACTCATACTGCACTGCATGGTGCCATGCTCTCTGTGTGAATGTACCTCTGCACTTATAATAGCAAGTGTAAGCATGAGAGAATGCCATTTAAAATACATTATATTAGTTAAACCTCAGGTTAGCTTCAGCTAAGTGTTGTAATGTTGTTTGGACGCAGACCTATTATTACTTGATATGGAGTAACAAGAAATGTGCTAAATATATGTATAACAGAAAAGGAGGGAAAAAAAGGAACCGATCTTTTCACCTGAATTTATCACGAAAACGTGAATAAGGAAGAAGTGTTGAGTTTGAAAACACCATCAACTGCAAAGCAACCTACTAGTATATATATTGTGTATACTGTATATAAATTATTAATAATAAAAATTAGGAATAACAGCCTGTAATATATAATAAAGTTCCTTGAGGTAATGCTAGTCTCTGTTCTTTAGGTTATCAGCAGAATGCAGTTACAGTCCGACCTGCGAGGCCCAAAGGCCCAGATACGTTCCACAGCGTTCCTCCATTTCCTCCCCTGCATCAGACTCTCTAGTTGGGCCTTCAGTCCAGCGATGGCCTCCAGGGTCCTGAGGCTGATGTCCAGGCTTTTCCCCTCCTTTAGAGACATGTTTATCATCTCCAGAGTCCGAATCACCTCCGAGCTATTTTCCAACAGACAGGTTACCTCTGACCAGAAAAGATCAAATCATATTATTGTCATGGCTTCATCACGGTTTATAAGACACATCAGACTTCTGTGGCTTCAGGTTTCACTTCAGTTTTCATCATTTAAGATACCTTAGCTTTACATATCACATCTGGTATTCACTAAGAAGTCATTTGAGTCATTCTCAACCTGGTCCCCCCGACACAGCAAACTGGTTCTCAATTCTAATGACAAGGATCCAAATCACTTCATAAGTGATTGGTCAGGTGTCGAACTTGCAAACCTATAAATGCCTGCGACTGACAGAAAGTGTGCAACATTGTTCGTACTGGTATGATGCACTCTTTGCGCCTTACGCTCTTCTCCTTAGACATTGTCCTAGACACAACATACAACCTATTTAATTTAAAGATAACCTGCTGGGTGCGTGTCCTAGCCTTACCCTGTGGTAGGGGTATTGCACGGACGCTGACAGAGGCCAGTCTGTTGGGAGTGGTGAGTGTAACCAGACCACTGGGGTCCACATGTAAGGTGTCAGACAAACGACCTTGAGAGATCTCTTCTTTCACCTAGTAACACACACATGAGAAAATATGGATATTAATCATTTGTACTAACAGATGATTACTCAGTTTAAATGTTTGTGTTTAGTACACTGCTGTGATTATGAGTATATCAGAAAATCCAACACATCTACAATTGCAATAGTACTCATTCTGATTTTCCAATTCTCCTCATCATTCCACACTGGTAAAGTAAACTGGAGTTTTAATTCTAGCGCAACTTCATCTTCTTCCAAGGGCATGAAATGAGAAGTCGCCAAAACTCCAGTGGTATATCAGGACCATGAACCCAATGAATGATTTCTAATAAAGCCCTGTCATATACTTAATTCTGGTGGAGTTCTGACCACAAAGTCCTGCATACCATTTCCCTGCATAGCCCACACACACAAAATGCTTGACAGAAAACCCAGCAGCTTTCACTAACTGGTTAACCATGCCTACTAAGTAATGACTGTGGGGATGACTCACCTGATGAATGATGGCAACTTTCTGTTGCTTACCCAGATCCTCGTTCACCATATCCACTTTTGGAGGACGGATCACTGTTTCTCTGAATGGAATGATGGGCTTTGACACGCTGATCTCAATTTTAGCAAACCTTTAAAAGCAAATTAAAACAAACAATTTTTTTTTTTTTTAATTGGTCTCCAATAACCAGCAACATGCCAGTTTTGATATTCGACTGGATTACTTCAATTTAAGAATAGAAATACCAACCATAAAAGGAATATGTCCATAGGGAGAGCGTCTTTTATAAGTTTCAAATCAGTTAGAAAGAGTTTAGGTTAGCTAACAGGTTTCTAGCAACAGCAAGAGCTATGAGAGGCATTCAGAAAATAAGGGAATGGGCAGTTCCAGAGCAAAAAGAGATGCATGTAGACTGCAGCTTCACACGTGAAGGGCTGTAAATATTAATATGAACCATAACAATTTTTTTGACGGATATCTATGACTCATCCTTCATCGAAAGATCCAGAATTGATGCACAACATAGTACTGTAAGGTCTTGATCTTACTATATAACTCACCAATTATGATAAAGCAATTCATATTAGACGAATAGTTTTTTCATTATTTCAAATTAATAGGCTCAAGATGTCCAACATCTCTGAAATTCCATTCCCAATATACAGAGGTTTTAACAGCAGGTTTTTATGATCTAAAGTAATTGACAGTGACGTAAGATAATTTGCCTAAATCCCATGAAAAAGAAATAAATCATTTTGTCTTAAAATTCCATCTTTATACACACATCTGCAACATTCTGCTGAAGAGCATCCAATTTGGATTGATACAGAAAAAGTCATAAAGAAACACACAGTTTCCCCCTGTTTTAGTAATGATCATTAAACTCTAAAATGGCCTGCAATTAATTAAGAAATACTCACTCAATCTAACTGGGAGACACTTTCACTGATTTATGTCTTTAGCAACCAGTGGACTCATGACTGACAGCCAAAATCAGGATAAAATACAACAATGTCAACCTTATTTTATTATTAACTTCATTTAAATTTCACTGATATTAACTATAAAATGAAAATACAAAACAAATGATTTTTTTTGCAGTGAGTGTGTATGTGCAAGCAGGTTTGCTATCCATATGGTGATGTAACAAACTGACTGATTAGGCTGCCTGTTGGTATTATAGGCTTTACAGAGCAACACAGACGCTTCCTGGCTGACCCAGGGGTCACTGGGTCATTTCAAAATAGATGTCTGCATTTGTATATGCACTAGGGTGCTGCAGATACAAGGGTGAGACAGCATTACTTAAACAGACACACAACAAGAGATTTACATTACATCCGCTAACAGGAAAGTGGTGATGCCTCGTATTCCTAGTTACTACTACCCATATATTATCTCTCTTAATTATTGGTGAGTTGAAGTGAGCCCACACACTTTTAGTTTCCATGACAATTGAGTGTACTGAAGAATGTACAGTGACTCTATGCAAATGCAAATAAACGCAGGTACTGTGTATGAATACAAGTCAAAGGTGATCATTTTAAATACGTCCCATTTAATAATTTTAAGCCATCCAATCTACAGTTCATATCCAAGCTTTCAGCCATTTCAAGCAAATTACTTTGGTTCTGAAGACTTGCTCAGATTTGATCTGTTGCCAGTTGACAGATTGATCTAATTTGTGACCAAATATACAGTGTGCAAACAGGTAAAACTGTGAGCTTTCTCAAATGATGCAGGAATCGACTGAGTGTGTGCTAACTCTTCAGATCAGAAAATTGAATATTCCAAAATGGACTGGATTACAAATCAATTGCATATGTGAGCACTAATTAACAGGGCAGCTTGTGAGGATAGAGAGAGCGTGAGAGTAGAGAATTACACACACACGCAAGAGACAGATAATCCCCTCAGAATGATGAAGCTGTGATGTCACAGTCTTGTGCTTGCTGAAGTGGCAGGATAGAGGTGACCTCATTATGACACGACACTGTGAAGGTCAGGCTGCTTGCCAATGATGTCACAAAGGGCTCAGACTGACATCGGCCAGCATGAAGTGCCAGCCAGTCACCTAAATCGCCACCGAGTGAATTGAACAGTCTAGTCGGTCAGACACCCAATAAGCGTGACATTAAGTCACACCACCAGCCAATGAGCCAAAAAAGCCCAACATAATGCGATGATATACTACAGCTAGCCACCAACCACCCATACAGCCAATCAGACTAGCGTTGAGCTAAGTAGCCAGCCACCCAGCCAGTCTCTGTCCTCCTTTCCCCTCTTTGTTCCAAATTGTCTGGCCAGGCTCTAAACATAGCTGCAGCACTACACATGGCCTCATTTCTCTAGTGGGAATCCCTCAGATACAGTGCGGCAGACAGCAAAGTGGAATCCTAATCCATTTTACTAACACTGACAGAGACTTACGATCATGCCTCAGACGGCAAATGAACCAATTAACTCGAGGAACACTGCACCCTCTGCTGCTAGTAAATTAGTATTTGTAGCATATTTTCATTTGTGACAATTTATCACTAATATACAGAGAGTCATGAAGGTCTTGACTCAAACCTGTGACCCTTTTGTAGGCTGTAGTGTGTACATTTGTGTTAGACTATACCATATTGTTAGGTGTAGTATTTTGCTCTTTATACATGCAAAAAAAATGCACGGACCATTCATAAATGTCAAGACCAGACTAGATATCCGGTGTATACACTCACTTGCCATGTTTTACACAAGTGAGGACCAATGTTCCCTCTAATTTTTCATGTGTCTGGGCATACACAAAAACTCTGTGAGTACACTGTGGACCACTGTGAGCAACATCACACGTGCACGCTGGGGCCACACACCAGTATCACACCTGTCCAAAACCTGAGATCATAGCAAGTTACATAGTTTATCAAAAGAATCCCATTATAGCAGTAATTTTTTACCTATATATTATATTCATCTATTTATTGCGCATAGTGCTGTCTGTGATGTGTGTGTGTTGCTTGTATGTCTTTATGCCACTGTCAAAGACAATTTTCCATTTTATGTAAGTTTTATGGACATTAAAGAAGTCTAAGTCTAACTGTATAAATGAATATAAAACAATAGAAAGCAGAACATTCCTCTTGTAATAGCGCAATAAGAAAAGTTCAAACAGAAAGTTTGAGGAAAAGTTGTAGCTTTGTTGTCTTCTGGTATCTTCTTCACAAGCAACAGTACCTCGACCAATGAGATGAGCAGGATTCCCGCTGTCAGCTTATTGGTCACAGTTTACCGTAAATGTTCCTATAAAGCGCCTTGTTACTCATTAATTACATTGACATTTTACACGCTACTTTTGATTCTCACGGTAATACGGGACAAAGTGCGTCCTGTTTCAGCTCAATACGGGACGCGTACTTTTGTTTCTAAATACGGAACGATTCTGTTTTTCAAGGGACTGTTGGCAACCCCAAGTTTTGCAGAGCAGACCTTTCTCTCTCGAAAAAGAAAAATCTTACCCAGTGTCACCGCTGGTTCTTTGTTTGCACACACTCCGACAGCCATTCCATCTTAAAAGAACCACATTTAATTTTTACTTTGTCTTGGTGAGTGGATGCGCCACTGCCTTAACTCCGCCGCACTGTTAGCTAACCTGCAAAACACCGGCGCCGCGGTGGATATGGGGGGGCACGTACTGTCATGATTGGCAGCGTAAGTGAACCGCATCATACCATTGGCTGGACAGCTGTCACTCACTGAGTTACATTGCAAAATGGTACATAAACAAATAATTTACTTGTTTAATTTATTTACAGTTCATGTTGGATTTTTTTATGCGCTGCATAGATTTTCTTGTGCGCGGAGAACGTGCGAGCAGTGCGCGATTGCGCAAGCGCGCAGCTTAGAGGGAACATTGGTGAGGACTAATACTTTGAATGTAACCACCCTGCTATAAATCGTTCTCGACTGTTCTAATGTTCAGTTTATGTTGAAACAGCGTCAGAAGGGGGGTAATTCAACTGGATGATCATTTTGGAAGATATATTTTATGGTGCCATTAAACTGAACTGAAATAAACACCAAAATGTTTCTTTTTTTAGACAAGCCCCCTGACTCAAATGGGGTTGCCAAAATAATAAAAACATGCGTTGACACAACACAGTACAAGTAAATAGTACTACAAACCACAGCCTCTAAAATGAGAACACAGTGGAATCAACAGCTCTCTCAGTTATTTGAAACAAATGCTGAATACCATAACCTCCATAATGCTAGGATTTATTACGAGACTGATATTAGAATGCATTTCTTTCCACTCATGTACCTAATGAACTGGCACTTGATGGTTGCTGATGTCTCTGGTTTCCAGCCTGCAGGCACTTATTGCCCGCAAAGAATTCTTGACAAACTCTAAGTATTTAACATAAGGAGCTGTCACCAGCTCCAGCAGCGTTACCTTCACTTCATCTGTCTCTGTGCCTCTCTATGTGCGTGATATGGAACAGATGGTGTTCATAAGCAACTGTTCGCTAAAAGATCAACTTAAAAGATGATCTGTCAATGGCTTTTACACCAAACGACCAAATATGGTGATTTAGCTCCATTTTAAAACGTTTTCTGTTTCACTGACAGAGTGTCCAATAGAACTGACAGTAACCTCCACAATGTACTTTAAATCTCAACTAGCAGACTAACACATGATATGACAACAATACTTTAGCACAAGCCACAGAATAATATCTCTGATCTAAGCCATACAGCTTAACAGGTTTATGTTGAAGCAGTCTAATTGTTTTCTTGTGTTAAGACAGTAACTCTCCACTGCAATACAGGAAAAGAGCTATTTATTCATTCATGCGTGTTGAATCACCAGACTGTGGTGATGATGGCTGGGCCATACATATTTAGCCCTAGTTTTTCAGCATTCTATCATGTACACAAGACCCAAACTACATGTTTACGTACCCTTTTACAAGATTCTTATTTACACTCGACAAAATGTACCAGCAGCTGCTGTCATATCAGACAACAGAATAAACACATACACTGCGGCCTAAAAAGCTAAGTCAGCAGATTTCTGTTGTGTAAATTTTTTTAACATACAAGTATTTGTGCCCCTCTGAATTTCTACATTTCTGCATAAAACATCATCAGATTTTCACTGAAGGTAGATAAAGAGAATATGAAGAATATGATACTTGTATATTTGTTTATTCAGGAAAATTACCCAATATTACATATCTGGGCAGTGCAAAAGTAAGTGAATCTCTAGGATTACGAGTTAATCTTAAGACTAAGTTAGAGTTCATCTATTCAGAAGTGTTTCCAGTGAATGTAACAAGGCTCAGGTTTCATTCAGTGCCTGGTTTTCTGTCTGTACTGTAATATGTATCTCCAAAAGCAGCTAGATAGAATAGATTTCATTAACTCCCAGTCAACTAAAACAAATATTTCCAATGCAAACTTCTTGATACCCAATGTTAAGTGTGTATACTGGGCAGTGTACAATATTCCGTAAATGTCACATGGAGTGTTTTCTCAAATGAAGCTTCAGGCTTTTCTGGAAAACCCTTTCTCTAAACTTGATCACTTAGTTGAATCTTTCTGGTCACGTAAGAGCACAGCAGTGAAACTAGGACCAAACCCAATTCTCCCCTCGATCTGCCGGTCAATGACCTCACGTTGCTCTTCTTAGGAGGCTGGCAGCTTTCAGCCAGTAATGTAATGATAGCCAGATAATAATGGTTCTGAAATTGGAAACAGATCAGCCCTGGCTCTCAGATTTGAGTCACTCAGCATATGAAAACACACTATATTCAACCTGCACTGAAGATCCACATACACGCAGTCACTACACAAGAGCCCACAAATTAAGACAAGCACACAGAGACGATCAATACAACTTGAAGACTATGAATCAGTCATATATGGAGATGTATGAAAATGGAATGCAAGGAAAACAGACAGCACATCTGCAAAAGCACACAGGCACACACATACATACGCTTGGAGATGTGACGCACACACTGACCGTTCTCTGAGGTCGTCCAGGCAGCGCTGCAGATGAACCTCACCAGCAGTGACCAGAACATGTTCCCCCGTCTCCTGGATCAGAACCTCAGCACAGGGGTCTGCTTGGTTCAACAAACGCATCCCGTGCACCAGCTTTGGCATCTCGTCTAATACAAACAAGGAGGAAATCCATGAATTGATTTGTTACTAACAGTTTGTCGGCCATAACATTGACAGCTTGAGAAAAGTGGTACCAGTGCACCTTGAGTAAAATGAATGTTGGCCTGTATATGTGAAGCCAGTGTTGTACGTTCTGAGTCAGTGAATATGCAAGGGTGGAAGTTGGGAGCAGCGGAGGAATTTTGGTGTCCGAAACAGATGGAGACATCTCAGCGCATTGTTTAACGTCATATTAACAATTGGCTTCGTGCTGAACTCCTAAAGGCGTAAAAACAACTTTAATACAGATGATTGTTTTATCAGTAGGGACAGGTTCAAAGCCTTAGTCAGCCTGTAGGTTTCAATATTTTCAGTAGAGCTGGCGCAGACTTTGGGACAATGTTTACACAAAGGACTTTTTTATGATGTGAAAAGTTTCATCTGTGTGTGACTGTGTCATACAGAGGGAAGTTTTCAGTTAAAAGCCTGTCTTGACAATCACTGGCTTCTTGTTCAGGCTGCTGTGTGCTCTGCCAGAGAATGAAGCATTCTGCCAGTTAAGGTGTATTTTCCTGTTCCCTGTGAGTGCTGGTTGAGAGAATCGCACTAAGGAATGGCCGTTGGAGGTCACTGTTAAACTTTACAAAATCTGTTGATTGGGAACAGATAAAAATTTTATTCTGCTTATGTTACAGTTTTTATATTTGAATATCCTAATGTGCTAGTGCGCAATTGTCTATACACCACTCCCGTTAATGCAGTACGATAGGCTGCTGTCATGCTTAAAATGGAGCGACTGCTTTCAAACATTAATGCTGCTCTTCTCTCAGAATATTTGTCTGATATCACACAGGACTCATGGTCAGCGCAAGAGATCCCTTAACACATACTGTAGCTCTGCAATAGGTGTGTGTACAAGAGTGTAACAGAAACACACTTTCCACTGAACTGTTTAAAAACCAAAATTACCCTGCATTAGGGTAGTTTTGGTTACATTAAGGTAAAAAAATAAAAATAAAATAGTAAGATTCATGAACAGATTAGGTGTGAGGTTGCCTTCTAAGACCTACTTGGATGTTTGGGTTCTATGGCGACTCGTACAATAGGCGTGGCCTCAAAGTTGAGGGGGCTGAAGGGTGGGCATGCAGGAGCAGTTGACAGGGTGGCTGACTTCAAGACATAGTCCTCCAGCCCTCCGATACCTGAATGAGGATAGAAGAACAACATCAACACACAACAAAAAACAACATTAGGGTTATGGTATGACCAGTGTTGGAAAGATATTAACTTGGAGAAAAGAAAGAGTCCCTTTCTTTTACTGTAGCTGCTGTCAAGCCTTAGAGCATCTGAAATTAAACCAAACTTTGCTATTTGGTACCAAGCAAATATAACCTTTCTTTTAAATTAACTGTTAGTTTAAACTGGAGCATTACCTGTGCAGGTTTGTTAACATTGTTTATTCATTGATACTGAACTTTATGATATTCAGTCTATCTGAATAAAATGCCTGAACTGTTGGTCAACTTTGTGCTTATGATGAGAAGGTTTTTAGTACACTAATGCATTCTAATGTAACAGTAATGCACTAAATATTAGCTTCATGAAGGTTATGGTATTCAGCATTAGTTTAAAAGAACTGCTATTGATTGAACTTTGTTCTCATTTTAGAGGCTGTGGTTTGCAGTACTATTGATTTGTATTGTGTCGTACCGACATACTTTTCTATTAATGTGACAACCCCATCTGAGTCAGTGAGCCAGGCTAAATAACAGAAACACAGTGATTTATTTAATCCAGTTTAACAGCATCACAAACCACATCCTCCACAATGATCATCCAGTTAAATTACTACCTTTCTAACACCGTTCCAACATAAACTGAACACTAGAACAGACATGAAGGATTCAGTTACGTTTCAATGCATTTGTTTTCACTAGTGTACCTGAGCTGGGAAGTGAGTGTATTTCTCTCATTGGTTGACAGGTTGTGTGAGAGCACAATAAATAAATCCACACTGTTCTAAAACATATGAAGATATGTGAACATATAATGAAGACTTCATACAGTATTAACAGACGTTAAGCTACAAACATATAAGAACTTTGTATAAACAGTTTTAGTTTTAACTGTTTTCTGTATTGTGTGAATGTTTTACTTAAACTCTTGGTTGAAATCAACAAAGCACAGTTTCCTAGCAACAAATTTACAGTTCTGGGCATGACATTTAGTCAGTATGATAATAAGACTGATCAAGAATACCTGGGTGAGTATTATTTTCACACATTCCTCCAGAGCAAAAGCAGACTTCCATCAATGCTGTCATAGCAAAGTCACGTAGTTTGTGATAAATGGGGTTACTGACATCATGTAATACATACAATAACAACTAAATTACACGCCATTAAAGATGTACACAATGAATGCTTTCAAAAAGCCTGCCCTTGAAAAACCATCCAGTTAGTATTTACAGTAAGTCACATTAGTTCATAGTAATTATAAGTGTGTTTACTCAACATAGTTTCAGAAGGCATTACTCTGTTTAAAAACATAACCACAGTAAATTATATTTTATATCTTAACCATCACCTTAACCAAGGTAAGACTTTGAGGCAACTACAAAAACAGCGTTCAGCCTTGAGTGAAGGACACATTCATGTAAGTGTTCAGTGTTCAGTGACGCACTGTAACACCACAATGTCTACTGTCAAATCTTGTCTTGTACTGTCTCTGTGACAAATCACACCATGCCTGTCTATTATTCACCAGTGGGCCCTGGACCTGACACTTAATACTTGAGTGAACTACAGGACCATTCTTGGCCTGCTCCTCCTGACCAAACCATGCCGACCAACGGAAATGGCAGGGTGTCAGCTCAGGCCCTCTTTAATCTCTGATGGTTAAATGAATGGTTCCCAAACTGTGCTGGAAGATCTAGGAGTAAGGAGTTGTACAAATTAGTCGACTGCTCAGTTTGTTGACTTCTCTCCTGTGCCATGACGCTTTAAGCATCAAGTCAACTAGTCACTGATCACGTGACAACAACAGCATAGACTCATCTGAGAAGACAGGCGAGGAGCCCAGCGGGTCATTGCAGCAAACTAGCAGCGGTTCATCAAGTGTGTGGAAATACTTCACTAAAGATGAAGCCCATACTACTGTGACATGCAGGATATGTACTGAAAAACAACAGAAGTACTACAGTCAGTATTTCCCATACAATGTTAACACTATGGCAGCTGACAGGGTCTAATTTGCTACGCCATGGTCTCATAACGAATTGGACGTATTTTTGCACGTTTAAACACCTTGTGTTTGTTTTTCCTATTGCTCCTGAAAGCATCTCTCCCTCTCTCTCTCCTCCCCAAAGCTGCCTCCCCCCAGACCCTCCAAACACACCGGTCGCTCGCCTGCTTTGTAATTTAACCTGATGGAGAAAACGGCACGGCCAACCCACGTAGCATGAGAAGCTATTTGTGTTATGCCATCACCAATAAAAATGTACCTCACTGCCACTTTTTAAAACCCGATGTTTGTGCTCTTGATTTTTTAGACCATCGAGATCTGCAATTATTTAAAGAGAGTTGTTCAAAACCCGGAGGAAAAGACTCCAGACGCAACGTGAACTAGCTAAATTTTATAAGTGCTAGATAGCAAAGTTATATTGAAAGTCAACTGTTAATTAACTATAATGTTAACCATAAATTAGATTTATTCACTGATACTTTTTAATCTTACATATAATTGTCCATATAATGCCATATCTCAACAGCCTTATGTTTAATATTCCTGTAGATGAACTGCACAGGCTCCTGCTGCTGATTGCTAAATCCAATATGATAAATTCATTAGCAGTACAATAAATAGTGTTTCTTGTACAGCTCTTATATCTGATGTGTTTAACAATCACTGTGGTCCACATGATGTTGTGTGCAGCGACAGTTATCGCAATACACCTTCAGTTATGGCTATTCCAATTTTGTTGGAAAGGTGACTGCACAACGACAATAAAGGCGGTCTTATCTTACTGTTTGGCATAATTATCAATTGCCTCTGCACACTGTGTTTCTGGCTATGCCATTGTGTGTGCAACATATACTTTAGATTAGATACTCTAAAATAATGGAGCAGATATAATATTTCACATTACCCACAATCCTTCCATTTGCAACCAAAGACTGAC
Source organism: Chelon labrosus (assembly GCF_963514085.1). Classification (NCBI taxonomy): domain Eukaryota; kingdom Metazoa; phylum Chordata; class Actinopteri; order Mugiliformes; family Mugilidae; genus Chelon; species Chelon labrosus. Next base: position 27,977,917 of record NC_140339.1, on the reverse strand, counting down.
CGCTAACAAGCTGTGATGCAGAAAATTGCATAACACTTATTGGACTGTAACAGAAGTTCACTAAAGTAATAATGGTTTAACTAGAATTCAACGTATGCAGTTTCTGCAGGTCGTAGGAAACAAAATTCCATTCAAGTTCCATCACACCACATTAATATGAAAAAGTAAAGATGACAATTACATTCTTCTTTCAGCTGTTAAATGAGCCACTATTAATGTGGACTGAACAAAAAAAAAAAAGCTGTCATGCAGAGAAACTACAAAACTAAATTTAAGATTTTCTAACACTTATTCTGAATTCTATTCAAACTATTCTGAAAGGCCTTCAATGGTCTCGTATTTATATAGCACTTTTCTACCTACTGGTACTCAGAGTGCATTACCCATTCGCTCACACAAGCACACACACATTCACACACCAGTGCCAAGTACTGGCAGAAACTCAGGGTTCAGTTGTCAAAGAAACCTTGGCATGTGGCATGTTCCGGGGATCATACCACTAACCCTGTGGTTCGTGGACAACCCACTCTACCTACTGAGCAACATGATTAAATGAAGTCCTTAATTTAAGAATTTATTAGACTTTTGTCACAATCAGGACTTTTATGCATCTGGTATCCAACGGGAAAGACTGATTAGTAACTACTTTTAACTGACCAAACTTGAAGAAAGACAAAAATGCTTGAAAGCACACAACTACACACACACAGGGGACCAGGCCTGGTTATGTCTGACTGCAGAGCTCAGGATGATTCAAGCCTAAAGACATTTCCTTCAACCACAAAGAAAGTTGGCTGCGCTCTGGTTACATAAAGGTTTTTTTTTTTCTCTCATTCTCCATCAGCACACAGAAATGAATAAGGTAGCGGATGTGTAATGAAAATTGTGAGGACGTATTAAGGAAAACAGAGATTCATATTCATATTCCATACTGAACAGTTGCTTTCCCTGAAACTATAAATACATTTTCTCGTTCTTTGGAAGAAGTAATTTGGTACACTACACACTTTAAAACAGATATTCACCGTGCCTCAGAGTGTTTGGAGGCAATTAAATGGCAAGGATGCCTCCTAGGTGATTCAGATGCTGTTGGTCAGGGAACAGTTTGTGTGCTGGTAACCCTTTAACTCTCCCATGGGTCTCTCTGAGTCATCACTAGGATCTCTCTGCTAATTCAGTGAGATGTTCTTGATAGATCTAGGCTTTGTAGAGTGATTTGCCCCACCAACGCTCTGCACCTAACCTCAGTGGGCATGTATTTTGAGTTTCAGCCCTGCGTCTGGAAGTTGATGACCAGTTCTTCAAATCTGGTCCTCTTTCCCTCACACACATCTTCCAATTCAACAGTTTTTTCCACTAAGATAATATTCTTGGTGGCTTCTGAGACCAAATGTGTTGAGTGGTCGGGTTATGTGATGTAGGGTGAGAAAAGGCAGCTGTGTGGAGAGCTCTGCATCGCCAGGCAACTTTTACCCCAAGTTTCCCCAAGTCTGACCTGATTCTATGCAAGATTAATGTGGAGGTGGAAGAGTGCCTGGACATAGACAAGGACAACATCTACACAGTATAACAGATGTTCAGCAGTATGCAGGGACTATCTGGAATACACCGCAACACGTTGCTAGTGAGGGCTAATTTCACCCATTAGCAAAATCAATCAAAAGCCCTATTCACACGGGACTAGTTTTACCTAAGGACATCATGTGATTTCGTAATTACCCCATCCCCACCCCCACCCACACCCACACCCACACACACACACACACACACACACCCACACACACACACACACACACACACACGGGGAGAGTACAGATTTCTTTTCCTTGATTCCATTGTATTTGATTTCCTCATTTCCTCATCATTGATTCTCAAGAGAAATGAAGAAGCAGAACAAACTTGCGTGCGTTATTTGTGGATGTGATGGAGGAAGCCTGACTGTAAGTCTCAGGGAACATTACAGAGCCAGACGTATGGCATGAATTAAGTTCTACTTTTTGTCACCCGAGAAAAAAAAAGAAAAAAACATTGTAAGAAGTGCTGTATCTGTGGAAAAATGGCAGATGGAAAGGCAATAAATATGATGTGGGACTGGAAATTGTTAAATGTTCAGCATGGATTGTGTTTTATTAAGTACAAGGCCAGAGCCTTGGATATCAGCTCCTTTTTAGATCCTATGGAATTTCCCTTGCACTGGAAAGTCTCACTTAAGCTGCAGAGAGTCCAGCATGTGTATGTGAGTGCATGTAGCCTAGATGTGCATTGGCAGAAGTGGGAGAGCTGCACTACTGGCTAAATGACACGACCAAGGTATAAAAAAAAAAAAAAAAAACAGAAAGAAAGACAAAGAAAGAAAGAAAGAAACTGCAGTTAGAACTTCTGATTAATATGGCATATTTTTGTTTTTATTCTGTAAATCTTTAAAATAATTGCATATATTGTTAATGTCTTAACAGCACTTGTGTGGTGTAGTGGGATGTGCATGGGCATATGTCTACAATCAGTTACAGACGTTTAGAATTAAATAATGTCTAGTCAGATTTTTGAAAGAAATGAACACATGCGTTGCAGATGAGAAGTTAAAAGGGATAAGTCAGTTGAAGGGATCATACTTGTTGAGTACATTAAAACTAAAATATGTTTTTGAATAAGCCTGTATATTCTACAGATGTCATTTTTATATGTTTGCTATTATTTTTGTGTCCACTGTTGATGGAAAGTATAATTTAACAATGAGTAAAAAAAAAAAAAATGAGTGAATAGCTGTGTTAAGAAAATAAAAGTATTACAAGTTTCCTTTGTTGACTTCTAATAGCATTATGGGAAACATCTTATAGGTCTGTGTCTACTTTCTAGAAAATGGAAAACGAAATACATTTGTACAAATGTTCAGATTTGAGCTGCAACAGAAATACTTCAGAAATAGAACCATAGATCACCTCAGTGTAGCATATCTCTGCACTCCGCTTAAAGTGCAGGTGGCTTTATAGAGTCCTTATTGTTCCACAGGGCAGCTTTAACAAGCTCTGCACCTAACCATGAACCCTGGAATGACCAACACAGAGACAGCTAAATGATTCCAGAACGTCGACTTTAGGTAACCATCAAAATGAGGCTCAGCTAGCAATGAGTACATAAATCACAGAGACTCCATTTTAACCCAGAACTGGAAGAAACCTTAGTATATTCATACAGTTCTCATGAAGCTACAGGTGTAAAAAAAGACCAAATGTAGTGGTTACATTTAGAGTTAGCGCGACACAACTACCCCAAATAATGAATATATAATAACCACTAAACGACCATAATTATCAGCCCAAACTTGCTGACTGTGTTTCTGCCAAAATCTGCAAATATCAGTCCTTGTGTAATGACAATTCTTCTTACTACAGAAATTATGGTCATAAAATGTGATGGAATTGTTAAACTTTACGTTGTGTGATAGCCAAAACTGTGACATGCACCAAAAGAAAAAAAAAAACCAACAACTTTTGACTGGTTCTGTACATGACGTATGCATTTTTGTCTCTCCTTCTCTTTGCTTTTAATTGAAATGTTCAACAAATTAACAAATTAATTAAGTCAACAAAACCGAAATAAGCATTTTTCATGCTTTAAGACATGTTAAGACACAACATGGAATAAATGGTCAAAGCATTTAACATTACATGAGATTTTTAGTTAAACCAACTTGGCATTTAATGAATTAAACTTACAAGGACAATTCATCTACAACATCTACCCTGCTGTTATTGGATGTTAATTAAAAACTAATGTGTTCGATGTTTTGGTTGTTACTATGAATAACTGTGCTGTATGTGTGAAAATGTAGTCTTAAATAAGAGACAATATATTCAATTCAATTCAGTTCAGTTCAATTCAGTTTTAATCAATAATAACACAAATTGTCTCAAGACGCTTTACAAAAAATAAATATATGTGTAAATGGTAAATTAACCATATGCTGAGGCTGATGTATGCAAAGAAGCCATGTTGAGTTAAGTGACCCTATTTACTTAAATGACACTGGGAGCTTTATTAACTTGCCATGATTAATGAATGATGGTTGGCTAACTTTAACTGAAGCACAATGCTTACCAGTATCATGTCAAAGTAGGTAGCCATCAGATTGATGAACGTGAGCCATAGCCAGACATGTATTCACTGGTGTTTTACTGTACCTTTGCTCATGGATCTGGGAGAGCTATTAGTTACAGTAGTCACCCGGCCATGGCTTTAAAGTGCATGTTAATCTCTAATCTGCACAGAGGTTAGAAATGTGTGTTTTTGTCAGTTGATGAGTTTTGAGGTGTATACTGTATTTTGAAATTCTGCCTATGATGAATTCTTAATAACGTATCTCCTACGCTGTTCTGTAATAGTTACGTCAATCATTCTTTTGTGTGAACAAAGAAGGTTGGAATTAGAGAGGTGAGCAAAGACAGCGGGGGTTTAAACTGAAAATACAAAAGCTCAAGTGAGTAAGATATTTCCACTGAAAGGTAAGAGGCTTGTGGCTACATTGTGATTATGATGTCATTGTAGAGGCAAATCTGCAGGATTTGGAGTAGTTTTGATATATACATATTTTTAAATCTCTCAAATCACTTCCTACATGCATCAACTAACATGCTGTTAAAACCTGCAGATGCTGTGATTTCTGAATAACTGAAATTTATAATGCTGACTGTAGCTCTACGTATGCCAGGGCTATAGCGGTTGGAAGATCAGTCAATGTGAAGAAATTTGCGTCATTTTAAAAATCCTGAAATAATTAATATGAAACAATAAAATAAAAAATTCTGCCAGTAACCACACTAATAAGGGATTTTATACTCTAAACTCCATTACCTTTTCAAACTTGAACTCTGAACACTCTCTCCACTCCAATGACTCACTAACCCCCCCCCCACATCAACATGCACTACGCACTCCGATACAACCACAAACTCCCAAACAATGCACACGCCTCTTTCAGCTGAGATGGACACTTGCACAAATACATTTATGATATTTTGCACTACATGAATCCTTTAGCACTGTTATCAGTACTCAACATAGCAAAAATAATGTTAATAATGATGCTCACTCTAGTTAAGTCTTGAATCTTGAGTTAGCCTGTACGGTTGTATCTATCAGTAGCAGTATTCATTCATTCATTGCAAAGGCAGATTTTGTACTTACAGCTATCCTGTGTAGTTGTATATATCAGGAGCTGTGTACATTTATTGTATAATTCAATTTTCCACTTCTAGATTATGTACATCTTCTGTTTAGAAAATCTTTACGTAGTGTAGTAAATCCAGCAGTGCAGAATTAGTTGCAGTTATGATAGTTCTTGTGCGTAGCTCGTTAGCATATACACCAATCAGCCACAACATTAAAACCACTGACAGGAGAATTAAACAGCATTGACCATCTTGTGACAGTTCAATGTTCACTAGATCCCAAACTGATCAAGTATCTGTGGGATGATCCACAGAGGCCCCTCCCCTCAACCCATAGGACCCAAAGGCCCCCACTAACAACATTCTGTTGCCAAACACCACAGGACACCCTCAGAAGGCCCATGTCCATTCTCTGATGAGTCACAAATGTTTTGGAGACACAAGGGAGACCTCTACTATATTAGGAAGGTGGTCATAATAGTACACCTGATCGGTATAAGTAGCACAGTGGGACTGGGAGAAAGAGTATTTCACACCACTGTAAGTTTTTATTAACATATTGTGGACGCGACAATAAACATGAATCTTGAAAAATATTTATTTTTGTAACCTGATGAGGAAAAAGGCAGGTGACCGTAACTGAGAATGAAATACAGAATGTAGACTGAACAGATAAGGCATGTTGTACATGTGAACTAATATAAAATCACTATATCCATAACTTGGTAGTCCAATGCCTCACGTCTGTATCTCTGTTCATGGGTTTGTTTGTGCTTGTTGCCCGTGTTCGGGTAAAAGTGTTGTATGGTCTACATGACAGGCTCCTTGTGCTCTTTCCCATGACTCATTTACTCAACATCTGCATGTGTGTTAGAGTCAGTAAGATGGGAAAGGGCCTGGTAGCCAGACATACGTCAGCAGTGTGAAGTGTGAAGCAAGCCTGGGCAAAGGACAAAACGGCTCATACATTCACACCACAGTCACCCCTGGCTTTTTATAAAGGCTCAGATTCTGACGCATGAATTCAGACACATATAGAGCCACCCCCCCAACCCCCCAGTTCCCCATGTTATTAGAGAGAGCCTTGCTTTAACTTGCAGTCTGACAAATGAGTCACCTGTAGTTGAAGCTGCTTTTACTGTCGCACTTTGAATAGAAGCCATGGCCTTCTATTCAGAGCATGACATGTGTTTGTTCTGGGTGTTTTTATATCCGCAACAACAGAGAGGTTCTTTTATCGCCTTCTGTATCCCGGATACAAAGATTGCTGTTGTATCTGCCTTGAAATTTAATACAGCTAAGCCACTTCCAGTTGTAGCAGGACATGCTTTCTGTTGGCCAGAATGTGTAATAAAGTCTTTCACGTAGACATTTAGTAACAGAATCCTTAGATTTGGTCATCAGATATACTCCCTTCCTCCTTAACACGCAATAGAAGTTCACTCCTGCAATTCTTTACGCCATCTGATCATGGGCTTACACTTAACTATAAAGGTCTTAAACGTTAAACTTAACACTGCCCATATCACATTATATGGTAATCCCTGGTCTGACTCTATTTACACAGGCATCCTGAGTGGGCTCTGAACATGTAAACCCTGATCATGGCTGGCAGAGAAGGGGCCAGCTGTCATCTAAACCTACATCAGGCTGAAAAATGACAATGGTAGTTCACGCAGCGGCAGGCTGCATCTAGAAACACCTGTCCATGCTCGTGTAACGCTCATTTGTTTAAACCTACATCGTTTAAAAAGCTGCGGTTGTTACATTCCAGCAGATTAACGTTCACTTTACAAAAGCACTACACTATCCCTTGTCACTATCCCAAGTCACAGCTTTGGATTTGTGGTGTTGCGAGACTGTATTACATTATACTGAGAGGCGTTTCAGGTATTTTAAATATTATTAAATATTTTAGATATGAGACAAAGGGCAGGGCAAAGGTGAAAGAGTTCAACTTTTTCCATTAACGGTTATATACGGAATTTAGTACTAATGGTGATTCTGGTTCAGGGTTGCAAGATAAGACAGACTGGTCTGTGTGAGATGTAGCCAACTCGGGGGAGGTGCGTGTGAATCATAATCCTCATTCTTCGTTTACAGCATTAGATGATGAAGGAGGGTTAAGAGACTCCTGTCACAAAGCTAACCGACCATGTTACACATTACACATCCACACACACTACACACTCTCTCACACTGTTACACAGAAAGAGAGAGAGAAAGACACACAACCCCATACAGAACTTAAAGCAAGTATTAACAACTGCAGATTTTAACGCATTACACAGCTCATATGTCAAATACTTTGATGCTGTGATTGCTATTACTTTTGGTATCTGCAATGATCGACAGCAGTCAAATGTTTGATAAGTCAGAAATCTTTTACCCTTCAATGTCGCGGGGGGGCATTTGAATTATTATTATACGTTTTTTTTTTGTTTTTTTTTAGTTCAAGCGAATTGTTTTCCCAAAGTGAAACATGTTACAGTGCTTTGCAGGTTTCATCAGCATGTCACATGACCCACGACAAAAAGTCAGAGCCGTGTTATTCCCCAGCTCTCCAATTCTTTAACTTGCCCTAGTTTTCTTTACGTTGGTAAAATGCCATACAGTGCCGCTTACAACTTTTTTGTCATGTGCTCTCTGGAATGTAGTACAACCACTTTTCAATTTTATCCAGTGGTGCAGGCAGTATTCTCATTATCTGCACCCTCCCCTCTCACTTCATAATAGCACTTAAACTATATTGCCCTGGGGTCACTAAGTGTTGTTTGCCTCTTCCTCTTCTCGCTGGCATTAAGTGACGCTCATTCATGTTCTTGTGAATGTGTAACGCCAAATCTTAACTCATGACACAACATTTTTGGACTGAGCAGAGAACTTATAAGGGAGTTGATTAAGAATTGGATCGATAAGCAGAATTAACAATGACAATGATACAGATAAATCTAATAAATCTAATCCATTTCTAATTCCAATCCCAAACTGGGCATATTGGAAAATAATAAATATAATTTACTACAACTCATTAAGTAAAGTTTCTACATCTGTAGAAGAAATTCTACTTTTCTTTTTGCAGCTCAAGGGTGGTATTTTCTGATTAATTTCTCACTTCCTTGTAAGGTCTACTCCTTCTGCCTGAGTATAATTTCCAGTTGCAGTGGCTTGTGGTTCACACATAGCACCCAGGTCTGTTTGCTCTTACCATTTTCCTATGATAATTGCAAAGTCAAATTTAAGATGAGATGTGATTTATCAACTCTGCTCCCAGACATTCAAATTTAAAAGTACAAAACCTGTACAGTAGTGCTGCTTGGATGAGATAACTCAAATATAGGAGAAAAAGAAGAAAACATTCACGCACAAGGTCCAAAAGTTTCCCAGCAGAACACTGTCACTTGTCACAAGATGGTCAGTGTTATTTACTTCACCTGACAGTGGTTTTAATGTTGTGGCTGATCTATGTATGATCATGTTAAATGACTTATTTCCTCAACAATGACAGATTATTACTGGATAGCCGTATTTCACTACTGCAGAGATATTAATGTAGTATGGAAACTTTGAGGGGTAGTGTTATATTCTGAGCTTTGTGCGGGTTTTCTAAAATCTTGTAAAACATCATGTAAAAATGGGGACAAACGGATTTCTTCCGTGTGCATAACAGAATGACAAATACCAGCTGGTCTTATTGTATAAAAAAAAGGAAAACATCTTGCTGTTAAAAAGCTTTTTTTTTTTTTTGGTCCCTACTGTCAACAAGATCCCCTCAAGGGGGAATTGTTGGGTTTCTCTTTATAACAGCTTGACCGTACTTTATAAATTGAGATGACGAATGATTATTCTGCTGCAAGAATCTGCATATTCATGTAATTTGTAGGAAATGTGGCAACAATGAAATACTAATGGTAGCATAAGAAGCAATTACTCTGACGGCCTTGTCCTTCTGCCAAGAGTATGTGGTGAACTGGCAACGGGCGAATAACATAAACATCTGTTAGAATCATTTGTCCCTCACGTTCAAATTTAAAAGTACAAAACCTGTACAGTAGTGCTGCTTGGATGAGATAACTCAATACATCAGTGAGCAAAAGAAAATGTTCTCATAACACTCTGTTAACTGCTTTAACATGTGGAAGTAAATGATTGAGCTGGAGAGCTGGAGAAACATCTCCTTGTTTTTCCTTATGAAAGACATATGGAGCCGCTGTCATTTGTCTCAATGGTATTGAAATGCATGTATTTTCCACTTCAACAGAACTATCAGGCACTCGATTGGTGCAGTTGATTTATTTGCTATCAAAAGCCAGAGGGAGATATAAGCCTGCTTTCATTGTACACTCAGAATATACAGAGAAACAGACAATAATACATTATGTCTCTGTATTAAATGCTTTGCTTTGTATCTTGCTTTGCTTAGAAGTTTCCCTGGGCTCCTCTGTGACCTCTCAGACTATTGTGCATCTTTGCTTTTGTAATGATCTTTGTTGGTTGACCACTCCTTTGGTGGGAAACAGTCATCTTAAATCTCCTCCACTTGTTTACAACCTGACTGTGGATTTGTGAATTCCAAACTCTTTAGAGATGGTTTTGTAACCTTTTCCAGCCGGATGAGCAACAACAACAACAACTCAGAGAGCTCCTCTGAGAGCACAAACATGTGTTGTGTAAATCAGACGGTAACAAATCCCTGATTTTTTAAACTAAACAGACATGTAATATTGGCTATTTTTTTCTGAATTTTCTGATGTTTTTATTATTTCTGTTTCATTTGATTGACTGGGTTCTCGTTGTTTAATTTCAAGATTTATGTTAAAATCCGCTGATGTTTTGAGTCACGTTTACGCAGAAATGTTGAAATTTCTTCAGCACGCAACACCATTTAAGCGGTACTCTTAGACAAATGCAGACAAATGCAGGTAGACAAATGTCACAGAGATATCTGAAAGGTGTCACGCTTAACTGGCTTAAAACGGCAACTGAACTGAATTGACATCAAGCATTAATAGATGAAAATATTCTAAATAATAGTATCACAAACAATCTAATATGATAATAAATCATAAATTGGATATTTCAGTGTCCTCCAGTTGCCAGTCTTTTTCTGTTCTGTCTTCAGGGGACACGCCAGTGAAAAAGCCATGCCTTTTATTCCTCACTCACGCCATCTACTGGCTCAACGCTGCCAGGATGCCCGCACCGCATGGCTCAGTCAAACAATGAGGGCACGCTGCCAGCAGCACTTGTACCGAACAATAGAAAAGAGTGAGAGGGAGTAATGAAGATGCTCATTATGGCTGGGTGTTCTGAGATGCCTGTGATGCTGTGGGTAGAGGTCAGCCAGGTCCTGGCTCAGTGCCAAAGATTGGATCACCAGCGTACTGAAGTAAAACAATGGAGGTGAGCAGGACGTGTAGGTTAGCAGCAGAATTCTGGGGGCTTTGCTGCCCTGTGCTACAGCCAGCTGCCTGCAGTTAGCTCCCGGAGGAAGAGTCACTCCCCTCTAACCTATCTCCTACACACACACAACCCACAATCTAACTCTCTCTCTCTCTTTCTTTCTCTCTCAGCTGGATGTATATTTAGGGTAGTGACTTTCTAGCTGACCCACCTAAATCCTGCCACTGGAGTTTTTTATAAAGAGATTTGTCTGATATATTTTTTTACAAAGATCAAGTAATAATAGGACAAAAGCAACTGCAACAGGCATGCGTGCTCACTTGAGTGTAATCAAACACATCAAGGGAGCGGTAGAGGTCATTAGGTACGTGGCTAAATCTGGAACTCACAAGTAGTAAATGTCATTTACATTCAAAAGAAAATGAAAATCCTAAAAAGAACTACTTGATCATTGCTAAGACTGTATGTTTTTATCAACATTAATATAACAATTAACAAAATAAAAGCAAATATAGCTGTGATTTGTACACATCAAATGAGTGATCACAGAAAGTTGTTTTTTCCAGAAAAGTCAGAATTGTTACTAAGCAGGCAATTTTTTGTTTTTAAAGCTTGGTTTTCCTCATCAAAACTTCCACACGAGACAGATCAGATGAATCCACTTTTGGAAACAGATCAGTTTGTCAGAGAAAAGGCTGCATATTCAAATCTACCTGGAACACACGTAAGATCTTGCAAGTCTCTGAACTCTAAATCAACTATATGAATCAGTTTTCTAAATACGTCATGACAAATGGTAATGCTGGAAAGACACAGGAAGAAGTATTATGTTGCCACTTGTGTTTGGGGTCCTGGGACTGTGCAAATGAAGAAAAATGTGGAGTGATTATAAATACATTAAGTTAAGGGGACTGTTTCCTTTCGACGTCATTCTTAGTAACTGACTCTTCATTGAAAGAAACACACCAACTTGTTAATGGGAACTTCAAGAACTTGAGACTACATAAAGGATTAGAATGAATACTAAAAATCAACTAAATTGAGACAAAATGGGGAAAGGGAGACCCAGACAAAGGAACAGTCAAGAAAAGAGCAATGGAGGAGTGGGGAAAAAAAAGACATGAAAGGTGGGAGGGAGCATGAGAGAGGAGATGGTCAATAAATTTCCAAGGGGAGAGCAGAGGACTGATGAGGTGGAGAATGCTTTGTGGCTATGGGATCCCAGCAGGGCTCGGCTGGGACTAGAAACTGTGTCAAGGACAGCCGAGGAAGAGACAGATGAGTCAGGAGCAGAAGAAAACTCTAACTGCTGCACGCACGTACAAGTATGTCCGTCAGGAAGCAACGGAGGCTTGATTCAATCTCTGTTTACGCCAAAGTCGATTCCTTACTGATTTGTGATATAGTATTTTACTTCATAAGAGTCAAAAACCGTACTTAGATTTTATTTATGGATGTGCTGCTAACTTTTAACCCAACATGGACATGTCCTGAAAGTGTTTACAATGATAGACGTGAACATCTGCTGTCCAAGAAGAAGAGAGTTAATTTATTAATGAGGATCCTGTCACATGGTTGGAAGAGGCCCAGTGAGTAGACCTTGATGTAAGATCGTTTTGTTAAATTCTATTTAGAAGTACAAGAATGAATGTCTCATTTGCTACATACTGTATGGAACGTGTACACCGATCCGCCACAACATTAAAACCACTGACAGGTGAAGTAAATGACACTGACCATCAATGTTCTGCTGGGAAACCTTTGGACCTGGCATTCATGTGGATGTTACTTAGACATGTACCACCCACCTAGACCAGACCAGGCACCCCCACCCCATAGCAATGACACTCCTTGATGGCAGCAGCCATCCCCAACAGGATGCAGCCTGACACACACACAAAAACTGTTTAGAAACAACTAAAAAAACATGAAGAACAGCACAAGGTGTTGGCCTGGCCTCCAAATTCACTAGATCCTAAACTGATCAAGTATCTGTGGGATGATCCACAGAGGCCCCTCCCCTCAACCCATAGGACCTAAAGGCCCCCACTAACAACATTCTGTTGCCAGACACCACAGGAAGGCCCATGTCCATTCTCTGATGAGTCACAAGGGAGACCTACACAATATTAGGAAGGTGGTCATAATGTTATGCTTGATCGGGGTATAAAGCTAGACTATAACTCCTAATAACTAAGCAGTGTTGGCTGCCACACTATGTCAGTGTGTTTCTATGAAGGAAATCTCTCTGTGACACCCTGAAATTTGAATGAATGGGTGCGTTTGCAGTGACATCTAACTACGCCCATTGACTGTACGTAAAAGGGGATAAGCTCAAGGAGACAGGGACAGCTGGAAACTCAGTGGAAACCGACCGGCGGGCGACTGCCAGCCGGCTGGAGGCAGCAATTCTGAGTGGGTGTATCTGTGACATATTGCATTCAAGAGAATGGAATGGACGGACAACATAAAAACCTAACACTAACCACAATGGCTGTTACTGGCGCAAAGGCATATGGAAGGCCACAGAAAGTGGACTTCCATATGCCATATGCCAAAAAGAATATTAGTATAACCAATCAGACATAAAAATTGATATCAATCATTTGGTCATTAGTGAGAGGGCAAAAAAACTCGAGTGTTGGAGGTACCATGCTAAATATTCTGTGAAAAATTATTATTTACTTTATGAGAAAAGGCTAGAATTCCCAGACAGAAGAGTAAAAAGCAAACTGCTCTTTCCAGTGATGGAATATAAGGTGTGATTTACTAGAATGGTTTATTGTTAGAAGTGGAACACTACAGGAGACAGTGTCATTATTCATTATATGGTCTGCACTGTACTGAGATGAACTCAGCTGGCCTCTGCTGTTACCCTGGTGTGGTTGACAGCAGTAAAATCAATCAGTTGGTGTGTTCTGTTAGAGATCTGGGTTGCTAGTCACTGCTGGCATGCAGAGAGAGAAGCCTAATGCAAAACAAATGTTTTCATAAAGTCGCCCAGTGTTGAATCAGCATCATTCATTTCACTCAGGACTGCTTTTTTCTGTCTTTTCTTCCCTCCCAAAGGACTGACTTGGATGACTTGGGCTGTGGCTGCCGCTGTTCAGACAGCTGCTTCCCATTAGGCCCCGATGACGAGTTTGATGCTGCCCACGTCTTTAACCCCTGTGACAAACCATTGGCCTTACTAAGCTCACCATCAAACACCGTCGCGCTGGCTGTGTGCTCTCCCTCAGCTGCAATCACAGATAAATCCCAATGTTGGCTGGGAGTGTGGTTCCAATCAAAAACACTGAAGAAAATTAAACAAAGGACTTTTGTTGAAATACTCAGAGACTTTCCAAGCTGTGTTTGTCGCAGTACTTTGCATCAGAGATGTGCCAATTTATTTATTATTTTTTCTTTTAACCACCAGACATCACAGATCAGACAAAACTTGACTTCAACACACATCTGGCCCATAGGCGGTTAAATATTAAAATGTACTTTTCAGTCCTGTACTCCCCTCTGTTGCAATTTCATGTCAGTGTTACAAATATACTATATGAAGCACACGAACATCCTGCTCATATGTCTGAGTTAAACATGTCCTCATTCCAAAACTATGTGCAGCTACCACTCAACCTCTCAACCAGATGCTGAATACGCAGCAGGATTTACTCCCATTTTAACACAAGAGCAATTGTAAGGTTGGGTGAAGGTCTACCTTGCTGTACACTTTATGCTGATGGTTTTGGTTGGGGTCAAGACTCTGCACAGTCCTATTACGTTATTCCTCACCAAATTTAGCTGTGCAAAGGTGCATAGCCTTTTTTTCCTCCCCCCCAAATATGCAGGTTACACAACATATTTTTTTTGTCTTCAATCCAACCCCTCACGCTGATGAGAATTACTATGAACCAACAAAGTGAAAGGATTCATGACACGGTTCATCACTTCGAAGTACACCAGTGTTATTTTTTCATTATCATCAAAGAACTAGCACTGAAGGTCGACTGTGGCGTCCTCTCAAGTTATCTCTGTCACACCTCAAAGCCTACAGCCAATGGCTGACTAGTACACATGCACCGCACCTGCATGAGAAGAAAGACCTTTCCAAACCAGCAGGTGGCACACATCTGTGCTCCTCATTTAAAAGAGAAAACCAGAAGAGCTAGAATTAGCTAGGAAGTAAGGGTGTAACACACGGTACGGGCGTCACAGTTCAGTGCACGCAGTCATACGGCGAATACGTCTAAGTGAGTAGCCTATTAAAAAAAAAAGAAAAAGTCGAGTCCTCACTTCAATCCAGGTGGCGGTAATGAGCCTAAAAGCTGCCAGCAAACGTCATTAGCCTACAGAAGAAGAAAAACAAGCGAAGGAGAAAAGACATGGAGAGTGTGGAGCATGGATGAATGTACTAAGAGAAGTGTGGAGCTGGAGGAGACGCCGACTTCATTTAAATCACCAGTGTGGGAACACTTTGGTTTCCCGGTGCAACATAACGGCGATGGCACGTGAGTGGTGTTCCGGACAAAGACTGTCTGCCGACACTGTTTTCGCGGAGGTGCGTACATCGCTGGAAACGCACATAAGATTGCATCACCTGATGCGTCTATTTTTTACTTTTACAACAGTAGGTGGCCCGTGACCCTTAACAGGACTAAACGGGTATAGAAGAAGATGAACAACAGTAGGTGGTTTCTATTTTTTTCAGTCAATTGGTGTCTGTTAAAAATAAATGAAAAAAGCTAGTCTTATACATGTGTGAGTTTTTGTTGCTTTTTTCCCGTTGTACCGAACCGTACCGAACCGTGACCCCCACACCAAGGTACGTACCGAACCGTGACTTATGTGTACCATTACACTCCTACTAGGAAGAGTCACTATCGCACGGATCATGCCTTTTTTTCCATTCCAGATGTCCATGACATCTTGAAAATATTGAGCATGAGCATTAGGATGTTTGAGATCAAGATGAAAAACAAACTTCCGGGTGTGCCTTCTTGATTTTGTCGTTTGCTTATTTTTATCATGTCTGCTTTTTTCTTGTGCACTGATTGGCTACGTTGAAAAGTCATTCTAAGAGGTCGACAGCGGCACACTGCAAAATCAACGATCGCAGATCAACCATCAGTGCGTCACCAACACACCCAGTTTTAAGAAAATTCAATATTGATATCTATGTCAAGGAAATGCTCTGTAACTCACAAAATCTGTGTCATCTGGTAGTTGTATTGAGAATTGATTGTGACAGACAGAAGCCCTTATACCAAAACTTTGTCAGACAACATGGAGTTGTTTTTTATTATACAAAAAAAAAAGTTATGATTTATATCTTTGAATCATAATCATAATCCCTGCTGGACTGAATGACCAATAAAAATCATTCACAACAACTTATTAAACAGATTTAGAACTATTGAGGATGTTTGGAAAGGAAAACGTTCTCCTGGGAACGACCAGGGGTGATGGTAGGATTCAAAAATGAACTGCGCAGGAGCACGACGGGATGCTTTCATTTTCCGAGAGTGTGGTTTCCAACAACTGGCAAGAAACACAAGAGGGAAGCCGACACAATACAGTGCATAAAGCACAGCAGCTGCCTTCCCTTTGTCTGTCTGCGCTTGTGTGTGTGTGTGTGTGCGCGCGTGTGTCATGTTTCCTGTTATTCATTTAAAATGGGCAATCATGGCGCACACTACCTCTCATGGCACACCGACTTGCAGACACACACACAAATGCAAACATAGCACTTTGTCATGCAGCCTGTGCAGTGTGCCATCATGTGGTTAACTAGAAAATGTTTTCCACATCAAATGCTGCTTTGTGTGTATATTTGTGAGAACGTTGCATGTGTGGTTTTCTCCCTCTCCAATTACTTGCTCCAGCAGTCAGATAATAATGGGGGTCTAATCAGGGCTGAGCCTGGTGGGGTTTACACACTGGTACTCCACTGGCAACTTCCTCCCTGCCACAGGGCACTAACAGGACAGGAATGATGGCTCCCACATGACCATCACACACAGAAAGACAGTGTGCTTGCATTGATCTATGAAGGGCAGAAACTGTTTCCACCCTGCCCCTGCTACCAGTTTGACTTTCTGCTTAGTCATCAAACCTCTTAGTGGAAAGCACTGAGATCCCAGGGGAACAGGCAGACTATGTCTTACTTCATCACTACTAAACATCACGGTTAAAAAGTGAACATCAGCCCTTTGCTGTATTCATTAATTACAGCACATGTTCAATTAAAATCAATCAGTCATTACAAAAAGGAAATGGGAGAGTGGATTGACATTGATACAATATGTAATGCTATATATGAAATTATACATTTAATAGATGTAGAACATATATATCCCCAGTAGAGTGAGTGATTGGGAGAGAGGAAGCAATCTGCTGCAGAGGTCACACCCTGCCTTGCCTCCTCTTAACATCCCCAGGCCCTATAATGGCTAATAATGTCACTTGACTTTGGCTTAAATCGGGTACTATGACATTTGACAATTTGTTGATGTACAATACAATGAAGGATTGACGCACGGCCAGCCTGAGATCTCCCCACGCCTTCATGGTCAAACGTGCGAGCTGCTGCAAAACTCTAGAAAGCTAAGTAGTGAGCCTTCCAATTTATATCGACTAAAGAATGGGTATAAAAATGAGTGGGAGTGGTGGACCAAGAAAGTCTGACTGAGCCTGGCAACCGGCAGCCACTATCCAGACTATGCAACTCTGGCTGACTCCATGCAGTGCAAGTCCATGCAGTGGGGCCAAACATCTCTCTCTCTCTCTCTCATCTTTTCTGATCTGAAGTTTTTCTACCTCGCCAGGTCAAATACTCTAGAGGAAAGCACTGACGAACATGGTATTTCACATCTCCAGCCACAAGTTAGATCAGATTAGAAATCGACATTTAAAAAGTCTATATTTGTGTAACCAGCCCAAGAACTTGCAACTGTAGGCCACTCCCAGATCCATTTACTGCCCATCATCAACATGTTCCCTATCCAAATTAAATAAAGAGCAAATGATGCTCACTCAATGACAAGATAAGAAGATCATCTCTTCTGCCCCGTAATGATACCAGCTGACGACTGTAGGTCGATATCCTAATGCACATCTCTTTCATAATTCATAACAGTTACACAGGGGGACTTCACACAGTTCATCCATTCCATGTTGGCAGCACTCTCAAAGTGCCCCAGAACACTAATGTGAAGTCAAATCAATACTGCACCAAGAAACACTCACCACATGCATTTTAAGGCATATAAGAAAACTTAAAGGTTACTCCAATTCATGAATGCAGGATGACAGGAACAACACTATACTTACATTATACTGTATAAATAGTAAAAACAATTTATACAGTATATGAAATGTATGCACATAAAATAAGATCATGCGTTTGGATCAGTGCATCTTCAAATAACCGTAATAACGCGAATACTGGATGTAGCGACAAACAGCAGTGGGCTATGTAGTTCATACACATGGATATTAAGCATAAGCTGTTGAGACATGGCATTCTATGGACAAATGTATGTAAGATTAAATGAAATAACAGCAAATAAATCTAATTCATAGTAAACAATTGATTTTGGTAAATGGTAAAAGGTCTTGTTTTTATATAGCGCTTTTCTACCTATTGGTACTCAAAGCTCTTTACAGTGACAGACACATCTACCCATTCGCTCACACAAGCACACACACATTCACACACCAGTGCCACACACTGGGTGCAACTGGGGGTTTAGTGTCTTGCTAACCCTCTGGTTCATGGACAACCCGCTACCTACTGAGCCACAGCCGCTCAAATCTTTTA
The DNA here is from genome assembly GCF_963514085.1 of Chelon labrosus. NCBI lineage: Eukaryota > Metazoa > Chordata > Actinopteri > Mugiliformes > Mugilidae > Chelon > Chelon labrosus. Next base: position 27,959,536 of record NC_140339.1, on the reverse strand, counting down.
ATCTAACTGTTCTAGCCAACGCATATAAAGTGAATGAATGAATGAATGAATGAGTGAATGAATGAATGAATTGCTATAAAATACAGCTCAGGATTCCCTCAATATGCACATGATCAGAGCAACCATTGGTAGACAGCAGTAGCTAATGCCTGCATAATACATTGTTGGTGAATAAATATAGAATGCACAAACTCCAACACACAATTGTATGCAAGTAAAGAAGGCAAAAAACGTAAAGCTTATGCGCCTTTATACTCAACATACAGCTCATCTGTCAATGTCATCCTGCCTACCTGACTCTGATTGTAAACCAAAGCAGAAAGCTAAGAACGTCCCATGAACTACAGAATCTGCATGGAGAGATACAGTTGAACAATTACTGGGGGTGAAGCAGGTAGGGACGACAAATATTGCTTGATTAGCTTTAATGTGCATGCAAATTTGTGGACTAGTGGAGGAACTCATTCATGGATATAATGTATTTTGGAGAGAAATAAACATTGTCTGTGTCTGTGGGATATACAGTCACAAGATGTTATTTACTTCTCCTACCAGTGGTTTTAATATTGTGGCAGATCGGTGTATAATGTAACTTTAGAACAAATGGATCTCTAAACTTCCTGTCTGCAAGTGTCACAGTCTGAAAGAACAGACGCATTTTGTGCTGCCCACATTTCAAGACATCATGTTGTCCTGACTTTCTTTCAGGTGTCCATCTTTTGTATTCATCAGTTCACCCCACTGATTCAGGATAAAAAGTCATGTCGAACACTAATTGCTCTCCAAAGTCCACAATCTCTAACCAGGTGAGCTTAGGAGTGCCAAATCCCTGTCTAATAAAGCAGTGTCCAACAGTAACACAAAAACCGAGAAGAAACAGACATATTTACCCAGGACGTTTCCTGCAGGTACTTCGTCCAGCTCTTCTAGCTCTCTGCCCATCAGCAAGTAGAGACTTTCCATGGAACAGCAGAACAGATGAGGTACCTCAGGCACACAATCCAAAGCACTGCACCCCTCTGGCAGCTGGCAGAGACGAGAGAAGAAATGGGAATGAGGAGCAAAGCATTTTTGGCGGTCACAGTGTATGGACAGCTAGGTTGATATTAAATTTTCCGTCCAACTTGGATAATGAAAAGCTAATTGAAATGGAAACTGTGAATCTAAGATGTCTAATATCACTGCAGTAGCTAAGAGGTGGCTGAGATGATCCATAATGACTGTGATGTATTAGCAATTACTGCTATACAGTACTACTATGCATTATTAAGTCAAACTAGTCATGATCCGTGCATACAAAATACAGTCTTATGCAGCTGGAGTCATAACAGGCTCAGTTGTAACTTGAAACATTGTTTAGACTGATTGCAACTTGATAGCACATCACAGGAAGGAAAACTGATCTGGTTATATTCTCTTTCAATAGCCCAACATAAAAAAAATCACCATAAACTGAACTCAAGATTCAACCATTAAAGCTCCAGAGTGGATATTTTCTTCTATTTGATGGAGTGAGTTTAATTGTTTATTTCTCCACATCATTTTTAATCCACTCAGAGCGATAGATTTTGAGAGCTCCTAATTGGTTCGGTGAAAAAAAACACTTCACAAGAGTATTAATGCATGCAGACACATTTGTCTGTCCGGGTATCAACATTATGTCTAAATGTTGGATTTACACTGAGTCACAGTCCAGGAACAGTTCCAAAAAACAGACCAAGGACCAATACAGAAATATTTGCTCACTGGGCTAATTCTCTTTCTCCAGGTTTCACAAAATATGTAAAATCCTTTTATTTCAGTGTCAAGAAGTTGTATATTTGCAGCAAGTTTGTGTGGAGCAGGTAGTGCAAACTGTAGGTTTACCATGCTCAGGCCCAGGGCGGGGTCATACTTTGGTCCCAGTACAAATACCCTCTGTCCTTTCTTGACAGTCCCACTGTATACCCGGGCAAACGCAATGAAGGTCTCCTTCTGCTCCTCTTTGTCCTCTGGCTTCGAGTCCTTCAGTGTCAGACTCTCCATCTTAGCTGACAAGAGACAAACAGGATGCACGTAATACTCAATACCACTGATACATACTTGGAAATTATGTGGCACTGTCTGAAACGATTTTATCTGCTACAGATAAAAAATATGCCTACTTGCACGGTTCTCCAATCCATCTAAATATTAGTGATCGTCTTGTCTCGCATAGAAATATTTAAGAAAGACCTTTAACCGTCTCCAGAAAAAAACATCGAGAGGATGTGTGACCTTATGAATGAAATGCAGCACTTTTGACATTTTAATAGATTTTATTCCTCTGAACACGGCTGTGTTTAGAGAAGCAAAAAGATGACGAGAGCCGAGCTTACTTGTGCTGAGTGCCGCAGGTTGGTCTTCCTGTGGGATACTCTCTGAGTGAGCGAGCTTTTTGTGGCTCTCTGCTGTCGTCTGATCAGCTGCCATCCTGTCAGCATGCCGCTGTCTTGCCAGCTCTCTGCGCTCGGCAATCTCTTCCTGGGTCAACGGTCTAAACAAAGACACACAAGTCAGAATCCAATCAGACATCCAGACATTAGACTGTTTTTATCCACATTATTATACTAGATTGGTAACAAATGTATTGCTTTGTGTTGCTATGTATTGCTAATAATATTCTTTTCTTTTGTGTGAAGTTTTTTTGTTGTGTTTTTTCACAGGAGTGTCACTGTATTGGACGATGGGAGCACCAGCATTCAAACATTTTGCATATCACTCTGACCAGAAACCTTTGCTAAAAGATGGTAAATGTTCCTAAAGTGGCAGATTTTCAACTTCCCACATAGAAGAATTTAAGCTCAAGGGGAGTCATAAAAACAGAACACAATTATTGTTAGTTTTGCAAAATGCTGTTTGTTTGCATATTCATTGCAGTCTCTGTGTGCATGTGCAATATAGTTGGAGTGTTGGCATATGCGTTAGTGTGCATACCCTCTTCAAAAAGACCACAGTGACTATAGCAACACAGCTGTGCACAATAGGGCCTGAGTGACGGCATCCTGCACAGAGTTCAGTTCCATGATGACAAGCCACTTAAAACAGGCCATAATTTGCCCCTGACAACAGCAGCAACCGTGCCAACTCACCGAAACTGATTGCACCTCTCTTTAGCATAAATTGGGTATAAATGGAGCCACAGCCTGAATTCAGGATTATAAAAAGAAACCACAAAAGAGCAAACCCCACTGGATGATGGTCTGGCCTTAAGAACAAATAACTGAAAAAAGCACAAGTCAGCTTACTCGGTAAAGATCACATTTTTTCCCGAAATCCAAAAGGACACACAGCCCAAAGGAGGCAGATGTAAATGTTATCAGTTTAATGTGATAGTTATTTCAGCCCAGACATGTTCACACATCTAAATAAACGCTGTGCGGTACATGCAAGGCATCATGCTTTCCATACATTTCTCCTTAAGAGGTCAAATCAGTAATAATGGGAATGCCAGGGCTTGGTTGGAAGTTGGAAGTTAATGGATTCCAAAGACTTGAGCTGGGCGATCAGATATTAAATCATATATTGATATTACAGCTGTCCGCATAACACACTTCATTGCTTTTTGCTGCAAAAAGATTTTGATGGAACATATCTTCCATTCTGGCTTGAACATATAAAAATGATACTCAGCAGTGACTTGGATGATGTTCTTTCTAAAATTTAAAAGAAAGATCCACAGTGAGATACAGTAAGTTGAGGGCTAAACGCATCTGGTCAATGTTAACTATGTAGATGAAACAAAAATGAATGTAGTTCACATCAGTGGCCTGTCTAGTGGTCACATCAAACATTCCAAGAACCCTCTCTGTAGAATTCTTCAGTGCCCCACTGCCACCCTTTGGACGTACGGGGAATAAAACTGAGCGAACTTCTTCAAATGATTCTTTGACCACACGCAGACCATGGATGGTTTGAAAAGAGCAGTAAAGGAAGCCATCTACAGTATGCCAATTTGAAAAATCCATCAGGGGAGGTGGACTGAGATAAAAGTATGCTATCAATTTACAACACAGTCTAAACACTTACTCACAAAAACGTTTGTTTGCACACCTCACTGCTGGAAGTGATCAGCTACCTGAAACTATTTTCCAGTTAAAGCAAGACCCGCTGTGACCTGATCTGTGATCTTGGTAGAAGTAATCACCAACTATGTTGCTACCCACAGTGCTGACATTTCATAACTCTTGAGGTGAGCTTGCTGTCTACGACCTGGCTCGTGGGCTGCAGAAGACGTGGTTACTTTTTTTTTCTTTTTTTTTTTTAAAAAAAGACAAAAAGGCTGAGAAACAGTGCAAGCTTCTGCAGCTGAACAGTGGAGTCCTCTGATTGTTAATAATTACAATTACTTAACAAATTGATAGGCTCAAGAGTCATTTACTGTAAAAACACTAACTAGAAGATACTATTAGACATGTTTTATTTTCAACAGAAGATTAGAGGTTTGATAGAGTTGGGTTTAAACATCAATGACAAATGCATGTCAATGAAAGTAACTGTTCATTGTCAGTGGTGTTTTCCAGGTGTTTCTAAATGTATTTTCAGGTTCATAAATGGTAACTAAATGATTCTCTCCATGCTCTGACCATTTTGTGGGCAATGTCACACCTGAGTGGATTTAACCAGAGAAATGTGGTCAAAATGAGGTTTGGTGTCACAGTTAAACCAGTTGTTGACTGCAGAGTTATTGGCAATGATGACAAATAGTATGTTTATGAACCACTCCACTGTACACAACAGTATCTATGGCCTGCCACATAAATCTCAGCACTGAGTCTGTGTGCCTGCTGCAGATAGAGGGGAAAAAGAGACGTGAAGCTCTTGCAAGCTAATTATCCGGAACGCTTTTTCGTTCCTCACTAAAACTGATGACATTTTCTTCCTTCTCCCTGTCTCTTTTACATATCTGTATCTCCTCTTCCCCATCTAAAATTCTTCGACAGTGTGTTGACAGTAGATCCAGTTTCCTCTGCTTGCCATACAGTTTCCCTCTGTGTATCTCTGTGCTTTGGTTCAGTTTGAAATTGCAATCCAGTACTGTAGCAGGAGGGGAAGGAGAGAAGAGCCAGAGGGCTCCAGTAGAATAGTTCTTCTCTGCATCAGCTATGCTGGAGATCACAAAGCTAAAACTGAGGGAAAGCCATGGAGCATACCATGTATGTATACCATGTTTTTACTCGACTCAAGCTTATCTATCTAAAATCTGATATACACTGTATTATACCATACATCTTACAGATATCTTGTTTAACTAGCTTATTTTAACCCTATGTTATAATACTAATCTGTTTAATACTATGGTTTGCATAGATTACATCTAAATTCATACCTTGACATGCAAAATATGTCACAGTATATGTCAGCCCTGAAATACAATGAAACTACTAGTGAAAGGCACACTCATCTGAAAAGGCATCTGCTAATGCTAGCAGAGGAACGGTCCACATCCTCTCAACGGTGGTCAATTAATAACTTCACCAAACGCCCTGCGGTAACAGAGAGAAGGAGGCTGCACATCGTTGCAATACACAGAGAAGGCTTCAGAGAAATACCGCATCTTACAACATGCTGTGGAGCGGTCAGCTATTGATGGTGCTGAGTTGCAGCCATCTTTTTATACAGGCTGTACATATCTGCAGTGCATAGCATGTAGCACATGAGCTGTCTGTTCTCAGCATATGTATTCATGTCTAGAATATAGATTTCAGTGTTTCAAAGCATTACTTGCTACTGTGTTTTTATTAGTGATGTCATCAGCGACTACAACTTTCATCACATTAATAGTCGACTTTAAAAAATGTGAACACGTAAGGGCATTTCAGTAACCAATTAGTCCCCAGATCTAATTTGAAATTACAAATTCCACAAGATCCAAACTGCAGACATAAGAGCCAAGTTTTAAAAGCCTGAAAAGATCCTTCATTCAGGGCAGGCTGCTGATTTTCTTCTGTTAAACTGGAAAGGCCCGTACCATAATAAACTGAGGACATATTCTAAAGTGCACAATGAGGCACAGCAAAGACAAAGAACTTATTCTAGCCGATTAATAGCTTACACACATGCTCCACAGACCTGGCCATTAAATCAACACCGGGACAAACACTGTAATGGCTTCTCAACATCAATCCTAGCCTCCTGTGAGCATATGCTTCCAATAGGAAATGGCAGCAATTCACTCTTTGCTGCAGCATGTTATCCCAGCCTTTTAAGATCGTCCACAGCTTTGCTCTTCATGTCACTGGAGGAAGTAGAATACCTCGTCTCCCACTTTCATAAAGGACCAGGAGACAGAATCTGTGACACCAGGCTTAGATTAATGGGCCAGATACTGAAGAATGGAGCTGTGTGATGTTTATGTGTGCTCATAATCTAAAGCAAGACAGGCGGGGCAGACCAGGCCAATCCCATCTATCACTGACTGTGGAGGAGTTGGGAGTTTGTGGTTTACCCTAAGCTCACCTCCAAGAAGGCCACAAAGATCAAGGAGGAGTAACAGTTGTATCCCACTCTGGGACAAAAACAATTTGGGGTAAAAAGTTGGTGCATCAGTGAAAGAGATACTAACACATATGACAGATGAAAAAAAAACCCATAGCAATGACACTCCTTGATGGCAGCAGCCATCCCCAGCAGGATGCAGCCTGACACAGACACACACACAAAAACGCTTTAGGAACAACTAAAAAAACATGAAGAACAGCACAAGGTGTTGACCTGGCCTCCAAATTCACTAGATCCCAAACTGATCAAGTATCTGTGGGATGATCCACAGAGGCCCCTCCGCTCAACCCATAGGACCCAAAGGCCCCCACTAACAACATTCTGTTGCCAGACACCACAGGACACCCTCAGAAGGCCCATGTCCATTCTCTGATGAGTCACAACTGTTTTGGAGGCACAAGGGAGACCTACACTATATTAGGAAGGTGGTCATAATGTTATAATTGATCGGTGTACATCTGACTAAAGACATGTGCATTCAGTCTTGATTCCCTAAGTAGTATCTATAGACTTCTTTCTCAAAAGTCAAGAACTCTTCTCCATTCTTTGAGTGAAAGTATGCTACCTACATATCTCTTCTTATTTCAACATGTTCACTGTGAAGCAATGCGTTTTAATACTTTTGCGGTCAACTAAATCATCAGTAACCTGAGTGACTACAGGCCCATTGCATTACACCAGTTGTTGCAAAATGTTTTGAGAGACTCATGTCACATCACATCAAAGCCTGCCTCCCTCCTGCCTTTAATCCTCATACACACTTCATTTGATGCTGCATATACAGTATCTTCACAGCTAAGAGCATACCGCTCTTAGCCACCTCTAATATCCAGGGACATCTGTAAGGTTGTTTCTGCCCACAGAAGGTTAAGATGTGCATACAGAGCTCCTCCAACCTCACGCTCAGCACTGGTTCCCCACAGGGCTGTGTGCTGAGCCCTCTCCTGTATGCCATCTACACCCGTGACTGCACCCTCACCCACGCTGACTTGCATTATAGTGGCATAATTCCTGAAGGACGCCAACACACAAGCAAAAAGGCTCACAACAGGGCAGGCCCCCCACATAGGCTATGGGATAGGCTCGTTGCAGGGAATAAACCATGCTTTAAGAGCCTCTGCCTGGATGTGCTTTGCTCTTATAGTAATGGAGTCCAAGAGCACACCCAGATAAATACTTGACTTTACTTCATGGTATAGCCTAGTAGTGACAAGTGTTTCACAAGTACCACTGTACTGAGAGCTGTTCTGTCCTGAGAGGGGGGCATAATGAGAGCACTGTCCCTTGTGGTGCTCCTGTGCTGGGTCAGCAGTACAGGAGCACCACAGGGGACAGTGCTTTCCTATGTCCCGCTCACACTGAGAGTCAGAGTCATGTCAAACGCATAAGTTTTTAGAGGAATTGGAATTGTGGGGTATATCAGTGATGGACAGGAGGAAAAGTACAGGAACCTGGTGAAGATCTTTGTGATATGGCACAGGTCAAACCACCAATGAGTGACCATCAAAGTTAGTTGGACCTAAAAGTACCTGGGTCTGCATCTACATTACCAACTGGACTGGTCACACGGACACATTTTACAAGAAAGAACAGAGCAGATTCTATTTCACTAATAGGGTGACATCCTTCCCAGAAGCTGCTGCAGACGTTCTAGCAGTCGTCGGTGAGGACAACTGGCTCTGCAGTGCAGAGCTGGAGTCCTTAAAATCTATGACAGAGGAGAGGACTCTGAACTCAATAATGAACATAAATACATAAGGGAGCGCATGTTGTACAAATTTTTGTCTTTGATTTTGACTGTAAAAGTTTTGTATGCATTTCATTTAAAGTCAATCTTATTTATATACCGTCAATAACAATTGAAACTGCCACGTATATCCATATAGTGGGAGTGAATGGGGCACCGAAACACAGCCTCTAAGTAACGCATTATCTGATTCACCAATATTTTGTTATCGTACACTAGTGCTATTCCTCATTCAGTCTGAGTTACCTGTTATCATCATGTTATCATTAGGGGTCTGTAGTCAATTTACAGACCCCGGATGATGTCTTCTGACCTGGATGATGTCATCTCTGAGCGCCACACGCACCCGTGACGGTCGGCTTGTTTACTTGTAATTTGCTACTGCTAGTTTTTTGCAACATGGCTGAATATTTTTCCGATTCTGAGGTTGTGGACGAACTATAGCAGTAGCAAATTAAACATAAACTCCGGACTCAACGGGGAATAGTACTAGAGTACGATAACAAAATATTGGTGAAATGACTGAGTTTCGCAGCAGATAATGCGTTACAAATGACGCAAACGTTATATGGGTGAGTAAACGATCGTATTTTATGACAGAAATAAGGTCCAGGTTGTAAAAAACAGTATTTCTCCTTCAATGCTTGCTGATTAGTGTTTTTTTTCTGTTGCTGTACTGATGCTATTGAATGTTGATTTTCCCTCAGATCAATAAAGTAACTATCCATCTTTCTAATGATTAGATTAATCAGGTAAAAAAAAGCTCTCTGCTTCCTGCATAAATGCTCCAATGATGTTTCCACATAGATTTTTTTTTTTTTGTGAATGAAATGTACATAAAAATGTGCGCGTGGTTGATGGATGCAAACTAGTCGCCTGGATGGACATACTCCAGCCCATGTCTGATAGGCAGCATGTGAAATGGTCATTTCCTTATGCATTTGTTGAAAGGAGACAGAATTGGTCTCAATCTGCCTGTTTCTTTTGGAAGTAGAAAGCATTGAGAAAATAAATCCCCTTGCTCTTTTCTCAAGAAAGCTGCAGAGAGCTTCCATTTCCAAGAATCCTATTGATTGTTTCCACTACACCAGTAAACGGAAAAGGTGGACCAGCAAACTGAAGCGGGTGACCATTTAATTTCAACATTCATGTATTCACTGATCACAGCCATCACCAGGCTGAGGAGTGCTCTAAAAGTGAGTGCACGCTTGTTTGTGGAGCATGTGTTGACATGGTTACCAGCCAGAGTAATTCCCTCTCCACTGCTGAGTGAGGTAAGTGCTGGAGGTGGGCGATAACTGTCTATAGTCAACAATGCACATTTGAGGTGAAGATTTTTCACTTCTCATGTAAATGAGGAAGGAAGTGACCATGTTTCCTCTCTGAAGTCTGGTGAATGGTTGGTAGCAGAAAATGTCTCAGTTTTTCAGGGACAGAAAACGCAGCCTACGGGAAGGGCAGGAGCTCCATGAAACTAGGCCACAGCAGAGGACGCTTTGTCAGCGGGACACCTGGTTGTAGACATCCCCCCCAAAAGGAGGCCATAAACAGGAGCAGGCTGTTCTGCTGACCTGATCAGATCTGCCACACTTCTGTTTGTGAAAAACTGCCTAGCAGTAGGAATATGACTAGCTCATAGCTATAGTAGGGAAGACAGCCATTGTTGAGGGGCTCCAGACCACAGTGGGGTTTCAGTGCTCCCAATGGGGAAGAGAACCTGTGATAAAGATAGCTGAGATTTCCTTCAGCTTTCAGATATGGACACGCGCTGTGCGCCCCGCTGCTGCTATCTCCTAAATCAGCACGGAGTGTCATGAAAGCCTCTGTATGTTGCTGCAGCTCCTCCACAGGCAGACAAGCATGAACAGCCCAGACGCAAGCGTCACAACCATGACACCCAGAGTTGAGGTCGGGAGGCAGAACTATAGTCTTCGCCTCTCTCTTCTCTGCAGGTTCTTTAGAGCTGTCACCCAATCGAAAATCCCCAGACCCCATGGAAGCTTTTACTGCTTCGTCACTATATAAATTAAAAATCAAGAAAAGTATTCTCACAAGAGGAGGACTGGAGACTGAGTGAATCATCTGTTGTAGATCATCTACCTGCTCCTTTCTTCACTTTGGGTGACTTTAACATTCACATAGATGTTGACTACAACAGCCTCAGCATTGCACAACAACAGTCAACACAGTTGCCCCTCTGATAACAATGGTAATGATTCAGAGGAGAGTATCTTCTTGGTATTAATCTGCAAATGTGCAATTTAAAGCAGAAAGCAAGACTTTTAGAAGAATCCTGGCAGGCCTGGAGTTTCAAACTGTTACCATTAGGGAAAGACTTCAATCATCCTTCTCTTCAATAGATCTCTGAGTTATAGAATTTACACTAATAATCATACATTAATCATACCTGAGAAGATTCATTTTGACACTGCCCCATAACACGTAACACACGCTTACCTCTGTCTGTGCTGAGGCAAGGCCTTCGTGTCCACAGCAAACATTTTGGACACAAAGATGATGGTCGGAGCCTTTTCATCACTCGAACACTGGAGGAATGCTGGAAAACATCCAAGTGGAGGAAAAAGAGAAAACACACACATCTAAAATCACTGTTAAAACTGCCCAAGCACTGCTAGCTGCATCTCATGAACACATGTGGACAGTAGTAGGTCCAAGACATCATGCTCATCAGCCAATAATTCAAACAAGCTATATCACCTTGTCACGCACACACCACACAATACACAGTAGTGGAAAACATTATTACTGCTGCCATCATGTAAACCATTAGTTTAGTGTATCTGTGGACTAAACGTATTAGATAGGTCAGGTGGTATTCTAGTTAATTTTTGTTTTGTGGAGTTATAAATTGCGATGATAAATTTTAAGGGTTTGTTTGTGGAAATAGTGCCGTGTTAAATGACAGTTAACTTTTGTCCACTGACATCTGGATATAAATGCAGAATGTTAAATGGTCAGATAAATGATGAGACTGATGTCAGCTAAACGTTTCCTACTGGCCAAGCTTCAAATTAAAAGCATAAAACTGGAAAGAAATAACAAGCAGACTGTTGTTATTATTAAGCAGTCGGAGGATATGCAATGCAATGTTTTGTCAATCAGCTGTTGCATCTGGAAAACAAGCCAGATTAATGATTTGGTGCAGAAGGGAAGCAAGGCAGTGAAACTAAATATTATCCATTATTAATATTTTGCACATATTTGATGTTTGTTGACAGAAAAAGGTCCACAATGTGGTCCTAATAAGTTTTGGATTATATTTATTTAGAAGGAATAAATGACATTTCATATCTAATGAGCCTATTAATATGTGCAACTTCTGAATATTCAGGGAACTTCCGAAGTTTTAAGAAGTACTAGTCAGTTTCAAATGAGCAATTTATTAAATCAAGTTGCCTCATTATAACATTATAACCGCTTATACAGATGCAGGTAATGTCTAAGAAACCTTAGCATTAATAGTGCTGCTGATGACTAGATGTATTTAGGTCCTATATTAACTACTCTTTAACTTAAATGTCTGTAATAAAAATGTGCAGTTTCAGAAATTGGCACATCTCTTATTTCTTTAACGCCTAAATGGTCTTCTCTGTTCACCAGCTACTTGCTAACGTAGGTCTGTCTGCTCGTTGGTGCCCAGACAATTTAAACTAATTTAAGCTTTATCCCTGAAAATAGCTGCCTAATGCCTCTGGAAGTGGCACTGATTAGAGTGTTAGTGCTGTACCAAAACAGAGAAGTTGTTGGCCATTAAACCAAACCATGGAAAGAAAGATACTAAAACACCTTGTAAAGCTCAGGATTACAGGATAGATCAAGAGTCTGGTCAAATTCAGCAATGTAAATCAGTTTTTTTTTCTTTATCTATTTCTGTATTATTTGTTGTTTATGTAGCTCAAGCTCTGATTTGATCACTGATATTTACAGAAGGTATATAGCTATAAAAACTGATGCAGCAGAGGTTGAGATATCCTGACCTTTCGTCTGTAGTAAGAGGGACGCTAGAGAAACACTGGATCCTATATTTCCCATAATGCATCTAGAGCGTCTTTTATATAGACCTATAATCTTTTAAATGTCTCAGCCTCAGGCAGCAGAGTATTACTGTTCTCAAAAAATCATCAGCCTTCATATGTAAAATTAGTAGAGGTCCTCATTAAATCATTACTACAGATCCAATGAGAGTGCATGTGTCTACCTGTTTTCAGTTCTTGCGTCTGTTCGGGTAGAGAGTCAAAGCGGCGCGCTCCAACGCTTAACAGTTTCTCCACCCTCTCTTCTGCCATGTCTAAAGGACTGGGAAGTTTCTCACACACCATCGCTGCAGTCTCTGTTAAGGAAAACTTGAAAAAAATTAATAAAAAATGGACCAAGATCTCCAAACCAATCAGTCACACAGACTGAAGAAATGAAGGTGGACGCTGTTACAGAAACATTTACTCAACAGCCAAATTGCTTTGACACAACTGAATGGACATTTGTCCATTAAAAATGTCCTGGCAATTGTTGATACTTAGGGAAAAGGTCTTAGAGCCAGATGATAATGTACAAACATGTCATCGAAGCCAGCAGGGAACACACTAGGATACCAAAGTTGTGGTTAGAGAAGCAGCTTTGGGGCTGTGAGGTCACTGGTTTGATCCTATGAATGTCTATGGTACCTTAAGCAAGCACCTAACCCCCCCCCCCCCCACTGCTCCCGGGCCACCTTGCATGACTGCTCTAGGTGTGCTCACTGGGACTGTTTAAATGCAGAGAATAAATTCCTTGTACACGTTCACAAAAATACATGGCTAATACAAGTTGATTTCATCGTGATTTGTATAGTTTGGGGTTTTGGTACTGTAGTCAATGTATTAGTACCGCAGTAGTATCACATTTTAAAAAGAAGATACAGAGTTCTCCTCAGACCAGATAAAAGCAGGGCAAAGGATACAGAGGACAGCCTGAGACAAAGGTAACCACTGGCTGCAGATGGCAGACAAAAGGACTTTAGGGTCGGAGTGACGCAAGTCTCTGGCCATCACCTTTACTCCAAGGGTTGTCACCATCTTCTCCACCTTCTCTTTATCTCTGCTCACAGAAAAACAATAAGACGTAAAACAACACATTCAAACTTGTTTGTGTTCCATTCCAGCTGTTTCATGAAAATACAGTTATGCTAGTACGATTACACATTTTAACTGTTTAACAAAAAGATTTCAAGTTATGATTATGCAGTGAAGGACAGCTGTGAACCAGTGGTTAGAGGGGCTAATTAGCTCAAGCACCTCACCCCTAAGCCACTCCCCAGCTACTAGATGTGTAGCAGCGCACTGCTAGAAATGTGCTCACTGGTCTTAGTGTTTACAAATGGATGGGTTAAGTGCAACGAAAGAACTTCCCCATGAGGGATCAATGAAGGTAAAATAGGTGTTAAAGTGACCTCAGGTTTAATTTGGAGGTGTCCGGTTCCAGTTGTTGAAGAGGTGTTAGAATTACACAGGCCCCTATTTTCAGGGGCTCAAATGTAATGGAACAGTTGACTCACTCAAAAGCTGTTTCAGGGACACATGCGGGATATTACTTCATTTCTTCATCAATTAAACAGCTAAGAAGTCTGTAGTTGTTTTCAAGTGTGCCAATAGCAATATAAAAAGGCCTGGATGGCCACAGGACATTGGTGGATGATCACAGGATCCTTTCCAAGGTAAAGAAAAAGCCATTCCCAACATCCAGAAAAGTGAAAAACACTCTCCAGGAAGCAGACATGTCATTACCTAAGTCTACCTTAAAGAGAAGACATGCACAATTACAGAAGATTCACCACAAAGTGCAAACCATTCATAACCTTCTAGACCAGATCAGACTTTGCCAAAACTGCTGGGATTTTTACACTCAGTACCATTTATTCAAACTTAAATGCCAGTAAATGCCAGTCACACAGTAAACAATCTAATCTCACTACAACAAAATACACTGACCAGGCATAACATTATGACCACCTTCCTAATATTGTGTAGGTCTCCCTTGTGCCTCCAAAACAGTTGTGACTCATCAGAGAATGGACATGGGCCTTCTGAGGGTGTCCTGTGGTATCTGGCAACAGAATGTTGTTAGTGGGGGCCTTTGGGTCCTATGGGTTGAGGGGAGGGGCCTCTGTGGATCATCCCACAGATACTTGATCAGTTTGGGATCTAGTGAATTTGGAGGCCAGGTCAACACCTTGTGCTGTTCTTCATGTTCTTTGAGTTGTTCCTAAAGCGTTTTTGTGTGTGTGTCTGTGTCAGGCTGCATCCTGCTGGGGATGGCTGCTGCCATCAAGGAGTGTCATGCTATGGGGTGGGGGTGTCTGGTCTGGTCTAGATGGGTGGTACGTGTCTAAGTAACATCCACATGAATGCCAGGTCCAAAAGTTGTATTGTCACAAGATGGTCAAAGTTATTTACTTCCCCTGTCAGTGATTTTAATGTCATGCCTGATCAGTGTATAGTGACTGATTCAAGTTTTAAATCATTTTTTTTCTCTCTACATTTACTTAGTCAAACTATGCAAACACACTGAAATCAGCAACATATCTCTTCTATTTGTGAAAACAAAACTGATTTCTTCTAACTGTTCCTCCACACTTCATCAGACCAGGTCAAGAAAAAACTCCTACTATAATTAGATGAATCAAAACTGTACTTGATGAACAGGGAGAATTCCAAGATTGACTTTTCAGCTTTGCAAAACATGTATTCTATTCATGATCAGGTCTCTGATCTGAACCTGGTCTCCTTTCGTGTGAATGATTTGTTTTCATCTTTTGTGACTGTAAGAACATTTTAACAGAGCTGAAAGTGGATATAAAAGAGGTTTAAGGCGTTACCTTGGATACCTTAACACCCGTAAAGAAATGTGGATCAATGTCCAATGTTCCCCATAATTCATGCTAAACTGAGGAAACTACTTACTCAGTGATTCAGAGGCTAAGCAACAATAAACTATATGTTATGTAAAATCCAGAAACATTTGTTTGCAGCCATCTATTACTAATGTAATGTAATGAGGGATTGGTTTACTTGTATTTATTGATTGTCTGGATACATTTCAGTAGTAAATGTATCAAGTACAAGTAAATCTCTAGAAGGCTACCCATCCACCACACTGGTGAAATGGTTGTACCCACCTACTGATGCGTGAAAGACAATGCTGTCAGTCTCTGCTGCTTTTGGTAAAATTTAAGTGTGTGCTTGATACATATAAACATGCACAGCATTATCTTTTCCCCACCAGTATACCATGCTCCATTTACTTTGATGTTAAAATAATTCTACTAGTGTGTCCTCTCTGGAAACCACTTGACGGAAATCTGCTGTAGCCATGGACTACTTTAATCCATAATACCACATACTAGAATATGTCTTCATGTCATGTCACAAAAGACATTCTGTTCAATTGACAAAGCAGTGCTACTCTTTAACCTACCTCCTGGTGACCACTGCATCATATAAACTCCAAATGTTATCCAGCACAAGCTGCACAAACAGAGGCTTCTTTCCTTTGGCCTACAGGAAATAGGGAGGCAAAATGAACACATCAAAATGAATGTTGAAAAACACAAAGATCTACTTTTTCTTCATGTTCCTAACACCATATTATGTTTTAAAACTGACAACCAAAATGTTTGTTGTGGCAAGTATTCTCCTTATTTTACACTTAACAGGATGAACTGCTGTGTGTCAGTCTAAGCAACTGGAAAACTGCATCAGCTGTTTTTGCTCTTGACCTCAACCTCTACACCTGACTTGACAGTGTGTTTCAGTTCAGGGCGAGCTTGTGATCCATTTAACCTTTTGTGGCAGTTAATATAACTGTGTAAAACACACAGAAGACACATGGGCAAAGAAAAGACACACCTACAAATAGTCTGTGTTACTTTACCTGAGCTCCCTTCATGACCCTCTTTGCTTTTGCATTGAGGTAGAAATCCCCCCACAGGGTTTTGAGCAACACCCACGCCTTAATACCCATTTTCTGACTGTAGATGGAGGCAAACTGCTGGATGCTGCAAAACACAAAGTCAAATTCTTAAGTCTCCAATTTACATTTTTACTCAAATTCATTGACAATCAAAAAACATTGATCTTAACAGTAAACCACAAAACAGTGTTAAGCTTTTCTTCTGTACTGGACTTATTACCCTATGAGCAATGCTTTGTATTGTTAACAGGAAGTGAGATGATGTGACCGTGTAATTGTTCGGATCTCAGTTTCCTTGTCTGCTGCTATAGATCTTGAATGAAAGTCTTGAATTCAGGGGCAGAAGAGATGGCTGTCTCCACAGGGACATAAGTGGTTTATTTATAGCAGCAAGTGATCACAAGGCCACATCAGAACTAGGTCTTTGTGTCCTCATCATAAACTGACTTTTTATTCTCTGTTCTAACACTTTATGTTATGACACGTTGTTAAGTGGCTGACTGATCTATTCATTTCTAGTAATGAAATGTTATGGAGTAGTATTTTACTTTGAAAGTTCTTAATTGTGTAAAGGACTCAGGTCTTTGGGGGTAAAAACAAGAAAGCTGAATTTTGTTCTTGTCTGTCATGGTTCTGTAATCAGGCTGACGGGCATCTAGCACTAACACTACAGCACCATCTGGTGGACATTTGGACATCTTTGCAGGTGTTTCTAAGAGTAGCATACAGTGACATTTGGAGTACTTGAGTTACAGTCATAACCACACCAACTCACAGCAAAGCCCATGGAGAGGGCTGTGCACAGCAGATACAGATCTGGATCATTTTTGTAAAGAGGACTGGGAAAATATTAGCAAGTCAAGAGACTGTGTGCTTCAACTAAGTATTAGTTCAGGTGCGTAAACTCTCATGCAGTTAGGTACAAGTTTTACATTATTATCTATTTCATAAAAAAAAAAAAAAAAAAAGATGCTGATTTGGCATAAATAGTGTATAAATAAATTCTTCTTCTGATTTGTCCAACGGATTTGTTCAGTTTTCTTATCATTGCTATTTTCCAGTAACAGTGATATGCATTCTAAGTTTGTCCCTTGAGTCTGAGAAGTTACTGACTCATGAAAACTGCTGAAGAAGGCCCTCAATTTGACATCAAGACAAGACGTCAAAGTGAACCACTAACATCAAGAAGAGTGCTCCAAAGTCTGTGACTGCATGTCATACCATTAAAGACAAAAATGATGTTTAAAAGAATGTCTGCTGACTTCATCTTCAAGATGGAATCTGGGTAAGATATACATGTTAGGTGCAGCAGCAAATTGGTAGGTTATAGGTTACAGCTGCAAGCACATCGCATCCAAATGTTTCATGAGTCTTTTCCAGCTTGAATATCCGACACACAAATGTCCTCATTAATATTCATATCTGGACCATGGGCTGTGACCATTCACTCAGTAATGATGGTCTTCACAAGTGCCTGTCCAAGATGTTAGACTTCCAAATCATAAAAACCACCCGTCTCACCTGAAGCCCCATCCATCTATAGCGCTGGCAAAGACCACATTCCCTTGGTCGGGAGAAAAGTAGAGGTGGGAGTCATCGACCTTCTCTAAACCAGCACTCCAGTCATAAACGTGATCTTCACTCGAAGCCTCGCTCTCTTTCTCCTCTCCCTCCTTCTCTTTCTCCTCTCCCTCCTTCTCTTTCTCTGCTCGATCCTCCAGCACTTTGGATGTGAACAGACTCCCTGTCACTGCATTGACCTACAGGAAGAAGTAGTCAACAAAAAATTACAAAACTTGTTTAAAAGAAAATATACAACCCTGATTAAAGGCTGCTGACAGTGGGGCTAAAAATGAATAATGGTGGCCTGTCGTATAAGAGCTGAGCTCCTCACCTGTTCCAAGATCTTCTGCAGGTGGGTATAAGCTTCCTGAGAGGTGAGCTTCAGCTCAACGATAAGTCGGTCTATCTTATTGATGACCAGAACCGGCCGAATGTTCTCCAGCCACGCCTGACGAAGTACAGCCTGGGTCTACAAACAATACACACATTCAAAGAGTAATCACGTTCCACATCTCGACACAGCAAGATGTAAACATGCTTTCAGATGGCTACTGAAAATTAACATTCCACCAATATTCTTTCAGCCATGCATTCTTAGATTAGATTATAAATAGTGAGACTTGTTCAACCGCGTAGGGAGACCTACACAATATTAGGCGGGCGGTCATAATGCTATGTCTGATCGGTGTTTAGCATCAATCTAAATTGTCTCAAGATGTTTTACAGAACCCAGAGCCTGCACTCCCAGAGCAAGCACTAAGGCAAGAAAGCTCTCTTTTAACAGGAAGTAACCCTGAGCAGGACCCATGTACTTGAGGATGACAGGACTCATCCCTCATTATTTCTTCAGCCACATGGGATGGGATTGCAATAATTCAATATTTTCCAAAATCCTGTTGATGTCCACACAATCCTCCTAATAAAACACGTCTTAAATTCTACATTCAGAATACAGGAAGGACTGATATGTAGTCTATTTCATGGGCATTCTTTGGACATGTCCACTGCATAGAATATTCAGAGTATGTGTCTCATGTTTTAAGTACGCAAGCTGAACACAAAGGGCCATATTTCTGGTCGGGACAAGAAACATATCTCAAACACGACACGCAACACCAACCATTTTCAGAAAGGGGCTGAAAGGCATGTTAACTGGAGTATGCCCAGTTTTATGTAAAGGGGAATGTTAATGGAATATTCAATTCCATTAGCCGTGTAAACAACTTATAGTATTGTGTGCATGTAAGTGTAGTCCTGTACCTGTGGACATACTCCCTCCACTGCATCAACAATTACAATGGCTCCATCACACAGCCTGACAGCTGTGGAAACTTCCGAAGAGAAGTCAACGTGACCAGGAGAGTCAATCAGATTCAGTAAGTAGTCCTGATCTCCTAAAAAGACAAGAAGCACACGGACACTGTGTAAGTCTTCCAATCAAAACAGTTTAGACTGCAGAGGATTGCTCTGTTTATTATTTCCAGTAAGTTTGGCCAGAAATTATGAGTGAACGCTTAACAACACTTATGGCGTTGTGTTACAGAGCAAAGTGAATGAGGCATGAGGATTAAAATTTCACTCTTTAAAAGTAGGACAGTGCTTAAAATGATCACAAATCAAAAAAGTGGCGGAGCAAAGTATTCAAGCAACTGAAAAGAAAAGAAAACAGACAGCTTCTAGTATGAATGGTGGACTGCCAATAAAGGCAAAAGACAGTTGTGTATTCATTAGTAGGGAGAAACTTTTAATAGATTTTGTCCTTGTAGCTGTTAACTAAAGGTAATTAATCCAAACTAATGAATACATCTAAACAAGTACATACATTATATAATCAAATTAAATGACTGAATATGAGCAGACTATGTGTAATTTCCTCATGAAATGAAATCATCATGCTGAATGGGCATGTGGTTAGCTAATGATGTGTTCATGTTGATATACGCAAAGTAGCCAAGTGGAGTTAATGTATTTCCTCAATCTTGACTGGGGCCTTAATCGTCCTAATGTAAAATAAGTGGTGTCAGGGAAGAAATAAATAATCAACCAAACTGGTGTGATGAGGGAGAGAGACTTGACACCTAGCAAGTTCCATACTTTTCTAGAACACCACCTTTTGTATCAGAACGTGCACCCAAACAAACAGAACAAAAGTGTTCATGGTTCTGAAACGACAACAGCAGTCCATTGGGAACAGCAGCTGTTTGTACATTTTAGAGCATCCATTGTGCTGTACAGTCATACTAGGAGACACCATACAATAAAACCTTAAAAAGCGTACATACTCACTGGAAAATGTTTTCGCATTACTTATTACTATTATCGCCAAAAAACATTACGAGAAAAAGACGTCATAGAATTAGTCCTGGGGTGTACTGAACGTCCCGTAGTGATAGCAACAGAGACAAATGCAGCTTTTACTTCAGGCCTAAAACAAAGTGGCTTTACCGTTTTTGTAGTGCAGAGAGATGGCACTAGACTTCATGGTGATTCCTCTGATCTGTTCATCCTCCCTGCTGTCCAGGTACCTCAGCTGATAGATCAAGACACGACAACGAAGAAAAAGACATACGAAGACAACTTCAGCTGTTAATCCTTCACATAATCTGACGATCACAACTGAGCATAACTGTCAAAAATGTCTATACGGCAAATAAAGTCACTCACCTTCCCAGCCAGTCGACTTGAAATGATGCCATTACTTGCTACTAAGCAGTCAGCCAGAGTGGTTTTACCTAAAAAATGGACAGATGGTGGCAGAAGATCTTCCAAACAATGTGACCGACACCAGATGTGTGTATTATTGTGCTAACTAGAAAGTTGTAAGAGTTGGTATTTAATGATGTGCAATAAAAAAGTGTATAATAATTCTGCCAACAAGCAAGTCGACTAAATTCTGTATGATACAGAGCTGCACACACTCAGACAACAGGGAATGATGATAGCGTGTCCACTCACCATGGTCAACATGTGCCAGAATGCACAAGTTTCTGATGTAAGCGGGGTTTTTCTGTAGTGCAATGATCTTCTCCAGGCTAGTGTGTCCCATGGCGAACGTCTAAAACAAAGGACACCACTAAACGTACAGCTGGTACTTCGTGGAACCTACCTTAAACTACACAGCGACTCAGCTACAACGATTACAGTACAGTAAAGTGAAGGTGAAGAGTGACAGCTATAGGTCTTCGCTTGCTAACTGGCTGTGACTGTTAGGTAGCCTCGGGAGTACAATGTATTGGGGCCATAGTACACCAAGTAGCTCCATAACATGGGTTCGTTAATTAGAGTTCAGTTAGCACAGAGAAAAATTATACAGTGGAGGTACTGACTCTGATCTGTGTGCGAAGTGTAGCGGGTGATTCCTGCTACCACTGTGGCTAGCCTCATCTAAACTTCTCAGATAAAGATAAATAAGACCCGAGTTCGTTTCCAAAGTTTACACACAACACTAATATCACGCATTACTGTGATGCGTTGAGTTAAATACATCAGTATCTATGAAAATAAGCACATATTTTAAAGGCATGTGGGCTTTCTCAACTCACGTTGTTTTCCCGGAAGTTGATAAGCCGTGTTAACCACGCCCGCTCGCTAGCATTGGTGCTGCCTTCAAGGAACATGCTAAAAATGAGCTTTCTTCTGCGTTTTTATTTTTATTTTGTTTTATTGCACTTTGAGAACCACCGACTGGGAGCGTTTCCACGGCATATTACATACATTAGCGTTTTATTGCAAAAAAAGGACGTGTGAGTTAATAATGGCTGCGTTCCATTAAGGAGAGGAAGAGCTATGGTGCATTCAGGATCACTATATAATGTAACCTCCAAAGTTGCTGTCATCTTACTCAGGGACAACTAAACACAGAATAGTACTCAGAGCTCAGAGCTGCCAGATTGCTTATTAACAGGGCACTGATGTGAATGTGAACGGTTTTAACTGAGCTCAAATGAAGATAAAACATGCAAATTAAAACAGCTGTCTCATAATATCATAATATAAGTGCTGGATTTCATAGAAAGTCCAGTCATTCAACCATATAGGTTTGCCCAAGTCTGTAAGTCTTCTTCAGTTTCAAGAAATAGCAAGAGCATGAAAAAGAATGTAAAAAATAAGTAAAGAAATCTATGCTCATGCCTATTAATGTAATAACCACAGTAATGTTCTGTCAGATACATGTATGTCAGTTGCAGTTGCAAATGCACATCCTCAAATATAGTCAAAACAAAAAACACACCATATAACTACAAGTCTGTTAGACTTTTAAAGGGAAAAATTTGTTTCCTTGAAGTGATATTACCTTCAGTGTATATTGTGATTGGCACAAACCCAGTTTGGAGAAGCAGACAGCAGTTCCATCACGGAAGCCAAGCAATAAAATGTCATTGACAAGGTTGGAAGTAAAATGCACCTAATAATAATGTGATCCAAACATCTGGATATGTGGACTTTATTGTCTGATGGTCAGTTGCTGAATAGAGATCAGATAGAGATAGGGTCAAAAATGGTTTCATCCTGCCTGTCTTGTTGAAAAAGAATTTAGTGGGACCTACTATGAGTGTATCTGCTGTCTTGGAGAGCTCTGGAAGACAGCCTTTTTCTCAACCTCTCATCTTACTACTACTACTACTACTACTTACTACTACTATGATATGTACCATGTCATCCCAACAGATCACTTCGATCTCAAAGTGCAGGCCTACTTGCAGTTCCTAGAATTTCAAAAAGTACAACAGGAGGTTGAGCTTTCAGCTATCAGGCTCCTCTCCTGTGGAACCAGCTCCCAGTTTGGGATCGGGAAGCAGACACCCTCTTTACTTTTAAAGTCAGGCTTAAGACCTTCCTCTTTGAGCAAGCTTATAATTAAGGCTGAACCGAACCATCCCTTAGTTATGCTGCAATAGGCCTAGGCTGATGGGGGACGATGCACTGAGTACATGTCTTCAACTCCCTTCTCTCTTGCACCAAGATCCTATCCTCCACACCCAGCTCTTGTCCTCTGATTTCTTATTTATTTCCAGTCATGTAATTCTGTACTATTACTGTATAGCATAGCACTGTGCTGTGTGTCCCTCTCTTCCTGTTTCTTCCTGTTAAAAGGAAGTTTTTCTTTGCCACCGTCGCCTTCAGGCTTGCTCTGGGGGTTCAGGCCGGGTTTCAGACTGGATTTTGTAAAGCGGCTTGAGACAATTTGTATTGTTATTGATGCTATATGAATAAAATTTAATTGAACTGAACTGAACTGAACTACCAATCAGCCAGCTGCTCCCGTCGGGTTTGTGGTGGAAGCTGAGACATGTGAAGCCACGTGCTATGCTACATCATTGTCTGTCACATTTAAAATCTGATAATAGCAGGCGTTGTACATAAAATACAAAACTTAAAAATAGTCATTATCCATGAATGAATATATACTTGAACACTGGTCCACATGTTTAAAGAAGGCACAGCTGTCATGTGGTGCAGTCCCCCAAAAAACTCACTAGTACAAGAGATGAGCGGTGAAGCATTTCTGTATCCATGTGGACGTCAGAAATGATGCCGCTTCCATGAAGGGACTAAGCAAGGTCACTTCTGGAGATGTGTAGTCAGCGTTTTCCATATAGGATGATTGGTCATGCTTGCATGCGTGTCTAATTTCAAGTAAATGCACATAAAACCAAGGGCCACGTTTATAAAGTGATTTCTTTATTCCCTTGCAACGTTATCTCAAGCATGTTAATGATTTATTGTGCTACCATGTGTTCTTTCAGTCAAGCTAAAGGTCCAGTACTGTAATTCTGCCACAACTGATATATTTTATATATTCATCAGTAGCCAGGGAGAAACATGGAAGAGAGCATGTTACTGAGTAGTCTTTCACAATGCAGCAATGCAGAGAGAGATTGCTTTTAAACACATGTACCAGGTGAGTGCGTGGTAGCAAACATACCACCCAGTCAACATATACAATAAAAATGCATTGTAGGCTGATATCTTAAAACAGGAGTTAAAAAGACAATTTAATCATGAATAAGTAAGAAAATAAAAGTCTCACACAATCAACATACACTCATTATACAATATTGCACTTAGAGCAGAGTATACACAAGACAATTTACAATCCATCACATCAGTATGATAATCAACACAAAGGTAACATGAACAAACCCCTCAGTCCAAACCACGTGTTCTGCTGGTGCCCCCTCAGATTCAGTTTCATCAATGAGCGCGAAGTTGACTGTGAAATCATGCTATCACGAACACAACCCATTACCTTCACGCAAGAGAATGGTCTCAAAAAGGTGTTTTTTTTTTTTTTTTGTATATACATGAAGTGACGTTATTATAAAATTAAACAGACTTGATTCTGCGGGTTTCATCAGCAGAGTACCACCCCCCTTCCCCCAAGAATCATATCCATATGGAAGGCTTCAGCAGCACACAGCTTGTGCCAAAGTTCAGTGTCAATGCAAATAACATTCTGTATTTTAATGTAGTGAATTAAGGGTGATGGGTGTGTTACAGTTGACTCCAGGTTGTAATTACTCTTCAGCTCAGTCCATTTAAAGGGTATAAGTATACGTAGATGATAACAGTTTTGACACACTGTTCCTGTCTTTGTTTCAGTGGTTATTTTCAAACTCTAAACACTGCGTCCTTAGAATTTTGAGACCTTTTCTGTCACTGGCTTGTAATCCCTCATCCACCGCTTCACTTAAACCCACTTAAAGTGTCTTGGATGTCCGACCCCAAACACATTTGCCTTGGAGGTCAGAGAGTCTCCAGAATTCTCAAATTGATCACACTTCTCTCCTTTCTCGTTCTTTACTCCTCTTCCACATTATGGTTTGGGGCTTCTCCTGGTTGAATGGGGTCCGGTCCCTAACATAAGCCTCTTGACCGATCCTTAAAATGTATTCTAGTTGTCATAAAAAATACTTTTCCTAACCACCCCACAATTGCCATGCCAGTGTCTTAGAATCAGGTCTTCAAAAACACAGCAACAACAAAAAAATACCACTGAACACTAAATAAAAGTCAGCATGGAAATTTGCTGTATTTTTTTTTTTTTTTAAATATCTATACACATTTTAAACATAAAAAAAGACAAAAACTGGTCTTGTGGTAATGTATCTGTGGGCTTGTGTCTTCAAAATGGATCACTGTCCTGCCAAAGAACAACGAGAATCCAGTGTCACTACCAAACGTTTAAACTAATCAAGATGATGGAAAAGCCTTTGAAATTGAATCACATATCACCAGTCCATATTTGGTATAAAGACATACTGTAACTGGCACCATTTTTGGCATTTTCACTGAAAATGTCTACTACTACTACTACTACTAGGACCAAAGTAGATCGAGCAATTAACTGTTAATACTTTATTTCTGTTCCATCAGATTTGGTAGTGGTGCAGCCGAAATTGTTTCGAGCAGGTTCAGTACCATCAGTGAGTCATTGTTATCAGGCTGGTAATTACCCTCTAACATCTGAGTTGATTAGGCAGAAGTTAGCTTTTTCTTTGTCAAAATATCACTGCTGCAGTAAACCCCCAAAGCCAAACAATTACTTTGGGAAGAAATGATCACAACTACAAGAAAATAGACCCAAGCTTTGATAAAGTGGAATTTCCTTTTCTTGATTTTATAAAAATGTAATGTAAATTATTATTATTATTAATTTTTTTTTTCCGGTTTCATTTGTTTGATTTCTTTGTCTAAAATCTACTGATGTTTTGAGTCATTTTTATGTAGAAATGCAGAATATTCTGAGGGGTAGAAATACTGTAAAATCAGCACTATAAATAAAGATGAAATAAAGAAACAAAATTATAACCACAAGGTTTCCTGTCAGTTTTTATGTAGCTGTGTATATAAAAATCAGATCAGCAGTGGATGACACTTTTGCCCTATAAATATTAAAAATGAATACTGGCAAACCAATACATCAGTATTGCGTGTTGTTTATGAGAAACCAGTGGGGCACGCTTTACAATAAACAAAATGAATATATATCCCTATACGGCCAGGCCACCTGTTTTGAATCCCACTGGAAACTAAATATTCTGTTTGTTTTTTTGTTTTTTAGCAAAGTCCAAAAACGGTATTTGATCCACATAGTGAACACCTGTCTTTATATCAGGATGCTGAGACCAAATCAGAAAATAAAGCCATTCCATCCTTTCGCCCTCTATTTAATTTCCTTTGGGGAAGTCAAACAGTCAGAATGAAGCTTGTCCAGTTTACATGTGTGCAGTTCTCAAATCGTCCACTCACAGATGATGTCCTTTTGAGGTGACTGAGGTGATGACTCACTCAGTCCCCTCCAGTCCATGTACAGTATTTTACTACTAGGTGGTTATAGCTCCTCGCTGCCACTAGGTGGAGTCCATGTCCTACGAGCAGGACCCACAGCATTTATTTTTGTATGGATCCAAATGGCACAGCTGTAGTCTCTTCACCACACTGCAGTACTGGGTGGTGTCCTTGCATTCACCTGCATGGGAACAAAACACTTGATTTAATCGCTAAATAACCAACAAGTTCAACACAGTGTTTTACACTTCCTGTAGTTATTTAATTGTATGTAAGGAGATTTCCTACAAAGTCCTGTGTAATTTGGCACTAGGTAAGTCAGAGGCAGATTTAATAGTGAGCCTTTGACCCAAGGATACCACTATTTATTTGAATTCTGTTTTATTAGTTACTTGACAGCCTACTATTTAATACAGAATATAGTAATCAAATAAAAACGGTTAGCCTTTGTTGAACAGACGCAGTAGAGGAAGATAGGATATATAGGGGGAAAGAGTAATGCGGTAAAGATCTACGTGGCAGTGATTCAAACTGGGGAGTCACTATTGACAGCCTTGACGCACATGTGGTGCAGAAACCTTTCAGTGTATAGTAGGTCGGCCAGATAAGCAAAATCATAGTTTACAGCTGCAAAAATTCCAATTTCAATAACAAAATTTACTTTCTGACAGCGTTTGCTTGTGGCTGTGTAGGGTACTCGTCTGTAGGCTCATTACCTCTACTGTTTTAGACTTACTCTCACATGTGGCCGTGTTGCAGTGCTGCCAGGTAGAGGGCTTTTTTAACCAAGCGCAGTGCTGGTCAGCCAGAGTCCTGCCACTCCTGCGGTGAACACAGTCCACCCTGCGGGACTGAAACCCACTCCCACAGACTACTGTGCACGCCCGCCACGCACCAGGGCGCCAGTACACATTACAAAGGTCTGAAGAACAGTTGCGTACCGATACAGGCCTGAAAGAGAGCAGAGTTAGGCCTGTTACAGGTGCAATTTACACCCCAAACTATTTTTAAGTTTCCTGACATATGCTTTGCTGCACAGTGCACTTTGCAGGATAAGGAACATTTTATTATTTCACCTTGTTCCGTAAGTAAGAGGTTAGAGTTTATCTGTTACAGTTGCAGTCAAAGTTGGAGAAAAAAAAAATGATAGGCTCCTATTAGCAACAATATTAAATTCAGGATGGTGAATTGAGTAAGTCTTTGCATTGAGTTGAGTATTAAATAGGCCACTATGACAGAAAAAACTGTCACAAACAAACAAGAAAATACTTTTCTTGTGGATTGTGACAGTTTTTCCTGCGGCGATAAGGAAGAAAATGTCAAGAAAAGCAAAAACATTCTACCAAACAAGTGGCACACAAACAAACTAATGAGGAACTTCAGTCGAAAGAGAACACAGAGGATGTGTTGGGTTTGACTGAATTATTGAAAGTACTGGGATAAATATTATGTCAAAACTTCTGTAAACTTTGGAACACTGGAAAAGAAATGAATAACAGAGAAGTAAACAAGGGATAAGCATGTCAGGAATTCACTGGCTGCGAAACACAAAATCATGTTTAACAGAGTAACTCTGGTAAACCAGAGCCTGGCTTGAACTTTTGGATCATCCACTGTAATCAACTCTGGAATATCTGTGCGCCTTCATCACCGACTGCTTTTACAACAAAAACATCATGGTAGCCGAAGCCAGCGAGAAACAGCCAAGAAGAGACTGGCCCACAGAGACAAATGCTACGGAATTTGAGCTCAACATTGAGGTCTGTTTTGGAGCGTCGTTACTGTACGTAGACCTCAACGACTTGAAATTCAGCCTTGAGTTTTCTGAAGTACAAATCATATCAGTGCAATGCAAAAACAACAATTTTAAAAAAGCTGTAAAAGCCCTCACCACTCAAGTGAACATCAAAAAAAAACAAAAAAAGGAATGCACAGAAAAGGAATGAAAGAGACACACTTAGACATCCTGTGCCGCGGCATATTGGACAATTAAATTTTCTCACGTATCTCATACTGTTGACAGAATTACATTCCACCAACTGCCCGGCCTTGGCACAAGAGAAGCTTAAAAAAAAAAAAACATATCGAGACCAATTGTTGCTTAATTTGAGCACTACAAACTCTGGTAAAGAATAAATGAAGGGAGCTGAAAGGAACTACAGTTATCAGCTTCTGAAATAAATCCAAGAAAGAAGGAAGGAAGGGCTCAACAAACACAGGATAGAACTTCACATCCGAGCACAGAAATAGCCATCCTCTTCTTAACTAACGCCGCTCCTAACTTTGCAATCACCACTTCTTTTTCCCGATCTTTCCCATTCCTATTCTCAGCGCAATGACTCAGAAAACACACCTCCAAGATACAGTATGTAAGCTGCATTTAACCAAGAAGGGGAGTGATGGAGAGTTGCGTCAGATGACCTGACCTACACAATCACTTGACTCAAACCCAGTTGCAATGGAATGAGTGGGACTGGAGAGTGAAATCAGCCAACAAGTTCTCAACACCCCTGGGAACTCCTTCAAGAAGTCGATTGAGAGAATAATAGGAGTGTTCAAAGCAGTCATCAAACCAAAAGGAGACTACTATGAAGAATCTATAATATAAAACATATTATGTTCAGTTTACTACAAACTGCATGTTATAGTTTAATAAAATAATAAAGGAAAACCATGAAACAAGAAGTTGTGCACACGCTTCTGACTACTGTGTATACCGTATATTACTTGGGGTTTACCTTTCAATTATTACTGACCTTGGTGAAAGACTAAATTATATCTAACAGGCGTTCGTAATGAAGTGGCGACTGATACTGTAAACAATACGGTGATTTAAACATGCATGAGGGATGGTATTGGTGGGACTGCTGCACAAGATGTAGGCCGAGCCAAATGTCTGTGACTCAGCTTTTGTCAGAGCACCGCTACACACGGTTTCAACAATGCAGGCAAAGCACACACTGAAGATATTTAAACAGTTGCTCACGGCTCACTGGAATTACTGTTCCAGCACAGGTTTAGGCAGACAGTTCATTTCAAAGAAAGAGAGAGAGATTTGCAAAGTCCCAACTCTAAGACTTTTCCAGCGGCTTAACAGAGTCCTCTTTTCAACTCTTCAACTCCTAAAATTGCTTCATTTCCAAAGTTGAGAAAACTATTTTTTTTAGCCAGCTATAATTTTGATTTTGTTAAAGTAGCCAATATATAATACGTACTCACAGCTCTGATGGTAAACTGGACTAAACAGAACCTACCTGTTCCTGAGATCACAGTCTGTGTAGAAGGATCCATTAGCATGTTGGCAGATGACAGATCTCTTCTGTACGGTGGTAGTGGGACCCAAACACCTCCCTGAGCACTGCAATTGAGTAATGGAACGTTCACAATTGACAACATCTTTTAGATTTTATTTCAACATGTACCATGTCACACATTTGTGTCAGTGTCTGAGTCTACCTTTCCCCATGGGCTGGTTACCCAGATAGGACAGTTGTTGCCAGAGCACTGCTCCGTGTCTGTGGGTCGGCTTATCCCCTCACAGGCAGCTGCTGTGAGAGTCCTCACTGCGCCCCTGGCATCCAGCTGCTGACAGGAGACCTGTCTTTGTTTCCAGCCACCCCCACATGAGGATGAGCATTTAGACCACTCTGACACTGACCATCTACAATGATGACAAGGAAACAACAAATACGCATCAATAAGTGTTCTAAATGAGAAACAGCTCTGCTTGAAAAAGCTTTTAAAGAGATATAAACTAAAATTTTATTACATCCAACAATGTTTAAAAAATCTGTTTTCTGAGGGTGGCAGAACAGCATAATAAAGTTAAACACAGATTTTTTAATTTTAAAAACAGATTTGTGATCAAAATGCATGTGGATATGTGGCTACACTGCAAAATAAAGTTGCCAATATTGCAGAGTAATTTATTGTAAAATAGGAATTAATAGAAATTTCCTAATATTGGAAGTTGTGCATGCAAGCAGCTCAAACATAATTACCCCTATGCAGACATTTTTAGCCAGGCTAGCTCTCATCCAGCTCCTGAACTCTGACCTCTCCCTGCTCCAGCATCATATTGATGTTCTGTCCCTCAATAGACAGTTTCCTCTCCAAAACTAGACTGCACATAGCACTTTGGCACTGAGCCCTTTGTCAGTCGCGGTGCACAATGCCTCCCATGTCATTTGATTTTGTATGTGTTTTTTTTTTTTTTTTTTTTTTTAATGACCTGTGTGATTTGCCCGTCAGGGATAAATAAAAGTGTTTTTGAATTTAATCTGAATAGCTGGATCTCCATGGCAAGGACAAACAAAGCTAAGAGTAAATATGAGGAGGAGCACAGAACATTTCTACCTGAATGGGATACATTGTGTGTTTTTTGTTGAATGAAATGGAAAACCTTTATGAATGAAATGCCATACTTCACTGTTTTGCATTTGAAAGCTTCAAACCTGGAGCGCCATCTTACTTCATGCCATGCTAACATGACCCAGCAGTTTCCCAAAAGGGAGGAACTTCACAAACACAAGGTAAACCGTTGAAACAAACTCAATTTAAACTCTTTTTTTTAAAAATAGGCATTCTGAAACAGTCACATTGGTATATATCACCTGGCATGGAACATTGCTCAAGCTAGAAAACCATACAGTAAATAGGGAATGTATGGGGTAGTGCGTTAAAATATTGTTTTAATCTTAATTCTCAAAAGCTACAGTCTGAAGCATTCTGTGTCAGCCTAATGAGAGTAATGGATTTCAGCCACTTACTTGAAACACAGTTATAAGCAGATCTTGAGAAATGCTACTATTTCAGCATCGCTTTTGATGAGTCACGTACAGTCAAGACAAACCCCTGCTGGAGGTTTTTGCACAGTCTGTGTCGGAAGATTAAACAAAGAAGAAGTGCTGGCCGTTGTGCTGTCCGACCATTACATCGAGAGACAGTCATGTGTGTTGCTGAGAAGTCATCTTTGCACTTCGCATCAAAGCTAACAATAGCTACAATCAGTGCACTAGCGGTGTTGGGATCTACAGATGGCCTTCCAGGGCTGTAGATAGGTGATAACATTATCCCAGATTATGTGACATTCCACTGCATCATACATGAAGAGAACCTGGTGTCTGAACTTTAAGAGCCGATACTGCCTTTCTGTATTTTCTATTTTTTTATTTATTTTTTATTTTTTTGCTTTTGTGTCCAGTGAAGCGGTTTCTGGAACAGAAACATGTGAACCGTGACCCAAGTGACCCGAAGGGGATTTTACATCTGGGTTTTCCAGCTGACATTTTGCAAAATCTGAATAAATTAAATTTACATCCGCAAGAGAAGCTAAAAAATACTGTTTTTAAATTTTGTTAACAAACGAAAAGGTCTTCCAGACCATTTCCAAAAAGGAGAGCTCACGCACTGTTAATCGTGCTGAGAAGTAGCTGAAGTCTCTAGAGGAGAACTCTATGCTATGCAACACCGGTTGAAAATCTGCGGCAGAGTTTTGAGGAGACATTTTGTGACCTGAAACATCAACAGGCACAGATTACATTTCTTATCAGCCCTTTCAGCGCTGAATCAGACTGCCTGAAAGCCCCTTTGGTGGCAGATAAAGAAGCATACTCGTTGGAGATAACTGAACATTCTGATGATGACAGACATGAATGTGTTTTGGGAGACGGAAATCGTGCCCACAGATAGTGTCAAATGGGCTGCATTTGAAGTTAATGTCAATGTTTGGATCAACTGTGAATCAATTTTTTCTACACTGAAACAAGTGAAGTCAAAACATGTGCACACACGTGTGAAGAGCTTTTACGAGTGGCCACAACTGAGTACATGTCAGAATTGAAAGCCACTGCAGAAACAAAAACTGAGGTGAGGTGAGCAAAGGCCCATGAAAACTGTGAGGTGGGGAGTTATGTCATGATTGGGCTTATAATTCACTAGTGATAATTTGGTGTGGGCATCTATTTGTTGTGTGACCCTTTGTAATGGTGAAGATTTTTTTTTTTTTCTTTATGGCATTTTGGTAAAGGGTATATGTGGAAGAGAGCGTAGGTGTGTGTGTGAGTGTATATGTGTATGTTAGGAGCACACCACAAAGAATGTTTCTGGCCTAATTCTGCCTCTATGTGTCAACATGATGGTCATAAACACATGTACATAAATACACCTGTATTTGAGTCAGAGCCTGGATCTGTGATCCTGAGGTGACGGGATTTAAGAAACATTTGTTAGTGTACAATGAGTGTTGATGAGACAGAACTCACTCATCAACGAAGCGGTGTGGCGAACCCATATAACCACTAACTTCTCTTTGCAAAGTCACAACAATAATACTCACAAATCAAATCAGTACATATATAGTGACAATAGTTGATGAATCTTTGGTAATCTATATGTACACAATTACTATTTAAGCTGTCTTCTCAGTTAGTTACCAGTAACTGAGAGGAAAATACACAATCAGCCATACCATTATGACCACCTTCCTAATATTGTGTAGGTCTCCCTTGTGCCTCCAAAACAGTTGTGACTCACCAGAGAATGGACATGGGCCTTCTGAGGGTGTCCTGTGGTGTCTGGTAACAGAGTGTTAGTGGGGGCCTTTGGGTCCTATGGGTTGAGGGGAGGGGCCTCTGTGGATCATCCCACAGATACTTGATCAGTTTGGGATCTAGTGAATTTGGAGGCCAGGTCAACACCTTGTGCTGTTCTTCATGTTGTTTGAGTTGTTTCTAAACCGTTGGGGGGTACATGTCAAGTAACATCCACATGAATGCTGGGTCCAAAAGTTTCCCAGCAGAGCATTGAATTGTCATAAGATAATCGGTGTTGTTTGTTGGTGTAAAGCTAATTTAGCCCGTCTCTTGTTGTCAGTAGGGGAGTGTTACAGATTTGATGATGAATACACTCTTTCCATTCTATGTTGTGACAATGGGGGTTGGAGGAAACAGGTTGCTACTTTGCTAACTCTTGGTTAGCTGTACATTCATGGCCAACAAACCGCATGCTGCTGAAAAGTTCAAGAAAGTCTCAAAGGGAGAATAGGGAGAAGAGAAAAAGAAAAAGAGAGACAAGCCTGGAGAAGCTGGGGTTTTCTCTCGCTGGGTTGGGAGACTTTCCACTACACATCAATACGAGACAATGAACAAATTAATCTGTGCAGTTCCTATAGTCCCCACATCAAAAGCAAGAATTTGCCAATCGATACTTATCTCGGATAATTGAACAGCTTTCATAAAACTCATTCTCTAGAAGATTGTTCTGC
This sequence comes from Chelon labrosus, assembly GCF_963514085.1. Classification (NCBI taxonomy): domain Eukaryota; kingdom Metazoa; phylum Chordata; class Actinopteri; order Mugiliformes; family Mugilidae; genus Chelon; species Chelon labrosus. The sequence continues at coordinate 27,926,186 of NC_140339.1, read as the reverse complement.
AATATTACAAGATATGTCACTGAAATTACTGCAACTCATCATGCTGAATCTCATGTCCAATTAGTTGACCGTGTTTTCTTGATATGTGCAGAAAAAGGTCAGAAAAGTATAGTATTTAACTATTGTTGCTGACAGACTGAAAACACAGAGAAAGCTACTGTACATTGTATATACTGCTGTGTCAGACTATAACATTTTCCTGTATATGTGGGTTTCTTCCTCTGTCTTGCAAAATCATAAAAAATGTTTGGATTTCGTCACAGCGTCATTACTTGAATACTTTTTAACACCTCCCTTCTCAAATGTCTCATGGTTTCAGTATTTGCAAATTCTTTCAGTCTTTAAATGGTGTCACATTAGTGAGAGAAGACAGTACAGTGGGGGTGAGAGGTTGGTGTGATAGCTGAAGGCAGGTTGGCAGGGTTGAAAACAGCAGGGGAACAGACTTACACTTCAGTTGTGATCAGACTGGATTTCACATATTCATTAGAAGCCTACCCTCTCTGTTCCAAAGTCAGCGTGTGGAAAAAATACACTACTGCTCCCTGGGTATGTAAGCTTACAGCAGAATAGTGAAATAGAAGTCAGTCAGTGTAATGTGTTCTGCTTGAATCAGATGACCTGCTTCTAGAAATGGATCAGCCCAATGTCTATATCAAGTGTACCTGGGAGGGCAGTCTTGTCTGTTACAGGGGACTGGGGAGGTGATGGGTTTGGGTATGTGTTGACACATGGTTGGCTGAACATCCTTTCCATCCAGAGTGACACACCGGATCCTCCGCAGCCAAGTTCCTTGTTTCCCACACGAAGCACTGCAAGTGGTCCAGTCCCCAAAACGCCAGTCAAACCCTGTGAACCCAAGATAAAATTAATCCAAAAAGTTCAGAACCCCTTTGGAAGCAAGCCACTTTACCATGGATTTGCTAAACTAACTGCACATGATAGATTGCGAAAGCTGTTGGGGACGTTGTACACTGCCTGGTCCAAAAAGAAGTCGCTACCTGGATTTAACTAAGCAAATAGATATGAGCCTCCTATTGGATAATTACCACATGGGTATCTTTCAGCTGGCAACAACTTATTTAACCCCAGCTGATGCAATGAGTAGCTTCTCATTTCTTAAACAGGGAGCATAAAGATTGGACTCTGGAGCAATGGAAGAAGGTCATGTGGTCTGATGAGTCCAGATTTACCCTGTTCCAGAGTGATGGGGGCATCAGGGTAAGAAGAGAGGCAGATGAAGTGATGTACCCATCATGCCTAGTACCTGGTACCTATGATCTGGTGCTGCTGCAGTTGGCCAGGTCTCGGTTCAGCAACATTATGTGCCCAAAGAATGAGGTCCTGAATATACTGAACAACCAGGTTATTCCATCAATGGATTTTTTCTTCCCTGATGGCACAGGCATATTCCAAGATGACAATGCCAGGATTCATGGGGCTCAAACTGTGAAAGAGTGGTTCAGGGAGCATGAGACATCATTTTCACACATGGATTGGCCACCACAGAGTCCAGACCTTAACCCCACTGAGAATCTTTGGGATGTGCTGGAGAAGGCTTTGAGCAGTGGTCAGACTGTCCATCATCATCTTGATGAAAAATTAATGCAACACTGGATGGAAATAAATCTGACAGTGACATTGCAGAAGATTATCGAAACAATGCCACAGCGAATGCGTGCTGCAATCAAAGTTAAAGACCACCCAACAAAATATTAGAGTATGTGACTTATTTTGGGTGACCACTTTTCTTTTGGCCAGGCAGTGTATAATACATGAAAAACTGAAACAATGTACTGAGTTACTGTATGGAAAGCTCTAATACAGAATACTGAGCTGAGACATTTAAATTATCCATCTCTACCTTACAGATTCTCTGTACAAAAAAAATCATTTCAAGTCTTGAAAAATAAATAAATTTAGCTTGGAAGAATGTTCCTGTTCAGTTCTAATAAGTAATAATGTTCTGGCACAATTTCAGTAAAGAGGACTGTTTCAATTTTCGTTCTATAGTCCATTTCTACTTTTTAATGAACTAATGTAAGTCACAAGTCCTTGAAATATGTATTTCAAGTTTAAGCCCAAGGTTCAAACTACAAATTGTACCATTCACTCTAAATATTTCATAAAACTTATGGGAGGGCTCATAAATACTCATATTATTATGTAATGCAAAACCACGAAAAATATCCATCAAGCCAGTAGATGTGTTTTCTGTTGTTCTGCTGATGTAAGCACACAGCTGAGGTTCATGTGTCAAGGAAGGAGTAGTTACAGATTGAATATGTTTTTACTATTTTGAAGACATACTCATTGATTTTCTTGGTTTCCTTTATCCAAAACATGGATTAGAATGGTATTGCACAGCATGCAAAGCATGTACAAGGTTGCATACACAAGGCCAACGCCTTGTGTATGCAACCTTGTACATGCTTTGCAGAATTCTAACCTGTGGGGTAAAAACCTTTAAACCTTATTTTATGCAGTCTGTATCAGATTTGACCAGTTCTATTCATGCAGTTTTTATGTCCAGGTGACTGTTGGCAGTTACAGCTATACGTGTCATGTCTTGTTATTCTGAGCTAACTGTCTGGGGGTATTGCCATTCCAGCTGCTAAGCGGTAAGACTTGAAAATAAGACTATGACGCACAAGACTTGCTCACCTTCAGTGTGAACGTATATCCAGGCTGACAATATTTGCCTGGTATTGTTGATGGAGGTCTGGCATTTGTATCGGCCTGAAAACTTCCCATGGAGTGTGCTGACTTCAAGGACACGGCCTCCCACGAGCATCTTGTACTGCAGACCCTGACTTGGGACAGGATCCTGGCTTTGAACCTGACGTGATATCTCCTTCAGGGTCTGGTTGTTGTAGTCCCACTGAACAGGCAATTTATGACCAGGAACTACCGGGCAACCTGTTTAAAGACACAATCAGACCGAATGTACATGTTGACATGAACAGCATAAGATCATCCATTTTGAGAAATTAAATATTATATATTTAATTATATAAAGATATAAAGATTAAAATTGGGATTGTAGTGATCTCAAAGTCAAAAACCTACAAATGTGTAAGATGTGACCATATTCGTAAATTATGTCTCTTAGCATGTATGAATAAATCAGTTTAATTATGGCATCAGAGAAATATTCTAGAACCTATATGTGCAGGAGCTACAGTAAATATGCATTTTAACCACAGTTCATAGCCAGTTTACTAGAGCCTTGTGTTGCTGTTTGTGTGACATTGTATCCACAGATGCACCTCTCGCCTATTGCACAAATGCACAGGATTACTCATATAATTGGAGGAAACATGTTAACAAAGCTAATTGTGTATTCCTCTGGATTTATTAATAGAATGCCATTTTCAAAGGTCACTTGTGCTGCCATAACACCACGTCCACCTGCTTCTCAGAGCAGCTGGTTGTGATACTTCGTCCTTGTCCAGTTTCTCTCTCTCACACACACAATTTAAATTTTATATTATCCTTTTATTCCTTTTTAGTTGGAAACATTCCAATTTTTTCATTAAATTCATGAAATGTTTTATTGCCACGTTTCTCACATTAAAGAGGGCAGCAACCTTAAATGTGTTTTTGAGCTGTAAATGTAATATTGATTGTAATTTACTCCATCAGTGCTTAATACGATCCATTTGTTAATTTAAAACGGCAGAACATGTCCTGACAATGCTGCTGTAAAGTCACCCATTTGAGACTCAGTTGAATCATTTAATGTGTACAAAAACAAATGTTAACTTCCTCTATTCATAGACAGTTAGCCCTCTGTTGCACTTGCAAAAGAGTTTCTGAAACCTTGTGTTTCTAGGACAGCACAACAGAGGCGAATGTAATTTAGTTCACAGTGCCACTGTGTGAAAATGTAATGACAGACAGTGTATACATGTGTACCTATACGCAGAATGTCTCCAGGTTTAATGAAGACACTTGTTCCACGGTGCGACGCCATGAGGACCCTTCTCCTGTTCAGCTCTCGAGACATCGGAAGAACCCTGCTTTCTCCACCTGTATGCATACACACACCCAAAATGATCTCTAAGTGAAGGCAGCCAAACATAAACCTGTGTGTATGTCATGTGTAACTTATGTGTGAACCCACCGTTGATCTGGAGAAAATAAGAGGCAATGGACTTCAATGATGTTAGGGATGTTAATGCTAATCTGCATTATAAACTAATTTATGGCTAGTGAATGTAAACCAGTAAATTAGGGATTTAGAACAGTACAAGATAATACCATAACCATAAGGATATGATGTATATTAAATATGTATATTGAATATGTATATTAAATAAGAAATCATATCATTTATATAACAGGTCCCTGGATTGAGGAACAAAGCAAACAAAACAAGTATTTCTTTCTATACAGGGCTATAATATCGCTTAAAACACAAACTTTGGACACCAACAATTCTGAATGTGCTAAACCTTTGTGGGATAACCAGCCTGCTGTGTCATGATACTGAGTTCTGAACCTTTTCTATTCCCTTTTTATGACTTTCAGTAAGTCTCATTCTCTGTCATTTGTCACTCGCCTTTTTCTCCCCACTTGTTCTCCGCTGGGTTCCCTGCATTTTTCCCTGTGCTCTTCCAGTGTTTTTAAGTAACCTAGCCTAACCTTCTTTTGGATTTTACATTTCCTGGTAACTGTTTTCATCTGTTCATCGTTCGTTGGACTCTTTGGATTCATACTGTGTTCTCTATGTTGGAAGTATCCTACTCTGAAGTGCCTTTTATTGAATTTAATCAGATTGATTTTTCATCCTGCCTTTGGTCCCTCTGTGTGCTCTACTGTTTGGTCCTTCCCATTTTTTGGGCGGGGGGAATTAGACAATCAAAACTGTGTCCAAAGACAAGGGCTTATGAAAGATAGGTCATTTTTAATGTACTGCAACCAGCTACACACCAAATCTTAAGCAAAGGGTTATTAATTTTAACTGGTTCGTTTAAACTTGCCATCTATACACTACACTGGATTATTTTTCCTGATACATGGGCTTAGTTGTGTATTCACTGGATAATCCATTGTCAGTTTGATGTGCACAGCAACACGACATACAGTATAATTGGTGGGTGGTATTTAGTACTACACTGCTGCTCAGTCAATAGACTGCACTGGGCAGACATCAAACTCATACATAAAACTGCTTTTTCATACTCATATTTAGAACTGACGTGGTTTGCAGCTTTTTGAGATTTTAAAATTCTTAAATTTGCTAGGGCAGCAGGAGAATTCCGCAATACCTCAACGAAATTTGGATCATTGGGTCTCGAAGTTACAACATACAATCTTGTGTCTTACCAACGACAGGGCGGTCCAGAGTAAGGTTGGCACCAGGGCGTACACTGACTTTTGCCCCAACTGTGACCCTCAAGTTGTGGCCCAAAATCACCACATGCTCTGAATTATTCCCCCATGACACTATGATGGCTAGTGGCTCTGAACATTTATACTGGAATACAGAATAAAACTGCCCCATTTGTTATTGTACTGTACATGATCAGCTCACTTCTTTGACTGAGTTTTTCAGACTTCTCCAGGTGCTCAGTACCAAAAAGTAATTATTGTAGGCAATTTTATCGTTCATGTAGCCATTGATAATGATAGTCTCAGCACTTTAATTTTAACCACAACATCCATCTTGTTCTAACATAGAAACATTTCATAGTATTTTTCCCTGAAACCATCTTTTGTTTGAATAATCAAATTCTTTACTTCAATGCCAACACAATGGAACGTAGCTGTCTTTACTCCCACACTGGCTGATTGTGTTGATCATCTATGTCACAGTGCTACAAGCTGACTTTTTATGAAACACTGCTGGCCTGAAAAAGAAGTGTATGAATCAGGGGATCCAAGCTAATTTTCAAGTGCATAATACTGCAACTTCACTTGAGACTAGGGTGTTAAAAAAGGACGCACCTGGCAGAAGTAGCTGAGATGTCTCTGAGTCTGAGCCATGTGCATTGGCAGCTCTGCACTTGTACTGGCCTCTATCAGACGCTCTGGGCTGAAGGATGTGAAGACCACCACTATCCCAGAATACCCTTCAGATACACAAAGGAAAACATGTTTTATTTTCTTTCCAGCTCTTCCCAACAGGTAGATTAGGTCCTAAAATGCCCTAGATGTGCTTTGTAATTTGAGACAGCTTAAGTTCAGTAATGGGTTCTGTTCTGTTCGGACTCCTAAATTATTTTGGATAATATTTTACAATCCAACAGGTTAAGATGTTTCTGTTTTCAAAAGGTCATCAATATCAGTATCAATAAGACCAGGCTGAAGCTCTCAACAGCACTATTCACTTGTATGCCACTCAAAATGTCTTCATCTACAGGCTGTTAAAATATGTATACACCTTAGAAATGTCTTGCATAAACTTCTCTGAACAATTCTGGAAAAAATAAAATAAAATAAAATGATGATGACTTGGTCATGTAACCATAGTATCAAATATTGACAAGTTCCTTTGTACACTTCCTGCAGTGTTAATAAATCACAATAGTCTCCCATTTTACTGGATTATAGCTCAAGGAAATCAATCAAGCTGAAAACACCAGCTGATGAACACTTATACACCAGTAACCTGATTTGTCCATATACTGAATGTCAAGACTATTTACTTTTAATCAGTTTTTAATCTGAAATAGTTGACTTTTGATTTCACTGAAACTTCTCCATGATCACAACTAAACTAAATTAAATAGCTAAGGTCAGGACTACAAACACGAACTGCATGACAAACCTATTTTGAATTATTTCTTTTTCCACAGACTAGGTACAGTGAATATGTATACTCGTCTAGTTTGGCTCAGACCAAGGAAATAATTCAAATTCAAATTCAATTCGGTTCAATTTTAAAACAGCATCCATGAATATCCACATTGTTTCAAGACGCTTTACAGAACCCAGAGCCTGAAAACACCAGAGCACACACTAAGGCGATAGTGGCAAGGAAAAACTACAAAACCCTGCATGAGGCTGGCTGGGTAGAGACAGAAAAGACAGGAAAACAACAAAAGGAATCAGATGAATTCATGCTAAAATCTTAATAACATTCATTCATTCCTTCATCTTCTGTAACCGCTTGTTCCTGTGAAGGGTCACGGGGTCTGCTGGAGCCTATCCCAGCTGTCATCGGGCGAGAGGTGGGGTACAAACTGGACAGGTCTCCAGTCTATCGCAGGGCTAACACAGAGACACAGACAACCATTCACACTCACACTCACACCTACGGCCAATTTAGAATCACCAGTGAACCTAATGAGCATTTCTTTGGATGGTGGGAGGAAGCTGGAGTACCCGGACAGAGGCTGTACCTCCCATTTTGAAACTCTAGGAACCACAAAGCCTGCACTTTGAGAGCACATAGGTCTTTAAGAGAGGATGGAACCATGCGTTCAAGGGCCTTGTATGTAAGAAGATATTCTGGATTTTACAGGAAGCCAGTGAAGATAAGCTACAATTGGAGAAACATGATCTCTCTTGCTAATCCTCCTCAGTGCTCTCCCTGCAATATGGAACTATAAAATTATATAGTGAATCTTTGAGGTGTTGAGGGCAAATACAGTGACTTTGGTTTTGAAGTAGAAAGTTACGTAAGTTAAGTTGAGGACAGATTTGAATCTGTCTGAGAGATAGGATTCAAACCAGTCCAATGCAGTTTCTTAAATCCCGATCACACTTTCAAGTCTCTAAAACTTAATATTGTGGTCAATAGTATCAAATACAGGACTAAGTTCTAGCAGGACCAGTATGGACACAAGTTGAGTGTCTAAAGCCACAAGGAGACTGTTAGTCAGTTTAACAGTGCTGCTTCTATACTGTGATGAACTCTAAAGACTGACTGAAAATCCTCAAACAAACCATTCCTACTTCAGTTGTCACATAACTGAAATGTTAAGAGGCGACTTGTCATCTATCTCTATTGGTTCGCTTTCGTGTTTGTTTGGCTGTTTCTTTTTTTGCCTCAGGTGTGTGGAGCTGAGCTGTTGCTGGTCGTTATGCTGGGGCCGGTCTGCCATCTCACCCACTCCTCATCATCCAATCAAGCTGAACCCTACTTGAGGACTTTCCACTCTCCCACTCATTGCCAGTTCTTCAGTCTACCCCTGTGGTAGTTACACTAGAACCAGCAATTGTTGCTTAGGCTATTTCCTTCGTGCCCAATCCGAATAACCAGCTTTTCTTTGTTTGCTCCAGGTGCAGCCCACGCTCCAGCCTTTTTCACCAGCCAGCTCCTCCTGATCTTTTATGTCTATTTGGAACGTCGCTTGAGCTTTGTTTTCATTAGTCCTGTCCTTGAGCCTGAACACTTGAGTCCCGTACCTGGGTTCTTTCCTTCGAGTTGTCCACACCATAACATGAACCATTTTAAAATAAATGGAAGGCTGGGTTCATCTATAGCTGGCTAATACATCTTGGTCTAGAGCAGAGTTTTGAAGTAAAGGATTAATAATACCAACCTTAAAGGATAGTGGTTGACTGTTGCCTTTAGCTCTGACGCTGGATTATTAAAAACATGAGGAGTAAGTCACTGACAAGTCACCCATCCATTCAAATTCCCATTTAATGTGATTAGAGCTACGGTACAAGAATATATCTGCAGTTAAGTTGACACTCAAATAACAGTGACTGGCAGTAAGTCAAGCTGCACTTAACTGATGTTCATAAATCTTCACTGGTGTCAAAATGATTTTTTTTAAATAGAACACAGGGAGAAAAGCTAATCCTTCCAGTGCTATATTACTGGAGTGGAGAGGATAATTACTGTTTGATTACTTTCACTCACTTTTTATTAAGGAACTACTTAAACACACTGCAGCAAAATACCTCTGTCTTAAATCCATTGATTAATGAATGCCTGCACTCATGTGGTAACATAACACAGGGTACACAGAGAAGGGAATCACTTTAACACATCATGACAGACAGATGGATTTAACACCATGCTTTTGGATTTATGCCAAAAACACACGGGTTGCTTTCAGACCACAGAGTCTATTTGGAAGTGAAGTGAGACGTACAGTCTTGGTTCAGTTGTTCAGTTTGCACCAGATTCTGACTGACAGCTTCCACAACTGCCCAACAAACCCCACTAAATGGATAAATGCTGGGAACAGAAAATTGCTTTTCCATTCTACGGATACAATATGCATCTTTGAGTTGTTACTGCTGAAAAAAAACAAAAAAAAAACATTAATGACAGCTGTGTGCAATTCAAGTGACCCAGTATGCCATCATAGTGTGACCTGCACCATACCAGGACCTGAAAGAGAGGCAGTTAGATGAAACAATACCTCCCTGGAAACCTATCAAGAAATTTAAATAGATTTTTTGAGATTTCATGGAAAGAGTGGTTGACATGTGCTGACAATAGACACACAGTGACCCACAAGGACACTGGTAGCCTGTTAGAAATACAGTATGATGTTTTGATTTGGACTATTTCCATGAAACCAAATTCACTGAAATTGTTGTATGGGATTATATTATTTATGAACATGATATCATGATAAAACTACCTCATAAAGATTGCACAGTACCAGAAGTTCAGGAAGCAAAGAAATGATGTTACCTGTCAGTGTATTGCAGTGGAGCTCCATCTTTAGTCCAGCTGGTTTTGGGAGGGGGGAAGCCCTCGGCAGGACAAAGTATAGTCAGTGATTTAGTGGCGTTGGTGAAGAGGGCGTTGTGTCCGATACTAATGTTGATGTTCTCCTGATGAGTCAGTGGAAGGGCGTGCTGCTGTCTGATTATCACTGGTCTGTTTACCACCATTTTCACTGAGGAATGCTCTGACCAGTTGGGCAATCTGTCTGTGAGACAATTCAGATACAAACACAATGTGAGAAACTTTTATTCCTTTAAGTTTTCTGAAAACTGAACTCCTTGGATTTTCGCTTCAACAGTCTCTAGAGAATGGTGTGGAAAACAAATATTCAGGAAGCACCTTATTTATGAGTGTAATTACAGGATACTTTCTCTTTCCCATTGATAGTTTTAAAAAGCACAATGATATGTCATTATTTTAATGAATCACTAATGAAATGTTAAAATGTTATTAACATTATTCAAAAGACCATTAGCCAAACCCTTTTTGCATTACTTGCCCACAGTCAGCACATACTGAGATATGTGATTGATGACATATACTTGTATCACTGTTGACAATAAATAAATGGAAGGATCAGAGAGGTGGGTGGAGAAATAATTATTCTTAGAACTGCTTCTGATAGACTCATGCTGCGCTGTATGGCAGCTGCGTTTTTACTTACCTTTAGCTTGTCCTCCTCCCTTTGTGTTTCTGGTCCAGAGCTGGGCAGCAGGCATGTGGGTTAGCAGTGAAGAGATGAGTTCTGAGGCCTGCACCTGCTGGATCTCTCCTCTGTCAGCCTGCATGGTGATATTAATCAGCCTTTCCTCCACCCGTGGCTGTAAGAAGGCATCCTGCTCACCACTGGGCAGCAGAGACACAAAGTTCCTAATCCTAGAAATCAGGTGACGTACATATGAGGCGTGACTTCTGCAGCTAGGCAGCATCTCCATCCATTTAAGACCAGGGCTGGCAGTAGACATTGTGCCAGATGACCTTCTTTCAATACCTATCAGCTGTAGGGTGAAAATGTCTGAGGCCGGTCCAGCAACACACTTGTATACCCCAATGTCCTGTGCCTCTAGAAAGTGGATCTTTAGAGAGCCAGACTGGGTGACTCCCACATGTTTGGAGCTAGGCAATGGGCTTCCATCTTTGAACCAGCGGATGTAGGTTTTAGGGAAACTTCTGACAGGGCATTTGATGACCAGAGAGGTGTTGGGAAGGAGGTAAGCATGTCCACCAACAGTCAGGTGGAGGCGTTTCACCTTGCGCGTCTGAATGTAGATCTGGTGTATACCCATGAGCATTGGACACTGTTTAATCGACATGTCGTAGCCTTTAACCTTTGCTGGATGTCTCCCCGTTTGCTTGAATTGGTTATTTACCAGAACCTCGTGAGGGCCTTTGGGTCTCATTTCCTTTTTGTGCTCTGTAAAGTCAGAGGGTACTTTTAAGTGATGTACAGCAATGTCTCAAGTTTTTCATGACATGGTATTCTTTATTGAGCTAGCAGAAAGTCAGTAAAATAAGGACTACATCATTACTGTAAAAAAGATTTAGTTGTTTAAACATTAAACTTATCATTTTATATTTATCTATATGTATATGTACACATATCTATTTATACTGTGGTATTCAGGAATCTCATTAGGATCTCATATTTTCAGGGCTGTCAAAACCATACCCATCGAAATGACTCAGAAAGGCTCTATTACAAAATTAACTTTTTACTAAAATCATAAAACTCAATAGGTGTAGCACATAATTCCACAGAAAACTCTTTTGTCAGAATTCTTATTCCAAATATATGTTATCATATATTTTTGTCTTATCTTACACACAGCCCACAGAGACTTTTTAAAATAAATGGACACCTACCAAAACCCAAATTAGTCAACATTAATGATGGATGGCTGCATGTACCCTGTCTCGGTCATACCATGAACCCCGTGTGTGAGTGCTTGTGTGTTCTTACTGCGACACGCCATCATGCGGCAGGTTCGTACGAGAGGTGGGGAGGGTAAACCTGAGCATAGCTCTTTGGCCAGTGTCACCTTGTTGCCCGTGGCCGTCAACTGGTGACACTGTGCCTCCCTGTGCTGGATCCCCAAACCACAAGACACAGAGCACTGCAGAGGGAAACAAAACTAGTACTGAAATGTTTGTGACAGAGAAATTGTCCATGATATCGGGCGATTCTGCAATTATTTCCCCAGTGTTTTTTTCAGAACCAATGTTTTTGTATATGTCAAGAGATTTAAATGAAATAAAGAGTTTGTTAAAAATATGTGTTGCTGAATTTAAGACATTACTTTATAATTTCTTTCATTTCTCCACTCCTGGTACTCACCTTTCCCCATTCTCCTCCTGCCATGTAGGGCAGACAGTCAGTGTTGCTGCAACGTCTGTTGGTGGAAGGTTTGGTTCCACTACAGAGTTCGTCTTCCAGCCTTCTATAGGCCCCCGTGGACAGGAGCTGCTTACAGTACACCTCGCGCACTTGGACACCCCCACCACAGGACTGGGAACACTGGCGAAAGGAAGCAGAAGAACTGAGAGCTTAGGGGGGAGGAGTTTAACCATTTTTCCATTGTAGAATATCTCAATAGTTGCATGACCATCTGGTCCGTGCATTAAAAAGGGGAAAAAAGAATGTCAGCAACAACTATGATTTGATTAACACACCAAAACATCATACAGCACAGTTTCCATTAAGACCACCTATGTTTCAGTCAGGAGAAATATGAGAGGAATTAAAGAGAATGAAAAGTTTTGAATTCAGATTAAAGTAATTCTTCTTCTTAATTATTGCTCTTTGTTTAGAGTTAAGAAGATTAGGGAGTTCTGGGGGGACAAAGGGGATCCTTGTCTTTTCAGAATGAGGGATGGATTGTCCATATTAAGAGAATTGTGATATTCCTCTCCAGTTCCATGTATACAAATCTCTACTTATGTGTGAATTACATCACATTTCTCTTTCAGTGCTGATGTTGTTCACTATGTGGTGTAAGGACAAAGACAGTCAGAGCACATAACAGCCTAAAAGGCTTTGTCAAAGCATGTTTCTGATCAAAGGCTGTTTCAAGGTGAACATTTCTCTATTTCTTAAGGCCTCACTAGTTGACAGCTGTTTAAAAAGGTTAAGAGTTTAGTGTTTAGTTTCATTTTACTTAGTTTACAGTGTGCAGGATAATGGACACTGTAACCACTAAACAACGCAATGTTGTGTACTTCCTGAATGGTTACTTGTCCCAAGGATACCCCAGTGGAGTTAATGCTATAGATGAAGAGCAATGGTGAAAAACAAGAGGATGGAGAAGAAATTAATATTCAAGACATTGCTTCCATTGTGCTTCCATTGTGCTTCCATTGTGCAAGGTACAAAGTAGACAAGCTCTGTGGCCTGTTAGGTGTGTATGTGTAGTAAGCATGCCGAGGAAGTGATGGCTTATGTCTGATGAAGATATGGCTGAACAGGAAAAGACTGCTGCGGGAGAACAGAGAACATGAATTGAATAAAAGTTTGTAATGGCATACTGTTGTTTGTGTAGGCAACTGTGTAACTAAATGAATCATACTTTCCCACAGTATGACTTGTCAACAACAGATGAGCTACACAGATGCTCTACCACGCATTTTCATTCTTTTAAGGGTTATTTCTTACTTCTTGTGTGCCATTAATCACACCCACATTGTGTTGTATAATGTTTAAATTATGCAAAATAATACACCTTTTCATGGCATGGAATGAACTTAATATGGGCTGCACCGGACTGATGTCTGGTAGATAAAACCTTGCATCACAAGCTGCTAGGGTTATCACAAACTCATGATGCCATCGTGGGGGACTTGATCACATACGTATTGGCGCTATCCGGTACCAGCCATCAATTCTAGGCGGCTGTTTTCTGTAACTAGGCTGTGGGAGTAGAGTATAAAACTAATATTCTCCACCAAGAATTGACACACTCATCAAACAACAAATCCATACTTGCTGCCATAGTTCGGTCTCCCAGACCGGAGGACAGTCCACCTGGTTGCACGGTTGTAGGATGGCAGGTTTGAAATCGCTGCACATGTCTCCAGAAACAGTCACAATATCCTGCTGGTCAATGGAGAGCAGACTCATGCAAAATACGCTCCTGGTCTGTATTCCAACGCCGCAGGACGCAGAACAGCCTGTCCATGGTGTCACCTCCCACCTGCAGAGGGATATGGAGCAGCAGCTTAGACACAATACAGAAATAAATATTGAGAGCAAAGCTTTTCATAACGGACATTTATTTAAGGCACATTATGATCAGGTTCCAAGAAGATCTGAATGATTAATTATTTCCTCAAACAAAACATTACACATGTGAACATAAAGCCAGCTTTTCCCCTTGAATTTTAAGTGTGGTTACCATACAGTCGTCATCTTGCTGCATGACTAAGATTCAGCTCACTGACAGATGTTCTGACATTTTCTTTTAGAATTTCCTGGTATAATTCACAATTTATTGGTGCATCATCAAATAAAAACTGCTTTGCACACATGTCGCTGTTGTGAATCGAGGCTGCATTCACTATGTCATCAGAGGGGATCACTTTTTACTCAAGAACACAGCAGGGCCCTGTCAAGGACCAGTAATGAACCGCCTGCCAATTTGTGTATCTGCAGTAAGGCTGGGTTCTGGTAACCCCGAATCATCCCTTTATATCCAGGCATTAATGTGGCACTACTGCGTGATATTAACCCTGTTTTCTCTTCCCCTGTAGCTGACTGCAGATATCTTTGGAAACTCTATGTATCTAATCTACCCATTTTGACCCTACCAACCTGCCCAGAGTTTATCATTTGTTGGATATCCATTTTCAAATTGGTAATGAGTCTGAATCAATTCACACATATCATTCTTGGAACAAGAACTAACACTAAACTTTGTCATACAGAGCACAGAGAGATGGTCCAACCTCCTAACTATGGTGGCAACTTCAGTGACCTTCAGTGATCTCTTACCTTGGGGGGCATGGGTCAGGGTTGCAGATGCGGATCATTACTGACGGCCTGCTGAGGGAATCACACAAAGAATCGTCCACCTCCTCACCCTGCTTCTGACTAACACACCTCACATCAGCTATCTGCTTTCCTGGGCAGAGGACAAAAATAAAAGTTGAACATAAAGGGTATGAGCATTTCAACTTTCACCATCCGATTCTAAACCCTCACCAGAAGCACATGTAGCTGAGCATGTAGTGAAGTCCTTGTAATCCCAGCTATACTCTTCCTCTGTCTGGATGAAAGTAGCACCAGGGTCTTGGAGGCCTGAGGAGATGCCTTTGGTACATGGCCCCAGGTTGCAGAATCTCTCCAGCAGGGGCTTGTCTTCGCCACACTCCTCTTCGGGAAGGTCTACCGCTGTCTTGGTGAAGGAGAGCAGGACCTGGCATTTCACCTCCCGAGTTTGTCTGCCAGGTCCACAGGTGGTGCTGCAGGGTGACCAGGGTCCAGGTACAAATCTGAACATGGTGACAGAGAAACTGTGTCTGACAAAGCCATATGGTCTCCACATCTATGCCTATTATCTCTTATGTTAAGGTAATAATGACTGTTCATGTCATACGTTGGCACGTAAAGATGCGTACAGTGGTCAAACTGGTGTTCTTCTTCTTCTTGGGGGTCTTCTTCACTACCTCAGCCTACCTTGAGAGGTTTTGCAGCACTTTAACCTAATTATACTACTTGTGGTTTTGCCCCTGAAGGAGGAAATTCATTATTCAAATAACAATAGTTTGTCAGGAAAACAAACACATACATAATTTTGGCAATGGAAGTCTTGTAACCCCCTGACAATACAGTGAATACGTATTTGCATCATGCAGAGCAACTGCCTTAATTTAACTGTGAGTTTCAAATCATTATTGTTGTGGCTTAGATACTTGACCACGAAAATGCATTAGAGCCTCCTGTAGGTGTGTGGCGTGGGAAGCCAAGAGCATGTTTGCAAAGACTCTGACAAGCGCACATGTGTCCCCTCCAAGTGTCGGAGGTGTGAGCTCTGAAAGTTGACGGATCAAAGGGAGGCTATCAGAGCTGACCAAGTCCAGAGCCGCAGACGATAATCACATTATCTTCAGCAGCAGCGGGAGAGGAAACAGAGCAGGGCAGATTCACCCAGCTCTCGATAAAATTAGTGTGTGGGTGTGTGTGCTTGAGTGTAAGGCAACATGCCTGAAAACAGTTAACGGTATGTGGCTTCACTGCTCGTTAATTTGATGACACTTTTACTTGTTGGTCTCTGGTCTGAACAAGCATGCTGCCCAAGTCTGAAGTGAATGCCGTTCAAGTAAAACATCCTGAGAGAACGTGTTGCATGTTGTTCATCATCTCTTACGGAGACAAACAATGAAGTAAGTTGTATACCGTGTAACAGCACTGAGAATCAATATTAAGGTTAGGCTATTAAAACTAGTTTCCTCTCTTGGTGTGACCAGGGAATAGGATACAATCTCAATCAGTGCAGTAATCTGACGACCAGTCCTTCTTGCTAACTCTGCGGATGACTAAATCAATATATAGCAAAACAACTGACATCAAAAAGAATCTAATCATCCTGTCAGGACCCCTGAATCAAACTGAATTGTCAATAAATGCCTGTGCCCTGCTATATTAAGGTTTGCTCTATAATAATGTGAAATCAATGTACCGGGTTCCCTCGGCTCAGGGTGGTCATAAACCTAGGCTTCAACAGAAAGATAAGTTTTTGTTTTCTTTAACAACTTCACATAAATGATTCAACTGTCCCCTTACTATCAAAGGCTCCATTTCAGCCACTGTACAGAGCTGTCTAGATAGACAGGTTCCTTCCCCTGACTCATACTTTGATGTTTACTTGGAAAAACAGATCGGCTTCTAAAGGAGATGGCCTCATGCTGTGGATTACTGCTGCTAACATCGCAACAACACTGCAAGGCAGTCAGAATAGAAGTCAGCTTGTGATTGCTATTGATGGATGGGCTAACTACTCCTCCTAAATGAAAACAAACAAAAACATTGCTATACATTAATGTTACTGTAAGTTGATAATTTATCCCGCAATACGAGTAGCCTAATAAAAAGCAGTTTCATGTGCAATTTATTTTAGGCAGTGGTTGAGGAAGTACTCAGATCCTTTATTGAGTGAATGTACTCAGAACCGTTTCAGGTAAATACAATTTTACTAAAGTATAATCTGTCTGGGATCACACAAAGAGACAGCAAACTCTGAGAAAATCCACAGAAGAGCGGTGACAAGTTTTCCAAGATGCATGGAACAACCTTGTGGCAGTAGTGTTTGCAATGATAACTTGTACAGTTTTGAAGGTTAAGTATGCTCATACCAGATATTGTTTCAATGTAGGCTTTCTTTCTTATTACTGAGAAGCAATCATGGCATTATTTTTTAAATCATAATCCTATTCAAATATGTATATATATATGTTTTTGCACATTTCAAAACAGATTTCTTTTCACAAAAGGGGGAGCAGGACATGTTATTCGGAAAAACACGTATTTATGTCATCAATATCTGCTTTAGGGTGTGTGTGAGTATTGTCTGTACTTACGTGGGGTTCTCTGTAGCGGTGTAGTGTTCTTCCAGTTCGTGGGCTTGCTTTAACCAGGGCACTCTGGCCTCTACTGGAACTGATTCTGACAGAGAGACACATAATGATTAGTTAAGTGGCTGTCGCTCCGGTCTGACTGATGACTTAATACACGTGTGCTGTATGTATTTATCCATTATCTATAACCACTTATCATTTAAATGGTCCATTCCAAGAGTATTTGATCGTTTTCCATATTGTATATGGCTTAATATACAGTATGATCGGCCCTACTGGCTGTTATAATGAGGTAAATCAAGACTTGTCTTCTGCATACAGACAAAGCACACAATCCACACACTTGCCCTGTTATGTTCTACAAATCTGACAACATTTGTACATTTGTGCGTTTGTACCTTTTGGAAAATGTGTGCAGACCCTCCCTAGCTTTCCCAAAAAAGTCCCATCAGGTCCTTTTCAATAACTTTGGTATAAATGTTGTGTTTCCATTGCAGTCAATACAGAGTAGTCTCACCTAGGCTGCTTAACAAGGATGTATTTGTGTTCATGGTGGAATACTGCCACATCAATGGAGGCCATATGCTGGTTGCACTGGCCATTAAGGAGGCCACACACAAGCTAATGTACTTGGCATTACTAGCAACTCAACTTATAACATCAGTGCTGTTTGCCCAGCTGTCATTTAAATCATGCACACATATGCACACAGCAGATCCCATACTGGAGGAAAATAGCACATGTCAACATATATCATACTTGTTTGTAGCCTACATAAACACCTTGCTTTATTTTATTCTTTTTTTTTCCAAAAATGTGTATGCAGTAAAATATACAAAAAAATTACACATTAGAGAGTTTTAAAAGCCTCTCAGTTATGGACGTACTTTACTCGACACACACACAAACAGCTCACTTTCAATTGTTACCCTACCCCTGGTCTTCTGGCAGGCCATAGGGACCAAGCATTCTTCCTTAACGTGAGGTTTGAGTGATGTGTCACAACCACCAATGTGCTCCCCGTGATGGTTGATGCACAGAACCACCCGGTAACGCAGGCCACGGCCACATGTCACTGTGCACTGTATTGGGGTGGCAACACATAAATATATTAGTCAATCAATTAATTTAGGGAATTTTGAGCATCTAACAGTTGTTTTTATAATAATATTGATGATTATTAGTATTCACCAACAAGTCTAGGTTTTGTAGCCCCAGAAAAATGGTAGATATGCTTTTCACAGTTTTCCCAAAGAAGACTCAGTTATCATTAAATTGTTAATCAACTTTTGATGATGAAGGACCAAAAGGGAGATAAAGGGAAAACTGAGAATAACATATACCTGCAAATAACTCAAATTGATCTAGGATCAAATAGCTGCCCAAACCTGAGACCATTCCATGGCCACCCACTGGGGGCAGGCGAAGGTATTGCAGATCTGTCGGGTGACAGGTCGAGGGGAGTGAGTGCACTTCCACTCCTCCACCTGGGAGAACTGTCCTTGTGTGTCCTCCTCTACACACATCACGCTGCGATCCTGCCAACCGCCCCCTTCACCACAGGACACTGAGCATTGAGTCCAAGGGCCCTGCTCCCAGCTACACACACACACATTTAAAATCAAGACAAAACTGTGGCAAAATAACCTAAACAAAGTTAATTGGTATATACACATATCAACAAAGTATCTCAACCTTTACAAGATTGTCTAAAGGAACCTTGCCAAGTGTGCTTGTCCCTGGTGTTTTGCAACTACAGCCTTTGAATTAAGTTGAACTGAACTGAACTGAACTGAATTGAAGGCTTGTTATCATTCTACTGTCTCTATCCAATAAAAATATGAAATAAGACTGAAGACTTCCTCTTCTCTTGTTACTTTAGGTTAGATCCAGGTGTGTTCCAGAAAGCATTCATATTACAGTTTGTCTTAACACATTCTGCCCATGTGTAACTTCCTGTGCAACATCTGACATGAAGGTTAGAGTTACTTACTGAGGCAGGGGCTGGAAGTGATCATATGGCATCACCTCTTTGAACCCATCACTGCAGGAGACAAAACATCACACACTGCATTTAGTTGGATCCATAGTAAGTCAAAAAAAAAAAACATCATTGGCTTATGAAAAAAAAAAAATATATATATATAAATATATATATATATATATTGAAAAAACAAAACACGAGGGAAAATAAGTGAGTTTTAACCACATCCTGGCTCCATGTGCATACTGTACTTAATGCACAGACATGACAGTGGTAGCAATCCTTTGCATCACATTCTTCACATGTGTGTTCTGTCAGTACAATGTACCATTTTAAACAAATGTGGAACAACTTGGCTTAATTGCAATTTCAGCGGAAGCTGAGTGGGCTCTACAATTTAATATTTGTGGGGTTTAGCACTACATTGTAAACAACAAATATTTATTAAAGAGTCGACTACAATTAGCTGATGCTCACCACTTTCCTCATGAATTCAGATGAACTCTGATCCAAAAACTGAGAGACACAAAACCGTAACTACTCATTCATATCCAATTACTCCTGTTATTCCATCAACAGTAAATGAGAGACTTAATGATTCCCAACAAGTGCTTTAATCATCACATTCGGGCTACATACACATTAGCATTCACAATTAGTTTTTTTCTGCTACATTAGAGAGCCAACACAACAAGTAAATGAAATGAACAGAGTAACAGTTTGATTAAAAACATGGTCTGAACCTGTGTGGTAAAAAGAGAAACTGGTTTTGTACTGTAAGCCAAGCCACTATGAGTAGTATTTTCATCTGAAGCACCATAAACTTTCTAAGTTATTTTTTAATGTTCCTGACTGCCACAGATTCATGGCTTAATGAATCCTTAGTCACACTCATAACTCTAGTTTTTCCATATGCTATGGTTGAATAGGGGGGCCTCTTCATCTCTGACAAACATTCATTGTCTGCTGACACATTGCTACTCGTGCACAAGTACAAGAGTGTGACCAGATTTAAAACAAATCTGAAACTCTGGCATACTGCAAAATACAGAGACATTTCCCAGGAGGTGATTATCTTAAATCTGTGAAGTATTTGGAAAGGGCTTGAATGGAAAGTGACATTTAAAAGTCAGGTAGGACTACTAGTACAGATAGAAACAGATGTATATTGGCACACATGCTTCCCATGACTGTCTAAGGATGGTTGTCGAGGCCCTTGCATTCATGATGAAGAGGCGCACTGTATTTTTTAAAACAGTATCCTGAGAGAAATCCCAGCTATTGGCTCAAAAGGGGGTTCCTCAAGCAGTTCCAGCGGAAAATGTCAGTGAGGTGCCAAAGAGAGCATGACTGATGCGCGACTCAGAGAGCGCATAACCAAGGGGAGCACACGTAAATATCTCTCCAAAGCCTGGCGTGACAGGATGAGATGGCTGCAACATACAAATTAAGTGGAGATGGAGCTGACAAGAGAGATGCCTAGGTGTTATAATGCAACACTTTCAGAACCACGGACAGCTCCTGACAGTTTACGTGGCAAGACGAAGGTTTCTTCCATCTCCCTCGAATAGCTTGAAGCATATTTTAAAGTGTTATGGCAAACCAGGTTTTGCATCTCTGGCACCGTTCTGGTAATGCTCATTATGATTATGGCCAGCATTTCACAAATTGGTTAAACATCTTGAGAGGTTGGGCTTATGATGGCACTAGGGAAAGGTAAGTAGATCTCTTACATTGTTTGAGTTTAAATGGATGGGGAAAGTATTGTATCTTTCAAACTAATGTTGTTGGTATAGAGAATGGATGGATAGACGGGACAAGGGACAAGTTCTTAAGAACATTCCTGAAATGTTGTTGGCTATATCACTTATTTAAAATAACTAGTTATTATCCTTACCTGTCTGGGCAGGGGTCCATGTTGCACTCTTTGAGTTTCGGTGTAGGTTTGGTGTTTTCAGGATAGCTGTTACAGTGGTCCTCAGCCACAGTTTGGTTGGATCTGATGTCTGTGCATTCTGCAGAGTTAAGCTGATAGCCTGGGGGGAGGAAACCAGGCACACTGTTTAAAACTATCTTACAGATACAGTATACAGATGTACAACAACTGGTCATCCAAAACCTTTAAAAGTGTTAAACCACTATGAAACTAAATAGATCTCTGTTAACAGTTACTATTGACTCAGTGATGTTCACCTTACCTCCTCCACAAGTAACCGAACAGGGGAAGAAGTCAGTTTCTCTCCACTGGTACCTAATTGGTTGGTAGAATAGAAACTGAACAACTGGGACCTTGGAGCCTCCATACTTCATCTGAACAGCATGTAGGGTAACAGAATAATAGATAATGCATTATGTTAAGAAGTGGAGGGTACAAGAGACTATACACTAGGGGAGGCCAGCAGAAGAAAGCAGAATGAAGTGAAAAACGGCAAAACAGAGGATACCACAGTGGAGAATCAAAATATTTATTAATTTAAATGAATGCACTATGATCTAAAGAAGTGGTTTGTATAATTGATGTGAGAAGCAAAGTTAAAGACAAACACCACCCTGAAATTTTGGGTTGAGGATAAGCAGAAAACCTCAAATCTTTCTTTCAAGTTTTTTGAAAGGGATATTGATAAGATTTGGTCTTGTGGATTAAACTACTAAGTGAACCCTCTATACGCTGGCCTGTCACTCATGGTATTATGCCAACAATGTAGCTATAATAGCATTCTGTAACGTACAACATCCCTCAGCATGGCTACGTAACAGTAACATATCCTAACAATATCAATGTTGACATTGCTTCTGACTGAAATTGATTCTGCACACTTGGTATAACAATAATGTGTTGATACAGCATCTGTTTACCATCTGGAGGAGTGAGAATCTGTAGAAGACTGAATGGGTATTGGTTTCAATATGAACAACAAATCTTAAAAAAAAAAAAAATAATCATCTGTGTATCAGATACAACTGTAGGCAATCAAAGACTTGGATTATATCCGTAAGATTGCCGATATCAACAGTAATACTGACTTGATACCAGTATATATATATAGTATATATAGATAAATGTTATATGTTATGGAAATAAGATGCTGAAAACGTTCTTGGTGCATTAAGCTGTAAATTCCATTGGTTGACACTGGTCAAAATATAAAGCTGTTTTTTTTTTTTAGCATAATGTGTCATGATATGTTGTAGTGTCACCTCAGTTGCAATCCTGTTTGATTTTCTTTGCATTTTCTGTTTCTGTTCTGGAAGTTTCTCCCTTCTTCTTCTACTTCCTGTGTTTTCCCTCTTTAATTACTTGATTGGTTTCTCCTTGTGTGCTCCGCCCTCATTAGTGTCACCTGTGTCAAGTCCTTTGTGGAGTTACCCCTGTTTCTGTTACCTCTGTTTAGTTCCCCGCTTGTTCATGTACCCACGTGTTTCCTAGTGTTTCTGCTCAGCTCCTTGTTGTTCGTGGTTTCCTGAGTTTTGTCTTGCTTTTGTTTCTTTGGATTACCCTGCATACCCTGCGGCGCTTTTTGTTCATTTTTAGTGAGTCATCATTAAATCTACTTTGAATAGCTCATCCTGCTTTTTCTGGATTGCGTGTGTCCTGTTTACCTCCTTGCTACACATCATAACATCATTAATAAATGCAATCAAAAGACCAAAATCATCACTGTCATTTTCTCCCTCTTAGTACTTTTCAACTACCTGTGCTGTCTGCGTCACTCAGCCACAGCTCTGTTGTTTTATACAAAACAACATATTAAGTTGAGAAGACTGGCATGGGGGTTAGGGTTAGCATACCTGTGCTGTACATCGCATCAGGCTTTGGATGCATGCACCATACTGCTAGTTCGATACATGCATTTGTTTCTTTTGACCATTTAAAATTATAGTATGGCATGGTTACTTGTAGAATGGAGTTGGAATGTAGTTGCAGTTACACAAAATATTTTTTTTTCTTGTTCTGTAAGACACCTGACTGTGTAAATCTTCCTCCAAGTACTTGTCTTTCATATAAGTGGAACATAAAACGGGTTGTGGAACTATAGCATAAGTACTAAAATTACAACTACAATAAAAAAAATCTACACCGATATAGCAGGTCTCTTCAACAGTGCTATAAATGGCACTGCTGGGAAACAACCACACAGTCTCATTAAAACAATTCCCTCCATTGTCAAATATTATGCAAGAGACTGATTTATTTTTTAGGTGCAGCTCTTGTATCTGTGCTCAAAATGTGTACATCAGTAGCCAAAGGGTGTTTTGCTGTGAACCCAGGCTTGCCCGCTTTCCTTTGCTTCACCTTTATAATGAAATCAGCTTTGAGTGGGCCCTGTGTCCCGAGTGTCTGCCTGTCAGCCCCTCTTTGAAAATCCAAGGAGGTATTGCCTATCACATAGGAGCCTGAAGACACCAGACTGATCTCCTCCTCCTTCCCCTGAAGAGAGTCGGCTTCGATGACTGAAGGGAAGACAAAGCAAGAAGGACATTTTATATTTAAATGTAACCTTTATGAGAAATGCAAATGCACGCAATATAATGAGAAAGCATGAGGACACTGGGAATGAAATGCATTGAAAAAAAAAAACTGTTATCTAATACAAAAATATGGAGCATCCAACAAGAGATCTAGAGTGCAGTGGGATTCAGACATCTTCAACAACAATCAATGTAGAAAACACAACAGAAGTAAAAGGAATCAAGAAAACAGAGTGTAGAAAGAAAAGCCCGAATCAAAAATAATACAAAAGGGGAGACAGGCTATCTCATGTAGTTATTACAGTTAAGGTAAGCACAAAGAAGAATGTGTGTTGTTAAGTACCCACAATTCAGGAGTCAAGAGGGAAATATTTTGAGTATATTGTAAAATAAATCATTGTTTTCTTATTCACTGTCACGGCGGCAATGGACTCCCACTGCAGTCATGCCCCCCTCGACAGCCACAACCCGGGAGAGATGGAATGTGTGATTCCACTAGTGTATTTTAGGTCTGTCACAGGTTCTTCCAGGTGGATGCATCCGGAAAATTTCCAAACTGAATAGTCACAGGGAGGCGTCTTCTGATAAACCTAAAACCCAGATGTCTTACAGACTTGTAATGAAATTCATTCCACCTGCTTGTATCTGCAATATCCTTTTAGTCACGGCCCAAAGCTCATGATCACTGAACTATATGTCAGGAGCTTTGCCTTCAGGGTCTGTTTAGTCTGTCCAGTACAATGCCTTAACTGCACCACACAAACCTGCCTGTCAATCTTACCCTCACTGTTGAACTTCAGGGACTCCTTCTTTTGACAAGCGACACAATGCCAAACTGAGGGAGCAGGTTATTCTTTAGGAGTATTATGGCCTCAAGCTTGGAGCTGCTAACAAATTTTCATGCTAAACCCGTGGATCTGTGAAACATAACCCAGTGTAACCCAAATAGAGGGCTTTTCCGCAAGCTTATGTCGATGAAATCATAAATGACTGGAACCATGACAAGAATATCCCACTCTCCATCTTTCAGCGCCCCCCTAGCTGGCTGAGGTTGCCCTAAATCTAACCCTCTTGCAGGGCTGAACTACCAGAACCGCGTCGCTGCACCTGCAATTTCAAGGGAAGAAATAGGAAAGCAAAGGAATTGATTAGACCTAATTCTTCATTCTAACCCTGTCTGGACTTTGCTTAATTATACAAGCCAGTCTAGTTGTATTTGCCTGCTTCATTGAAGCTTGTTTCCTAGAGCAAACTGCTAAGAAATACTTGCAGGCATTTTAGTTATTAATTCTTGTCTGTTTTCAAAGTGTGACTGTGATTGCAAATACATCCTTTTATATGTAGCCCTAATAACTTCTGGGGCCTCAGTAAGTTAGAAAGCAATTCTATATCCACTGCCAAGATACTAATGAGTTTTACAGCTCCTGACTCTGTTGAAAGAGCACCAACTCTGCCTTTGGCTCTGGCCCCGGATCATTCTAGCCTAACACCAAACTGATAGTGATTGTACTCATGCATTCTGAGAGAAGGACAAAGAGAAAAGAAATGGTCAGAGTGTGGCCATCATTTGTCCTTCCAGTCATAAAGAGAGATCTCTAAGGATCTCAGTAGGCTGACAACAATTTATACTGTTGACAAAAACAGAACAAAATTGTGTTTTCTGACAACTGACCTTTCTCTATCTGGACTTCTTTCATTTTAAAATCTGAAATCTACAATAACAAGACATACATATTCCATAAGAAGATTCAAAGCATATTAACAATTTATTTAAATTTGATAATAATACCTGTTTCAGAGCAGATATATCTGACTGAAGTGTCCTAGTAAGCCATGGCAGAGAAGGCCTCGGCACAAAAGCAGGAAGTCCTCTAAGGAATTCAGCAATCATTAACACACCTGTACTTTTCCTATTATGACAATTCATCATGTCTGCTGTGAAAAAAGGGTCTGTTAAAGTTTTCACCCAAAGCTTTCATGCTTTGGAACATTTTGGTACAGCCCTCGCCATACGAAAAGAAGTCATTCACAATCACAACAGCCTGTGTAAGGAGGACCTTGTGTTGCCAGATGTGAAAATATGATTAGACCTTTGATAACATTTGGTTTCAGAGGAGTTCATGAACTCAGAGGCTGGGTAAGCCAAGCTGTAAATCTGTGCTTGATTTCGTCTTATTTATGGTGGTCCCTGTCTCCCCTCAGATTCTCTCTTGTGTCCCCTCATCCTCCAAACAACTGATGAATCATCTGCTAAAGCAATTCTTAGTTCATTCCTCTATTCAGGACTATCTAACAAAGCACACAGAGGACAGTAACTGATCAGGGCTTTATACTATGTACTGTATTAAGAAGTTAGGGCTTCTAGATATGCACTGCATTAATAATAATATGATATTGCACTCCTGCAATAAAATAGGTCAGGAAAACCTAAATGACACAAGAACACACTGGAAATACTGTAAGGATGTCAATGACAGGGATTAGGCTATACATAGTTATTTATTAATTCACATATTTTTTTTATTTTTGGGATTATTTAGTACTCAAAGGAAACTATCCACAGAAGACATTTAGACCTTCTCTATGACAAAATAAGGGGTGCAGTTTGACAGCTTACTCACTGGACATTGGACAAACAGGAACTCTTCACTGTGTCTTAGACAATGTAGAGTACACTTAGTTGTACGTCACTTTAATGGTCACAAGAGCAAAAGTTAAGACTGCAGTAGGGCTTTATGTATGCGCATTTTCAATTTAACCAAATAACACATCTGCTATCACAAAATCCTGTACTCAACTTTACAAATGCACCAGACCAAAACAGCACTAGAGTTCACACCTAACTGTCCTTTACATTCATTTGATGCTTTTGACAAATATGACTTTGATTTACTCTGTGCATATACATTAGTAACCATCTAATTTATTTAGAACAGGTCTTTCACTATAAGAAATACTTATCATAGCAATAGGTCTATCAGAAGTCCATTTCTGACTGGGTCCAAACTTATTGGCCATGAAAAGAGTTCCACCACTAACCCAGATAATGACCGGTCCCACCCTAGACACGGAGACTCCTGTTTCTTAAATGGTCTCATTACAATCTTTTAGTATCGCTGGCATCAAACAGCAGTATAAATAATAATAATATTAAAAAAAAGGAAATTGGGGAAATTGTTTGAACTGCATCAATCACGTTCGCTATGTGAAAAAGCAAAAGTCTGCAACAGAAAAAGAAAACAAAAAAAATTATAAAAAATAAAATAAATCAGAATGCATATTGCACATACTGGAGCGAGGTAGGAATTCTGCTAAAACAAAATAAAATAGATTTTTTTTCTAAACTTTTGAGGAAATGTTTGATAGGATTTAAGTCTGGAGATGGTATAGTAGCCAAGTTAACACCTTACACTCTGTTCTGCTTGACAAAACATTTCTGATAATTTTTTCATCCATCTGAATGAAGAGACTCTCATCAGGCAGCATCACACCGCCTGTTGTCTTCATCATTGTTGCTATCTAGCCCTCCTGTTAACAATGCACACACACAACTGGCCACAGACCAGGCCACCTTCTTCCATTTCTCTAACATGCAGGTCGACAACTACACAACCAATATACGTGCCAAACTGAAGAAGTATGTGTGTTCTGACAGCTTTCTATTGTGACTAGTATTAACGTTTTCATTTATTTGTTCTACAGTGTTCCTCTCATTGGTTCACAGGT
The DNA here is from genome assembly GCF_963514085.1 of Chelon labrosus. NCBI lineage: Eukaryota > Metazoa > Chordata > Actinopteri > Mugiliformes > Mugilidae > Chelon > Chelon labrosus. The sequence continues at coordinate 27,898,797 of NC_140339.1, read as the reverse complement.
TTTCCTTCCCTGGACAACTTTTGGTAGGTTCTAAACAACGCATACCGGGAACACGCCATGAAAGCTGCACTCTCTGAGATGTTTTGACCCAGTTGTCTAGCCACTGGCCATTGTCGTTCAGATCTCGAAGCTTGCCCACTTTTACTCCTTCTTTCAAGGAAGTATGTCCTCCCTCACACAGTATATCCCACCCCCTTGATAAGTCCCAGCATATGTTGTACTGAGATAATAAATATTATGGACTTCAACCGTCAATGGTTTTAATGTTTTGGTGGATTACTGTATGCATGTGAATACTGTATCAGATGGATGTGTCTTAATCACAATTCAACACCAAGCTAATGGAAAACAAATGTAGAGTAATATGAAGTGGGCAGGCTTTAAACATACAACAGGTCAGAGTGGACTAATCTGCTTCACTCACCTATCGTATCAGAGCCTTTGGCACTGAGTCTGAAGAAGCGGCTTCCCTCTGGCACCTCCAGAACTGTCTTCAGAGCTGTAGGCAGACACAAGGTGGAAAAGGTTTTATTTCAGCATGCTAAGGAGAGGTGAATTTAATTGAGACTCACATCAAGATCCATAAAGAGGAAATATTTTGGGGGAGAAGCTATAGCTCGGAGGCATTTGTCTCTTAACGTATGCTGCCAAGTGGTCAGTGCAGACAGATACACTTACAGACAGCTAAAGTACACTTATATAGAATTTAGGCTGTTTTCTCTTGTGTTGGTGAGGAACAAAACAAAACTAAAAGAACAAAGAATACTGGACTTTGTCAGGTGGTCAGAAAGATTACTAAATTTATGGTAGTATCTCTCCATATCTTGAATGCGTAGGGAGGCAACTGTTGGCTATAATGCACTCTATCAGAAAAAATATACTAAGTTTTGTCTTTCCAAATTAATAATGTAGAAGGTATAAGCACATGCTTGAATTAATAATAATAACAACATATTTGACCTATTGCCAGAGCCACAGTACTGAGCCGGAACAGTGGGTTCTCACAGACTGCAGTGTTACCAAACATGTTACTCTATTGCACATGCCAAAACACTCCACAACAAAACCTGCATGGCCAACTATTCTGCCGCAGCAGCTATAGTTACAACAGCTGTGGATCAATGATCACTGCTGTATATCTAAATGATCAAATGTGCGCTGCTACGTGTCAGTGGGCTTTGTTTATTGTCAATCACGAGACTGCATTCTGTCAGGTCATGAGGTCACAACACAGAGCTAAACCACCTGAAGAATAACTGTGGAAGGATTTCTGTTTTTCAATCTGAAAAATACAAGGGGCCTTTCTCCATCTATGGTTAAGTGAGTAAGCAAGTATTAGAATGGTGAGACCTTTATAGATAACTGGTGTGTTAATTATATTTTATAGTTTTTTTCTCTTGTAGCACCAAAGAGAGCTGAGCTCAAATAATTAAAGGTGTTCTGTTCTGGCTTTAAGCCAAACATTATTGTGCTTGGAAACTGCAGCATGAGTCTCCTGGATCTGTAAACAGGCTTTAGGATAGACATTACATTTTCTAAATGCAGCAAGAACTGATAAATAGAAAAGTCATGTATAATGGATGAAGAGGAACAAAGGTTGTACTCTGGGTGCTCTTCTCTCTTTGGACATTAAAGTTGAGGTCAAGGCAGAGAACAGTGAATCTTTAAAATTGAATGTAAAACATAATGAGTCTGATGGGTAGAGTTGTTTGGGCCAGTAGCTGTAACACTTGCCTAAGCAACTATACAGACTCCTCAGTGCTCTGATATAACACGCCCATGCAGAGTAAAAGTGTTCTCAAATAGAGAAAGAAACTCTTTCGCTTTATTTTTTCAAAGAAATTCCACCACTGTGACACATTCAGCCGCTATGCTCTCTATAGTCAACGGGAGTCAGTGAGATGGAGACTCAGAAACATCAAGCTTCTCACTGTCTGCAGGGTGAACACTGTAAATATTGAGAGAAAGGATGCTGGTGGGTAACATTTCTCCCTTTGTTTTGATTCAGTTAATTTCAGTTCAGTTCAATTCAATTTGTTCCTGTTTCTTTTTATGCTATATATATTTATTCTTGTTCTTCCGTACACTTTTTGGACACTAACTAGTGCCACATAGTTTGGCCTACAGGAAGCATTTAAATGTCAAACAGCTTTTTGAGGGGAGGTTTGCTATTATTTTACTTTTTAATATCCTTTAAACTTTTAAAATGATTCAACTTCTTTTTCACCATTCTTTTTATAATGGATTTTAATGGGTGGAATGTTCAAATCCTCTTCAAACCTACTCCTCTTTCAGCTTTAACCACATCGGCGTACTTTCAGCTACAGACACCACTGAAACATCTTACTGGTCAGCAGAAATTGAACTTTTAAACTTTTAGACAGTTTTCTGAAATCTTTTTCGGTTTAGGAGTTTTAGTTTTTAGGTCTTTTCAGTCTCTCTCTAACTTTAGAATGGTCACGATGTAATTAAGACGACTGAAAATGTAAATAGATAGAAGAATTTAGGTTTTACTGAAATCTACACAAAAGATGATGCTGTTAAATGCATGAACACATATATGCTGTAAATATATCTTCTATTCTGTACAGACATCAGGAAACATCTTTGCACTTTTTTACATGATGTTTCACTTAAAGAATAATGTTGTGAACATTAGGTATTGGTGGTTTTGTTCATTTTAAAATAATGTTAAGAATCCCAGTTAGCAATGAATACCGTCCTTGCCAGTATTTTCCATATAATTTCACCCAACAAACTGAAATGATGTTTAACTGATTAATATTCACCTCCAAAAACACCTTCTCTGTTTCTCACTCCTTGCACTGTGTTATTTTGCACTGTGTTATTTTATTATATTTAACAAACTCCAAGCAAAGACGGAAATAGAAATACTGAGAAAGTACCGGGCAAAAATACAGGGATGAATTTCATCGCTCGGCCAGTGATGCATCCGTGTTCTAGCTCTATCTGGGTGTGGATGGACTTGCGCTGCCAGATGGTATTTTAAAGTCCAGATTTGATAAAGAAATGCTAGTTCATGACAGAAGAGCAGGACACAGTTGAGGTGGCTCCTGGAGGCACTGACCAGCTGAGCAAGAACTGACAGAGATTAGACTCCAAAGATATAGAGATATTCGGCTTTAGTGCCACCCACTGAGCCTTGCTTGGTGGAAGCAATGCATTATATGTTTTGTCTACAGATATGAAAACAGCAAAGATATTTTAGACTTGAAGGTGTATCCTCTAAAATGACCTAGTAAGCTCAATAGACAGCCAGGAGGTGATGCACTGAATAACATTTGGACTGGGGACATGGGGACATAGGTACAAGGTACAAGGTTAAAAGTCCGCCATGTTGAATGTTGATGATTAGCTTAGAGAAGCTTGTAATCATTTTGAAGTCTGGTTGTGAGATACCTACTTTGGTCTGGTGTCAGGCGGGGCAGGATTTGTCCTCGAACCAACTGGCATGTGGATCCATCGCCGCCGCAGACGCCACAGTTATCCTCCCTGGCTCCACTGGCCAGCTGCCGATCACAACCCACCTCCTACACACCAATCAAACATAAGGATCTGGGGCTGAGTAACTGATGAAAAGATGCAGTATACATATTAATTTATAAAACAAACTTCCATAAAGTGGAGATGAGAAGATCAGAGTTACAAAAATAAATGGTTACTCTGACAAATGTCTTTGTCTGAGGAGTGGTGTCTTCTCTCAGGCCACTCCAAACATGCCCTTTTACACAACTTCTCCACACCAACCAAAGAGACTTGCATGTACAATGTACAATTTACACAGCTCTTACTTATACAGTTCTTACTCATACCATATACCAACACTGTAATTAAATGCTGTCTCAAGTACACTATGGAAAAAAATATACTTTCAAATATGCCATTAGCATTTTGGATTCTTCTCTGGGCAGTAGTCCTAGTGTAGTTGTTGCTGTGCTGTTGCAATCTCTGTGACCATTAGCCCACTCATAGCCACCTACACTATGTATTTTAGTTTTGTGTGTGTGACTAAACACTCTCCATTCCAAAAGTCTGTTTTCCACATAACAAGTAAGTCACCCGAATTTGATTGAATTCACCACTGTTGTGTTGCACCGATCCATAGACACACAGCCTACCCCAGATACTCCATTCTGAGGCTTGTCATGCCCACTAACTGTGACAGGCTAACAAAACAAAGTGACAGAGACACACGCATGCACAGAGAGCATCAAACAACACTGTTCCCTTCCCCTTTACTCCAAGGAATTGTATTTATTTTCTCATTTTCTTGTATACAGTTGGCATTTATGGTGCTGTGTAGTGTATTATTAATCCATACACATCCACCAGAGGAGGCATTGTCCTCATTCCATCTCTGACAACTCCCTGCTACAGCACCACTGCAACCCAACATCCTTTCCTGTGCTGCAGCCTCCGCCATAGGGTGATGCCATTTCCTAATCATGCCCAGTGGCCTCTCTGCGAGCCAGGACCAGCAGCTGCTGCTGTCTGAGCAAACATCCATCTCTCATTACTGCCTGTGTAACGGGCGCATTGTTAGGTGGGTTCTCAGTTTGATGATGGACCAGAGGTAGCCTGAGTAAATCCAGTCTTTCCAGAAATTGCATTTTTGCAATGTGTCAATCTAAGGTCTTTTTCACTGGTCGAATACAAGCTAAACAATCATAACCAAAGTGGAGGAGATCAGCTGTTCTTAGTCCGGAGGAAACAAGCTTCGTTTGAGTGCTTTTTGTTCTTCTTTACCTGGATCTAGTTTCATTAAATGACTCTGCCCATGCTAATGTGAATAAGTTTCAAGTCTTTTTGCTGTTTTAGCCTTCCATCTTCACAAAGAAGAAAACAAATGTATGATACTGTCAGGAGGAATTTTCAAATTAAACTTTATAATAACAGTCTGTACTGAAATTTGCCATTTACTAGCTTATTCCATATACAGTATCTCAACCACATCTCTAATTATATTATTCTGTACTAGACAGGTATTCTACTCATTGTTGCCTCTGTGGCAGTCATATCTTTGGGGAGTGCCAGTAGATTAGTGAGAGTCTTCGCCGTTACCTTAGTTTCAGTAAAATTTAGATTGGAACCAGGGCGACAAATGTCTCCAGAGCAGAGACCAAGATATTTCCCTTACCCCGACTAAAATGTATTCCTTTAGAGTGAAGAGACATCCGACACATTCACACATCCGTTTAGCTTGGAAGACTTGTTGGGTATTAGGGTTGATCCTGAACATCTGGTCGTGTTCTCGGGTGATGTTTTCCCGTTTCCTGTTCATGTTACTTATTAATGCCATCATGTTTTGTTTACTAATTTATGTAGAAGTGCTGAACTTCACTTGAACTTTTGAATTCACTAACTCTTATTTCTACATTTCAGTCATATCAACCTCTGACTGATTGATAACGAGGCCTGTTCTTCGAATACGTCTTATTTACTTAGTAAATAATAGTTTGTAGTACTAAAGCACAATCATAGTTGATGTGTGTGTGTATGATGTATGCCTGCTGGCTTTAGAAGGCCCTGGGCTGATTTTCACTAACAGTTACAAACAGAAACAGACATTTCCACAGATCCAAGACAATAATCCGTTGTTTACAGTAGGTAGAGTATATGTCATAGCTACATAGCCAAGTCCGAATATGCTAGACATACCAACATGTCCAAGACTAGAGCAAGTTCTTTCTAATAAGGAAAAGGCAGCAATGATAATCCATGTTTGTTTTTGCCTCCAATCTAACTCCTTTTTGGACTGGAATACTTCCTCTGAAACTTAGGCTCATCATTGTTTGACATAAAACAGATAGATACTGGTACGTCTGGCCAGCTTGTGAATGTTCACACCATATTTACAACTCTATCATACTGTAAAATACAGAGATATATGTAGTGCTGATGGATGACTGATCAGCATTGTGTGAACTCAATGCTTGAATGGCATGGACATTCATTCAAAGCCCTGCACCCCAGCTTTAAGATATCACTGTATCACGCCTCTAAAAACTGTTATTGTGTAACATAATAGTCTTTGTGTAAGTGTGTTAACTTCTTCAGTCCATTTAAAAGATCATATAGCCTTAATGTAGTGCAATAACTAGGCTGAGCTCACTTCCCTGCCTGATGCTAATTTCAGTTTGTCCCCAACAAAGAAACAAAAACAGTCCTTGTGAATTCATGCTTTATTTCACACTGACTGGTGTAAGCAAGTGTGTGAGGCACTCCTAAAGATGTTTTCTGCTATTAAACAACCGTTGACAGCAGCAGATGCTATCTGAAATTCTGCAGTGCAGCAGACTTGCTTTTGCTTGAGAAAATAATAAAAGCTACAACTCAGGGTTGTGTCAGTGCCATTAAATATGAACAAAAACAAAGAAGATGGGACATAAATAAAAGAAAAGAACTAAGAAAGAACTACTGCAGGTCCACTCCAGACAATCACTGTTCAATTAATGAATCCTTAGTTGAAAAATGTGCCTTGTTTGGGCTCATACAAGGGCCCTCTGTCCTAGAATGTCACCAAACTGTCAGGTCTGAATTTCCCTTGTGGATGAATAAAGTTTATCTAAGTCTAAGTCTAAGTCTAAGTCTTGTTTTGGTGGAATATTCACTTTTTGCATCATTTTCACTCATATGCTGTATGTATTAAGATAAATGATGGAGGAATCTAATCCTACTGACTGGGCAAGATTTGAACTGTAGTGCAGTCCCTTACCTGACACGCTCCACTGATGCACATGTCAAAGGCATCTGCCCGGCATCGCGTTCCGTCCAGCACCTTAGGGGCCAGTTCGACAGTGAGACTTCTGCCTTTGGCCTGGCACAACAGCGCACATGGTGCAGAGGGGTCATAAGGCGCTGGGACCCACTCATAGGTGACACCCTGGTACTTGATATCATTGTGAGCTGAACACTGCTGGGCTCGGAAATCACCAGACTCTGCAGGGCAGTCCTAAAGAGAGAAACAGCAAGGGGTGTCACTACTGTATTGTCATTTGTTATATTTAAAAGTGTATATACATATATCTATCTGACAGTGTATTCTGTTTTGCACTGCATTCAACTTTTTTTTTTGGAAAAAGCTGTTGAGGTTCACCTAGATGAAGATCACTAACTCACAAACATAGATTTGTTTATTTACTTCTACATCCATATAAAGCCAATAGTGATGTTTTATGCACAGATGATTAAACAGTGAAGAGGTGAGGGTCAGTCTGCATGATGCCCAGATTCACCCCTGCTCAGTGGTGGAGCACCAAAGAATAGTTGAAATACTGAAAAGTCTGCTTTTCCTTTCCAGTGGTAACCCTGAGTACATCTGAACCACATGAAATGATCAATACACTGCGTAAGATTTCTTACCAGAATTGGAGAACAATGAGTGTTGGTACACCCATTTTTGTTTCACAACAAAATACAGCACCGCAAGTATAAAATGCAGATTGCTGGCTTAACATAGTGCAGTCTGTGCACCTCAGAGTTAGCAAGCCTGATTAATGGCAAAGAAAATGGCATTGTTAGTACATGTCAAGATTTATTCTTCCACAGTGTGAGTAAACACACAACACAGGGCCACAAACAAGGTGCTGTAATCAAAACTTAAAAAAGATATTTAGTGCCGACAGACTGTAACTAAGATAAACAGGGGCTACATTCTAACACTCTATCTGTGGTAGTAGACACGCTACCCCAGGAAGAACACAACTCTCACAGGAACACTCTCAAAGGGCCATGAAATCTGGCAGTAGCTTTTTAGGCAGGTTACCTCTGACTAAAAGCTCGATGCTGCTGTCTGTGCTGCTGAGCTCTAGTCTGCAAGACTCCCCAGTGTCCCTGCAACAACTCTGCAACAGACACTTTGAAGCCATGCTTCCTACTACCTTTGCTTCCCACTCCTTGCATTTCTCACTAATTTGGTTAACCTCAGAAGTTTACATGTAAGTCACACTCAGAGTCACTCCTCATAAGGATAAGACACCACTATCTGAGTGTCAAACAAACACTGTAGCTGCAAACATATCTGCAACAAGCTGTTATTTAAGAAAATACTGGATTCCATATATGTTTTGGGTGACTCAGTGATTCAGACAAGACTCAAACATCCAGCCTGCCTCGCCATGACAGAAGAGGTAATTTTGCAGAAACAGCTTAACACATCAATGCTTCTTGGGACAGTGCCTAATCTATCAAACACTAGTTCCTTTTGGAGCTGGCGGACTACTGGCAGTGAATAACCCTGTCTTCTTCTTGACTGAAAAGTGGACACAGCCAGGCAGACGTATCGCTCTCTACTGGGTTGCATATCCTTCAGATGCCTATATGGAGTTGACAAATAAGAGCCATGTGAAGTAGAGAGATGGGATACATGCTATCCTGGGTGAGACTGAATGTCCATAATGAATCCAGGCTAAACCACTAAGAGTTGCCTTCATTCTATTTAAAAAAAAATGGTGTCATTAGATAATGACACCAATAAAGTCATTATTTTAACAAGCTGGATGTGTTTTTGTGGAGAGAGCACAGTCCTACTGTACAGCCACCAACACATGCGACCAATGTTAAAGATGGATTATCAAGAAATGATGGAGGGATTCTTCACAAATAACAGACGTAATTAAAGCAGCTGTATAGATGTGCCCTTTATTTATATGGCAGACATACAGCTTATCCAATATTTGTGTCATGACCTGAATTATTCTCAATACTTCAGTGGTCTGAGAGAACATTTGTTGCCTCACAGACCCACAGACACAGTCACTGGACCAGGTCACCAAACATTCCTACATCTGGCTGTTGAATTGCAGATCCTTAACAGTGAGTGGACGGTTAGGGTTTATCAAAGCTGTCTAGTCCTTACTGTTGTTACATCTGTGTGCAGTTGGGAGGCTGAGACTCAGCAGGGGAAAGAGATACCAAGTAATAACAGTGTTTTGTTAGCGGTGGTATTGAACAGTGTCTACACAGAACAAAGGGACAGTTGCAGAAAAGTTTACATGTTGATTAATGTGCTTCAGCTGACCAGCTAGTTAAGAGTCTAGTCTTAAACCTGATGCTAACATTGCAAATAAATGAAAAATAATTTTTAAAAGTATTATTTGGGCAGCTGAATATCAATTTCTGACTAACAACAGCTAAGTTAGCTAAGGTAGCGCTAACATTTGCTTCAGGTACGTCAGCAAGGATATTACAGTTAAATCCATAAAATCCAAGCATCACATATTTATATATATTTTACAGCAGTACCCATCGTAAACCTAGACAACACCCATTACAGTGCATATGCACCATGGGGAAGTAAGCCTGAAAGGTACGACACTAACAGGAGAAAAGGTATAGAATCCAAGCAGCATATCATTCTGAAACAACAGTAGCTGCTCTGGGAATGGTATACCATCACAGCAGGAGTGGCACACCTTACTTTTCATTAAAAGTATCCAGGACAATTACAATCATCAAAGAGAAATTCTAAGTATCTGGCAAACTACTGGGTCGAAGTCGACATTTATAAAATATATATAATATAAACTAAATGTAAAATCTAATATGGGCAATACTCACTCACCATGTTACTGCAGGTTCTGTAGCGGATATTTTTGCCATCACAGTTTCTGCAAAACAAAAAATAATCTCATCACTCACGACATCCAACGGATGACTCAGTGACACTTGAGCCGCATATTAACACAAAACTCTATGAAAACCGCCATCAGTCAAAAGATTTAAACCAGTTAATGTCAGTGATGAAGCACCGTTTTCCACCCCTATTCACAAGATTTGACAGATTATTTTTGGAATGAAAAACCCTTTTAGTGATAGTATCTCTTTTTCTGAATCTCTACCTTCGGGTAATCATTCCACTGGAGCATAGAGATTATTATCTCACTTAACAGCACCTCCTGTGACCTCCAAAGCCTTTTCCTTCAGGGGAACAAAGTCTGTAACTTGTGAGTGAAACAGAGGTTTTAATTCTTTTCATATGTTTATTTGATGGTGTTTATTGGTAGCTTACCTTTTTACCTTAATTGTGTGAAAATTAATATGAAGATTTAAAAGCAAATTATGCATTAGTCATGTAAGTTGTGAGTTTTGTCTTTACTTTCCTATTTAGAATACTGACATTTGAGTTGCCTTAAATTGTATTTAATTTGTGGATCATTCCACAGATACTTGATCAGTTTGGAACCTAGTGAATTTGGAGGTCAGGTCAACACCTTCTGCTGTTTTTCATGTTTTTTTAGTTGTTCCTTTTGTGCGTGTTTTATGTGATCCACTTAGTCCAACTTGGGGTTAGGGTTACCCCAGTTCATGTTTACAAGAGCTCTACCTTTCAGTAATAGAAAGATGGAGTCTGATGTTTTTCTACCTATTGCTAGTCAAGATGCTTTGCAGTCACAGTGTCTAATTTAACATCTCAGTCACACAGCACACACACTTTCAGACACCAGTGCCGTGCGCTTGGAGCAACTTAGTGTCTTGCTGAAGGTCACTTTGGCGTGTGTTCCATGTACTAGGGATCGAACTGCTTACCTTCGTAGACATTCTGCTTCAACTATTGAGCCACAGCCACCTATCACATGACCATCATGTAATAGAGGTCAAATCTACACATGAAACACCATGAAATTTCTTCATGGTGCTGGTCTTTCTCATCCAATTTATTACATCTTGAAACAGACATAGTGGTATAAAAAAATAAATAAATAAAGGAAAGCAGCTGGGGAGTCTGACGAGACCAGTGAAGCCAGATGTATGATTGCGTGCCACCTTGGACACTACTGTCGTAGCCAGTAACCTGACGTGCACCTACCCTCTTCCTTCTGTGTCCTACACACCATGTACTCTTATATCTTTTCTGTGTTTCAGTTAAAGTAACTTTTGATCAAATATTTGTTAATTTCAGCTCCAACCTAAGCTGCTGAGAACCTCAACACAGCTGTCTATTCGCTGTAGTGTTTTAGTGTTGTAATAACAGAATAATGCTGACACACCAGTGCACACTTTTAGCCGCATGCCCCCGTGGAGTACGCACTACGTATTCGTTCCATGAGTATAAACCAAATCTAAGAGTGAGCAAAACTGTCCATAAAGCTGGAACAATGAGCTGAAAGATTCTAAAACACTCAGACGAGCTGATAAGTGACAAGTACTCATATGAGTTAGGGGAACACTGGGTGCAGCTTTACAGGTTGATACAGTATGCCTTCATGAGCTAGCTGGTGTTTCCAGGTACTTACTTACAAGTTTCCCAGAGAAATTTCAGCTGTGCCACGGATGACAAAGTGGGGCTGAGCTGCAGTCAGACAACGTTGACAAATGCATCGTCAGGAAGCTATAGGATGATGCCACAGGACACAGACTGAAATAGACTGTGATGACTTCCTGAACAAGCATTACAGCACAGCAAATTGCTGAACAGAGACAGACTGTCAGCGGGAACAGACAGCTCAATTGTGAGTTTTAGAAAACAGATTAGAAACTCAGTCACTTCTTGTGTTCAGTCAGTCTGAGAACAATAGAGAATACCCCTGAGCCAGACCTGTCTGCTGTCTTCCAAGTATCTTTTCTAAATCTGCCATTTTCCAGTTCTGACGGATAATTCGGGTTACAATGTCATCATAACGTAAAAATTAAAGGCACCAAATCCTACAAAAATGTCAGATGAAAACTAGCTTAAAGCCTGTATGGCTGGTGTTCATACGTTCTTTTTGATTCAGAGTAGGTTATTTTATATGACTGTAATAGATTTAAACAATAAACAGTTGGCTGTTGCCTGACAAACCTGGAGGATTGTTTGCAGCCCAATTAAACATTTAACAGGATATGATTCTTGACCTGTTTTGCGATTACTTGCGATTACTGATAACAACAAAGCAGGATACCCCTTCTTTGAATATCTGGTGGCATGAAAAAATGTGATGCGAGTTTAGCAGATTTGCAGCCCTATAAATATTGAACGTTTTAATCATTAAACAGTCTCATCACCACCCTGGCAGTGAGCACCAGCTCCAGATCTCGTGCTGGATGCTAGATTATTTTATGTTTCTCCAATGATCCGATGTTTCCATATGTCCAATGTGCTGTAAAGTAGTGAAATGATGTTAAATGTTAAGTAAGGTTTACCCTCCGTTGAGGCAGCGTCGTAGAGAGTAGGACGCTCCTCCCCCGCATGTTCGAGAACAGTCGCTCCAGGGGCCCCAGGCATCCCAGCCGATGTCCGTGTCTTCATCTGAGCGGGTCGTCCTGGATGCCTAAAGAAAGACATATGACAGCAAAGGTCACATTAATGTGCTCACTTGTTTGTAATGTTTCTTCAGCTTTCTACAATCATGTTTTTCAATACCTGTTTAAAGAATTATATTTTTGTCACTGCAAGATGAATATTGACCATACCTGCTTAATAAATTCCTTTCAGACCCTTCTTGACCAGAAGCATGAATGAGCAACACTAGTATTGATACTTTGTTGTACAGTAACTAGACTAACTAGGTGGCCAGTCAACCGCATTAATTAACCACAGGGGCTGTGGCTCAGAAAGTAAAGAGGCTGCCACTAATCCTACTGATCATAGTGATCCCTGATGTTTCCTGCCATGTTACATTTGTAGTCTTTTAGTCTTTTCGTCTTGACATTTATGGGAAGGATTGGGGTCAACTTTGCTCGCAGCATCAAGTGCAGTCATCAGCTCAGATGTCACTTTGGTTTATGATCAAGTCAGACATGATATACAGTATGTGATGTATGTTGTAGCGATGTGGTTATGATCTATAACAAGCAGTGTAAAAAATTATGATAAATAAATTATTATCAGCAGCTTCCACCCAAGAGGGAGGTTTGATATCTGTTTTTTTCATGTGAACTTGGAAATAGTCTACTCTTTTTGTTGACCAATGTTGGGCAAATTACTGTCCTCCACCTGCATGCAGTCACCAAAGCTAAAGTTGTGTGTAAAGTAGCTGTTGATGGTAAATACCTCCAAAGAATTGTCTGGCTGGCTCATGTACATCAATGTCTTATTTTCACTTTTACACATTTTTACAACAGATGCAAAACCACAAGTGAGGTTATAGACTTCTGGGAAGGCTTCTCTGTAGACACTGAGTTTATACACATTCCCTTTTCCTGACAAGTAATGACTCATTTGCTAGCAGAGTGGAAGGATTCCATTTTTCTTGTTCAGTACTGAGCAACACTAAGACTGTATGTGTTTGTTTTAATATGTTTTAAATAGTATCACTATCGGATCACTTTATCACAGTATTTTTGGTTGACAGCTGGAAAGAGCAACAAACTTCAGGTATGAAGAAACACTCAAAGACAAAGCTTAAATTATCTACTCTAATTTATTATAGGCTAAAGGCTAAAGGCTAAATCCCAGTTAAGAGAACTGACTCAAGAAATGAAGAATCTATAGGCATTACAACTTCCAGTGCATCAAATCAGAATGAGGTAGATTTTTAAACCTCAGTCTTTATTACCCAGTGGCTCATTGTGCAGTATTCACTCTACAATATGGTCTGCTCCATCACACAGTACCTAAAATGTTCACCAAGCAACAGAGAAGAATTTGAAAATCAGAAGTTTCGCTGTGTAGATTAAAGCTTTTTGCTGTTTAGCCACACTAGTGGCTGGGTTTCAGACTGGGTTTTGTAAATCGTCTCAAGACAATTTGTACTGTTAATGATGCTATACACATAAAATTTTATTTAACTGAATAGTGTCATTTCACTAAAATGTCCAGCCCACTCAATAAACAACATCTTCCATACTGATAACACTCACCCTTCCCTCTCACTTTGAATTCTCTTCACAAGACCAGTTGATATTACTTATAATAATGTTTCATATTTTAATTCAGTGTATTAAATATGTGAGTAAATGGTTTGGTTAACAGTAGACTAAAAGTGTATGGGTTAGTGATTTTAGAATATCACTCTCCTGATAAAGTGCGCCCTCTGTCTCATCCTTGCACCATCTCATTCTGGTGGAGATGAAGACATTGAAGCAAAATATGTAGTGGGACTCCTACTTTGTCCCCGTGTGATCTCTTTGTGGAGGTTTTAAAATTCATACTCTGAAGAAGCCTGTAGAAAGTTTTAAGACATGTGAGTAGACTGTGTGTTGGAAGCTGAACAAGGGAGAATTTGCTGTCCTTGACAGGCCGTTGAGACACTTGGACAAATTGCATTTTGGACCAATCACAGCCTACTATGGTCTACATTGTAGCAACAGTTATTTACATTTCTGGGAAGGTGTATATAGGTTCCAGAGCAGAGAAAGAGAGAAAGAGCACCATCTGTATTTTCTGATAGTATTGAAAATCATATTTTAAGTTTGTCTAAACACATTGGTAGACCATAACATCTGGGCACCCCCAAGTCTAGAGGGGACATCCCTGATGTAGTACTCCTGAGGTAGAGCATCTTCTCAGTTGTATTTCCATAGGCATATTACTTTCTTCATATACCTTATACCACTGATGAAAATGCGAGACATAGCGGCAGAACAGGCACCAGGACAGGCTTCAAGCCTGACAATGTCAACGTATCTAGCTAAAGATGACACAAAACAATTTAAACTAAATGAAACAGTCTTACATAATCCATTGCAAACTTAAAACAAGCCTGACCACACGCATTTGAGCAATTTCTGACTGGTTATGTCTTTCTGTAACACTTGACCCGAAGTATGTGTTCAGTTGCTGTTCTATCTCACCCACTGTCATCACTCTGGGAGCATTTTCCAGAGTATAAAGGAACCCAGCAGTTAGTTGGTGCAGGCCCAAGGTCTTTTTTAAATCAAATTAACTGGGAGCTGAAGTACTACAGAGAGCCACCATTTTACTCTCTGTGGACACTGAACAGTAGCATTACCTCACAGCCTTGCGATACAGTAATCTGTTTTAGGAAAGTAACCCCACAAAGCCTCCATGAACCTCACCCTTTAAATTTCCTCAGCCTTATCTGCTGCGTTAAAAGCTCAGATGAAAGTGAAGGAGTGATGGAGGGTGAGATTTTGATAGGGAGTCGGGGAGGTGGAAAGAGAAAGGTTTTCCTGGCTGTGTGTCACCAAAAATAGGAAAATTGGCTACCCCAGGTCAGTGATGTCACCACAGACCCCGTGGTGCCAGAGAAAGAAGGGATCCCATACTGAAGCAGCATGTGTGTGCATGTGTGGGTGTAAGAGGAAAGAGGAAAACTGAAGCACAGTGAAGCACTTATGGAAAATACTTTAAGTGTGGGAAGGAAAGAACTGAGCTTTCAAGAGTGATTTAAATGCATGTATTTCGCCCAGTGTGTTCTTGAATCAATAGGCAATACATGCATTTATACAACTGTAAATGTGGAGTTTACATTTGTGTGTTTTTTTTCCTGGAGAATTGATAAAGCTGGCCCTCAACGACAAGAATTGTTCTTGTGTCAGTAAAATTCACAACACAGGAACAAACTCTAATTCCTCTGACAGTATTATTTATGCCTGGTCAACCAGAATTAACATTTCTGACATGCCTCTGCAGGTTTCATTTCACCCTGCCTCCCAGGCCTGGATCACTGACTGACATTAGCTAGCAGAGAAAACATTTTACAGGCTACAACTTCATTCCACCACATCCACACAGATACATGTGTCTCAGACTTTAGTTCTGAAATGGAACTAGATATTCTCTCGCTTTTCTATGCCTGCTGCATCCAAAGAGACAGGCTGACTGACTAGAGGGGAATTAGACACGTTAGCACTCCACTAATAGGATAAAACCACCTTTTGTTGTCAGGCTCAACTGGCCAACAGCCATCACAGACCTCCAACAGTAATAACATCGGCATGAGGAGAATCTGTCCAGCCATGGCTTTTTTGGCCCTGATAGCCAGCCTATTGTGTGAGGCCTGCATGATTCTGCACCAGCAATCTGTGTCTGACAACCCAGAGGACCTGGGCATTTACAGTATACACTAATCAGGCAAAACATCATGACCATCTTAATAGTATTATGTAGGTTTCCCTTGTGCCTCCAAAATAGCAACATAATGTTGTTAGTGGGGGCCTTTGAGTCCTATGGTTTGAGGGGAGGGGCCTCTGTGGATCATCCCACAGATACTTGATCAGTTTGGGATCTAGTGAATTTGGAGGCCAGGTCAACACCTTGTGCTGTTCTTCATGTTTTTTGAGTTGTTCCTAAACTATTTTTGTGTGTGTGCCTGTGTCAGGCTGCATCCTGCTGGGGATGGCTGCTGCCATCAAGGAGTGTCATTGCTATGGGGTGGGGGTGCCTGGTCTGGTCTAGGTGGGTGCTACATGTCTAAGTAACATCCACATGAATTCCAGGCCCAAAGGTTTCCCAGTAGAACATTATATTGTCACAAGATGGTCAATGTTATTTACTTCACCTGTCAGTGGTTTTAATGTTATGGCTGATAAGTATATTTCCTATTGTACCATCATGAAGGATCAACATGCAGCATGGTCAGTGAGTGCTGCTTCTATTGGTACACCTAACTAATAAGGCACCTCTTCTGACAATTTAAAGCTGCAAATTTGATGGTTCACACCTTTTCCGAGGCAATGGGACCAGATAGGACACAAAAGAAAAATATTCTCCTATTGGAAGAGAATAATGAATGATCAACATACACTGATTATTTGTATATGATCGTATGTCCAGCACATCCCACAGATGCTCAATTGGACTGAAATCTTGGGAATTTGATAACACCTTGAACTCATTGCAGTGTTTCTCAAAACTAAGCCTGAACCCATTTCCATAAAAGGTTGGACATAGTGAGATGGTTACCTCAGGCTGACTGACTTCACGCTCGAGATAAGCATATGGTGTCACTTCCTGTTCTTGCACTGTATTGTTCTTTACAGACTACCCTAGCTTCCCCAATAAGATAAAACTTTCTCTGCATGGTGGTTCATTCCAACTTCACATATTCTACTAAAGTACATGCTTTTGCATACCTCCTCGCCCCTAGCTGCTATTAACAGCTAGCAAACTGCTGCTATAGGTCTAATCTGCTCGGAGAGTCCTCATGATGCAATGAGCTCTTATCTTCCATTCTCTTCTCACTATCTGTGCATTTGTGTGCTACTTTGGCTTGTATTCCAGAAATCTCATTGATATGCTGCTATGAACTGTCATCAACTCTGTGTCTCTCTCTTAGTCTTCATTTGGATTATACTGTATTTGACGCTATATAAGTGAACTAAGTTGAATTAAGGATGCTGTCCCAGGTATGTTCCCCACAGGGACTGGCCTGCTTTGCATCCACATGAATGGCAGGACCCAAGATCTCCCAGCAGAACACTACTTCCACCAGTTTGCATTTTTCATATAGTGCATCCTGGTGCCGTTTGTTCCCCTAGATAAGCAATAAACAAGCACCCAGTCTTCCATGTGATAACAAGATGATCTGTATTATTCACTGAACCTGTCAGTGGTCATAATGTTATGGCTGATTAGTGTATTTATGATTTATGAACTGCATCACAGCAGGAGGCAGTCGAGATGGATTGCAGGAATACACAGTACGTGACTCTCATATTGATTTGATCTGACTTCTTTCTGAGTCAGGCTGAGGCAATGGATAAGCTTTCTTCAGTATGTCGTGCATTCATTCAATTAGAAAGGTGGATCACTTAAGCTCATACTGAGGTATGAACTTTCTTTCTTGAACTGCACATTTACTGACTAATTTATTCATTAACTTTTATATATGTATATATATATATATATATATATATTCCGTTTTGGCCTTTTCTCCTCCATTACTCCCACACTGCATCATATAATTTTCTCTTTGTCTGAGAATCATGAAACATGTCCAAGTGCAAATCCTGTTAGGATTCTTCACACTTGATCTCATGCAGTTACAGAGTTGGTAAACAGACCTGCATCTTATTTTGGTTGCAGGACCTCATACAGAGTAGAGTGAAACTAGCCAGGAACACGAGTTTTTGTTTTGTTTTGTTTTTATTTTTAATTTAGTGTTGGATGGGAGAAGCAACAACTTACAAATGTATTGAGTGAGATGCATCGCCGTAAACTGTTAAACATCCTGAAAAACTCCTCTCACCACAGTATGAGACTGTCAGCCAGTATTCCTGCTCATCATGCAATATTTGTTTTCTTAAGAGCAATACTCCTGGTGCAGTTTGTCATCATTCATGACATTCATGAATGTCCACCACTTCAACCTTTTTTTTCACTTAACTCACTCTACTCAGTTAAGGCATACAATGACTGTCAACATCGGTAATTTAACATGGATATTGTAGAGAAGATAAAGTAAATGCAGCACTGTTTTATATTAAGGTGTTGAAAAAGTTATTAACTTGTTATACACTGCCTGGCCAAAAAAAACAAAGTCGCCACCTGGATTTAACTAAGCAAATAGGTACGAGCCTCCTATTGGATAATTACTGCATGGACGATTATCTTCCAGCTGGCAACAAGTTATTTAACCCCAACTGATGCAATGAGTAGCTTCTCATTTCTAAACAACCATGTCTAAAGACACATCCTGTGGTCGTGGAAAAGATGTTAGTCTGTTTGAGAAGGGTCAAATCATTGGCATGCATCAAGCAGAGAAAACATCTAAGGAGATTGGAAAATCTACAAAAACTTAGGTTAAGAACTGTCCAACGCATTATTAAAACCTGGAAGGATAGTGGGGAACCATCGTCTCAGAGGAAGAAATGTGGTCGAAAAAAAATCCAGATTGATCGTGATTGGCGATTACTTAAACGTTTGGTGAAATCAAATCGAAGAAAAACAACAGTAGAACTCAAGACTATGTTTAATAGTGAAAGTAAGAGCATTTCCACACGTACAATGTGAAGGGAACTCAAGGGATTGGGACTGAACAGCTGTGTAGCCTTAAGAAAACCACTAATCAGTGAGGCTAACTGGAAGAAAAGGCTTCAATTTGCTAGGGAGCATAAAGATTGGACTCTGGAGCAATGGAAGAAGGTCATGTGGTCTGATGAGTCCAGATTTACCCTGTTCCAGACTGATGGGGTCATCAGGGTAAGAAGAGAGGCAGATGAAGTGATGCACCCATCATGCCTAGTGCCTACTGTACAAGCCTGTGGGGGCAGTGCTGTGATCTGAGGTTGCTGCAGTTGCTCAGGTCTAGGTTCAGCAACATTATGTGTCCAAAGAATGAGGTCAGCTGACTACCTGAATATACTGAATGACCAGGTTATACCATCAATAGATTTTTTTCTTCCCTGATGGCACAGGCCAAGATGACAATGCCAGGATTCATGGGGCTCAAATTGTGAAAGAGTGGTTCAGGGAGCATGAGACATCATTTTCACACATGGATTGGCCACCACAGAGTCCAGACCTTAACCCCATTGAGAATCTTTGGCATGTGCTGGAGAAGGCTTTGAGCAGTGGTCAGACTCTCCCATCATCAATACAAGATCTTGGTGAAAAATGAATGGAAATAAATCTGGTGACATTGCAGAAGCTTATTGAAACAGTGCCACAGTGAATGCGTGCAGTGAGTGTGTGACCTTTTTTTTTTTTTTTGATGCCGACTTCTTTTTTGGCCAGGCAGTGTATTACATTACTGCTAATTCATCAGCAAAAGTAACACACTTTATAACTAATTCCTTTAGTTTAAAGTACACCCTAGGACACCATTATGATAACTACAGTTTAAAACTCAGTACAAAACTAAAGCACCATATTTTTCCCTTTCTTGCAGTTTAGAACGATCTGTAAGACTACTTTGACCTGTGAAGTCCATCTCAATCATAAGGCTGCCAGGTTGGACTTTAGACTCATTAGAAATGATTAAGCTCATTGCCTCGCTGATTGCAGCGGAGCCCTCACTCTTGGAGACCTGACCTCAAAATACCACAGACAACTTTAAAAAGTGGATCAGCAATAAACTGTGCCTTTCATAGCCTTCCTTCACTGTTTATCATCAATCCATCACAGCCAATATCGTAGTGAACATACTGCCCCACCAGACTTGTCAGTTGCATCATGTATGGAAACACTAGGTTGAATGTGGCTCTGTGGTGCAGGATGTCCACGAATAAGAGGGTTAGTGGTTTGACCCCCAGAACATGCTACCACATACCGAAGTGTCCTTGAGCAAGATGCCGACCCCGCCCCCCCCCCCCCCCCCCCAGTTGCTCCCAGTACTTGGCTATGGCAATGTCTGTGAGCCACAGACTGTATAAAGACCAAATGCCATAACAGCTCCTTCAAAGTGAAGCCAAAGCAAATAGAGCTCCCCCTGGTGGCTGACTGCAGTATAGGTCAGAAGCTACACTTCATGCTACTGGGTAGGAGGATGTGTGGGTGGGTCATCAATAAGTGTCAGTTTGACCACGGAAGTCGACATGTGGAGTCCATATTTTTGTACAGTCTAAAGTGTGAGTCAATGGGTACATTCTGACAGTGTTCCTCTAATCCAGCCACTAACAGAGCTACTGCACTATATGTAAAAAACATCCTGGTTTGCAGGCAGCCATCCCTCACAGCTGTACAAAGAGTCAAGCCAGTGAAGAATTGCAGAAGAAATACCTCAGAGCTGTCAGACAGGAGGCCATAGAAGAGCAGAATATGAAGCCGAGACAAGGTCCAGCCTTTGTGGCTACATCTATGTTTATGTCATTTTGACTCTTGACCTGCAAGACTTCTAAGGAATCAAAGAAATAAGACGGTTGCCATAAAATGTCATTTTGAGTACTTGTATGTGAAAACAGACTATACATCACTTTGTAAATGGATATTTGGCAAACAAAATGTATACATATTTGTTTTTGCAAAGCACATAAACAGGACATATTTCCATTAATAATCTTTGACATGAAAACTGTGCAAGCTCAGTTTGTGGCAAACCTACAACCTTCCACTTAGCCCCCACATGAACTATTTTATGATAAGATAACAAAACATTTGGACAAGAATCGGTGACTCAGACTTCCATGGGCTTGACTAGAGAGTGTGTTCGTTGGTGATAGAAAGAAGTAGAGAGAGAACAGACAATTGTTTATATGATGTCTCCTTTAAAGTCGTATTGCTTTGAATCAAGAAGCTTGTTTTTGCTTCAACCTTTCCTAAATGTAGTGTGCTGTAGATGTTAGGGTGAAACTTAATTTCAACTCTTCATACTGCGCCACACAACAGAATCTTTTGTCTTTGGATTTGTTTTTCTATAGCTGAAAAAATGAACTGTGAAAAGAGTGTATAAATAGCACCTTGTTTTGGTTATTTGATTATAATTCTCAGAAAATCCTGTTAAGTAATGTCAGCAAACTGCACTGTGACTCATGTTTACCAGCCTGACCAGCCAGCCTGTGGAGCTTTAAGCAGAGGATACTAAAGAAATTTGACAAAAGTCTTGATGTGTGTGGGAGTAAATCAGTGACTCTGATTTCTAGGGGATGCAAAAACATTTTCAGCTGCACAGAATTTATATCATGCATAAACACAGTTGCTTACCGAGGGGGTTCCAGAGGCCACCCACTCACCCCAGCCATCAGTTAGGGCCCAAACATTTACTGGGAATCCCGATACTCCCTCCGAGTGCTGCTCTGAGCATGGAGGGCTTGTCCTGTGAAATCCCCTGCTGCTAATTTGTTCCGCAGTAATTCTCAAGGCCGGGGAGGAAACATAAATTGTATTTGTGAGAAATTAGAGGCTCTCACAGTAAATCACTTGTCTGTGCATGACAGAGGAGCTGGTCTCTCAAGCTGCCTCATGGCTGTCAAGTGACTCATGTGAAGCAACTGGTGCAAGGCAGTTTTTTTGTTTTTTTATCAAATCAGCTTGTCGATCATTTGAAGAATTATTCAGTGCTCTTGCAGACTTGAAAGATAAAATAGTAATCTCCATTTGCTCTGTGAGATGCAGTATTTAGGGTTTGGAAGGAGTGACTGCAACAAAGTCTTGCCTGGTTGGCATTTTAGTGCAACCGTAAAACTTTATGCTACTTTAGATTAATCATATATTAATAATCGAGGTAATAATAATCAAATATATTATTATTATATTGCAAACTGCATTTGCAAATATTAAATGTATTAACTACCAAGCTACATCCAGTTTGGATAAAACCTCAGTGTAATGTAAAAAAGAAAACTTGTTTGCAGACAGAAGAAAATAAATCTCCCAGCTAGTCTAGCAGGTGGACTTGTATAGTCTAGTATTATGTTTGTTGTCAATTTGACCCCAATCAGTGTTTTACACCTCTAAATATAAGATTAACATAATTTGCTTCATATTTAATGACTTTTCCAAATTTAATGGGGACAACTGGGTAAACATGAAATTAAAAGATATGTTGTCAATGTCCTGTACCGATGTTGTACACGGGGTCAATTTGACCCCAGCCTCTTTTAGCTGTCTAAAACATTTAAGCAATATCAACATTTTACACACATTTGTTATAGTTGTTTTGGATGACATTGATGTCGCTATAACATTCAATTTTATGTCTTTCAAAAGCCTTAGGGCGAAGATATTGATAGTTCACTCTACATAGGCGTGAAGCAACATATAAAAGCTCGCACAGCAGCCTTCTAAACCTTCGGAATGTCCCTTGGTGCTCTATCTTTCTGCTCTCTTTCAATGTGAGAATGTGTCTGAGACAAAGCACATTGTAAAACAGTACTCTAATAATGAGACATCCCCCTTTGACGTCTCTTAACAACCAGTAAATACACTACCGTCCAGAAATGGAAAGATATTATGGTCCAGCTCCTTACTTGAACAACAGGCCAGACTTATTGCTGCTAATGTCATCAAAATGGTTCCAGGCTCCAACAGATATACTGTCAGCCATGTCCAAGATGTCAGATCTGCATTTGAGCTCTTCATAACACTATCATGAGTGAGAAAGATTTTATGGCGATCTGCATATTTCTCCATAGTCGCATAACAGGTATTCTGGATGTATAAGGGGTGGGGTGGGGGAGTTGTTTTATTTAAAGAGCTATTTAGGTAGTCAACAAACAAGCATTAAGTACCGAACACATTTTAATTGTAATCATTTTCTGGAGGTTTAAATTGCTGGGGTCAAATTGACCCCAAGGATAAAACGTGTTAGTAAATCTGACGGTAACCGTACAGTTAATAGGTTTTTATGTCAAACAAATGGGAACAATAGTAAACACACTGCCAGTGGAGGGTGGAAGGTGGGGAGTCCATCTTCAAAATGTAAAGTACATTAATGGAGTGTTGATTGTTTTCACTGTCTTCCATTAAATTATTTTGAAGTCTTACTGTTTACAGTCTTAACAGTAACCTGTATAAATATCTGTATTCCACATTTAAAACATTAGCACACTCCTGTAATGCTTTAATGCAGCTTGACACTTGCAGTACGTAGTGCTGTCGGGGACATAGTCTGTTCCTCAATTTACTTATATTCAAAGCACTTCCAAGTGCTGTGTACACTGTCTGGCATTATAGCCCATTTCCTGTCTCTGGCAGCAGCATAAGCCTGTAAGAATGCACGGCAGTCAAAGCACCAGGAGAAAACATTTGCAATATTCCACTATAATAAATCCATTGTTCATACCACTAATTTAATCAGTAAAACCCAGTTCCCATTCCAGCTTCATTTGGTTTAAGCAGTCAATAGTACTTTCAGTATATTTTCCATCACTGATAGGTTAGTCTTACCAGTACCTCATATTAAAACTTCACCTCAAGTTTTTCTGAGCAGCGAAATACACTTTCTTTCCTAACTTAATAGTGCTGCTGTGTATCTGTGCTGATTTGTGCTGTCTTGAATGGTTGGTCTGTGTAAACCACTGCAAATATGCAGAAAGTACGAAATGAGTCAGAAAAAAACTAACCACCAAGGACAGCATGAAGTGCAAAGCAAAAGAAATGGAGGAATCATCAGACTTTAACTTGAATCTATCCTCGGCAAGTCTCATTCAGCCAATTCAAAACCGAATTTCTGACTTTACACTTCCCTCTTGACATTCTTCTAAAGAATTGCCATGCAAGTTAAGTGAAAGATGATTTCCAGATTTATTTGAAATGGTAAAAAAACATGAATAAAATACAGCACATTACAACTGCCTGAAGATGCAGGTGGTATGGCGCTCCCAAATCTAGAAGGATATTATTGTGCAGCACAACATATTCCACTCAACAAATGGTGTAACAAAGATTATAGCACAAAATGAAAAGATATTGAATTTAGAGTATTAGCTAACCCCAGTCAATCCCTAATCAGCAATATTAAACTAGTAAACATACTACAAGACTCGCTTGATCCAATAACACTGAACATCTCGATTAATTAAACTGTACAAATTAGAAAGAGAAGTGAAAATGTTGAGCTGGTTCGCTTATGATGACAGATTTAAACCAAGCATGGAAGAACCAACCCATAGGCATTGGCAAAGAAAAGGGATTGGAGCAATGTGTACAATGATTAAGAATGGAAATGTAATGAGTTTCCAGGAAGTGAAAGAGAAACATAGATTGGAGAACAAGGATTTCTTTAGGTATTTACAGTTGAGGGACTATTTTATTAAGGAAGTACGGAACCCAGGAATGTTAAATGGAATATTTGATATAATTATTCAGACATACAGTGGAACTAAAGTAAATCTCAGTACTATACCAAAACATGACAGACTGAAAAGAATCATTTTAGAAAACAAAATGGGAACAAGAACTTTAGAATAACAAAGGAAGAAAGGCTCTAAATCTGCAAAACACACACACACAACTACTCTCCAACATGCACAGCAAATGCTGTGGAGTTAAAATTAGTTGGCGAAATGTTTGCAAAACCAGTTAATTATACTCTATGTAGACTTAAATGTGTCAAAAATAAATCTCTGAGGACAAATAGTTGGTGTTAAAATGGAGTGTCAGAATGGAGTGTGAATTAACTCTGTAAGTGTCAGTGCAACACATTTAACTCTTAATTTCTACGATGAGTTCCGAACCTGGATATGACACCTAAGGTGATCATCCCAGTCATACCAAGAAATACTGACTGATTTTCACTGAGGAGAAAACATTGTTTGGTGAGTAAATGTGATCACTTTAATGTTATGTTTGATATAAATATTGACTCTATATCGTGCATGCCCTGTACAGCGCTGTATCGGAACATCAAGCTAACGCTAACATTTGATTTCGGCAGCCATACTAAAGTCAGTAAATGCTAATTCATGTACAATTACAAGGTTAACATAAGTAGGCTATTGCAGTTGTTACAGCTGATGGCAGAAACAGTAGTTAATCTAACAGTTAGAGACAACGACCAAGTAGACAAAGACTGTATAACTGACTGTGTAACTGCAGTAGTGTTAACATAGTAGTCTGTTTGACCCTGGCTAAACCGTGTTAGGTTAACGGCCTCAACACGATGCCGTTATACATTAGCGGTCGGTACAAACCCTACCTCATATAGGAACATTCTGTATGAAAGTGGTCGTTGTCACACTGTAAACTGTTCATCATCTCCTCTAGTTGGCGCATCACGGAATTTCGTGGATCCTCTGCCGGGGGTGTTCCATTAAGGGTTGTTTGAATCACTGTCTCCACACAAATTTATTAGTCATAAAATCTGAAGCTTCACGTCCATTCTTTGCTTATGCACTTCTAGGTTAACGAATCAGTCCAAACTTTATGCCTCTTATACCACCAAAAATAAAACACATAGTCTGAAATTCCTTTCAAGAGCAGAATTTGCATTTTAATACCGATGAAAGTGAATTTCAACATGTCAAAATTAGTCATTTTTCTCCTCAGACTTAAGAGCTTATTAAAACTTCTGCTATTTCCTGTAAACTTTTATGGAGCTGTCAGACATTTTTCAAGAACACCAGAGTCGCACTGTCTCTACAAGAGAGAGAGGGTCCTGGAAGGGATGTTCATGGAATACTAACTACAAAATAAACATAAAAGCAGGGATGCAAAAAGAACTGAAAATAAGAGAGGATCAGGATGAGGTGAGAGAGGGTAGTAAGTGATGGAGAGTGGTGAAAATCCCTGGGGAGTGACAACAATAGTATGAATGGAGGAAATGAGTCCTGAGGCCTGCTGGGTTAATGATGAGGAAACTGAGGAACCCCGGGTAGTCCCGCTCTCTCTGATCAAGCTCAAAATAGATACACACACAAGCACAAACCCTTTCTATAGTTGAGAGGACCCTTCTGATCAAAGAAACCTAGAGCCATTGATATTTTACCCCTAATTTAAGCAGATTCTGAAACTGAGCATCTGTCTAGTCTGCTCCCCTTAGTAATGTAATCAAAAATCATACATCCCAAAATGTTGAACTTTTTTCTTTAAACCGTAAACCTGCCTTGCAGCAGTGAGCCAATTAACCCAATAAAGCAACCCAATAAAAGAAATACCGACCGGACAGGTTGGTAAACACAAGCATTACCAAACTCAACTCATCCTATTTTATAACCTTTAATATACACCTTGAGGATAGGAATGAGGACTAATAAAACGTCTGTGGTTTGGAGGGCATTCCATATCAACTAATTTTAGGGAGGCCACAACCCTCATAAAAATAGAAAAGGACACATACACATGGTTCACACACAACTTATGACTGTCAACCACACGTCCATTGTCTTCAGCAGTAGTAGGTCTGCTTATGTTTTTTGCTCTGGAATTCAATCTCATTCACACTCATCATACTCCCATCCATTTGCACAAACAGCTCTAATTAGGAGTGAAATCTCCCACAACCCCCTGTTGACCAGTACAACCTGCCACTTATCAAGGGCCAACACAGGTCAGTAGACACTCTGATCATAGAAACGTAACTGAAAAGAAGGCAGATTCATATTCAAAACAAAGCTGTAGCAAAAATTGGAAAGATATTGACCACGACCCTTCACAGGACAAGCGGTTACAGAAGATGAATGAATGAATGACTGATATATATTTATTACTCGGAGGTTCTTGACAAACCAAATAATTATTATATATTTATAATAATTTTTTTATAACACTGCGGCCATTTAGAGTCAGTGTTGTATTTCCAATGGGATATCATGGCAGAAATGTTATTACAGGTTACTGAACCTTCTTTGACTCTGCTTTAATCAAATAAGTTGAATATATTGAACAAGAAATGGATATTGGATACAAAAATTGTTTTTTGTAGGAAAGTGAACCTTTGCATCTGGTCTCAACATTAAGCACGTTGCACACCCCACCATCATGGTTTTGAGAGAGAGAACCCTTGTCATTGGTATTACATTGAGAAATGCATGTTTCTCCTAGAAATTTCAAATCCAAATTTTAAATAGTATTAAAAATGTAATCATCTCTAAGGTCTTCTTTCATCTAGGGCAGGGAAGGGCTAGGACTTCCCCTCTTTTTCAAATGTTTCTGTCTGATGTTTTTGGTGAAAAGGACTATATATTTTTATGTTTAAATGTACATTTAAAAACTACTATTTATTGGACATCAACATTATTACATTATAATGTTTATTTATCATACATTCTGTGATAATATCCTTATTTTTTTTCTTTTAAAAAGGACTCTCTGTAGAAATGTGAAACATTTGAATTGATTGTGTGTGTGTACCTTATGTCATAAGGTAAAGATTTTTAATATAAAGACTGGAAGCAGGAAGAAATAGCCTGGCTCTAATAGAAATGAAACACAAACAACCTACTAGCATCCCTACACACTTTTATTGAGACTGTAGGGGGTTACGCCATTAAAAGCATTTATACCTCCGCTTGTATTTCATTACAGCCCACAGTTTGCCATGCCTTTGTCATTCAAATGCATCTTCCCTGCATGCTAGAATTTGAAGGACACCTAGCTTTGAGATACTTCAACCAGAGTTGGCAGACTCTGCAATCACAACTCCAGAAAACACTCGAGAGAATAGGTAAGGACCTAAATTACAGAGTGAACGACAGCAAAAGAATCAAACCAGAAGATTCGTAGAGCGATTCCCCAGACCATCAAAAACGTGGAGGTGGGAAAATGAAGAGAAAAGGCATCTGTCCGCATGTTGAATCTTAAGAGATACTGGGTCATGCAGCAAGACAACGAGCCCAAGTACACGGTACAAAACAATGGATAAAGAAGAACAGAATAGAAAGGCTGTGGAAGGACCTGGTGCAAGTAATTCATTTTGAGTAATTTTTGGAAAATCTTAAGGGGCAAAAACTTTTACGGGGCAAATAAAGCTGATTAGGTTTAAGGTGGGACATTCATGGATTGGACTGTGCAATTGGATTGAAATTTGGGGAACACTTTGAACCCTTTGTGTTCCTCAACCATTCCTGAACCATGTTTTGCTTTGTGGATGCATTCAGACAATACATGTGTTTAAGTTATTTCATCATTTTGTACTGTTGTTATCACGGAAGGCACAGAAAGCAAGCAGCTTCCAGCCCCTCGACTAAATTGAGTTGAGAGTACAGTGGCTGGAAAAAGTGCATCAAATGAGAGTGAAAAAACAGAGGCTATACTTTGCATTAGCTCAGGTCTCACTGCCAGACGGAGAACATTTAGTATGTATTTAAAATGTAATTACCATAATTCCCATAGGGTGAAGAAAACTGCCAGGAGGACATTCACCAAAGAAAATTAATATCAGTTTTTCCCATAGGTACGTCACGTATTTGTCAGAATAATTACACTTACCTAGCAAAGTTCTGAATTAATTGGTGCAATTTGAAGGAAATTCATGTTTTGGCCATCTGGGAACAGTCGAGAACTGCCCTCCCAGCTTTAACCTCATGCAGTCAATGCACTATATTTTACAGAGGGAGCTGTATTTAGTAAGTTTTCCATTAAACACTGCATAATGAATCTCCTTCTATGAAACTGGATACCTCAGCCTATCACTGGTGGCCTACTTGTGAGGAACTGACATTAAGGAGAAATAACTGTTGGATGAATAAGATGGCACATAGAGAGAAAAGAATACAGATAGAAAAGCTACTGAATGAATCCCTGTTGGCAGGAGGTTGTGTTTGGTTGTATGGTCTGAAAGCCACTGGAATTATGCAGAATCAAATCCTATTGTCTATCATAATACGATGCCGCTCATCATCAGTCCCAGTGTACTTAAACTTACATTGAAGTTCATTTGGGTTGATATCCGATGACTGAGAAGGCCATATCACATGCATTTCTGAAATAAACTAGTTACCTGAGGTGAAGGCATTGGTGATTAGGGAGAAGAGGAGTGGGGAAAGCATAAATCCCTGGGTGAGCCAGATGTGATTTCCTTGAAGATCACCTGCTGCTTCCTGTGTGCCAGGATGTTTTTGATCTACTGAGTGTGACTGGTACATTAAGCATTGTAAGTTTGAGGGCAGTATTTCTGAAATCATGTCGTTCAAGACTGAGCGGATAGCAAACCAGCCACCACTGGTTTACAGCTAAACTCAGGCAGTTAAGTACATGTGACTGCGAAGGTGTAATGCACGCATGAATAGCAAGTAGTACAACATGCTAGGTGCTCATTTATGAAGCTGTGGCCTTACAGACCTCAATTTAAATATTTTGCATATGAATGTTATGGCAAAAGTGGAAAGGGGCAGTGGGGCAGGCACCTGGTCTGACGATCACATGAGAGGTCCCAAGGGTGACAGGAAGACTGGGATTGTCCAGAGGAATTTTCTTTTTGTTTTTCCTGGATTAATTGGAATTGAGTGGCAACGCTGAGAGTATGGCCAGCAGCCTGCTGACCCTCAGGAGAGGGTTAATTCTGGTCAGTCTCAGCTGTGGTCCCTGTGGCGATTGGAACACTTGTGGCAGTGATCCAGTTTAGGCAACACCATCAAGATTGTCTATTTACAAATTCACTATTAGTTTGTGGTGCACACCAACCATGAAGTAAAGAAACAGCAAAATAAGACGGAAATAAACATCATTAAACAAAACAAAGTGCAACCAGCACTGAGAGGTGGAACACTAGAGGAGACCCAGCAATACAAATTCAGTTTAACTCACCATGACTTTCACTCCAGCTATGAAAGCCAATCCAGGTAATCAGGATTACCCTGTTGTATTCCGTGCATATACTTTTAGCCACTTGAGCACAGAAACTGTCCTCTCCACGGACGCAGGGGTGACAGGGATCGTTAAAATTAAACCCATTATAGCGCAAATAGCTGATGCATGCTGTTAAAGAGCCCTTTAGGTTGGAGAAATAGCAGGGGGTCGGATTGGTTTCTTTCCCTGAAAATCTACCATAAAATACATCACAGACAGTAGCTCAATGAGTTGGCTTGCTGGCTTGCTGGTGTTATGCACAGTCTCGTGATATGGTATATCAAAATGTTCCCTCTGCCTCTTAATGCAATGACAAAACTAATCCACTCTGGCCATACAGAATCATACAGTAACAGTCAAGTTACCCAGGTCTGATTCGTAGCCATCAGTGCTACGTGTGTAGCATCATCTTCAAATTCATCATGGATGTCAACTATGTGTTCATAAATGCGGTGCTCACCAGCCTTAATGCAAAATTCCACCTGGTTTGTGCCATTTGTAGCAGGTGCTTCTTACATATTTCATCAATCAGCTGTACTGGGTTTGGTAATCTAGAAAATAGTGCAGCCAGCCCAGAAAATGGGAGAACAACATTTAGGCACCTTTAGATTTTCTTTTTTTTTTTTGATTGATGGCCCTGACTATTCACTATTGATATGCAGCATACGTATAGGACTGTCAAAGATAACACGTTAATAACTCATTTGGAAAATTCCTGTCAAATGATTAATGCACAGACATTCTGTTATTATGACTGAGGGCTGACCGGTAGTTTGGGAAATCAAAAGTGAACAGAACACAGTGGAAAGCAAGCAGAGCCTGAGGTGCAGTCATAGTAAAAGATTTTACCCTGTGGAGGGTGATATTATGGGCTGTAACGACACAACAGCCAAAAATGCCAAAAGAAGAAGAAGAAACAAAACAGAGAAAATAAAAACAAGAAGAGATGGATAAAGAAACTCCTCTTATGAATGGCAAGTTTAACTTCACAGCCACACCAGAAGGTTCTCTGACAGGAACAGGTTCCCCAATCTACATGTACGATGTGAACTGAGTTACCATCAGATTGAAAACACATCTGAGAGCAGAGGGCTTTCTGAGCAGCTGAGATGTTGATACGAGTAATAAATACTGAAAAATATCACCTCCGGACACATTTAAAACCTATTTAAAAATACAGAAAACTACAAAACTATGTTTAATTGTATACACATTCACACACACACACACATATTTGGCTTGCTTTGGTAAATGAGATGAAAACATAGCAGCCTGTTTTAAGATATTTAAAATGCCAACCATATCTCTGATTATCAGGCTCAAAATTCAGGTTTGATGGCCCAAAATAGTGAACTTCACTCAGTAGTTGTTCACAGTGTTTGGGAGTTTTGGACACCTGACAATTTCAACAGTGTGCAGATTGACTTGGATTTGGTTGGGATAAACTAATCTCTGTTGATCTTGTAGTTAAATGCAAACACATGAGAGCCTCGTTTTGAGGATTTTGAGAGGCTTCATTACATCTTCTGTTGGGAAATGTTGTTTATATTATTCTTGTCTTTAACAAGAATTAATTATTGTTTACACTGTATCTACTGAGCAAACTTAATTGAGCAGAACAGGTCATAAGACAAATTCTGTTCCATCCCCAGTGTGACAACACAGGCGTACCTTCACATAACACCTGCCTGGTGCAGTTATAAAATAAGTTAAATCTAGTTTATGGAATACTTCCACAGCTCCAGCAGCCTTGTAGCTAGAACTGAGAGAACAGAGAGCGCCGCATGCCGTCAGGGGTACATGTCTGCAGAGAAGACAGACATTGCATGTCACAGAACGGATCAAAGCCATCTGAGTCTGGTTTCTCCTCCTGCTGCTGACGAATAATCCCCTCATTTATCTCCATCACACAACGTCTCATCTCCTGTGGGGGACACTAAACTCACTTCCCCTGCTGGACAAATAAAAGTGAGAGATAAACTCATGGGGAGATTCGTGCTTTCTCTTGGTTGCTCTGTGTTTGTGTGTGGAATAAAGTATTTTTTTATGTATGTGAATAAACAATGATATTATTAGTGTTTTTACACAGCTGTTAAGTCCCAATCCCTTGAGTTCTCTCACATTGTATGTGTGGAAGTGCTCTTACTTTAACTATTAAACATAATGCTGAGTTCTACTGTTTGACCCTTCTCAAACAGACTAACATCTTTTCCATGACCACAGGATGTGTCTTTCAACACGGTTGCGTAAGAAATGAGAAGCTACTCATTGCATCAGTTGGGGTTAAATAACTTGTTGACAGCTGAACGATAACCACCCATGCAGTAAATATCCAATAGGAGGCTCGTACCTATTTGCTTACTTAAATCCACTGACTTTTTTTTTTTTTTTTTGGAGAGGCAGTGTGAATGTCTGTACCAAAATTAATGGTAACCCATTCAACAATTGAGGAATAACTTCAGAATGTCTACTGTGTTTAAAGTTTGTTTTAAGTCTTATTTTATAGTACTCTTTTTAACGCTACTTTTGCATTATGCATTTGTGGTGTAGCTCAACAGGAAACGTTAAGAGAGTGTATTAAAAGCAGCCAGAGACACCACAGAGTGTTCCTGAGAGACCAGAGGGGAAGCAGCTGTGGCCCCTGACACTTACATCTAAAAGCAGCCAGCAACAAACACACACACACGCACACACACTCTCTACTTAGAGTGACATTTAGCCATGGTAAGGGTTATTTTTATCATCACTGACTCTGTAAGGGGTTGAATAGCAATCACAAACAGCCTTCAGTTTGTTTACATATAAATTGGTATGTACATGTGTTTGTATGTGAGAGGGAGAGCGGTTAGGGACCTTAGGGGCTTATGGCAGTATCTCTAATCCCTAAAACTCACTTTATCACTTGAGTAAAAGACCAAGTGGGCATTTAAGAGAGGTTCAATTGGTCCTTGAGCATCCACGTTGCAGCACAAGAAACTGTAAAACAAGAAGAAAGGGAGAGGGATGCTTGCAGTATAAAGACTGTGATGTGTGTAAGCCTGTCTGTCAAGGGCACGAGGACATGAAAAAGACCTCATGCATGAACGGTGCACGTTCATGTACAGATTCCATTCTAAATTGTCCAAATGCACAGTTAACACACAGAGCTTGTGTGGCATCCATAAATAATTGTGTACTTCTTGTTGGTTCTTAGCACAAATCAAGAGTGCCCTCAATCACACTTAATGCCAATACGCACTTATGATTACGCCAAAAGCCTACTTGTCTTTGGTGCAGTAAAATATTATTAGTGATAATAAAAATGCAATTTAAGTTCTAAGAACACAGAAAGAAAACAGTCTATAATCATTCATTCATTCAATTATTAAATATGATTACACACATTTATTACTTTGATGAGTAAAAAAGTGGCCATTGCATATGCTGAAGAGACTTGAATATCTATCTTGCTTTAGGACTGAGTCCAAGAGAATCTCAGGTGGATCGTCTGGTCTGTTCACCTGGTCTGCTAGATCACAGGAATTTGTTCATTTATTGATATGCTTATGACCATACTCATTTATTCATATAAAATACGTTTATTCATATAAGTAGAGTTCAGGTGATTTGTTTGTGGAAATGATAGTAATCATGCTGTCTGGTGTTGATGGCTTTTGTTATTATGGTCGACCACAGTCAAGCAGAATATCAGTGTGCACCCCAACAGTTAGACTGATGGCTCTATGAGCTCATCCATGTCTGTAGTTTTGACCGTCCCAGTCTCCTCCCTCCCGAGGCTTTAATGGTCTACATGACAGCAGGCAGTCACTTTATTTTTAGAATCCATACTCAGGTTAAATTATTTGATTTGAATTTGACTGCATTAAATGCACTAAAGGTGCTCCAGCGCTTTGCACTTTGCACTACAGATGACTGACACTAATGTACACACTTGAAAACAAGTGTAAATAATATAACATCATTTTGGACACTTCATTAAGAAAAGTTTTTACCTCTGCAGAGAAAATGTTTATTTTGTTATTTGTTATTGCAGCCCTTGGATGCCATTTTCTCTTCAATTTCTCACTTTTGTTAATATTACCCGTCAAACTCAAGTGTCTTGTGGTTTGCATCCAGCTGCCCTTATACGGGTTTATTTAGAGTGTTTCCTTGTGATAACTGCCTGGCCCACGCATCTGATTCAAATGTGCACACATTTCAGGAAACGAACGTAGGATTTTTCATATTTTTGCTTTGACTAAGAACAAATATAGGATAAAGCTAGATGGAGGCAAACGTTATTCCAGCAGTGTATGCTGAACTTGTATTCTGCGTTTGGGACAAAGTTTTGGTCACTGCATTAGTTCTAATAATTCTGTCGCTTGGAGAGTGTCATGACAAATAAAGAACTATTTTTGTGAATCTCTTGAATTCATTGAAAGGATAATACAATACTAAACTCTAAACTGAATATATAAAACTGTTAGGGTATTAACTTTAGAACTTTTTTTCTGTTCATGAGATCAGCTTTTACATATTTTCTGTAACCCTGTTTGTTTTTTCTTGTGTTTCCTGTTTCCTGTCTCCCATTGTGTCTGCATTTGGGTCATCATCACAACAAAAACTGTGCTGAATGGGTTAGCTAACATCTGTGAAATGAGAGAAAGACAGAGAAATGTCACACACATTTCAGTGTTCAAAAAAAAGCAATGTGTAATACTCAAGCAATAGGTGACAATTCCAGAATGATTACACAATAATAATAAATGGGTATCAAGCAAAATGTCATGATGAGCGCATAGTTCACCAAGGTAAAGAGGACAAATGATGAACTGGAGAAGCAAACTTTGGAAATGGCACTGTACAAATTTATTTTATTTTATTGTGACTGCACTGTATATGTCTGTAAAGTTCTGTTTCAATTATTCTTGGATTTACATCTTTGTATTCTTCATCATGCAAATTTTGCCACTGAAATCTTTTTGTAGCAGTCATTATTATGTTTATGTAGCCATTCCCTTTTCTTCAGTCAGTGAATATTTACTTTGGGAATGCATCTCTATGCTCTAACCTTGTCTGTCCTGTGAGAATCATTCCGCTTTCTACTTTCATCAGTTCAATGAAATAGATGTCTCAGGTAAAAAGTTATAATCAGATTATCATCATGCATTTTGTGTGACGTGTTGAATGAGGCAGAAATTTGGGGACAGGGTGTAGTGCAGAGACAGTGCAGGTGCACTATGAGTTATGTGGAACAAAAAAAAAAAAAAAAAAATGTCCTAGTGGCTTTACCCAGGAGGAGTTAATGCAGTGTGAACTCTGTCCATGGTTTCTTTTTGTTACAAATGCCATGCTAATCCCCTGTCCTCCTGCCCCCTTCTAATAAAAGCAACCGACTTATTAAGGGTTTGACAGGGTTCCTGTGTGTGTGTCTGTGTGCAAAGCATCAAATTACATCACAACTCTTACAGCCAGGTATCCTATGTATGTCCTATAGTATGGTGACAACAGAGGTGTCCCCATCCTTGCCTGAGCCAAAAGAGACGTCAAGAGAACGGAGCATTTTACATCCGTTGACCTGTTTAATTTCGTCAGTCTAGATGCTGGGAGGCAAACTGACTGGTGCCGTGGTCCAGGGAAGAAGAAAAAAAGGTGGTGAGTGAGCTTTGAAACTAGATATATGATGTAACTTGTGGAAGGAGGTGTTTTTGCTCCAGAAGAGAGGCTCCTATTAAAAACATAAAGACACACCTCAGCTGACCTGTGTTGTAAAAACACAGCTATCCCCATGGCAGCATTATGACACCATTGTGAGTAAGAAGCCTGTGTTAACCAAGGTAACTCTTCTGTCTGGTCCCGCTAAGTATGTCTTGTGTACTCTCTCAACCAACAAGACTCAGTGGAGAATGCATTTATGAATAGAGGATTAGTTGAGGGGCTTATGGCGTTCCCTGTTGTTTAAAAGCACTGTCATCTTTCTGTAAATATAGACTGAAACTCAAACACACACCCACCCACCCACACACACGTACATACACAAACATGTAAGAAATCACAATATCAAAAGCTCAAAAGTTGAACATGGAAAACTATTGTTCCTGTTGACTTCCATTATTAAAACGATACTTGCTACAAGTCCATTACCTCCCAAGTGATCCCAGCCACCAAGACTGGAGGCCATCATATTACTTCTAACAATGTGGCCATGTTTGGTGAAAAATATGTTCATGGAGGCAGCCTCAAAGCAAGGGTAAGGCAGGCTACGGAGCTACGTCATACCCATATAGGCACATTTACCTACCTATGTATATGACCACTGCAACCTGTTTCAGCTGGGATTTCTACTCTCTGGAAACTAAGCTGCCAAGGGCAAACTGGTTGTGCCTTTGCTCAAACTGTACTGTGCTGCCAGCAGAAATTCTGCTGACATAAATCTCAGCAAAGACCAATTTGTTCAGTAGTATCACTGAAGTTGAAGAGCCTGTGTGTGTGTTTACCTTACAATGCCCATGAGTTAAACTCTGAGAAAGACTTCAGTGGTGATACATGGGAATGTTTAGCATGTGGTTTTCTTATAACATTCATGCTATACCCATGGCTTGTGTGTGAAATGACTGCTTCTAGCTGGGATCTAGCTGGGATTGAGGCAATTAGTTAACCTGGCTTTTGGCTCACATGAATTACTTTTACATATTTATAACTCAGTATTTGAAACTTTGTCCGCATTTGACACATTTGAAATAAGTAAAACCATTACAGATCCACATAGACTCCGGAACACAGCCACTTTAGCCATGTTTCTATGCAAATACCTTGAATTTTTAGTCGCAGAACCTTTTTTTTTTTTAAACTAAAATGTTGCTTCCAACCATCATTTGAACAAATTACACATAACTACATAAAAAACTGTTCCACTCAAGTCCAGAAGGGTGATGAGGATGACTGTGCAACAACAATAATGTCATATTAAGTGAGAGATAGGAATCAGTAAAAACTTGACAAAGACAACACCGTGGTTATGGCTGAGGGAGGATGAGCAAATTGCTGCTTATATGAGAATATACAGCATTAATTAAACAGTCAAAATATGAAGCAGAATTAGTGTTGAGACCTATTGAGAAGAATTCAGAAAGTGTGATTAAAGAATACTTGTTAATGGGCCTTCAGAGAATGTCACCCACTGTGGATGTGGGCTTGACATAGAGTAGATTTCTTTAGTGGTAGACATCCCACACACTCATACTGCTAATTCTTGATATCAACAGCACTTAGGGCTGTCTGATGGAAAACCTTTCAGGAATCTCCTTCCAAATATAAGTGGACTTATAAACAAAGTCAAACAAATGCTCGGGGCATTTGTCTTGTGTGTTGTTGAAAATTGACAATTGAATGACTGAATGTAATGTAACTTTTGGTGAAACACCTTTATAAATGTATGCTTCTTGTATAAACTTGGAGCTGACTTTGTTTAAGTTAACTGCCATACCTGCTGTCACTCAAAATCCATTTGGAGCCATGGACTCATCTACTTATGGTAAACGGTCTTGCATTTACAGTATAAAGCACTTCTTAACCTTTTTTTTACACAAAGCACTTTACAGTCTCATCTACCCACTCGCTCACACAAGCACACACACATTCACACACTACTGCCAAGCACTGTGAGCAACTCAGGGTTCAGTGTCTTGGTCAGGGACATTTCAGCATGCTACATGTACCGGGGATCAGTTGGCGGGGTTAGTGGAGTCTGAAGGATGATACAGTGTTTCGACAAATATGTTTAAAAAGTTGTATCCTCTTTGGAAATTCAGATGCATTTGCGCAATAGCTATGGTGTCATTATGTTGTATTCCCTTAAACAAAGATTTATCACGATAACTTTCCACAATTGACCATTTGTTTTATAGAGATTCTAGAGACCTCTGGGGACATTAAAACTAACAGACCAAGGCCATAGGTCATACTGTAAATCAGTTTTACAACCAAGGCATAGCATTTATGACACACAACATCCTCTAAGCAACATGTCTGCCTCTGGGTGAATTTTTACACGTCATAATCTGAGTGACTTTAATAATATCTTAAGTAAGAAGACTGGATGGACTCAAGTGCTCAAACATGACATTTAGTTCACTTGAAACATGACACCTAAAAATATATTGAAATCTTGGGTTGCATAAAAACCTCTGTGAAGAAGCACATTTTATTCATGAAGCTCAGTTTGCTGGCTCTGATATCTGTAAATTAGGCAAAGAATTTGCAGGAGGGTGATCCTTCAGCAGAGGAGCTAGTGACCTTGGCTGGCACGCAACTGTCACTCAGAGCGTCCATGCCCTCATTATTTATTTATTTGCTAAATCCGGACAGTTTGACATTTAAGTAGTGATTTGATTCTGAAGCCAGCTTCATTCGATAACCAACAGCAAAAACTACCATTATGGAGCTTCTTCTGTGCTCTGTCTTGTGTTCTGTGACATTCATTAAACCTGCTTTGCTGTGAGTCAAAACAGTGTTTGCTCCGTGTTGGGTGACTCTTTATCATTCAGCAAACACCAAGTAAATGTGTCACAGATCAAGTTGAGTTCCTTTTCATCTACAGTGCTCTGCAACATCGCAGAACATGAATCTCTAAGCCTATAACAATCATTAGTACCGTCATGTTACTGTGACAATAAGCCAAACAAACACAATTCCCTGTAATTGCGTCAGGATTTACGCACTAGAACAGATATACAACAATGGCATCAAATAACACCAGATATTACAATCAAATAATTTGAGGAATACCATGGAGTTGAGTATTTAAATGAAGTAAAAAAAATAGTCCTGGATAATGAACAAACCCAGGTGTGCATTCAAGGGTGAATCAAGGGACAAGGGTCCCTTTTTTACATGAGCGCCCTCAGTACCCTGTTTCACCTTGGTGTATGAAACAGGGTACTGAGTGTGGTGTATTCACTCTGAACACTGAAATCTGCTGCCATTGAGAACTGAATTTGACATTATTTAAAAGCACAAGGCCTTGCCATTCAAATGGTGTAAACCATGTAGAGACACAGCAATGACAGCTTCATTTTTTCACTTCTTATTGTACGGCACGGACAAAAAGACATTTATACTTCAAATCTCAACGACTGCAACAGTCTAACAGAGACGGTGAAAGACAGTAAACAGAGATTTTCTGGCTGCAGAGCTTAACAAATCCACCCAGCTGGGACCCATCACCAACAAAACAAATAAACCCACATTACCTATCATACACAAAAGATGACTCACTTGTGTCTGGAGCGGAGCATCAAGAAATTTTTTTTTCTGGACCTATTGGAGACCACAATAGAGGTTTAGGTAAATAAGTACGCACTTCAGACTGGCTGTAAATATTGTTCTTTATCTGCTGGCTATAAAGCTATTCTTGTAGTCACAGCTACTTTAAAATGTGCAAATATCTCACTGATGTGTGTTCAGCTTGTTCTGTTACCCCTCAAAGCAGACAAAACAATCTAATGATGCAACTTTAACAGGAAATGAAGGAATGACACACAGAATGTGTGAAATAACTCTGAGAGAGACTACAGTGGTGATACAATGGCACAAAAAATGTGTTTAATACTGTTCCTCCTAGTTCCACTGTGCTACATATATATGCCGACAAAACACACACAGAAACTACTATAACTGCAATTACTGCTGCACTACTCTATTGCACTACAACACAGGACAGCACAGAATACAAAAAGACTCTCTTTTATGAGAGCTACTGAGAATGAGAATACTGTAGATTGAAAATAGTAATGTAGTCATCACCCTCTATGATTCAACAAAATACAGCGTACACTTCTACCCTTGTTTTAGATCACCTTTTTTAAATCCATTTCACATAGTTAGGGTGGAAGCTTGAAAAGCAATTGAGCCAGCAGCATGTACAACGGTAGATTCAGGTCTGTCTCAGGCAGCAAGCCTATATTGTAGCAAGACTTATGGGAAATAAAAGAATTATTAATCACTGCCACACACCCTTTCAATGTAGGTAGAGCAAAATGACTGAATACTATACCCATAATAGACTTTTCTGTCATCTCTGTGTATTCATTCTAATGCATCAAGGCCGCACAATAAAACAGAGGCCACTTTTGTTCTTAGCGTAGTACTTTTTGTCCTAGGCTCCTCTAAACAGGAGGAAAAAAATAGCGCAGGCGATATAAAACAAGCAATGAGAAATGGAGAGCGAAAACAACACTGAATAGAACAAAACCACAGACAGAAAGGTAAATATAGTCTGAGATGCAGCTGATTCTGTGATGTCTCATACCTGTGTTGTGTTCCCTACTATATATGTAGTTCAGACCTCTGTCAGACAATGGGTATGAACTGCTCTGGCTCTGGCGCCAGAGCTGTGACAGCCTGTCATGTCAATATTTTGGAGCTTCTCACCACTGCTGCTCTCACTCGCCTTGCTGTGAGAGCAAATACACAGAATGTAATACGATAAGCTCTGCGTCTAAGGCTGCTTTGCTAGAGACAAATGTTATGGAGATCCAGGGACATTCGTGTTACATTCTCAAGGTGCCCCACCTGCTGCCAGTGTGTATGCGTGTTTAATAAGGAAGTGATGATAGCATATGTCTGACACTTCCATCCACTAAAAATGCTTTCATATGGGTGTTATCACAGCTTAGTGGCATGAATAATGATACATCCTCAGGAAAATCCTTCAAAAACGTCCTCCCACTGCTCCACAGTAAGCACACAGCCCGTATGATGGGCTGCAAATCACATAAAGCGAAAAGAAGCAAAAACACTTAAGCTCAAGTACTTAACATGTCTTACATGTTTGTCTGTTAAACCCCATAAATTCAGCTTTCATTGCACTCATCAGGACAGTGTCATATGTTCGGCTGCTTGCTTCTTTTCCACAGAAATGCAGTTCTTATTGCATGATTCTGTTAAGATGCAGCAGCATGTTTCACATTAAACGCCTTAAGTAGCACATGAGGCATACTTCCTGTCTTTCTATGCAGGCT
The DNA here is from genome assembly GCF_963514085.1 of Chelon labrosus. Taxonomy (NCBI): domain Eukaryota; kingdom Metazoa; phylum Chordata; class Actinopteri; order Mugiliformes; family Mugilidae; genus Chelon; species Chelon labrosus. The sequence continues at coordinate 27,857,790 of NC_140339.1, read as the reverse complement.
TCCAATGTGAAATATCTGCAGGGAGTTTCATTAACAGGACATTAACAGTAAATGTAAGAACAACCCAAGAAAAGCAATGGAAACAGTGTCTATGACCTTCATAGTAATGCTTCTAACACCAAATACAGCAGGAATCGCTGACAGTGATCATGGATTACATGGACATTTTAATATTTTAGTAGTGATTTGCTTTTGGAGCCAGCTTCAGGGGAAAACCAACTGCAAAAACTACCATCGTGTAGATTCATCTGTGCTGAAAACTCGGTTCATTAAACCTGTCCAAATTCTAAGTTTTGCTGTGAGGTAAAACAGTGTTTGCTCCTTGTTACATCTTGGGACAGAATCATTACAAAGGCTATTTAAATAAATTGCCTAAGTAATAAGTGGTGTGCTTCGTGTGTGTTTTTGGTCATACATGACAACATATGGAAAAACAGAATTTAAATGACTCGTCTTCTTGGTTTATGGATCTGTGTTTTTGGTTTACCCTTCCATTTCTGTCTTTTTTCCTTAGATCCTGAGTTTTCATTAAAGTAATTTTGAGTTCATACTCGTGCGTCCCCTCTGTGTCTTGCATTTGGGTCCTACTGCTGCATAACCATGACACTCCCTAATTGTTCTCACCTGCGTCTTGTTCTCAGCGCGTATACAGACCTGCTCCTCTCTTTGCCTTTTGTCCGTTTGTTTTTCTGTCGTTTCTCCTGCTGTTCCCCGTGTTTCTTCTTCATGTCTCCCAGTGTTTCTGAGCTCCTCCCCTGTTATCACTTTCTGGCTTTTTGTAAGACTTTTGGTTTTCGTTTGGTTCTTGCATTTCCTCTGTTGGATGTTTGCTGTTAGCTTTACCAGCTATAACGAAAGCATGTCACTCTCAAACCAAGGTTTATAAAGCTTTAAATGTAAAAGTAGCAGCAGACAGACACCTTGAGATCCCAATACTCGAAGGCAGCAAAAAAATGAAATAGCAGTGAAATATTGCCATGATGACGTGTGCCCTTTTACCAAGGTAACTTCAACTTGTACTAACCAGTGTGTCTCTGATGCGATTTCATGCATCATCTCTGTCATGCATCAATTTGAATGTGAATGAGTGTCTGCACTAGTGCGTGAACGACGGGAAGATGCGATGCAGAGATGTCAGTAACTGCCACCAGTTAGGCGTTGTTCAATGCTCTATGAAGGACAATATGGAGAACAGGAAAAACGCTGGCATAAAATCGTTTGCTGGCACTTAGGGGCAAGAGAATTTTAACGACCAGCGTCAATAGTGTCACGGACATATCGCTCCATACCACAGCAACCCATGCAGATAAGATGGAGATCTCTGGACAAACGAATACACTCTCATCACCTACAAATCACAGAGGGGGCAGTATGTCCTAAAGATGTGATCTGAGAAACAAACCCTGCAGTCTGAACAAAACCTTGGACACAAGTCTCTGTTACATAAAGCTTTACACTTCAATTGCATACTTGAACCTTCTGAAAATTCACTGAAGGAATTCCATTCGTCTCTAGGAGTAAAGCCATATAGAAGTGAACACTTCATGCACTGCGCTCTGTTCAGTTACGGATCAATAATTTCCTCACAGCAGCGACATAATGCCATCCTCAATCTTTGTGTCTCACACACTGCAATACAACAACCCTGTGCACTGCAGATGGACAGAGAACTCCATATGGATGTGTCTGAAGCCAAAAAGAGATCTCAGTAACGGCTCTTCAGTGTCAAATGGATCATTTTCCTACACTGCGCTACTTTATCCACTCAACAAAAAAGAAAAGAAAAAGAAATCAGCAAAGCGTACAAAATTACCTTGCTCTCCTATTGAAGGCACCCAGAATGCTGCAAGAATGCAATATAATAACTTATAGTGCCAACACCTACGTACTGTATTTTTAAAATGCAAGATGAAACTCGCATTTCCACCGCAGATGAGCCAAAAACCTTGAAAGCTTTTGTGATAAACGTTTTGTGCTGATGTGCATGTACATTATACTGTAAATGGATATTTTTAAACGTGCATTGGAAAATTCACCCTTCTCACTCTATTTTCAGTGGCCACTTTTAAATCATTAGTGGGGGAAAAAAATTGTCTAAATGGCAATGCACCTTGGTACAAAGATAAGGTTAATCAGTATTTAAATGACTCATATGTAGGCTTTAGGACGATCTATTGGCAGAAATACATATCATTATAAACATAGCATAATGTTTCTAATTTTATTAGACATAAAAAATAGTTGTGTTGCCTTTCTGTTTGTTTTTTTACCTTTAACCACTGATGGATGTCTCCGCATACAGTATATACTTTACACTTATGGCCGTTATGTTTGATGTTCAGTACAGCACAGCTCACAGAGCGATAAAAACCATAACCAGATTAGTTTATAATGTATTTTTGTTTGATATTTAATGGAAGTACAATATATATGGATTATACTGTATGTGGATAACCCTAACTTGTACACATAGGAACAATAAAAATGATCTGATCGTAATAATTATGTGTGGAGCAAAACAAAGAGTTTCTAGTTGGTATCCAGAAGGCCCATGATGGGGAAGGTGAGCAACTCTCTCTTTCTGTTGCAAGTCTGTGTGAAGTTTTGTTTTTTGTAACAACATTTTATTGGAAGAGTATCTGCAAAAACAGAGAGTAAGACAGGAGAAAAACTAGCACACCTTTTCCGGTTTTAACAATTTTAACAACTGGAGCAATTTAAACAGCTCTCTTACATGCACATAGAGCCCATGGCTAATCAAGTACATCCCATAGCAGGGGCACAGAGGTACTGGTTGCGGGACGGTTCTCACAGACAAATGAACAGCCTCTATTAGAAATTTTATTTTCTCCAACTTCAGAAAGGACATGACATGACTGATGAGACTTCCATAGCAGGAGAATCCGTCTGCTTTTGATTAAGGAAGTAAAGGCTATTGCATTAGTTTAGACTTTTGTCTTGACATTTGCCTCGGGTTATCTACCAAAGATGGCTATATGGGGAGAAGGTGAAAGCTGGACCTGCAATATGTCAGGGATAAATCTGGGGCACGACCAAAACCTGTTTCAGATCACAGGGTGAAAGTGAACATCGGTTACATTCATTATTAACCGCATCTGGGTAAATTCGGGATAGTCTAGCTCTGCTATAATGAACTCTGCGGAGTACTTTGAACTGAATGAGGCTCAGTCTAGCACAGGAAGAGGATGAACTCACAGCGCCCAGGGCTTCAACCCAGAATCAGTCGGAAAAAGTGGTCATCAGTTTGCGCTTCCAGTTGGCTTGAATTATCTTCATATATGACTCACTGGTTGGTAGCACAAGATCATAGAAATAAGACATTTGGCCAATGGGTCAGCATGAAGTACATGATCTATTTCAACAGCAGGGGGAATATGAGGAAGTGAGGTCGAGTGAGTCCTCGCAAAATTCTGTAATTGTAGATATCTGAAAAAGTCTGAAGTGGTTAGTTCGAATGAAGTACATAATTGGTTAAAACTGGCAAATGAGCTATTCAAGTACAAGTCTTCTAATTGACAAAGTCCTCTTCTTGCTAATATTTGAAATCTAGAATCAGTTGGTTATTGCAAATGTGTAATTTGTGGGGGGGCGTGCCACACGAGGTGTCGCTTCATTTGTGCCCATATTTTCAAAGTGGCCACAACAATGGGATTGGTTGTATATTGTGAGGGAGAAAGAGTCAGAGTGCTACATGCCAGAGCCTGGAGTGAAGAAGACGTACATGATTCTGTTTCAAGTTTGCACCAGCTGATATGTGAGGATGTGAACCACAGTAGGGGTTTATGCATGTTTGCAGCCCAGTAATAACACTGGAGGTTTGTTAGACCAAGTCCTCCCAATCACCTGTCTTGTTGTAAAATACCATTACAGATTTCAGGATTCTTTCCCACCCATATGAATGTAGATATAAGGGAATCAAAGCATTTAAAGAAAGACATTGGTAGAAAAATAGGAATGGTTTGGAAGATGCAGAGGTACCTCTGTAATATATTCATTTTCACTGTGTGCACTCCCCCTGCCAAAGACAGTGACAAGTGGCACCACCGCTGTAGATCGGATTTGATTTTTGTTGTCGAGGACGTGAAGGTCAGATCTCGCAGTGATCTCATGGAATGTGTAATAAAGACGCCTAAATATTTAAACCCTGATTTAGAGAAGTGGAATGGAATTGATGATGGCGTCATTTCTATCGCCAGTGGATTAATAGGGAAACATTCACTCTTCTGGAAATTTAATTTGTATCCAGAGAATGTGCTAAACATATTCAAAATAGATATGATATGAAGGATACTGGACAATAGATCATGCAAGCATAAGAGCAAGCCATCAGCATATAACGAGATCTTGTGTTCAGCCCCCCATCGCTGTATGACTGTTTGTCTGGTTTCTGACTTTAGGGCTATCGAAAGTGGTTCTATGGCAATGGGAAATAACAGTGGAGAAAATGTGTTATCAGCACCAAATTGCAACCACCAGGAAGTGCATGCCAGCAGGGGATTAAGCTACCATAATAAGCAAATAAGTACCTGGACAGTTTTCATTACAGTTATTTGTATGTTATGTACATGTCTGTTCCCCTTGAAAGAAAATAAAGGCCTGGGTCATGCAACATTACAATGATATCTCTCTGCCTCTCCTGGGTCTACATAGTAAAGGCAAGATAGCAGCTACATCGGGCTAGAGTGGAGACACTTAGCCTATTTGCAATACAGTTACTTTTGCCAAATGAGGTATTGATTTTTCTCACTAAAAGCCTGGAATCAAGCTTACTATAAAGACAGTAAACATTGCCTTTATTGTTAAAGTGGCCAATTAGATGCTATATGTGGAAGATTTTGTTTTGTTTTTCACCACATTTCCCACTGTTTCACAGCACCCACAGACGTTTGCCCGTAGAGGTGGTGAAATGGGTCCACTAGCAATGCACTACAGCGGCAAATGTGTCTGCAGACGTCCTTTATTAAATAGTCCTGTGAGCATAGACGTAGGCTGGTGCCAATTATTGACATATACTGGCCATGAAATCTGTACCATGACATGAAGCAGTACAAACGTGGCGAGCATCCACTTTGTTTTGGAGTTAGATAAATACTGAATTTTACAATATATTAAAAAGAAGGAATTCATCTTTTGTTTGAGGGAAGACCTGATATCCACCCCTCTGAATACCACCTAGGTGATCCGGAGGCTTGTGCTCTATGTCTGCATGAAACAGAATGCAGTGAACTAGAAAATTTGACAGAGTATTATTAACCACGCTGGTGGGAAAAACACAGAAAGTAGCTCTGCTGACAAGTCAAATCTGCTACTCCAAGGATTAGAAACTGGGCCGTGCATCAGTTAGCACATCCTGTTCATATACCCCGCCACAGTGGGGACGATGTAGATCACTGAGGCTTCAGAATAATAGCATCAGCTTAAGCAAACCTTGTTTGGCAACAGTAAAGAAAGAAAAGAGCACGTGACTGACCTGGTCATCGTATCTGTAGGTTAAAAATTGATCTTCTGTGGCATCCTCCATGAAGCTTCCCTGAGGGGAGAGGGCAAACTCTGGCAGGAACACTGCAGTCTGGGATTGACTCTCTGAATGCTGACAACACACAGAGAAAACCTCAGTTAGTCAGTATCTGGGGGAAGTGCATGGGAACTGTGTTGGAGTCAGATCATGATTACGCACCAAACAACAACTTCAACACAAAATTCCACTTTTAACAACCACTGCAGCCTCAAAATTCATTAAGTTTAAGTTTAAGTTTATTGATATTTAGAGTGCAGTATCACCATAAGCATGGTCTCAAAACACTGTACACAGAGATACCCTATGAGCTCATGAGCAACCACATGAGTGTAATACGTCATTCATTCATCTTCTGTAAGCGCTTGTCCTGTGAAGGGTCGCGGGGTCTGCTGGAGCCTATCCCAGCTGCCATGAGAAGCGGGGTACACCCTGGACAGGTCGCCAGTCTGTCGCAGAGCTCAGAGAGACAGACAACCATTCACACTCACATGTACACCTACGGCCAATTTAGAATCACCAATGAACCTAACCAGCATGTCTTTGGATGGTGGCAGGAAGTCGGAGTACCCGGAGAAAACCCACGCAGAGACAGGGAGAACATGCAAACCATGGATTCGAACCCGGAACCTTCTTTCTGAGGCATCAGTGCTAACCACCACACCACTGTGCCACCCCAGTCTCAAAATTATTTAATAGAATTCCTCATAAGGGCACACTTTTGCAAATCAGGTGTGGTTTCAAACTGAAGCTTGGGCATCATTGGACCTTCCAAAATTAAGAGAGCACTGGAAGATACTAGAGTGGCCATCACAGTCGCCTGACTTGAACCCAATTGAAAATCTCTGGTGGGATTTGAAAAAGGCTTTGCCCATGAGGCATCGGCTAAGATTCCCCAGGTACGCTGCCAGAAGCTCATGTCTGGCTATGCATCACGTTTGCAGCAGGTCATAACAGCAAAATGGGGCTCTACTAAGTACTAAAGATGCTTGTCATGACGAGGTTGAATAATTTTGAGAGTGCCGTAGTTATTAAAAGTGGCATTTTATTAATAGTTGTGTTGAGCTATTTGATATGTTTAAATGGTCAGCATGAAAGGAAACTGATTATCAGGTAAACAAGGACAAGGACTATGCTGCCAACTGGTATGGGATAGAAATAACTGGCATCTGGCATGAAGAGGGATCCCGAGAGAGAGAGACACACATAGAGACTGCTTGAGTGTGTGTGTCCAGCCCACTTGAACTATATGAGAGTGAGATGATCCACCATTAAGATTAGCAGGAGTAGAGTGTCCTACAAGCTTTTAAAGCCACTTAGAGACAGACACAGCCGAAGTGCCACTGGTATGTGTTTCCCTGAGGAACGTCTGAGGACTGCACCACTTTCATCCCTCACCGACCTCTTGACTCTCTCTTTAGTTCCGTCCCTAATTCAGATGTGCTTTACGCACAGTAGAGTAGAATTTTGTTCTATTTTAGTTTTGACTTTTGAGAATAACTTGAAGTTAAGTAGATATTTCCAAAATGAAATATAGCACTACCAAGTAGCGTCGCATTGCAATCTTCTTTTTATTCTCCTCATAGAACTGGATTATCAGAGCATTTGGGTTAGGGTTAAAGTTGCTTGCATACTGTTGCCATATCCAGCCGAAACACTCCTTGTCCAAACACACACACAAGATACACTGACGTAACAAACTATGAACAGATTCTTTAAACAAGCTGAATAAAGGTTCAGAAATCTGCTTAGTCCTAAATTAGCCAGTGCTATTTTCTCTGGAGACTGTCTTATACCCTGTCACTGAGTCAATAGACATAAACACAGCAATTACACAACCGTGTCTAATACAGTAATGGTGAGGGACACTCTGACAAACCAGGTGAATGTCTTAGGGAATGCTGCTGTTGGGAAAACAAGTGCTTGAGAAAAATACAGTGCAATCTCACAATGTGTTTTCTCAGTGATAACTAGCAAAATCTGAGACTGAACTTTAAACCCATTGCATCTACTGCACACTAGTTACACTTTGGGTCAAATATAAATTCATCCTGTTTTTGACTAGAGTCATTTGATTCCGTGTTGATTTCAAAAATATATGTTAAAAAGGACTGTACACACACTAGTGCTTGGTTCTATTTGCTACTTTTTCATGTGTGCAGGAGACAGATAGTAATACATCACTGACCTACAATTTATTTCAATAGCTGATTTGCTATTGTGTGCTGTTCGTGCTGTGACAGCTGTTTATTCTGATACACTTCTCTAATCAAAGCCACTGTGAGCCACATCGGTGGCCCTGCCTGACTGTCTGTCTGAAAGGGGCATGAGTTGTCGTTCCAACGGAGGGCTATGTCCATATTAGGCCACACACATGCCACGCGCACACTGACAGGATGTCAGGTTGTCCTGCTGTATAGTTTCTGAGTCGTAGCCATGCAGTGCAGTATAGAGCATTTCCTCTAATTAAGTTTACACAGCAATAGAAGGCAAGTGTCAGGACAGTGCTCACACCTCACACACTGCAGAAGCTGGTTCACACGTTGGATCACTGGCTTACTTCAGAGGAGACAATACTGGGGTCATAATATAAGGAGTGCAACAGCCACCCCAAGGGACAACAGACCAGCTTTCCAAAGAGGTCTGAAAAGTTGCTCAGTTGGCAAGAATGAGGAGAATTTGTAGCTGCTTTTGTTCACTGGGTTTGCTTGCAGATGCAGAGGGAGAGTGGGGGTGGGGGGTGTAAAAAGTGAGACAGGACAGATGCAAACACCCATTTTGTAAATACTGTGTCTTAAAATGATGACAAAGGGTACCAGTGCCAATAATATCAGTACTCAAGGAATGCTTTGAATATGTTCTTCAGCGTGAGGAGACGCCTTGTGTTTCCTATGGACCAAAATCATTAACGCTTGCACAGTGATTGGAAAAAGTAAATTATACCGCACATGCTCATTTCAACTCTGTGGTTGAATGGCGTCTACTGAGTGATTCTGCACAGTTCAGTTTCTGTAACATTTTAACTCCCACATGGCCACTGATCTCTTCTCAAGGGAGACCTACACAATATTAGGAAGGTGGTCATAATGTTATAGCTGAGCAATTTAAATTATTCTCATAGGCTTTATCATTGATATGTTAAAATAAACCACAAACTAATCTGTAAAGTCTGCCTGACTAAGACTGAAGAGCAACTGCAAGTTGAACAACAGGAAAAGTTTGAACGTGAAGGTGAATTCTCGACATTATGAATACCCAGATTTCGGTAGTGCACTTTCAAAAATGATGGACAGAGCTGCTTGCAGAAGAGACTACCTTACACATTCTTTGGAATAATGATACACCCTCATCACCACAAAGGCCTCTCCATGTGTCCTCCATCTCTTCCCTTGATACAGCAAGCATCAGTACTCCATCCTCTTTCAAAACTAAATCCTCATTTATTCCGACCTACATGTGTAACATTTCACAGTGGCCTGTTCCATTTTCAATCTCCTCTTTCTCCTGTGATGCTGAGTTCAAGCTCCTTAAGGACAATGATGTTTATGAGAACACAGGGAAAGGTCTAAGCTTAACAAGAGACATAAAATGGAAATTCTGACAAGCTGCTCCAGACTGGCTGTAATGATGTCAGTGCAAATAGGAAAAGAGGGGGCTCTCCTTTAAGTTAATTATGTTCCTGAACATTCTAATAACTAAGACAAGACAAAGATATGAACTGATAGATGGATGTATTATTCTCCCACAACCGCTCATATTTAAGCAAAGTTAAACTGCTGATCATTGTTGCCAATGAATATCTATAATTGTTTGTCATTAGGATGAATTTATTAACTAGGTTGACAATGCAGTGAACTGCACAAGATACTGAACATTTTGTTCAACTTTGAGAAAGTGTATTTTTCAGTGAAAGGTTCTCATCTTATTAGGTTGTCAACATGAGCTAAACCGATCTAGAAATACCGCAACCCTCTTGGACAAGCAGTTACAGATAAGTGAATGAACATGTTTAAAAATGAAATTAATTTAAATTCATGATGTATATGACTACGAATCATAAATATGCATAATGTTGTATATGAATATGCTCCTACTTACTTATGAACTTTAACAAAGTTAATCCATTTCTCTTCTGCAAAGGAACCTGATGCATTTTTCCTTCTGTCCATCAACACATAAAATGTGTCCTTTCTCAAATTCAGCTCACAAAGCTGACTATTGTAAGATAATCTTGTCTTATTATAGAGGTTGAAAGAGTGGGATGAAAGGCTTTGATCCCATCAGATCTAAATAAACAGGCTCTATTTTGAACCTGGACCCAGTCCACCACTGGAGCATACAGGCCCACTTCTGTTTGTACAGTCTTTTTATAGTTACAGTATTCCATGGAAATATTTTGATGAAGATGCAATGGGAGAACATCCTCTTCCTATAAGCAAAAAGCTTCCAGTATAACAGGAATGTCCTATCAATGTCACACTGATGCTTTACTTGAAATAATGTGTGTCTGCATCTGTGAAGTTTTCTGTCTGTGTGCCAATACAAAAAGTGAAAAGGCCTTTCTAAATAGGGCCATTTATACTGTATCTATGAAAGGGCTTTTGTTAATGGGTGATGAACTTGCATGTGTAACCCAAACTCTTTACCAATACAGCCATGAATGTAAGTCCAGCCAATGCAGATTGGGATTTCAGTTTCACTAGTGGGAGGTATCAAAAAGAAACTCACTAACCAACTGAAAGAAAACAAACAAAGCTGCCATGTAGACAAGGGTAACTGCAGGAAATTTATTGCTTACAGCTTAAGAAAATGGGAACCAAGGTTTACTGTAAGTAGAAAACAGAACTGTTTAAGTTGCTCAAATCTGCCTATTAAATTGTGTCCACAGACACAGTTTGTATTTAGTATTTAAATGCTCATTCTAATTTAATTTAACCTGGCATAGTTCATGAGACTCTTGTGTCCATATTAATTAAAAATGTATAACATATAACACATAGGTTCCTTGCCACTTTCCAAAGAAATTATTTTTACATGTATAATTTAAATGTTTGTTTTCAAATCTGACCAAAGCAGTTAAAGAGATTAACCATCTGGAAAGGTCATTTGCTAACTGCATCCATCTGGGGCATTCTGTCTGACCCAATCAATGGTCTATTCAACCGAACTTTTCAGTTTGTTTACACTACAAGCCCAAATTTCTACACTCGCATTAAAAAGTGTGTCTCTTTTCTTCACTAGCACCTTTCACACTGCCTATTCTGTGTATTTATCCAGTGCACAGTTCTGCGTGGAATGTACAGACACAGAAAGAGGCAGCCTTGTTGCGGTGGAACGTTGCAGGGCAGATGCGTCTGCAATCATCATGAATACCAGGTGCTGTGAAAATATCGAGGTGCATCACAGGGTATGCTGTGTTACCTAAATGTGTTTATCCACAGAGACCGACACCAAGGTAGCAGTAGAGGTAGTAGCTGAGGACACTGTGTCGGCTAAGTACATGGAATTTTAACCGCTGCAGGCCAGACAATATTCTGCAATCGTGTCAGCCGTATTTGAACATTACCACCAGAAGGGATAAACATATTTGGTAATATTAATTGTGGTTGCAGACCATAAAACCATCTGTTTACCTTTGTTGTACACACTGGGCCTTTAAGCGTCATAAGCCTCATTCCTGCAGTGCCACACAATGGACAGGGAACATTTTTACATAACTCTAAGGCTCCCTAGCGCACAGGACTCTGAGATGCAGAGGGTAGTGCTTTGCCAAAAGCCTGGTTCCCCATAGCGATCCTAAACAGGGTGACTGGTTTTGTTTGGTTCAATGTGACTGAGCACCAAAAGCATAATTAGCAGGTCTTCTATCAGCATTATAGTATTACCACAAGTTAACCATGGTACGTTTTCTTTCAGGACAGTCCTGCTGTCTTTTAGGATGGTCCAATATTCTTTCTGCCTTTCATCCTCTATACCTCATCTTCCATTTGATTTCACTGTAATTGGAACTGAATTTACTTGTGACTGCCCTCACAATGGTCCACTGGGTAATCCACCACTGCATTTAGCTGTAAAGTTGAACTCATAGGGGACCACACTGGAGAGAAGGTGCTGGAAAGAACAACTAAGAGCAAATTGGCCCTAGCTACCTCATTGTAATCCACTTAAAGCTTTAATCATACCTTCTAGAACATCCCATCAGACTTGAGGTCACAACAATGCTGAGGGGTTAATAAACAGCAGACTGCCATCGGCCACCGCAATCCGACAACTGACAATGACTTGACAAACTACTCTGAAGCCACGGAAATGCTCTGACTGAGGGATTCTGCAGTATTTTGCTGCTCATGATCAGAATTTTACTCTGAACACACATATACGTCTCAGTGACACACATGTATTGCACTTCCTGCATTAGTGTTCTCCAAGGAATGTGAATATTTGGTTGTGATTCGTAAGAAAAGTTTGGAATATCACTTAAATTCCATAGGCTGAATTGTATAGTACCATGTCATGGTTTGAATCACAGAGCAAAGTATGGAAAGCTGTCATCACAAGACATTCTATCACTGTTTGGTACAATCATTTGCCATCAGCCTATCTGAAATCAGTTAAGGCAGCAAACAAAAGCTAGATCCCTTCATTGTGGAACAAACCCAAATATGAGTGTCCAAATGGTGCAGTGATAAAGCTTCCAAATTAACTCCACCCAAACATAACAGCCTTACATTTTAAACATTTTAAACTAAGAACAATGCCAAAAAAACAAAAGATAAACAATTATGTACAAGATGGATAAATGCATCAAATTACCTAGACTGAGTTGAGTTAAATTCCATTTCAGTTCAGAGAAGAGTCAATATGAATGGCACCCTCTTGTGGTATTCACAACCTTGTAAATGGAAGATTCGAGCTCACAAGATGTGATGTGTCAGAAATGATGGAAGTAAATGGTAAGTCATTAAATTGAAATTTTGTTGTATACTGATTTCTGTACAACAACATAAGTTTTACATGTATGAGTAGTTTTTGTTAGCCATAAAAAGTTTCCTTGTGTATTTTCTTTTGTTGGACAGTCATGTGGTCTCTATAAATGGACTCTATTTGAAGGCCACCTTCCTTGTCACTTTGGTTCACATTATCAGTACGGTTGATTAAAATAGCTTTTGCTCCTCATTTTGCCTTGTTTTCTCTTTGTGTTGCACTTGGCCCCTTTAACTAAAATCATTATACTCTCATTCCTTGCATTCCTACTCAGTTCTTACATTGCATCTCATTGTAAAGGCAGCGTCATATGAAAATGAAGAATATATTTATTTGTTGTTGTTCCATATGTGCAGGGGCACATGTCACTCCAGAAAGAATGCGACTATACAACTGCAAATGCCTGTATTCATAAACAGCTGTAATTGTGCTGTCTTGTTTCTTGTGTTATTCGTAATTCCCTGCTTTGTCACTACTGACTGTAAGTATGTAATGGACTCAAATCTGTTGGCTGAAAAGTCAACAAAAGCACAGACCTTATTTTTGGAAAAATTCCCCAAAATATATAGAGTCTAGGGGTGTTTCTCAGCTAATGAAAAGTCATCTCCAGTTTCAAGAAACGCTAAGGTCAGAATACCTTTTAATGATAAACATTTATATTCTATTTTTCAGTAATGAAGCTGGATTGCCAAACATGCCCACACAGCAGCAACAGCCTGGCCTAGACAGCACAAGATACCCACCTCAATAGCACAACTACAGTCATGGACGAAAGTATTGGCACCCCTGGAACTTTTCCAGAAAATGCACCATTTCTCCCAGAAAAAGTGTTGAAATTACAAATGTTTTGGTATACACGTTTATTTCCTTTAAGTGCATTGGGACAACACAAAAAAGCAGAAGAAAAAAGCCAAATTTGACTTAATTTTACACAAAACTCAAAAATTGACTGGACAAAATCATTGGCACCCTATTAAAACTGTGGGTAAATAATTTCATTTCAAGCATGTGATCCTCATTTAAACTCACCTGTGGCAAGTAACAGGTGCTGGCAATATAGAAATCAAAACTGAAGCCAGTTGGAATGTATAAAAGTTGACTCAATCTTTGTGTTGTTTGCCTGTGTATGCCACACCAAGCATGGAGAAGAGAAAGAAGAGCCGAGAATTGTCTGAGGACTTAAGAAGCAAAATTGTGGAAAAATATCAACAATCTCAAGGTTACGAGTCAATCTCCAGAGATCTTAAAGTTCCTTTGTCAACTGTGCGCAATATAATCAAGAAGTTTTTAACCCATGGAACTGTGGCAAATCTCCCTGGACGTGGACGAAAGAGAAAAATTGATGCAAGAATGCAACGCAGGATTGTTCGAATGGTGGATAAACAACCTCAGTCAACTTCCACACAAATTCAGGCTGTCTTGCAGACTCAGGGTGCAACGGTGTGAGCTCGAACAATACGTCGTCGTCTGAATGAGATGAAGCGCTATGGCAGGAGACCGAGGAGAACCCCACTTCTGACACAGAGGCATAAAAAAGCAAGACTGCAGTTTGCAAGAACATACCTGAGTAAGCCTCAATCCTTCTGGGACAATGTTTTGTGGACAGATGAGACTAAGGTAGAGCTTTTTAGCAAAGCACGTCATTCTACTGTTTACAGAAAACCGAATGAGGCCTACAAAGAAAAGAACACGGTACCTACAGTCAAATACGGTGGGGGTTCAAAGATGTTTTGGGGTTGTTTTGCTGCCTCTGGGACTGGGTGCATTGATTGTGTGCAAGGAATCATGAAATCTGGAGACTATCAAAACATTCTGGCCCGTAATGTAGGGCCTAGTGTCAGAAAGCTGGGTCTGCATCAGAGGTCATGGGTGTTCCAGCAGCACAATGATCCAAAACACACCTCACAAAGCACCCAGAAATGGTTGGAGACAAAGCGCTGGAGAATTCTGAAGTGGCCAGCAATGAGTCCGGATCTAAATCCCATAGAACACCTATGGAAAGATCTAAAAATTGCTGTTGCGAGAAGGCACCCTTCAAATCTGAGAGACCTGGAACAGTTTGCAAAAGAAGAGTGGTCCAAAATTCCAGTTGAGAGGTGTAAGAAACTTGTTGATGGTTATAGGAAGCGATTGGTTTCAGTTATTTTGTCCAAAGGGTGTGCAACCAAATATTAAGTTGAGGGTGCCAATGATTTTGTCCAGTCAATTTTAGAGTTTTGTGTAAAATTATGTCAAATTTGGCTTTTTTCTTCTGCTTTTTTGTGTTGTCCCAATGCACTTAAAGGAAATAAACGTGTATACCAAAACATTTGTAATTTCAACACTTTTCTGGGAGAAATGGTGCATTTTCTGGAAAAGTTCCAGGGGTGCCAATACTTTCGTACATGACTGTATATGGAATACAAATACCTGGGTGTTCACCTCAACAATAAACTGGACTGGGCACACAATTCAGGACTTTCTATGACGCTGTGGTGGCTTCTGCCATCATGTATGCAGTGGTCTGCTGGAGCGGTGGAATCTCAGAGAGGGACAGGAAGAGTCTCAACAAGCTGGTCAGACGGGCCGCCTCTGTACTGGACTGCTCTCTGGATTCCATCGAGGAGGTGGGTGAGAGGAGGATGTTGGCCAAGCTGACATCAATCATGGATAAACCCTTTCACCCACCGCATCAGCATCTCCTTCAGCATTATCCCAACTGCCATCAGGCTGTACAACACCAGCCTGAGTCAACAATAACCCACAGCCTGGACTTAGCTTCGTTTTGGTTTTTACAGTTAGTTTTTGCACTAATAAATCTGCTTTTTGCACTGCCTTATTTTACACAAACCACTATCTCACTGTCTTGTCCAATACATTTTATAGTCTTGGCAATTATTTCTTTGTACATTTTTCACCACCACACTGTACATACATTCAAATTCGTTATTGTTTTTTTTGTAATATTCCTGTCAAATGTGTTATTGTTCTTTGTATATTTTTGTCAAATTCTGCGCTACTGTGACAAGGAATTTCCCATATGTGGGATAAATAAACAACGTCTTATATTATTATATATTAAATAGTGTGAGAGTAGTGTCTTGACAAGGCTTTCAAATAGTTTGGCCTGCCAGGTAAGAGACATCCCATATATAGTTTAGTAATAGTTTAGCTAACTATGGGTTTCTAGGACACTGGCAGTTTGCTCTGGTTAGTATATATCTGTTAAGATTAACATAGGTTTCTCCTTTTTTTGCCTGTCTGTTTCAGAAAAGTAAATGGAACTTCTTTCTTGCTCCCAACAGAGGGCATTGCAAAGTCATTACAATGGTGTCTGTGTTTTGGATTTTAGTTAGTATTTTCCTGGTGTTTTTTATTTTTTTTCTTAAAGATCCTGGTCTCTGTGTCCTACCGTTAGTCATCCTCTTGTGTTGCTCCTGCTTTTGATTATTTGGTTCCTCCCTCATTCTTCTTCGTCTTCTCCTGGGATTTTTGCCCATTATCATCGTCATTATCCTAACAGACGTCTCCTTAACTCTTTCCTTGTCTGTAGTTTGTTCACCGCTCCCTCGTGATCTTCACCTGTGTCTTGTTATTTCGCCTTCCTTTTGTATTGACTCTGCCTGCTCCTCCTTCAGTAGTTTCTCCTGTCTATTGTTAATCTATCAACATTGAGTATACAGTAGTACTTTCTTTGCTTTTGTTCATTATGAGTTCTGTTTGTTCCCGGTTGTGTTACTCAGCATATTTCAAGAGTTTCTGCTCCTGGTTCCTTGGCCTTTGTTTTTTCCTTCCTTTTTTCCTTTCTTTTCTTGAATTACCTTTTATTTGACTTGTGTTTGGATATTTCCTGCTCCCTCTCTACAGTACCTTTTGTTCATTATTTTGTAAGTTCTCATTAAACCGACTTGTTCCATTCATTATTATTTCATCCTCCTGAATCCTTGTATGTGTCTTGTATTTGGAGCTAACCCTTTGTTAAAATGTGAGTCATCACACATTTGTAAAGATATGACATGAATAATGAAGAATATTGACTCCAAATGCAGCTCTATCTGTCTAAAGGATGCTACAGAAATCCAATTGGAGGATACTGTAATATATCGCAACATTAGTATTTTTTTAATCTGTATTTGAAAATACAAAAATGTGCTTTTGTATTCCCATTGACTTTTTTTCAAAGTATCTGGACAAGCTTTTGTCACAGGGCCTTAGGATAACAGCAGTACAGCTACAACAACAATTATGCAGGATTCATAGTTGAATCCTGCCAGGTGCTCATAATGTCATGCCTGATCGGTCTATGTACTTTTATGCCATTTGTGATAAGGGTGGCAATATTTGACAGATCTATATCCAGTCTCGTTTTGGCGTTCCTGCATATCATTAATTCACAGTTGAATGGATCACTGGGTTTCTATGTGCGCGCTAGTCAGGGGTTCTACGGGGGAAGGACTGATTAATTGTTCCTGAAAATGGACTCTAGATTTAATTTTTCTGTCCAGAGTACACCGTTCCAAAAGCTCTGACATCCTGCTTCTGTGACTGTGTTATTTTTCTTGCAGTGGAATGATTTCCTTAATTTCTGGCATGAAGACACTACAACACTTCAACAACAAAGACAACATCAATGCATAGATGTCACAGGGTTTAAAAAAGACAGGGTCCACTTTTAACTCCCTAAAGAGGATTCTAATCATAGGCGCCTAATCGATATCTTCATTTACATTATGAAAATTACTACAAAAAGGTTTATTTTATGTGTAATTAGTTTGAGCAGATCACTTTTCCAGGGAGTGTTTCAGGACTGTACATATAAACTGAACTCTGGGAACCTCACAACATCATGCAAAGTGCTTGCTCAAATGGAAATAGTTGGATTTCTCTGCCACTGTAAGGCCTCGATTTTCCGTTGTGAAATGCCCTGAGATTACGTATAATTTGGTGCTCGACTCAAAATGCAAATAATTATCCCTTGTTTCACGGGAACACTGTGCACATGAAAGCTCCTAGCTCCTCAACAGCTTTGGTCGACTTCCATAGTTGTGCTTGCAGTCACTGCAGCTGAGGTAGCTGGTGGTGATGGTAAAGAAATGCCTAGTGACTAAACAGACATTTGTTTAAAAGAACATCTAAGAGATTCTAGTTCATACCTTATGATGGGCTGACCCACCACTACAGAGAGCAAATGGCCACATAAAGGCATCAGAGACAAGAACTTTAAATGTTGGGATAGCATTACACACTTTCAGACAGCCTCTCCTGGCCAGATGTCTGGATGTTGCACTCACATGAAACTGTCTAATAATGAAACAAGCTGTAGAGAGAAACTCTGTTAACTTTTCATCTTAATATATATGTTCATTTGTGATGTGAATTGTGTGTTGTCTTCAGAACTTTTGGAAAAGTAATTGGTGGCTTCACTGATTTTTTTTCATTTTTTTTTTTTTCAATTAAACTGTTCCAAAACATTTAATAGTAGTCTTTAGAGTGAAGAACACATTATAAACATAACTTGTAACAAAAAGCATTCCATTAGAGAGTAACTTTTCTTGGTATTGTTGTATGCTCTTTCTCTTTCTGTCTTTCCCTTTGTCCCTTTTTCCTTCTAGTCCCTGGCTGCTCTCTGCAGTTCCTCCACCTCTGTCATCATTTCTAAACACAATGTGAATAGCAAACTGCATTCCTCAAAGTCATACCTCATAGCTCATTGGCATTACAGACAATGCTGTTTTCAGAGTGGGGTGAAAGAAAAGGCTTGGTGATTTTGTCCTGTTGTTGTTTGTGAGTGCAGGGGAAGAGGAAGCTGGCGTTGGTGAGGGCGGGGAGCTGGCCTTGTGAGGGAGGAGGAAAAAGTCAGTGCTGGCACTGTAGAAGAGTTACATTTGAAAGGCTGTGCCTGTAGAGAGGCTCAGGGCTGACAGGAAGAGGCTGGCACCAGGAAGGCCAGGCTGACAAAGAGACAATGGGCAGAGGTGAGGGATCCCTGAATTTGTCACTCTTCTTTTTTACTTTTGCCTTTACCTCTCCCCCAAGTCCACCATGTCCAAAACATTCATTCTTCCTGACTTTTGCATTTACTGCACACTCAGGCTGAAACATTCAGTAGACGTATTCTAGGAGGCCTCTGTGACAATTGGCTGAACCATGACTTATTAAAACCTAAGTATACCTGTGCACACCATGTTTTTAAGGTGTTAGATCCGCCGTGTGTGCATGACCCATGTGGGATAACAGTCTCAGGTTAGAAAAGAGGATGTCGGTTTGCATGCAAGACTAATAACATCTTTGAGGTATGGCCAAGCCAGCTACCAAATAATAACCTATGAAAAGTCACAGCAATAACACTTTGCCCTACTGTGTTCCAGTGATGCAGACCATAGAAAACTGCTTGGCTACCATCTCCATCCTGTCTACCAGACAGACACGCTGCACTGAGTAATTCATACTAAAATTAATTAATTTTTAATTATCTGGGCTGCTTTTTGGATACGGTGCTAAAGCCAGAGTGTGCACCCACAACCAAGGTGCCATCTTTGACCAGCCATGATTGAGTGCCTTTTACTTTTTCGTGTTTTGGACGTGTTTCAATGAGACTACTGAGGTTTATATTCAATAGGTCTTAATTTGTTTGAATTTGGAAATTCCATGCCGTCTTAAGCAAAAATTACACTTCCACTGTTCCATTATTAATGTAATCACTATTTCCAACACCTGTGCTGGATTACTCCATTTAAAGTATTACTGTCTAGTCTTATATCACTCTCTGCGAGTGTCAACATACGGCTGTACTCATACAAGGGAATCTGAGGTTTGAATAAGTAACATTAGCAGCATTTGGTATTGTTACGAAAACTCTTTTATCGCGAGTGACAGTCACTGGAGTCCCGTTTAAAAGTTTTGCTTGCAGCAAGAAGTTGACACATGCACTACATCAAGTACAGAATCAACTGGCAATAGTAAGGTTACATTCACTTTTCTATAGCACGTGGTCCTGACATGGTTACAGAGAGACAGCCTTGCTAGGGAGAAATCAGCTCGTCATAACAGAGGAGCTGTAGACTTGGTGCATCGGTGCCTTATCTGTGGGACCTTTCCCTTACTATTTAATAAGAAGATGAGAGTAAATATTTTTTTGCGACAGTTTAACCTTGGTATTTTTCCCAACAGGTATATAAACGTATAGCTTTAAACATTCTGCAGTGAGGTGCAGCTCAACCAGCCTGTATAAACAACCACATTCTAGCAGCATGCAGTACTGCAGCACAGGATGCTACGTTCTCTCATCGAGCAGAGGCAAGCCCTGGGAATATTTGGGTCCGAATACGATCTCCTTGACTCACTGCTCACCAGTGGAAACTTCTGGAAAAAAGGCAGCCTGTTCTGGCTCCGTTTGAGGAGTTTACCAGAAAAGTGAGTTTTTGTGATGCTGTGAGTAAGCACTGAGGGAACGCAAAATAAACGACATGAGACCTTTAGATGCTCAAAGTGAGGTGATCAGGACGGCATGAGCTCTCAACCTGTTGTGAATATCAGCCCATCCCACCCAAAAGCAATGGCTCAAAACAGCAAAATGATAAATTACCCTCTTAAGAAAATGAGGAATGTTCCTAAACTAGCTCCCTTTCTGTGGAAAGAATGGACAGAGCACACCAATGTTCCTGACCCAATGCATTTCGCAGGAATGTCCTGATCTGTCCTTGAAAAAAACAGGTTACGTAGTGCAAGCACCACTGAAACCCAGTGCGACTGAATTGCAGTGTCAACAGTTAACAACAAACTATGTTAATGTAAGAGTCAATGACAATTTGCAGCTAGACTTAAATCACCCAAAGGGCCAGCAGTACTTCAGTGATCAAATCCAATGATCAGTAGTCTGCTGTAGTCATATACAGTACGCATCTACAGTTTGTTTAGAAAAGCGAGTAAAGCTCAAAATCCTTATAATAGCTTTTATTTCCATACACACAAATGTACTGGGAAGATTGTACATTCTATTCCAAATCAAAACATGAAGAAACATTTATCAAATTTGTTATTACTTCACAGGAGGTGAAGAAAAGGAATATTAGGCAGTTCAAAAAAATAGTGTATGCATTTTCCGTTACAAACTCAGATATTTACTGTATAAACTGCAAAATGCTTAAAGATTTAGCTTTCCTGTGAATCACTAAACTAATACTTAGTTGTATACCGACTGTTTCTGAGAACCTTCAGATCTGTGTTGCTTGGAGTCGACCAATTTCTGGCACCTGTGAACAAGTATTCCAGTCCAGGACCATTGGACTATATTCCACAATTCCTCTGCGTTTCTTGGTTTTGCCTTAGGAACAGCATTTCTGATTCTCACCCCACAAGTTTTCTATTGGATTAAAGTCCAGGGAATGGGCTGACCACTCCATAACATTTATATTGTTGGTCTGGAACTAAGATGCTGTTCCCTTACTGCTGTGTTTGGGGTCATTGGCTTGTTGAAACGCCCATTTCAAGGGCATTTCCTCTTTGGCATAAGGCAACATGACCTCTTCAAGTATTTTGATCTATTCAAACTGATCCATGATCCCAGGTATGTAATAAATAGGCCCAACACCATAGTACAAGAAACATCCCCATATCATGATGCTGGCGCCACCATGCTTCACTTTGTACTGTGACTTGAATTCTGTGCTTTCGAGTCGTCTGACAATCTGTCTGCGGCTCCTAAACCCAAAAAGAACAATCTTGATTTCATCAGTCCACAAAATGTTCCAGTATTTCTCTTCAGGCCAGTCGATGTGCTCTTTGGTCAGTTGTAACTTCTTCAGCACATGTCGTTTTTGCAACCATAGGACTTTGCTGGGGGCTTCCTGCTCTATAACCAGAATGTTCAGCATTTGCTGCCTCCGTCCTTAAATAAGAGCGACCTGTTTGACACCTGTTTCGTCACAGAATGAATGACCTCACTAATTGAGCTCCACACGGCTATTATTTGCTGAAAACAACTACTGCAAAAACAAACAAACAAAAAAACTAGCACACTCCTCTCAGAGAAGCCATAGTCGCATCTTGACAAAGCTACACTATCCCAAAACTCACTGACGCATGGATGGATGAACAGACATCCCTGCTTCCAGGCACAAATGCACAAAACATAAAGCACACAGTGAACAACTGAAGCATTTTTCTCATATGTTCACGGGTGTGTGACAAGGCATGATATTATGTCATCAAGCCAATCTGAATATGAGGGAGGGGTTTAGTTCTTTCACAACACTCACAAGGGAAGGGTGTTATGCTATGCTATACTATACTATATACTGCGGTATACTGTTGCAGAGATCTATATGCAGGTGGAGCACAGAAGAATGCAGTGAGGGTAACACACAGGATACAGGACTGCATAATAAAAAGTGTTGAAAACCAACATTCAGCCTGTCTTGAACGGCACACGGCACACGGCAGTGAGGGAAACTGACTCAGAGTAGCAGATCTCCATCCAAAAAACAAACAGCTTAGATTTAAAAGGTCCCAAGTTCAGTTTAAATAACTATCTGATTTGATTAAATGTCAATTAGGTTAGGGATATTCAGTTACAATATCTGGCATGAAGATAAAACCAAGGCTTGAGTCCCAAAACTCAAACAATTCCAGTTGCCTTTGTGTTAGCTACACCGTCACCTGGAAGACTGTGACTTTTCACAAACATATTCAGTTACATTACCAATTTTGTTTGGATACGAAAGAAAAGGTCAAAGAAGCAATGCAGTAAATTGTACAAGGTACCCTCTAACCTTAAGGATAATGAAAAAATTATTATTATTTCTTAACAACTGACTAGTCATATTAATGTACTTTTCATCTAACATGACTACTGAAGAATCAGTATTGGACCATTAAGGCTAGCAAAGGTTTTCAACGTTTATCTATGGAAATGGTCCCCAGCATGGCTACTGTTTGTCTAACCAGTCAACAATAACATAGGAAGTTGGGACTTGGTAAAGGGTAGGAGCCTTCTGGCTGGTGTTCAGCTGACCAATAAGGCCACAGGGTCAATCGGATAGTCGCTACTCTTGTGTCCATGACCGCATAAAGGAGATTTTGAAATGATCATAGAAGGACGCTGATAGATGATTTAAATTTCTGGTGTGTAAATGTCCTATGTTAACCCAACCATTGAATGTATTTTAAAAGAAGCTGCCTCACATACAGTGTCCTAAGACACGCGCACAACATTATCTATTACCATACTGAATGGTAATAACAATAGCATACTTCAAGACAGCATTGGTGTTCCACAAGCTGTTACACAGTTGGCATTGTCTCGGTGCTAAAGTATTTGTTCGAAACACACTCAACCCTTGCTAGCCACAATAGCTTAGCAGCCCGTACAGTACAGTATCCATCACATGCCTGACATCTGCCTGGATGGAGTCATTACTGAAAGTGGCACCAGAGCAGCAGCAAACCAGAATCAGTATACACCAGTGGTGAGCAATATCTGCCAATGAACACACTGTTGGTGCCATGTATTGACAACAGCATATCCCGAACAGCATACGGGGTGCAATCGATATATGACACCAAATACTATACTAGAAATGTAACAATAATGAGAACAATAATGAGAAGAGTGGTACTCTTTACTGGATTTGTTGTCTGCTGGCAGCTTTAAACATACAGACTGCAACAGTGAGTAAGAAAAAAATGAGTGATAAAATCCCATAATCCTTCTAATTCATGTTTTTAATATTCATTTCAAATTCATTTCAGATGATACGTTAATGTTTTACCATTTTACTTAATACAAATTCACTCTTAAATGTAACTGTGTGTATTTCCGTTTGCTAGAGGCACTTTCGGGAAGGGTTTGATTAATATGTGCTAACGTAGGCTGATTCTGGCCACTCCTCAGTGCTGCATGCATCTACACTGTGAGCAGTGAGCAGTGAAACCCCCACCCAAATCTTAAAATCCCAGTTCACCAGAATAGCAAGTGATCAATAGAAAACACTGAAAGGCTTGAAGGCCCAGCCCCCTGAAAATAGATGGAACAAATATTCCTTCTTCCTTGAAGGGTTCAGGACCAGTGGGGAACTGAGTAACAAAATAAAACCCAGACTAAAAACATATTAAGGTGTTTTTTTCTCACTAACTCTCAGATGTGGTCCAAATAAAGCTCTCTTTGCTGAGTTGATCATGGAGAACACCAGGCCCACTGCAGGCTGTTGCCTAGGATTAAGTAGCTGCTATATTTGCCAGAGAAAATCCTGCACTCAGTATTGCTTCATATAAGGAGGTGACATTCGTTGCAGCTCATACACATGTACAAAGATTCCAGCAGGCTCTCCACTCTGCCAGCAGCCTTTTAGCCTGTGCAAACAATTTGATTTGGATGGGTCAAATTAAGCAACAGAGCTAACAGCAGCAGTGACACGTCAGGGCTTGCAGTGTATGGACAAGGTAGCTCTAATTAGGTCCTTGTTCGTTTTATTCACCGGCTAATGTGATGATCCGCTATAACTGTGAGACAGGTGGCAAAATCAGAAACCTGGATGTACAAACGCACAATAGAATTGTTTGAAGTGCGCTGTGGGGCTGCAGCCGAGCATGAGGAAGGTGTTCCTAATATCTTACTCAGATAGTACCTGGAGAGAGAAAATGCAGTGCCTGGATTAATCTATCCGAAAACCTGTCCAGCCATTCATTCACTTTCTTTACCTGGAGAAAGGGAAGCGTGAAGAAGATCAAGACAGCCCTCCGGAGGATGAACGACTCCATCTTCATCTGTGTTTTTCCACAAGTCAGGGTCTCTCTGCAGCAGGGTGAGCCCCAACCTATATAGGAAGCAGGTACAGCGGAATAAATCACTTGGCAGCAGCACATGGCATATTCGGGGGACGCCCGACTATATATATATATATAAAAAACTAAAATACTGTATAGCATGAACAGTTAACCATGCTGAAACAGCTAGTTAACACAGCAGAGAGCCCAGAACAAACCTGAGCTGTGGCCCCCCATTCCCACAGCATAAATATGCACTGTATTACTCAGCAGTTAGTTTGTGATACCTTGACTAACCATACATGTATTTAACCTGTATTTAAGCACATTGCAGTCGTACTTAACTGGGCACCCTGCTCAACATCTGAAAACTCCTGGTGCAGAGTCGAATAACCCACTGAGATGCATTATGGGAAATGCATGTCCAGTAGGACAAACGTTAAATGCCAGGATATCTGCTGCACTGGTTTTGACCTCTCTTTATAAAGTCTGTCAGTCCAAAGGAACCGTTTCATGGACGTGCATAGCTAAATGTCTTCCTCTTTAAAAAATAGGTTGTACCCCGGGTCCCTGTACAAGATGGGAACTTTAAAAAAAAAAGCTTCCGCTTTTATTTCGAGCTCATCAATACAGTTCAGCATCTTCTCCAGTAGCCCAGAAGCCTGGTTTGTAAATCCTGTGTCACTAGTTAAGCATGAGCTAAATCTGTGAAAGGAAAGTAACTGATGATGATTTTAAATACTATTTTCTACTGCAAGAAAAATGTCATTGGCTGTGGCTCAGTAGGTAGAGCGGGTTGTCCACGAAACAGAGGGTTTGATGTGTAACGGGCGTAGAAATGTCACTGTGACTGTGAAGCCCTTTGAGTACCAATAGGTAGAAAAGCACTATATAAATAAAACCAATTACCATTTTGGACATTGCCAACCACCCCGCCAAGCAAAAAAAAATAATTAAAAAAACAGCCTGGGCTTGTGCTGGATATTTTATTTGGGATTTTTTATTTATTATTTTTTTAATATTATTATTTAGGGCCAGTATTTTAGGGTGTTCTTGCACAGAAGTAAGGAAAGTCACCTGCATCCATGAACACTAGAGTGACAGCAGGAGGCCGATGTTCCACCCATGTAGCCTCTATCTACATATAAATATAAATGAATCACACTGAAGGTCTATTTTAGCAAGCATACTGTGTGAGCATACTGTGAGCGTGGGCAGAGTTTCTAAGTTTCTGTGCATCTTAAGCATAATGACAGTGTTTATGGCATCAGGCATCAGAGGCATCGACACCAGACCGGGTGAATGTGACAAACCAAACCAAAGTCCTGGTGGAAGATCGGCAGCCGCAGGTGAACGGCCCTGCTTTCAGTTGGATATCTGTTTGTTTGCGGAGAAATAAACACATTACCTTGAGTGGGGAGAGGTCCTGTGCTCCCTACGCGCTCGTTTGGAGATGCAACATCCTTTATTCTCCAGTCAGTCCCGACAGCCACCGACCATCCACCGATCACCTGAGTGCACACCCCGAACCAACGCAGAAGTGACCGGAAGAGACCGCTGAGGAGTGAGAGAGGTAAACGCGCCGGTGCTTCAGAGTACCCAGGCTCCAAGAAGAGCGCAGCCCGTCCGCTTCCCTCACACACAACTTGGGACCAATGTCAAGTTAGACGCACATACACAGCTTCCGGTTGTCAGTTTCAAAATAAAGCACATACAAATACACGCTCAGTTTGTTTACGTCTGTTTACATGCATTTTCTATTTAAAGCAAAATAAACAAAGCTGGCTTTTTGTCCTAAGTCAGTATGAGGCACAGTGAAAGCCTGGTCACAAACACTATATGCCGCATATCCCACTGTGGACTGCATGGGTAGACTACAGTTTTCTGTTTCTTCTGTTTGTATGGACCTTGTTTGTTCTTCCAATTCCCTGTAAAATTAGGCCTATGCTTAGGAGTGAAGCACCTATTCGACTGGTAGATATGAATTATAACAAGCATTGGAGGGCCTAATTGGAAAACATATGGTGTACTTTTTAGTAAATGTTATTTATTGAGTAAATTTATTTTGTTCTGAAAGGTAAAAGTAGCCCATTTCCGACAGAGCCGTGGTTTCCCCCGACAGCTTGACGTGGAGCTGCGTAGGCGAGTCTGATGACCAACCTCTCTGTCCCATGTAGTGCTGAGGAGC
The DNA here is from genome assembly GCF_963514085.1 of Chelon labrosus. Classification (NCBI taxonomy): domain Eukaryota; kingdom Metazoa; phylum Chordata; class Actinopteri; order Mugiliformes; family Mugilidae; genus Chelon; species Chelon labrosus. The sequence goes on along the minus strand of NC_140339.1, from coordinate 27,831,340 downwards.
AGAAAGCAGAGAGATGTCATCCCTCTAGTGCTCCTATAGCCCGCCCATACGTAGCATGTGTATTAATAGAAAACAAAAAATAAAAGGGCATTTACGTGGGAATCAGTGAGCAGAGCAGGGGCAGTGCTGAGAGAGATTGGTTTCCACCTGTGTGTGTGGGCGTGTCTGTGTGTGTGTGCTTTATTATGAGGTGGAGAAGAGAAGCTGGCAGAGGATGAAGGGGCTGGTTTTGACTTTCACTAATAAGAACATCAAAAGGCTTCTGTCAGCAGATGACCTCTAGGTCCACAGCTGTGCACAACTCTGCTCTCTGGAAACACACTGCATGTGTGCAGAGGTGGAGGAGCGATGACACTTGGTAGATTCAATGTTGTACTTTTCACTGTATAGATGACTGTGCTCAAATCACAGTCCTATTTTAATTGTATATCTAGTCATACATTGGGTCAATATGTTCAGCCAGCAGACACTTAGGTGGCCATTGTTTAGTATGTGATACATAAATAGAAGGGGCCCACTATCATGAAATCATTCTTAGCGAAAATGTGTATGGTGGAGGTCTGGCGCCCCCTTCACTCACATTCGTGCAACATTTAAAGTGAAAAGTCCCTCTCATAAAGGAAAAGAAACATCCTTATAACTGTGTTGTCATGCATTGCGTTGTGTGTATTTATATTTTGTCAGAATATATGGTGAGTGTCCTTACCATGATGTCATGATGGGGATCAGGATCACTGAACAGATTTGGTACTATTTACTGCTGGATGTAAAATAGAGTGAACGTGTTTACACGTGTGTTCACTATGTGACCCTGAACTGCTTTAAATCTGTAAAAAATAAAAAAATAAAATAAAAAAGAAAGAAAGAATAGTTTACTTTTAAACGTGGTCTTGTGATCAGTGACACCATGGTTTTGGCGAGTCATCTGTCAGCTGATGCCTTGCAGGAATCTCACTTAAGTCAAGCTAGAACGAGTTATACCGAGGAATAACGGAAGTGACACGGCTATTCCTTCAGAATAAAGGAGAAAATGTGCAATAACTCATTATTAAAAAGTCACATTTTAATTAGCTTTAGTCTCCCTCTTAAATACAAGGCTATTTCGGCATGTTGGTGATTCGACAGATCGGGCAATGTGTTGTTATTTTTTAATTTTTTTGGTTTGTTTTGAAAATGAGACCCGGAAATTCTGTGCGTCATTTTGGGTCACTTGGTCTCATTGCGACAACTCGTCAAATTAGATGGATTTCAGCTGTGGACAACTTTAATGTAGTAACGAGGCCACTAACAGGTAGAGAGGACCATATCTGTGATTTCCATGTGCCGCGATGACCCGGGGGTTGTACAGGAGCTCTTCGCTGTGACTTTAACGCGTTTTAAACACTGCTGCATCTATTGCTTGTATCAAGTCGGATGGCTCAGCCTCACGGCCCGTAGTTGTGTATTCCTAATTTTTTAATCTACTAAACTGTATCTTGACTCGTCTACTTGCGGACCCTAACGAGCGTCCAGCCCACTCCCACCATGGCCTCAGCCACCTCCACCCCCGCCGCCTCCAGCAGCCGCTCCGGCCGCTCCGTCCCTCGTCGCGGCGCAGCGGCCGGCGGCCTGTCCTCATCCAGCACCAGCCCGACCTGCATGTCCCGCATCCAGGAGAAAGATGACCTCCGACATCTCAACGACCGCCTCGCCAACTACATCCAGCGGGTCCAAGAGCTGGAAAGCGAAAGGTCCTTCATGCTCATGCAGCTGGAAGAAAAGGATGAATCCAAGAGCCGGGAGATGGGCAACGTGCGGCGGTTGTACGAGGAGGAGTTGGCCGATGTCAGGAAGTCCCTGGATGGTATTGCTGGAGAGAGGGCCCGCCTGCAGATCGACTATGGGAATCTCTGTGAAGAGTACAAGAAACTTCAATCCAGGTAGCATTTAAATATGTACTACCACGCAATCTGTGCATATTTGACTGACACTTGCAGCTACAGATGCAGGTGCACTGGATATATTCTGATTTCCGTTTCTCTTGTTGGTAAACGATTTCTTTTCTTTGTATTGCAAAATAAGCATTTGCAACTCCAAAAGAACAAAACATGCACACTGCAAATATTGCCTTCAGTACTTTTAAGAAGTTTTACAGAAAGATGTTTGGGTATGGATCAAGATGAGGTATGGTCAATATCTGGAACTAAACCAATAAAAGTTGTGGAATCGTTTGTGTAGGTCTACTGTATACTTGATGCCATCCAGTAAGGCAACACGGAACACACAGATGTAGGAGACTGGCATGACAGAAAACTAGTGAAGATGCTTTCTGTGGAGCATGTGGTTATTAAGCTGATCACTCTATCCCTCTCTCTCTCTCAGGAACCAAAAGAAGGAGAGCGATCTGACAAATGCCTTGGTCCAGTTGAGGAAAGCTGAGGCGACTCTAAACTCCAAGGATGCCGAGTACGCCAAACTGCTGTCTGAGAACAGGAGGCTCAACGAGGACTTCACTGACGTACAAGGCCAGCTGGAAAACGTATGACTTAAAACTTGATTTAAAATACAAGGGAATATGGAGAGCGTTATAGTCCAGGTAGATAAGAAGTAGCAGTGCAGTTATGCTGGCAGTAGAACATTCTGAATGTTGGATAAAGGCCTATAGTCTATAGATGTGGTTTGCTTCACTTAGCCCTTGCTTTGCCTGTCTTGTGTCAAAGTGGTTCCTCAAATAAATAGTGTTGCCCACTCATCAGAACAGTTTCCACAGACATCCCCTCCACAGCTGGAGGTAGGTTCTGGTAAGTCATAGCAGACAGAACTGTGCAGGATAAGGGTTGGGGTCAGGTCAACCTTCATTGACAGTATCAACGCAATACTGACAACTACAGAGATCTCTAATACACTGTGCATCGTTAGTACTGCATACCCTGTATCCAGTGTTTTTTTGGGAGCTAGAGGTGACCATATTTGTATTGGACAAGAAAGTGGTACTGGACAGTGAGGGATGGATAAGGACCACTCAAGGACTCTATGCATGTCCGTAGGGAAGCGAATTAGCAGTTACAAGGTAGTGACACCCAGAGACGTACCCTGCTCTGGGACCATCATTTACAAATTGACTGTCATGCTGGGTTGAAGACTTGAAGCTAGTGATTGAGACCAAGGTGAAAGCTCCAGCAGTCGGACTCATTGTTCCAACTAGTAAAGTCTCGACCTGCTGGCTATCAGAGAGAATGCAGGTATAATCTTATGCTAAATATTGGTAAAACCAGCGACACTCCCACCAGCCTCAGCTGTACTTGGTGTCATGCTAATGCTTAGTGTACACAGGATCCAGGTACATAGTTGTGGCTCTAATGCTATATTCACACTGAGTGACAAAATCTTATCTAACAGCCAATCCTGGCCAATTACACTGCCCACGAGGCGCTGTTGAAGTAATGTTGTTGTTCCAGCAAAAATAAACTGGAGAAAAAAACCCATATGATACAGACGTGTCACCTCATCATTGGAGCCCAGAAAAATACCTGAAAGCAGTCCAACTTTGATTCGTAGTGTGTTTTGGTCATTATTCTGTAGCATCATATTGTCGGCTTCCGTTAAAAATGACTTGTAGCCTGTTGCCTTTTCGCCGGTATAGTGAAAACGGTACAGCGCAGGTGCTGAAGATCGTTCACTGCCTTCTAGCCAGTTTCGAGTGGCTCTAATCTCGTCTGCGTCTCCTCCCCGCCTCATATCCCTTTCTACTATTTTTAGGAAGTGGGTCTGTTTTTGCCAGAGCATCTCATGTGTCTGCAGCATGGAATTAACTTTCCCAAGTAAACGCATGCCGATATTAATTGTCAGTAAACTGTCCCAAAGTCTTGTGTTGCTTTGGACTAAACTAGACCAGCAGTTTTCTTTATGCCAAGCTAAGGTGTTATGTCCGCACATGAGCTTGATCCATCAACCCTTATTAACTCGCACTGCATATTTCCCAAAATAAATGAAGTATAAAGAGTACATTTGTACACAGTGTTGAGGAAAGAGTTAAAGGATTCATGATTTTCTTGTAAGGGGTGAAAGGCCAGTAAGATTTTGTAATGCTGACGAACTTCAAAATCTCCCTAAATCCTTCCAAATGTTCCACATACAGTATGCGTACCAGGAATAAACATTTCATAGCCTAAAGGGCCTAAATAGTCGGGCAGTGTTTAGTGTAACTGTTTGTTTATGCTATGTATGTGTGTTTGTATGGTCACCAGGTAGAGCATGTACTGGCAGATGCCAAGAAACAACTGAGCTCCGAGATGTTGAGGAGGATAGACATGGAGAACCAGGTGCAAACACTCAAAGAGCAGCTGGAACTCCAGAGGAACATCAGTGAGCAGGTGATGCACAGACACAGCAGCTGGCTCTCGTACTCTCTCTCAGTCTCAACCCGGCTCTCGTCCGTCTGATCGCAGTGTCTTCATTTTATGTGCCACCGCAGAGTGACACTTGCACTGTTCACCATGACTTGATCTTCACAGGAGATCTTGGAGATCCGGAGTCGACATGAAAGCCGCCTAGTGGAGGTGGACTCCGGGCGGCGGAGAGAGTTTGAGAGTAAACTTGCTGAGTCGATTCAGCAGCTGCGCCAGGACCATGAGGCTCAGCTGCAACTGTACAAAGAAGAAATTGACAAAACGTTCAGTTCAAAGGTTCAAGCACAGCTATTTCTGATATTTTAAGAAAGCGTTTTCATCTCTTTTGTACTGAATCCTTTTCTGTACTTCAGTTACAGAATGCCCAGCAGGCTGCACTGGAGAAAAGGGACGCTGCATCGGCTACAAAAGATGAACTGGAAACCACCAAGCTCAGAATGGAGACCCTCAGTTCTCAACTCCACCAGTACCAGAAAGATGTAAGTTCACTATGTAACACAACCGGAGGAGATTTGTTTACAAAAATAGGATCCCCATTGTTGAAAATGAAGTCCCTGTTCACCAAGTTGGTAGTGTGGTTCTGAAAGTAAGAATGTCTGACCCTAAAAGAATCGGTATAGATTTTTATCTATATTGACACTATTTGTCAACTGGCGTTTTACTAGAGTTTGCATTTGTTTGTTCTGCCATCGGTGAAATACATTTAATAGCAATATTGGTGTAATATTTATTATATTTTCTAGTGTTCTTATGATAAGAGGTTTTTAATAAATCCCGGCTACTTGGTGGTATGTGTTGCTCACGGAAGATGTTAACTTATCTTCTGTAGTAATAGTCCTTTCAGTTGGCCTGTGTTTGGGAGATTTGTCTAAATTTGCATGCAAAGTAAAGACTGCTTTGCAGTATGGGTGACTTTTTCTTAGCCTGTTAAGTGTGCATTTTCTTGGTGGCACTGATTCTTTTAGTAACTTGAAGGCATGCTCCCAAGCAGGGATCGCGTTAACCGAATATTTTCCGTCACTGACCATTTTTTTAAAACTGTGACAAAAAATCTGAAGGCCTTCTTTCATTTTGACGGATTGCAATTTACACCTCTGACATTATTAATGGGCTCTTCTCTCTAATCAGTTTGTCAGTGCACGATTTCCTGGTACACCAATTACATGATGCACACGTCAGAGCTCGACTAACCATAGACATAATATATATATGTATATATGTCTATGTGGCTAACGGCTACCAAAATGGAATTTGCATACCACCGAAGCACTTCACCTTCTAAGAGCTGTTAGCGCTAGCAGTCCCGGTCCGAGTACGACAAGACGTGTCGGCAGCACAAACTTTTTTAATTTTTTTACCATTTAAAGTCAATACTGTTCTGAAAAACTTAATAGTTTACTTATACTTACTAGTGGAGCTGATAAGTTCATTTTTTCACTACCATACTTCACTTAGTGATACAATTATGAAATTTGGTACATACCTTCTCCATAGCCTAACTAAAAGAAAATCCTGGGTGTCCACTCAAAATTTCAAAATGGCGGCTGTTTTTTCAAGATGGCCGCCAGGGAAGGTCTTAGCGAAGGGTGTTTTTGCCTTTGGTAATCTTTTGATCACATTTTTTTTGTTTAACATACTTTAAGTAGAGTACATATGCACAAGTATGATGTATTTCTGTTAAAGAGGTCATATGGCATGTATAAACAAAGATGGCGTACAATATGGCAGCCAAAATCATGAAATTATATTGTCCAAAAATATGTTCAGCATAGAAAAATGCTCTTTTATCACACCACACCATCACTACAAATATTTTTACTATAAATCTGCATGTCTAAGTTCAGTTTTGCATGTCTAAGTTCAATTTATGTGGTGGTGCTTTAGTTAGTTTTAGTTTAAAAGAGTGAATGTCAGCGCACAACCAGGGCACACTGGTGACTTCACTGCTGTGTAACTCAGCATGGTGTTCAGTGTCAGCTAATCTTACTTTACTAATGCTGTACCTAGCTTTACTAACTCCAAAATGGTAGACTAGTACTAGTTGTAGTGTAGTTTAGTTTAGTTTAGTGTCCCAAATGCTGTCTAATAGCCCCATATCAATTAGCTCTTAGGAAGTAATTGGTAGATTTGTTAGACAGCCGCACCTGAATTGACAGGGTGTGCCAGCGCGGGAGAGCCGAGCCAAGGGTAAGTGGGGCTATACATGGCTTTTTCATGTACTTACAAGCACATGAGCAGGCCAATGCTTTAATCAAGGGTGATGGTGGAGCTATTGGGCTCACTGAAAATCCATCAGCCCTGAGGAGATGGATGGTCTCTGGTCCTGAGGTGAGTCATCTAGTGTCCCTCTATGAAAGTGAGGCACAGATGAAAGAGGCCAATGATCACTCACTTCACCATGAGCAGACTCTACATGCTCAGCAGACATTTTTTGACAGGGTCCAGAAACTCTCTCAGGTCCTACAAGACTTGGGAAACCCTTTCCAGGAAGACAGCACAGAGCTGTTCACAATAGACTCCAAAGATGTTGCTCATCCCAGCTCTGCTGAGCTTGTTCACACTCACATGGATAAAGGCCAGAAAAAGTACCAAGACTTTGTGAAAGGCTTGGCAGAAAATCCAACCTCATTCTACGCGCCCATCAAGAAGAACAGGCTTGACTTCTTCTCTCAAGATAAGCCTACTACAGCGTCATCAAAACAGAAGCAGCTGAAAGAAGAATGTCAGCTGTTCTCCAAACTATTCATTTCTTGTCAGAGCAGGGAATGTGACCTGCAGGAATTCTTTCAACACGAAAATCAGTCGTTCCCTGCATCTTTGAGTGAGGGTGGAAAACTTTACAGCTGTCAGAAGTCCCAACTCACATCCATACTAGAGAAACAAGTTCCACTTCCAGACCAAGAGCCAGAGTCTGATGACATCATCATTGATGGTTCAGCCTTGGTCCATGCACTGCCACCCAAAAGGTCTAAGAGTTTTGGAAATTATGCAACTCTTGACTTTTTGCCAAGCATTAGTGCCTATGCTGGTACATACAAGACAACACATGTTGTCTTTGATGTGTATAATGCATCAAGTCTAAAGCAAGAAACCAGGTCCAAAAGAGGACAAGGTGGAAGACGCAAGGTGACAGAAAATAACTCCATTCCTTCAAACTGGCACAACTTCCTCCGACACAACAGCAACAAGTCAGAGCTGTTTGACTTCCTGGCAGACAAGATCACTGAGATGTCTGAGCCAAACTTGGTTATTGTGACCAAAGGAGCCGAAGTGCTCAGCAATCACAAAGTGAGTCTGCTTGAACTAAACAACTGTTCTCACGAGGAGGCAGACAGCCGCATCTTTGTCCATGCCAGATATGCTGCATCACAGGGGAGCAAATCTATCATGGTCAAAGCCAATGACACAGATGTCCTTGAAATTGGCCTAAGTATGTTCCCAATTCTGCAAGGCATAGGTCTGGAGAAGCTGTGGCTCGCATTTGGCCAAGGTCAGAGCCTTCGGTGGATAGGTATTCACAACCTGTACAACAATGTTGGTGCAGAGATGGCTAAAGGCATGCTATTCCTCCATGCATTTACAGGTTGTGATGTTGTCTCAGCCTTCAGAAACAAAGGAAAGAAAACAGCCTGGCAAACATGGAACATATTTCCTGAAGCCACCTCAGTCTTTTCTAAACTGAGCAAGTACCCAGCAGCCATCGAGGATGCTGACATGAAGATTCTGGAGAGGTTTGTGGTACTCATGTATGACAGGTCAAGCACTCTAGACAGTGTAGATGAGGCCAGACTTGACCTATTTGCCAGAAAACAGAGACCTTATGAAGCCATCCCTCCAACCAGAGCAGCTCTGCTCCAACACACCAAACGCTCAACATATCAGGCAGGTGTATGGGCTCAGGCAATTCTGCGCCAGCCAGAAGCAGAGAGTCCTGCTGACTGGGGTTGGGAAAAGGTTGGTGAGGAATGGAAAGTCTTCTGGACAGCCATCTCTCCCATTGCAAAAAGTTGTGAACAACTCACTAAATGTGGCTGCAAGTCTGCCTGCCATGGCAGATGCAAATGCTACAGGCTTGGGCTGGCATGTACAGCTTTATGCAGCTGCAAATGTGAGGTGTAAGTAGCCTCTGGAATGGCCGCTTGTTATTTTTTATTTATTTTATTATTTATTTACCTTTTAGTTTTTAATGTCAGTGTCAACATCATAACCACATATCACAAAAAATTGGGCACTGAAAGTGTCTAAAATGGTCTAAAATCGGTGCAATTGGCGGCCATCTTGAAAAATGGTGGCCATCTTGAAATTTTGCGTGGACACCCAAACTTTTCAAAAGAGTGGGTTATAGTGAGCACTTGTGCCAATTTTCATGTTTGTATCACAAACTGAAGTATTTTTTCACTTATCAGCTCCACTATACTTAAAGTTAATGAAACTTTTACTGAAACTGAAAATTAAATGCTATTGAATATGTCATTATTATCATTTTTAAAAAATTAAAGTGACGGGTAAAAATAGATTATGACGGGATTTTTATGACCCTGTCAGTCAAAATGACAGACAACAAATAAGTCTAGCACAACCTCTGCTCCCAAGTTTCCCACAGGAAACGTTGTATTATCTGAATTTCTGTCTGGCTGTAGCTGGTTTTGTGGAGCTAACTATTGATTAACTATAACTCAAAAGATTTTTTCTTGTACATGGATAATCCTTTGTAATCAAGTACTTGTGCAAGGAAATGATGTTTATTGATGCCGAGCTTTGTCTGTTTTATTTATTTTTGTCAGAAAATGGTGCTGGAGGGCCGTTTACAGGAGCTGGAGAGAACTCTGGACAGGGAGCGGGAGGTTTGGCAGCAGAGGTCAAGTCAGAAGGAGCAGGAAATGCTGAACATGAGAAGCCAGATGTACAGTCAGTTAGAAGATTACGAGAACTTGCTGGACGTTAAGTTGGCTCTGGACATGGAAATCAATGCCTACAGAAAGATGCTGGAGGTAGAGGAGCAGAGGTATGGCTCCATGCTCATCATGCAAGAGCTGACTGGTGCTTCATCCATTTGAGTGTCCACAAACATAGCATGGTTTCAGGGTCTCTGGTGCTTTAGCTCCTCAGATAATTTTGTCATTTTCCTCTCAGGCTGCAGCTGTCCCCCAGCCCCTCACAACATGCATCCGTAGCCCGAACACAGGAACACAGCGGCCGCAAGCACAGAGGGAAAAAACGGAAACACGAGGGAGCCTCTGGCAGCTCGCCGGCCTACAAAATGTCCAGTCGTTCAACAGAGCACGGTGCAGTGAGCGTGGCAGAGATCGACATTGATGGAAAATATGTTAAACTGAAGAACAGCTCTGAGACAGTAAGGCTGTAATGCAGCTGGAAAATGTGTCTCTTTGGGGGGGGAGGGGTTTCATTTGTATTTTTTAGTCAAATTCATTTATTTAAAAGTTCCAGTTTTTCTGTTTTAGTAAAATCTCAGATTAACTCAATAACATGACAATTGATTTAGTGCTTAGGACTACTCAATCTATGAAAACCTGTTATGTAATGGATTGGCAGAAAATAGCCCTGGTGACCTCATCAGGGTTATTTCAGTTTGAGCACTGGTGACTTAGATCGTGTTCATAACAAAATAATTCTGAGTGATGTTAAAGTTAAAATAGACAGCTATATAAAGGGGATCAAGAGCATGATTTCCTTCTCTGCATTCCTGACAATATTCTCTTTTCAGACAATTGGGTTCATACGCCAATCAGCCACAACATTAAAACCACTGACAGGAGAAGTAAATAACATTGACCATCTTGTGATAATACAATGCTGGGAAACTTTTGGAGCTGGCATTCATTCATGTGGATGTTACTTAGACATGTAGCACCCACCTAGACCAGACCAGACACCCCCACCCCATAGCAATGACACTCCTCAATTCAGTGTACCCGTGTTTATTTTTTTACAGTCTGAGTTGAATTGAACTCATGCTGTGTACTGACAGCAATAGTTTCCAGAGGCACTTGGAAACAACTCTGGGCCTTTTACCTGTTTAATTGATGAATAAATTATGAAGAGAAAACACAGATCTGTCCAGGAAATGGCTTTTGAGTATACTGTTCACTTTTGATCCTCCAGTTTAGATGTGAATACCATCTAGATGGGAGTCTAATTATTAAAACATGTTCAAGCTCCAGCTATATAAATGGCTAAAATAACCAATTGTGTCAGTGTCCTAACTGTATAATACGATCACATGTACTAAGTATGAATACTTTTTTCTTCAGATTACCAATGTTTGCTGTATTATTTTTGCTGCCTCCTCTTTTCTGCGTTCCCAGGAGCAGCCGTTGGGTGGTTGGGTGGTACGGTGGATGTACCCAGAGTCTGGAGATATCTCCTTCCACATCCCCTCTCCCTGCGTCCTACCTGGTGGGCAGACACTAACGGTGAGTAGTTTACTCTGTATCACACTGACCGAGAGAGCAGAAGGGGAAAAAAAATCTTTGATTAGAGACAAAAACATAATTTGAGGGGTGGATCAGAATTGATTAACGGTTTAAGAGTGGACTCTGATGTGTGTACCTGTCAGATCTGGGCAGCAGGTGCAGAGGCGGAGGCTGATTCTGGGGACCTGATTCTGCAGGGCCACAGAAGTTGGGGGGCCATCAGCGACGTCAGGGTGATTCTTCTGAACGCCGACCTTGAGGTTAGCGACTCCTCTCCCAGAATGCAACTGTTCTAACTACTCCAGTCACTTCAGTCCAAATCTTTATTTTTTCTAAAAGGTTTGATTCTTTTCCTTGACGATAAATGTCTGAAATGGTGTTTATTTAGGCCACCTACATGCAAATCTTTAATTTCTGATCATCTAGCAATGTTATATATATATATATATATATATATATATATATATATATATATATATATATATATATATATAATCATAAACGTCACACAATTCCTTTTCAGGAGGTGGCGGAGCGCAGGGTGTGTTTGCAGGGCAGAGGTGACGAAGAAACTGAACTGGAGTTTGATGAAGAATTTGTCGCAGGTAGTGACATTCAGCGCTTTCGGAGACAGGTAAACGCACTGATCAAAAGCAACCATAAACTATCCATATCAAAACCACAATATGAAACCTAATATTACTGTTTTCCCTGCCTGCACTGAAGCCAAAGAAAAAGAAGTGTTGTTCTGTGTCCTGAGTGCAGGCCAGACAGCGTCCTGAACAGTAGGTGAGAAGAGTGTTGCCACCCACTGAGGCTATTCCACTCTGCTTATCAGCTTTTACATGCTGTGCATTGCACCAGATGCATGGCTTGTTTAATACGTTCTGGATTTGCTACTGCCTTTATGATTTTAACGCATGCATTTCCTTACTCTTATCCCAAAGCCCTAACCACTACCTACCCTTTTGTCTCGATCAAGACATTTCTGTGAAATGCAAGAGCACTGCCCATGCTTTCAGTGGAGTGTGTGTGTGTGTTTAATGTAATGGTGAGATATTTGACTGCATATTGTATAATTAGGTCAATGGTTGAGTTGTAAATGTTTTAATTCAATGCACATGATCAATCGTTGCCTCAGCAATCAGACTATAGTGTTCCTGTTTCTCTTTAGGCCATATATATTTAATCTTGTTCATCCATACGCTTTTTGGACTGTACATAATTTGGCCTATAGAAAGCATTCAAATGTCAATCTGTTCAGTTTTTGAGGAGAGATGTGCGATTTTTTTTTTTTTTTTTTTTTTTTTTTTCTCAATAATGGATTTCAGTTGTCAGAAATTCCCTTCAGAACTACTTCTCTTTCAGCTTTAACTACTTCAGCATGCTTTCAGCTACAGACACCATTGAAACATCTTACTGGTCAGCAGAAGTTGAATTATTAAACTTGTAGACAATTTTCTGAAATCTTTTTCGCTTTGTCAGTTTTAGTTTGTAGGTCTTTTCAGTCTCTCTCTGACTGTAGAATGGATGTGTATGGGGCGCCTTAGAGCCAGTGACGTCACCCAGCTCTAGTTTTTCAGATCTTTTATGTTTCCAGAAAGAAATTACTTCAGCTCGAGTTGCTCCCACAACTTTCACTCCTCAAACACAATATGCACATAGAAATGTGGGGAATTTTGTCAGCTTGCTGACATTGCTGTAGGTTTGACCGTTTTGTCTTAATCCGGCACAGAGCGAGGAGTGCGCCGACCGCACCTCCCATAGACTTTAATGTAAACGGATCTCTCAAAGTTTGGTGGAAAATAAAGTACCAATCCCTCCTTGGCTCTCACATCTGCAAAATCCACAGTACAGACATAAAAACACATCAGACTGTTCAGCAGTCTTTGCTGCCTCGAACAGTTGCGCTATTCTTTTGATAGGACTTGTAGTTTTGAATGTGTAAGTCTTTGAGCCGTGCAGCTGCCTCTTTTCTCTCTCCGTTGTGGTAACCTGAGCCATGAGGGCGCCATCTTGCCAGCTTGGAGCCAGAGTCTGCACAGCAGACACTCAAACGTTTTAGCAATCAAACTTAATTTTCTCCAGGAAATATATATTTCTAGTTGCCTTTGAATTCTATTGAACTGACAAATGTGCACCATCTAGTGGTTATTGGTGGCATTGCTACTCCCATTGTCATGCTTTTGTATAGAAGTTGTCTGCTCAGTGTCCATATCCCACAGAGGGCACGTTATGCATAACCCTTGGTAAAAGGGTGTCAAAAACAGTAGAGCAGATCAATTACAGTAGTGAGGTTTAGCTTGAGGGAAGATTTCAGTGGGTTCAGTCAGGACCCAAATCTATTCAGTAGGTGACGGGTCTTATCTGCAGTTTATGCACGAAGGAAGCTGTGTTGTTGTAATATGTCTTGCCTTGCTGAATTAAGCAAGGCCTTTGCTTAAAAATATGTTGTCTGAATGGAAGCATATGTTGATGACCTGTATAGGCCATTTCATTCTATAATATTAATAATAAAGAAAATGTGCAAGTTTGTCATGTGCACTAATGCGTCCCCACACCATTATAGATGATGCATTTTGAACTCAAGCCTGATGATATAATGTGGCTTTTAAGTGATAAAGTAAAATAAAACATTTGAGCGTTGATCATTTGACAATTGAGCAAGATTTTTCTTAGAATTTTTTTTTTTCCTCTGTCTTTGTCCTTAAATAGATCTCCCCCAAATTCCTGTTATTTGTCCTAAATCCAGACATGTGCGATCAAATTAGTTTGATGGAAAATGTGCCAATATTTTTAAAAATATCTTTACTCTGCATCATAAATGACCAAACATTAAGCTTTTCTGAACCTTTAAGTTAGGTAGTTATCTGAAAAGTGAACAGATCTTTTCTGGATAAGGAAGCCATGTAGGGAATAGTTATAGTATATATATTTTTTTTTTTTGGTACGTTAAGGGACAGTCTAGATACATTTGAAAAACCGTGACCTAATCACCCAGCTATTTGCACTAACACATCAAATATAGTCTGGAAAAGTATGAAAATTTTAACTTTCAATGTGCATATGAGCCCTGAGTAACATTCTGCCCCAGTGTGTCATCCCTTCACCAGCTGCATGTGTAGTGCTGCCAGACCAAGTGCCCTGATACTAAGTGATTAAATGTGATAACACTGCTGTTTCTTTTTCCCCTCAGGACCTATCTAAGGAGGCCAGTTGTGCTGTCATGTGATTGTTTGTCCATCCACTGCTGGCCTTCATCACTGTCTGGAAAACCTGGACCAGCTCCGGTCTTCAGAGTACAAATGTCAGCTGCCGTCTGGTTCTGGTATTTCAACAAACTCGACTCTGACGAACTTCAAAAAGACAGTGACACGTTAGTTTGACTGTGAAGAGCTCCTTTGCCTTAGCACAACATTATCAACCTCAGTGTCCCTCACATTGCATTGCTCTTATTGCACATTGCAGGCTTTTCCCTGATTTAGTCTAATTTAAATGTGTGTTGTGAAATAAAACTGTTAACCTAATAAAGTTTTCTAAACTATTCTAGTTCAATCAGAAACTCGAATGACTCGAAGTACGAATGAGCGTTTCTTTAAGCAAATGCTTTTTTCCCCCTCTTTAGTTTGATTGGGAATGCTATGCTTGAAGGTTCTCCAAAAATCTTCAACCCCTAGTAACATGGAGTACACACTGAACCGTCCTTGAGCATGATGATGATGATGTGCGATTGTAAAGGGCTTTCAGCAGATGAGCACTATATAAACCCAAGACCATTTAAAAGTAAGATGTACTACTTGGCAAAATACCTGTTCTGACAAACCTGTTCACTGCGTTTTTGTCTTCATAAATTTGTATAGTGAAGGTTTTTCTATCTTTTCCAACTCTCGGTCTCCTTCTCTTTGTATGTTGCCACATTGGAGTACGTGTGTACCAGATACACAGAACATTCTGAGAACACACAAAAGCTACATTATGTCACTACATGCTAAAGTAAAATGGTCATCATTGTTATTGTACCAGCTAAACATTAGGTCAGCATGGTGACGACAGCATTTGGCTCAAAGGTCTGTACAGCCTCGGACTGTGGTGTCTCGTTTTTAACACTTTATAACACTCATGAATGTTGAAAGCTTCTCCCTTCTGCTTTGGGGTCCTACACATTATCGAATTGGGTTTTAGTAAGTTCTAGGTCTGAGAAGTAGTGTCAAAAAAAATGTGTTGGTATTCCTTTTTCTAAAATATAACATTCAGACTTACACAGCGCTGCCACTACATCTGCAAAAACAGCTCTGCACCAAGTGCCCTATAACTACCAGGTCCAGACATCCATGCATCACGTCCATTATAAGATTTAAGGAAAATGTGAGAATATCTGAAATGCATTTTGAATAAACCTCTTTAAAAAATTGCCAATTATTAAATTTGCCCAAAAAATGTGAGTTATGCAGTGAATGGATTTCCTTTTACCAACTCATTTTCAGTTCTTATTCATAAAGCTAGCCAAAAACACTGTGGGTAACTATAATATTTATTCAGTACATAACACGAAAGTAATGCACTAAAAGTAGCATTGTCCCTCTTTGGCAGAGATGTTGCTCTTCTTTACTGGTCACTGTTTTAAGATTGCAGACTGAATAAAATGCTGAGATGACACTGATTGTCACTGAGGGCTCTAAAAAAATGACAAAGTACACCATTGCTTAAAAGAGTCTGGTGTCAGTTTTCATCTATGTAAGTAAGACATTTGCTCCTTTGTTCCATGCTGGCTGAAACCAGAGGACCAGGGCTGATAAAACAGTCTTCAGCTTCTTGAAGGAGTCCTCCCAGTGTATCCTCAAACTCATTTGGTCAAGACCTGGATGTGTCTTGAATTTTGTCGTCTTCTTTCTTTATGTTTGCGGAACTGTAGACTTTTGTTTACACTGCAGACTCCTTGTTGGTGGCTTTGCCTGGAGTGAATTTGGACAGGATCTGTTGGTTTTGAGCGGTTTGGGCTGACTGGGGAAGCTGCAGTCGCACTCTCTGGTCAGTCTTCTTCCACATTTTGAACAGATGGACGTGGTAGCGAACAGATACCTGGCAAACGAATAACCAACATATTTTAAGTATAGCCAGTTAATGTGAAAAGTCAGAGTACAATGTCTCTTCACCAAAGTTCTATACTGATTGTAGGTCATGTAACGTTAACTCCATATGCAGAAGAAAACCCAGTAAGTCCACCTTGACATTATTATTATCATTTCAGCTTTTAAGGAATGATTAAAAAGAAAAATCAGAAGCTACAAAGGCTGGTTAAATCTGTTAACCAATGATTCATATTAACATTTACACTGATCAGGCATAACATTATGACCACCTTCCTAATATTGTGTAGGTCTCCCTTGTGCCCTGTGTCTGACAACAGAATGTTGTTAGTGGGGGCCTTTGGGTCCTATGGGTTGAGGGGAGGGGCCTCTGTAGGCCAGGTCAACACCTCGTGCTGTTCTTCATGTTTTTTGAGTTGTTCCCAAACTGTTTTTGTGTGTGTGTCTGTGTCAGGCTGCATCCTGCTGGGGATGGCTGCTGCCATCAAGGAGTGTCATTGCTATGGGGTGGGGGTGTCTGGTCTGGCCTAGGTGGGTGGTACATGTCTAAGTAACATCCACATGAATGTCAGGTCCAAAAGTTTCCCAGTAGAACACTGTATTGTCACAAGATGGTCAATGTTATTTACTTCTCCTGTCAGTCGTTTTAATGTTGTGGCTGATTGGTAACAGACAGATCAAATGATTGCATAGTGAGAAAGTAAACACTGTTCTTTGGATCTCCTTTGTACTGTTACCCAACAGGGTTCTAGGTTCAGCCTTGCTGATTGGCTGTGGCCTTTCTATGTGGGTTTTCTCTGGGAACTCTGGCATCCTCCCACAGGCCAAAGATGTGCATATTAGGTTGTTTCGTTGTCTCTGCCAAGGGTGTTCTCTCCCCAACTTGACTGCGGTCGGGGATGGTAAATTAAGTACAATATGTTGGCTGAATGAACAATATTGGCTCCAAACTTACCGCAGTCCAGAAAACGTATATGGTGAAAAGGGCCAGCGTGAGGACCAGGAGCCCCAGTGCCTCCATGCCATTAGTGTAGTAGAGGTCCATAGCTCCTTGAACACACAGCCATCCTGATAAGCTGGCCAGTGGCGTGATGAACAGGAAACATGCTACATCACCACACAGCGTCCTCCTCTGGTGCTGCATGGATGGAGAACATAACCACTGGGGGAGGAAGAGGGGGAATGAGGCCTGATTGACAGCACGTCATAAAAGTTACAACATCAAGATGGTGTGCGTGTTGTGGGTGAGGTGACGTAATGTGGAAAAATACACGCAATAAATTCTCTAGGAACTTGAATGTACAGTATGTGGATATATAGATACAGGACATGCTTTTTTTATGGTGTGATATTGTTAGAATGAATATGAAATCAGTCCTTGTACATGATGACAACATGGAAGAAAACACATGTGAAATGAAAAATCTCATCAGTTTAGTTTTTAATAGGAAATTATTAGAATTTTCTAAATGACTAAATTTAGCTCTAGAATATATTTTATTTGACAAATTTATTTTACCACACATCCTAAAAAAATTAAAAGGACCTAGACATAGCTGCTCATTACATCCATTATCTTACCTTTTATTGTTATTATTATTATTTTAAAGCAGTCACATTTACATACATACTAGGGTTTCAGTATAATGAAATTGCTGTGTAAATCACGTTTTTAACAGATACTTTACCTTAAAAAAATCTATAACTTGACCTCAGTGTCCTCAGTGGTAGCAATGACTCAAATAATCACCCAGCTGTAGAACTTAGTGGACTACGGTGGGGTGCTATGTCTGTCTGGCTCTGGCAGATTAACAGATCACTGATCACCTTTGTTCGACTTTGGTGAGCTTGTTTGGCCCATAGAGACCAAGGAGTGTATCATATACATCTCTGGGTTTGAATGAACTGTATTACATATAATGTATATACTGTGACTATGCCAGACTCCTGCACCATAGCTTTACTTCCTTGAGAAATGGCATGCAGCTGCAAGGTCCCAAACAAACATGAGCGAGTGCAAAAATTCTAACAGTAAATGAAGTCACCTGTGCGAGGGTACACTGTGTGTGCAGGGCCTGCTCTGGTGATGAGAGATGAATAACACCTCCACATGTGCTACATCACAAATGTAAGTTATTGCACCTGTGTTTCTGTGCATGTGTGCCCGAGGTTTAACATGGCAGAGAACACAGATTACAGTACATGACCACATGTATAAAGGGAAAGAAGGGACCACGGACACACTTTCCTTCACTGTCCCGGTGCAGAGCAGCAAGGGGAGGAAACATCATCTAATCTGGCTCTCAGCCTAAGTGGCTTTAACGGTACAAATGGTCCAGCTAACACCAGCGTGTTCTTCAACGTGAAGGCAACGACCTGCAGAGAAGCACCTCCCACTAACTGTGACACCGGCTGTTTCATTCACTGAGATGATGTCGGGGTTTATTTGCATACAGAGCGCGAAACTGAGATCAGACCTGGGGATGCATTTGGGGACTCATGGGAACACACAGACCTAAAGCTGGCCCAGATTGGATCTCAACACAAGGTCGGAAAATGCCCTTAAAAGAGGTGCCCCCCACTACTTCTGTCTTATACTCTCTTTTACTAGTTTGTTAGCAGTTTCAATGACAAAAAAAACTCATTCTTGTATTTTGCTCAACAGCATGATACTGAACAACAGTGTGCACAACTCCTGACAGACAATCCACTTATGTGGCACATGTAGGGTGGAAGGTCTTTGGGCTGCATAAAGACACGTACACAGGGATCCACACTGACAGTTGCGTAGGGCAGATGACCATGACTGCAACACTCACTCATTAGCATACTGAATATGTCAGCCCAGCATAGATTCTTCAGTTATTGGTTATGCTACAGGCTATCATGGTACTTGAAAAGGGACTAATGTTTTATGAATATTTAAAAAAATAAAATAGTGCAAAAAACACTATATATCTAAATTTTACATGTATAGGAATGACATGAACATGGAAAAGGGAAGTCTCACATGTTGTGTATATTTATTTAAGTATATGACCTGAAATAAATATTTCTCTCTTAGTACTCCTTGGTATATCATCAACTAAGCATGACTAAATAAGAAATTCACATTTACTGTTCAGCTGTAGTGGTATGAAGCCTTACAAATAGTTTTTATTTTATTTATTTATAATCTGAATTGAGTGCTGAGCAGCAGTGGGTTAATGAGCATCAACAAATGACAGAGCTGTGTATTGCAAGGGCCTACCTCAGTAAGAGGTTTTGGCAGGCGCTCCAGTGCAAACTGGTGGTGGCAGAGCTCACAGTGGCCACTGTTGGAGGCAGTGAGCCACTGCTCCAAGCAGGTCCGGTGCACCATGGCCAGGCTACCAGAACACTGACACGGGGAGAGAAGCTCCCCCGAGGTCCGGTCTTCGTGGCAGATCCTACAGAATGGCTCCTCACTGCACAAACTGACACACAAAATGACATTGGTCACAGGAGGCCTGATGTGACCTGTCTGCTATAGTAGATATAGAGAAACTGTCAAAGCCTGCAGCTTAAAGGACCACTACAGGAAAACCTTCCTCAGGCCATCAGGACTGGCACATTTTGCACAGGGACTTTTTATTGGTTTATGTGATTTCATTATTTTAATATTCAATAAATGTGTATATGTGTTGTAAATATTTTGTATATACACCGATCAGGCAGAACATTATGACCTAATATTGTGCACGTCTCCCTTGTGCCTCCAAAACAGTTGTGACTCATCAGAGAATGGACATGGGCCTTCTGAGGGTGTCCTGTGGTGTCTGGCAACCAAATGTTGTTAGTGGGGGCCTTTGGGTCCTATGGGTTGAGGGGAGGGGCCTCTGAGGATCATCCCACAGATACCTGATCAGTTTGGAATCTAGTGAATTTGGAGGCCAGGTCAACACCTTGTGCTGTTTTTAGTTTGCAGTGCCACAAGATGGCCAGGGTTATTTTCTTGACCTGTGGTTTTAATGTTGTGGCTGATCAGTGTATGTCATCCTCAATGTTTTAAATTCAACGAATCCTGTCCTGTACAGAAACACACTGCACATTTCCATAAAATGATCTAGTTTACCATCATAATACCAGCCATTAGCCTGGAAGATGACTAGTTTTTATTCATTTTCTTTGTTTCGTTCTGAACTTTAAGGTCCAGAAATTAAAAACATATGACACACAGGGATAATACACCATGTATCACAATGTAAATCCACTACATGTATCAGCATCTAAGAAATGCAAACCCCAATTCAAAAACAGTTGCAGAGGAACAGAGAACATGTCTGTGCTGTGTACATTCTGAGACACAAGCCTTACAGATGTTTCCAGAGGTATGTTGAACTGAATGGTGGTAACAGCTCTGCAGAACAAATATTACAAGTGTGTGTGATTGTTGTTTCTCGTCTGCTAAAACGGTTATGTTACCTGTCTGTGACTGCTTCACATTCCTTAGTGGGCATTTCTATATGAAAGCTGTTGAGTTCTTCCTGCTGTCCATGTTCAGACATCAACGTGACCTCCCCCACTGGACTGGACTCCCACGGGCTCCTGGGATCCTCTGCTGTCATATCTGCTATGTAAGGGGCCATTCGCTCATGTCACATCTGTTTTCAGACACAGACAGAAACATGTCATTATTTTACATGTTATTAAACTATAACATATTACATGTGATATTATAAAAATCACAGATAAGTCATTTAATACCCTTGATTAGCCTTTGTAAAAGGCATATCATAGTCTATCTAATATTCTAGTGCATATAGTCAAAGCCAGGTACTCGGGAGTTGAAAGAGTATCAGTAACAGTAACTTGCACAGTCCTAGTAATGATCATATACATGTCGATTTTTGATACATAGTTGGCGCATAGTTCACTTTTTCAAAACATTATATTGTTGACATGAACTTTTTTTTTTTAAACTGTAAGCCAAACTAAATTACAATCAGTGTCTTGCCTGTGCTTGTCTGTAACTTGAGTCAAGATGTGATTAACCTAGCTTAGCATAATGACAGGAGGCAGAAGAAAAGAGGTATTCTGATCAGACCCGACAGCATAAATAGCAATTACCACAATAACTGACATGTTAGGATGAGTTAAATGCTAGTCATCATTTCTTGACAAAAGCTTGTTTATTCACCGGGCGCTGGCTAGTGCGTCCCCTTCACCTGTTTCCAGATACAAATTAATCTGAACACAAGTTTTAGTACTAGCTGTTGATTTTACATTTGTCTGCTTGAGAAAACATCAGCTCAATTAAAACAAGGAGCAGTACGTCTGGTAGATCAACCCAGTCATGTTGTGGAGTCATTCAGTGCTGCAAATGAGATGACTGTGCCTGGTGTGGCACATCACTCACTGAGATTTACTCGCAGATGATAATTATCTGCAGTTGCCCCTTTCTTATAAAACTCTTAAAAGTGAGCTGCAAAATTCTACCTCCCTTCCTACTTTGGTCTCATCTGCCTATAAATATGACATTGTTGCTATGAATGGGCAAAAGCCTGTTAATGTTCAACTACTGCTCCCAAGTGACCAAAAGCTCAGTGAATGCAGGTTTAAAGTCAAATTTACAGGTTACCTCTGAAACAGGTTCATCATATTCTCATGCAATGCAAAGTGTACTCTGACCCACTCTAAGATGTGCAGTCATAGCTCAGGTCAACACACAGCTGACCTTGTTCAAACTGATAACACATGCACAATCAGGTGCACATGAAACACAACACCAAGCAGTTGCAGCGTCAAGCCAATCACATGCAGTGGAGCTAAGGCCAGCTAAATCAATAGGCTTTAAACAACACGTTCTACAAAGTAACAAGCCAATCTTTAACAGTATTCTTACCACAAGCTCAATATCCGCCAACAGTCCGTAGCTGTGTGAGCTCCCATACCGTGAATAGCAGCCCTTTCCCTCTGTGTTTATCATGGAGAGTCTGTGCATGGAAGCTTCTCTTCCTAAAGCCTGCCAGCAGATTAGCATGGCTGACGGACAGTGGTGAGAATAGAGAGGGATTAGACGGAGGGAAAAGTAAGGGCCGGGCCAGACGAATAGAAATCACATCAGAGTGAGTTACACCACGCGGGAGCACCACCTCACCATATCCCCCTTAATCCTGTTAGGAGGCTACCAGGCAGGCAGCAGAGTGAGCTATTCACTGGCCTCATGGTAATGTAGGCACCGCAGACGAGGAGGGACATTAGGCCGAGTTGTTGTTGTGTTTGGTTTTGGAAAGGGGTGCAGTATGTATGCACGAGACATTTTCTGGATGCTGAAATAGAAATCTGATGCAGAATGGACAGAGAAACGAAGTATATTAAAACTTAATTTAATGTCCTTGATTGTAATGCCCTGGCCCTGCGATTGCTTGGAATATCCTCTCAACCTATTCCTCCTTGATATATTGATTGAACAGGATAACACCAGTGATTCAGGATAGAAATGTAAAATGTGTTAATTACTTCTACAATTTAATTTTGCTCACACCTTTCGAGGACATGCTGTCCTCAAACATAGATAAGGTTTGCATTTTATAAGACTACAGTTTGACTTCACAGTGTTGTAAAGCTCCAATGTAAGAGTAAGAATAATCTTTGCTGAGTGGGATTTACTACAGCCAAGAGTAATTTAGGAGAACTATTTTGATCTTCTTTTCTGTCCCAACTCCCTCTTTTGTTTCTGTCTCTCCAGCCGGCTAGCCTTAAGTAGATGGATCCCCCCGTGTGAGTTGGGTGCTGCTCAAGATTTCATCTTGTTAAACAGGTTTCATTAATTGAACTATTTTAACTGTTATTTCAGAATCAGAATCAGAATCAGATTCAGACTCTTTATTTGCCCAGGGGGGCAATTTAAGGCACATGTGAGCAGGATGGCGTGGAAAACAAGACACTTTTAAAGAAACAAAAAATAAATAAATAAACTGTATGCAATATATACAAAACCTGTGCTATAAATGTTTGGAAATTTCCAAACCACCCCTAGAGGATGTCAACATGACTGTATAAATAAAGTGAATAAGTGAATAAAGTGGATAAAGTGCAGACAGGGTAAGTGTAAACAGGAGTTACTGGGATGATATGTTTACATGTCACTATAAAGTTAATTTCATTCATGTGAAATCTGTAAATCTCATGTTCAGCAATTGAATATATTCGTGATGTCTAAATATATAAATTGGGATTAAGTAATAGGAAAGTGGTTTAAAAAATGGAATAAAATAAAATAACATTCTGCTGTTGGTGGATCGGTGCATTTTGACTTTCAGCCGTTGCAGCAGTGCTGACGCTCAGTGCTGTCACGCTTCACTATTGATAATAAAACACTGATGTGTGTTGCCCAGATGATGAAAGTAGTTTAAAGCAGAGACACATTCAGCTCAACTCCAGCCCAGCAGAACCTCTGAAACTCTCATTCTGCTTTCACTCTGCACGCCTGGAGAGCCGGGGTTTCACCTCTCAGTATTCAGTAAGGACATTTACATCTTCACAGAGTGGTGAATAATTAAGAATAATTTAGGATATTGTGTATCAAAAGACAATCTTCAAATGAAAACAATGATATCCTCTGCCTGAGTGCGAAACTCGTTGCACTTAGTACACTGCCTAACACAATGAAATAGAAAAACATGTTGGTCCCAGTGTATATGGAGTATGGAGAGTTAGGGTAAAAGGCCTTCCATTCATATTTATTGTAAGAGAGAAAGAGAAGGACTGTCACAGGCAGAGCACCGGTGCCTTTCTTTCTGCCTCCTTTCAGTCTAATCCTGTCTGCTTTTCACTCTCAGACTGCTTCTGAACAAAGCCCAGAGGGAAGGCACAGCATTGGGAATTCCTTCATGAACAGTGTGAGAGGTTGGGATAAACCTACCTCAGACATACATACATGCAGAGGGCCTCCTCACACTGCTCTGGAGAAAGGCTGTTTCCTGTGCTCAACGTGGCCTGTGTGTGTGCTGCTTGGATGCTGTCTCTGGGTGCAGTCCTGGATCAGCTGATGTTGTGTCTGGGCTTTAGTCAAGGTCTATTTGAGATCAGTGGAAGCGTCTGCCCCCTCCTCAGTTTGCATTGTGTTAAATGGGACTGGGGCCCTCACTAATCCTGCTCAGGGAAGGAGCGAGGGGCCACTCGCCAGTCTATCGATCGCCGGTTCCATCAGGTCTCGTAACAGCCATTAAAAGATGTTAATCCACTGTTTACTTCAGTCTGGATCGATAGGAGACAACAGCACCGTAGGAGGCTGTCTGGATCACGATTTACCTGCACTCTATCACCATCATGATTAATATACTACAGCACCTGCTCCCAGTAGGTACTAGTATCATTCTTAACAGAGGAAGGGCTCAGTGTGCTTTGATTAAAGCATTCTGAACAACTGGGTTGTGGCTAATGTTAAAAGCATATATTGCTGTTCTGAATATCTACACTGAGAAGTGAGATGCTTGCCTTCATAGCCTCCACTGACTGCAGTAACAAGACCAGTGTTAAGGTGTAGCTGAACTGTCCCTCTCAATATTTTAATCTCAACGATCTTAGTTTAAATCAGTTTATGGACTAAAAGTGCCCAGGTAGCTCTGTCCTTGGCAGTTGGTATTGATAACTGAATGATTCACACCAGTGATTTAAAATAAAAATGATTTGCTTAAAACTAGTGGTGTGGAGGTAAGCACTGATGCCTCACAGCAAGAAGTTCCTGGGTTTGAATCTATGGGCCGACTGGGCCTTTCTGTGTGGAGTTTGCATGTTCTCCCTGTGTCTGCGTGGGTTCTCTCCAGGTACTCCAGCTTCCTCCCACCATCCAAAGACATGCTGGTTAGGTTCATTGGTGATTCTAAATTGGCCGTAGGTGTGAGTGCGAGTGTGAATGGTTGTCTGTCTCTCTGTGTTAGCCCTGTGATAGACTGGCGACCTGTCCAGGGTGTACCCCGCCTCTCGCCCGATGACAGCTGGGATAGGCTCCAGCCCCCTGTATGTTGTGCACAAAACTCAATCAGTCATCACAGGAAAAAAAGAAATGTTAAAATGAAACATATAAATCTGCTGCCCTAGACGTTTTGTCGTTCTACAATGACTACATCTCTCTTGAAAGGTACTCAAGTGACATTGTTTTGGGAACAGTCAGAAGTCAAACCTCACAAACACACTCACACACCTCTAAAAACTGATCTGTCAGTTTGGGAAAAGTTACAAAAAGTGTTGCATCAGATGCTGTTAAATGGTCTAACAACCATTTCATCTGAAATGAGAGACACTGAGAGCTAACTGATTTACAAATCTTTGTGTTCATGTGTTCATGTCATAAATAGAATGTGGGCAGAGACAAGGACTCAGACGGGGCTTGCCAGGATTGTTTGAAGTAAGGGAAGGGGTCACTAAGTGTTTTATCTGGGGGACAAAATGATTTAATGCTAGGAGACCTTTCAAGGGTCTGTTTTTAAAACACAGATAAGGAGAATCAAGCCCTGAAACAGAAAACATTAGCAGATACCATGCAAAACTCTGGACAGCCTTATTGTCACCAGTCTTGATGTGTATTTCTTATTTACTGCTCTGTTGTGCATCCTGACAGACGCCACCTTTTTTTGTAACACCGGGACAGGTGTTTTTGAGATTCTGTCAGCTGGCGTGCTCTTCTGAGCTGGTCATCATTTAAAAAGTGCCTCTCCATTAAAGGAAGAGCCCATTAGCTTTCAGAGGACTAATCTGTGAAGAATGCTATATCAGTCTGCACTATCAGCAGGTCCTCCAGTAGAGGAAGGGTGATGTCTCTTGGTTTTAAAATGGATCCTAAGGACAGAAGAGAAGTGAGCGTGCCAAGTGACTCATGTCAAGTGGACATCCTTATCTCTGAAAGTTGGGTGTCTCCCTCTTGCGATGGCTCCACTGTTCACAAGGCAGCCAGGCAGGGCTGGCAAACATTTAGACAGAGAAGAAGCCTACTGCAGGCTGCAGTATTAGGAAGGGTAGGGGCTATGATATTAGAAGAACATTCAGAGAAGCTGCAAAACAAGCCCTTGAAAAAGAAGGGCAGGGTGGCTTAAGGTATCAGCAAGTTCAGTTGGATAGGAGTTCAGAAGGAGGAGACGTGGATCAGTCCCAAGCAGACTGCTCTATTCAAGGCAGTTTGTCCCTCCTCGAGGCAGCCGGCAGCCACAGGCCACCATGACGGAGTGGACTCTGCTCAAACGTCTCCTGGATGCTGTCCACCAGCACTCCACCATGATCGGACGTCTGTGGCTCACCGTCATGGTCATCTTCCGGCTGCTCATTGTCGCCGTGGCAACTGAGGACGTGTACACCGACGAGCAGGAGATGTTTGTGTGCAACACGCTACAGCCGGGATGTTCCACCGTCTGCTACGACGCGTTCGCTCCCATCTCGCAACCTCGCTTCTGGGTCTTCCACATCATCAGTGTCTCCACTCCATCCCTTTGTTTCATCATCTACACGTGGCACAACCTGTCCAAGCTGCCCCACAACACCGCCCTGAGACTGGGGCAAGGACCTGGGGAAATCTCAGGGCAGGGAGGCCGAGACGGACGGCAAGATGGAGGACAAGAAGCGTACAATCAGAGCTGTGACTCTGAGAGCTGCTCCATCCATTCCCATAAGCATCTGGGTCACAGCCTGGCGGATGTGCTGGACCACATCACCGCCCAAAGCCTCCAGAAAAGAGACGCCAACAACATAGTGTCCTTGAGCCAGGCCCGAGCGTGTGCCTTCAGGGAGGGAAGTGCAGAGGCTCACATCGTCTCTGGAGGGGTCCTATCCAAATGTTATGTCTTCCATGTGTGTTTACGGGCTATCCTTGAGGTGGGATTTGTCTTGGCTCAATGGAAACTGTTTGGCTTCCAGGTGCCTGTCCATTTCTTATGTACCTCGTACCCCTGCAGCCAGCCAGTGGACTGCTACATCTCCAGACCCACAGAGAAGACCATATTCCTTCTCTTCATGTTTTGTGTGGGGGTTTTTTGCATACTACTTAACCTGCTAGAGCTTAACCACCTGGGCTGGAAGAAGATCCGTCAGGTAGTGAGGCTAAGAGAGAGAGTGTCCTGGGGAGGCTGTCCAGGCATGGAGGGGGGCTATGAAACCTTCCCTCCAGACAGCCCCTCTCTCATATCTTCACTTGGCTTCAGGGAAGTGACTAGCACCACCTCACTGCCCACTTTTGACCTAGTGGTTGGTCACCAGCCTGACTGGAGCTGTTCTATGAAATGCGGCAAGATGAGGGAGCCCGAGGACGCCAGGAAGACTAGACAGGAGCAATCCAAGAGACAGGAGTCCCACAAAGGAGAGAGGCAGCCTTTGAAGAGTAAGAGGGAGATCAGAGGGTCCAAGCAGAGGAGCATTGAGGTCTGGATATAGTTATATATCACTATAGAGAAGCATGTTACTGCCTTTTATCTTGACCCATGGATTCCATTCAGATTTTACAAAAAGACTGATTTGCCAAAAATAAATAAATAATAATAAGTCTTGGTCAGCGGTAAATGTAAAGAGAGGGGCTCTTTACATTTACCAGGTCATTAGTAAAAAATATAATTTAAAAAAATCACAGGAGAATGACAAATAAAAACTGTTCTCATGTCCCCTTAAGGACATTAACTAACATTTAACTAAAGATTAGAACCTTCATGTAGAATAAATGCTGTTGTTGCTGTTGTTATTTTGTAATTCTTGTCAATAAATCTTGTATTTCAACACAAACTGGGAGACTAGAAATCATTCATTAATACACATAAATAAAAAAATAAAAATAATTATTTGCAATGTTTCTAGTATAAAATCGTAATTGGAGAGTGCAGAACTTGAAAAGTCACACTGAAATTAAGATATCAAATGCTCCTGTCAATAAATACTGCTTTATATGCTGATGCTGGAATAGTCGTAAAGCTTGGACAAGATTAGGTGATTTGGACAAAAAACGTGTTTGTACTTTTGAAGTATTTTCACAATGAAGTGAGTTGGTGAGAGTAGAAGCAGTGTGTAAATATCCCCTACAGATGCAGATGGAAGAGTGTGAGGGTTGACTGAAGGCAGCGGTTCCCAACAATCCTTAATAAAAAATGTGTAATAATCGTAAAGTCACATCACAGGTCGCATGAGTCCTTTTCAGACTGTTGTATGTGACTTGCTGTTGGGTAAATTTAATGTATACAGTACTGACAGAGGCAAAAATTAGAGATTCAAATTAATAATAGATAAGTAATATTTGTCCTGCATGAAATAAAAAATGTTAAACAATAGAAAAAATAAAAATAATAGCAGTATCCTTGAACTACATTAGATGAGGTCCAACACCAATGCTGGGTGTGAGTCATAAAGTCAGGCTCACACTGGGAAAATGGAAACGAACAAAGCCAAATACACTAAATTAGAAACAGGCTGTTGTTTAACGTCAGTGTGCGCTGTTGGAGTTCCCTTCATTGAAACTAAGAGGCCAAGCCCAAACTGGCACCTGCAGGTGGACAGGGCCATATAAATTTAGCCGTACAGTGTACATAGATGTACAAGAGATCAGGATGCATTGAAAGAAAACACATGTGCGTGTGTCGGCTCAATATTCGCTGGTCATTTATTTACACAATATATTTATTCTTATATTCATTTACAACATCTATAAAACATCCTTTGCATAAATTATGCTACAGAGAAAAATAAACCAGAACTGCAAATTTGTTTTGCCAAGAAGTGGACAGTTACAGTAAATTAATACTGAAGGGAGACTGGAAAGGTAAACAGAGGTACAGTGTTAATACATTTTATTTTAGTGTATCAAAGTGTCAGTAATTCATACAGTGGGGCTACCTGTAAAAAAATACATTTAAAATAAGCTAATCTTGCATTCAGTCTTAAATATGTAAACAAAATCCAACAGGTAGGACAGAAAATTGGTATAGATATGTATAGTTTTTGTTCGATGATAACAGAATCCATAAATGTCTTAAAAAATGTCTTAAACCAAATCTTCAGAAGAAAGAAATAATCTTGTTGTGTTGTTTTCTGGAGACTGAATGCAAGGACATTCCTTTCTGTTAGGTACTGTGATGCTGACAATAGATAGCACCCTGTGCTAAGATCTCCCCAGAGTCCGATATCCATAATAATCATCATGCAACATCTTGGACATTTAAGCTATTGCAAGCTAAAATTAAGCATTTGATGCACTGGCTCTATTCTCTCTCTATTGTATGAAAAGTAGAGTTGGTCCACATACAATAAAAGATTCAACTAAATAATGCAGAATGTAATTAATCAAATACATACTGAGGCCAAATCACTTTACCAATAAAACTAAACCAAGGAAACGCACATAGCTCGTAAAGAAAAACTTTTTCAGTGGACTTCCCATGAAAACCTTTGAGTACTATAAACTCTCTATAAAGGCTGGCCACTGAAAAAAATTGTGCCAAAGACTCCACTTTGCTAAAAGACAATTCCTGTTCATTGTATCAGTAATAACACAATAATAAACATCTTGAACATGACCTAACACCAGGCAGGGACTATAGTGGTACAAAGTGGGAGGGGCCTGTAACTGCAGAAATGTCTTCCTGTCTTTCATTTAAAAAATACCCTCAACATTTGAATTATTCCCGTTTGGTTTCTCAGAAATCGTGTTTTGTTTTTGGTATAATTCGATTTAAGGTTTGTTGCTAAAATGCACCAAGGCAGCTGTTTTTCATCTTGAGTTTTACACAGTTAAACTTTTTTTTTTTATTGTTTTGTTTTACGATAAATGAACCAGATGATTACGTTCACTCTTTGTGAGTCGTAAGGGTGACATGACTGTTGCTCTTGTTTGTACTTCGAGACCAGTTTTGAATTTGCTGCAACAAAAAAATGAGAGCAAAAAGCACAATGTTTCTTACTAAAATAGAAATATAACTATAGAAATATAAATATAAAACAGGAACGCTTAGAAATAGCAGACGAGGTGAACGCAGACTTCTTAACAGAAACTTCTTTTCAGGTACAATTTAACTGACTGGAGATATGGCTGCTGGTTATCAGGATACAGAGGTGTTTTACCAACTCATGCCATAGTGGGACTCCTTCCTAAATAAACATAATCACAGTAATTGCAGTCATTCTCTCATTCTATGGCTTACCTCTAGTAAGAGACAGTGATACGAGTTACTACTTCCACAAACTCTGCCTACTTCTCATTTAAGATGTGATACAACCATTTTGTTCCAATCTACATTACAATAATTGAGATAGTGGCTTCATTATATATACACATCTAGATTCTACAGTTTTGACATCACACATATCCTTTACATCTGATATGTAGTGATTCTAACCCCGCTTTGAAAAACACAAAGTGCAGCACTAGAGAAGAGGAAAAGCAAAACATTACCAAACCAAAAGGTGCATGTCCATAAACATATAGTAGGTAGATAGTTTCTAAAGCTTCAGTGCAATACAGACGACATATCAAAAGCACTTTCAAGTGGCTGCAAGACGACCATTCCTACTCTTACATAATGTCACAATAGGCCAGAGCATGTAAACAGAGAGAGAGAGGGACATTCAGAGGTCACAGTTCCTCAAAGAAACGCTGCAAAATGTGTTCTGGAGCACAGAGAACAGCAGCTAACAGGAAACATTTAGAAAAGAGACATGAACAGAAAGGTACAGAGGTACAGCACGAGACTGGCCATCAGAGTCACGCACGTCTACCATGGTCCCAGTGGAAACTTCCAAGCGCCGGTGACTCTGACTGTCCAATCACAAAGCAATAAAAACACATTTAAAATAAATAGCCACGGAATGGAAAGAGTGGCATCACGCTAAAGCCAACACTGACCAAGTATTTGACATTTTAAATAATGACTATGGTATTCAGACTATGTTGTTTGGAGGTAAATCTGATGATGAGTAGGCCTGAAATGTCACCAATAATCCTCCAGTGCACAAGAAAACCATGTGCACAATTATGGCATGAGAAAAGTCGGTAAAAGCGGGTGTTAAATAGTTCTCTCTTTTCTCTCCCAGATGTGATTGGCTAATCCAGAGGTTTGTTTAAAGCGGCATTAAACCGTTTCACATGGGCACCAGCACATTATGAACGACAGGCTTGTTTCCAAAAAAGTTGGGAAGATGTCTAAAATGGGAATGATTTGCAAATAATTTATGTCCTATAATTAACTGAATATAGTACATTACAATAGTCTTCTAGCCTTTACATATTGACTCTCATTTTAGATTTGTTTTCTTCTTTGTAAACTCAGTAAAAAGTCTTGGCAGGGCAGGCAGGACACGGGGGCTTCTCAGAGATGCCGATGAGAAAGCAGCAAGAGAGCAATGACTGAAACTAAACAGTCAGTCTGTAGGCTTTACAACCAAAATAAGAGGAACTATGGATGATTGCAGAGGATTATCTCTTCAGTAAACAGCTGACCTATTGCTGATAAATAATTGAAATTAGCACAGCTTTCAAACCTGTCTAAATGTTTGACTGCTTGTGTTTGTTGGTCCATCAACACCTCTTATAAACAGTTCTTAATCTCAATGTAATGTTACAATTATGAAAACATAATTATGTCAAACAGTCATAAACAAGAATTAAATTTTAGCAGACTGGAATTATATCTGAACTTTGGCAAGACTTTATCTGAAAGCCTCACAAGGCATCATAATTGGTAAAGAACAAAGCTTGCATTTGGATAACAACATAGAACATGAACTGTTTTAACATATTAAACACACTGGTAGAACAGGAGTGTGGCAGCCATACTGGGGATGTTTCTGCACATTTTAGATTTTACAAGCACAAAAGCTGGCCACTAACCTTTTTTAAGGGATCGTTTCAATAAATAAAAGTCTTTACTGAATTTCTGTAAATTGTTCCAGTTCAACTGTGTGGGCAGCAAAATTGACATTCATTTCCTATCCATAAAGGATGGGACCTGTTTGGACCAGTATCTAGGTAAGTAGCTTTGTAGAGATAGACAGTATGTGTACTTTGGGTGACTCAACTGTTTAAAGACCTGGCTGATCATTTAAACATCGACTGACTCACTGAAATCGTATTTCTTAACCGGTTAGTGTGTGTCAGGCATGATGCAACGCAGTAACGATAAAGCCAAAGCCAACAGGCAGCTCAATGAACAACTTCTCTGAGGATAAACTGTGAGCAACTTCATATGAAGGACGGGCAGGATGCATTCCAGAGGTTGACATTTCCACTTTAGTCAGAGCCAGAGGACACAAAGGGTCCCACCAGGCAGGTCCACGTTAATGGCTAGGGTTTCAATTGGCTTCTGTTCATAAATATCAAAACAATGTAATCACTGACACTTGATCTTAACTTGGCTTGGAACAAAATTACTACCTGTCTGGCTTGGTTGGAAAAACAGAAGACAGAATTTGTTTTTGTCAGCCTCAAGCTGATCCAGCCCCGTGCATTTTTCTGGCCTGAGTCCAGCCGAGGACAGAGGCTGAGTGTGATGAGGCAGTTGGGCGTCTGTGGAGGACTCTGGGTTCTGGTCTTCACTGAGGCAGAGGGACAATGACGTCCACATAGCTGATGGGAAAGAAGCCAGACTCCCCGTTGATCATGCCCTCATACCAGTTTTCATCTATCTGGTTGGTGAGGATGATAATATCACCCTCTCTGAAGCCCAGCTCACCCTCATTCTCTGGCTCAAAATCATAGAGGGAGCGGCAGCACGGCTGGTCCAACACCTCTGACTCTGCAGCCAAACACAGAAAGACATCAAATGAACGCTTATTTCACAGCGGCATATCTGCAGTAAGGTATGGACCAGGTTCTCCTTTACCGGATACTGCAGTATAAGAGCTCAAAGGCCACAGCTCTTTTGTCAGCTCAACTACTTTTGTCATTTACTGAAAATTTTACTAATACTGAGCAATACTGGGCTTCTCCATGACATCTGAGCAAATGTCAGCCACTGATAAAGACCTTATGTGAAAGCTTTGAAAGATGTCATTAAGTTGAATCATTTTACATTTCAACATCATTTTACATCCAACATGCACATATTCCATATGTTAGCTTTGAATGACAGTCCAAAACGCAAATACACTCACATTTGAGCAAATGAAACCAGCAGTAATTTTTCACGGCAAGACTGATTAATAATTAAAACTGTTGTTAGTTAAGTCTGTTGATGAATCTAAAGGGCTGATGTGAAAAGCTGAGTCAGTGTGTGTTACTCACCGTCAATATTGCCATTGGTAGTGGGGCTCTCAGGCCATGTCAGTGGGACAGAGGTTATATGATCGGCTGGATGAGATGTAAAGACAAATGAATATGGTGCCCGGCACAAGACAACACAAAACAATACACAGACTGAGTGTCTGATCAAAGAATCCTCCCAGCTTTGACTGGAATCCTCACAATTGTGGAGTACTGTGTGTGTAGTGTCTGACTTTTGCCAGCAGTAGAACAGCAACAAATCTTATAGAAAAGGCAGGTATACAGACTTTACATCGTGCTTTTCTACTTACTGGTACTCAAAGCGCTTTACAGCCACAGTGACTGTGACACATCTACCCACTCGTCCACACAAGCACACACACATTCATACACCAGTGCCAAGCACTGGGATCAACTCTGGGTTAAGTGTCTTGCTCAAGGACTTGAACCCTCTGGTTCATGGACAACCCACTCTATCTACTGAGCCACAGTCACCAGTGGACAACAAAAACACTCAATCTGCGGGGCAAAGACTTAGAGGAGAGTTTTGAGAGTGACAAACATATTGAGAATTATTAGGAGCAAGTTTGTACTCAGGCTTTGTGTTATACAATGGTACTCTCCAGATGGAAGCAGAAATATTCCGTGATATGGCAAAATGCATCCAAAACTGTACACCAGGAGAAAGAGCGCTGAAAATATTAGAACAGGGATAAATATAAGACATATTGATATAGATTTCAGTACCTTTTAAGAAATTGAAGCTTCAAGCTTTATATCTGTTAATTAAAGCTGAAGACATCAATATTATGAAACCTGTTCACAGCTCATGGTCTCAGTTTAACTGCACTAATGCTACATTGATGAACTGATAGGACATGTGCCTGTTGCTGACAGCCTGGCTCTTCATCAAGAGACCGACAGTGTTCACTTGTCAGTCCGTGGTTTCTTTGATCAGATGTGAGCTCAGAGAACAAAATTCAGCAACACGCCAGGTGGCCAGCAATACGAATCAATCTTGGTTGATTCAGAGTGAGTTTGTTTTATGCTCAACAGTTAAAAAGCATAGGGGCAGCTCACATATCAACAATGAAAAAGGGTTAGTCAGGGTACTAGAAGATGGGGAAAATGTGAGATGTTTGTTGACCGTTTTAAAATATCAGTGCACATGGCAATCTGATATGATCCAGCCATAATACTGTATCTATATCTGGATATGAGACACATCAGTGCAAAGCGAAGGGGAGCACATGCCTCAAACCTAAACACTATAAATGAATACCTACTTTTCCCATTGACTGTGTGGTCGATCTGCATATCTGTAAGGAACAACAGAAGAAACATACTACAAATCAAAGTAAACAATGGAGATGGAGATGACAGAGAAAGTGACATGTAAAAGAAACCAAAAGCACAGATCAAATACAGACAGACAGGAGAGAAGTGTACCTGATTTGATTGAGGAGCTGTAGGACAGGCCGTTATGCTGGCTGTTGTCCAGTGTCTCAATGCTGCTCCTGATGGACTTTGGTCTGAACTCTCTCTTCGGCCGGCTGCTGGCTGTGGATATCCTAAGATGACAAGAAAAGAATTAAGAAAACAACATCCACAATGATGAATGCTTTACTGTTTTAGACTTAAGGAATTTCCGGGGTCCAAAAAGATGCAAACTATTTATCTGTATTTTTCTCCAGTTAGATAATATCCAATCCAATTTTATTTAAAGCTCTGCAGATTAACTTGCCAAGGAGAAAGCATCCTCACTTTACTTGCAGGGCATCGCATGTCACATTATGGTAAATGCACACAAAATCATGTGTAAGGTTATCTGCACAACTGTTCAATGCACTGATCTGCAGCAGTGGGACACAATGTAACATGTGATTGGTTCCTGTCAGATCCCATCTCTGCAGTTTTTAGCCTGCCCTGCAGAGACCTGATGTAGGTCACATGCAGCGGGCCAGTGTCACGAATGTGTACCACATTTAGGTTTATTAATAACGCTTCAGTACCCTGCTAAAAGGTCAGGAATGCAGAGATGACACCCAGACAAACAGCATACAGTATTAAACTAACAGAAAATAAGAGTCACCTTAGTTTCTAAATATACAGCTCACAAACCTGCTGTCATCACATTTAATCATTCACAAGCACACTGAGTGAAATTAGTTTTTTGAAGAACAGGAATATGACGGCGAATGTGACTGTCTGACTGTCCCACAGAGGATGAACTCTGCAAAGTAATTACTGAAAGTCAAGGCAAGCGTGGCCTCAAGAACAGTGGAGCTGCCTCCTCACCTCTTCTGCAGCTTTCCGCTGAGCTCCTCCAGGATTTCATGCGACTGCCGATGGTACTCTAAAGATGCCTCTACCAGTGCAGACAGCTGGCTCACCTGCTCCACCTGTTGGCCACACCATCATTGCATGTGTACACAAAAACAAACACACACACATACTGTATACGATGTATGCACTGACTCACCCTCCAAAAAGAGAATAACGGATTTAAATTATAAAAGCATTGAGTAATTATTTGACTAAATTCTGAATATGACAACATGAGGCAATTATCTAAACCTGTCTATTTACAATATATGTATTAAACCTCAAATTCACTGGTTACGAACAAAAATCAGTAACTGAAGACAACATTTCTGGTGAACAGCAGGTTGTTAGAGCTCCACGAATGCAGAGATCAAATCCACATGAGAAAATCTCTTAATTGCGCCTGAAAAATCAGATGAGTGTTTTATACTGGGTCAGAAAATCAGGACACTGTGTTTTGAAAGAGGGAGGCATCACTAAAGCGGGATTATAATGTGCTGCCGCTCCTCTGACACTTGCAGTTTAGCAATTACACAGATAAAATCAACACTACTTTTGATGCGTAAGTAAGTAATATACAGGTAAATATATAGGTATAGGTAAACATTCTAGATGACTAAAATATATACATTTTTTGTACAAAAACATAGTGCAGAAATGAATGAATAGCTTAATTCTTGCTATGACATACAGAATATACATATAATGATTGTACACTGCTGGACCTGAGTGACATATTTTATGCTCTTCTTGTGTCAACTGTTGCCAAATGTTTAGAATGACAATAAATGAAAATTGCTATATAAGAGACTAAGGCTCTTAAATGTTGAGATAAACCTTTGTAATTTAAAATACATAAAATAATAGAAGATAGCTTGGTTTCTGATAGCCATCCAGTCACTCTGCCTTACACTGGTCTGAATCAGCACTTTCTTTCTATGTATTGTCCTTCAATACTCCTCTTACATCATTTTCCAGGAAGTAGAACATGCTCCTCTCAGCCAGCTCTTTGCTTTCTTCAAACTTCTCCACGGCCTGCTGGATCTCCTCGTCTGGGATTTTCCCTTGACGCTTCTTCTTATAATCAAAGTCTAATCTGCGGCCCTCCAGCTTCTTCAGGTGGTGCTGCAGGAAAAAAAAAAGAATCAATTTCATCAATCAATTTTACACTTTGTCAAAACATGTCTGAACACTTTTGCAAGTGTACCGTATTATAGAGTAGGGCTGTGTTTTAAAGCCCTGTTTACTTTAAATTCATATTTCTTAAGCTTTTACGTGCTGCCCGTTCTTTCTTTTTTGTCGTATTTATATAATTTCTCAGTACGAGACTGATTACAAGACATCTGGAGTATTTTCTCAAAAATACACCAGTTTATTCAACTGTTTAATCATTTTAGAGAATGTAGTTTGTAAAACTACATTGAATTAAACAAAATGTTCAAATGTTTCTGTTATTTTGCCTAGCCCACTGACTAAAATGGGTTATCGATATAATAGATAATACAACAGAATACAATTCAATAGTACTGCAAACCACAGCCTCCAAAATTAAAACACAGTGGAATCCACAGCTCTCTCAGTTATTTGAAACTAATGCTGAATACCATAACCTTCAGGAAGCAAAGATTTGATGAAGGACTGTTTTATTAAAATGTATTTTAATGCACACTAATGCAGACAATGTTTATTTTGTGATATTAATAGGTGTCTTGTTTTTGTCCTAGACAACCTCAACAGCTAGTAGTCATTCTCATCAGTGAGCTTGGTGATCTATGACTTAACATGCAGAACAAATCAATAAAGTCAAGTTACAGCTGCAGTCTTGTCACTTTTTAAATCTTGTTACTGACACGTGTATTTCTTGGAACTGTGCTACAACACTGCTGGACCTGAGTGACATATTTTATACAACAGCTCCAGAAGGCATGAGTTTGTATACGTTGGAGTATGTATGGATCACCCTGGCATTGAACCTGTGTGTGTGAATGTATTGTCACGACAGGATTCATTCAACATCTATAGGGCAGACTATAGGTTTTTATGTCTCAGGGCAACAGAAGAGTAATGTTTTCTGTGCATGCAAGTTGCTAGTTAGTACTGTAACACAAATATGTTAAAGGAGGGAAATACTGTACAATATGTTGCAAAATGTTCATCTTTGATACATGTCACATTTAATGTAGGTTACATTTCTATGAAAACCCACCCACAAATGAACAGTTCTGATTATGAGATTGATAAACACCACAACATCCTTTAATTAAAGTTATTTAAGGTATTTCACAACAATAAATACAAAAGGTGCAGAAATCACAAAATTTAGTTTACACAGTCAACAGTGGACAGTCTACACTTACGTATCTAAATGCAACATATAAATAAATGCAACTAATTGTCTGTTACAGCTTATTGGTCTATAGTTTTATAGGCCGGTGCTGGTCCTTCACATACAGGGAGAGTTTTAGCTGGGGTAAGGTACAGTACTTGGACATCAGACCTGTCCTTGACTAAACTTAAAGACATATCTGGAGATAACTTCCAGCTTGTCTAGTTTTCCCAACTCAGCAGAAAGATCCTCAAGGGTGGGGATCTTCATCACCCCATCCAAATATAGGGGTTGGGGAAAAAGATCAGGTCTTGAGGCTTTTAACACCCCTCAGTCCTAACAAAAGATGAATAGTTTTAAAGACTAACTCTTTTAAAACAATCTCCAAGTTGTCCGTGCTAGGTGCAGCATGCACTATAGGTCAGCGCTGACAGCATACTGACCTTCATAGTTGTACAATTGCATTATACTGTTTGAGTAAGCATGAAAAGCACTAGCACTATATAAACACAAGGCCATTTACCGTTTACCATAATGAGACAAAATCACCATTAGATGTGGCTGAATAAATAATCATGGATTTGATAGTTAAAATCAGTCTGCTCCAAAGTCTGGTCACTACTCATAGCAAAGAAAAATACTAACGTTAACGTCATCATACATAATCATACACTACATGTCTAACTACTTGCCAGATTACAGAAATTTTTCCCTAGCATACCAAGTTAACACCGCTGACTCTTGCGCACGTTGTCTTATTTTTCATACATGTTGGAGTGTTGGTAAGAGAAAATTAATTAGCCTAACACCTACGTAAGTTACTTCAGCTGCCAGGGTACGCTATTGCTAACCCGATCAAGAATAATATAACATTAGGCTACCATGAGTTACCTTAATGTTAAACAAAGTTTTGACATAGTATAAAAAAATACTTCCATTTTCTTGTCTTGAGATATGGATAAAGTAGTTGGAGCTGATCTTCAGGTGCAATCTTGAAACATTTCATCCTTTTGCCAACTACTGCTGGCACTTTATCATTAGAAATTAACTTTATCCACTTCTGTCTTAAGTGGCAGTTGGCTGGCACGCTATGTACCAAGTGTGTGCAGCCAATACAAGTGTTGGAAATCTTCAAATTAGTGTCTGAGCAATTACAATAAGCTAGCGCCATTATACAATAAAGTCGAATCCAACTAACCTGCTGAATTACATGTTTATAGACCAAGCTATACGAAACCGGCTAGGTGGTCATATTTCATATTTTTGTAGCTACTGTAAATACCTAAATGTAGCACTGAAACACAGTTTCTTTTCATAATACAACCCATTTAAATGAATCTAACTTTCACTGCATGTTCACACTGGCCTAATATGTTGTAGAAACAGTGTTGCACATGTGCTACAGAAATCTTTGCACATCCTGGAAGCAACGTCAATTTCCTGTGTTGCAAACAGTGTAACAGAATTTGAAGGCAAACGTCTAGTTCATATAATCAGCAATATATTTTTAAATCCTATATTCCTATATGTGGTTCACTTTGTTTAAGTTACAGGATACACGCTGCTTTACTGTACCGTGATCTCTTTGAGATCCTTGTCCTGTAGATTCTGCAGGGGATCGATAAAGTTTTGTTTGACGCTTATGTCCAGGGAGTCCTTCACATCCGCCATCTGCCTCATGGCCTCACCCATATCCACCAGAGCACTGCCTAGAAGACAGAGAGACATACCACACCATGTCTGTTAACATTTCAGCAGGACACTAAGAGGAATCATCTACCATGTTTTAGTTGTGCAAGAGCTGCTATGAGCTCCAGAACGTACGTGTCCCCTAAGAATTATCCTATTGGTTGAACACACTGTAGTAACACTCTACGTCCTACAAGCATCAGCCGGTCAAACTCTATTTTTTCGAGACTTCTGCTTTTTGCACACACAAAAACCTATCAAGTAGGGCTTCAATGCACAGGCACCTCAGGAGGAAGAAACACTTGGGTTAAAGTAAAGCAACTAGCAATATTAGTCTGCACTTATCACTGTTGCATTTCTGCTCTGTGAGCAGTGTTGTTGGACATTTGCTTGATGTTTTTTCAGAGTTTCCATGCAGGAGTAATGGAAGTACAGCAGCAAATGGCTATGGAAAATGGATCTCACTGTTTCACTTTCTCTGATGAGGAATTTAATATAAGCAAATGTTTTAATCGTATTATTAGCTATGTACTGTACATAGCTGTATTTAAACATAAGAAACTGTAGAAAGTCATTATGGCATCTTGTGTTCTACCCATGTGTGCACATCCCTGATTATTAGTCAATGAACACGTTTCTCCAAACATTTCAGAGTTAAATAAATAAGAGATCTGCTACCGAACACAGAGTCTTCTCCCAGTTCATGGCCATAGCGCAGCATGCAATCTCCCAGTAGGCCTTCAGTCTGAGGGTAGCCAGTGGTCTTCACCTGTCCACGCATCTTAGACACTGTGTTCAGCATGTTCAGTTTGGCCCGAGAGGCTACAAAAGTAAAGCAATGGAAAAAAACATATAAGGATTCTTGTTTTTCCTTTTTTTTTTTAATTACGTATTTTTGTTTAAGCAGCAGATAAAAGAACAGCAAATCATCTTGAAAAATAAGAAATTACCTTTTTTTTTTTTTTTTTTTTTTTACCTGGGTTAGGCTGGAGATATTCTGTTGTTCTAGACAAGAGGTCAAACACTGACTTGTTGGTCACATCAATTTTCTGATGGAAGAAACACAAATAGGTTGTCAGTATTTTCTAATTCTACATGTAGAGGCTATTGGACAGATGCAAAGCTAATCAAACAGCTGATTTGATATTTCTCTGAATGGTCAACTTTGGATGGCAGTTACAGCCACAGTCTAAGATAAGCAGGTTGCAAGCTATTGATAAGATGAGCCTCAGCAAAAAAATAAATAAATTATAACCAGTTTTTTGGTGGGGCAATTCTTCTGGATGTTAGCAACAGCGATACTAGATACAGCTGGTATACAACTAACTAGATAGATAACTAATGTAACATACACTGCCTGGACAAAAAAAAAGTCGCCTTCTGGATTTAACTAAGCAAATAGTTACGAGCCTCCTAATGGATAATTACTGCATGGGTGATTGTCTTTCAGCTGGCGACAAGTTATTTAACCACAACTGATGCAATGAGTAGCTTCTCATTTCTAAACAACTATGTTGTAAGACACATCCTGTAGTCGTGGGAAAGATGTTAGTTTGTCTGAGAAGGGTCAAATCATTGGCATGCATCAAGCAGAGAAAACATCTAAGGAGATTGAAGAAACTACTAAGTTGGGTTAAGAACTGTTCAACACATTATTAAAAACTGGAAGGATAGTGGGGAACCATCGTCTTCGTGAAAGAAATGTGGTTGGAAAAAAAATCCTGATTGATTGTGAACTGAGATCACTTAAACGTCTGGTGAAATCAAATCGAAGTAAAACAACAGTAGAACTCAAGGCTATGTTTAATAGTGACAGTAAGAGCATTTCCACACATACAATGCAAAGGGAACTCAAGGGATTGGGACTGAACAGCTGTGTAGTCTTAAGAAAACCACTCATCAGTGAGGCTTACCAGAAAAAAAGGCTTCAATTTGCTAGGGAGCATAAAGATTCGGCTCTAGAGTGATGTATGAAGGTCATGTGGTCTGATGAGTCCAGATTTACCCTGTTCCAGAGTGATGGGGGCATCAGGGTAAGAAGAGAGGCAGATGAAGTGATGCTCCCATCATGCCTAGTGTCTACTGTACAAGCCTGTGGGGGCAGTGCTATGATCTGGGGTTGCTGCAGTTGCTCAGGTCTAGGTTCAGCAACATTATGTGTCCAAAGAATGAAGTCAGCTGACTACCTGAATATACTGAATGACCAGGTTATTCCATCGATGGATTTTTTTCTTCCCTGATGGCACGAGCATATTCCAAGATGACAATGCCAGGATTCGTGGGGCTCAAATTATGAAAGAGTGGTTCAGGGAGCATGAGACATCATTTTCACACATGGATTGGCCACCACAGAGTCCAGACCTTAACTCCATTGAGAATCTTTGGGATGTGCTGGAGAAGGCTTTGAGCAGTAGTCAGATTCTGCCATCATCAATACAAGATCTTGATGAAAAATGAATGCAACACTGGATGGAAATAAATCTTGTGACACTGCAGAAGCTTATCGAAACAATGCCACAGCGAATACATGCTATAATCAAAGCTAAAGGCGGTCCAACAAAATATTAAAGTGTGTGACCTTTTTTCTTTTGGTGGCGACTTTTATTTTTGGCCAGGCAGTAGTGTATTTTACCAAGCATATGCTCATATGCTAATCTACATCTCGTGATGTCATCTATCTATAAAAAATACCTGTTACAAATTGAAGTATCTGATGTGGCTTTAAGCTAATTTCCTCAGATGAAAGCTGTTGGTTATCACTATGTAACAGGTTAGGTTTGCAGGCAACACAAATAAACACAAACACCACCAGAAAATCTTCTACCTCTCAAGCTTACTTCAAAAACATTGGTGATATAGTTTTTTTTGGCCATGCACTATGCTGATTCTGAATTATACATTTTCTCACTACCTTAATCTTGCTATGTGTCCAAATAAGCTTATTCTTCCTATG
Organism: Chelon labrosus; assembly: GCF_963514085.1. Taxonomy (NCBI): domain Eukaryota; kingdom Metazoa; phylum Chordata; class Actinopteri; order Mugiliformes; family Mugilidae; genus Chelon; species Chelon labrosus. The sequence continues at coordinate 27,788,953 of NC_140339.1, read as the reverse complement.
CGTACAACTTAAGGTAAGGTGACAAATATTTTAATAGATATAAAATGAACAGACAAGTTGAGAGTACTATACTTTCACTTATGTTTAAGTGAAAAAAGTGAATCTGTGCTCACATTAAACTCCTGCAAAGTTAAATAAAATACAGTATGCATCTAACATTAAGAGCAGCGGAGCAGTGACTTTAAGATAAGATTCTGTCTGTAAAGGTTTAAAGCCTGACTCGCAGGCTTTTCTGCAAGGAAACTGATGTTGCATCTAATTTCTTTATGAGAAAGAAATCAAATAATTATATTTCCCACAATGCTAACTATTCCTTTAATAAGAGAATATGCATTTATCATTTGCAATGGACACTAATTTCAACCCAAACCCAACCCAAGTTCAACCAACACTCCAAGCAAGTGTACTACTGGCATAGTAAGAGTAATTATTTTGCTGTTAATTCCTCGATGACCTTAGAAATCCAAAAATGAGAGCGATGAGTATCCCAAAAGATGAGTGAAAAAAGACTTTCATTGAGGAGGCTCATTTGTCTTACCTGCACCGAATGAAATCAGTCTGGAACAACCAAAAGTAGCACTATGTTTCAATCACATGACTGTGGTTTCTGCTCAGCAGACACATGCCCTGAACTCACCCTCTCCATCTCCATGAAGTCTTCATCTAGCTTCGTCCCCTCTGCCCCACTGATCTTTTCACTGAGTAGCTGCAAAGAGAAGAGCAAAAGAAACACTTATGGAGGACTCAAAGCAGAGAACTCGGTTTACTAGAGACGGTTGTATGTATGATGGAGTGCATATTAACATTTCTTTGTTTCACAAATGTTCTCATTGATTGTATTGTCTATTAGTTTTAAGAGGTTAGTATTTATTTAATGCAACATTATTTATGAAGTTGGTGTTTAATACAGAGTTAGTGAGTGATTCTGTAGACATCTGCCATCTTTTTCACAATCTTACATTCTGCTATTTGAATACAATTTGTTCGGAAAAAAGAAAATACAGAGCAGTATAGTTGTAAAAAATATATATCCTAACTTAAGTTTATACTGTAAATAGAATTGCTTGAAGTGTTTTGAAGTGGTTGCCATATGTTTCCAGCAGATAATTTCAAGTGAGACATGTGCTGCCTTCACTTAGACTTTATTTTAAGAGAAACAGGTTCAGAGTCTTGTCACATGGTGTCAACAACAGTCACCTTGAAGCTCAAGATCAGCAAACTTCCTGCCCAGGGTACAGTGCAAGCAAAGAAACTGCTATAGTACCATATAATAGGAGGATATCCACAATAAGCTGTGTCCAAGCAGGGCAAGCAGTAATACTAGAAACCTTTCATGGGTTTTAAATGGGTGCCAAAACCAGGACAGAAGTGTTGACGGCATTCTCTGAACGATTAAAAGGATTAAAAATCACTGAGCACAAATAGGGGACTAAAACTGAAACATTTAGGTCTGTGGGCCAGGTTGGAATGGAGGTCAGTCACTGAATTCGTGTTGTACGACTAAAAAATCAGTCATATCCTTAATCCTTTAAATACCTAGGTGTGCCTTTTTTATTTTATCCAAAGGAAAAATGTCGAGCGTTGTCAGCACTAAATGTAATGTGCAAAATCCTCTGCACTTTTAGCTGAAGTTAACTACCACATCTCAATGTCCAACAACAAAATAACCATGCACTTCTGAAATCACCTCATTACCTCAACTGTTCTATTTCCTTTCCACCTGGTCCTTATACAGAGTTTTTACCTGTAATAATCTATCTGAATGTGTGCGTCGAGCAGATAGAGTAATAATAATGGGTGGATTATTGCTATGGCTACAACAACAAGCTACAAGTCAGTTTTAATCCAAACCTGTATATCACATTCAGCAGTTTAACAAGTATGCATGTGTCATTTATTCAGAAATATGGCCAAACATCCCCTCTACTCTTTTCCCAGTACAGGTGATGTGCATGGGTGTGCGTGCTCTACTACCAGTGTTGCCAGCAGTAGGAGAGTTGAAGGCGTAAAGTGGGTCAGGGCCCGTGTAAAATTAGCGGAGTGCATCTGAGTACAGAAGTGAGTCCGATCTGGCTGCAAGCACCTTTCTAGGACAGTGGAGGAGAGGGGGGGATTGTGTTGGGTGAAATGAACAGGAGAGTGCTTACAGGCTTACTGCATAACTGTACATGCACTGACTAAGCTGTACATATTTACAGGCTTACTGCAAGAACCACAAAGTCTATTTAAGTAAAATCATTTAACGTGACAAACAGTTTTAAAGGTATTTGTTTTGGATATTTTCTGCTATCAGTGCAATGCTTTACTAATTTAACATTCCTCTTCTTAAACAAGCAAGATACATGTTTTAAGCATGAATTACTAAAGTAGAATATCAGATGGAGAAGATACCACTTATTTACAAGAACATTTTCTCTAAAATAAGGATTGAATTTGACAGTACTAAAGCTAACTTAATACATGTTTGTCCACTAACATTGGTTTTTAATTGAAACTGTTTGCCAGGCCTTTACTGCAGCTACCTTCAGTTTGTTTGTGGTTCTTTCTGCATTTAGTTTTGTGCTCATCAAGACCTCATCAAAGCAAGCTCAATGCGGTTGAGATCAGCTGACCATTGCAGAATACGCCACTTCTTTACCTTCAAAACCTTTTGGTTTGCTTTCAGGTATCATTGTCCATCTGTACTGTTAAGCACCATCAAATCTTTTTCACTTTATTTGGCTGAATCTGAGCAGACAGTATACCTCCATACACTGAAGAATTCATCCAGCTGCTCCTGTCTGCTGTCCCATCATCAATAAACACTCGTGACCTAGTGCCACTGGAAGCCTATGACTTTACATTATTTATCCCGTGGAAAATTCGATCTTTGCGTTTGCCTATAACATTACACCACCTCCACCATGTTTTATAGAAGAGGCTACAGGCTTTGGATGTAGTTGTTCTAAGCATTCTCATGGAGGTTTTGGGGAAAGTCTAATCTGACTTTTCAGGTTTTCACATCTGCAAATAAGCAGGCAGTACAAAACTGCTGATTTAGCCAGTCACATCCTGATCGATGTGTCTCGTTTTAGCATCCTAAAGATGGTGTGTCTAAATTGGTTTGGAGAACTCCCATAAACACATCATTACAGCAACAGTTTCCAAACGCAAATGCCACACTTGGAAATAACTCCACCTTTCATCTGGTAAATCAATGAAGAACTAATTAAGAAACAGCCCACACCCTGCTCTACTTGGACCCTTTACTTTTGAGTGTGAATATCCTCAAATCAAAGCTGACAGTCTGCACTTTGAGCCCACATCCATGATATAAACGTAGCCTGAATATGTTTTGGCAAGCAGCTAAAATATGTGGGACAGTGGGACAAATAGCATGCTTCAGGTCCAGATGTATTAAGGGAAGCTGCAGCAACAGGTGACAGCTAAGGCAATAAATGACGGGTGCAGACGGCTTCTTTTTCACACTGATGTCATCTATTCCAAACATGAGAGCTGAAGTTAACCTAAGCAGTGAACTGAAACTGAAAACAAGCCTTAACTGCCACTTTGAAAGTAAAACTGTTGCAGTCAACAGGGATTTATACATGAAGGGACTCTGATTTTAGCTGTTATCTGCACCAAGATGGTATTTTTCTCCCAGATCAAAGAAGCCAGCAGCTTGAACACTCGCTTGGAGTCATTTCTTTGATTGTGAGACTGTGCCAATAGATATCTCTGTTCTTTCTTCCTGCACTCTGAACTTCAATGAGCCTGAGTGCAGCAGGGGGGATCACACACACGCAATGCTTGTTCCTTTCTTTATAGATAGCATAATCTCACAAAGGAACACAATAGCTTTGTCTTTTTTTTTGCTCACACTACTTTGTTTAAACACAATGAATAAGGACTAAGCAGCCACACACTGAAACAAGAGTACAGACACAGTGCCGTGTTATGTGAATCTTTGAAGGTAACAACAGGGGAAATTTTGCGACTAGGCAATTTTGCAAGATAAAGATATTTAAGTTTGTTAGTTGCTTATTTATTTTGTTATAACCATGCAGCTTGAAGTGTTTTTGTCATAAGAGGAAATGTACTTTAGTCTGGCACAGCAGTGCCAGGTTATGAGGCATTCAGTGTTTGCTTGATTGTGTGTCTGTGGGACAGGGATAGAAGACAAGAGTGTGCAGCTCTGCCTGTTTGGAGTGTTGTGACTCACTGTCATGGATCACATTTTCCCCACAGTGAGATGCGCTATTGACAGGCTCGTAAGTGACAATATGTCAAACCAGCGCATTTCCCCTTGAAAACAATGAGGAATCTCATGAGGAAAGTAATCATTGGCCTACATACACACATAGGGATTCGGTTGTGTTTTTTGTGTGTGTTTTAGCAGAACAATACTGTTTTGTGAAGACTTGATGGAGCAATCATATAATTTCCAAAACTGAGCTCTCTAAAGCCCCAAAATAAAACTGACAGTGACATTTTTAACAGGCTGTTACTACTAGATTGTAGCTGTTTTGAACAGAAGTCTGTTGAGTCACCTGAAATGTGACAAACAAGTGACAAAGTTGAACAAGATTTTGAAATGGTTGGTTTAATTTAACATTAAACTTATAATCATTCGTGCTACAGTGACTTCCATCATCTGCAGCACATCTTTTACATTTTTTTCATTCATACACCTCCATACACTCTACACCGCAGGCTAAAGTCAGAAAGGCGTGAAATAATACTTCTTTACCATCACATAATGTTGCTGAACCTAGACCTGAGCAACTGCAGCAACCCCATATCATAGCACTGCCCCCACAGGCTTGTACAGTAGACACTAGGCATGATGGGAGCATCACTTCATCTGCCTCTCTTCTTACCCTGATGCCCCCATCACTCTGGAACAGGGTAAATCTGGACTCATCAGACCACATGACCTTCTTCCATTGCTCCAGAGTCCAATCTTTATGCTCCCTAGCAAATTGAAGCCTTTCATTCCATTTAGCCTCACTGATTGGTGGTTTTCTTAAGGCTACACAGCTGTTCAGTCCCAATCTCTTGAGTTTCCTTCGCATTGTACATGTTGAAATGCTCGTACTTTCACTATTAAACATAGCCCTGAGTTCTACTGTTGTTTTTCTTTGATTTCACCAAATGTTTAAGCGATCGCCAATTACAATCAATCAGGATTTTCTTTCGACCACATTTCTTTCTCGAAGACGATGGTTCCCCACTATCCTTCCAGTTTTTAATAATGTGTTGGTCAGTCCTTAACCCAATTTTAGTAGTTTCTTCAATCTCCTTAGATGTTTTCTCTGCTTGATGCATGCAAAGGATTTGACACTTCTCAAACAAACTAACATCTTCCCACAACCACAGGACGTGTCTTTCGACATGTTTGTTTAAGAAATGAGAAGCTACTCATTGCATCTGTTGTGGTTAAATAACTTGTTGCCAGCTGAAAGATAATCATCCATGCAGTAATTATCCAATAGGATGCTCGTACCTATTTGCTTAGTTAAATCCAGGTGGCAACTTTTTTTTGGCCAGGCAGTGTATGCAGTGTATATCATAAATTGTCTTTTTTTGAAATGCTCAACTGTCCTGAAGAGGTTTTCAGTATGCTCTGCAATTCTCACACGTCAATGAAGAAAGGCTAATTTACAAACAACTCTATATAATGCAATACGGTTCAACTGCACTACAAATAAGATCCTTTAAAACGTAAACTGACTGAACATCTTTCTAAAAGAACTTTAAAAAAAAAACAGGACAAACACAAGGAGATACATAAAAACTTCCTGTTTTCAGCTGCGCAGAAAAACAACAACCCATTACGATGTTTGTTAGTCTAAAAGATAATTCTTCCGAAAACCAAGAAAGTCGTAGTTTTACCTCACTGAAACAGCTCAGTGAATGATATGTCTTGCACAAGATACATCACCAACATCAACATGACCATTACCTTAAACAAACTTCATCCCGTTTCTCCGCAAACAAGAGAAAGAGTTATAGCCTGATTTATCCCAAAATATTCCAAAAGAGAAATCTGGTCTGGGACCTTGCTTAGTACAGAAGTTGGGCCCGGATTATCTATTAATGTGATGGGTTGATAGATTTAGCTTTAGGTGGGTGGAGTCAGGCCCTGCCAAGATGTGGTTGGACAGACCCACCAAACTGAGCTTCAAAACTGCTGTTCAGAAATAAATGAATACATATGCCATTATCCAGACTTGGTTAGCCTCCTGCTGTTGTTGTAGTTTTATTTTCTCACTGCAGTGTATTACAGCAGCAGTCTCCTTTCTCTTTACACCCCGTCAGCTCACATAAAATGCTGCATTTATTGCTTCCTGCCTTGGTTCATCAATCTAAAACATATCCTGTAGTACATGCTGCCCTATCATTTCCTAGTCTTGCAATGTGTGCTTTCTCTGTTAGGATTTTAAAACTCCTGTAGTCAGAGCCCAGCTTTGCATGACTTCAGTGTGTGTAGTCTTTCTAATTACATATATACCCAAACTTATATTTGATTTTTGCTTGCAATATTATCTTCTAAATTGACAGTCGTATGTGTAATTCATGGAAATAAATGTTGGCAAATGAAACTTCTTTGAGAGCTACAAGCACCTAAACTTGTCTTCATTGATTTGATAGGGTCAATGATAAGCAGACACCTGAGACAGTGCGGTCGATGTAGAGTTCAGAGATCTGGGAAAAACTCACAGATTTATTGGCTCCTAGCTGGGTGATGAACAGTCTGGGACTATATATATTAGAGCAGCTACAGAGAGTAGATTATTTTAGCCATCATTATATCAGCATAAAATGTATGTGAGTACAGTTAACGAATGCAATATTACACAAATGTGTAATATGTGTTGTTTGAAGGAAATCTATAGATTTTCTCATGTGTCCGTCTGAGGGGTCTGTAAACTAAAAAGAACTTAAGATGTCCCTGGTTTGATAGCACAGTAAGAAGACCCTTTGATTCTGTAGCCAACAACACTGTCAGTGAGTGTGTGCTGTGCAGCTTTCCGTTGTGTATTTGTGGTGGTGGGTACTCAGGGGTGCAGAGCTGTGGGTGGAGCTTTCTTCACGTGTTCAAGTTTCAGTGTGTGAAGCAGGAAGGAAGAGGCAGCAGGCAGTCTCGCAGACATTGTTTCGCCTGTCTGCGAGACGCTTCTCTTTAGGCCAGCAGGCGGATGTATTGAAACCCAACCTACAAAACTTCACCCAGCTGCTCTGTTTCAGGGAATGAAAGCTTCTGTCAGCTGTTGCAGGTGTAACAAGAAAGCTAACACATTAATCTTTTCGGACAGGACGGCATAACTTTATTGGATTAATCACTGCCATTCCAGATAACTGACTCATTATAGGCCCAACCAGAACAAGGACATTAGTGTGAGTTGTGCAGCTTGTTGATGGGCCCTGGTCAGAACTAATGTAATTATTATTCCTTTACTCAGACCACATAGCGTGAATGGAACACAAAGTCATTTAGCAAACATGATATTGCTCAAATTTCACATGCATATCTTCCAGGCTTCTGTCAATTCAGACAGAATGTAAGGTAGCCTAAATAGAGCCCTGACACACTGTCAGCCTCATGGTGGATTTATATACTGTTGCTTTTATACAGAAACACAAAACAAAATGTGTAGCCTCTACATTACTGACAGACTGAATATATTCAGATATATTAGGAAACCCTGCATAAATTTCCCTCGCAATGGAGATGACACCCAGCTATATTTATCCACAAAGCCAGATTAAACAAATCAATTGAGCTGTAGCTAACTTTCTACTTCTAAACTGTATTTGGCCCTAAACACCTCTGAGTTTCACTATCTAATAGGGGTGTAACAGTATTTGTATTCGTCACACAGTGTCACGGTACAGGCGTCATGGTTCGGAGCACGAAGTCATACTGAGTGACTAGCTATTAAAAAAGAAAAAGTCGAGTCCTCACTTCAATCCAGGTGGCGGTAATGAGCGTAAAAGTTGCCAACAAACGTCATTAGCCTACAGAAGAAGAAAAAAAAACAGACGAAGAAGAAAAGTAGTGCAGAGTGTGGAGCATATGTACTGGATGGCATTACCCTGGCCTCGTACTACAGTGAGAAAACTTGAGGTTATATTTGACTAGGATATGTCCTTTAGTTTGCACATAAAACAAGTGACCAGGACTGCTTTCACCTGCAAAAATCTAGTTCATGCACTTGTCACTCTTACGCTTCTAAAACGCCTCCAACTGATTCAAAGTGCTGCAGCGAGATCCTTCTCTTCACTGGCACCTTGCAAAATCCAGAATAGATATTAAAATCCTTCTTCTTACATACAAGGCCCCTAAAGGTCAAATTTCATCCTATCCTAAAGACCTCATGTCACTCCAATAGATGGCTTGGTGTCCTGGTATACAGACAACACCAGCTTGCAGAGTCAACGCTAACCTGGAAATAAGGGCCCATACCTCAATTTACTTTCTAAGCTACTGTTCTAGTTTTAGAATATTTTTATTCGAAACCACAACCACAAGGGCCTGTAATTCTCTAGATCCCAGGATGGAAACAGGGTCTTTTCTTTTCACCAGTATCATATTTCACTCTTTAGGAAATTTCCCAAAGGGGCGACTTGTTTTTGTATGTAATGAATCAGCTGTTGTTCAGCTGAAAGGTTCTCACTTTGGACTACAACATATAGCGAACATAAACTTGCTGGTCCATGTTTCAGTGGGCTGAAGACAATGATGACCAGCTGATCAAATGTTAATGAGCTGAAAGGCTGCCTGCCAGACCACCGGGAAACTCTGGCTCAGTCCCACCATCACTCATCATTAAAGATGGATGGATTATTTTCATTGAGGTCTCAGCTCTATCTCTAAGTAGTGGTCTTTAGATTGTGTTGCAGGCTGCTGGTGTGCATATGATAAAATGCACACCAGATGACATAGTGCTACTGCAGAGAGGTGATGGTGTTGAAGGTGTGCCTGCATGTAACAGCACACAAGCTTCTATTCTGCAGAGACATTATTATTACATTATTGTAATTACTCAAGAATCCTGAAGAGAAATCTTAAGAAACATCCAGTAATACCGGAGATGATGCTTGTATGACGTATGCCCCACCGCTCTAACCCTGCTTTACAACAGCTGAGATCAGCCTGATGAATAGGGTATAAGTAATTTGGTCATAAATCTGGCATGTGTGACGTAAAATTGAGAAATATGTTCAGCCACAACATTATGACAGGAGAAGTGAATAACATTGACCATCTTGCGACAATGTTCTGCTGGGAAACTTCTGAGCCTGGCATTCATGTGGATGTTACTTAGACATGTACCTCCCACCTAGACCAGACCAAGCACCCCCACCCCATAGCAATGAAACTCCTTGATGGACTCCAGGATGCAGCCTGGCCAGATACACACAAAATCTGGCCAGGCTGCATCCTTGAACAACTCAAAAAACGTGAAGAACAGTACAAGGGGTTGACCCAAACTGATCGAGTATCTGTGGGCCCCGCTAACCACATTCTGTTGCCAGACACCACAGGACAACCTCAGAAGGCAATTGTCCATTCTCTGAGTCACAACTGTTTTGGAGGCACAAGGGAGACCTACACAATATTAGGCCTGATCGATGTATACTTTTGTATATTTTAAATATGTACACCTCCACACATTCTACCTCACCATGTTTTTTCTATGTATCACAGTAGATGACAGGAAGTTGGGTGACTGCATGGTTTACATTGCCCTTCATTTGTCACGTGTCTCCAGTAGTAGTCATAAAATTCCACAGATAGTGGGTTCAACCTGTACAAATAACTGTGGACTTTGTGCGGCGGAATGAGTAGCAAAACAGAAACCATATCTGTGAACTCACCAAGTCAGAGATTGAGTCAGGCCCACAGCTGCATTCTAGGTCATCTGCATATCCCTTCAGTGTCAGACCAAAACACACCAGAAACTAACACAGTTCTCACACCCCCACTCAGTTCACATTACATTATTCCTGTTATTGAATATGTGAACGTGTTTTAGGGTAAATAGCTGTCATTATATTTCTTCTTTCAGTTGTCTTTGTGGGAATAGGGGCGGCTAGTCATGATGTGTGAGTGGATGTGCAAGTGTCAAAGGAAGGAAGTGAGGTATTAACAAATAGTTTTGCCATACGTAACAAACATGTGGTTTTAAGTAGGAAACTTCTGTCTGCTTTTTGTAGAAGCGAGGACTTTCACTGGTAACGGTCCATAAAATTTAACTCCACGGTACGACAGAGTCATGTCATACTTTTGGTGTTGATTTGTTGATGTGTTTTTCTTGTAGATAATAGAGGTGGGCGGATCGATCCAAATATCGATAATATCGATACCAACGTTGGTATCGAGATTGATCGATATCAATGTAATGAGATCGATACTTAAGTTTCAGTTTCTCTCGTTTCATTAAAGAAGCGACCCGACTCTGTTTGTCTAGATGCCGTTGCTGTCTCAGAGCAGAGCAGGGTCATTTTGCTCCTCCTCCCCCTCGCGTGTGTTTGTTGTACCGTCACGTGACTCCGCAGCGCCAGGTGACCGAACACCGCCCACCGCTACCAGCCAGGCTCGGCCAGCAACAACGCATTACACACGAGAGAAAGAATAGGGCTGTTTGGTTAAATTTTCGGGCCGAAAATGAAACGATAGCAAGTTGTGCTATTTGTAAAAAGGTGGTAAGATACAGTGGTAACACAACAAACTTGTAAAAGCATATGGAAATTTTTAAAATCCCCCGCCCACTTGGCCCCTACAGATGCTGATAAAAAAAAGTGCACTAAAGGGGAGAAATGTTGTCTTATTTTTTGTTGTATTGTACTTCCTAAACACGTCCTTACATTATTTATAATATTTGTTGTGGAGTGATAATTTTTTACACTTTGTTTATTTAAGAAAAGAAAATCCAGAAAGAAGTTCAATGAAGGGAGAGATTAAGTTTTTATTGTAGTTTCTGAACATGCCTGAAAAATAATTTGTTTTTATTTGTCCTCAAGTGATCATTTTGTGTTGTTTCTGAACAAAAACTTTTATTGTGATAAAGTATTTTCTATTTACTTATAAACCAAATTCGTACTGAACTTTAATTGATTAATAATCCAAAAGGCAAATCACGAAAACACTTAAAATGTCATGAGAATTAATTCAGATATAGATTGATTCAGAATGATGGCGCATCCACCTTAATTTTTACAAAGTATCGATATCGGTATCGGTATCGGCGATACTGGCCCAGTATTTACTTGGTATCGGATCGACACCAAATCTAGCGGTATCGCACACCTCTAGTAGATAACTTAGATAACTTGTATTACTATTTTTAAGTAGTCTGTATACTGACAACAGCAAAAGAGAGCAAACTGAATATGAAATGTTCACAAGCACTTGCATGAGAATAGGTATCCTCCCTTAACGCTGACAACTTGTTGAGACAGGTCCATGACAGAACATTTCTACCATGCAAAAATCTTGGCAAACTACACTTGCGTAAGGGAAAAGTTTGCTCCCTTGATAATTGGGAATATTGGCCATAAAGTCACTCACAACCTTTTATGACAGTAACAGTAATTCTTCCCTGTAACTGACTGTTTGGCTAGACAGCAAGGGTTGCTGGGTAATGTTGCTTTATGATAGCCGGAGCGGTAAGGGTTAGGTGTCACTCTACATACAATGAGGCTCAGTTTTCTTGTAGTATGTTCACTCAACTCAACTCAACTTTATTAGTAGAGCAAAACAACCACAGCCGAAACATAGTGCTGTAAATAAGCAAAAATGAGGAACATAAGACAAACACTCACACTTGTACTGATGTGCACGCTATATAATGCTAGATAATAAACCAAGCATTTGAGGAGCTGATCTGTTAAAATGTTAGGTGTTTTAAATATCGCATTCTTGTACAGCATGGAGAAGTCAAGCTGAATGACATCAGAGAACGCACTGTTTACGTTACTAGATAATATCTGAACATATTTTCTTTGGCTGCAAGTGGGCATTCAACCTGCAGTAACACCCAGAGATGAAGCTTTAACAACAACAACAAAATTCTTGCCCCGCGATCAGTTTGGGTGGCTGTTGGGGAATATGGCATGTCCAGTTCGGTCCTCAGGCTGATAAACCTGACAATATTACCTCCCTGTATACTGTATATCCATGTATAGGACAGGTGACAAACCATACAGTGTGCAGACATGCTAAATAAGTTGGAGTCTGAATGGGTGTGCCAAATTTCAGAGCTCATTGGACACCGACTGTTACCTCACCAAGCAACCCACTGGCTACACTCTGTTTCCTCCTGTTCCTGCCGTGTACCGTGTACCTACATGGAACCCATAGCACACTTGAATCACACCACTGAGGCAGTCGAAAGGGAAAGAACATAAATTCATTTGAATACAGCAAAATGCAAACTCGATCTGCTTGAAGCTCTACACTACAAAACAGACCAATCCCAACCCAAAACACGGCAATTTCAGTCTGGTTGCCGAGGTCCTCTGTGTCAAACAGACTAATGCATTAGCAGTGTATAATAACTGAACACAAAACAGATGGAGAGCAGCTCGTAAGGAACACCCCATACCACTCTCCAGGCTAGTTCAGCAACTTGTAGCTGGGAAACTGGTGTTGTCTTATTTCAAACAAAGACTCTCAAAGGTTTTAGCTAGGGGAGTCCAAACTACGGCCCGCAGGCCAACAGCGGCCCGTGGTCTATTTTTAAGTGGTCCGCAGCAAATTCAAAAAATATAATGGAATGTGGTCTACACATGGAAAATGACGCTAGCGTCTTGAACGCTGCAGCTTCACCACCAAACAAGATTAATCAAAGAAGACTTATGCCACCCGCGACCCTTCACAGGACAGGCGGTTACAAAAGATGAATGAATGAATGAATGAATGAATGAGGACTTATGCAACAGGTGGCCAGAAATAGCAGAACCAAAGAGACGCAAGATAGCAAGTGACTTCAGAACGTTTCAGAGACGGTAGAAAAGTGGATGTTTTTTCACAGATATCTTTCACATACTGCAGCTGGTGCCGAACAAGATGAAACGAACCGACGACAGTTAAGCAAATGTACAACACTGTTACAGAGTTGAAATATATTCAGGTAAAAAACAGTATTCAGGCGTTAATGAGTCCAATTAATTATCTGCATAGCAATTTGAAATATACCCCGCTCCCCACCCATCATTATGACTACTAACCAATCTGAAGATGCTGATTTAAGAATGAGCTGCCAACTCTTCTTTGTAACAAAAAATATGAAAATCCTTTAATGGAGAGGCAGCTTTTTAAGGCATTATCATATATTAAGCGTAATTTGCCTACAATTATTTGGCGATCTGCCTCACCCGAGGGGCCCAGCCCTTTGTATATTTCTCCATATGTGGCCCTTAGTGAAAACACCCTGGTGCTTCAGAAATTTCTCAATCAGTGAGAACCATTGGTCACTTTAACCAACAGGCAATTCACAAATAGTATTATTTGTTTCCAAAGACATGTTATCTAAATGTTAGAGGAACGTCACAGCTCCTCACAGCCACCCACCACAGTGGACTCACACAGAGCCATATATTCTAAGTGACATTTTAAGTCGAGTTAAAATGTATTTAAGAGTCTTGGATGCATGCCCAGGCTAAACAATAAGTCCAAGCCATTGTGTGTGCAATAGCTCTACCATAGCTCTGAGTGTCATCCCAGCTGACTTTAAATTCCATTAGGCGTGATCAGTACTAACAGTCCTTTAGAATGAGCATCATCTCATATGAACACAACACAATTACCTATGCTCCCATCTGAATGCAGTGTTGACAGCTAACGCAACATCACCAGTGTGTAACACATATTCGTTATGTGTGGTTTCCTGTAGTCTTTAAAGCACGTCTGCATAAACCATGACTTAGTCTCACCACACAGTTTCCATACCCTGATTGCCTGTGTGAGCTAGGTCTGACATTTTACAGGATATTAAAATTGAAAAAGAAAATGAACACACCAGTGATGATGCCGAACCATCCACAGAATGGCAATATTTCACAAACACCCTTTAATTGAGTCGAATAATAAATAGGCTCATGTGCATATGCGGAAGTAAATTCTATTTCCACTTATTTGAGCGGAGTTTGGTCTGACGTTGCCCTCTTTGAAAACCAACTTATCTGGATGAAAAAGTAACGTTACACAGAAAGCTCAACCTGCTCCGGAACAGCGTCGCTACACCTCCATCGTCGTTAAATGTGAGAATTCAAAGTTGCACTGGTTTCAAATCGCCCGGTGCGCGGCTCGTCCACAGTTAGCTGAGAACATGGTCCACAGCCAAACAATTGTTGTTATGAAGGAGCTAATAACAGGCGTATCCATACCTGACTCGCTTTGTGGAACTGTTTCTTCAGCCCGGCCACAGACATCTTCGCCAAACGTGTGACTCTTCACCTCTGGAGGAAATATCCCGTGAAACACTGAACACGACGGGGAAAACCCAAATAAAGAAGCATTCGAAGCCACTACATCACTCACCTCCTTTCAAGATAAGATTGCAGCACGACCCACGGTGTCAAGCTCGCAAAGCTGAGGACGACGGTACCGGAAACAGCCCGGAACTTTTCAAAACAAAGGTTTCTTTGCTTTTCATAAAGCTAAACACAGCATTACTCCTACTACTACTACTACTACTACTAATCATAATCATAATCATAATAATAATTCGCAGCCCCGTCCCATGAATTTATATACAGAAAATGGGAACGTGTAGTGGGAATTGACTGCAGAGATGCAATTTTTCTATGTATGTATTGTTTTTTTTAATTATTATTTAGGCTAGTTGTACCATCACATATTTTATTCACTTTAGCTCCTAGGGCACAGGTGTCAAACTTACAGCCCGCAGGCCAAAAAGGGCCCAACGGAGGGTCTAATCTGGCCTGCAGCACAAAATTACGAAGTGTGAAAATTACATAGAAGACTGCAATCCCTTGTGTGTCCACTGTCTCAGTAAAACAGAAGTGAACAGAACACAACACTGAGGCCCAGAACTAAAGAGCAGTCAGCTCTTGTGTGCACAAATTGCACTTATTTTTATTTATTTTTTTAAGAAATTTCATTGTTTTTTTTAAGGATAGTTTATTGAATGTAGACATCCTCCTAATTTACTTGTTCATCTTTGCACTGAAACATTCATTCAGTCATTCATCTTCTTTAACCGCTTGTTAAGGGTTGGGGGGTCTGCTGGAGCCTATCCCAGCTGTCATCGGGCGAGGGGTACACCCTGGACAGGTCGCAGGGCTAACACAGAGAGACAGACAACCATTCACACTCACATTCAGACCTACGGCCAATTTAGAATCACCAATGAACCTAAGGAGCATGTCTTTGGACGGTGGGAGGAAGCTGGAGTACCCGGAGAGAACCCACAGGGAGAACATGCAAACTCCACATAGAAAGGCCCGGTCGGCCCATGGATCAAACCCGGGACCTTCTCGCTGTGAGGCATCAGTGCTAACCACCTCCCCACTGTGCCGCCCCTGCACTGAAATAAATGGAAAAAATCTGGAGTTCTCGTTACTTTAGGTTATTATGCTATTATGTTACTGATCCGGCCCTCTTGAGATCAGATCAGGCTGTATGTAGCTCCTGAGAATGAGTCTGACACTCCTGCCTTAGAGTAAGAGAGATGTCAAATCAGAATTTATTGTTGAGGGGAGGTGGGTATGGGGGGTTTGGTTATTCAAAAGAAATTGTAATATACTGTGCTATATAAGGGGCGGCACAGTGGCGAGGTGGTTAGCACTGATGCTAACCACCTTAAGTGATGATTCTAAATTGGCCATGGGTGTGCGTGTGAATGGTTGTCTGTCTCTCCGTGTTGGCCCTGCGATGGACTGGCGACCTGTCCAGGGTGTGCCCCCGTCTCTTGCCCGATGACAGCTGGGATAGGCTCCAGCAGACCCCCGCGACCCTTAACAGGAACAAGCGGGTACAGAAGATGAATGAATGAATGTGCAATATAAGAAGATTTCAATTGTAAATGGGATGAAAATCAACACAACAAAAAAATGTTTCACAAAGTTTAAAGTGGTTTCAGAACAGGTTTATGTCTTTAAATTGGTTCACTTTAACACCCATTCAGACAAATGTAGACCTAAATAAGAATCCGTCGTACTTTATTGTCATTGAAGTTTCCCTCGACGTTCTCACAATAGATGCAGACTGTACCTTCTCATGCTGCGGTTCTGCCTTACCAGTATGGCTGATGCCTTGCCTTTTTTTTTTGTACCATATTCAACCTCAATGAATGGCTCTAAAAAATATTGTTAAAGCCATGTTATGCATGTTTACCGTGACTCATTTGATTTGACACAAAATGCTACTAATTCCCACTATTCCCTTTGCCACTTTCAGTGAGGTTTTCATTATGTTTTCTCACTGTGCAGCATTTTTTTTTTCAAAAGATGCACATGTGTTTTCAAATGTTTTTACACACTTTTAATTTATATAGTTGCATTTGTTTTCTGTTTTGCAGCTGAGCTCACAGGGTCGCCCTACAGAAGCATATGCACAAAGTGTGACAGCTTTGTTCTTGAAGCAGAATCTGTCCAGATCTGTGACTCAGTATTCCTGTAAGTCTTGCACAGTTTAACACATGCTTTACATATACATTGTAATTGTTAAAACATTATTAATGGAATGATTCCATCCTGTAGATAGTGCTGACCAAAATGAACATTTAATCACAGCTGTGGGTGAAAGGCTCTCTGGGTGAAGTGTGACTGGCTGACCACACCAGCAGGGGGCAGTACAGGCTTGCAGAGTATCAGGTCCAGCTCTGATATCCAGCAGTAGGGGGACACAATGAAAGCAGTTCTTCCTGTGATGGCATGCCCACTGTGGTGAGTATATGATTAGAGTGTAATTTGTGTACAGTGTTGATTAAGATGATCATATATTGGACAGGTTCTAGGATGCTGGGGATTGCAAATCATCTCAAGGTGTTATCTATGCATGTGCTCTAGTATCTGTCTTCCCTTTATAATACTCCACTGTTACACTAATGTTGAATGAATAACATTACAGAAGTTTTTTTTTTTTTTTCATGACAAGACCTGGTGGGGCAGACTTAAAGTTTTAATGAACATGTTACAATCCACGGAAGACACCAGAGCCACAATTGAAACTTCAGTAAAACCTGTCTCCCTGTCTCCCTCCTTCCCTCCCCCTTGACTTCTATCAAACTCATCTTTAGTGTCCACCTCATCCTCTCCCACCCTTTCAAGTATTTGGAAGAATAAGTCATCTGCCGCCCATATGGTGGCTGTGCAGGGTGGCGACACCCCCTCGTATTCCTCTGCTTTCCAAGCACCCGTGGACAATCCATTCTCCCCCCCCCCCCCCCCCCAGCCTTACCCTCCAGTTCCTCTAACCCAACACACCCCACGATCCCTGATCCTCATCCCAGGACGGAGAGGTGGATCGGGTATCAGTGCCTCTGAGAGACTCCCCTCTCCCTCTCTAACATGTGGAGGGATCAGCAAGTTTGTTGCTCAGAGGGTTCAGTTTCACTTTTCTGGGATTCTTACAGTATCCCAGGTGCTGCTGGCTCACAGCAAAGCTTTGAAAATAGCACCAGCTACATTAGAATCAATAAAACTAATCCACACTCATAATCTATTTGATTCTTAGGATAATTAAAATCTATTGCTGCCTCTTTTTTTTGTAGTTTTGATCTTTGTTACAACCAGATATGATGGCATTTGTTTATACCAAAATGAATGATATAACTGAGATCTGGGAACATACATTCATTTTAAAAATAAGATCACCCAGTAAAAATACTTTAATACCCACATGTTTAATTGTCAATTTACAGTTATGTGCAATTGTGATAATGGTAAAAGCATTCAGCATTCACCAGCAGAATGGCAGAATGTAAGGAAAGTGATTCACTTCCTGCGCAGCAGTTAGAGACAGGTTGCAAGCATAGTTCGACTAAAGCTTGACGCCACAACTTGGGGGGGGGGGGGGGGGGGGGGGCATTCCCATTGTCTGACTTTTTCTAGAAAGCCGAAAAAAAGTACGAGTCACATGTACTCAAATGTGCACAAAAGCAATTAATTATGATAAAAGGATCGGGCATGCCATGATGGCACATTGTTAGAAGAAAATCCACAGAAAGTGACCACAATCATAACAACGCTCCCAGCTTATCTGATGTAAACTGCCAGTACCTGCAGTAAGTGCAATTTCAGATCTAATGCAGAGGTGGAAAGGTAGACAGCAATGGTGTCCTAATGGTAAAAGCTAAATGGTCTTGTATTTTTTGGTATTCAAAGCGGTTTACAGTCACAATGACACATCTACCCACTCAAGCACACACACATTCACAAATCAGTGACAAGCACTGGGAGCCACCCGGGGTTCAGCGTTTGCTCAAGGACACTTCTACATGTGGGATGAAACCCCTAACCCTCCAGTTCATAGACAATCTGCTCTACCCACTGATATTCTATGCAGTGAGGGAGGAGCCTCTACAGAGGAAAAATCATTGAATATTTTAAATTTAATTATTGTACCTCTTCAGCAGTTTTTGTTCTGCACAAAACATGCCTACCTTACTTTGGCCAAGCAACCTCTTACTCCGATTAGCCTGCCAAGAGCAGATCGTTTCAAGATGCAAACTGTACTTTTTGTTCTAAAATAAATTTCTGGACATCAAGATCTTTTTATTTCTGGTATAATTCCTTGGCAGACGACCCTTTCCCCCTATACCATATGAGGGCTGCTTGTGGAATCTTTCACTATCATTAGTATCAATGGGCTACTAATGATTTATAGTACCTACAGTTGGCAACCTTCCACTGTAGCATCTAAGGTGAGGTCCACACTGAAAGTTTGCTTCAGTGTTTGCTTTCAGAGATGGAACGTTATCACCGAATTGTTTTGAATACTCTTCTAGTGCGTCAAATACCAGCATTCTTCTCCTTACTTTTCAAAGGACATCAATGTGAAATGTAGGTACAGTTTTTGGCTAGCTAAATTTAAAGGAGGTAGCCCTGCGATATACTGGAGACCTGTCCAGGGTGTACCCCGCTTCTCGCCCGATGACAGCTGGGATCCAGCAGACCCTTCATAGGACAAGCGGTTACAGAAGATGAATCAATCAATCAATTTAAAGGAGGTAATGTTAATTATCTGATTTAACTGGCATAGCTGCCAGTGTGTCTAGTTTAAATAACTTTCGTTAATAAACCTGTGGCTCCTGTGAATATATTACATACACAGTATATAGGGACTTTAAACTGTGACAATTAAGGAATGACATTACAACTACTTATGAAAACTGTTGCTGGGCTCCTCTGTTAGTTAATATAGTAGTAGCACTGAGAGACAAGCTTCCAAACTTAGACTAAACTGGTGCACGTGCAACTTTGTCCCCAGTGGACGTTTTGTGATTTAATAGTCTTGTCTAACTTTTTGTACACAGATATGCCAAAAAAAAAAAAAAATAAAAATAAAAATGAAGATGATGCATAACTGCGTATTAAATTATAGAATAAACTTAGACTTAGACATACTTTATTCATCCACAAGGGAAATTGCTTGGTAACAGTAGCTCAGTTGCACACAAAAAAAAAAAAAACACTTTTGAGAACCACTAGTAAAAAGAAAAACAGGTGAAGTTAAAAAATTAAAATAATAAAATAATTAAAAAATTAAATTAAATATCTAGTAAAAATATATACAGAAAAAAACAGCAAAGCAAAATAAAATAGAATAAGCAAAAATGTACAATATTAGCATATTCAAATGAACAAGAAATAGAGACAGAAGTAAATATATACTATATATATGGAAAGGATTAGTAAGGTGCAATAATGTGCACTAACATTAATAACGTGGAGAGTTTTTGAAGTACAAAATGATAATTTTGCATGTCACCTTAACTGTTGGCACTGTTTCAAAGAGGATTTTGCTTGTCACATGGCTCCAGTCAAATGGTTGTATTGTTATACTGTACAGTATGTTGAACACAGAACCAATTGACTATGTCTGATATGACAGTTAGGCAAACCCCCAAATAGTAATTACTTCACATTGTCATTTCCCTCATCTGGGCACAGCCTTTCAGCCTCCTACAACTATACTTCTTGTTTAAGCCTCATGGCTGTTTGCAGGTCCGTTTTCAGCAACATCAAGCAAAGCAGCTGTTTAAAGTAAAAAAGGATGTACAAAGCCACTATTCTCTACCTTCCCAGCTACAAACAAAGCAAAGCGGACAAACACAAGTAGCGACTAACTGGTGGACTTACTGTATTGGAGAATGGGTGGTAGACCAAAACAAACCAAAGAATAATGAATATTGATAGTAACACAACCTCATGTCATTGCTGGTGTTGCTCTATATCTGCTGGTGTAATTATTTGCCCTTAAATGAGTTGATGATATGTTAAGTATGTTATTGCAGTATATTCCTTTGTCCCCATGTAGATGAAAGCAAATCAATGCAGCTTTAGGTCAGTATTGCATAGTTTGGTTTTTTAAAAGTGTAATATGTTTAAAACAAATGAAAGTGAATGTGCCATTTTATTCAGATGATTCCACCTGTTTCCAGTGAATCATGTTTTCTTGATAGTGCTGCTGTTTGCCCTCTTCTCATTTCTTTCAAGGCACTGACATTCATTTCGACAAAATTCGACAAGCTTATGTTGAGTGCAAACAAGCAGAAATACATCTGCTCTACTCCACTGGTATGATTTTACGCCTTCAAAAAACAGTAACTTGATTAGATGCTTTACTATTTATTATGTATTAGTGTTTGTCCAGAAAAAAAGCAGATGCAGTACATGACGCACACGAAAACGTCTCTGTGCAGAGCATCAGGGCGCGCAGCAGCTGAAGCTGTGAGTTGATTCAGATGGATGTTTACGACAGACAACAGGGTAAAAATGATTTACTGCTATCAAGTAAGTCTGGCAAATCTGTGCCCACTCCATTTGTGTCTTGCAGTAACATTATGTACTGATGGAATTCATCAAGATGACAGTAAACACACTTTTCAGAGGGTCTTAGGAGATCACGTCGATACAGTTTCTGTCGGTACTTCTCTTCAAGCTTTAGTCTAGGTATGTTTTCTAGGTATGTGTTCAAAATGAATCTGTCCTACACACAGTTTAATATCAGAAATCTGATGCCGGAAAGGGTCCTTATTCTTCTCTATCTGTTCTGTGATTACCTCTGAATAGTTTCTTAAAGTGGCCTATTGCTTCTTTAAAATAGCCCGAAAGATGCCAGTTGTTCTGGATAAAGATACAGCTCTGTGGAGGAAGCTGAGCAAGTGCTCCACCTCTACAGATCAACCAGTTTCGCTGTTGAATATTGTCGCCTACATACTGCACACAGGAGGGACTGAAATAACCCAGTGTGCCCTCTCTGAGAGGTACTAAATTTCTGCAACGTGCCAGAGAAAAAGGATGGGGGCCACTTGTCAGAACTCGGTTTTGCAGCTCCTAAGTGATGAGGAACAGCTCTGCAGGCTCACTAATGTACAGTAAATGTGATGGGTGGGTTGAATTGTTGAGTTATGCAAGGCTTTCAGCCTTCTGTAATAGTGCGATACGTTGGCATGTTGCGTAACAGATTTGCCCCACTAGCTTTTTCATGCTGCCCCTACGATACTTCCACTGGTCCTCGTCCATTTCTAACCATGCCCTTTAACTTTGCATACCAGTATTAGAGCGATTAATTCTCCTCTTCAATAACTCTAAGAGGCTTTTTTGGGGAGTGTAGAGTATGCCATTTTGCAGCAATGCACATTTTATCTGCTGAATATGACTGCCATTTCATTGTCTTTCCCATTTGTTTCATGCCAAAAGAAAAGATCATAGAAATATAATCATAACACTGTTAATAAAGGTCCACAAAGCATCCCTTGTCTAGACAGGCATTGATGTTGCTGCATCTGTGTGTCTACATGCCTGTTTCGGTCTCTACCTTTGTTTTTGTTCGCTCACGGCTACACATGAAGAGATCAAGGTTGACCAGAGACCAATCTCTGAATCGAAGTCTTACTTAATGTGTCATTTAGTCTCCCAGTTACTTCTTTATCCCCATGACATTTCCATTTATTTTTTAATGCAAATGGACTATAAGAATAAATACTGGTGCCTAAAATGACCCAAAATAACGGACATTGTTCCAGGGACATCAAAACAAGGACACCTGATTGATACCTGCAAGGGTCAGCTCAATGAAAATACAAAAACTGATTTTTGTTTACTGACCCATGCCAACATAATCTATTATCCTTTCATACCAAAAATTAGATTTTTATTATTCCAATTTTGTTTTATTTTATTTACATTTGATGGAAATGTCTTAATGTCTACACTGTGCTGCTGAAGTTCAGTTAATTAATAATGTATCATATACTATATATACCCATCTGAAGAGGTACACTGAAGAAGTAGAAGCCAGGAGAATCTACACAATGTTCTCCACCGAGTCATCCGAAGTGCTCCCTCAGGTTACAGGGTAATCACACGAGACAATGGCCACTAACACTGGAGACTGAACAAAACAATACTGGAAAAGCAAATATTGAGGACACCAATGCACAGTGGCTAGTGTACCTGATAGTTGACCACAGCAACCTCCCTGTACAGGATCCAGTAACCATCACAGTGGTAGTAGACATTCAAGAAAGGGTCTCAAGCATGAAGAGCTGGACAGCAGCAGGCCATTATATGATCCATTCCTACTGGCTGAACAAACTAACTGCACTCAATGAGTGCCTGACAGTAAAAATTGAGCAGGTGCTATGCAACTCACCCTGAATGGCTCACTGAAGGCCAGAGAATTCTGATTCTGAAGCATCCCCAGAAGGGAGCAGTCCCATTCAACTACCAGACGATAACCTGTGTCTGCACAATATGGAAGCGTCAGTTATGAATCGTAGCCACTCAGATGAGTAGGCACACGGCTCAAAAAAGCCACTACTGGTAGTTAGACCAGACACTCAAGACTATAAGAGCAGGCAGACCAATCTGTGTGGCTGGATTGACTAAAACAAAGCCTACAACTCAATGCCTAACACCTGGAGTCACCATAAAGTGGAGCATATACCAAGGGGATTCTCCATGCTGCTGTTCTGCATAGGCCTAAGGCTATCAACACCTGCGCCTTGCCAATCATCAGATACCTGGCAGGTATAATAAGTTGGCCAAAAGAAGCATTAGAGATATCAAAATCAAGAGAAGGAAGCTCCTCACAATGCATGCAGGGTTTCCCCCCAAATCCAGCACCTTGAGGCTGTACACCAATCAGAAGGAGGGAGGTTGAGGACTAGGTACACTATTAGATAAATCAGATCCATGAGTACATCAGGAAGATGAACATCAGGCCCCCACTGATGAAGAGCTTCGTTACTACATCGGGCAGCAGAAACATGAGGAGGAAGAGAAGGAAGAGCAGGAACCATCGTGGCAAGAGATAACAGAAGTGACTGATATTGAAAAATCCTACTACCAGTGGCTGGAAAAGGTTGGACTGAAAGACAGCACAGAGGCACTAATCGTGGCTGTACAGGAACAGGCTCTGAATACAAGGTCAATCGATGCCAGGTTTTACCACACCAGGCAGGACTCCAGTTGCCTGCTATGAAAACAGCAGGAGACCCTTCAAGCTTGGGTTCTCTACCAGAGGCCTAGTGGTTAATCACCAGTGGTTAATAAATATAGGTATTTTGTTGTTGTTTTTGTAATATACAGTGTATAGCATCTTTTGAGTCTTTGTGTCTGCTGTTGGTCTGTTTAGTCTGTTAGCATGTTTTCACCACTGTGGGCGTGTCTGCCTCTTTCTTTCTGTGTGTGTTTATGTGTGTGTGTGTGTGTGTGTGTGTGTCTGCGTGTTTGTGTGTGTGCGTGCGTGTGTATTGGTTCTTATCAATGATATGCAGAGATTTTAGCTGATGCTGATGCTGAACTAAAACGAATACAATACAATCCGAAGCGTGTCATCCACAAAGATACAAATTGTGTTTTTGAATGGCTAGAAAATTGAATGAAGGAGTCTTGCAAACATATGGCTTTTTATTTAATTGCAATGAATATTGTAACATTAATTCAAAGGAAACACCTATCAACAAGTGTCAGTTTTGCTCCTTTTTTTGAAACAAATACAAACATCAAACAAATGGGATCTTAAATCTGACCCCCTGCAATTAAATAGACAATTAAAAAAATATGTAGAATACAGAGCAAAACCAGAACAGTAAATCATGGTGAAAAAAAAAAAAAATCACTAATTTACAACACAGTTTTCTTGTTCATTCATAAGAAAAGACATGTAGTGATGAAATTATCCTAGTTTATACCATATATTTTTTTTTGTTTCTTTCAGATAACAAATTACTCTATTCACAGAATATACAGTTAAATAAAGATTTTGTCTACCAGTTCTTTTTCGGGGTGTGCTCACATGTGGGGCCA
The DNA here is from genome assembly GCF_963514085.1 of Chelon labrosus. NCBI lineage: Eukaryota > Metazoa > Chordata > Actinopteri > Mugiliformes > Mugilidae > Chelon > Chelon labrosus. The sequence goes on along the minus strand of NC_140339.1, from coordinate 27,764,461 downwards.
CTATTATAAACTGCATTTTTTCGTGATTATTTCTCAGTGTTTGACTCTTTCACAGTTCATACTTCTAGCCTCCAGAAACAGCAATTCCTTAATCATGCCTTGTTCTGTGAGCTCTACAAAAACACCATGTAGATATTGTTCCATCACTTCAGCCAACGTTATTTCATTATTGTTTATTTATTTTTGTTCATTTCAAGCCTGGATACTGCTGGGGAAACCCCTTAATACTCCATACCCCTTCCATAACATGAAGAAGAGGTTTCTATATGCACCTGTCAAGTGAGGAAAATCTTTGGTCAGGATTAGCAGTTTGCAACAAATAGAACAGCAAAGACAGATCATTAAACACCATACAATAACTTATCAGTCAAGCTCACAACACTATAGCTTTTCAACAGAGACTGTTGAAGACCATTGTTCAAATAAATGAAATGACATGTATTGTTACTTCACTAATGCTTTTGATCAATATCTTATGCACAACTTCACAGAAATGATGTGGACATCTGACAACAAAACACTAGAAAAGATCACTTGCATGATACAGTGTGATTTACTGTAAGTCACTAAGACAGCACATGTAACAATTCAGTCCACTTTAACTGGGCTGAAGGGCAAACCAATACAAAAATCTGCACCACATTACAATAGTTCATTTAATACTAAAATTAATTTACCCATAGGCGCATGTTTTGGTTGTTATTTATATGTTTTATGTTGTCTGTAAACACTCATAGATGCAAGTACTGCTTTTTAAAATTTTCTTTGTAGAAAATACCATTTGTTCCAAAAGCAAATTTCCTTTGACACAACAAATGAACTGCTGGCTGTCCTTAGTTTTTTTTTTTTTTATCTTTTCATCTTTTTTTCCCAAATTATGACTGTGACTGACCATGGTATGGAATTTAAAAAGTGCTAATTGGTGACCCTTTCTAGGTACCCCCCCAAAAAAACAAACAAAATAATTAAATTGAAGGAAATAAGTCATCTTGGCATTGAGATCAAATCCCTACTCCTGGTCCATTGTGGCACTTGAGCTAACAGCTAGGTTCCTATGGAGGTTTGGGTTCTGGCTGTGCCTGTTTCTGCTCCGCACAGATGAGAAGGAAGTATCACAGCCAGGGACTTTACACTTGTGAAGCAGTCGTAGATGGACAGTTTTGTAATGTGCTCTGAATGTGCCCTTGTTGCTGTACACCTTTTGGCAGATGTGGCATGTTATTGGAGATCCGCCCCCACCTCCCTGAAGCCCGCCTTGCCCCCCTACACCCAGTGTCCGCTCTCCCTCAGGTACTAACTCATCACCTCCAGGCCTATCCACGCCATTGCCTTCACAGCTTGCATCACTGTCGTCCATGGGGAGTGCCTCCTCGTCCTCTTCAACCCCCTCCACTTCCTCGCTAGCTCCATCTGAGTCCCAGGAAGATCGACCACTGCCAGTGCCACGAGGTAAGGCAGAGGAGGAAGTGCTCAGGTCCAGGACTGCAGCATCCTCCCCACTTTCACCGCCCTCTCTATCTCCTAATCTCTCCATCTCTCTTAAAGGAGATGCCCCAGCACTGTCTGATGCAGTAGACATTTTGCTCATAGGAAAGACCAGGCCCATGCGATTATGTCCTCGGAAGATCACTGAAGTCTGGCTGTTTTGGTCTCGATGGGGCAGATCTCTGTTTCGCTGATCTTGGCAGTAGTCCTGGCCAACAAAGTCTCTGTTTCTACAATGGGATGTGGGTGAGTAGAGGGTGTTGGCTGGGTTGAATGAGTCTTTGGTCAGCAGCTTGTGGTGCAGGTTCAAATTCGCACTGTGTCTGTAGATAAGAAAAAATCAAAACAAAACATTAAAATCGAACGATAAGTGTATCCCTTTTATTGCCATTTCTACTAAGTCCACTCCACTTTTTTCCACAACATAATATAAGGAATGAACCCATCTGAAGTACCATAGTCAGCCACTTTGACTGCTAAATCAGCCAGCTGTGCTTCGACACTGATGTAAACAATTACTTTGTGGTCATAGTTCTATTTATACTACTACTGCATGTGAAGATAAGCTGCAACACCTTAGAGTTGGGATGAAACTCTTACCTCTCTGGAAATCGTAATATTTATACAATTAATCAACCAGCAATTCTGATAACTTGTGTCAGAAAATAAAGAAAATATGGCTACAGCTTACCTGTCTCGGCTCCTGCGCGAAGGAAAGGCAGCGTTGCAGCCATCAACTGTGCACATGTGCATCTCTTTCAAGTGGACATTTTGGTAGTGCATCTTGACACTGTAAGGGTTTTTAAAGGTCTTACTGCAGATTTCACAGTGGTGTGTCAGGTCAGTGTTTGGATCAAGGTGTAACAACCCTGAGTCCCCATAGTCATCTGCACATCCATCTGATCCCTCCCTCTCTATGAGCTCGAGAGCACCTCCATTAGTCAACCGGTCCTCACTTTCCTCCCATTTTAGCTCTGAGGTCTTGTCAGGTGCAAGCAGTGAGTTTGCATGCTCTCTGTCCTCCATTTGTTCATTGCCACTGGATTCCTGACAGAGTAGGTTGTTGTCACAGTGGTTCTCCATCAGCCTATTTTCAAAGGTGATGATCCCTGATTCAGTCTGTCTTGTCCTGTCATCTCTTTCATCCTTTTCTGGCATTTCTCCATCTAAAGTTTGGTCCAACACATGCTTGGTATTATACCTTCCGTTGTCTTTGCCATTGTAAGTTTCTCTTGCATCCTTCTCGTCCCCAGCTTGTCTTGTGTACATATGCCCTTCTACTTGGCTACCGTCACACTCATCCTTATTCCTACCCTGTAAAGCACCCTCATCCTCAGAGCTGCTCTCCTTATCCTGATCATCTTGCTCTACCATCTCCTTCTCTATCTTTATTGGCATACTTGACTTACGAGACTTTTTCTTTGGTATAGGGTCTGTCATGCAAGGTTCAGGAGCTGTGATGGGTTTGACAGGTACTGAAGAGGACAACAGAGGAAGGGAGGGTAGTGTTCCTGGGGTGTTGGCAAGTTCTGCTGGGGTTACCAGGCTTCTGTAAAAAGGCAGGACTGGTTGTACAGTTTTTAAGTTGGGAAAGAGAATGCCACTCTGGCTCATGCTGGGGAATGAGCTGCTAGGGAGCTTCGAGCCAGTGTCCACATGGCTCACCATGTAACTGGGTATGGACTTATGGCTTTCTGCAGAGCAAACAGAGATGGGAGTGCCATATTCAGACCTCTTCTCGCCTTGAGAGCTTTCATCAGCAGACAAGCTGCCTCGCATGTCTTTGTCCCGGTTGTTTCGGTTCATGGGCATATGTAGCCGTGGATTTGGATTAGCACTATGCCTATTGCGACTGCGCAATGAACTAAACACCATGTTGCAGCCGTCGATTGTACACTTATGCTTAATCTTCAAGTGCACTGCATTATAGTGAATTTTCAGTGTGCCTTTGTCATAAAATGTCTTCTCGCACGCATTGCAAAATACACGACCCTTCTTTAAAGAACCTCCTCCCGCACTACCTCCTGGGATCCCTCCACTACCACTCCCGTTACGGTCTAGAGAGCGCAACTTGCCCTCGGGTGACATCTGTGTTACATCAGAGCTCATGGAGGGCGTACATGGTGTGGAAGGTCCATCTGAGTAGTTGTCACTAGCAGAGAAATCATCTGCCTCGATCTTTGTGTTGGCAGAGAGGATGTCCATTGGCTTGTCTCCACTTCGATCTAAATCAGCACAGAATGAGACAGAGCTGGAAGCAAGCAGGTTGCTCTCTGAAGGGTGTGAAAAGGGAGAGGGATTGTCACTCCCTAGACTGTCTTGCCCTTGATCATCTCGTCTCTGATTCTGCAGCTCCACAGACCCACGGCATTGCTGCTGGTGCTGGTGCTGTTGGTGTTGCTGGTGCTGCTGCAGACTTCCCGTCGGCGACCCGAGAAATGGCGCAGGGGCAGAGCCTAATAGCTGAAATGGCAGCATGAATGCCATGCTGTTGATAAAGTTCTCAAAGTGGTGCATGCTGTTGCCACTCAGCTTGTCAACTTTGGATGTGGAGATGCTGGCAGCGGTGCGAGGCGTGTTGCGCTCAATGAAAGTGCGAATATCTGAGTTGGTGCGGGTGCTGGGAACCAACACCGCTTGGCCCTCTTTGTCTTGTAAAGCCATCAACTCCACTATGGACTTGGTCTCACCAAAACGCAAGAACTGCTGCAGTGTGGCAATCTCCTCCTCGAATGTCATAATGGCCCACCGGTCCAGAACCTTCCCTGCTATATCCTACCGAAAATACAAAGAGAACAGGAATATCAGTATGATACAGGAAAGGGTAGAGTGCAAAGGGAAGGAACAGATTGAAGAGGATAGAGAAAGTGAAAAAAAAAAGAGAAAAGAGAAAGCAATTTCATCATCAGCATTAAAAGGGTCTGTTGGGTTGCTCATACATATTCAAAGAGTAGGTTATGTGACACACCTTATAAAGAGGATTGGCATGGCGGTTAAATAAAGGAATCAAATGGAGCATTAATACTAGTGGGCAGCAGAGAACCCTGAGAAACCTCATTACACAGGCTCACAGTGTTTCATCTTGCAGGTCATTTCTCTTCATTTAAATCATGTGTATTCGCCAGGAGACAGAAAACACAGACACACTTGCGATGAGAACATGCATACTAGCATGCTAGCAGGCGCATACTCATTTACACACTCACAAAGGGGTGCAGGAATCGATATGTGCACAACATATCATACACACATAGTGGGGGAGGAGGAGGTGTTATCAGAAGGCGCCTCACATTGATCAAGCGGGTCCTTTCTCCCTTAGCCCGGCAGTAATCACATGTGAGTTTGGGGGTCTTTCAAAGTGAGGAGCGGCTTCGTGCCATAACCATGATTAATATTTCATCACAGAGCATTCATCGGGTGCCTGTCGAGGATTCTGACTCTAGACTCGCCATTAGATGAGCTAACATGAATTTAACGCAGTCCAACTTGAATACTTGATGATGTACTAATCGAAAGGAGATCTTGCTCTGACATAGTGCTTGTAGCCCAGGCCTTGGCTGGCTTGGCACTGGCTTGAGAGGGAATCTGGAGCAAAAGACATAATATTTACAAATCTACCCAACAAGCTTATGGTACCACAGCATCAAGCAAGCCATCAGCAGGGTACCAAGAGAGTTCACGGCATTGGTCCCTACATCACATCCCTCTCTCTCTTGTCTTCAGCCATGCTTTTCTGACTCTCCTTCTCCCTTCTCCCCCCCTTGTATTCCTCAGAAATTCCTTCTGTCTCTCTCTATGCTCTCAGGCCGCGCAGAAGGTGTTTTAACCCTGTCCATCAGACATCTGAATCACTCATGTCACATGTTGCTGTGCCAAGTCTATTTGTCTGTATTTTATACACCTAACTGCAGTGTTTGTGAAATGGGTTAGGGTTAGGGTAAGAGCCTGGGAGCTTCCAAATCATGGTTGACCTACAGGTTGACCCAAACCTGTGACAGAAAGACTTATGGAGCATTTGGTGTGCACATTGCACACCAAATGTCAATTATTTTTTTAAATCAGCAATTTGTATTTTAGTAGTGTTGAGAATCAGATACACACAATGATCTTAGTGCAATCCTAACAAGATATATATTAAACACAAAGACAAAGCAGAACACAGGGTAAAAGTTTTTCTCCTCACTGCTCACCTGGAGCACATATCCTCGTATGTAGTCCTGCAGAGTCCAGTCAAGCGCGTTGAGGATCTGGATGACCTCCTCCTGCTTGAGGACAGAGAAAAGGCGGTCCAGGAGGATCTTGAGGCGGATTGGAATGGCTTGCGTTCCGTACAGCATCAGGCTGCAGATATCAAATACCACATTGGAGTGCACAATTTCCACCTGGCTGCTCTGGTACATGTGGTGCACCTTCAGCTTGCTCAAGGCTGGAATACAAGTGTCAGATTTTACTGCATTAGATTACATTAACTATATTAGGTGCCAACGCTTACATGAAGAGAAGGCAGATCAAGAAAAAAAGAGAAACAACACTGGGTCAAAAAAGTATGAAGGAGTAAGAGGGGGTAGAGCAAGTTTAAGACACTAGTGTAAAAGAAAAAGAAAAGGAAACGCATATAAAAAAAAATGCATTATAGAACAAATACTAAATGTATAATTGGCACTTAAAAATGTGGGGTAATAATTAAATGCTAGAATAAGGAATGAGAATTGATGAACAATAAATAAGAGAATATTATTTACAGTAGTACTGTTTGTAAACTCTATTAATTTTATTAAAGGCCAATATGTTGTTATTATTATCAGGATAATTACTGGAGAAGATATGGAGGGTTCATGGAGAATGCTGTAAATTTCTGCATTATTCTGTTTTACTTTGTAGAGCACTTACTATACTTAATTGCATGTCGATAATCGCCATATGACAAAACTACTGTGATGGTGATTCATGAAACAACAACGTTAAATCAGTGGAAAAATGACGCAAATGTTGGAGGCATTAGTATAATTACAGTAAATAATTATGACTAGGCTAAGAGACCAAGTAAACCCTACACCGTATGTTATTTCCAGCTTCCATGACCCATAAAATCATCTTTAAGGCACAAAACAACAACTTCTAAGGTAAATGTGGTCTTAATGTTTCTTCTCACCGCTATTACCAGTTTGTGTAAATACAATGTTTGATGCCAAATGTAAGCTAGTGATAGAATAATCGTTTAAGATGCCACATGCAGCTACATAAAGGTCCGTTCATTCAAATTAAAATAAATAAATTAAAAAAAAAAAGTTACCAAAAAAAAAAAAAAAAATGCATTTCCGCCATCTGTCCAAGCAGATTGTATTTTATTCATCGAGATTTTGAGATATCTGTCACAATATTTTGGCAAAACTCAACCTTAATCTGTGGTCCCCACAGTACTGGTGAACTTGAAAAGTGACATCCTGAAATGTCTTTGTGGATAGGATGACTTAATAATACTATTAATACTACTACTACTACTACAACTACTACTACTACTACTACAAATAATAATAATAATAATAATAATAATAATAATAGTAAAAATTTTAGCATTGACTTTAATGACTTGTGATTTTACTTTGGCTGCAGCCTTTTGACCAAAGATTTAAAACGGTATTATGAAAGGTGTGCAGTAAATCAAATCTCAGTTCCTAGCTATACAGTGGCATAAAAAAAAATAAAATAAAAATAATTATAAAAATAAATGACACCCCAGGTCACTTTATAATGGAGCAAACAAAGAACGTACAGCAACATGACAGAAATTACAACTGAACTAAACATCTTTCATTATTTCTGTAAATTTTATTTGCTGTTAAACAATAAGAAATGTTTGACTTTTGATGTGAATAGAAATTTAGTAGTCAAGAAATAAGGCTTATTTGTGATTTTCCAAATAATAAATTGGTCCCACAGTTGAAACATCATTTCCTGTAAAGTAGTCACTTCGGACAATCTACAAAGCTCACAGTCGAAGGATTTCGTTAGGTCTCATACTGATGACACTGTCCATAGGAAAACAGTTTACAGTTTTGTGTGTGCTATTGTAATTAGTGTTTTAATTTTGATATAGATTTTTGGGAACAACTAATTTAACTCTGTTCAACTCTTTTGTATTGTAATGCAAGCAAGAATCTCCGAGGCAGACCCTTCAAAACCTGGACAAATTAAACCAAACTGGGCTTGGCTAGAATATATAGGTGTTGAATGAAAAAAACAACAATAAATAATATGTTTATCCTATCCACCCATAATTTAAGAAAGCTTCAGCTGTAATGTATTCGCATTAAACTTTACAATGAGCTCTTACCGTGTGCCACCCAACCATGCTTGCAGTTTTCGCACTGCCTCCTCTTCAGCTTTCCAGGCTTGAAGCCGTCACAGTTACAGTTCACCAAAGTGCAGCAGATAGCCTGTTAATAGAAAAAAAACAAAAAAACAGAGCACACAAGAAAATTAATCTCCACTTTTACAGGACACACTCGATCAAGGAGGAGTTCTTAAGCCCTTGATTTCGACCTTCTGTAAAAGCAGACCGACATAGATGCTACATATTCAGTGCTTTCTTATTTCCGTACTTTTATGAAACTGTCTGATGTGTTGAATCTTTGTCACATTTGACCTAACTCTGTTCATTAACTGAACCGCTAATGGATTTTATGTTTTCAGGATAAAGAAGCAGTAAAGCAGAGTAAGTGGATGTCGAGACTCAAAGTGAGGAATGAATGGCAATAACGAATAACAAAGTTTTCTGAATAGCTGCTGACTTGGCAGCAACCCTGCAGAGAAAATTCCAGCATACTGATACGCTAAAAATGACTTTCCCAAATCATTTGCACGCCAGGAATGGAGGCAAAAGCATCATCAGATTTATGATCAAAGCCACTGTTGTTAGTGGTACATGCTGAAAACCTTGGGGTGCCTGTGCTATGCCATTTCTCTCCCTCTGCATCTATAATGCATGATCAGTGGGGTTTTAGCATACACGAGCAGCATGCTTAGCTCCTTGCTGGAGCTTACTCCCTCTCCAAGGATGGAGAAGGAGAAAAAGTGTGGGTGGATGGGTAGGGAACCCCTCCTCCTCATTTAGTCATTCAATTGCTCCTGTGCTTGAGGCTGGGATTGTCCTTGAAATGTGGGATCGTGTTATTTCACCTTACAGTAACCTCTCATCATTAGGGCAAATAAACCGGCCTGGGTTGAAGGTAGTTGCAGGTAGCTGACCTTGAAACATAGATTAGTAGCTGTGGCTTTTAGTCCCATGACTTCTGTGTGCTTTGTCTCTCTCTCTTTCCTGTTTCTTTTCTTCTTTTTTTTTGTCCCTCAAAATAGTGGCGTGGCGTAAAAACCCCTTTACTCATCTCTCAGCGATTTAATCCCGTCATTACAGAACACCAAGACCCAACATGGCCCAATTAGTCTAATCCCATCCCACTGTGGGTGCACACACACCTCCCGCTGCTGCTCTGCCTAATATACATCTTAATCAGGTGCCCCTGCTCACTCACACACACACGCACATTCCGATGGAGAGTGTGGTCAGAGTCGTTTATCTTAATTAGTCAGTTGTTTCTTGAGATCCCGAGGAGAACAAGTATTAGAACAAGAATGGGGGGAAATATGGCAGCACAGGGCAGGCCAACACTACAGTGGCTCTCTGTGACCAAACCCCCCCTCCACGCACACACACGCACACCCCACTTCTCTTTGCTGTTGTCACAACGAAGGCACAGCTGTTCCCATGCATCAATGAAGTTGATGACAAGAAGGCTAATTGCACAGAATGATCCGTCAGTGTTTTTGAAGCCAAGGATAACACAATGTTGCTGTCTTTACATCACTAATTTATAGCAGTATAGTCGCGCGCGCACACACAGACACACACACCACCGATACTTGCACCTTGCACACATTACATCTTATTTTATGAGAGTACATTGGCTTGTAACATGCTTTTCTATTGAAAAGAATATCTGTTGACAATGAAATTTGATTTACATTGCTGTATCAATCAGCAGTATTTTATTTTTGTTAGCCAATGCTGCTTGTAAGATTAAATCCTACACGTGTGCACACCCAGCTGTGTAATATGGCTGGAGGTCATGAAGGAAGGCGAGCGATCATGAAGTTAAATAAAGACAAAAGTGCAAGTTCAAGGCAAGGAAGGCACGCCATAAAAGCAGCATCCACAGCAAATGTAACTTATAATCATTCATAAAAATCATAAAAAGGGTTTCATGAACTCCTTAAAATTTCAAGATGTTATATATTATATTTTTGACTTTGTCTCAGATCTTGAAAAACATATACTGTCATTATTGAGTATACATTCTGAAACAAAAGAACAGCCATGCTATCTGGTCAAAGTGGAATTCATTCATTCTCTCATTTCACCAACATTTGGCCAACAACTAGAATATACTACACACACAAAGAGAGAGACCTAGAGGGAGAGAGTGTGTGCGAGAGAGAACGAGAGAAAAGAAATAAAATACCTCTACTATTCAACTATTTATGTAACAGTCCCTTTGCCATTTAAAGTAACAATCCTGAAAAGCCGCAGTGCATTAGAGAGGTAACAGAAGTGAAGAGCTGCTTGAACAAATTCAGTTTGACAGGTACTAGTTGGCTTAATGCGGTGGAAAACTATTCAATTAGCAGCAGCCCAACACTAACTTACAACTTTCAAGCAGCGGAGAAAGAATTTGTGTATTTTTGTATGCAAAAGAGTGGATAACAACGGGGCTATCAGCAGCTCTGAGAGGGTGACTGACGGCCAAGTGAGGACAGATCAGATTACTGTCAGCCATTAATCAGTTTGCAAGAAATCTCAGCAAGGAAATGCAGGATCCTAAATGCACTGCACATATTGTTCAGTTAAGATGTTTTTTTTTTTCGCCTCGAGATTAATGTATTTTGTCAACAAGCAACAAGCCGTCACTTACACAGTAGCTACAAATAATTTTTACATCTGAAAAATGAATAAATCTAAGACAGTGATTATTATCATTAGTCTTTTTTTTTCACATTTTACAAGTCAGTATTATCATGTGACTGGACTGTAAGAACCAACAATCTGCCTCCATATATTGATACAGCATGCTTATAAAAGATGAACTAGTTGTAGCTAAGGGATTTATTAATAATGTATAGGCTGTTGTTAATGCTGATCGGTCGTAGGAGAGTAAAAAGAAAACTGATCAGAGAAAATCATCTGGGCTGGCGTTCTTCTAAAAAAGCTCACAACCTGCTAAAGCAATACTTCTTCTGGTTTGTAGTTGTTGATAGTTTAGTGATTCGTTCTCAAAAATAAAAAAATACAACAAAAGATTCTAAAGCGAGCGCCGGTTGTGTTTCAGTAGGTCAGAGAGTTAAATGACTGTCATTAGAGAAAAAGAATAAAATTTTAAATTGTTTGTATTTGCCTTTTTTCGTCAACCATGAAAGCACAAAAGGGAATTCACAGAGATCCATAGGATCTGTTAACATGTAATGGACTTTTTCTCTTGTTGTAGTTTTTAAATTACAAATAATAATGGATTACGTGTAAAAATTGTTTCGTCAACAAATGAAATTAATATGTCCATTTAAGGCCATCGCTATTAATAAAACTATATATGGCCAAATCATATTTAAGTAAAAACACACACACACACATACACACACAGAGGAAATGAATATTAAATATTTTATCGCAGCCGGAACACCCTTTACACTCAGGAATTTAGTGGGAGGACAGTGTTCCTGGTACCGCTGAGATATCCGATATCCCACTAAAACAACTTCAGCCAGTGAACCCACCTCAGCACCAAAACCTGTAACTGCACTGACTCTACCTGACCCCACAACTGGGTCCTTGCGTGTGTGTGTATACATGAACACAGAACACTGTCTTTGGACCGAACTGTGTAAGTAACAGCAAGGTAGTAAAATGTTAATTGACGACAGACTTTAGTTAAAGTGAGTTAGGACACATGAGCTGCTCAGCAGGCTTTGTTATGCTGCCTCAGCTTATGATTTACTCTCACTGCACTAAGACAGAGGAAGCACTTTAACATGCAGATGCAGATAGAAATCACCCACCCTTGAGATATTCTCTAATATACTTAACAGGTTTTGCATGACATATTTAACTTTTTGCAGACAAACTCTCAGCCGCAAACCCATTCAGTCTCGCCCGCGTCTTTAAAGTAAACGTCATCACAGTAGCTGCTTAAGTAACTTAAATTAACAAAACAGAAATGAAGGCATGTCTGTTCCTTTAACACTGCATTGGTCATGAAAAAAAGAGAAGAGAAAACCAGGAAAATCTTAGGCTAGTGCAAGTAGTGACAGGCTGGGTTTGAGCCTATTAAGAGTCCATACAAGCCCAAAGACAGCATGAAAAACTCATTATTTGAAAGTCATCCAGCAGTCAATCACAACCAAGCACACACACACACCAATACACTACTGTTTCAACACTAAAACGGTCAAAAGATAGCACATCTTTACCTGAAGATCCATGAAAAAATAAAAAAAAAATAAAAATCTTGGCTTCTTTAAAGAAAGATTAAAAAGAGATGAGGTTGTGGTGGGGGGAGAAGGAGGCACGCCAAAGTTTGATTGTCTTCTTGGTGTGTGTGGCTCTCCTTTAGGAACTCGGAGGGAGTATTTGGCTCAGAGAGGGAGTAAATGAGGGGAACATGTTAGTACACTGAGTCTGAGAGAGTTTGGCTCCCAGCTACGCTCTGATTAATATCAGATCTCCCTCTCTCCTCGCCTGCCTCTTGACGATCTTGTCACATCTGGCTGACAAATCCTCACAAGCCTTTTGGTGGCAGCGAAGAGCTGATGCTAGGGGTGGCTGCTGTGTGTGTGTGCGGAGTTTCGGGGTGTTAAGGAGGTAGATTGGGGCCAGGAGGGGCGGATCACAGCTCGAGGAGACGCTGAAGGGGATAAAAGATACACACACACACACACACACACACACACACACACACACACAAGTACCCCCAGCCCCTCATCCTTGTACAGATCGACCATCATGGACCTAATGTCGCCACCACCACTACCAGCACCACACACACACACACACACACACACACACACACAGTAAGACACATAAAGCAAAGTGCAAGTAAAGATGAACAGAAGTACGAGCTCCGATTTCGTTTATGCACTGTTCCCCTTAAAGTTGGAATAAAATATATTGTTTTGCCTCTTCTCATGAAATAATTAATTGTGACCATGTGATTTGTATAAATAGTAATAAAAGACAAATGTGTCTGAAAACAAAATAATTCCAACTAATTATGTGTGTGTGTGATGTTCATGTGGCATGCTGTATTACTGTAAAGAAGAAGAGAGACATCCCCGGTAAGTGATGGAGGTAAAGACAGGAAACAAAAGATGCAGAGTGAGACAGAAGCAGGAATAAAGTGAATGTGTCAAAGGAAAGCCATTCTACTTCCTGCCTATATTTCTGCCTCTCTCACACAACAGATAAATTTAATTTTATGGATTACTAAAGTAATGACCTCTCAGTCATCAGAAGATGGGATCGGGAACCTGTTACCTGTCAGTTTATTCTTTCTAATAAGAAATTTTGTTATGTGTACATTAAACACAATGTAAAACTCTGCTGTGAGATATTTACGGTTCTTTGACATGGCGTCTATTTATTTATTTTACATGCCATCGAATTCTCTTTAAAAGAAAATGTATAAAAAACATTTTAAACATTCTTTAGTTTGTTTGTTTGAATTAATTAACATTGTGGTTGTTTTAAAGCTTGAAACAATGATTGTATTCAAATACTATATGTATTATGTATTATGTTAATGTATTTAAAAATGTGCTGAAAGCAGTCAGTTATAAGTAAGTAATTACGGTTCGCTCTTTACATGACAAATAGTTTTTATTTCAACCTCAGTGATCAGCTGCTCCACACACACTTTGTTTCATTGATTCAGTCTTTTTTTTTTTTTTTACGTATAAAGGAAATTGCTTACCACTGTTTACACATAAGCAGACACACACGAATACACGCGCGCGCGCACACACACACACACACACACACAGGTGTGGAGAGAGTGTGGTGCTGCTACCATCACCACCAGCACAGAGATGGCTCAGCTAATTGCTACATTATGGCTGCAACAAAACATTAGGCTGCTCTTAAATTACATTCCAATAGGCTGTGGCCAGCGGCCAGCGGCCAGCAGGCTGCAGGAGGCCACGCTGCTCAGACTGACATATGTGTGGATGGATAATAGGTCCAGGTAATGTTTGGAGGCTAGTAGTTTTAACTTCTCTGTTGGTTTGAATGACCCCCCCCCCCCCCCCCCCCCCCACAGATGTTTAGGGTAAGAAGTGGTAGGAGCATAAAACGGAACTGGAAGACACGAATTACGCATGGGAAATAGAGCACAATACTTTACCTTAAAGGAGAACAGGAAATAAAAATAACATTTAATAGTACAAAACAGAGTCAAATAAATGAGACAGACTCATTCTCTAAACTTGGGAACTACTGTTACTGTTTGATTGGAGTTGCCTCTAAATTCTCAGCGGGCATACAAGATTAATCTCTCTCCATCCTGATTCAAGCAAAGATGTTCTCATTTGGAAGTTCTGATCAGATGCATAAAGATGTCAAGTGTCTGAGAGCAAGTCGACCTAGCAGAGCTAGAGTAAGAGATTTCAAGAAAAGTTTGTCAATTGCCAAAAGCTGGAATCAAATGAATGGCATTTACTTATTTTTTGATCAATGTGTTTATTTTATGTATGAAATTTAGCCAGTTTCAGAATGTTTTATTAGGACGATCTTCTTGTAGACCGCCGCTTGGAGACATTTCATGTATCAGAACTTGATCGAAGGAAAAGAAAAAAATGTGTTTTTCTTAAAATAAGATATTAATAAAGTGCTCACACACATGTTTTAGAGCTTGTATCACCGAATTTGCAGCGATACCTAGGCCTGTAGATCACTGTGTCACAAACCTTAACAACAATTCCTAAAGAAAGTATGGATAAATAGAAATAAATCACAGCAAACTAAGTTCTGTATCAACATGTTCCGACTTAGGTCTTTTCACACATACAAAAAGTAGCCACCCAAAATAAATGTGCTTCTCATGCCCGCCTCCCCAATCAGCTACATCCAGTTTGTGTTAAATATCCCGATCAGTGAGTGTGAGGAGAGCTGGAGCAGACGGAGAATAATGTTGAAAAGCTGTCTCTCTCTTACCTCAGCCATTGTCATTTAGTCAGATGTTTCCAAGGATACCGTGGAGTTTGCCATTCCCTGCGAGTCCCACAAAACAACTGCCTCTAACTCTCCTGTTCGCACAAGTTTTAGCGCAAAAGAGCCATCACACCCAGCCGAGTCTCCTTCAACAACAGCCACACACGTATCCCAGTTCTCTCTCTTTTCACACACACACACACACACACTGAGCCTCCAACACTCAACAAAAAAAAAAAAGAGGAGTCACTGTGCTTTTACTCTTACTGCACAGATGCACACGCAAACACGCCTCTTCTGCTTTCTCTCCTCTAATGTTTCTGTGGACTGGCTCTAAACTACTCAAGATGTTCACTGTGTGTCTGAGTGTGTGTGTTGAAACTGGGCACAGGGGATTGGAATGAGATCCTCCCACTCGGCATTCTCACCTCAGGAGCCGCCTGCTCCCTCCCTAGCCTGCACACACACACACACACACACAACACACACCGGCGTGCGCGCGTAGAGGTGTACATGCCCTTTCACGTGCACAGACACACACACACCAACCCCCTCAGAGTCACAGGGCAGTCCCCTCACAGCTGGCTGGAAGAGGGCATGACACTCATCTTTCACAGAGATTTGATCAAAAGGAATCACAAAGGCTGGAGGCTCTCCTAATGCAGTCAGGGGAGACTCTCCCTTTTTCCCCCCTCTCTCTCTCTCTCCCTCTCTCCCTCTCTCTCTCTCTCTCTCCGTCTGAGTAATGCCCTAAATCAACGCTGCCCCTCTCGGTGCACACAGCCCAGTGTGTGTGTGTCTGGATTCACCTTAACACAGCTCTGTGAACAGTCTCCATAACAAGTTATGCCTTGTGCCGTCAGGAATGTGTAAGTGTCTGTGTTGAGTGTTTCTCAGGAAGAGGGGGACTTCACACATGACAAATACTAAACCTGTGTTATCTTTAGGTATATGTGCACCCTGGGATGAGTGTCAAACCTCAATTCCCTTTTTTTTTTTTTTTTTTTTTATTTGGTGTCCATATCCTGTCTCTTGAAGTATCAAAAGCCCCCTTTGGTTGTCACTCAGATCAAAAAGTAAATAAAAAAAATGACAAACCCTTGTGTAAAGCCACGTCTAAATACAGGTGAAAGGAGCAAATGGCCAGTCTGTTTGGGGGATGGTACAGAATGAATGTCTCTAGAAAGCACAGAATAGAAAGGGCAGAATAACATTATTTTGTTAAATCTATATTAACACATGAAGGCGGTTACATTCAGGCGATGGGATGGAGGAGAGCCGTGCCACCAAGAAGGTGACCTGATATGGTCTCATGATGTTAAATTTATTATTGTGACAGCAATCTAGTTGTCACGTTCATTTTGGAGAGTTTAGAAAAATCCCAGTAGGTCTGGAGCTAATTTCCATTATTCTTTATTTTAAACAATGGGCAAAAGTCAAAACACTTGACAAAGAATAGCATCTAACCGAGAAGCTGGAACGTGGGATTGTTAGCACCTTCTAAATTACTTTTAATTTACTATTTAAATAGTACTCTGTAATTTTTCCATGACTCATTCATTCAAGTTGAATGTTGACTCAGTTCAAAGGTGCTACTGTGAAATGACAGGAAACATGTTGGAATTGCGTTACAGTGAAATGGCTATCATTTAGTAGCAAGAGATCTGACAAATAATGCGTGTGATGTGTGGTTCGTTTTCACGTGTTGTCCTTTCCTCTTTCTCCCAACGCTTCTGTGTCTTTTTTTTTTTTCTTTCCACGTTTCTCCCATTTTCCCCCTCAGTAGCAGAAGGGAAGCTCTGATGATTTTTAGCCATTGAAAACGTCTGCTAATCCACAAATTACACAGCAAGTTTAAACAGGTACACCTGGTTTGCTCTACCCGCGACAATCCAAAGGAAGAAAAGAGGGTGGAAGGAGGGGGATGCCATTAGTTGGAGACACAATTAAAATAGTAAGGGCAAAGGAGACTTTTTATTTTTTCTCCTCTTTGAAAACCTTAAATTACCCAAAGAGTATCAACAAAGCCCTATTTACAGAAATTCGCAGCACATTTTTATCATTCTCCCTGAATAATCTCATTTTTCTACTTGAACCCTCTGAAGCAGTGGGGAGACTTAGTGCCTTGCTCGAAGGTAACTCAACCGAAGTGCTGTGGGGATAGAACAGTGTTAGTCATCCAGTTTCCCCGCCCAGAATCTCCCAGCGAGGAACTAAACCCAACAACCCTCCAATCAGGAGCCTGCTTCTCTAACCTTTAGGCCAGCAACACCCCCTGACATGACATTCAGAAATTTGCCAAGCAGCCTTGCTAACTGATAAAAATGTAGCTAATGGTCCTTGAAGTTGGACATTAAAACTGCATTACTTTCCACAGGAGATCAAAGCTGTTCTTATTCGTGAAAAGCCCAAAATGTTATGAGGTTACATATATGGATAAGAGACAACCCGTCAAGGCATGTATCATAAGATTGGAAAGCCCTCTATTCCCCTGCGGTCGTCCAGGCAAGCAGATCTGCTTACCGGCCTTGTATTTATTCCATACCTAGGGGATGCATACCAAACACAGCCCCAGTCCTGGCCTGGATTAGGTCTGCACTGCTTGTCAGATTGGTGCTCCCTGGGCTGGAGCATCACAGACGTACATGTGCCCTGGGGGCTTAGGGTGGAAGCTGCAGCAAAAACCAGAGCAAATAAACTCCATGTGCAGCAGAACAGGTCACGATGCCGACTTACATGTCTGTCATTAGCCTTCCTGCAGGGAAGAGCAAAAAGGGCTTGAGTGCTTGAGCAGATGAGCAGCTTTGGGAGAACATTACACACTCCTTTACACTTTCTTTATGTGCTGAGGACAAGCATATACTGCTAGTGTGTACAGCCACACTCTCTCTATATTGGTTTTAGATACATTTGGCCAACTGGGCCTTTGTTTTAATTTATGTCTCCAGCATGTATGTAGTATGAATGATTTAATGACTCACTTTCATTTGATTGTTTTACTTTCCACCAAAGTGAAAAATGCTGGTTAAACCTTTAACCAGTTTAATTTAAAACAACTATCCCATTCATCAAGATAAAACGATTAAGCAAAAAAAATGATGACAGCTAATGAAAAGTCAACCATGACCATTTAATCACTTATAGCAATCACTTTTACACTAGCTCAGTCTTAGTTACCATTGTTTTTAGTTGTGCTGATTATTATCCCTCCTCTGTGACTACCTTACAGTGCAGAACCTGTCCCAACACAGCCACAGTGCTGTGGGAAGTGGTGTACACGCAACGTGTGTCATCCAAGTGTCAACCTGCCTCTCCTCACTTTAGACAGAAGTAAAAAAAATTCCCCATTGAGGAGAAATCTGTCCGTACCAGGCTCTGACTAACAGGCCAAGTGACCCAATGTTCCAGTCATTTCATGCTATCAATCAAGACAAACACCATCACCGCATCACTGTAAACCACGTGGAGTAGAGAGCTCTAGATAGGTGCTTTAAATGAAAATAAGAAAGGCCTAAGCTTGTGGAAGACGTTCGCTGATGTTTTCGCAGCCAAAACATTATTTTAATTCATTTATTTACTCCTGCAGATGTGGTGCAGTCATGTAACAGTGTGTAGGTGATTACGTGTGAAGGAGATGGAAAACACTGTAACAAGAAAAAAGTGAGGATAGCAATTTCAGCGTGCAGCATGAGGGGAGGTCAGAGCCGTTCATGTGTGTGGGAGGCATAGGGCTTTCATAGAGATTGGTTTTATATAAAACAGCATCAGTGAAAGCAGTGCTAGCCACTGAGTGCACTTCAAATGTTAACAGAGGACCACAGAATATTAGTGCTTACTATTAATATATTCTTCTCTCTTTAGTTAGTGAGTAAAGTGTAGAGGACATAGAAGTAAATGTAAATGGAAGTGATATTGATGGTGGAAGCTCAGTGCACACATATCAAAGGACATATCATAATCTTGTCATTTGGTTTCTTCGATATAAGACATTCCCTTCCACTGTCACCATTCCAACTGAAGATCACCGACACTATTCACCTCTGTGCTGTGGATCCATGTCTGAACTACAGTATGTGGCTGCCTTTCACCTGCAGTGGTTTTGGACTGAGGGAAAATGGTGTTACCTTTTTGAAATTTAATATTAAATCACACTAAATTTAAGAAAAAGATGCAGTAAACCACACGATATACTTAACCACTTACTGTGGTTGGGTTTTTAGTGATTTGTGCTGTTTGCAAATGTCATTGCAATTCTGAAAAGGTTTCCTTGGTTGTGCACGTAGTTTAAAAATCTTCAGAGCAAGCTGGAATGAAAGATGAATAATGCGCGAGATAACTTGCTCATGTATTTTGGAACCTAAGTGAGATGTAGTGATAAAACCTCAATGGATACAAATCAGTTTGCTAAATTACAGAAGTGGAAGACGGAATGAATGCTGTAAGTCTCACAGACCTCCTTTAAATTCAGCACAGAACTGCTCATATGTTTAAAGTTGTATAAGCATACTTCTAATCTACTGTTGTACAACTACTGACAGCACTGGAAGCCACAAACCATACTGCATTCCCACTTCAGCTGCATCTGCAATCAGCCTAATTTTCTATGCTACCAATAAACCTGTGTCACTGTTAAATGTTACTTTCCACCCAGCTGTGACAATCACACGGACTGGATGGTGCGCTGTGACAGACATTCTCAAACATGGATTCATATCCGTTCTTAAGTCCAGAGCAGAATCATCCAGAGGAGGGTTCTGCAAATATATCTGGCCCATATGAGGAAAAATGATGGGAACCAGCTGCCTGTTTGAGGACATCCCTCCAGAAGACACGTGGGGCCCCCCTGCAGGTAAAGCCATTAGCAGGAACAAAAACAGCGTAGCGGCTCTGCTCCTTTCCACATACACGCTATACATCAGTGTGGCTGTACAACAATGAGACAAGCAGCATTCCTCAAAAGTAATGCATTGGTGCAGAAAAATAAAAGGGTAACTCTTAATTTCAGACTGGTGATAGGGTTAGAGCTGCACCACATGAGATCACAAACATTCTTATAATACAACTTAAATACTTCACGGACAACATCTGTATGCAGTTGTCAAGTGCAACTAATATTATTTTTCTACTTTTCTATTCTTCATTCACGGTTAACTGTTATTGTCAGCAAAAGCAAGAGTCAAGGATCTACAAATGACTTGTTTTATATTTCTATACTTGTCGATATTTGCATCCTGACAGACAGAAGTCCATCGACATGCAAAGATGAACCTTGTTATTTATACTCCACAGTTTACTACGACAACACAAATGCAAACGAATGCTTGGAGCATAAAGTGGCAGATTACAGAAATTCAAAATCCAGTGTGTGTGTATATCATAGTGTTCATTTTGTTAACCAAAATTATGACAAAAACAAAACATATGACCAGACAGAAACAACACAAGATAATATTCTCTGAATACATACATATATACATTTTTTATTGTAATGTGGCATTACTTGCTGTTTTAATGGAGTACTGCTATCTTTCATGGTCTAAAATTACCAGAAGCTGATTAGCAGACTGACTAATAGACTGTATTTGGCTTTCAGTAACATTCTGCAAGCAGTTCAAAACCGTTCATGGACTCTTATCCAGTCATTAGACAGCACAACAACAACAGACTGTGAAACATGCGGCCAGCGCAACAGCATTTGTAAAAAGGTAAACATTAATTCAGCATTATTGAAAACTGCCCGTGTAGGTGTAACAAGAGGAATGAATACAACATTAGTGTGCTGTCAGCCGTCCAAATCTTACTCGAGATGCTCACTAATGGAGTATTTAAGGGTTATGAGTTAATATTACATAGCATTTTTATCAGTGTCTCAAGCTAAACCCAGTGAAACACAGCCTATTTTAGGTAACAAGTTAATAAAATTAATTAATAACATGGGAACCGCGGCAGTCTAGTGATGCAGAGACATGTTTAGCAGTGTCTTTGAAACCATATGTAACTATACACATTCTGGCAGCAAACTGTAATTGCCCAAGTTATGGAAGTTACACTTTATAAGTGAAATGAATAATTTCAATTAAGACTGCTAAATTACACGTTAATGAACCCTTAAATACTTCTGCCTGCTAGCAGCTAAATCATAATGTGTCATAAACCATTTATTAAATTGATCATATACAACTAACATAAATGCTAAACAGTTGGGTGAAATAAACTAACTCAGCGATTTGAATTATTTAACACTGACGTTACATTAAACAAATAAAACACTTAAATTCATCATCACATGATTAAAAAACACAAACTTTCCACCTCTTCTCATGATTTGTACCCTCTTTTCACCTACCGCTCCATCCCATGGCAAGGCAACAGAGGTTTCAGCTGATTAAAAAAAAAAAAAAAAGCTGCTCCCTTTCCTCTCATCCTCCATCCACCCATCCCTCCATCCCTTCCCAGGAGTCTGGTATTGATCAGACATGTCCACATTAGAGGGAGGGGAGATGCTTTTATGATAATCCACCCACCCTACCCACCACTCGTAATGGCTGCATTAGACGCTCATCCCCTCTGCACCCGACACCTGGCCCTTGCTCTCCTCTGACTTACTGTTTGCATTACAACACTGTTTAATGGGCTCTTTAGGAGGGTTGAGGGGGTTGGAGCGATATGGGGCAGGAAACTTTCCAAGAGTTTCCAGTAGATGAGGACCCAGCAAGGAGCCACTGGGAAGGTCCGGTGTGAGAGTGATAGATGGCACCATGTTGAAGTGAAGGGCGGAGGGAGCTGGAAGTGGGGGTCCATTACCTATTACTGAATGCCCTCTCTGTCTAGCCACTGCACTCAGTTTGCTGTCTGACGGCTAACAAACTCTGGGAAGTGGAGCTCTGGACAAGTGTGTTCTCTGACCAAAGACAGACATAGGGCCAATCAATAGCTCTCTCTCATTACTTTCCAGTTAAGACAACCCAGATACTTTCTGACAAAACTGTAAAGAGTCAGTCCACAAATGGGACAGCACTGAAAATAAAGATCCAGGTTAAGACTGTATACATGGTACAGATGGGAATAGTACTAGTTCCCCAAGAGCATGATGAGCTCCTCTCTCGCTCTATCTTTGCATTATTCACCAGGCTGCCTGGCTGCAGCAGTGAGAGAGGTGGGGCTCTCAAAATGCCTTCCTCGAGAAAAAAAAAAAAACACTGAAAAAAGTAAGGAAATAAGGAGAAGAGAAAAAGAGCCACCTGGATACCATCAGTCTCAGCAAAGGTAAACAACTTCGACATACCTCCCGGCACATGGGCCTACAGGGGTCAAAGGTCATGATGACAAACGAGTGACCCAGAAGCCCTGAGAGGCCAAGAGAGGAGCCTCTGGAATCTCTCAGCAAGGGGACGGGGGACACAGAGACACATTCACCAGCCCAGGAGCCGTGCCTAAAAGGATAGTGGAACACAAGTTCTCAGGGTCACTATGAAAGATCCAATGTGTCTCACAGAGGTTAAAAAACACAATACAAGCACACATGTGAAAACAGCACAGCAAACATATGCCAGCCTCATTGCTGGGTCATTTTCAGTTCCTATCATTTCTTAGTTTAATCTGTATGGAAGTAAACAATAAGCTATAGTTATCAGATATAATAAGATAATTATCAAGTGTCTCCGTTTATCGGGGGAAGAATGGGAAGTAGGTGTCGCCCTCAACCCCTTAGACAACTTTTAGCCAAAGCTTCTAGTTCTATTAGGAAGTCAGTTGTAACTAAGGAATATACAATGACAATATTTCATGTGTAAGGAATGGTGGGCATGCGAGAGGGAGGATGGGTCAGCGGGTGACGATGATGAGGCACAACTGGAAACGGTTCTGGATTCTTCCCAGGTGTCAACAATACAGAAAATAAAAAATCATGTTCGTTTTTTTAAGCCACAGTACATAACAGTAGCTTACAAACCCCTAGTAGTAACCTTCATGAAGCTAAGCTATATGTTGCATTAGCCCCTCACACACAGCTTTGTGTAACGATAGCAGTCCATGTTAATTTATCTGCAATACTGAGCTTAAAATATTTGTTAACTAAAAAAAATAACATGTTAAAACTAGATATTATATTTCACTCATGCAAACAAAAACGTCGTGTGACTTAGTTAACAGACTTAATCTAATTTCATTTCCATTACACCTGTTTAAAATTTAAAACCAGGCAGCTCATCAATGATTGTTAACCTCAACGTAGCTTGAGTGTAAAACTGAATGGATATTAAACAAATATGTACCCTACGGGATGGGAACCATTCATTCAGTCATTCATTCATCTTCTGTAACCGCTTGTTCCTGTGAAGGGTCGCGGGGGGGGGGCTGGAGCCTATCCCAGCTGTCATCGGGCAAGAGGCAGGGTACACCCTGGACAGGTCTCCAGTCTGGAATGGGAACCAAGCAAGCACGATATCAAACAAAGTTGTAAGTTGAATACACATAATTAATATGTTGGGGCTGATGGTTACTCTTTATTTTCTGTGACAAGTTGTGGTCACTTTAACTTATCTCCAAATGTTTCCTCAATTTTGCCATCAAGCATTTGAATTTGCATTAAAGTGGTCCGTGGTGAAAAATAATACCTTCTGATTTAAAACATTGATACTGATATTGTCTTTGAACAAAAAAATGCAGATGATAAGCTACAACTGTTTTCATTTGACCAGTGCTACAGAACACACACTACCTGGCCAAACAGCAAACAGCTTCTAAACTTCAGCTCACATATGGTGAATCAACATCTTAGTTGCTGCTCAGGTAATTCTTGTTCAAGTGAAAACTGTTCCTTTCTATCAACTTTTAAAAGGGGCAAGCCCGTTGATAAGAAATCACAATTTATATTTTGGGTAGACCACCTAAGAGACCAGACAACACACCAGGACAGATTGTTAAAATGATTTATTTCCAATGTTCTTTAAAAAGGAACCACAGCCTTCAGCAAGTGGAGGGCCAGGGGATCGAACTGCCCAACTCTACCCACAGTTAGAGGACAACTCACTCTACATCCTGAACCACAGTGCCCACAGTCCCAGAAGTGGAGTCTTACCAAAAATATGAATTTTTGGAGTTTGGACAGTTTGGACTTTTTATGGCATACCTCAGATTTTCGTAGAAAGGTCAAGACTCCACCCTTGTAGTATTTGGAACAACTTTATTAGACAGGCGCATTTTGGCTCATGGCCTTCATCGGGGTAATGGGATGAGAACCCCCAGGGTGTACCCGTGAAGGTTAAAAGCCGAAACGCTCGAGCTACAAGTGCTGCTGTAGTTTTGACCTCTCTACAATTTCTTTTCCTCCTCCACGCACCTTGGTATCAGGTGAAGATGCACCAGAAATGCAGTTTTTTTTCGACAGCATACCTCATATTTTCCACATGGATATAGCCTAAGCCCCATTCAAAATTGCAATTGTTTTACAAGAAAAAAGAAAGAACAATACAGCAATAATCCCCACACTAATCCCTGCAGATAGAAGAGTACCACACAAGAGAAAGTTGCACTCACCAGCTCTGGAGCTCCCCAACTGGAAACACTAGTAGCCTTTTTGTAGAAAATGGAGACTGGTTCGCTAATGGTGCCAATTCACCACAGCTGTAGAGTTTGTGTCCCGCGGCCTAGTAGCACACCCAGGAGACAAGAGGAGAGCGAGTGCAGATCATTAGTACAAGCAGATACCAAGATGAAACATTCCACTGTATCCCTTGCAGTCATGTTAAAATGTTGGCAAATCTGACATCAAAATTATTTGTAAGTAGTTGTCTTATAAGGTATACCGGTTTCTTGTACACTCACTGGAAAAGGCACTATAGCAACTAATATACTGTACAAATGGGCTAGCGTGTCACTGGGACACAACCCCAACGCAAGGCCTTTAGTAGACCTGTCAAATAGTGATTTAATAACTTCATCACACTTAATAGTTTTTTTTTTTTTTTTTGTCTTCCGACAGGCAATGTAGCCTACAGCTCCAAATGCAGTTCAAACTGAGAACCCAGTTTCATAGGAGCATCCACCTTGCTTTAGTGTCCCTAAGCAACCTGCTCCAGGCCTGCTAATGTCTGACTGAGCCCGAGCCGCCGAACCTGTGACCTCTCTGACATCAGCAGCCTCGGAACAGTTTCACAGGTACTGTCAGTACTATTCCATCCTCTTTGCAGCCAACAACAGCTGGTTGAGTAGGCAGATAACAGAAGCTTACCAGAAACAGTGAGTGGAAATGTGAGTCAGTTTGGGACCAAGTTGGTGTGTGAGTACTGTGACTAGAATCTCCATGCCTGCTTGACCTGTGACATTCATCCCAGCTCTCTTACCCGCCCTAACAAGCACACTCATATATACGAAAAAAATAATAAAATTCCAGAGAAAACTCACTGGTGTACGGGCGCAACGATTCATGCAGCGACATCTGTTCTGTTTTCAGGCTATGAAAACAAACTGTAAACTGTCATATCCTTTCTAGCTGTTATGATTGCCTTTTTAATACACAGCGCAGCAGACAGTGACAGACTGGGCTGTGGTAACGTGTGTGTTTGTGCAAATAACATTAACTCCTCTTGCATACCGTTTTCTTTAAAGAAGCTGGTATTCTGCTGCATGCAGAATTTGCATTAACAACGTGTACAATTCGCTCTACATTTGTGAAACAAATACATACTTGTGTTAATAAGAAGAATAAGAATAAGAATAAGAAAACTTTTATTTGTCCCACAATGGGGAAATTGCAGTTTGCAACAGCATGCAGAAATGACAGAGATAGAACAGATAATAGACGTATTGCACAGACTGGTGTTATTAGCTTCATGAAGATTCATTTAATTGTATTGTGTTGTTTAATGCATTTTTGGCAGGGGACTAAGCTATATAACAGAAACACTTTAGTCTTTATTTCAATCAAGATCAACAACAAACTACATCTTCCAGAATTATACAGTTGAAGTACCAGCTGTCTTATGGTGTTTCTAGAAAATCTGAGCATTAGAACAGTCATAAAGTGGGCTTATGTCAGGATAGTAACATTAAAATGAATTTGTTTTCTCTGTCTGTTTATCCAGTTGTTTCAGCATTTTTTCTTTCTATAAATACTATGACCTGGATGACTTAGAACCTTCAGTTTGAAACCAGCATGTCCCTCTTCCCAAATTCAATCTGCTTCTTTGACAAGCATTTGCAAAAGGCCCTCTCCAGATTCAGTTTTTTGTTCTCCATTCGGACTGGAGAAACACAGCGGGCTCAGTGGAAGAGAACATGCTCCCTGTGTTGATATGAAGGGCTCATTCTGACCTGACAAAAATGCAACAATGCACAGTTACTTAACTTAATCCTGAATATTATAGTCTGTTTTTGTAGACCCTAAATAGTTATACAGATATACAGTATTGTACAAACGTTTGCACATGTCTTTATGTTAATTGTATTTTCTGAGATGTTTAGAAGTAACATGATTTTAATATATCGCCTTGGGATGCAAACAAGGGTTTGTAAAAACAGGGTAGTGGATTCATTTTTAGAGGCTCAGCAAGTCTGCACATAGAGTTTGCCGTCCCCTGTGTTCCTGTGGGTTGGTGGTGCTATCAAATGATACATATGGCACATGCAGCCCTGACCAGCGGGGCTGATCAGCATTGACAAGTGGTGTTACCTTCAAAGACAAGATCAGCGCTTTTGATGGGGAGCCGTTACCTACGTCTCTGTCCCCTCTTCTGACAGACATGTGATCTCGGTGAAAACTAAATTAGCAGACACACACTCGCACACACTCTGTAGCAGCCAGCTGTCACAAAGCAACTCACAAAGGGAATAATTTAATCGGTGAGCAGCACCCTTTATAAGCCTTCTCCTGGTGTCATCACATCAAACTGAGGCATGGGTGTCAGTGGACTAATGATGAGCTGGTCCTTCTACACCGCTGCTTACTCCTAATATTATGTGGTTAGTCTATATTTTAAAGTATGAAGTAATTCACCTAGTCATTATATCTGCTTGAGCTGTGCAGTGTTGTGCGGGGGTGATGATAACTTGCTCACAGTGGCATGAATTCAGAGGTCGGAAACCGAGCTAACCTTTAAACTCAAGGCATTAGATCACTGTACGGACAATGTAGTGTATCTGTCAGGTGTTTGTTAGGTAGGCCTGAAGAACAAAGCTGAAATGCAGTGCAAGGCTCTGAATTTTACAGCAGATTTTGAGGAAGAACAGACATAAAGAAATAGACTATGTACTTTTGAATCACACCAGTGCAAGAAGACATGTTAAAGGCAGCAGTCTCTTTAGCGTTGCAGATACACACAGTGAGGAAAGAATGTTGCTTGTTCGTGGTGGAACAGTGCATCACATACAACTAAATCGATCAAGCATAACATTATGACCACTGACAGGAGAAGGAAATAATATTGACAAATATCTTGCAACAATGCAGTGTTCTGCAGGAGACCCTCAGAAGGCCCATGTCCATTCTCTGATGAGTCATAAATGTTTTGCAGGCACAAGGGAGACCCACATGATGTTAGGTAGGTTGTCATAATGTTATGCCTGATCAGTGTATTCACAGGACATTTAATGAATAGTACTGCACAGGAAACTGTTTGGTACATAATGTCTAGCCCAGTTATCAGTCATTGTGTTGCCGTCCTGCTCCTGTGTGAACATGGCCCATAGACTGCTGTGCAGGAAACACATATAACATTGTATCTATGATAACGGAGGTAGAGATCACTGACTGGACCACGGATGTGATTGTAAGTTACAAATCAGGCCGACATATTAGCAAGTTCTGCAAATGGAACTTCCCTAATGTGAGACATATAAATACAAGACAGAGATAAAAAAAAATAAATAAAAAAAAATGCAGTTACACTTGGGTGTTAAGGCAGTGATAGTTCTGCCAACCAGCCAGCACGACATGAGGGACAGCTTTGAGTTTGTGTCATGTATCATTACAGAATTACAGAAGTTCCAGGATGAATTCAAAGGCTTCAAAGATTGCGGGGGAAAAAAGTCCTCATTTCATGATAAAGCAATTTCTGCTGTCACTTGATCTTGAACCCCAGTCCCCAGGGAATTTTCAGACACAGGAGGTGATGCTGAGAGGTGGGAGTGGGGGGTCTTATCAACAGCTTCATCTGAAGGCCTCCACTGCTGTGACACATTGTGACCTCCGCCGGGCTTTAGGCTCAAAGAAGGGAGAGGAGCAACGAGAAAGGAGGAAGACTCGGAGAGGGAAAGGAGAAGAGAGGATCCGTGCGTGTCTTTATAGTGTTTAGTTGTCATTAGATTGAGCAGCAACTCTGTGGTGGCTGTATATCTATCTGCCCCTCAGGGCTGAGCAGTGTGTTCCTGTTGCCATCCTCATGACCTCGGACCTAAACACACCAATTAACCACCACTGGACTTTCCACTTTTCCTCAAACTCTGGTCCAAACAAACACACCACTACGCCAACACCCCTGAACACCCCCTCACACACATACTTCTGTTCATCTTTGATCTTCTGTTTCTCGCTCTGACCTACAAAAGACACAAGAAACAAATTTCTGACTACATAAGAATGGTTCCTAAGCTACAGAACAAGTTTTAAAATAGAAAATTTATTCAAACGTTGATGTTTTGGTACATTTCAGACTTGCATGGGCATTTATATATTTTTTAATTATTTACTGTAAATATTCATTAAGTGTTAAACAAACCCGAATATGTTTTAGCCACCTTTTGCTTTAATGAAGTGGTTCTGTATATTTATAATCACTATTACTTTATCATTACCTTAGTTGTTTGGTTTGTTTTATCTGCCCAAAGCGATTCCAAAGGCTTTCATGTATCTAACCACGTGTCTTAAAGTTACATTATTAACATTACTCTTTTGTAAAATATTCATTCATTCATTCATCTTCTGTAACCACTTATTCCTGTGAAGGGTCACGGGGTCTGCTGGAGCCTATCCCAGCTGTCATCGGGCGAGAGGCGGGGTACACCCTGGACAGGTCTCTTTTGTAAAATATGTTTAAGATAAATGTAATCACCGCCATAACAATATTCTATGGCATATGTCTTCCCACAACTTGAGGTGTTTACTTCTCAGGCAGCTGGTGTGGATAGTGAGCATACAAGGCCCAAGACACAAAGTGACATGTGTTGAGGTACGTAGTGTAAATCAGTCCACCACTTTGGTCCAGCTGTAATTATCTTAACATCTATTAAATGTACTGCCATGAAATGTTTTACAAAAGCTGTCTTCAGTGATCCCGTAACAGTGAAGCTGATTAGTGAAATATCTTTCCAACCAACTGTTGGATTGCTATGATATTATGCACGATCAGTCATAACATTATGAATATTGTGTAGGTCTCCCTTGTGCCTCCAAAACAGTTGTGACTAATCAGAGAATGGACATGGGCCTTCTGAGGGTGTCCTGTGGTGTCTGGTAACAGAATGTTGTTAGTGGGGGCCTTTGGGTCCTATGGGTTGAGGGGAGGGGCCTCAGTTTGGGATCTAGTGAATTTGGAGGCCAGGTCAACACCTCGTGCTGTTCTTCATGTTTTTTGAGTTGTTCCGAAACTGTTTTTATGTGTGTGTCTGTGTCAGGCTGCATCCTGCTGGGGATGGCTGCTGTCATCAAGGAGTGTCATTGCTGTGGGGTGGGCATGCCTGGTCTGGCCTAGGTGGGTGGTTCATGTCTAAGTAACATCCACATGAATGCCAGGCCCAAAAGTTTCCCAGCAGAACATTGCAAGATATATAAACATATTCATGTTGCCTTCAGGGTGAACCGTAATAACTGTGGACTTCCTTTTTACCTGGAACCATCATCAGTTGTAATGTATCTGATAGTGGTTTATTTGCATATGTAAAGACTATGCAGCCATGCATAAATCAAGATGGCACGTTAATTTGTTATTCTGAGCATGCTGGTACACATATATTTGCTTTTTTGTTTGCATGTTCAACTCTTATTTTTTTCTTTTCTTAAAACTTTACACAATACAACATAACTGTTTGTTTGATAAAGACGGTGGTTTGTAAGCAAGAAATTGGCTAAGGAACTGTTAAGAAAGGCATTAAATTCGTTTTTTTGACTCTTTCTAGATGTAAGCTGTTGTGTGTTATTGTTTGGGTTAATGGGTAATACTGTAGACCACTGTAGCACTGCAGTATGGGTGGCTTGTTTACATATCTCCCCAGTAAGTCCAAAGTTGTAAATCATTTTCCTGTAGTTTATTGTGTCTTGTCTGTGTAAAGTTATATAAAGTACACATTTCAATGTGGAGCTCTCAGCTAATAACAGGGAGGAGCTTACGATTATGAGAACCTGCCACTGAAAACAGCTTGTGGTTTGGAACAATAGATGGAGTTACACTGCACTTTTTTTATTTCAATTAAACGTCATGCATTTGTTTCAGTTGAGTAGATTCAGACACTTTTAAATATATTGGAGTCAGAGTTTTTTTTATTTTTCTAAGCCAAAATCCAGCTCTGGTCTTGTTTATGAGGGGAGATGATGATACAAGTTAAAGAGTTAGTAGTCTGAGTGCATGTGGAAGCACACACAGAGAAAGATCACCTCAGGGCCTGTGTTGTGGCATGGCTGTGTCAGGGCTGTGTTGGGACTTGTTGCAGTTGAGTAATGACACTGAGCCTAGCAGCACCTGAGGGCCCCTAAGCATGCAATGGTGGCCTATGTTAGGGCACAATGAGATGACAGCGGCATTCCTCTCATATGCTGTGACGGGCTGAAGCAGGAACGGTTTGTGTCGGGGCTGGCAAAAGATGGGCTGGTGGGCAATGATAAATAGTCTCAGTTATATTTTAAATATTTTTGGGTGGAAACTAGTTCCAGTAAAAGCTGTTGACAGAAATTACCTAACAGTTTTTTCTTGCTAATGAAAATGAAAAAGGGGAATGCCAGCTCCTTCGGTGTACAAATCTGAGATAATTGTATATTTGTATATTGTATATTTAATCTGACATAAATAAATAAAACTACCAAACTAGATAGAGTGCCCTATCAGAAGTCACTTTGTCTCTCCAAATCTTGGCTACACTGTGAGTTTGGTTGGGTTTAGGAAAGTTAAAGTGGCAACAATTCTAAAAAATACTGCATCCCAAATTCCCTGGATTCATGGGCTAATCTTCGCCAGGCATAATGAATTCTGAATGGACTGACCCCAGACTGAAATTCCCCCACAGAGATTTTGGGAAGGCTTCCAGGCCAGACCAGGAGTTTCCTAACACTTAAAGGTTTTTGTTTAGCAAGCCTGAAGACAGCTTGTTTGGTCTAACCCCAACAATGACAGCTTTCTGGACACAAGAAACAAATAGCTGTCTCCTGTATGGAGAGGCTTCATTTACCCATGTATCAACTGACAATTAAGTCAGCATTCACAAGGCCTTTAGTGGTCAGTTCTTGGAATGAAAAAAATAAAAAAAACAACAACTGGTTGCTGTCATTTTTTTCTCAGAAGGCCAAGTGTCGTGTTACCGTACATAATAGCTGAAAGGATTTTTAAAAATAAACAAAACTCCAAGGTTAAGGATGGTGACTATGCAGCTTTGAATCAAGGGGCTTTGCTTTCCTTCAAGCCAAAGTTGACCTGAGATGGCATCAGTAAAGCAATCTGAAATGAATACAGCAAGGTAGAAAATTGGATTGTGGAGGCTGTTTTACAAGTCTGGACTGATCGATGCTCATGTGGCGCGAGCACAAAAAAATCTTCTCTAAGGCTATCTTTTCAGCATAAGAGAGAAGAGGTGCCTCATTAGGAAGGCTGGCGTTGCAGAACTGAAGACTCTAGATAAACTTATCAGGTAAACAGGACCTATTTCAGGGGGCGTTTGCAGGACTCGACGCAGCCAATTTTGACTTTTCTCACTAAAAGCAAATGTGCTCCAGACCCTTTACAAGAGCAGACATAGAGACAGCGGTAGCCCCTTGAGTATTTGCTTTATTATTATTTTTTTATTTTATTACATTGTCTATTTGACACTGGAACTCTCTTACAGGGCCAGGAAACCATGGGGTCGCCTCTGAGATGGCTCAAGACAATTAATAAGAAAGAGTGCACACACATACTCAAACAGTGTGGCATTCCCTTTACTAATCAAGCGTTGCCCCTGAATGTGATTCTCAGAGACTGACTGCATCAGGTCTCCATTCGCTTGTCCTTTAATTGCATTTAAAACAAATAAGAAAAAAATTATGCATTCTCACCACTGAATGTATATTCTCACAGGTTCACACACACGACCTTGTGGATTAAAACGAGCCTCCACTTGATCTTTTTTTCACACTTTTCCCCCAGTTTTGATGTCGCTCACTCTCTCCCTCTTTTTCTGCTTCTTTAGTGAAATGTGAGACTCCAGCAACATTCCTTTCTAAACAGATTCTGACAGAGAGAGAAAGAAAGAGACAGACAGAGAGAGAGAGAGAGTGAAAGAGAGCGAGAGAGACCAAAAGACAAGATGAGATGCTGCATGTATACGAAAAGAAAACACACAGATTTTATTATTGATTCTAAATCTCCATTTAGACGCGTAG
Source organism: Chelon labrosus (assembly GCF_963514085.1). Taxonomy (NCBI): domain Eukaryota; kingdom Metazoa; phylum Chordata; class Actinopteri; order Mugiliformes; family Mugilidae; genus Chelon; species Chelon labrosus. The sequence goes on along the minus strand of NC_140339.1, from coordinate 27,732,164 downwards.
AAAGCAAAACAACACAAGCAGCTCACTTCACTGTGCCACAAGCTGACACACACTCCCGTTGCAGCTGCGACATGGTTGACCAGTTTCTAAACAGGAACACATTTATGTAAAATCCAAATCTGTACACACATATGTACACCCCGGCGTGGCTTGTCAGCAGTGTGCTTGACAAGTCCACCGGGACGGCAGCCGTTAATCAGAGCAACATGTTTATTTTCATCTCTTTAATGATCACAATAGACTCATTTCACACTGACACTGATTTTTCCACCAACATACATCTGTTTGTGTCATGATCAATCCACCCTGACACATGCAACTCGCATTAGTCGACTCCCCCCCTCCTCCTCTCTCCCGACCAGCACAGACACACACACACACACACACACACACACAAACACACAGCTGGGCCTCCCCATCAACCATCAGGCTAAGGGACATAATTACCCATGCTGTTTGTGACATTCCTGTTTAAGGGTCAGGGGGCTTTTCCCCACTCTTATTCCCTCCATTTTGCGCGCGTGCACACACACAGACACACACACAAATTTTGGCACACAATGCAAATAAACTCCGAAATCACGAATGTAAAAAAAGACAAAAAAAAAGGAGAAATAAATCACGTAAAAATAACATTTGTATTATCAGAGCTTCCAGACAACATGCTGTATATACTGTACTACACTGTGTATGAAATTGTCATGTAGTAATCAAACTAATTTATACTTTTATCTAACGTTGCATACCGTACATGCATAAAGAAATTTAGCTTTCAACCAAACTCTACAAGTCCAGCCGTCTTTCTTTAACGCTTTTGGATATACCATAATCTGGAAGACTGAGAACCTGTCACAGACGTTTGCTTTCACCATTGCAGGAATGAGTAGCAGTGGAGCTTTTAGCTGGTATGAGCCACTTCTTCATTCAGGCTGTGTTGTTTCACCCCTTGCAAACTGCACTGTCTCTGTCTGGTATATACTGTCAGTACCGTTTGCAATTTCAGGCTTTTATAAGGACTACTGAAACAACATTGAATTGAACTGAACTGAATTTCACCGCTGCCACTAAGTTCAAAAAAGAACTGAAAGATAGTGAGTGACAGTTTGCTGTTCGAGTAATGCAACTCTGTGGGGTGAATGATTTGTTTACAGCAGGACCAGAGGAAGGCACAGATTTAAAGTCAATCTGTAAACTACAACAATCTGCTCACGTTTTTTTTGCCATCAAGGTTATTTTCCAGTGCTGGCGTCATGTTACAAAAACTAGCATTTAATAAAGAAAACCCAAATTCTAACGTACCAGAAATATTCTCCTATTTTCCCAACTTAAAGGGGCAATTCGTGAGAATAAGATTCAAAAAGGAATACCAACGCTCAACAGAGGGGCGCGGCACTTCACAGGTTCTGTTCCTTTGTGGGGGGGTTTACTGAATAAATATCCTATAATCTTTGTGCGTGCTGTCAGCTTGTAGTTTATATTTTGGCCTGTTTTTAGCAAGAGCCACAGTAAATTGATTTATCCACACCTTTCTGAAGGTCTGGGAGGTTTAAAAGCAGATCTGTAAATACCTCTCATTACCAAGTAACCTGGGCCAAAAATAGTCTTTGCTGCATTATGTGTTTCTTTTTGGAAATGGGTGGTAGTTGTCCAAGAACCGTGGCCACTTTTAACGTTTACTCCCCTATTCTATCACTACCTTCTTCAGCATGAGCAGCTCTGATTAGATGCTACACTGACACTATTACACCCTGTGGTATAAAATGGTATTGTGTGTGTGCACAGGCTAACGATACCTTGCTAGCTTCAGTCGATATAATACATTATTTGGCGTAACTTAAGTCGTTCTTTCTTCACATTCTGCTGCCAATTTTAATATTTTTTTACTTTTTAATAATAAATTTTACAAATTGCCCTTTCAAATGAACCACAGATAGGGGCAATACTGAACCACTGGACGCCATTTCTGCACAGTTCTTCAGTACACTTGTAGTTTTAGATTGTCTGTCACATATCACCTGCAGCGCGGAGGTGGGGGGGGATAGAGCTGAGGGCCAAAGAGGAGGAGGAAGTGCGGATGGGGTGGTTTTGGGGGATTGTGGAGGGGTGTGATGAAATTGGAAAAGCATGTGGAGATAGATGCAACCGTGGGACGGATTCAGACACTTCCAGATGCCCGGGCACTGAGGGGCCAAGGGCCGCAGCAAAGCCACCCTCCCATGGGATGTGACTCACCTGGAAGGGGGGCCAAGCGCTGCCAGATGTGGAGGAAGCCGCCTGGGTCCCTCACGCCAAACCCGTCTAACACTGTCTCGATTGTGCTACAGCATATGCTTCCAGTCAAGGGTGAAAAATGCAGGCACCAGCACATGCCAGAAGTCTTTCAAGCATAGCCCAGCAGTCAGCCTCCAGCTTTACACCCACTCTGATCCATACACACACACACACACACACACACACACACACTCACAGAGCAGATCCTCCCAGTCATCCAGTCGGTGTAGTGCAGACATGTCACTACACAGCAAGTCAAGGCTGGTTAAACTGTGAAACAGCTAGAAGGGACCCAGTCCAGACACCCAACCCTGAGGATAACACTACACACGACACAGACAAACACATCTACACACACTCACTGAACATGGTCCACCTCACCAAAAATGGCAACAGAGAGAATGGGGAAAGCAATACGGAGTGAGTTAACTGTGTCTAGGACACTGGGTCTAAAGTGTCAGCCAGGATCCAAACAAACACAGATGCTGCTGAATGAGCAGTCTGAGTCAGACCAGATGACTTCATCACCCATAGTGACATCCAAACATCCATATTGTGCTAATGGACCTGGTTTCTACATGAACCAACGCAGCCTTGACTGTGTCAGAGTTAAGAGTGACATGGCTGATGAAATAAAACACTTGACCTGATGCACACTCTCTCACACACACAAGACACTGATTTTGCAACCCAGGAGTATCGTCACTTGGCCGTCTGCGTGTCTCCGTGTGTATATAAGTGTGAGCCTTGGAGTTTTTTCAGAGTGTGTAGGGGCATGCAGCTGGTGAGCACACATCTCTTTCATACAGCAAATCTCATCCAAATCCCCCTCACCTGGAGCAACTCACACATACACAGATGGCTACCTCCAGCCTGTAAAAGTCCGAGGGCCTTGTGCAGGAATGTGTGTGTTGCACAATGACCTCATTGTGCTGTGATATGGCTTGTCTGAGCCGCACTCTGTGGCAGAGTCACACCTGTTCCACCTATGCCAAAGGGCTGACAAAGTCAGAGATACATCAATCAGCATTTAGAGCACAGACATAGACACACACACAGATGAGAGACGCATGTATGCACATGCAGAGATGCACACACACAGTGCTGATGTGGCATTGTCTCTGTCTGCAGCAGGGTGGCTCCCTGAACACTATTATATTAATTGAGCTGGATATGATGTGATGGTTTGACAGACTTCTGAATGCTTCATTTGCTTTGACTTGTTGGCTGTTTGAATAAGTTCACAAAGACAACACAACGGGCAAAACTAGTCAATATGTTACTCTTTAAAATACTTGGCAACATTTAAATATGCCTAAAGTTTTGCTACATGAAAAGAATATCACTGGTTACAGTTTTGTCTAAGATGTGTAACTGAAGTGAGTAGTTAGTAGTGTAAGTGAAATGGAACATATGAGTCAGATCACAGCTTCTCAGATATGACAGTTCGAGATTCTCCTTTGTCTTTATAAACAGGGTATATTTTGGTTTTAAGATATCTGAAGATATCTTAAAACTATGTGACACAAAATAATTAACAGCTGAAAGGGTCCCTGGGAAATACAATACAAAAACACAGCTGACATTTGAGACTGGCAATGACATGAGACATAGACAAGACGTGAAGTTTTGTTGTTCCACATACATTTAAAACATTGTACAGTACATCTAATGAGTATAGGATGTAAACTGCTCATGTATAGATTAGCCATGATGACCAATAAGACCTTTACTGTGCTTTAAATAGACTAGTCTGACATGTTTCTGTAACTGTTTAAGGGCATCCATTATGCCCGCTATGAGTAGTCACACTTGTAGGTTTGTGACTAATCATAGAGAAGCAGCTTAACACTTACACACTGTTGTTCAATACTGTTCAAATTTAATGGAATGGTCTGAGTCTATATCAAAATTTAAACCACAAATCTACCTAGAATGTCTAAATAGCATGTGTCTCATTAATAAATGGATGGTTAATCCTTAAGAAATGTTTCAGAGGGCAGGGAGAATTTTACAACATTAGTTTTTGTAGAAAAATATCTACAGTTACACATTATCATTTCTGAACTCTGTCACCACTGTCCCATAATATACACACTAACGTGGCATGTACACTTTCACAGTTTCAAGATTCCCTAAAACCACCATTTTCCTTTATTTGACCCACACTGGTAGCTCTCAAATCCATTGGTCGATTTTGACTTGAAACAGCCTTAGTATACAAACATTTGTAGCACCTGTACAAAAGTATAACACTTTAAAATATTTAAATTTTTGTGTATTTTTGGGTCACTTTAGGAAAATTCCTCAAAATTCAGGCTAAAAAAATCAATGACGTTTGGGATATTTTTACTGCTGCCAAATGTCAGGGTAATGAGCAAAATGGAGGTTATATTGTTTTCTTATGTCAGAAAGCCCCACAAAAAGACAAAACTAAAACTGTATGTATCCTACTAAAGCCAGAATTAGCTTAAATCACATCACTGAACCACACTAGTGCACTGGGTTCCACGTTCTTTCTAGGGAAGGCACTATTATTTATTGAGAAACAGCACTTCCACCACCTCTAGAGAGCAGTTCCTGCAATGCAGAGACCTATTTGCCTGCAAAACTTGAATCATAAACATTTTAGAAGGTGAAGGATTTGAATTTATTGAATGCCAGCATATCTGGTGCATACAGAATATATGTTTGAGATAATTTAGTGGGATCCTCATCAACAGTATTATTTCCTATCATGTGCATTTTCGATATATTTAGATCAGTCGTTGATCAAAATATTGTATTGACTTCAAAAAATAACCTATAATTCTTTTTTAACTGTTTACCAACCAAGACATGTCGCAGTCACTTCCTGGAGCCATGACACAATCATTAAGACAATTTCCAGAGTGTCATTTGATCCACTGGCTCATTCGTCTGACGGGTCCCTAGTGCCGGAACAGCACTTCCAGTAAGCCTCTGATATTCTTGTGATAAAGGCTTCACTAGAAGGCCAAAGTAATGTTTCATTGGGAAATGACTACTGCTTGTCACATTATCACCACCACTCTGAGAAGAATCAATAAATACCCATTTTGTGGAGGTCCATCTGGGAGCTGATGGTGATGGTGATGAGGATGATGGTGATGATGTTAGAGGTCACTTAGCCCACCTTCTTGTATCCCTCATGAAGGAATCTAACCATGTCATGAAGTAATCTGTTGATTCAGATACAGAACAGTTGTGGCTGATTCGTGGCTGGTAAATCTCGAAGAAATGGAAGAGATCAGATATGTATGGTGTGCCATACATTCAGTTTTAAGACGGACTGTAAAGTTCGTGCTCAGTCTTTTAGTCCTGTCATCTTTAAACTTCCCCTGTGAAATCTTCTTAAAAAGTAGTTCCAGTAAAAAGTGTCTACAATGAGCATGGGAACCGAGCAAGAACTGATATCTCAAAATCTGGGAAAGTAAAATCAAGAAAATGGCTGTTATGCATATGAAAACTAGCGTATGTCAGTATGATGTTACTGTAAAAACAGGCATGTACTGTATGTGCTCTGTTCCACCAAAGCACAGTACAGCCGAATGTGCTGAAGCACCACTGCAGATGCTGACAGCAGCCAGATCCCGCTGTGCTGAAACAGTGATCTGGGTGGGTATGAGACCACGGTGGGTTAGCGCTGGATCTGTGGAGGCTGCAGCTGAGAGCTCAGAGCTGTGGGATTGTGGGATTGTGTCAGACTGAAAGGGGATCCAGCGCAGGGCAGAGAAACACAGCAGCTCCCCCTCATTGCTAGAGCACACCGCTGACATGCTGCCAAGTTCTCAGGGCTCCACACACACACACACACACACACACACACAAAAGTGCAAAAAGTACATATTCCTACAGAGGTGCACAGACACAATCACATGACACGCATACACAATATTACACAAACATCCGTCGTCACACACATTGGCACATGAAAATACTTGCATGTATCCACAAATACACAAAGGCACAAAGGCGCACCCTCAAACACACATACTGTACACCCACACATGAGCACACACAAACACATCCAAAACGACACTCAAAAGTACTGGCTTACGCTTCAAATATGAGCTTTGCTCAGTTACTAAAAGTACACATCATGCTCCTTGGTGACATACTGTTTTATTTCCATGCACTGATAGACGGGGAGGTGGGGAGGGAGAGAAAAAAAAGAGTGTGGACATTTTAGCAGCAAAATGGATTTTTTAGTGATGATTCTTCTTGTCTCCGAAGCAAAGTGTCATACTAACTGATTATGTAATCAAATTCTGGTTTTGAATAGTTTTGTGTTTGATCAGATTCCTTAAATATATTTCTAGTCAATTCTGCTGCCAGTACATATACAGTACATCTGCTTACATGACAAGACATTTTGTGGGGCAGATTAGAGCAATGTGAAAGTGAGTTATTACAATGAGGTCTCAATGTGATCCTTCTGTGACCCTTGTTTTTGCAGGGTGCCCTGCACTTCTGGCATCCGCATCTTATCAGCCAATTGAGCGTGCTGAACTGGTGGTGAGCACATAGGTGGGGGAGGTCACTCTGACTGGCTGTTAACTCGATCAGACCTGTGCACGAGAAAATGTTTCATTTTCATCAAACCTGAATAGTAACTGTGCTAGTATTTTCAAATGGCTTAGCCATCTAGAATGAAAAAATGTAGACCAACTGATTCAGGAGAGGCTCTGTGTACACCTCTGTGCAATGGTTGGTTGCTCTCCCTAGCTTCCTAGCTAGCCCTAGCTTTTCTGGTTTCCCCTTTTGGATGATCAGTACAAACTGCTGCCACCTGTGGTTATGAAGAGTTACTTCATAGAATTTAAATTTGCATTTGCTACTTGGCCATTGGCTGTAGTCGTTGCACTGTGCTCAAGTGCAACTTACATTTAGAGATGCAGTCGACCTGTAGTTCTTTGACTCTCTGCAGTACAAGAATCTCGCTCTTCCTGGAATGGAACTCAAGCCATGCTACAATTAAGTCCATTCAGTAGTATGTTAACATGATTTTAAAGAGACACTGTTGAACTCTGAATGTGAATTGTAGAAAGATTACTGACTTCTTCAGACAAAAAGAGTTACACGGGTAGACCGTGGAGGATAAACACACATCGGGATGTCTGATTGGGGAGGGATTTGAGCATGAGATGTCGGGACCCATCAGGGTGAGGCGTCGTCCAGCTGTCCAGTCACTCGACTTCTTGTGATGAGCTCCAGACAGGCTTTCAGTCGTTGTCAGCCTTCCCCCCACCTAAAGCCTGCCCCTGGACTGCCTCCATCCCTCCCTCCCACACTCACTTTTCTCTCTTGTGTCCCATTGCCGCACATCATCAATACCCCTCAATTCCTTTGTGCCCCCCCCCCCCCCCCCCCAACCCAACCAACACACACACAGACACACACACACACAATCCTACCTTTCACCCCTTCAGCACCCCTTTGGAACCCCTCACTTCAAAAGTCTGCCAGCTTAACATGTCATTGATTACAGCAGGAGGGGCCTGCAGCCTCAGGGTAGGAGTGGGGGTTGAGTTTGCGGCAGAAGTACTCGGGAATCACACGCACTATCAAGAAATAAAAAAAATAAAAAAACAGATCTCATGTCCATTATGGCCTGCTTGCAAAATGCTCACAACATCCCGCTTTTATTTAATTATCAGTGATGGAAACAGATGGAAGCCCCCTGTGACCCTTCACAGGACAAGCAGTTGCAGAAGATGAAGATGAAACAGATGGAATGCTAACACTGATAACAGCAAAGTTCGTAGTGAGTCATCGTTTTCTACCGAGCGTCATCAATCATCAGATTTTTCAAGTGCGATGGAAGCTGTTGCTCTTCTCTGTAAATGTGTGTCAGTGTTAGTAGAGGGGCGGTTAAAGGGGGTTAAAAAGGGAGGAGGTGGTTGTGGTGAGTAGAAGCCAGGGGTGGTCCACTAAAACATTAGAGCCTCCCTGTGTGCACCTGCACACACATAGACATGGTCATGGACAAAGGTATGCTTACTTACACTCACTCGCGCACACACACACACCCATACACACAGTCACATTCCACTTGGACATGTGGCAGGCCACCCAGTACTCCTGCGTCCTTTCTTTAAAACACATCTGGACGCTCCATTAACGCGGCACAGAGGAGAGTTACTCCCTTCATCTCTGCTGAATCTTCACTTACACTGTCTCATGTAGACCACTCCACCTCGTGGAAGGGGATAATTGGCCAAATGAGATGTTTGCACACAGCCAGCTGAGTATGTCAACAACCTATTTAACAGCGATTATGCCTTGAGCAATGATGTTTTAGTGCAGGTTTTCCCTGGCTGCCCTCCTTTCTGCCCTGCTCTCTCTCACTCTCTCTCATACTACACATGCAGAAACATTCTCCCAAGCACTCTCATTTCTAACCAGGCTGTGGATCAGTCTGGCTGTTTCTACATCGTTTCAGTAGCAGAAATGAGGCAATGGTGGTTGTAGTCGGTTGTAGTCATGCAGAGCTCTATCAGAATGCGTATCATGTTCATGAAGGAAGTAGCAGCTCTTTTAACACGCCTACACTGTTCTACATGAGGCAGTAGCAACCATACAAATCTGTCACACGGGCATCTATAAAGCACAAGCTGTATTCACATATGTGGATCATCTTGTGACATCCACATCCTGGTCTCTTTCTCAGACAGATTTTTAATGATTCCATCACTTTGGTTTCCGCTCAAGTTTTTCAGGAGTTTTGGTTCATCCTGTTCTTTCTTTCTTAAGATGCAGTGGCACAAATGGAGCCAAGCGCCGGGCCTTTTGAGAGAACCTTAAGCAGAGGCGGTAACTCCTACATGATTTCAGCACACATAATCACAATATTTTTCGCTGCAGGGTATGATTGTCTTCAAAATAGCAAATTATGCTGGACACCGAGTAATTTCAATATTTCTAAAGGCAGCGATGTCCCTTGCCACTGTATGGCCAAGTATTGATTTTATGTTGGAGAAAAGTTAAGTGTATTTTCTGGCAGATCTGCTAACAGCCAGGATGAGAACAGATGAGAGTGCCATAGTGGAAGAAATCAGAACTTTGGTTCTGAAGAAAGGCTCATTCACATCACATCACACTGACATCTGCAACACCGGAAGATAAGGAAACACAAGTTTGGAAAAGTATGTCAAACTAAGATTCTAAACTTTGAGGAAAAGAGTGTGTGGTCTTTATTTCAATTTGACAACAAGCACACACTCACAGAGTTGACTATAATGTTCTTGCAAACACTTTACAGACTCACACACCTAGCTCTTAGGTCCTGCTATTAATTATCCTGAGTGATCAGGTCATAAGTAAGCAGCTTTAAGTACACCTGGCATTAAAGTGCATCTTCACATGAATCTCTAATGACCACTGCCATCATTTGGGCCTAGAAGAGTTTTTATCAGCTCCTGTGTCCACTAGGTCGCTATCTACCTCTGTTTTAGAACCACAAACAACACTCTTTGCTATATGTTTTCCACTTGGCAACATATGACAAATTTCGAAACATAATGAGCTATGAAGACTCTTTCACTCACTTAAAAGACGCATGTTACGTGTTACAGTGGATGACCTGCACAAAGCTCAGATTACAAATCAAACTTTAGAAGCATCCACATGTAGAGTGTCTGGTGATATTCCAAATCGCTCCTTTGCAAACATTACCACATGCAGATGATGAATTTACACACAGCCTACTAATGTTCAATAACTGAATTGGTTAATTCTTGTTCAGATCTTTTTATTACGTAGTTAGTTAAAAGCTACAGAGACAAAATATATCTCTACAAATGGACGGCCATTTACGTCTGTTCAGTAGGCATCATTCAATAATGTGGCCAGGACATACTGTGTGTTCACAGAATACAGTGGAATGTGGCCACATGTGTGACATTGCCTAAAATGCTACAATCCACTCTGTTCACCAGCTAATTAATTGCATCTGTCTGTTGTTTATTGCCGAGCAGGCTGTGTACTGTGGGTTTATCAGAGCCTTTTCAGCTGCATGCCAGCAGCTGCCTGCTTGTAGATACATTTTTGATGAGCAACGGCTCACTGACAAAAACACATGACATTTCCTGTGACTACTTCATATTAAAACCGTACTTGTGTCTTACCAATTTTTAATGAGAAGGTGCTGCAGTAGGAAATGTTGTGTTTGCCAGTCAGTTGTCTGATGAGAATTTAGCATTCTGCATTCATTTACAAACCTGTATTTATAGAGATACATTAGCAATAACTCAGTACAGGATTTTCCCCTCGAAGTTAACTCAAAAACCCAGTTCAGCATCATGGTATAAAAATGTTAATATAGCTTACAGTACTGTTAACCAAATAAAAATGATACAAACAACACTTTAATCAGTGGGACAAAACAGATTTAACAGACATTTCTTCAAATGGAAATAATATTGAGGCTACCAGTATAACTTACTTAAAATCAAAAAAGGTTAAAATTCTAATAGTAAGTGGTATACTAGATAACTTTGTTTATTTCAGAAAATAAAGCAAATCAAATCAAGGACACATTTTGTCAAAATGACCAATCAAAGAAGTCACCATAATGGCACAGCATCTCACCCGGATGTGACCAAAAGAACTCCACCTATAAAGTCCTGATCTCTATTAATCAAGCCTAACACTGATTATATTTATTATATTTAGCTTTAAAAAGGTTCCAGTCTGTAGTTAGTCTTCAAAAAAAAGTTCCACAGCATTCTAGTTTACATTCACAACGCATGTTATTTGCTGGGGAACTTAGTAGCCAACTTCACTGATCAGCAGTGTGGAGGCAGACAGCCGTATGGACAGACCATGTCTCTAGGCTAAGCCATCAGAGATGTTCAACCCTCCCTTCAGTAAAAGCGCTTCAGGTCAGTGAAACCAGGGGGGAGAGGGAGACTCAAGCTGACCAGACCCTGAACAACTTTCATCTCTGATTACACCGTTTCTCTCTCTGGAGTGTACACTTCTCCACCCCAGCATACTGATCAGGCCAATTCAGCCCTCCATGATCACTACAGCTCACCGACTGACTGACTTGAGCTCCGCCTCCCCCTTTCCCATCTCTATTCTCCATCCCCCAGCCCTCTCCTACCTTGGGTTATCGTCAGAAGTCTATAGCCCTCCCAAAATCTCAGTAGAAATCAGCAGGGCTGTATTGGTTCGAAGGCCTGGACCAGAGGAGGCCTTGGAGAGGAGGAGAGGTGCTCTGGCTCTTAAGAGACTCCCCTCCTGGCTTTTTGAAGGGGGAGGGGGAGCGGAAGGAAAATCAATAGGCAAGGAGCAGGAGGCCTGTGATGGCATGGCTAATCGGGTTTCTGCATTAATCTTTTAGATGCTGGGAGAACTTGTTGCCTGTCTTGTTGTACTCAGGGCCTTAGCGCAACCCTGCACAATAAGCAGCAAACACAGAAACAAAAGGCAGCTGCATAGCTTGTAGGTTCACATAAATTTACTCGCACCAGCATACAAAAGCAAAGTTATCAGTAAGAGGGTTTCTGGTTTGCATTTCTTCACACATTTTGGACTGTCAATCAGATGAGCTCTCAAACCTATAAACCGGTAACCAAGAACTTTTTGACAACCAAACACAGCCACAAAATTTCGTCGCCACAACAGACTGGGTTTTCACATCATATGCAACATTAAGAGCAGAAGAACATGATGATAACACACACAATCTAGGGCAATTACCTAACTGGAGATTGCTGGTGTGCGTGCGTGTGTGTCTGTTGGAGCCAGAGGGAGGTAGCAGGCATAGCTGTGTTGGAGGATCAGTCCTCCCAGACACTGAATCATGATCTCTAAACTCTGGCGGTATTTGGTGTTTATGCCACAGTTTCCACACTGCTTTCTTTTGACATTAGCCGTGTATAAATCAGGCTGAAGCAGACAGGCAGCTCCCTTGTAGTGACTGGTACGGGAAGGGCAGCTACAACGGGCCCCCCTCCCACCACCACCACCACCACCTCTCTGCCTCATCACCAGATGTGCTCTGATATCTGCTATACACCCCAACCCCACGCACAAAACACATACACACAAGCACCTTGATCCCACCACTCATACTGACAACCACTAATGCCTCCAACCATGCTGAAATATTCACTTTTGCTCCCCTTCACTCTGACTGTGTTGGTCTGCAGCTTTTTCTTCAACAAGAATAGTGATATTTAAAGGGTAGCGAGAAGGATTTACTTGTGCTGCCTTCCGCCTATCCATTTTGTTTTTTTGTTGTTGTTGCTGTTGTTGTGGTTTTCCGTCTTAATGATATGGCCAAATGTTCATCTTGAAGGTATCTGTAAAATGACATTGAAATTAGTTTCCCCTTCGAATATTACTCCTGGCTGACAGCGTGATTAATATTTTTATGGTTATGTTTTGGTGTCTCAGAATCAGTCTTTGTGGCCCCTATGACACTGGTGTTCATGGCAAATATTTAAATGTGATGCTTTTGTACTTAGTTGGTTTCAGCACTGATACATGATTACAAACTCAAATGGACTCAAAGGTAGCTCATTGGGGGACTTAATCTTTGCAACAGTTTTTGTAACAGTTTATATTAAAGGTTTACGCCACTGAGTTCCTCTGCTCAGTTGTCCTGTGAAATGCAGTTTTGAGCAGCACCAGCAAATCAGAGAAATATGATGAAGCTGCCTGAAGTTGATATCTGCGCTTCAGATTGTATTGCGTATAACAGATAACATTTTCAAGCTGGGTGTATGGTGATATAGGCGTTTATAATAAACAGACACAATCTAAACCTTGAAATGAAAAATATGAAAAACCCATAAGAGTCCACCCTGTTGCATGCGTAACACGATCCTTCACTACCCTAGACACACTGTCCTGCAAACACCATAAACAATCCTGCTGTCACTAGAGCACCAGATGTGCATTCATATGTCACTGAAAATACTTCCTACAGTGACTAGTTGTATTGTTAACTTACCAAGCCATTTTAAAAGGGTAAAATACTCATGTTGTGCTTGTTTATGGGGCTCACATCACAAAACATTTCGCGAAACGTTACGCATTTTGGCAGTGAGTCTTTCTCAGATCGTTAGAGGTATATACAAGGATAGAGTTAATGCACAGCTGAGGGCTATACTCAGTTATTAGGGGCACCAGTCACTTTCTTCTGACTCTGGTTACACGTACCAGTCACGCTGGTAGAAATCACGATCACAGGGTTGCAGACAGTTACGAAATAACATCTTAGACTGAAGTCATCATCAAGTGTGGGTATCCAAAACATTTCTCCTTGGATCTATCCCTCCATTAGGTAACCTAAGGTATCCAGTCCCACAGAATCTTAATGAAGAAGATGAAGTGTCCTTCAGCACAATGCTTTGCAATTGCATAATCCATGTTACCTGTACAGAATGCAGTTCTGTGCTCTAATATACGTAGTTCAGGGAGCATTTTGGTTTGTACCACGTATGCCAGGCCACATGGACACAGGAGCATGTAAATCATTGCTGTTTTACAGTTTCTACATTTTCTAATAGGGATTTATTTTTCATATTTCAAATTTTCTATTGAGAAAGAGATGGCTTAATCATTTTCCGTAACACCTTGACATCACTATGGTAAAGAGGTTGGTGGTAGGGGAGCCAAGAGAATTTTCTGAAGTGGGCTATGTACAAGTAGTTTAGAAATTATCATTTGTACATTGACAATACAACATGTTACTAAAAGTACTATTTAAAGTTGCAAAACAGCCAGCTCCTCTTTTCTATTGAAAGACCAAATCAGCTTTTACGTGGAAAGACCAAATTATCAATTCAGTGTGCCCTCTTGCATGTAAGTAAAGTGTAAGAGTAAGTATTAGTACCAAGCAGACCAACTGTGTATAAAAGTAAGTTGGACAAAATGTTACATATTTGCCACTATCTCTACAAAACTGAGCAGGCGGTGTAGTCAACATTTAAACAGACATTTAGCTTGGTACTTGATAAGCCACCGCTTTGAACAGATTTTTTTTTCAGATCACGGATCAGAGCAGCTGAGATTGAGGCCTTATTGAGATAGAAGGTCTTGTGTGGTTCCTCAGGGCTAAAGCCTCCTAGTAGGGTCTATGTATGTTTTCCCGACCAAGGGCCCACAAGATATTCAGTTGCCAACGCAAAGGACATCACCTTGACATTTTACAAGCCATCAAATCATCCTGGATATGAAAAATTTAGAGGGTTCCTGTGAATAGAGTATGGGGAACACTGGAAAAGGATACCTATATAGGACTGTTAATCTTAGTGGGTGTGTGTAGGTGTTGTTACATCTAGTCTCCGGTATGGTGAGAATGCAAGGGTGATTTTCTTTCACACTTTCTTAAGACTGCTATGATTTGATAACCCTGAGTCCAGACATTGAAGATGTGTGAGAGACAAGCAGATGGCCACAAGAGATGTTTGGGACAAGTGGGTGGAAGTGTAGAAAGGTCAAGACTCCAGCAGCACTTGCAGTGTATAGAACAACTTTAGGGCTTGTGGCCTTCATCAGAATCATCAAGAAACACACTGCAAAGGACATTTTAAATGTATAAAGTAAAGAAAAAAAAACTGTCATTTTAAATGAAAACAACCGTCATGTACATGCACATATACATAGAAGCCAACAGGGCACCTGCAGAATGGGCTTGGTTTAAGTGGCATCAAGCCAAGTGGCTGAAATGCCCCAAGGAATTTCTACAACTGAAACAATTTGGTTAACAACTAGTTGCATTCAGAGATGCAGTTTAATATTTATATCTGAATGTGAGTATGTATTACTGTACTAATAGTAATTTTATTGATTCTTATCATGTCGCTGGTACTACTTACTGATTTCTTTTGTCAAACGTTTCTTGCTTTTTTAACAGTATATGACCAGCAAGTCAACAAAGAATGCAACCACTATATGTGTAGTCTGTAACACACAATTCAGCTATCAATTCAGAAGATGCAAGTCCACACAAGGAAGTCATCCAGTGGAGGTCCGGAGAGTAACATGGGGATGCAGGTTGTGATGGATATGACAGGTAGACTGAAGGGACACCATGTCAAGTGTGATAATCTCTTCGCCTCTTGGGTAGCTCAGCTATCAGCTCCAGGAGAGGAAGATCACCATGTTTGACAGTTCTCATCAAAGTTTACCTTAATCCCAAAGAGAAAACTGCTCAAAAGGGATGAGATCAGTGATCATGAGGACACAAAGCCAGACACAACAAAGGGAGTTGGCCAAGTGACTCCTGGAACTTCCAGGAGAAAAAGGATAACTGTTGGTGACCTCTGGTCATCTTTCTTGACATCAGTGATTTCATTCAATGCCTTTGTGATATGGGACAAGATCAACTCTAACTGGATGCCTGATATGCGGAACAAAGGAGGATGTTCCTGGAGGAGCTGGGAAAGGCACATGTAAGCCCACACATTGAAAGAAGAGACAGGCTCATCCCTACTGACTGCAGTTTCTGTAGCACTTGTAAAAGCTAGTTAAGAGGCTGAATCATGTCCTGACCCACCTGAGGCTGCAGCTGCAGCAGAGGAGACATCAGTGTTTTTCCATAGACAGACTGTAAAACACATACTTTACATTGCATATCTGAGAAATACATCTACAAATTCCTAGTATGCATGTGCATTCTGTCCTATCTGGATTGATTTCTGATAACTTATGTGTAAAACTAAATGTTGTTAAAGCCAGTCAATAAGGAAAACCCAGGCTCCGTATTTATAAAATCGGATATGTGGCTGGTTGTTTATTCATTCAAAACAGCTTTGGGGTTTAAAATTTATTTAAACAACTATATTTTAGGTGTTTAGTCCTTTTTGTCAGGACGTGACCCTTGATATGTTTATATTGCAACAGTGTGGAAAGGTTCATAAAAAATGTACAGTAAAATAAATAAATCATCTTGAAGTACCTTTGTCTGGTCTGAACATAACCTCTTTTGCCACTTTGTGCAATGGCAATCAAGCTTGTCAAGGCCCAACTCAAAGGAAAGGCAACATGTGGAGTCTACGAAGGTGCCCATGGAAATAATAAGAGTAATAATAAAATCAGCAAATAAATAAGAAATGGTTGGAGAGACATGCAGCAAATGGGTGTACTTAAAACCTGAGACTTTCAGACATCACCATCATGCTCATATTTGTTTATAGTAATTACACAAAGGAATTTCACTTTATTAGACAATAACAACTAGATACACATAATGTGTGTACACATGAGGTGTGTAAAAAGTGAATATAAAAACTAAAATTATACACAGGTCTTTGACAAAAGGCAGTGCCAGGTTCAGGCTAAGCCTAAGGGGCATTTTTCATGTGCCAATGTGCTACTTAAGGCTGTTGTCTCTTACTGCATACTGCACTTCACACAAAGCATATGATGCATGAGTGTAACACACACAATACATTATACTTTTTACGTCAGATGTGCACTCAAAAGCCTCCTTTTTCTTGACTGTTCTTGGATATTGCCATCCTTCTGTGACACCATTGATTGTTCACCTTAGGACACTCATTTCTTCTCCAGATCACCTCCCATGAATATACACTATATTACCAAAAGTATTCGCTCACCTGCCTTTACTCATTCTATGAACTGAAGTGCCATCCCATTCCTAACTCATAGAATTCAATATGATGTCGGTCCACCTTTTGCAGCTATTACAGCTTCAACTCTTCTGGGAAGACTGTCCACAAGGTTGAGGAGAGTGTTTATAGGAATTTTTGACCATTCTTCCAAAAGCGCATTGGTGAGGTCACACACTGATGTTGGTCGAGAAGGCCTGGCTCTCAGTCTCCGCTCTAATTCATCCCAAAGGTGTTCTATCGGGTTCAGGTCAGGACTCTGTGCAGGCCAGTCAAGTTCATCCACACCAGACTCTGTCATCCACGTCTTTATGGACCTTGCTTTGTGCACTGGTGCACAGTCATGTTGGAAGAGGAAGGGGCCCGCTCCAAACTGTTCCCACAAGGTTGGGAGCATGGAATTGTCCAAAATGTTTTGGTATCCTGAAGCATTCAATGTTCCTTTCACTGGAACTAAGGGGCCAAGCCCAGCTCCTGAAAAACAACCCCATACCATAATTCCTCCTCCACCAAATTTCACAGTTGGCACAATGCAATCTGAAATGTACCGTTCTCCTGGCAACCTCCAAACCCAGACTCGTCCATCAGATTGCCAGATGGAAAAGCGTGATTCATCACTCCAGAGAACGCGTCTCCACTGCTCTAGAGGCCAGTGGCGGCGTGCTTTACACCATTGCATCCGACGCCTTGCATTGCACTTGGTGATGTGTGGCTTGGCTGCAGCTGCTCGGCCATGGAAACCCATTCCATGAAGCTCTCTGCGTACTGTACTTGGGCTAATCTGAAGGTCACATGAAGTTTGTAGCTCTGTAGCAATTGACTGTGCAGAAAGTCGGCGACCTCTTTGCACTATGCGCTTCAGCATCCGCTGACCCCTCTCCGTCACTTTACGTGGCCTACCACTTCGTGGCTGAGTTGCTGTTTTTCCCAAACACTTCCATTTTGTTATAATAGAGCTGACAGTTGACTGTGGAATATTTAGGAGCGAGGAAATTTCACGACTGGATTTGTTGCACAAGTGGCATCCTATGACAGTTCCACGCTGGAATTCACTGAGCTCCTGAGAGCGGCCCATTCTTTCACAAATGTCTTGTTTCACAGTCTGCATGCCTGAGTGCTTGAATTTATACACCTGGGGCCAGGCCAAGTGATTAGAACACCTGATTCTGATCATTTGAATGGGTGAGCGAATACTTTTGGTAATATAGTGTAGCTTCAGGACCATTTTTTGTAGTTGTGCTTGACCATCTAATATTGTGTAGGTATCCCTTGTGTCCCCTCATCACAGAATGGACATGGGCCTTCTGAGGGTGCCCTGTGGTGTCTGGCAACAGAATGTTGTTAGTGGGGGCCTTAGGATCCTATGGGTTGAGGGGAGGGGCCTCTGTGGATCATCCCACAGATACTTGATCAGTTTGGGATCTAGTGAATTTGGAGGCCAGGTCAACACCTTATGCTGTTCTTCATGTTTTCTGAGTTGTTCCTAAACCATTTTTGTGTGTGTGTCTGTGTCAGGCTGCATCCTGCTGGTAATGGCTGCTGCCATCCAGGAGTGTCATTGCTATGGTGTGGGGGTGCCTGGTCCGAGGATCTGTGAACAGGATGTGCTGACCAGCTGGCTCCCATCTTAACCCAGATCGTCAACAGCTCCCTGGAGCTGTGCAAGGTCCGCTCTTGTCTCAAACGCTCCACCATCATGCTGGTCCCCAAGACGTTCCCTGCCACAGGATTAAATGACTACAGACCAGTCGCCCTGACATCTGTGGTCATGAAATCCTCAAATCCTTTGAGCGACTGGTGCTGGCTCACCTGAAGAACATCACTGATCCCTTGCTAGACCCCCTGCAGCTTGTCTATTGGGCAAACAGGTCAGTGAATGATGTAGTCAGCGTGGCTCTTCACCACATCCTGCACTACCTCGACTTAGCAGGGATCTATGCACGGGTCTTATTTGTGATAAGACTTACCTGTCAGTGGATCACCAGTTTCCTGACTGACAGGAGGCAGCAGGTGAAACTGGGAAGCATCACAACCAGCACCCAGACTCTCAGCACTGGCGCCCCCCAGGGGTGTGTTCTCTCCCCACTGCTTATCTCCCTTTACACTAATGACTGCACCTCAGGGGACCCTTCTGTGAAACTCCTGAAGTTTGCAGACGACATCACCGTCACTGGACTCAGCCAGGATGGTGATGAGTCCGCAAACAGAGGGGAAGTCAAACAGCTGGTCCTCTGGTGCAGTTAGAACCGCCTGGAGCTAAACTGTGGAGATGACAGTGGACTTCAGAAAGAGCCCCTCATCAACCCCTCCTCTCACAATCCTCAACAGAACAGTCCCTACAATAGACTCATTCAGGTTCCCAGGGTCCACAATCTCATGGGACCTGAAGTGGACCTCTCACATAGACACTGTGTGAAAGAAGGCCCAGCAGGGGTTGTACTTCCTGCGTCAGCTCAGGAAGTTCAACCTGCCTCAGGAGCCGCTGATCATTTCCTACACTGCAACAATCCAGTCTGTCCTGACCACGTCCGTCACAGTCTGGTTTGGATCCGCCACCAGGCATGACAGGGACAGACTGCAGAGAACAGTCAGGTCTGCAGAGAGGATTATTGTTACTGACCTTCTGATTCTGATTCTAGGTGGGTAGTACATGTCTAAGTAACATCCACCTGAATGCCAGCTCCAAAGGTTTCCCAGCAGAACATTATATTGTCACAATGTTCTGCTGTGGTCAGTGGTCATAATATTATGTCTTATTAGTGTAGGTCACATAGGAGCAGTGCAACAAGCTGTAGAGACAGCATTAACATATGAACACCTTATTCTTGTAAATGTATTTACACAGCAGCAGTTTATATTCCTCATTCTCTCCATTCTCTCCTAACTCAGCAAATCTTAAATAATTCGTTGGGTTTTATGGGGCAGCTGTAGCTCTGGTGGTGGAGCGAGTTGTCCACTGATCAGTGCCCCCTCCATATGCCAAAGTGATCTTGGGCAAGACACTTAACCCTTTGTTTTTAATGGAAGGCCTGGGTCTTGCATGTTGCATTGCGTGTGTGAAAAGGAGGATGAGAAACATTTCTAAAGCACGTTGTACCCATACAAAGAATAAGTGATCTGCACCAAATAAGAAAACGGAAAACGATTAAATGGACAAATGGACAAAGTTGAAATATTAACAAACTAACAATCACAGTTTTTCAATGGGATTTACAAAGCACATTGTGACCTTATGGGTACAGGGTACAGAGTCATGGTCGGGTCATAGCATTGGCACATCCCCACCAAGTGGAGGGGGGTATTAATCCCCTTCAGTCCCAGGAATGCCACCACTGGCCCAACCACGATTAGGTCCTGCAGGAGAGCATCAGATGCTAATTGGAGGCTCTGAAGCGTTGGGAGGCATGCAAATATCTCCGGCTTTACTCTGATACCCTTCTGTTCCACTTCCAGTCCTCTGCAATCCCCTCATTCCACCTGACTGGAGGAGAAGAGGGAGAAGAGGTGAACACAGCTGCTGGTTTGTTGCCTCCTTCCCCGTGGGCCCTGGCTGTGTCGAGGGAGGGAGCGAGTGCAGCCGCTGTTCTCCTGATTAGGGGCTGGGCTTCCAGGCCTATGTCATGTACTGTACATCAGAGGAGATCAGCAAGCCAGCCTGAAAGTCAGATGACACCGAGCACATGCACAGTGCTGCTGATCCCCCACCCCAACCCCACCAGCCCCACCCCCAACTCTTACTGCCATTTCTCTCTCTACTCTCACTCCCATCTGTTTTCTCTTCCCCTCTCCCCCTAGTTTCATCTCACCTGTCTAGCCTACAACCCCCACCCCGCGGTTACCAAGGGAGGATAAGAGAAAATCATAAAAAAAAAAAAAAAAAAAAAACAATGAGTGGCATTTTGGTGGGGGCTGCCTGGGTAAAGGACGAGTCCAGACCAGGCACGAGGAAGATGTTTAGACTTGGACGGAGAGCTTGTCAAAACCATAAGGCTTTAGCCTTTGATGAGGACCTTTTAGTTCAAGACTTGAGAGTCACTTGACATTCAGTTGGTGTTAGTGGAATAATTGTCAAGAATCCATCTTCATTATTTATCTGCAGCAATATATTTGGTTTTATGCAGGGCTGTTCAGTCTGGAGAACCGTCTGGAGACAACGGCCGGAGTTATGGAATGTGCTCAGTGCCTCATAATGAAACAATCTGTAATACGATACCTTTCTGTGCCATAAGGAGATGCATGTATTACAGTTGCTGCAGGTTGTTTTTGAAACCCTGTGTGAATGAGTTTCTTAGAACCGGCTAGTACAATGCAATAACTTAAGCCAAACAGCTGGGGCAACCACTCAGCTGCATCACGAGCATTGACAGTGACCACAGTGAAAAACGCAACTATAGAGTCATCTAACCGCTGTAAATTACATGCAGTCCAGTGAAAGTTACAGTTGATCCACATTTATCATCCTCAACCCCAACATGAGCCGTTCCTTTCCACTCGCCATTGTGTGAAGTATGGTGAAACTCAACACACCTGGCCAGTCGCCGCCTAGTGTCTCAGTGGTGTTGTTACAGAATAACACAGACACATCAGCGCACAGGTAGAAATGCTTTTGACGGCATAAACACCTACGGCGTGAGCTCCGTGTAGACCGGTTGCAAGAGTATAAATCACACTGAAGCACACAGACTCAACATAAAAAAACTGCAGGGTATTTTCATGATGTGAATAAAATGCAACAAAAACGATCAGTTATAGACACATTTGAGTAATTCCTCTTTGAATATTTTTCCTTTGAGAATATAATGTTGAGGGTCATGAGGGATTGAAGGCCATTCCAACTGGTACTGGCTGAGAAGCGGGGTACACCCTGGGTAAAGGTCGCCCGTCTATCACGGGGCTAACACAGAAAGTCAAACAACCACTTGCACTCACATGTACACCTAAGACCAATTAACCTCACATATTGTACATGTCTCTGGACTGTGGGAGGAAGCTGGAGCACCAAGGGACAGGATGAATGTGCAAACTCCACACAGAAAGACCCTTGGCAGGTTCAAGCCCAGACAACCCAGGGCTGTTGTGAGATACATTTACTTACAATGATTCTTTCATAATAGGATAATATATTCTTTTTATCATTTATGGTCATTTGCAATCATTATTCAGAGTTACGATTTCAACTTCAGTGCCAGGGCTGAGTACTGGATTGCAGACTGAATGCCGAAGTCCCTCAAAGTCCAGCCTCACCCACCTCTTGTTTTCTCCTCCAGCCTCTCACCAGCCGTGTCCTCTTCCTAATTCTCAGCGAAACACATGACAACCATAGGAAGAGTGTGATGAGGCCTTTGCAGAACCTTTTTGGCATATTATGGCATAAATAATCCTTCCCTCCTGTGTGTCTCCGTCCTCCCCTGGGTTTGTCTCTCTTCTCCCCCAAGTCCTCTTGGTGAGACAGTCCATCCCTACAGCACTGCCACACACTATGCTTCCTGTCTCACTATGACCTCACCACTACCCCTCTGCTCTTCTTTACTCTCACAGGATGTCCCCCTTTCCTGAACCCATCACTCCTAGCACCCTCAGGTCAGGACTAAAATGTGACTTATGGGCCCAGACAGGGACAAGTTCTGCAGCTTGTGTTTGTGCAGCAGCTAAGTACAACACATATGGCTGAGCAGCGTGAGGTACTGGTCTGTGGAGCTGTAGGGGGAAAGCCACCGTGTTTTCTCTGCCTCCCTTTTGAATGAAAGCAGTTTACATTTGATTGATTTTATGTGTTTTTTTCACCCCCAACGGCCATGTGCATCTTGGAATTACAGTTATGGTCTACTGGAACTGCTGCTCACCGTCAGCTGCATAAAATATTATGATATTCAGATTCCGTGGATCAGGCTTTTTCCAGTGCATCCCACAGATACTTGGTCAGTTCTGGATCTAGTGAATTTGGAGGCCATGTCAACACCTTGTGCTGTTTTTTTTTTAGTTGTTGCTAAACCGTTTTTTGGTACACGTCTAAGTAACAGCCACATGAATGCCAGGCCCAAAAGTTTCCCAGCAGAACATTGGATTGTCAGTGTTATTTACTTCTCCTGATAGTGGGCTGTGGATTATGAACAAGCAGTAGGAAACACAAATTGTTTTCTCTTTACTGGCTGCATGGTCAGATTATTTTCACTGGATGATCCAGCAAAATAAGGAACCCCTCTGATTGCCCCACCCCACCCACAGCTGCACACCAAACCAGAAGCCCCAGGGGAAAAAAACCAAAAAGCATCAGTGTTACTATTCATTGATCATGAACTCATTATAATTTCAATCTTCATTTTACACAGCTTATTTCATATTCTAATTGGCTTTGAGTTGTTTTTAATATGTTAATATGTTCATGACTGCGTAAGATAAGCACAAACCTTTAAAAAAGAC
This sequence comes from Chelon labrosus, assembly GCF_963514085.1. Classification (NCBI taxonomy): domain Eukaryota; kingdom Metazoa; phylum Chordata; class Actinopteri; order Mugiliformes; family Mugilidae; genus Chelon; species Chelon labrosus. The sequence goes on along the minus strand of NC_140339.1, from coordinate 27,708,864 downwards.
TTATTTTATTTTAGAAATAAAGTATGACCTCTTGCTAGATTCACTGAAGGCCCATGTCAGTGGCTTATCATTGGACAAGGAATAGGGACTATTGCTGCTGTTAGAAAAGTCAAAATAGATTTTTTTATTATTATCATATTAATCACCAGTGAATTCCAGAAATTTACACCTGAGCACTTTTCCACTTGGTATCTTGTAAGTGATGGCTATATAATTTTGCTGAATACTATCAGTTATTTATTATCAGTCTTAGTTGCTTGTACCAGTGGCTGTCTTTAACGTCAGCAGTAAATCACATATCGACAATGTGCTTCCTCTGCACTGCTCATTTCTGAATACTCTTATGTTCAGTCTTACCTCTTGTATCATTACTACAGTTTTGAAGAGTACATTCTTCCTCTCAGTTAAGGTGTCAGAAAATAATATTAATTAAATATTAAAAATAATAATAATGATTTTAAATAATAATCTTAAAACTATCCTGTCTTGCAAATGTCCCTTGTTAATGATCAGTTGAAATTGCTTTTTTTCCCCCCGTATTCACTATAATTTAATAAAAAATAAATGAAATACAACAGAGTCTCACTGTGCTGCTCCAGCTTTTTGCACTGTTGGCCACTCTCTGCTTCTACAGCTTTCTTTTTAAATGTATTACCTCTGCATTGCAAATGTGTTCCTTCCCTCACACGTCATACTTTATTTCTGCACCAATTTAATATCCTTCAAAAACACTGATTTGAAACTGGTTCAAATTGTAAACAAATAAAAGAAAAGAATATTAGCAAATGCAGTTGTAAATAATTTTTTGCCACTATTGTCAAAAAAGGTATTTTTAAATTACTTTTTCTTCATATATTGAACAGCTACCAAATGTAGCTTAAATTATTTTACTTTTTTGCAATCTAGATTTCTTTGTGTTGTTGTTTTTCTTAATTGGTATGGATGCACTGTTTGTCTATTGCAGTACGACTTTAACTGTGTGGGCATTTATTATTGTTCTCTTTTTAAATCTGTCCATCAACTATAAAGAAACTTTTAAAAGCACACTGCAGATTATTAGTTAATAGTTCTTTTATTTAAATATTGTGAGTATCAAGAATTTCTGATTTTTTTATTTTTTTTAATCAGACTGTATATAAATAGTTTTATTTTATTTTCCATATTTTCCATGATGCCAGTGTTATGTGTGGCTTGTGTTGATTTATTGACACATGCACAGTCCTGCCATGCTCATCCAACCACAAATATCAATAGATGCAAATCCCGACACAATCATGTACAAAACAATTTAATAACTTTGGACAGATAGTCTTGTTGCTCACCTCCCCATGTAAAGTCAGTCAAGGATTCATGTCAATCCACCACCTGTAGACAGCCCAGTCAATAAATAAACTTCACACAACAAACTACCTATCCCTCCATCTGCCAGCTGGCACTCACTAAGGCATGGTGTTAAAGGGCCTGTAGAGATCTTTGAAGGTCACAGAGGCAGAGCACAGCAAAAACATATTACAAGACCAGTAAACAGTGCTAAGCCAAACAACATTTTGTGAAAAGAAGGATCATATTTAACTGAATTCAGGGTGAATTGTTCAAATTAATTATGCACTGTATACAGAGTGAATTAGTTATTACTACAAAAAATCTGAAAAATCTATCAGCAGTGAACCATGACAAATATTTTACTGCAAAATGCAATGCTACAGTATATGTATTAGATATTTAGAGATAGTCTTAGATGAAACGACACATAAGCACCAGTCTCCCACTGACTTGTAGGTCTATATAACCTAATGTCCAGCAATACAGACTTCATTACAGCTATCACATGGCTTTACCCAAACATAACCAATTGTTGTTTTTAGGGCATTTTGCAGAATAAACATTAAGGGAAATGTGCTCCGAATCTAGAGATGCAATGTTTATGAAAACACATACAAATTCATTGCATCGTTGGTTTATGTAAAGTTATTAGTGCTGATTAATTGATCTATTGGCTAGGAAGTACTGGAGAAATGTTCTAGAAGACACTCACCTGCAGATATGCTTTCTTCCATGGATGTTACATGGTTGATAGCTCTGATCAGCCACCTGAGGTTTCATATTGTAATACAGCAAATTGTAAAAAGCAAAAAAAAAAAAAAGATTAGGGACATGGACATATATCAGTTTGCATACATGTCTGTATGTCTTCTTGTGAAACATCATCACTCACTTCCCAAGCACTGTTACAAATTAAAGTACGAATCTCACCAAACACAGTCCAAGTACCCCACCTGTTCAATCGAGGATGCATTGGACTTGGGACCACCTGGTGTCAAAGAATCCATTTCAGGCATCAGCAAGTACAAAATCAGATTTCTTTTGGACTTTGTTTTAGACCTCTGTGTGCTTTCTTAAAGTGAGAAATGGGGGGTGTCCATAGCTTAGTTTGCAGTTGGTGCTGATTTATACATACCTAAATTTTTATCCTAAGTTCAGCTGATGTGGCCACATGAAGTAGGTTTTGCATTTTTAGAGCTTATCTGGTTTTAAAAGCCTCTGGATACTCATGTGACCGTCTCTTAGGGAGAAAGGAGACCAGGTAAATTGTTGAGTAGGTAAATTAGAAATTCACTGGCATTCATGTGGGGTGACCTTACATGAAGTACTATGTGTGAACATGCTCACTGTGTGATCATCAGCAGTTACAGGTGCTTAAATTCAACTCAGGAGTTGAGTTTACTCTGTGTGTGAACTTTTAGTGTTGTGGAGAGGTCAGACCACTCTTTGTGGATCACTTTTTGATGTTGCTAGGTGAATGAACGCAGCATCTCTGTGTGGTGTGGAGCTCCTCTAGCTGTGTTTGATTGTGGAAGGTCACCTGGAAATTTTGTAACTTGTTTACGTGACCATTTGGCTTCATGTTGATTGAGATTTCATGTTGGTTGGGATAACTGTCGTTACCTTTTGGTTAAGACTGTAACTTTGTGCAAGTAATCCACTTTGTTTGTGGTTGTTGTGGTCCACTTTGTGGCAGTTACATTTTTGCTTAAAGTGTAGCAACATTTTGTGTAATCGTGTAGGGCTTTTTTACATTAGAGTTACTGGAGGAACCAGTTTGAAGGAGACGTTCTTGCGTCGCTCTGCACTTCCACTGTCCTTCCAGTAGCAGTATGTGCGCCTTTGGTTGGTGCATGGGCTTCATTAGTCCAACCAGCCACATCTGAAGAGGGGTGAACAAAGGTCATGGTTGGACAGGCCTGAGAAGACACCACTCTCTTCTGCACAAGATAACCACAGCTCTCCCATTGCTTTTTAAACTGAAGATGATTTTTGTAATTGTCTTGTCTCCACTTAATGTTACGTCCCTCAAGCCGGGTTATAACACTTAGGAGAAGTATCTTTCAAATTGCTGAAACGCATGAACATCCACAAAGAATTTGTCAGTGGCCTGGTGCAAGACCTAAATCTTAATCTGGAATTTGGGATGAGAAGTGAGTAGTAAGCCTTCGCTAATATCCATTACATGAAATAAACTAAAGCCACAACATTAAAACCACTGACAGCTGAAGTGAATAACATTGACCATCTTGTGACAATACAATGTTCTGCTGGGAAACGTCTTTGGACATGGATGTTACTTACCACCCACCTAGACCAGACCAGGCTCCCCCACCCCATAGCAATGACACTCCTTGATGGCAGCAGCCATCCCCAGCAGGATGCAGCCTGACACAGATACACACACAAAAATGATTTAGGAACAAGTCAAAAAACATGAAGAACAGCACAAGGTGTTGACCAGATCCCAAACTGATCAAGTATCTGTGGGATGATCCACAGAGGCCCCTCCCCTCAACCCATAGCACCCACCCTCAGAAGGCCCATGTCCATTCTCTGATGAGACAAAAATGTTTTGGAGGCATAAGGGAGACCTACTGTCAGGATATCCTGTATGTTCCTTGTTGGGTTTGTCTGTTTGTCTGTTTTTTCTCACTGGAGGTTGGTCTGGAGCTGGGCGGAGCTGGAACCACTTACCTGCACACCTGAAAGCAATAGAGCCTCATCAGCCACATGTCTGTATGTCTTCTTGAGAAACATCATCAATCACTTCCCAAGCACTGTTACAAATACGAATCTCACCAAACACAGTCCAAGTACCCCACCTGTTCAATCAAGGATGCATTGGACTTCTCTCCTTGTCCATAAAATCCTGGTTCAGTCCTCCACTCACACAAAGATGTAATATTGTATCATCACATGCCAACTTCCATGATGTGACTGTGATGTTGACCAATAGGAACCCAAAGAAAAACACATTTAAGTCAAAGACGGGCTAAAGGACAGGCAATCCATTCCTACATTGCAAGAAGATATGCAAGAGATACAGTGTAACCTGTAATAGTCAGTAATGTATGAGCTCTAGCAAAAAGGAGACTCTGTGGGGCTTCTGTGTCTCAAAACTGTTAGTACCAGTTTGGTCCAGATAGTTCAACCCATACAGAGCTCGACAGCAAGCACTGAACATGAGTAGGTTTGCAAGTATGAGAAGTGTAAATCTGAAAAGGTGTAGTGAATCAAAAATACTTTTTATAACTTTACAATAATTTCCAATCTGAATTACACAATGTGTTTTCTACCTTAACGGACAACTTGACAGGCATAACATTTCCAATATAACTTTGATGAATTCAGAGGGAGTGAGTGAAAGCCTTGAGCTGTTCTAAGTGTTGTGATTAGATAGAGGGACCCAGGAAGCAGAGGTCCATTGTGCTATATTTCTTCTGCCAAAGAAGACTAGCTGTCCAAGGCCAGTTTCTCCAGGCACAGGAAGGAAGGAAAGACAGAATCAAAGAAGTGAATTGGGCAGAGAAGGGATGGGATGATAAGAACAAGAGCTGGAGGAAGGAAGATGAGACGGAGGAGTAAAATATAAACAGTATGGTGGTGCTTGTCTGCTGTGGCAACAGGCAGTAATGTTGCATCTTTCATGTTGCATTGTCCGGAGAGGAGGGTTGGAGATTTATTTGGATGTCAGTATCAGGGGAGCAGAACCTGCAGGACATGGCCTAACAGGATAACCCCTGACCTCTCCTCTTGCCAGAGCTGCTCGGGGTCCCATGAAGTACCCCAGGGGCCCCAAGACTAGCCAGTGTGTGTCAGGGCCCCCAGTGGTGTCACATAGCTCAGGGCCTTTTTCCAATGTATTTTTCAAAAGGGGGGAAATCAATAAGTTAAGTCAGAGAACGGCAGCTGCAGAAACATGAGCCTGTGATATTTACTTTGCTGTAAGGCACAACGTGTTCAGAGCACTTGTCAAAGATATGCCTAAAAGAACATGTTTTGGTAGTGAGACAAAAAAATAAGTCGATACATGGACCTGATTCACTATTTTTGCAGTCATGAACAAAACTCTGTTTTTACACCCAGTTGCCTATATTTAACACTTTGCCTGTTGTATTCTCAGTATTTGTTTTTAAATGTAACATATATATACTGTATCTACCTGGTGATTGGGTGTTGCTAAACTATATGCATACGGTGTAGAAAATGCTTCTAGCACTCTGTCTTTTGCAATGCCTCTGCAACACTAGGCAAATGTGTTGAATAATGAAAGATAATGCTGACTTGTTGTTATTGTCAACTAATCAAACTGAATGACCAAAACAATACATTTGTTAGTTTTTCCCTCAGTACTCTCTGACTACCCCGTCCTCTCTGTGGCCGTTAGCCCATCGCTTCCTGTCCTGTTCCCAATGACTCTTGGGTGCTGTAAACTAGAAAACATTGCTGAAACAACAGGAAACAGTGTGATTGTTCTAGGAATATTTCAGGTGTGTCACATGCATTTGGTTCTCTGTTGAGCTCTGAAGATGCTGCACATAGTCAAACTGAACTAGTGTGTGGATGTTCGTGGTAATGAAGGAACTTGACACCCTGAGTGTGGCTCATTGTTGTGCATATTCCTGGCAAGGATATTACTAAATATGTGGGTTCTTGTAGAGTGACCCGAACATTGTACAGTAAAGAAACTGCTCTGCTGAGTTTCTGAAATACTTCTGACTTTTCTCTAATATTTCAATACTGAAACTTCTTGTTTGATATACCACTCAATATAACCTCTCTGGGTATCATTATGTGTATCGATTTTTATGTTGTGCAAATCTACACGCACTCAAGTGGTGATGGAAATTAACAAAATCATTTAATCATATCTCATCTCCGTGCTCTGTATATGCACTTAAACCAGAATTCCGTTTAGGACCGGTTGTGCATTTGCAATGACAGCTATGTTATTCCTCCTCATCCAAAGACAAAGCGGGTAATTAGATTCACATTGTGTCTGCGAGGGGAAGCAGAGAAAAAAACCACACCTCTACCCGGGCTGGCCCATGGCGGCCAGTGTGATGGTGATATTGTCCTGACCCTGCCTATCAGGGGTTACAATGGGGAATTATCGTGTCGGCCGTCAAGCTGAGACCCATATTCTGCCTGGAGGTAAGGTACATTCACAGCTCTGGAGGACTAAACCAAGCACTCATATACAGACACACAGCACAGACAGAAACACATACACACTTTATCTCTCTCTTATTTGAGCGCTCATTCTCTCTCACTACACAGCACCACTCTCATTGAGTTTATGGGCCTGTTGTTGCCCTCCAGGGGTGGGAGAGGGGAGGGAAATAACCAGCTATAGCAGAGCTTAGCCACTGAGTCAGAGTGACAGACGCTGAGGGCCTATGGCCGCTTCAGTTCATAGCCTATGAAACAAAAACAACACCAATAAAATAGGCAGAATGGCCCTCAAAATGACAGTGGTAAATACTTGCCTTTTTTTATTTTTTTTATTTTTTTTTTTTTTATCCAAGCCACAACAACTCTGGTGATAATTGAGAATTTCACATTATGAAAAAAAAAAACTGTGTCACGTGCTAGATATCAGATTTTATTTAAATGAACTTCCTTAACTGAGTGCAGTTTGTATTTTGTGTCAAGAGATGCATTCCACAACAAAATTTTGCAATATTATATATCAATATTCTGATTTAGCTGCTATTTCACAAAACGTACATTTCAAATGAACCCTGTTGTTAATCTCTTACAGTGCAGTTTTCCTTTGTAAAAAGTTCTCTTAACTTTTTTAACAACTCAGTTAAGGTCACTCACTCACTTTGAGAAGGTCCTGCTCACTCATAGTGTGTCTAAGGAAAACTGTAAACTGGAGGACAAAGGATGAACTTTGTTAATCTGATTGTTAAATATTTCACACTGAAATAGATCTTCCGACCTGTTAGACCTTAAACCTTACCCAGTCCCCACCCAGTACATACACAAACATGCGTGCTCACATATACACACTGCTGTGGGGTAGTTGACCTCTCCTAGCAGCCAGGCATGTGCTTAAGAAGAACCTGTCTCCTGTCCAGTTTCTTCTCTCCCATCACATGCTGACACCACAGCAGCACATCAAAGAGGCCTGCTTTTGATGCTAACCATCAATATGCATTTCATCCTGCACCACTTTCTCCGCCGCCTTCCTCCTCTGCGTCTTCTCTAGTCCCCACAGTAATTGCCTTCAAAGCCAATTAGCGCAAATTATTAGCGACCGCGCTGGTGGTAAAAATGCAGCACTTGTCAGTGGAGGTGTTGTGGAGGTCAGATGTATCAGTTCAGTGGCTCTCATTTTCTGTAAGCTCTTTCCGGTCTCTACTTGTACAAATAGCCTATCAGCGTTACCCTTGTCAACCTCCTACATTAATCTCCAAATGTGGTGCATGGAGTTCCTATAAATGCATTATTAGAAGAGCTCACCAGCTCGCACTTTTTAATGGCTCACGGGGCATGTTGCCCTAAACATGTGAGACCAGTAAGTATGCTTAGTTAATTTGTCGGGGTTGTGTTGGCGCTTTGCATCGGCAGCCTAAGTTGCTGTTTGGCTAATGCTGCCAGGGCCATTTCACTGTGGTGCCTGCCTGTATTCCCTCTCGGAAAATACATGTTTTACTCTGTGAGTCAGATCAAAGCGGAGATGCCGGGATCAAAGACCGCTTTGGTCACATCTGTGTTGTTTACATGAATGCTAAAGGCACTTATATCAAATATTACCAACTTTGAAAGCTATATGTGTTGAATCAAAGTATTTTGATGTCACTTTTGAAGTACACCAGTGCATTTGGGGATAATTTTCAAAATCTCCCTACAATTTCACAACAATTTTGTAAGGCTTAAACAAGATGGGAGGACTAAGCCCTGGTACAGTATGCATCGTTTGCATCTCCCTCCAATTTCAAAATTCCACCACATCCTCAATCTCAACAGCGCAGTCCCCTGTAGGTATGTCTCTGAAGTATGCAGGGGTCCAAAAACTGAGCTTACTAGTGGGTATAAATAATACCTTTATATACGGTATAAGCACGTTAAGACATTTGGAGGGGAAAACTGGATAATAATAGATTTCAAAACATGTCACTGGGAAGCACCTGTACTTTCTTCTCTTATCACCACATTCTCTCTTTTTTTCTCTGTCTCCTCATCTTTTTTTGTATGTTTTCCCTTCCTAAAGCAAAGCTTTGTCTGATTGCAGTCTGCAGAAAGTAACATAGGTCAAGTGAAAATTTTATCTAAATGTTACAAGCCTCTTCTTTGATAATCTGATAATGAAAATAAAAATGGGTAGGGGTTTTAACATGCAGTTCACACTTCTCACAAACTGAGAACTAGTCATGAACTAGTCGGCATCATCACCGCCACTATTTAACGTAGCTTGACTGCACAAGAGCTATTTGTCAGCTGATGTCTGGGGATGAAAGACATAAAAATAATGGGGGTAGGGGGTAAGGGGAGGCGGGATACCGTACCTCTCTTGAGCTGTTGTTTATCTGTTATCTCAGATATTCTCCAGTGGGTAATCTTCCCCGAAGGGGGGCTGAGGAGGAGGAGGCATCTGAGGGGGGAGTGGTGGGTGAAGGGAGCGGGGGAGGTGGAGAATAAAGGAGTTCAATGACCTGTGAGCTGGCCTGCTGTTGGGCTGGGGGCTAAACACCCCGAGGAACTTTGACCCCCCCCTTACCTCTAACTGGATTATAGACCTTACCATTCCCCTTGCAGAGCAGCCAGATCTCACCCATACGCACACACTTGTAATTAGGGGTTCATCTCTATAAACAGCACTCACTCCTCCTTCTGTGGTCTCTTCACTCTTTTGCTGTCCCCCATCCTCTCCAGGTGGAGCGACAGGACACAGGGTGGATTTCCCTCCCTTCCCAACCTCACCCCAACCCTCCTTCTCTGTTTTTCTCTCTGTCTCTCAGCCAGCAGCTGACCCCTGACAGAGTGGTATGTGTTGGAGATAAGTATGTCAGGACTCAGGAGGAATGTAAGGTTCAGTGGTCTGTGGTGATCTGCGTCTGGTGAGCCAACTTCCAAGACAGCTTCTTATCTAGATATATACATGATGGCACACACACTATTCCTGTGTGTGTGTGTGTGTGTGTGTGTCTGTGTGTGTTTGTGTATGTGTACATGCACAGGGGTTTGCATGTGTGGCATGTGGCGTGCATAGGATGAGCGCACAAGATCTACACAAGCAAGCCTGCCAAACCCTCCACCCACACACACACCTCATCAACTGCGCACACACTAAGACACCAAAGCTGTTGCCTTGTTTAGTCTGTCAAAGTTGTTCCCTCTGAATGACTAAAGAGTGCATGTCATCAGAGTTATGTTAGAGAAAGTAATGGACATCCATGTCACAGACAGTGTGGAAAAAACATTAATAGAAATTTCGATTGGAAAGTTATGCACATATATAGTGTTATGTACACTGATCAGGCATAACAATATGACCACCTATTGTGCTCGCCAGTTGTGACTTATCAGAGAATGGACATGGGCCTTCTGAGGGTGTCCTGTGGTGTCTGGTAACAGAATGTTGTTAGTGGGGGCCTTTGGGTCCTATGGGTTGAGGGGAGGGGCCTCTGTGGATCATCCCACAGATCCTTGATCAGTTTGGGATTTAGTGAATTTGGAGGCCAGGTCAACACCTTGTGCTGTTCTTCATGTTTTTTGAGTTGTTCCTAAACCATTTGTGTGTGTGTGTGTGTCTGTGTAGGCTGCATCCTGCTGGGGATGGCTGCTGCCATCAAGGAGTATCATTGCTATGGGGTGGGGGTGCCTGGTCTGGTCTAGGTGGGTGGTACATGTCTAAGTAACATCCATGTTAATGCCAGGTCCAAAAGTTCCCCAGCAGAACACTGAATTGTCACAAGATAGTCAATGTTATTCACTTCTCCTGTCAGTGGTTTTGATGTTGTAGCTGTGTCAGCTTAAAAACATCCCATTACATTAAACTTTGTTTAAAATTATATTATGGCATACATTATCAAGTTGTTATGTTTTTTAAATAAGTGTGTTCATGGACTGAAGTAAAAGCTTGAAGTAAAAATATCTTTCTTAAAGCAAAATCAGTCACAGGGCGGGATGATGGTGCCTTTTCCAAAATGTGAAATAACTTCTTTCACCAAAGGTGGTGAAGTGGTAAATGGTTGATTGTGAAAAATGAAGCAAAAAGCACCAATGAAAAGGACTGAAGTGGATACTTTCCCTGAAATATTAATTATATAAATTAATATTAAAAATTAAATGTCAATTTTATTATAAATAATAAAACAGCCAGCGAGTAACTGAGCCACTTCCAGAAACCTGTGAAGGACCAAAATTGCCTTAATCAAATTTAATAAAGAAACTAATTTAACTCAGTAAATACATTTATTTGACTTGATATACAAATAAACGTAGGCATTAATTATTTTATAAAATGTAATTATTTTTTTCTTTATCTCTTTATATGCATACATATTTGTCAGGGTGTTTATTTTATGTTTTATTCTCCATTTGTATTTGATTTATTTCTAATTATGAACGTTTTTGTCCTCAATAGAACCCTTCAAGAATCTTTCTTAGCAAAAAGAGACGAAAGAAAACTTAAATCAGTTCCCCTAAATTATACTTAAAATCCACATTTCCCCCATTACCTATCATTGGATTTTGGTTTCAGGTAGAAATGTTACACAGATATCTCAAAATCTGGACAAATAAAAACCAAATGACCAAGAAATGACCAGCTTTGTAACTCAGAGCTCAAAATGAAGTCAAACAACCGCAGTATGAACTTTTGCTGTGTTGCCTCCTTCTTTATCATTTCCCTGAGATTGTTTGAGGAGACATAATATTGCACTCCCAAATGCAGAGAAAGAAATGCTAAAAGACACATAGATGGTATATCATACTCTCACTGTGCAGCTCTGCTCAGTTCACTAAACAAGCGCTTCAAGGTCTTGTGCTGGTTGACTGACAGTTTGCTCTCACAGGGCTCTGTGGCCTCAGTATATTCTCTGTAAACCAGTGCTGGTCTAGCTAGTTTCAGATGCCACGAAAAGGAGCTGGCAGGAGGAGAGTAACCACAGCAGATGCAGTCTGACACTCCCAGGCCCCGGAGCAAATGCACCAACACAAATGCCTGCTCAGGCAACCGGAAGAGGTGACAAAACACATCAGGTAACGTTGCCTTTTTGGATGGTTCTCAGCCTCTCCTGTCACAGATGCAAGACACTGTCACGTCAGACAGGGATGGTTATTGAAAGTGACGGGCTGCATTGTGAGGTAGGATGTTTACAGCGGAGGCATTTGACTGGTTGTTAACTGGTGTCTCTGACGCCATCTGGTAGCTATAAACTAAAAGGAAACTGAAACGATGTCAGAGGGAAAGCAGAGCATAACTGAGAAAACAAAGCTAATGACAGAGCAAAAGTACCACAGTGCTGAAAGTGAGGACCAAATCTCTGTATCGCCATCAGCTTTCCCAGTTAATGTTTAGTTAAATAATCATTTTAATACACCCGTGCTCAAAAATCTTGACCATCACAGTGCAGCAAGACTATGAACTATGATAACACTGTCCTCATTCTATTCAATGTTGAGACTCAGAACATGGTTACAAAAAATATTTCGATATTAAAAATAATATTCACATTACAATACAAGAAACAGACTCACTGAAACTGAATACTGATGTAAGTCCCGTAAATACTTTGTATTTTTTGTATCAGTATGATGAATCCTTCTGTGTCATTAGAAATATCCACAATTAATAAACAACCATTATGAATCAGTGATTAAGTAAAAACTTTCAAAATTCAACTGCTACTGCACTACCTCTGCAAGGTACACCACATAGGAAATTAAAGGGGTGATGTACTGTACATGAAAAACTTTTTTCCATAATAACTCTAATAGAAAATCCCTGAGTAATCAATTCTGCGTCTGATGTAAGATGCATAAAGTTGCATAAAGCCATGTCCTCAAGGCAGAATCAGTTAGGACCAAAGATTACAAGATTGAAAGTGAAAAAAAATCAAAAAGATCTAGTCAAATCAAAATGACGAAGGACACACACTGAAGGCTCTCCTGGTCTTACATCTTCATCTAATCTGAACATTCGAATACACGATTTGAAGCTTCCTAGCCTCTCCGCTACTAGTATCTCTTCTATTTTTCCTTCTTGAATGACAAATACAGTTTTTTTTTGTTTGTTTTTTCATGCCAGCTGGCTATTGGACGTAGTCTTGCAGTGAGTCCAAGTGCACATTTTCGTTCATGACAACGTCAGCCTTCGTTGCCGGTAGTTCTTTGATGTTTTTTAAATAGAAATTAGCTTATTAGACCTCTACAGCTGCAGGCTAGTAGCTCCAGGCTACATTATCCGCTACTAACCAGACAGTTGAGTTGTAATGTGAGTAATGTCCCTAGCTCGTCATAGCCAGATTCTTGTAACACACCATCCAGATTTCCTTACGGGTGTGTTTCAACAGATACAGAGTAAAAAAAAAAAAAAAAAAAAAAAAACACAACCTACAACCAATCTCTGTTAATAAATTTAAGTCAAAAATTGCTGTTACTCTTCTTTCTAAGCCTGCTCAAATGGCTTGCTTGACCTGGTAAATATTTGCCAGAGCATAATCAGTTCCCAACAGATAGACCCCAGACCAACTTTCCACAGGAAATAAAGTCTGAAGAGGGATATTCATGTGGCTTCCAGGCTCTAATGTACTTCATGAGTCTTTAAATAAGTCTCAAATCCAGATAGCAAAAATGTCTTCATTAAGTGTATTAATAAAGAACTAATTAAGAATTAACCAGGCAATCAGACATATCCTGCCTGAACCTGAAGATAGATAGATAGATAGATAGATAGATAGATAGATAGATAGATAGATAGATAGACAGATAGATAGATAGATAGATAGATAGATAGATAGAATCATTTCATTTGTAATTTACCAACATGTCTATCTGTAAGATATTCATTAGACAACACTTGACTCCACAATTTGACCAATGACATAATCACAAGGTTTATAAATTGTACATGAGATTACTCAAGAGATTTACAATTTGGTGATTTTTTGACTTTCCAAGCATCTCAATTTAATAACTGAACTGACCAGAATAAAGTCAACACAGAACTGCAGCAGAATCCAAGAGAAGGCTTCACTTTCTAAATATATTCAGTCACTTCAGATCACAAAATCCAACCTCCAAAGAGCAGCCAGCATCTACAACAGAAAATAAAGAAATTGAGGATAGTTGATGATAATTAGCTACAGTTTTGTTCTTGCAGCAGATGTCCTTGAGTTTCCTACAGGGGGATTACATGCTGGAGTAGGGTTGAGGGTGGGGGGTGGGGCGGCCGGGTGGCAAACCACGTCCAGTCATTAATCCTGTAGGGTTCTCAAAATTCCACATCACAGCCAGGACCTCGGCTGTCAGTGAATTCCCTCTGCTGCTGCAATTGGTGACATTACACTGAAATATTAAACACTTGTGCGCATCATTCTTTTTATGTATTGAAGCATATTTTGTGTAGTGCTTAGGAATATTAAAGCATAATTTATATTTCAGGAGTTTGACACCTTGACATTTTGGCACCTCTGTTTTGAATTTCAGCATGCGGTTTGACATGTTTGTATTAATAACATTGTGATCTCGGAGGGCCATGGCCTCGGGCTACTTGAACAAGACTACTAAAGAAAGGGATTTCAAAAGGAATTGTAGAGCAGCCTAGGGACTCGTCAAAATCAGCCCTGATACTGGTGCCCTGATAAAAATCCATTACCCACAAACGTGAGAGGGGGATGTGGTTGGGTGCGTGTGTGTGCGTGTGTATGTGTGTGTGAATGAATGAATGACATTTCTTGATTTGTTTTTATAAATATATATGTATATATTGGCACTGTCATATTTAATATACATGTATACTGTATATCTCTATATATAGAGAAAGAGAGAGGGAGAGAGAAAGGATATAGATATATAAAGTATGCAGTATATCGTGATTGTGTGAGCGTGTCTAAATCAGGATCCTGCCTGATCTCTTAAAAATATCCAGATTTTTCAGACCATTCTGGCATGGTCTCGATCGATTTATCTCTTGTGTGTCAGCTTAGCGTCTGCAAACTAGGCAGCATAACTAGTTAACCAATTACCCTTCAGCAAACGTAAACCTGTAAGTTAATTTAATCAATAATCAATTTATTAATGAATTTGCATCTCTTTCATGGCACTTTCATATAATACAGGGTACTGTAACTAATACCACTATCTATGCTGTGTATTATTGGCAGTACATGTTAGCACCACTACACAGTTTAGAATTTTGAAAGTTCACAAGCTAATAACAAAAGTTGATTGTATGACTCCAAAATGCCTTACACAGCGTAAAGAAAAGGGGACCCCATCTGGGATGTCATTCGTGAAACTTAAACCATCACATCAGCCAACAATTTAACATAGTAGGTGGATGCCAAAGAGGAAACACAATAAGCTAACTGTGTAGTCTGGATGTCAGTTTTTGCCATCTTTGAAGTGACCACTACACCTGCTGTATAACTCCAGTGGCTGAGAGATGTTTCTCATAAGACACAACGAGAAGTACGTAACTTGTCATGTCATCTTGTGATATCACGAACCTCATGAGAGGGTTACAGCTTTATTCTATACCTCAAAATGTCAATAAAGCTGTAGAGCCATGGCTTGCCTCTGAAAAATAGCGATATAGCATATCGAATATTACATATCCTGTATATGAGCTTTGTGTTTAAATATGAGAATCCTGAGATACCTTTGTGTTTGTCACATGTACTCCAGACCTTACTGTAAAAGATTTACATATTTTACTTTTTACCAGTACATAAAATATTTAGAGTTTAAAGAGTCGAAACATTGTGCACAGTGGCCACAGTGGGACAAAAAAAACTGATTTGGTACCTAGGATGTAGGTTGTTTTGCTGTGCAGAAATGAAAATGCCTGTCTTTCAAATTGCAAGTGCAACCTTGTAGGTACAGAGTTGGTATTCTAAGATGGATCACTGGCAGTATGCCAGTGAGGACAATTTGCTTACATTTTCTTGCCAGTGGAGAATATTTAGTAGGTATTAGAAGTGGCTCTAATTTCATTTAAGAGATATATGCTACTGGAAACCCCACAGCATACATCTGTTTAAAAATGCATTTGGCAACGCTAGCCTTACTCAGGTTGTTTTTTGGCACAGTTACGTGAGCTAAATGGTAACATGTTCACAGTGACATTTCAGATTCAGACAACTTTATTGATCCCAGGGAGGACAGTTCATTTGCAGCATACCCCATCCACAATCACACTAAACCCAGTGACATTGTTAACGTGGTGATGTTTTTGTTAATATGTTTACCAAGTGGACTAGGTTAGGATGACACTTACCTACCATGAAGACAACCCCACGTGATGTTTGAGCAAGCAGCTGATGACCAACCACTGTTTTATGACAAAGAGTGTCCATAATCATTATGACAGGTGAAACGGAGGAAGTAAAGTGATGTTAGGGAGGAGATTGGCCAAATGTTAAGAACCAAAGCTTGAAATGCTTTGATTGTTCATTATTGTAGCCAAAACAATAAAGGTCCCCTGACCTCAGTGACCCTGATTTTTTACCTAAGCCAAACAGAAGACATAATATAAGGGTCAGTTACTTTCTATTTTTGAACTGTTTGAGTTGTATAAGAGTCAAATGATCCTCTTTTGGAATATAACCAGCCACAACATTAAAACCAATGACAGGTACCACTCACCTAGACCAGACCAGACACCCCCACCCCATAGCAATGACACTCCCTGATGGCAGCAGCCATCCCCAGCAGGATGCAGCCTGACACAGACACACACACAAAAATGGTTTAGGAACAACTCAAAAACATGAAGAACAGCACAAGGCGTTGACCTGGCCTCCAAATTCACTAGATCCCAAACTGATCAAGTATCTGTGGGATGATCCACAGAGGCCCCTCCCTTCAACCCATAGGACCCAAAGGCCCCCACTAACAACATTCTGTTGCCAGACACCACAGGACACCCTCAGAAGGCCCATGTCCATTCTCACAGTTGTTTTGAAGGCACAAGGGAAACCTACACAATATTAGGAAGCTGGTCATAATGTTATGCCTGATTGGATAGATAGATAGATAGATAGATAGATAGATAGATAGATAATCTCTCCTTTAAACAGCTGTAAAAATTCAGTTTTTATTCATTTATTAATCCAGATATTCTTCATTTATTGTTGTTTAGTATATATTTACTGGTGGTGGGCGTGTAGGCAGAACAGTTTCTGTAAAACTATTTATCTGAAAGATGAAACATAAGAATTAATATGCAGTTAGTACTAGACAGGGTGTAACATAACTCAGGGGAGCAGAAGGGAGTGCCAGTCAAATGTTATTGGGTTATCACCCTGCATTTGTGGAGTCATGCACTCTATACTTCAGTTAAATAATATCAAATATACCTCTGCCAGACAGGTGACATCTATCTCCAGATATATGATACTCCTTCCAGGATTGTACATGCAGTGTGTTTGTATGTGTGTGTGTGTGTGTATGTATATGTTAAAACCTGTTAAGGTGGTTTATTGTTATTAACCTTCTAGTTATGTATTGACATAGTGGGAGGGAAACAGGATTGAAATTCATTACAATTGTCTTATTTACAATTTAGTGTTTCTATCTCCAATGCATTATAGCATTCCTTCAAGCATTTTGATCGGAATTGGTACTGTGTACAGCTGCTGTGTTATAAAGGATATCACATGTTTTACAATAAGGTGCGTGTGCTGTTATGAGGAACTTCTTTACAATTCATCAGAATAAATTTTGGGAGCGTATAACCAGAATTTTACAACTACGTAAATCTAGTTAACTATGGGGGAGATGAAGGGGAGGCATGGAGGGTGAAAGGGACAGGTACATGCTGGTGTTCTTCAGAGAGGCCGGAAAACAAGCTTCAATGATCTGGACTCTCATCAACACAGACAGCAGTAGCAGTCGTGGCTGTGACACACAGCTTTAAGTACTTTAAAATCCATTTTACATTGACTGTAACTTACACTTCTCAACATTACACATCATTATCTCTATGGTTTCAGTGGAAGGAAACGTCCATGAGTCAACTCAGCTTTGTTTTAACATAACACTTCTGCCAATCACAGTTGACTAAAGTGCTTTTTAGCACAGAGCATGTAAGAGAAGTAAAGATAACAACAGCAAAGACATGACAAAATACTCACTGTATAATAGATCATTTGTCAGGTTAATTTTACTCCTCGTCAAACAGTCCCTTAAAGAGCCATAAATGAGGGCTTCTATGTCATCACCAACATTTGAGAGGATTTAATTTTTTATTTTTTTTTTTCACGTATTTACAGGATTCCTTTCATTTTAAAAACCAAAGAGGGCTCAGACTGGGTCAAGATCAAACTTGATTCTAAACACACTAATAATGCATGCAACTTTCAAAACACTCATGGAAAGGTTTCAAGGCAACGCTCAAAAGCAGCTGCAATGTTTCAAGATGTCATAAGACCAAACAAAGACGTGACACAGAATATTTAGTTAATACAATAAATATGTTAAAATCATCATCAGCGTGAAACATAAAGGGTGCGAAAGCAGCTCGAGAGGGTCAATATTGCAGAGGTCTTGTGGGAGAGAGTTCCAGAGGCAGAGGGCAGAGCAGCTGAACGCTCTAGACCCCACCGTAGTCGGTGTGTGTGAGTTGAATGTCAGATTTAAAAGAGCTGCGGGGTGTGTAAATATGGAGGCTTCTTCAGAGATACAAAGGTACTACATTAAGGAGCTATACTTTGTTTGACAAGGAGCCACAGAGTTGATGGAGGACAGGGTTGATATATTGTGTGGAAGGAGTTCAGGTGAAGATAGGCAGCTGAATGTAACTAGGGTGTACAGGATAGATAGATAGATAGATAGATAGATAGATAGATAGATAGATAGATAGATAGATAGATAGATAGATAGACAGATAGATAGATAGAAGTTCAAACATGCATTGTCCCCATTGGCTTCTACATAAAGGGTGTGATGGCTCGAAGTATACCAACATTTCTTGTCTGTTACAACTACTCCAAGATCAGCATGTGGATGGATGTTGTTATGGTCTGAATTTAATTCAAGGATATGGTCAGCATGTGATTTTGGGGCCTTTTCTGGAACTTAATCAACTGCATTTTGTATAATGCTTGATGCTGAACTAGTTGCAGATAAGGAAATTAGAGTCTTAGCAAAGTATGCAGAGTGTAAAGAGTTTATTTATTTATTTGTTTGTTTGAGGGCTTGAAGGGTTTGATTGGAAGAAAAATGAAGCCCTGCAAGTATCTTTTTAAGACGTAGTTCTGGCCCTATTTTATTTTTTTTTTACAGTGTACTAATATGAATTTTAACATTATGACTATTATTTGTTTAGGTTAGATGTTCCAACAAGAGGCTTATTTATGTTATAATGTACCATATATATCTTTATGAGAGGCAATATATGATGCATACAGTATATGTTACTTTAAGATGAACACATGATCCTCATTTTCCTGTTCCTCACTATTTTAAGTAGTATCACTAGTACAGTAGCACCCTAAAAGAAACCCAGCTTAATCTCCAGTGCAGCATTCTAAGAAGTTCCAAATGAATTAATGACACCAGTGTGATTTGTGGTCCTGTCTCCTTTCCCCTCCTGACTACTCTCTGAATGTGAAGTCGGGATTTTCAGACAGTCATCTGCACTGCTTTCCATCGCTGCACAAAGCAACCACCTACACCTGTCTCGTGGTTAACTCGACCTCTGTGCTGCACCGCTGTTCAGTCATTATAAATCTCCCACATGAGACAATAAAGGGTTTGACATTGGAAAAGACATATCAACTAACCAGTAATATCTTCTACTCCGTGAGTGAGTCACAGTGTTGACCCTTGGGTCTCTAATGTTTGAACAGGATGACAATATGTTCTAATGATAAAACAACTCATCAACCCCCCCCCCCCCCCCCCCCCCCAAAAAAAAAAGATGCTTCTTCTAGAAAACATTCAATTAGTACCTTGACCACCTCAATGAGACAGACAAGTCTACATCCAGACATACCATCAACTCACAGGCTCTGGATATTGAGAACACAGATTGGTTTAATTGAATTTCCAGTGTCCTCCAGTCCGAGTCACCAGAGTAGAGATAATTCCCTTATCCACATCAATGCAGACCCTCTACTGGGTGCAGTGAAAGGGGCTGTGGACCTGCTGTTTGCTGGCAGGATCTGCCACAATCAATTACCCAAGCTTTGTTAAATACCCCTGCGATTTCCTGACTCCGCTCACCCCACACTGACGGTGAACTAAGCTAAAGGAACCAAACAACAGCCGCTGAAACAAATAACCCCAGATTGTTGTCTGGCTACAGTGCAATTTGGTGTCTTAAGATGGCTTAAGCTGGCTGAAATAATGCCACAAGATGCTGGAACTCTGCCCCTTGATGTGGGCTATCCTGCAGCTAGCCAGGGGACTGATGAGGTGGGCTGAGCATTCCACACTAACCACCACATAGCTGTGTTGCCCCTCAGCTGGGGGGCTCCTTTTATCCTGCTCAGTCACCCAAGTATCCATTGTGGGCCCAGACTGATGCCAACACATGCTCACTCTGACAGTACATGGGTGAGAAATTGTTCAGCTGACAATCCCAAATACAGTATGTTCAGCTTTTATATCGTGAAACACACTGTTGAATTTTCACATTCATTATTATTATTATTATTATTATTATTTATGAGCCAGCTGATGCAGTTTTAACAAAGGTAATTCAAATAATAAAGGTGTAAATACTGTCATGGTTATCATTATATATTATATTTTCACTTATTCACCAATGTGGCATTTTATGTCTTATATGGGAATGCAGTGAAAATAACTGAACCACAACACCAAAGAGGTTTGTTTACACTTGTTACAACACTGAAACCATGAAATACAAGTACAGTAACAGATGCAACTAATTAATAAATAATTCACAGTGTTGAAGCTACATGAGTGCTCATCTCACTGTATATGTATGTAGTACAGTATGCTCAAACTATGTTGTTATCTTTATGCTTCTCTTATCAGTATAGCACAGTTTAGCGCAAGAAATCAACATACTGTCAATGTAAGTAAGAATCATAAAATGTTAAAATGATGTTAAGACTGTCCATTGTGCCAATAGATGGTATGTACACACATGAGATTTTCATGGGAGGCATGGGAGGAGTGTCCCGGACAGGGGAGGATGGCAGCTCCGGGGCACATCATCAGTAGTGTACACTTTGAATCAGGGGGTGTTTTGGCCTTTCAACACTCATTAAAGGCGACCAGCTATGACGTGATCAAACTTGAGCTTGTGTCCCGTGCTGTAAGATATAATATACCATTTGCACCATCGGATGTCAAGTCAAAGACTTGCATACGCCAGTGAAGTTCCAATGCAATGACACAGTTTGTTCATTTTTTTCTTGCTCTGTTCATTTCCGTGTTAAATTGTAGACTATTTTTTTATCTCATCATCTAAAAAATATATATTTTGGAGTTATCTGATGATGAGTTATCCAATGACCTCCATAAATGTGTCCCATATCTCATGGCCGATACACAATAGCTGGCACCCACAGAAGATTGTATGAAGGACTGTTTAATGCAACACAATGTCTCAGAGTAATAAAAACAATAAATATCAGTTACAATCAATTCATTAAATCATAATCAGTTCTTCCGCCATATGCTTTCAATTGTATTAGCAAATAAGGCTTAAAACATATTCATTATTTCAGAGTCACCATGCCCATGTGCATGTGATGTTTTTTCAGGATCTCTATAACTAATCTCTGACTATTAAAAACCTTTAATTGCTAAAAGCATTTGCTGCACAATATGCACAATTAAAATTGAATGGGGTTTAGTTTTTAAGAGTTTTCAAGTCTTTATTTCAAGCTCTTTGCTCTAACCTTTAAGACTAATAACCCAAACGAAGGCAGTAATGAAATTCTTCAGCAATGGCTGTGTGAAAATATAAAGGAAAGTTTTTGAAGTTCTTTTTTGAAAGCTAACTGTTATGTGGTTATTTTACTTCTTTTCATGCTGACAAATGGAGGCTTTTTGTGCGTCCAGCGTTTTAAAGTTTCTATGAAACAGCGCCTTTCATTGGATATTCTATCGTCTCCGATGTGTAAGATGATTTTTATCTTTTGTTGGCTGCAGTATGGAGACAGGTTTAAGTGCCTTAGTGGAACTCCTATTCACCCTCATGTTCAGCACTCTCCCGTGGCCTCTTCTCCATTTCCAGTGCTAGAAAAAAAAACATGTCATTGTGAACCATGACCCCACCCTGATCCACATCCACTCTCCATCAGGAAGCCAAACACATGCCTGAACAATTAACTCCTGCACTGCCATCAATTTAGCCCAGAGGCAAGAAAAGATTGAGTCACCTAGGTTCAAGCAAAAAAAAGAAATGGGAAAAAACATAAGGATAAAAGGGTTTTCTTAAGAAAGAGAGAAAAACATGTTTTTCAGTCCCTGCAAAGTAACTGTCACTGGAGTGACAAGGAGACACTATTGAGAGCCTCCGTTCATTCAGCCAGTTTGTCTGAACTGTTCAACAAACAATTACAAGGAGTCATGAGGGTTATGTTTATCTTGAGACCAGGCCTGTAGTGAGCCGCCTTAAAAGCCATGGAGAAAGAAGTACATCTTCTTCATAAACTTGTGATGTTGGGTCTCAGTATTGATTCCTGTTCAACGCAGCAGTCGCTGGTCAGCAGGAGGCTGATGGTAGCATGACCCACTGTCTGTTCAAGTTACAACGAGAGTGCTCCTGATCTCTCCTGGGGTTGGTCTGATACATTCAACTTTTATGTTAAAAATAAGATAACAACATGTCATAATGAGACATCTGATGCAGATTAACTATATGGTATAATTCACCTCAAGGGACAGATTAATACTTGACACCCAGGAATGCATGGGAGGTTTCACTAGATGAGGTTAGTGAAAAAGTATTATGGAGCTGACACAGACTCAGAAACGTTGCCCTACATGGCCAGTAAAACCTACATGCATACAAATGTAGGTACTGCTGGATAAATTAAAGGATTGTCTGTTTAAGTAATCACCTAAATGAACTCCTGAAACACCTTCTTTATTTTCTTCGTGTTTCTGTCTCCACTGTTAAATCCTCTTCATTTCCTGTGTCTTCTCTCCCCTCATTCCTTCATACACACTTTGCAAATGAAAAAAAACTCCATTTAAAAAAGTGCATCAAGCCACATTCAAATTGGCATGGTGTTAATTACAGTGGCTGTGGATGAACATATTACACTGATGACATTGTAGCTGTGAAGGTTCTCAGTCATCCAGGTCATGGTACGTATATCCAAACATAAGCTGAAACGAGGGCAACTGGACTTGTAGGCAGTATATGTTTACAGACTACTGCATCTCTGATTCATCCTCTGCCCCATGAAATCAGCTCATGCCGTGTTTACAGTATGCCTGCTAGCTGAAGCACGAGGGGAGGATTTGTCTCTCTGGAAGGGGGCTTGCTCGTCGCTCTACATCAACAGGATAAAGAAGCGCTGACATGGGGCTTCATAAACCCCATTTCAGAATTCGATTTGGGTAAACAGTTTCCCTCCGTGCGTCGGCCCCTACTATAGCTGCATTGTACAGCCCGCAGCTTCTCCAGCTCCCCCAACACCCAAGCACCTCCACCTCCTGCCAATTAATGCCAATCAGCACAGCGGTTGGCTGATGTGGTGGGGGGGTTTGAGACTGGGACCACCTGGCTATCGCTCACAGCTGGCCTCTCCTTCCTACCTGTCAGGACCAAGCCCCTCAGCACCACAGAGGAGGTGGAAGTCTGCACTTGTGGTAGCCCTGTCTGATGAATCCAAACTTGTGTCCACTATGGTTTATTAATGCAGTGTGTGTGAGTGCATGTGTGTGGATGATTTTTCCTGTTTTTTTTTCCTGTTTTTTACAAATACACATATTTATGAAACGTGGACAGATAGATAGATAGATAGATAGATAGATAGATAGATAGATAGATAGAATTTGTTTTTAAGATAGAGACACTAATACATTAAATCACTTTTTCCACTTCAGCCACGTATTTACTTTGTACATTTATGGAATTTTTACCTTCAGAAATGTGTTTTAGGCACAACTGTATAGGTTTTTCAACTGTTACAAGTCTGCAACCAAAAAAGTAATCACTATAATAATGAAGTTTAGCCTTGGAGTGCCACTGCAGTTCCAGAAATCATCCTATAAACTGGAAATGCCATGTGATATATGGGAGGAACATAATATTGATTTATGAGACATATAATTTGTTCACCTCCCTTAAAATTAAGATAAATAAGAAATGTATTAACGGTGGAGAAACTGCTCAATTTTTATTCAGTCATTCTGGTGTGCAGTTCTTTTTTTTTCAAAGACATGTATGGAACAGTATTTCATGGCTACTAGTACAAAATACAAATGCACTCCCTTTTCCTACAGAAGACATTTGTGCAACTCTATTCTCAGTTTTTTCTTTCTGCTCACGAGCCACACACAATTTTCACTCAACCATAAAATAAAGGTTTGTCGATATAATAACAGTTTGATGTGCAATTCTTAAATTAGCTAAAACTATCAATGTTATGTCTAACAAAACACTCAAAGATTTTCTCAAGGGTGACGGTGTGTGCATGTGTGTGTGTGAAGCATCCCTGTCACAGTGCTTCACAGCCGCCTCAACGTCACCCAGGACTCTTGGCAGCAACCGTCCATTTTAGAGCTCAAGATCCTTCCAGAAATTACACCTGATCCCTGTGTTAAATAATGCATCAACTGCTTTTTTGTAATGTAAAAAAGCTGGCTTTTAGCGGTGTTAGTGGGACAGTAATGCCACCTGACAATCGTTCCCTGCAGTCTTGACTGTGGCCTGCAGGAAGAGAGTCAGACTCCTTGTGATTGACAAGGACAGAAAGTGGAGTAGTCCCACTTCTGTTTTTGAATTGTCAACCGCAGCCATGGGATTTCGGAGTGAAGGATAAAACCATGACTTTGACTACAAGAAGTAAAGGACTTAAGCATGACAAGTGTGATTACAATATCTAGGAAAGTCATTTAGGGCGCCAAGGTAAGAGTCAGTCTCAACAGGACATTCAATTATTTATAACACTGGGGAGAATGGGTACTTTCAAGGCCAAACAGCTTACAGGCGTTTCAAGAAAGGTGTATTCACAGTTCCTTCAGCAATACTAACTCCACTATTTTCAATCTTAAAGACAAGTTTAAATCGCACCCCTTTCTCCTGAGGCGCTTCTAGAATTCACTGTGAACACACCCATTCATTCAATTGTAAGGTGTCACCAGGAGATAAAACATCTTTCACAAAAACACTTAGTAGTGCACTGAACAGTATTTTCCAAAGATTTATAGTAGTTTGCGATTTCAGTACTGTTTGCCACTGACCATGTGATAAAGTATTGGCCACATATCATTGAAAAGTTTTATTTTTAATGATGAATCTGTAATTATCAAGTTGCAAAATGTCATCACCGAAGTGTACCACACTGCCCAAGTAAACATAGGAGAACATTTTACAGTAAAACTAAGCTGATTGGGCAAAGAGTAAGGTTAGCTGACACTTTATTGGCCTTCACATCGGTCTGCTGACCCACCAACCATAGCTACCATGGTTATCCTTACTAATGTACATCTGGTTAAACAAACAATTCAAACCTTAAACTCTTTTGTGCAATTGAGAGTGAAAACAGAAGGAAGTGAGAATGGGAAATTGTTAAAAGGTGTGCATGTGGTACTTGTAGACTCACCATATTGAGAATGCAATCCTGGAGTGGTTTTCATTTGCTTCTTGCCACTGGATTCAGCATTGTGGCAGTTCAGCCCTGCCCTGAGAGATTCTCTAACCACCACACAAGACAATGTTGGACCTGGCCATTGTCTATTCATCAGTGGGTCATTTTGGTCATTTTCTTCATTAAATTATTTTTTTTGTTATTGCTTGGCTTAACAAGCACAAAACTGTGTGTGCAGCAACATTCCACTGACAATATTATTTTACCTGTGCAAGGGTTTTGTTAAACATGTATTTTAGTTAGTTTGCACCCAATACGATTCCCTTTATTATTGGTTCAGGCAGACAGTTACATAGCACACCTGTGCTGAGTGACTGCCAGGACAGGGACAGACCAACTGCTAATGAGGATTTTGTGCAAAGTTTTTCTGAAAGTAGAGTTGAAATGACATCTCATAGTCAGCTTTATAGCAGATATACATCCTGCAAAGTGCACGTGCACGCACCTATCAATACCGTTGACAACGTGGGGCTGGCTGACTGAATGGATAATACTGTACAGCCATTTGCTGATGGCATCATGTTGCATCTCAGCTGTTGTGCATGCAAGTCATTAAGACATATCCAAGAAGACTGACATCTCCAGGTACACACCGGACCTCTCCCAAATCCATCTGGTTCATCAAGGACAGGCAAAAGACGCACCTGTAATCAGAAGGGAAAGTTTGGGCATCATGACTGTTGACAAAAAGGAGTGGTGGACAGTTGGATAATCAAGCAGAGTAAATTCTCATTGACCTGAGATGCAGAGCAAGGCATGTTGTGCACTTTGGTATCAGAAATAGTGAACTTCATGTCCAGTATAACCATCTGTGTACTCCGACACTGACAGGTCAGCTTTATTTACTACTCCTTCATGCCACTTGCCAAACTTTATTCTACTCTGCAAAAAGAATAAGATCCATATGAGAACAGGCTCAGACTAAGGCTCAGATGTTGCTGACAGTTGACGGAAAAAGCAAGATAAATCTTTTGACAAACCCAGTTTGGAAGCCACAGACAAGTTCATCAGATATTGTCCCTGCAGAGATCCAGCTCTTACTTTTAGATCCAAGACAATAGATAGGCGATAGCTCGGCTTGCGAGGTTCAGGAAGTGTTGGATGAATACCATCTGGTGAAAGGACTCAAGTCTTCTGCTCAGAGCAGTAGTAGAGTAATGTGAACGAAGTTGAGGTTCTCCCACATGCTAGTCTTGTTTCACAAGACCGCAAGCAGAGATAGGCTGTGAGCCAAGATATTTCTACTCTGGGAATGCCGATAGATATGCTAGAGAAAGTGTTGCTTCAGGGCTTACATTATGTTCAAGATTATAAAAAGCAAAATGCCAACATCAGGTTACCAAGAATTAACAGCTGGATGACATATAAAGGTTCTATATGAGAGAACAGCTCTCACTCTGCCCTCTATCACTGCTAAGAGTACAAGCTCTGTTTCCTGTGTCACCCACCTGGCCATGCCAGACTCAAATGTTTGTAGAAGAGACTTCCTACTCCCTGTGGTCAGCAGGGAAACTCGAGTGAGTCAGCTTTCCACCCTGGATTTGATAGACATTGATGATTGTGAGCTGTTGTATTAGACCTACAGCGGTACAGTTCCCCCCAAGGCCCAGTTAGGGTCTCTGCTGTCTAACACAAAAGAATGAGAAATATAACAGTTAAACTCAAAAGATGTGTCAGTTTTGAGGATGTGCACAGATTATTATAATGAACATTAGAATGAATCCCACTAGAGAACCACTCACTCACATTGCTAGCTAAAGAACATGGGCTGGAGTACAGCTTTGACTTGCACTTCGTCCCTGGTACCATGAATGCAGTTTCACATGCGTTAAGGTGAGAGTCCTTTGTTCACTTAGTTCAGCATGGATCACCATTTGGTAACGGAGCCCTAGATCTCAAAGCTAAATCGGGTTTGTGGTATAAGGGGAGTATAGGATGCATTTAGATTTAACTGCCAGGTAGTTGTTCATCAGTCTTAGCTACGACCAGATTTTTAATCAGTTTTATAGTGGAGACCATAGCGTATTAATCTAATCAGCATGTGGGCCCAGGGAGAAGGGGTATTGGTTATTTCAGCTGCTGTGTGATGTATCATGAAGCTACTCATTGTTTGCAGAGACTGTAATGCTAATGATTGCCAGCTGAACTTCCAGAAACATGTTGTCATATCGCTACTTTTGAACAAAACTTAATGCTCATTAATGTGCTCTTACAGGTCTGTAAACTGTGTTTTTTGCACTCTGTGATGTCTATGGATCAGTTTAGGAGCTAATATATTTATTTGCATAAAAATCAATCACTGAAACACATAACCTGCTGTAAGTCTACGTGAATTACAACACATTCTTTTTCTAAATCTCAGCATAGCCTCTGAAACATATTTTGATCAGGGGGGACATGGGGAGTTGTTGTTTAGTTTTGCCAGGATTGAATAATGCTCAACCCTGGCAAAATCTTGGTAAATAACTACAATACAAGGTTAGTTGCTCCCGCTGTACTCTCTGTTTTCTCTTTGCAATGACTGCAGAAGCCAGGTGTACGTGAGCCCTATGTTGGGCTTATCTACGTACAGCCTAATTAGACCTGATGCGTCTAAAGCTATGACTAGGCACCCAGCTGACACATTCTAACACATTGAGAGTGGTATCACATTGCTATGGTTGCTTGCCTTATTTTAATTTACTGTACACTTGCGTCAAGAAATAGATGAAAAATGACAGTCAAGCCGTTGCTCCTTAAACTACCTCAAGATGCCCGCATCATGGGCAGATTTGTACCACATCAGTTAGTTTCATGTCTGCATCGCACAAAACCTGAACCTTTGCTGAAAACAAATCTCCCAATAAGTTCTATCGCTCTGATGAAATTAGTGTTGTCAGCATACTGCATATTACTGTATGTTTTTATTAAGATATTGTGGATGTCACAATAAACGCAACTTGAATCTCAAATCTCCATATACGGTATATCCAGAGGACTGGTGTGGCCTCTCATTTCATGGATTAATGCCATCTGATTGTGAAGCCTGTATATTAAATGTGTCATTGCCACGTTTTTATTTTCACCATGAAAACCCCTGACAAGTAGATTCAGTCTCAGACATAACATTACGCCTCGATGGTGCAACAGGTAGGTTACTAATTCTATGTAGGCCTTAAAGCACACTGCAACCAGTCCCAGCTCGTTACGTCTTAGTACTGGCTACAGACATCTTACAGGGTTACTGCTGACCACATAATAACATTAAAGGATATCATTACACTTGTTCGGAGAATCAAGAAGGGTGTGCTAAGACCAAGTGTAACTACACAATACAGGATAAAAAAGAAACACGCGTAATATGTATGCCAAAACACAACTGCAGCCTACATAGCAACAGCAGCACATAGAAATCAATCCATTTTCTATTGGGCTCCATGTGCTGCAGCACCCCAAACACCTTTACTTTACGTTGTACTGAATGTTAATTAAACTTTGTTTGAATTTGGTTATTTTGAAAGGAATTGTGTACGGAAATAATAAGCTCACAGCCGAGCTAGCAAAAACTGAAATGAAAAAAAAAAAAGGTTTGTTGTAGGTTTACTGCCAGGTAAACAGTACATTATTACATATAGTAATGGTTTCCTGCAATATTCCTTGTTAACAATGGATGAACTGCACCATTGAGAACACATCTGACATCTGATTGCTCAGACCACATTTAGGAGTTGTCCTGACCACTCCTTCAGTAGGGTGAACACACAGTGTGTCCTGACCACATTATCTGATGCGTACTCGACTGGTGCCCTCTTGCATAAGCAGGGTTTGCTTCATTCATTCAGAAAAAAACACACACAACTGCATTTAGAAATGATCACAAAAGCACCATAACTGTTGTTTGTTCATTAGTAGAAAAGCATTAAAAATAGCTACTTCAAGACAAATTAAATTATTAAACATGAGTACGCTATGTGTTGATAACTGTCATAACAACACTTGGGATTGTGGTTAGTTCACACTTAAAGTTAACACTGTGTTCATGTAAATTACCATATTCTAAATAATGAGTTATTTTATTGTCCTTTATTACCTGTGATTTTTCTTTCACTGCTGCAAGTAGCACAGCAGTGGCATTACTCTACATGTGGACAGTTCCAGCACTTGTTTTACTATTCCACTGTGCCCCAAATGATGCTGGTGTTTATTTATATATTTATATGAAACTGAAATTAGATCTTGAGTGCTGGCTGGAGGAGCGTGTGAGGATGCATTTTAATGGCAGGTGTAAACACAAGTACTTAAAGTAAATACTCTTGATTGCATCATGCAGGATGCGTGTTAATACCACAGACTGTAAACAAAGATGGACAGCAGAACAGCTCCCCAAAAGTGAAGCCAAAGCAAGTAGAGCTCCCCTGGTGACTGGATGCAGTATATGTCATAAGCTCCACCCCCTCCATGTTAGTAGATGGGACTTGGGCCAAATTAAAACACTAAAATACATATCAAATAAAACATTTTCAAAGATGGTTTCAGTCATTTTAATCATTTAATATAATTCTGATGCATACTCAAGTGCCCATTTTTCTGATAAGTTACGTTTTAGTTGGCTCTACAGAAAAAAGTTGACATTATGAAGACTACCAGTTGTCATGCCAGCCACTCCATGAAGCATGGTCCCATAGGACTGTGGCAATAGGAAAAAAAAAATAATAAATAAATAAATAAGTATAGTATATAATCCAACATTTCTTTGTAACTGGTGGAGGTAGTGCAGAGCACAGTATTAATGCAATGGAGTGAGAACGCATTGTCCATATTTATATACAGTCTATGGTTAATACTAATACCATATATTAAAAGCTAAAGAGCCACACCTCTTTTTGGTAGGATGGGCTTTACTGACGACCTATATGCATTTCAACAAACCACAGAATTTGGAAACCAAATTAGGGATAGTGTCATGAAATGACACGGGTATGTGACAAGTGACATTGCCCTCTAAGGCGCTATTCAGATTTTATTTTATTATGCCAAAAACAGAAGTCTGTTTTATTGGTATTCTATTGTACTGTCTAACTTGTATTATGTGTCTTGACGTGTTGTCTGCTTAGCCCTCATATTGTTGTCTTCCAGATGACCATTCAACTTTTGTCCTCCCGGGCCTAAACTGAAATACTACTTATTATATATTGTACACTTCTCTTCAGAATTCATGGGTAGTGGACCACATTTTTAACAAATTATATGACATAGAAACATTTGAGACAGGTCAAATTTGACCTGGACAACAATAGGAAGGTTAGGAGTACTCTCTCTCACTTTGAATTTCAAATTCGGACTCGCCAAATAATCTGTAAGCCAATACTGGTACAATACTTCAAATTTATGTTCACATAATATTGTAGATTGTTCTTTGCACTTAAAATAAACATGGATGCTACATAAATTTTTAGATATGTGCACTGCCCACAAAACATCAGACCTTAACCTGGGAAACTACTGTTCATGTCCTATTTTCTACTGAATAAATGTTTTTTAACCATCACCAAAAATGTCCCTTAACATTTAAACTGTAATTTTGTAACAGTCGTGAAAGACACTGCTAAATACTTAGCTAAATTAAAACAATTTGACACGACTCTTCTGTCCCCCCCATGCATATACACACACATTCAAGCACAGTGAAGCCATGTTCAGTGGGCTGAAAATGCAATGTGAGCGGAAATGAAAAGTATCACTGGTGTACTCACACTCTTTTACAGCAAGCAGCTTCGTGGACAGACACCCATACCAGATGCCGTGTGTGCCCTGGGCTCAGAGGCATCACTGCAAGGGGAAAAAGCCAGTGCGGGGAAATAAGCACCTGTCATGTGCCAACTGAAGTGTTAAGTGCACAAATTGTGGAGGCGAGCGTGATGTTTCCGCAGGGGTGACAGCTCTGGGTCTGGGTGCCATGTCAGGCCCTGGCATATCATGCAGAGCCCCCCTCCCCTCCAGCCCACCCCCAGCCCCGCCATTTGCTGAGGGGCACAATGGCAACTATTATTTACTGGATGTCTGCCTCATTTCCTCATATTCATCCTGGCTGGCCTTCACAGGGCCAAAGGGGGTGCGATGCTCCCCACCACCACCCTTGTGTCATTGCTGAGGGGCGTCAGTGGCAAAACAATCTCTGGCAAGCATTTAGATCATTTATTTAGAGTGCCGGGCATTAGCTGCAAACCAAATAGCCCACATTTGTGTGGCGGGGTCCTCTCCTTGTGCCTCTCCCTTCAGGTTGGGCATGAATGCGAGCCGTGGAAGGTACATCAGGCTGGGTGTCAGAGGGCCTCTTCACAAACTAACACTAATGCCATATGATGGTCTTTCTGTGAACAGTGTGAAAGTGCGAAATGTATGATAAATTGAGCGTGCCAGGGGGGCTTTATGCCTGTGAAGTGGTGTGGCTGGTCACGGGCATTGTTATGACTATGGCTATTTAGGATCATGGGAGTTGACAGTGCTCTACTGGCAGCCATAGAAGCCAGATTTATCTGGGTTTTGTGCACCAATAAACAACAGTTACAACGTGAGAGAAATGCACAAAGTTTTAGAACGTTTGTGAATTAAATAGGTTCAAGGACATGATAAACCACAACATCCCAGGCTCATTAGTTAAAATCCCTGTAAAAAGAAAGAACCTTGGAAGTTCCACTTGTTGTCCTGGGTTTGTGAATAAAAAGGAACAAGTCAGTGTATTCAGAGAAATATATACAGAGATTGAAGAAAGGCAGGTAGCTGTTTTGGACTAATGGTTTCCTGATGTTGGAATAGCAGTACATGACACTGGCTCAACAAACTCCAAATATCTGCAGGACACTGATGAGAAACATGTGAGCCAGTGCAGGACAAGCTGACTTGGACTTGCAGTCTGTTTGACTCTGCTGCCACCCACAGTATGTTGCAGAAGCCACTGCACACCAGAACCGTGTGAAACACTACTTTCCCATTAACACATGTTCAGCAGTGACTCTTGTTGATTAAATGCAACAACACAAGCCATGGACATTTCTAACATTTTTTTCACAAGACATATTACACACTACTTAAACAGAGGACAGATAGTACCTTATATTCTTTCTAGCTGCTTCAAATGTTGACTAGATGGTTTCTTGCTGCCATCTGCTGGAATACTCAGATTCTTCTCCGTGTCTCAAAAACAGATGCAGACCGGATTTTAATAGTTTAGACACAATATCCACAATAAAACATCAACCCAAACCTTCATGTGGGTTTAAGACTCTGTAAGATGTAAGAGTTCTGTAAATGTGTTGATATCTTGATCGTTTGGGGGCTATGTAAAGACAATTGAATTGAACAGAATAGTAAAATACTCCAATGAGGCATAACATTATGACCACCTTCCTAATATTGTGTAGGTCTCCCTTGTGCCTCCAAAACAGTTGTGACTCATCAGAGAATGAACATGGGCATTCTGAGGGTGTCCTGTGGTGTCTGGCAACAGAATGTAGTTAGTGGGGGGCCTTTAGGTCCTATGGGTTGAGGGGAGGGGCCTCTGTGGATCATCCCACAGATACTTGATCAGTTTGGGGATTTGTGAATTTGGAGGCCAGGTCAACACCTTGTGCTGTTTTTCATGTTTTTTGAGTTGTTCCTGAACCGTTTTTGTGTGTGTGCATAGTCTGAAAGCTCAACACAGGAAAATGCTACAAGAGCCACTTCCAAGGTCCTCAGCTCATTACCTGACACGAGAAACCTTTCTCAGATGGTGACTTCACAAAAAAGTGTCCCACTAAGGTCACTGGATGAATGTGCCTGAAAAAAGGCATCATTCAACAACGTTAGCATGTCACAGTTATGCGGCGAACTGAAGACTTTACGACAGCATGTGATGAGAAGGCGGGTTCCACAGACACCCCACAGGTGTTCATTTTTTAAGTCAGTAAAATAACTTACTTTGCATTACAGAAAAGCAGACTGAGAACCAGAATGACCGGCAGCTATCTCTGTGATGTGTCCTTCACATTTCAACCACCAAACTTCCTCCTGCTCTGCCAACCATTCTTCAGTCCAGAGCATAGCATCACTGTTCCAACTGAGTACAACAAAGAGTTTTAAATATATGCCACAGTATTCAGGTGTTAATAAGTCCTATTACCTATTTGCATATTAAGCTTGAAATATACACCTTTCCTGTGTAACCCCAACCGCACCATGTCCCCAACCCAAAGGTTATTAATAATAATAATTATTATTATTATTAATATTATTATTATTAGCAGTAGTAGTAGTAGTAGAAGTAGTTAATAATAATAATATTTAATGCATGTAATTAATGTATGCATAAATATGCAAAAATACATTTCTTGAGTCAAATATTCTTAAACTGATACATTTTATTCTCTAATTAATCACATCACACAGCGTGGGCTGCTTTCACTTTCACTGTTGGTGGATTCCGCATTCTTGAATTAAACAAAGTGGGGGAAAAAAAGGAAACTTAGAAACTAAAGTTTGTATTTGTTACTTTTATTTCGAAACCCGGAAGCTGGAGTTTTCTTATTCTTCAGTCGTAGACCGATTCTGACCAACGACTCTGACACACTTCGCGTTTCTCACAGGTACCCTACTCCAACTTAGGCCATTCTCGAACACGTTTACACCTGACTTTGTGCGTAAGAGGATAGCCCTCTGCCAGGCCCCGTTTTCCGCGTTTTTTTTATTATTTATTTCCGTGTAAACGGCTGTCTTGATATAAAAACACTGATGGTCGATAATTTTGCCCTGCGTTGAGGGACCAGGGAGAACTGCAAAGGATTTATAAAGTTATCTGAGAGCTCACCATCTATCCAGCGACATGGCTCGACCGCGGCCGCGGGAATACAGGGCAGGAGACCTGGTTTTCGCTAAGATGAAGGGGTACCCGCACTGGCCGGCGAGGGTGAGTCTGGGATGCGGCCGGGCTGGGAGCGCGAGGAGGCGGGGTTGATTTATACAATACAACCGCTGCTTCGCTGTGGAGGGAACAGGAGGGATGCTATGGAGACTCCGCTTCACAGCCGCGCATTTATGTTACTGTGACCTAAACACTGATTGAGTAAATAGCCATGTGAGAACGGGAAAATACGTAACATTCACCGGGCTCCATTTTCTCACTACCTGTCATGCTCCATTCTCTCTTGAGTTGTGACGCAATTTTTCGCGTTATTATTTTGAATGAGCTAGTTCAGCGTGGGTTTTTTCGTTTGAGCTTATGTGTGCTAATATTTGCTGTCCCACACAGAATAAATGTTCCAGCAGTTGACCCCAGGTAACCCACAGCTATCGTGTTTTAAGTAAATGCTGCTTTACGCTGCAGACAGGGTATGGCCTAAAATATATGGTCCACATGGGCTATCGTGTTATGAGTGGCTTTGGATTTCCACCGTGAAGTCCGTCAAACTCCCCCAACAACTTCATCTGAGAATCTTTCTGCTGCTTTACAAAGCCACCCTGACTCATTCACGTCTGTTTCACCATGTTTTATTGTCAATGAATAAGGCATGAATTCATAGTAGTCCCATACAAGCCTATAGTATTTAAGGCAACATGACAAACTTGGATTCTCAGCCTATGAGGAGTGTGGTGTAAATATTCAGTAACATTTTTGTCTCCTGTCCTTCAGATTGATGAGCTTCCTGAAGGAGCTGTCAAACCTCCCGCCAACAAATACCCCATCTTCTTCTTTGGGACACATGAAACGTACGCACCTTTCTCCCCTTTTTTAGAATAAAAGCTGATGCCATACCGATACAGCTGGGACAGCAGTTTTTCCTCTATAAGTAGGGCTGGTTATTGTTTGGATAGTGTTGATATCTCTGCCTGTGTGACACATATTTCTAGGTCAATATTCTTTGAGATTGAGATTGAAAGATCATTCTTGGCAGTATGTTTAAGTTTAATGTTTAGAGCGTATAACCACATCTTACAGCCTTCATCCTCATAATTCAAAAGTATGGCACTTTGAACATGGGATTACAGTCACATACCTTTTATCATACATCTAAATAACAGTCTTGACCTTTTTTTTACCATCAGCGGCATATGATAAACCTGTAAAAGTGTTTCATGATGAGCAAATATTAAGAGAATAATATAAATATGATCATATAATCAGTTAACAAGCCTATGAATGTGTACAAGCATACAATAGCAAATTTTAATACTTGACCATTTTTGGTGCTCAGTACATAGGTTTAAAATCCAGTTAATTTTCTGCAAAAATCTTCAACTTTAGGTATAAACTTCCACTTATTTAGTGAAACACCATGTGCTATTTGTAACTGCTTTAATAACAGTTGTAGTAAATGTGTCTGTCTTCCCTTTCTTTAGTGCGTTCTTGGGTCCAAAGGATCTTCTGCCCTACAAGGAGTATAAAGACAAATTTGGCAAGTCCAATAAGAGGAAAGGTTTCAACGAGGGCCTCTGGGAGATCGAGAACAACCCTGGAGTGAAGTTCACAGGCTATCAGGTCAGTTGGCAATCTGTTATGTCTGGGGGGAGAGAGATGGCAGACAGGCTTGTATCTCAACAAAGCAGCATTGTTTCCTTGCCAGTATTATAAGACTCAAGGGAAAGTGCTGTTCAAAGCAGACAGCATCTGAGGACGAAAGATGAATTTGTCTTAACTTAAAAGTGTCACATCCATAAATCAGGGGCGTTGGCGACTATGGAACAAATCATTTCTGCTTTTAGTTTTGTAAAATAAATGATGAGCGTTTTTTTTTTTTCTTTTCACACAGGCCATTCAGCCACAGAGCTCATCGGAAACAGAAGAAGGGGGAAACACTGCAGATGGCAGCAGCGAGGGTGAGGAGGGTGACTCTGGTGAGGAGGAAGATGACAAGGAAAAGCTGAAGGAAGACAAGACTGGATCCAAACGGAAAAAGACTGCCACCTCCAAGGTACTAGACTTCAGATGTGATCACTGAATGTGTGACAGTAATAACCAGTACCGATTTTATGAATTCACAGGCAATTTTTCAATCACTGCATGTGACATGAAGCCCGTCTGAGATATGGCATGAACAGTAGACGTCAGAGGCTGTGTATTATTTGTGGGAATGATGAAAAATCAGTCCACAGAGTATTAGACACATCAAGGCACATTTATAGTGTTTTTGGAATATTGAGAGCTGTGATATTTCTTGAAAGAGTTATTTTGGAATCTACAGTATGCTGGAGTGTAATGTGGGATGTACAAACAGGTTACACTGGTCCTGCAGCTCACTCAGCATGCTTCATCTCACTGTCTCCCGCTCCACTGTTGTGAATCTTTGTTGTATAGGTGTGATTTAACATCCAAATAAAGAAGACAGTCTAACAAACATCTTTTAAATTTTTAATTTGACAAAAAATACTGTGAATATTCTATAGTTTTCATATTGTCATTGTGCATGTTCCATCACTACCATGAACAGATACTAGTTTATTTTGACTCTATGTTCTTGTGTGTTTGACCTTTTCCTTTATTTTGAAAAAAAGAAAAAAAGATACAGTTAAAAGGATGAGCCTAAAAGGCAGAGAAGTGCCTCAGCGTGTTATTGGTGTATATGCCACTGCCTCTGTAAATGGAAGCAGGCTGTAAAAGTCACACACATTCTGCTCCTTACTTAGCAACTACGGTTGCCTAGCGACTGGTCTCCCTTACACGCGGCACATGTGGTGCATCCAGAGGAATGTGATGCTGCTGGGGAGCAGTGTGTATGTACACTGATGTGTGTATGTCCTGTCACATCATTTTATGGGGTGGTGTGGAGGGGGGCATTGCCCTTTAGCCCACACCCTCCTCTCATAGTTACCACAAGATACCATGTATGTGTGGGATATATAAACGATTATCTTATCTTATGATGTTTATAATAAAGATACTTTATCCTGTATTGTTGTTCCAGAATGATTAAACTAGAGACCTCAAAAAACATTTTCATCCGAATTAAGTTCAGTTCAGTTTTCTTTAAGAAAAAAAAATGTATCAAGGCACTTTACAGAACCCAGAGCCTGAAACTCCTATGGGGGGGGACACATCTGTTTGAAGGTGGCCTGCTTTTTAAGCCTGATTGGCCCAGGGGTCTCTGGAGGCAGCAGAACTGTCTGTCTGTCTGTCTCGGCACCTGTATTGAGAGGACAGAAGTGCTGCGACTTTGGTGTGGGGAAGACTTCAGGACCTCAACAAGGTTCTTGCAAACCATACAGCATACAGGACCTAGCTCAGGTTGTGTTTAGTAGCCTTCCTGGTTCCACTGCATTCAGTTTCATGCTTTTTTAAACTGTCTACCATACAGTAAGTTTGTCAGAGTTTTGACAGTGAAATACTAAATATGTAGAGAACTTTTTCAAGTAACTGATAATCAATTTAGAAGGAAAAGCTGGTTCACAATGTGAACTGTGCTGAGGAGACATTTGCGTCACGAATTTGTCAGATAACATCCTTCATACTTATCACGTGTGTAACAGTGTCTTTACAGGATGAGATTCCACTGGCATGTATCTGTATATTTGTGGTGTAGAGCAATGTGTCAGTGGCACCTCTCTAGCAGATATATTCCACTGGCAGTACTTCCATGTTGCCCATTTCAGGTGAGAGACGCACCTGAGATGGGATGCAGAGCACAGCACTGTATACAAATACTGTGAATTAGTGTCCATAGGTCCACTGAACATATGTTTCTGTGATTTATGGAACTGTTAATGAGGAGCACTATGCAAGTGTTTGTTTTAAAGCTGAAATGTTTAACTAATTGTGCTTAAGCAACCTGCTATTCTCTGTAATGCGCTGTATTTGAACTGCCTGTGCCGCGCCAATCTGTGATTTACCATTTTGTATTCTTTCATGCCCTAGTTTTAAGTAGGAACATTTCAAGTTGTTTTTCAAATCCCAGCTTTATAGGAATATCAAATGACACAAAATTGCTTAACTTAAATAAATATTTTAACACTGTATTTGTCTACATGAACTACACTGATAGAACAGCACTCTGTATGCAGCGGTCTTATTTTTAATAAAACTAAATTTAGAACATAACCCCCTTGAAACAATTAAACAATAATGTTTTATTTCCCTGATTCCCTCTTCGTTGTAACTTGTCCCCTCCCTTTATGAACGACCATTGCTGTTCTCGCTTGCTTTCTCTTGTCTGAGCGCCATGGAGTTGATTTTTTTACAGAAATCTAAATGCTGTGTCACCACTACTACTAGTCTGGAGTTCATATGAGAAATGGCTTAAGACTGCTTTGAATTTAAATTTGAATTTGAATTTGAATGGTCGTTGTCCACTGCTGGTTTATTCCTTGCAAACTATGAAGTCCTGCTACTGATCTTTGTATTAACCTGTAATATGTGTGAGTTGCAGAAATGTTCAAAGCTGTCGAGGATCTCATCTGGAGAGGATGACCTGAAGAAAGATGGAAAAGATGATGATCAGAAGAGCGGTTCAGAGGGTGGAGAGCAAGACAACAACATTATTCAAAATACCACAGACAGTAAGGTGAGATTTTTGTTGAGATGTTATTAGTGTTCTAATCTCTCTTAAAGTTTAGAGTACTGCAGGACATAGAAGCCATAACAAATGCACGTAGCCTATTCCGGTGCGAGTCATTTATATTAGTGTGCTCTGTAACAACGCCACCCAAATGCTAGTTGGCGATGCATCTTTTTTGCTAGTTGGGTTTTTGTTTCCACTTCCTGCTTCACTTTCAACAATGGTACTGAAACTCTTGCCGAAATGCCGCTGAAGACAAGTCATACAGATGTTTGTATCTCCAAACATCCTCAGTTAACCTTTCCCAATGTGTTTCATTTGTATTGATCCAAAACAATCAGTTTGAAAATTGCGGAGATGGAAAAGCAGCCGGAAATACTAAAACCAATCACAGCTCTTGCGGTCTGCACCACTGTGGCGCGTAGGGTGTGTGCTGTCGCCGTAGCTACACCGTAGTCAAAATGACCTAGAAGACTAACTGCCTATTATTCCTGCAGATTCACAGGATGGTAGAGGGAGATGTTCCATAACTCTCGATTTAATATTCATTCATTCATTCATCTCCTGTAACCGCTTATTCCTGTTAAGGCTCGCAGGGTCTGCTGTAGCCTATCCCAGCTGTCATCGGGCGAGAGGTGGGGTACACCCTGGACAGGTCTCCAGTCTATCACAGGGCTAACACAGAAAGACAGACAACCATTCACACTCACACCTACGGCCAATTTAGAATCACCAATTAACCTAACGAGCATGTCTGTGGATGGTGGGAGGAAGCTGGAGTACCCGGAGAGAACCCATGCAGACACAGGGAGAACATGCAAACTCCACACAGAAAGGCCCAGTCGGCCCATGGATTCGAACCCGGGACCTTCTCGCTGTGAGGCATCAGTGCTAACCACCTCACCACTGTGCCGCCCTCAATTTAATATTTATAGCCTAAAATATTCTAATATCCTAGGCCACCTGTAAATATTGTGAAGCAGTTTTGTGAGGCTTAATTTGATGTAAAGCTGAAGGACTGCTGAAAAGTGAAATAAGACATCTGTGAAAAGTGTTTGATAGGAAACTACTTTTGATTTAGTATTTTTAAGCTCTGTGGTATTCTGACTAGACTTAGAGTGACTTATACTGCTATTACTAACATTACTCATCATAACTGTGTGTTTTTCTCACTGTGCTCCCCAGAACCAGCTGCTCTTAGAAGAACGTTAAATGAAAAAAGCATGAACGGGAGATCCTTCTTTGCTTCTGTGATGTTGGAAAGGTGAACCTACCACATGATTTCTCATCCTCTCCGTCTACTCACTGCCATTGTCACTTCCACTTCTCGGTTGGATGTCCAGTATTTGTATGTATGAAAGATGCACCCTTACTGATACTGGTATCAGTCATGTCACCATGTGGATACCAGGGTAAGACTGGGCATTATGTCGCACAGTTTTTTCAGAACTTAAACTTAAGCCAGTGTCATCTTGAACTTTCTAAAACAGACAGAATGCTTGTAACTTTATACTGTTGAATAATTATAAGATATAGGATATTTAAAGGGGCATTAAGTACTTGTGAACATCCATTGGGATCCATTTGATAACATTAGCTGTGTTTATATGGAGAGTTTTGTCTACTCAAAGTAATAGCCCAGGCAGAATGAAATATTTTGAAATTGTAAGGTGTACCCCTTTGATAATTTGTTGATTTGATGATGTGAAGTAGTTGGCAGTCTGTGTGGGTGGCTCTGTTTTATTTTCCCGCAATATTATAACAGCAAAATGCCCGGTCTTGTTGACTCAGTTGTCACAGAGGTAAATGTGGAAGCATATTAATTGGACAGATTAAGTGGATAATAATATTCAAAAGAATAAAATGTATCAATATTCAGTATTATTTGAGAATAGAGTTGAGGTAGGCAGAGACAAATACCCTCAATGCTTTCTAAATGCTACCAGAAATGATCGTGTTGGCATGAGAATGTCTGTTTGGTAGAAACACTGGTATTATTGACAGGCCAGAGATTATCTGTTCTTTAGACAGTCCAGTATATTTTAATTGTAACGGAACTTTTTTTAAATGATGAATGTAACGGCATGTTAGCAGAAACGTCATGCTAGGGTAACGTGTTTGACAAATAAACAAACCTAAACAAAGAAGAGGAGGAATGTATCTTCTGTCAGTACGACAGCGTCCTCACGTTTAGGCTAATTCAGTGTCGTTCATTCATCTGTAGTTACTTATGAACCTGGCATTTATACAACTAACTGTGCATCTAATGGGAAATAACCAGGTTACAAGCGTGAAACATTCACATTTCATTAATTCATGAAGTCACGTTTTAGCTCAGATGCGAAGTACCTAGTTTTGCCTCTCTTAATGGCATTCAACCTAAATATCCTCAGAATTCCAATCACTTATCCAAGTAAAAGGTCTCTCCACAACCCTGGTATTTATGTATATCAATAATCCTGTCACTCCCAGCCGTGCTTATATTTCATGCGTATATGTCATGAAACAATAAAAAAGATGACTTACTCCCGCCTTAACTATTGAAAAGTGATTAATTGTATACATTGATTTGTTACAACATTGAAACCACCTGACTACTATTGTATAGGTCCACCTCTTGCTTCCAAAACAGCTCTGACATGATGAGGCAGGATGTTCCTTTGTTTTCTATTGATGTAGAAGTAGCTGGTGATCTGTGTAATTTTCTTGCCCCCTGTTCTGTAAGGTACAAGGTTGGGCTTCCATGGATCAGACTGTTTTTTCCAGCACATTTGTACAAATTCTGGGGACTTTGGAGACCAAGTCAGTACCTTGAACTCTTTGTCATGTTCTCCAAACAATTCTTGAACAATGTTTCCTGCTGTGGAGATGCCACTGCATCAGGGAACGCTATTGGTAGGAAGGGGTGAATGCAGTCTGAGTATGTGGGCTTCAAAGTACACATGTATGGCAGGAGGAAGGTTTCTCAGAGGAACGTTGTTTTGGTGATGCTCTGACTCAGTTGTCCCACTCTTTTCTCGATTTTGACCCTCATGGCCCCATTTTTCCTTTTAACACATCAACTTCAAGAATTTATGCTGCCTAATGTATCCCAAACATTGACCTGCGCCATTATAAAAAGATAACCAGTGTTATTGAAGTCTCTTGCCAGTTGTTTGAACGGTGTGGCTGAACGGTGTAGAGCATGTTCTTTTTACAGTATTTTTGGGAAATCTGTGTTACAATAAAAATACAGTATTGGTGCATCTCTGCTGGCTATGTAACACGACTCTATACCATTGTGTTGATGCATTTCACATTTAGGCCGGATCAACAGGCTTGTCTTCTCCCTGGTTCGTCATAACAACACACAGTGTAGATAGCCATCAAACAGCAGTTATACTAGTCATGCATACCGACTGTACCTATACTGTATTACTCATGATCACCTGTCAGTGTGTACAAATGCATTTAATAAGACCTTCATAAATATACTCTCTTGCTGTCCATGATAAACGTACGTTGGGTATTGCAGTGTACTGATCGCTCTAGTTGTAGCTTGAAACAGTTTTTTTACAAAGATAAATATGGGAGTGATGGAATATACAGTAACTGTCACACATTATCCATCACACTATATGTTACTCTTGTATGTAAAC
This sequence comes from Chelon labrosus, assembly GCF_963514085.1. NCBI lineage: Eukaryota > Metazoa > Chordata > Actinopteri > Mugiliformes > Mugilidae > Chelon > Chelon labrosus. The sequence goes on along the minus strand of NC_140339.1, from coordinate 27,666,414 downwards.
AGAAAAAAAAGATGAACGGAAATGCATAGGTAATTGTATGGAGTGTTGTGCACAACTGGGTTACACATTGTAACTCCTTATTAAATATATCTGTATATTTTACTTTTGTTGTAGAATATAGGACCAATATTCTACTTGTACTGCTCTAGACGACAGCTCATCTTTTATGGAACAGTGATACATATGTTCTTTTGTGTACAGTATCTGTGAAACTGATTTTTTTTTTTATATTGCTTTTTAGTGGCATGCTCTACTGTTGTATTCCAGATCTTTATTTTATGAAAGTGTCCATTAACTCTTAAGGTTAAAACCACACATTTGTTGGTATACAGTGGACTTGGAAAAAGATGAATACACAATCCACTTTCTTCTGTTGCTCTGATTTAATGTCCAAACCTGACAGCAATCTGAACAGCATTCATTTTTCTAAGGAAACAAAGCTATTGGTTGGTTTTAATCTGAAATATTTTGAGTAGCATATTTTACAGTTTTATCATTCATTCATTGAAATTGCCTAACCCACCATGGCCCAGTGACTACTCCGATTAATAAAATATCCCCCCTGAATACTATTATTTTAACTCTGTACCAGTTGCCTTTGCTTTGCTTCCACTCATAAGATATAAATATATTTATTTTTTAATTCTAGTGGATCCAGACACCTTCTGGATCTAAACTCATGTTTTTGATTGTTTATTTGTTTTTTAAAATGTCCTTCAAATCTTTGTCATGCTCATATTTGGAACACATTTTTGGATTTCAGAGTTTGTAATTTACTGTAAACCGTTTTTGCTGTTTATGGACAAGACTTTTACTAAATAAACTCATTGGAATGCAAAAGGAGGCTGTAATCCTCGTTACATATATACCACAAAACATAACTGCTGTGTAAGAGAAAAACTCCCAAGCTCCTTACCCTTAGTCCAACAAAAATACCAAGCTTGTTCCAAGTGATCAAATCAAAAACCTGTTGAATCAGATTCTTCCAGTCAGCTTGCTAATGCTGACGTCATGTACGGTTTACTACATTCTTATTCTCTTCTCATACAAAAAAAGTAATATTTTCTCTGTACATGGGCTAGACATCTCTTTTATAGGCTACTCCTGCAGTCGACGGTAGTTCATGTTGACCATCAAGTCAGAAATGAAACAATTTTTTTTGAGCATTATCCAACAAGGAATAGTTAAATTAAATTAACTAAAATAATATATTAGAAGGAATAGATAAAGCTGGGAGACTTCTGGAGTGGGTTAAGATAACTAAATTTACTACTACTACTGCTACTCAAAAATCTGTAATATGTGTTTATTGTGTTTGCTTTTTTTTGTTTGTGACAAGTCTGGGAGAAGGCGCTGACTTCATATATTTGGTTATATGAATGTGGAATTTTCCTAATGAAGACACATACAGTATTTTTGGCATTACACTTAAGCAGGTAAATACATTTTCCTTTATTTTATAACTATTACCTGTGATGTTTTACTTACTGTAAAATGTCCAAGGACCTTCCAGAGGGTTACACATAATGAGCATTCATAAAACAAATGAATTAAACTTTTTTGTTTTACAAAAAATATACATTCCCTATCAATAAGCATTCATTTTGATACAAATTAAACTACGAGTTGTTAGAATAAATATACTGAAATGACAAATGAGAGTTCCAAAAAAAGGTTGTTTTCCTTTCTGTTTAGAAAACATTTCCTGTGTTGATTTGTATATTTTCTGTAATTTCTATACCACTTACATAAAGGAGCATGTAGACTTCATTAGTTCTATCCTACCATTAGGTACAGCTTAGAAAATCAAATTATGTTCTTTAAACGTTACTGGAAACGCCTTCTCACTTCTCCAATCTGTCTCCATGGTCTGCACAGTCCTGCGCAGTTTTGGTCTTCCTGGGTGAACGCGCACTGGCGCATGCTCAGTGTGTCTCGGGTAATTCGGCGCTGAAAAGGAAGGAACGTAGTTTTGGGCACAACCACAGCAGAATTTCCAACTGAAAACGCTGTCCACATAGTTGGATTCTTTTCGAGCGTCGTGTCATAGCACAGATTTTGAAACATGGCCGACAAAGAGGGTAGGTTTAGTTGAACTATACAGCATATAAAGCGGTGGCTCGTTTACCTCGTGTGGTGCTTTGTTTGCGCAGTACGAACGTTTTCTGTCATGGGTGCACTCACTGTTAGCATGACATGCTAGCTCAGTAAAGTCCTTTCAGCAAGCCTGCTGCTCTTGCCCGACAGTGTGCTCTCCTTGGTAGTAGGTTTTTAAGTGGAACATGTGTTAAACATCAGCTCTGCGTGCTCCATTCATGCAGCCAGTACACCGCACCACAGCACTTCAGTTTAACCCAGTCTTTGCTTCGTAACGTTCGCCAAAATACGTGGTAGTGGGTGTTAGCGAGCAATAAACACCTTCTGAACTCAGAGATAACACAGGATACATACAAACTACTTTTCTTTAATGTGTTTGCCACTGCTCTATCAGGAAGTGTCTATAATTACGTCGATTGAAAACGTTGAAGCACACTTGAGGAGAAATACAAAGTAGTTGCTGTCATTTGCAGTTATACCTGTAACTTACACCATATTGTTCTGCTGAAGTGTATGATGATGCAGTGGAGGAAAGGGTCATCAATGAAGAGTACAAGATCTGGAAGAAAAACACCCCTTTTCTGTACGACCTGGTGATGACTCATGCACTGGAGTGGCCCAGCCTCACTGTTCAGTGGCTTCCGGATGTCAACAGGTATTTTAACATTGTTCCTGTTCTCTTACTGACAAAACAGTTTGCGTTCTGCCACTGTTAGCAGGTGTCTGTCACGGTACATGTCCACTGGATGTGGCTGCGCTGCACTTTATTGTAGCTCCTGCAAACCGTTGCCACACTAGCATTCTGAATTGACCTGAACCTTTGAACAGCATCTCTCTCCCTCATTATCTTGACACTTGACACTTTTCTGAGCATCAGCCGGATAGTTGTCTAACTCCTTCCTGTTCTTTGAGTGGATGTGATAAGTAAGTCAACTCATAAGTAAAATTGCTTTTTTGTTACATTTCATATTCTTAATATGAAGTCATTCCCAAACAGGTGTGCTAATCACGTCACTATTTTGTGAATATGACATATTCTGACAAAATACATAGATCAGGCATAACATTATGACCAATATTGTGTAGGTCTCCCTCGTGCCTCCAAAACAGCTGTGACTCATCAGAGAATGGACATGGGCCTTCTGAGGGTGTCCTGTGGTGTCTGGCAACAGAATGTTGTTAGTGGGGGCCTTTGGGTCCTGTGGGTTGAGGGGAGGGGCCTCTGGGGATCATCCCACAGATACTTGGATCAGTTTGGGATCTAGTGAATTTGGAGGCCAGGTCAACACCTTGTGCTGTTTTTCATGTTTTTTGAGTTGTTAATAACCCGTTTCGGTGTGTGTCTAGGTGGGTGCTACATGTCTAAGTAGCATCCACATGAATGCCAGGTCCAAAAGATTCCCAGCAGAACGTTGTATTGTCACAAGATGGTCACTGTTATTCACTTCTCCTGTCAGTGGTCATATTGTTGTGGCTGATTAGTGTTTATGTCAATACAGGATGATGACCACAACTCTGCGGAGGGATTGACTATGTCACCTTTAAAAATTAGAGATCAGGAAGAAGCCCTCTCTTATGAAAGGAGAAGCTCCTTTTTGAGTTTTGAAAGGAATCTGTGATTGGATGTTCATGTTTGTGGGTTCATGTGTGTTTCTGCAGATGCATAAAATGCAAGAACTGGCGTGCCCCACCGCCTGCATGCCCTGACAAACTAGGTGCTCTGCCCATGCACTTTTTACATGTCAATAGAGTTTCTCTAAAGGCTAAGCAGACACAGTTCTGGATCTGTGAAACTGTTCAAAAATGGCAAAGTGCAGCCACATTTTACAGTTACTCCTAAACATCATCATTTTGCACTGCTAAACAAAAGAAGGAAACAAGAGCAGTAGTAGTAAAGCCAGTGACCAAAAGAGATTGGATCAAACAATAGTCTTCTTACCATGTTGGTGACGTCTGCTGAGGTCGGAGGACCTGAAAAGTGTTGCCATGTTTCTCATTCTTTTGAACAATTAATAGACTGATGGATAAGTTAGATAGATTGGTGACGCTGGGAAAGCCCTCCTACTCCCTTTCATTTGTGCTTGGCTGTGGAGTGTACTCGTAATCATTGCCAGCAAGACTCTCAGCAAATCAAATCAAAACTTAATCTTTCAGGTTTCTATTCGCATGCACACGTAATGTCTTAAGGAGATACGTGTGTTATAGTGACATTTAGCAGAGAGCTTGTAGATTGCAAACAGCTGAATACAAATAAAAGATCGGCCAGTGAGAGCGCTCCTTCATGATGACTTTCAGCTCCCCCCTCATCCTGTCGCTGCCTCCGCACTTTCCAGTTTCCACCCAGCCATAACTGTCTTCAGCTTTCCAAGTGTGCACCACAAATCCCAATGCCACCTTGCCAGAACACCACAACAGCCCACTGGCTTCCAGCGACTGGTAGAACATTTGTAGCAGACTAGTGCAGATGTTACAGGATTCTAGACTCATCTGAAAGTAGTGTGTTCATTCACTGTGGTGTTCATTAATGGTATTATTTCGTCATCTTAATTGTAAGCAGTCTTTTATTTATATTGTGTGTTTTTTACCTATTTGAAAGCAGTCACAATGACACATCTACTCATTTGTTCACACAAGCACATTCACACGCCAAGTACTGAGAGCAACTAGGGGTTCACTTCATATCACACAGTCATTGTATTGTATTCAACCCAGAAATATATTTACACATACGCATGTGGACACAGAGAAACAATATATTATTCTGGCCAGCAAGAAAAAAAGATATTTGGATGAACCTGCGGTTCCATTGGCCTGCAGGTCAAAAAGTAAAATTTGGACAGTGGTCACAGGTACACAAGTGAAAGCATATTTACAAATTCTGCATCCCATTTCTGATAATAGACCCCCCTAAATCCTACATTCTAGTCCTTATCCAAAATGAGCAAGAAGGAGAATGGTCATGATGCTAACAATCTGATGTCCAGACTGAACTGACCAGAAACCAAATCCCTGACCAAAAATGTGTGTGTCACACACCAAGAGATCCATTTAAGCCAAAAGCATTTTTTGTCCTGGAATAATTTCTTGTGTGAAAGCTTAATGGAATAGCTTCAGTCTGTGTGTTGATCTCCTGTGTTTTTTATTTACCCTGTCTTATTACCATGCCAAAAGTGCTGCTACAATGTTAAGTTAAAAATAACCATCTTTACTACTGAGTGAGTATAGATTAAACTCATGCATGCCCATGTTGTTTGCAGGCCAGAGGGAAAGGACTACACTGTTCACAGGCTTGTTTTGGGAACCCATACATCAGATGAGCAGAACCACCTTGTGATTGCTAGTGTCCAGGTCCCAAATGATGATGCCCAGTTTGATGCCTCACACTATGACAGCGAGAAAGGAGGTAAATATGCAAGGAGTTCTACTGCAGTCCATTGTTTTTGTAGACAAATGTAGATGTTTTATATGCTGAGAGAAGTAATTAATTGGGCTGGAAGGCAGTATACATCACTTGATTTGATTACATTTCAGTGATTCCGTTTCATCAGATAATTACCAATATTGCATAAAAGACTTTATCCTGGCAACTTAAATGTAACAAGCGGGTAGCAGTGTTGTTCTCTCAAATATAAGATTGTGTACAGTCTTTGTGTTGACATCAGCTGGGTAGCAGACAGCTACTACCCACTAGGTACAAACTAAAGAAAATAAAATCAATATGTTGACTAGTTCACAGCTTGTAGTGAAAAAAACAAAAATCACATCAACTATCCAGCTCAGATCCCTCTTGCAGATATGATTTATCTGATATATGTTATTCAGCCTATCCACATACATCCCATAATCCCTCTTTTTTAAAATCTAGGTTTATTAATGAGTTGTTCACTTGAGTTGTGTTCCATTCATCCTGTATTCTGAGACTGTGCTATTCTGTCTTCCAGCAGGTATGTTTATGGGTGCCCTGCTGTGTGTGGGTGAGCTGGAGGCTCACTACTTCCCTGGTGTGTTGCCAGAGGTAGTATTAGTATGTTAGCATGGCCACTGAACAATTTTAAGGTACAATACAAGTCTACAACACAACACACACAAAACCAGTTTAGCACACATGTTCAAATGAAGTGTTAAATAAAACGGTTTGACACTTGATGTCCGTGTTTTTAGTCGGCTTCAAAATCTGCAAGAATTCAACTAATTCTCAGATACATGGCTCAGAGGTTCAAACGTTACATAAAAGATTAGTTCATGACATTTCATCATAGTCTCTCACTGAGACCCCCCTCCATCATTTTCCAGTTGTTGTCAGCTCAAGGATTCTGTGCTGACTTCGGGGTTCTTGTTTCATATGCAAGACTTGTACCTGGGGCAGGCAGATGAAACAGGTGTTTGATAAATTGTTCACAATGTCTCCCTTAGCACTTTCAGTTTTGTTTTAATTATTGATGACAGGCTCTGTTGTTGAGTAAAGTATAACCTGAAGTCTGCTTCATTCCTTGTACTGTGGCTGTCTTGGGGAGCTTACCCTCTTGTGCAAACAGGCAACATCTGAATTAATAACTGAGGTGGAGTTTTTTTTCTGTCTGCTACCAATGCTGCATTATCAGGTGTAATTATCTGCTAAAATGCTTTATAAAAAAGATATCCACAAGTATATCTCCACTAGTATATATGCTCAGGTAGAACACCTTGATCAAACTGTGTCGATTTCCAGCCTTGGACTTTCCTGTCTTGTCAGAGTTTGGTGGATTTGGTTCTGTAAGTGGAAAGATAGAGATCGAGATCAAGATCAACCATGAAGGAGAGGTGAACCGAGCACGCTACATGCCCCAGAATCCCTGTATCATTGCCACCAAGACTCCAACCTCTGATGTGTTGGTCTTCGACTATACTAAGCATCCATCTAAGCCAGGTTGGTTCACTGCTGTGTTAAATACTTAGAACTACATGTACCCAAATACTCACTATAATGAGTCCAGGTTGTGAATATGAATGCAGTGTGTCTTTGTGCGTTTCAGATCCAAGTGGGGAGTGTAATCCTGACTTGAGGCTGAAAGGCCACCAGAAAGAAGGGTACGGCCTCTCCTGGAATCCAAACCTCAGCGGCAACCTACTCAGTGCCTCTGATGACCATGTAAGAGACTATAACTAAACAGGCCTTAGCATACTGGCTGTCAATAGATAACAATAGGAACCAGAAAGAAGGGCCCTAAGGATTATTCAGACTGAAGGCAGAATAAATTTTAGAGCCAGTGTGATCACATGAACAGCAGGTGTTAGCCTGGAGGTTTTGTTGGTCTGGAGTCTCCGTTGGAACTGGTCATGCTCCAGTAAAGATTTGCTGGGCCAATCCAATCATTTGGGTGGGTTTTATGCAGTGATGAACAGAAGCGTTACAGTGCTGGTGCATTGCTGAACGACTCCTTCCTTAATGTGGATGTGAAAACCCTCAGGAGCTGACAGTCTGCACCTTAGTAAAGAGCTCAAATAACAAACTTAACTGCATGTTAAATCCCTGCAGAATTATACTGAAGTAGAAGTATACATGTTTTTGCAGCAGAGTTTTAATTATACAGCAGAATAACTCCTTGTTACTATATATTGTTAGTTGTATATTGATTAAATGTACTTGTTTTTACTAGCTGATGTTTATTGTCTTTAATTGAGTGGTCCAAGCTTTTATCATGCCACTGAGCATAAGGATAGAAACTAATTCCCCTTTGGTTACTATCCAGACCATCTGCCTGTGGGACATTGGGGCCGGCCCAAAGGAAGGGAAGATTGTGGATGCCAAGACCATCTTCACTGGTCACACAGCAGTGGTGGAAGATGTTTCGTGGCATTTGCTTCATGAATCCCTGTTCGGCTCCGTTGCTGACGACCAGAAATTAATGGTGTAAGTGATTTTTGAGTAAACTACATAAGTCTGTCGTCTGGTTTTGTGTGGAAATGGTGTTCATGTTAAAAGTGCTCAGTTTCATTTTTATTTCTAACCAAAATAAATGCGCTTCCTTACTTTGACCCTCCTTAATCCTCTACCAGATGGGACACTCGGTCTAACAACACATCCAAAGCCAGCCACTCGGTAGACGCTCACACTGCTGAGGTCAACTGTCTGAGCTTCAACCCCTACAGCGAGTTCATTCTTGCCACTGGCTCCGCCGATAAGGTACAGAAATAACATTTTGATGGTGATGATAGTGATGTTCGTTACAGTATATACCAGAGAACAATGCTTGTTTCATTTCTTTTAGACTGTTGCATTGTGGGATCTAAGAAACCTCAAATTGAAGCTCCACTCCTTTGAGTCCCACAAAGATGAAATTTTCCAGGTGAGAACATTTTCTGCTTCCATGTATTTTGCAAACACAGTATGCGTCTGTGAATGAATTCCAACATGTAATCTACAAACGGCCATCTTATCCCTAAAAACTGCTGTAACTGGTCTAAAATTGGACTAATATGAGCACTACATTGACCTGTCATTGATTACCTGTCCTATTCATTAGGTACAATGGTCTCCTCACAATGAGACCATCCTGGCCTCCAGTGGCACTGACCGCCGTCTCAACGTCTGGGATCTTAGGTAAAAACTCTCCGTCATGCCAAATTATCCCCATCTTTATATGAAATGTTTGCTCAAAATATGTGAAAAGGATAACTGTACCTCAAACAGAATCTGAATAATATCATGGCAGAAACAAAAAATGAAATATTAATGTTGGTATTTGTTCTTCCATTGTGTGAATTTCCTTTTCTAGTAAAATCGGGGAGGAACAGTCTGCAGAAGATGCTGAGGATGGCCCTCCAGAGCTCCTGGTGAGATTAGTTTATTGTGTGGAGCATTGCCTTAGTGGGAAGCTGCGATTCAGTAGGTAGAGCAGGCTGTCCACAAACCAGGGGGTTAGTGGCACAGTGACCACATGCCAAAATCTCCTTGAGCAAGACACTGGACCTCAAGTTGTGTGTGAATAGATGTTTCAAAGTGTCACTACGCCTGTAGAAAAGTGGTGTATAAATACAAGACCATGTACTTACTCTGCTTTACACACTGTGGATTCTGTAAAGCATCTCAAGTTTCATTTGTTACTGATTATACATCACATCAATGTGACACTCTGCATAAGCATAGAACACAGCAAGAGAGTTTCTCACATCCGTTCCCTTTCACACTATTAGGCAGGATGGTTTGTCTGTTTATTTCCTGTCTTGATGTCATAAATGTCCCTGTCTCTACCTTTTTGCATCAGTTCATCCACGGTGGGCACACAGCAAAGATCTCTGACTTCACCTGGAACCCCAATGAGCCTTGGATCATCTGCTCTGTGTCTGAGGATAACATCATGCAAGTCTGGCAGATGGTGACTATAGCCGCTTTTTATCATCATCTTCATCGTCACATGTTTTTGGCTTTGTCTCAATGTGACATTAACATAGAAGATGTAGAATAATGTACATTGTGTTAAGGTAATTTAAACATATTATTTTAACGGCATTTTGCTTGTTGTCAACAGCGTTTCTAAGTTAGAGTCCAGTTAGAGCTGGTCAACATGAGCTGTTGAGATGTTATGGTAGACACAGTCTACAAATCTTTGTTATAGAAGCACTGCCTTTTTAGCTTTTAAAGCTATTTACCAATCAGCCACAACATTAAAACCAAATGCTAATATTGTGTAGACAGAACAGTTGTGACTTATCAAGGCATGGGCTTCCCAAGACCTCTGAACTCCAACATGTCAGCAGTAGGTCCTTCAGGTCCTGTAAGTTACAGCGCAGGACGTCCATGGACTTCCCAAGACCTCTGAACTCCAACATGTCAGCAGTAGGTCCTTCAGGTCCTGTAAGTTACAGCGCAGGACGTCCATGGACTTGTATTTTCACATCCCACAGATGCTCTAGAGTAGGAGTGTCAAACTCTATTTAGTTCAGGGGTCACATACAGCCCTCTTCTTCCTCCTTCCCCATCTACTTCTCTGCTTCTCCTCCTGCTTCTAGTCCTTCCTCCTCTTCCATTGCCTGCTCCTCCTTCCCCATTTTCTTCTCGGCCTCCTCCTCTTCCTCATTCTCCCCCTTCTCCTACTCCTCTCTTCTTCCTCCACCTTATTCTTTTTCATTCCTTCTCATTTTCCTCCTCCTTTTTTGCCTTGCTTCTTGTCCTCTCCTTTTCATTCCTTCTCCTCATCCCTTCCTCCTCCTCCTCCTCCTCCTTCTCCTCTTCCTTTGAAAATTCATCCCCCAGGTCAAGATTTGACCCTATGGTGGGACAGCTTTGGCCCACAGGCCACATATTTGACACTCCTGCTCTATAGTCTGTAGACCCTCTCCATGCGCATCCCTATCCTTCCTTTGAGTACTTTTGGAGGATGCTAAACTCTACATACTTATAACACCCACCAAGATACTCTGACCCAGTTGTTTGGCCATCACAATTGTTTTCTGGTCAAAGTTGATCAGATCTTTATGCTGGCTTTCAAGACATCATCTTCGATGTTTCAGTAATCTTTTTTTGTTTTTGTCCCCCACTTTTCTTCCAGGCGGAGAATATCTACAATGACGAGGAGCCCGACAACACCCCTGCATCAGAGCTGGAGGCTCAGGGATCCTAACCCAGCTCTGCACAAGTCCCTGTCCAGGCATGACCCCTCCTCTTCCCTGAGCTCCAGACCCGGCCCAGTCTGTCCTGTCCCTCTCTAGTTTATCTCAAAATGCAAAATGAACAATGTCAGGAGTTGGAGGCAGCTCAGACTCCAGTCTCGCCAATCGAGTTGCTTACACTTCACTGTGGCCCTGCCTGGTACCCAAAAGCACTTAAGCACTTGCAGTAGATAAAGATTAGAAATGCTTTCCCTGCTCAGGTGGTTGTATCTCCGGTGTTGGTGGCATGTTGAAGTGAAGGGCCTTTGAAGAATGAAGAGCTCAAAAGTTTTATGACCAATTCATTACAAAGGGCTTATGCAAGGAAAACATTAAAGTGTCACACTGCATATTGACAGTGGTTAGGCAGAAAACCTCTAGATGGTAGGGTTCCCTGAAACCTGGATAATAGAAGAATGTTGGAGGGTTGAAATGCCTTGGAGAGACCTGATCTTGGTTAAAAGGTAGCCATGCTCAGGGAAGCTCTTTTATAACCTTTTTTTCACCAGAGGAGCACTTGTGGCTGTTGTTTGTTAGATAATATTGTATTTAGCCGTCATGTCATTGTCCTTTGAAGCATTCCCTGCTGTTTACCAGATACGGTACTTCAACACTTCAGTATTTGGCTCGTGTGGACTGAAAAATTTGAGCACTTGTGGAATACAGTTTATATTTTCCTCATCTTTCTGTTGTTCCATAAAGTCAGATTTCTTGCACTGCAAACCGCAATAAAGCTTTTGTAACTTTTCAAAAACAAACGTGTCCTTTATGTAAAAAAAAAAACCAAAACAGAATGAGGAAATAAATCCATAGTTTTCCATGTCCATAGAAAATTCTACAAAATGTTTATTGAAAAGCAAGACAGGACTTTAAGAACAATGTACAATCAAGAGGGTGTGTGGGCTCATCTTTCTTTTTTTTTTTTTTTAGTAAAAATAAAAGCTCTCCAAAGCTATGGTGACTCATGTCTCTTTTTTTCACAGTTAGTCTCACCTGCGAGGTAGATTCTGGCATTACCTGAGAGTTGGTCTGGGGCAATACCAAAAAGGAAGCAGAAGCTGCAAAGTCTTGCCTCAGCTTGAGCAAGACTTGAACTATCCACCACCTGACCCTGTTCACGTCTGTTTAGTTTTAAATCAACACAAACTGCAAGAGAAGAATGTTGGCAAAGGCCGGAGAAGTCAAATAAAATGACAGCATGAACATGTCTCGCCCAGTTTCACAACAGCGCATACATTTGTTTGGGAAAGTGACAGCCATGACTCATTGCCTTTACAATATACTGATTTCTATTGATTTCATATACTAGATTTTGTGTATGGTATCTCAAAGGTGAAAGTAGTTGCCAAAGATGCCAATATGTATCAGTTATTTAACTATACCCACAGAGAGCAAGTGGAGGAGTCTGCTGATGAAGCAGTTAAAGGGGTTACAGATCCTGCTTCATGAATTAAGAGCCACTCAAGGTCAAGGTTTAGGTGTGTTGGTTAACAGTACCCAAATTATCATCTATGTGAGGGTGCCCCAAAAGAAAACCTGAATTACAGTAAAAAAGTGCAGAGGATGCCCAAAAACAGAACGAAGAAATGTATCACTAGTACAACCATCCCACAATATTTAACAAGATCTAAAACTTGGTTTGACCCCTGCTGATACCTCCTATGTTCACATTCCTTCTGGAATAGCTCCTGATAATATGAATCACTGATTGAAATCAACATCTTTTTATTCAAACCCATTAGAAAAGCAGTCACATTCAATTATTTCCAGTATAAAGTTCAAAGACAAAGCCCATTATTCCAATGTCATGTTTTAAACATAATTTACATGAAAAATCATTTGTCAGTGAAGCAAAGTAGTTGAGAACTCTCGTCCTGGTTCTTCTCTGGACGCTCAAGAACTCAAAAGAAGACGTGGACATGACTAAGTGTTCATCTTTTGACATCATTTTTGTTGCCTTGAGACGAGTGAGTAAAAGATGTCTTAACCTGTGTCATTCACTGGTAATGTTGGGATTATTTCAAAATCACTAACTATTTTTGAGCTATTTTAAGCATAAATGAGTAAAAGTGGAAGGTAAGATGATCCAATTTAAGTTCTAATTCTACGTTTTCACTCATGGTTGATTTGGCCACACCCATGGTAACTGAAATGAGTTTTTATATTACATAACCCTGAGTACCATTTATAATGACACATGTATTGACCTCTATGGGCAGCCAACAGCCCCACATCATCACGTGGTTTAATGAGGAAGACTGACGAAGACTGCCAATGACACCCTCACCGAGTTAGACGTTATGTGAAAAGCAGCCTTGCACTAGGGTTTGTTTTCCACACTGCACCAAGTTCACTGAATTATTTCTTGTGAGGCAGGTACACAGTTTTACATGTTACAGGATAACTTAGTAGAAAATACAAACCAAGTATGTTTTAAAAAAGCAATTCTTTGAAGGAAAAAAATGCATGATATTACAAATTACTGAAATAACTAATTGTTTTCAAAGTATGACTTTCTTTTTTTTACTACTTAAACCTTTATTCTCAAGATATCACAGCCATTTTTACAATTAATTCAATATTACTCGGTCCTTCACAGGGGTCCTAATTCTCTGCTGTGCAATTTTGAATTCGGTGCAGGAAAATAACAAGGAAGACGACTATGCAAGGAAGGCAATCCACTGAATGCTTTTTGTTGGAATAATTTCAGCTATAAATGGCAACAAAAATGGAGTTTGATGCATAAGGATAATGAGGATAATAAGGATTATAACATAAAAACAACCGAGCTTCAGAGAAAAATATGATTACAGAGTAATCCCCTCAGTCACGCTCCCAGGACTCAGTGCGTCTCTGTCTTACATTTAGTTCTCTGACACTCAAATCGATCACCAACCTGAACCAATAAAGCAAAAAGGGAAAACACAAGACTTGTGGAAAACATCCAGCAGTCAGTGGCTCAATTCAGATTACCTTCCCAACAGTTGAAAGCAAGCTACAGATTAGTGGTGTCAGCCAGTGGAAGTTTAAAGGCAGCCATTCCTGGACATTAGGACAACTGGAAGCGTGAGGCCTAAAGACTGTAAGCTGTACTGAGCTGGTGGAGCTCAGTTACCTGATGCACAGTGTTGCTGAGGAAAGGAAGTAACAGCCTGGAAAGTGCTTGTTATTTTAGAACCTAGCTTTGGTCACACATACAGGTCAGTCAGATAAACATTTCTAAGCTAAACTTTTTTTCTAGAGCTCAGCTTTGGCATGCAAACCACTGACTATTGACCTTTGTGAAACGGAACCAGTGGAAGCCAACATTCTAGGTATTTTATACAACGCTGCTTGACCTTCTAGAATGCCTTTCAGCTCCAATGCTTCAGCTTGAGACTATGGAAGATGACTAACAATGGAACGCTCCTGTTAGGGATGTCTTAGATGTATCTGTGTCTATGTTTGGTGTCTGATCTAAATGCTGCCACAGAATACTTGGAAGCATCTGATGTTTGCAACGATCCCTTTCTAGTTGGAACGCAAAGTGAACAAGAGTAGCTTAGTTTACTGACATCCACTTACTGCATTTAGGGAAGCCCTCACTAGAGTATGAGGTTTGGCCTGATGGGCTCATACACTTCAGACTTTTGAATTCAAAAGATATCCCTACGAGCTAGATTGCAGTTAGCAAGCTTGTTTAACTTGTTAGGCTGTTGTGATTGGCTAACCACAAGCTAGCACGCTGAGGGTTAATGCGACACACACGTAGTTCACAAGAGAGTTCCTGAAGTAGTCACTATGTTCCCAAGCTTCAGACTGAAACAAACGACATGCTCTGACAGAAAAACCTCAACAGACTCAATTCAGATGAACCCTGACGTTGCACTGGATCCACACTGTCCTGTTTCCTCCTCCAGCTTTAGATATCCCACTGACTGTAAGGCTGCACTAATGCAACATGAACTGAATTTAATCAAACTAGAATTCCCAAACAAACACGTGACACTAAGATAAACACTTATTAAATCGGGAAATGAAAGGCCAGTTAGACTTTGAACAGCTTCAGTTTGACTGCGTGGACGTTTCCTATGAAAATGCAGTTATGGTAGAAAACAGGGACAGTGTCTTCGCCACAAAGCCAATTAAGCAGGAGTAACGTTTGGGGTAGAATCCTTGATACAATAATTTTACTGTTTGCAATTCATCGCAAAAAGAGTTAGGTGTTCAGCTTCCATGTAGAAATTTGGAGAGGGACATTTCGAATTGGGGAAAAAAAAGAAATTAAATCTCGATTTCCACTGAACATGGCCGTTTACTGTCTTCAACTACAGGATCTGGCCAGTTGTGGAACTAGGCTTGAAGTGTGACGAGTCCTCCTATCACACCATTCTCACCTCCAGACACAGGACGTGTAGGCTCATTCAGTCCTGATGTGTGGTTGGGCTTTCTACAGGCTGGCTGGCTGTCAGCGTAGCAGTAGTGGCTGTGTCAGGAGCAGCCAGGGTGGGTTCCACTTCAGGTGGTCTGGGAGCTTGGTGGATGCTCCCCGTCTCCAGCCCATCACCCTGAGCCAAATCTTCAGAATCTTCCTCCTCTTCCTCCTCCTCCTCCTCCTCCTCCTCCTCGTCATTATCGACCTCCTCCTGCTCGGCTGAAGGATCTTGAGGCTGGGCCTCAGGAGGTGCCTCTTTCCCTTTGTCTCCCTGTTCCTGGAGGAGACTGAGCCGGTTGTTGAGGTCATTCCTCTCCTTCTGCAGAGCTCTGCACAACCTCTCCAGCAGCTCCAGCTTCCCCTGCAGGGCCTTGAAGTGGCCGTCACGCAGAGTTTTCTACACCACACATAAGACAGTAATTATTGAGTGTCCAAGTTCATCTTTCATGTTGGAAATATCTCAAATTTCTGATTATCTTGGAATCTCTCTTATTATCATTTAATATGTGAGTAACAGGTGGTCACTAAAACCATGCTGCTTGTTTGGTAATAAAATCACAAGTGCAAGAATTGTATAGTAGAGGCACAAAGTAGCATTAAATGGAATTACTAAAAAAAAAAAAAAAGTAGTAAGAGAGACTGTGGTCAGAGAGCTGCACACGTTACTGGAGTTCTATCCACCAGTAACTAGTTTATACTGCCTCTTAGGGTGATTGCACTCCCAGCTGGGCCCCATTCATGACCCACAGAGCCATAACACGATGATGCTGATGCACTGAGAGAGTAAGAAGGAAGGATAAAAAAGCAAGCCTCGTTGAACTGCTAGTTTACAGGCAGGGGTCCCAAGGCTCGTCCACACTAGGCATCAATGCTGCATTCATGGCACCAATCTCCCTCACACAGAAACAAATGAGACCCCAAACCCCATGTCATGTCTCTCAAGTATTAGTGCACCGTGGCAATCAAACACAGAGTATGTATATTATGGCATTTACCTCCTCTGCCATCTGTAACAGGGCCTGGTTGTTGCTCTCCCATTTGGTCCTCCACTGTGTCGTTTCCTTCTCCAGCTTCTTGATCTTTTTGGTCATCTGGGGGCAAATTCAAACAGTTTACAGTTGGCAGGGAAATCACTGAAACACAATCATATGATGAGCCAGCCAGTCACTAACAGGTGGGTGACTGTTTATTGACCTTACCTTCTCCATCTCTTGCCTGAAGGTGGTGAAGACTTCGTTGCTTTTAGCAAGGGTGCTCTGAAACTCTTCGAACTTGTCCATATACAGAGAGAGCTGAAAGATTAGAGCAATAAAAAGGTCATTTTTTTGTTTGATGAGCACAAACCTCAGCACCAGGCTTCTATACTCCCAAAGGGCTGCATGTGTAATACATGAAGATTCTGATTCACCAAGACACTACATGCCTACCTGTTGTTTAAGTTGTGTTTCTTGATCCTTCATCAGTTCGCACTTGCGCCTGGACTCTGTGGCATCCTTCAGCAGCTAAAACATCACAGCAACAGTCAGTTCTACAGCTCTCACAAGGCCAGACATTTACAGTACCAACAAAACACTGTTCAACTATTTATTTCTGCTCTGTGACTAGCTACATCTGATATGGTCCAGTGAAAATGGGAACACTCAAATGAAAACAGACAAAAAAGCTGTACTCACAAAGTCTCTCTCTCGCTGCTGCTTCTCCTCGAGTTCTTTCATCATTTCTGTGATTCTCTGCAACTTGGCATCCATCAGCTGCTGCTGCAGCTCCCTGTGTTTGAACACCTTATCTATGTGCTGCAAGAAGGACACACATCACATTTCTCTTAGGATGAACATCGTGAGGTGTGTGACTGTGATCAACTGTGATCACAGACAATATACTTCTCATTTACAGCTTCATTGTCCTGGATTTCCTTGCAATGATTTAGACTGATTTAATAAACGTCAAATAAACAGAACTTCCAGCAGTTTAACATTTTAATAAAAGCTTCACGCTTCTTTTAACCAGGTTCAAACAGAGAATTTAAAATCTGTTTTTCCTGTATTGCATTTTGTCCTTGTTCAGTTCTACTTCATTTTGCCGTGACACAAGTTCCATAAAAATACAAACTTAGTTAACAGAAGGCAGATGTAATTCTGTTTCCTGGACCAACAGTGTTTCCAGTTTTTTCAGCTCAAACACAAACACACTGCATTCAGTTGCTGTGTGCTTTTTTTGAAAGTATCTTCTTAACTGGGCACAGTCCACATTTTTTCTGCGGTTTGGTACATGTGGTTGGTAACTTACTTCAGTATAAACATGCTTAGGTTTATAAATTCCAAATTGTGCTTGGTGCCACCACTAACAATAACTGGAACAGGTTACCTTTAACTTAACAGGGAGTTGGTTTCGGGCTCTCTTACCTCCTCTCTGAGCTCATACTGCTCTATGAGCTTTTTGAGCTTGTCAGCCAACTCCATGTTCTCCTGCCTCAGCTTGGTGTTGTGCGAGCTGTGCTGTTCCATCTGTACCTCGATATCACCCAAGGTCATCTGGAAGTGCAGCATGGCCTCCTTCCGCTGCTCCTCGTACTCTCTGGACCGCTGGGCATTTTCCTCCTGTCGGGCGACAGATGAGGAATGAGAAGAGTTGAGCAGGAGAAGAAAATCTGCTTAACGCACTGGTAATAAGTGACATTATGTAAGGATCATCAGACATTGGCAGAAACAGGATCCAAGTAAAAGCAAATGAAAGCTGACACAAAGTCGCACCCATGTAATCTAAAAATCATATTATATCAGTGGTTCATCAAGTATGAGTTGTGAATTAATGTTGTGAAAACCCTGGATATTTCCCTTATGACATTGGAAAAGTTTCCACTGCAGTAGGTTGAGGTACCTTCAGTGTCTTGTTGTGTCTCTGCAGCTCCCTACAGAGACTCTCCAGCTTGCTGCGGGCCAGGATGGCCTTGCTGTGCTCCCCTTGCAGATGAACCTTCTCCTTTACAATCTGAGACTGCTTCTTCTGCAGGGCTTTTAGCTGCTTCTGCATGCTGCGGCTCTCCTCCAGCTGAACACACCAGTCACCAAAAATAAATAAATTACATTACAATTACAATACAGATGGATGATCCTGGCCATTTTTCCTTTTTCTAGTAAAAGGTAATTTGTATGTGAACAGAGAAACCAATAAAGTCTGACATTGTTATTAAAACTGTCATGTTAAAAGACAAATCTTAATGAAACTGATTTACTGTGTATTATTGGTCTGAAAAATTGGCAGTCATTTCTATATTTATTGACAGACGTAATGTTGTAATTTAGTTATTTATATTGTTTAAGCTGTAATGCCTGTGGAATACTGTATCGTGTGGCTCTCATCCATGCTTGTGACCATTTTTATCGCCATTTCTCACACTCTAGCATGTGTCAATGATGTTCTGTTTCTTGATCTTGCCGACAAAGCTCTGATTGGTTTGGTAATTTCTCTAAAGCGGGAAATGACAATCAGTGGGCACAACACCAGAGAGAAATTAACAGAGTAAACATGTCTGAAAAGTCTAGAATCAGACTAGAGAAAGTGTTGAGCTGCTGAATAAGCTGGTCAGTGTATGTGGCATCAGAATCCAAGTCTGACTGATCAAATCCAGGTTTTCAGATATTCATCTTACCAGATCTGCATATTTCTTGCACAGAGCTGCCAGCTTCTCCTCGGGAGTGGTTAGAGAGTTAAGGGCTTGCATCAGAAGTACAACCTCCTTCCCTGGAACATAACCAAGAGAGAGATACCCATTAGTGATTTGATGTGATTATAAGCAGCGTAGGAATCTTATTCTGTACAATATGTAAAAGACTTCCAGAGAAAATGTCAGTGTATGAGTTAAGACCGCTTCATACATCAGGTTTTATTTTACGCTGTCAAAAAAAATATACATTAAATGACAAAACAAATACATAACTTATGCCTTTTGCTCAGGTACCCATGTGTTACACTAGGGAGAAAGTGTTATTTACACACAAATGATATGCTGCATTCAAGGTACATTTTTCAGAAAACATTTTTTTCATTTTAATTATTATTCTGATATTATTATTATTATCGTAACAACTAACATTAATTAGAAATAAATGGAAGTATCTTCATTAGTAATCTAAGACATTGGACCTCAATATATGAAATGCCATCTGTTTGAGTAATGGCTGCAAGATGATAAATTACTTATTACTGTTAACATTGAAGATTAATTTTGTATATTTTACAGAAATGGCATGCGTGTTTAATTAAAAATCAGACAAAGATGTAAAATTACCATCTCGTGTATGTAGCTAGGAGTATGTCTAAGGTACTCATAAGATGAACTGCGGTGGCACCTACCAAATGTCTTGTCATCTCCACCCTTTGCGTCTCCTCCAGGATCAAGCTCTGCTTCCCCCAGGTCGCTGGGACTGTCCTCTCTGCCTGGAGTTTCCCCCCTCTCCTCCTGTGTGCAGCACCGCCCTAAACCAAACTCTGGAACCTCCTCCTGATGACACACAGATATTCAAATGATCTGACTGCAAAGACGCAACAACATCTCATCAAAGCGGCTCTTTTATACAACCAGTCTTTTTGAGTGTTTCCGCTTAAAGAAGCTACAGGTTCAGTTCTAGTTAATGTCTGCCACTCTTTGGACAACATTTAAGACATTTTTGGATACATACTTAGTTACGTATTTAAATACATAGCCCCAAAGCGCGTATTTAAATATGTAACTAAGAATCATTTTCATACTTGGGTAGTAAAAATCAAGTATTGCATCACCAGCTAAAAATGAATATTTCCTAGTAGATAAAAAGCTGCAGTTAATCTACTAACACTTGCATGTTACTGAACAGGACACCAATTTTAATTAATGCCATGACAAATGAGGGAAAATAACATGAAGCCATCATT
Organism: Chelon labrosus; assembly: GCF_963514085.1. Taxonomy (NCBI): domain Eukaryota; kingdom Metazoa; phylum Chordata; class Actinopteri; order Mugiliformes; family Mugilidae; genus Chelon; species Chelon labrosus. The sequence continues at coordinate 27,646,364 of NC_140339.1, read as the reverse complement.
TACCTGGCATGGGCTGTCCAAGTCGGGTGGCGAATCACTGCCTCCCACTATTCTTCTGGTCGCCACATCAATCTCACATACTTCGGTTGTCTCCATTTGTGTAGAGCACAAGCTAGAAATTGATAGTAGGAAAGGATTGTTAAAAAATATACCTTTGAGAATAGCATTATCAAATCTTTGCAGGGGTTAAGTGATATGGTCAGGCTGCTTCAGGTACAAATGACTTGACGACACACGTCTCACGAGTTTCTACAAGACATCAGCAAAGCTCCATAATACTATTACAATTCTGTAAAATCATCACTGCAATCACATGGAAACCTAACAGCCAGCAATGAAGCAAAAATGTAGCTTCACACGTCAGGTTATGACTGCGCCTTAAATTTTGTTACACCAGTTTGAGTCAGTATGGGACAGAAATGTAACAACATGTCCTAAATAAATCAAAGTGAAGGTCAAATTACACCTGGATTAAGGTACATGCGCTAGCTAGACTATCCAATGCTGCAAAAATCCTACCAATACATTAAGGTGAATCATCACAAGTTCAAATCCTTTCTGTGGGACTGAATATCAAATTGTGAGAGGAAGAGAACGTATGAGAAAAATCAGGGTTGGCCAAACTATTCAACAAATGGAAATAAAATGTTGATGTGCTATTTGCTAACAACACAAGCGCCTGAGAGACAGAAGAATCGCATTCAGGTCAGCCATGTCTCCAGTGCCACAAATACAACCTTTTGGATATTTTCTCAACCTTTACATTAAGTATGCCAACCCTGAGAGGGACAAAAAAAGATCATTATTCAACACCTGACAGAAACAGTAAACCACGTGTGTGCAGCAGCAGCAGCAGCAGCAGTCTGTTAACTGGAAAATGTCGGCACTGATCACAGCATGCCTCATTGTGGGTACACTAGAGGACCTGTACATGAATAGGAGACACACTCTGACCTTTGGATAGCCCTGAACCTTATTTTTCCAACTAAATACAATGAGTCGGGACTATCAAGAGGATTCATGCTACGTTGTACGCATTAAGGACACTTGAAGTTGAAAAGACACCTCGGGCGGCCGTGTTAAGATCGGCGCTAACTTCGCAGCACGAACACAGCCAACATGTCTATAGTACTAAACGTACTGTAAACAGTACTTGACGTACAGGTAGTCTGTTGATCTCTGGCTAGTGTTAACAAAGTGCAGTGAAAATAATGAAGACATGCGCACTACTTCAAACATAATACGCCTGATTAAAGGACACACAGATTAAAATTTAAAAAGTCTCCTCACAAAGGAAGTATAGGCAGTGGTTTAACGAATCAATAAGGTAACTGCAAGCCTTTGAGAGTGTAAGGAGAGTCTAATTTGACGTCCCGTCGACTCAGGACAGAACGGCGCGTACGTTTCTGGTCATGTTAGCTACTTAGCTAAACGCACAGCAAGCTATTCACCATGTCGCTTTTAATTAGCTTCCGCGAACATTGGAGGTCCGAGTATATCCTCTCAGACTTGTCAGGTGTGAGACCAGCACTAGACAGTGAAGATACGACTTACAGTTTAGCCATAGTGCGCAGTAGGAGTGTAAACTGAATTTCTAATGCAAGCTAACATTAGTTTGCTATTGTTACTACTAGCACCCACTAGCGCTAGCGGCTAGCCATGTTAGCTAACACTACAAGTGAAGTTTACTTCGACAAATACCAAAGTGCCACGGTGAATGCAAAAATTATAAACTCGGGCTAATAGTGTCAGGTCACATACTGTGTTGAGGTAATTTAAAATCAGCTCGACACATCACCAATAAAGAAATATGTTGCTGAAATACCTAGAGAATTTACCTGTGTGTTGGGATGAAAGCGGGACACAGATGTCAAGTTAGCTAGTACGGTCGGTTAACGAGTATAACATCCGGTTCAAGCTTTCCAAAACACAACCGCTGTCGCGTGTGACCAAAGTAACATTTTTATTCCAAAACTTAAAGGCCGTGTGTGGAATTAGTCGCCTTAAATATATATTACAATTATAATATATCTATAGAAATGTATTATATTATAATATTTCTACAACTACATTATATAGACTTCTACTGTGATTTAAATCACAGATGAACTCTTTGACATTGATTACCCACCGGTTTTATTAAAACCACTATTTTCTGCTGAAAGCAAGCATAAAGTATGACATTAACATTTACAGCAAATTCACATAGACCCATCATTCTGCTCACGCTATTTGACGGTATTGTTTAACGGTTTTAATATGATGGTATTGCTATCACCATTGCATTTCCGGTTGAAATCTGCGTAGCTTGATCCATCTGAATTCGAAATCAAAAGCAAACACCTGAGCGCCTCTATTTTCCGGACGTCATAGTGGGATGAAAACATCCACCCCCTGACACCCGGTGGCAACAACAACTGCAAAACCTGACAAGCATGTCACCCAATAAAAACAATCTTCTTCTTGGTCTACCAACCTTTAATGTTGACATAATCAAGTTTGTCTCCTGATAAGTGAAGTGTTGGAAGGAAGTGGCATTGTGTCTTTTCTTGTAAGTGCAATGAGCCTGATAGAGATGAACATAAACAGTACAATACAGTACATGCAGTGTGCAAAATGAAGGCAAACAAGGAAAACAAACAATAAGGACTCTGGCACAACGATCCAACACACAGATTAGTTTGGGCATGTGTGTAACTCAAGCACATGGAGTAGAGACCAACATGTCCCAACGTTTTGTTGTAAATTTGGGTACGGGATTTAATAGACACTTGATCCTACATTTCTCACAATCTATCCAATTGCAGTCTGAAATACACGGGTTGCCAAACGACTGCACATTTCATACAACACATCTGCAGTTTGTAACACAAGCCGAGTCCAAGATTGTCTAAATTATTCCCCGGAGAGACAGAATGTTTTCAGACAGAGAGTTGTTCACTGTGGACACTGACAGTAAACTACAGGGATAACTGGACAGTTTGGAAGAATGTGTCTGAGGGAGAAACATTTTCAGGCCCTTAACAAGCCTCATATACCAGCATGTTAAATGATTCCTGAATTAATTACATTTCTGAGGTCTGGCACGACTCGATTAAAGTCTAACACCACCATGTTAATGATCCTAAACCAAGAGGGGCTGCCGTATTAAACCAGCTGTAAATGATAATGTGCCCTACATTTGATGTAATATAAAATCAAAAATGTTATATATGTACCATCTATATATATATATATATATATATATATATATATATATATATATATATATATATATATATATATATGTGTGTGTGAATGATCCATAATAACTGCTTTTAGTGTGGACCAGAGGCATTGGTTTGCCATCAGAGGGCGACCGTGCTGCGTGATATGTATTTGTCAGACTCTTTTCCTGCAGTTAGTAGAATCTCATTGGTCCGGTGTAGCTTTTCTTCACTGGACTGTGCCCAGTTTAGAAGGTACTTTCAAAAAAAGCATCTCTAATGCTGAATCAGCGATTTTCTTAACATGGAAAAGCTGCACATGGACTAATCACTGTGTGTTAAATAATAGGTTAGTGTGTGGATATGATCTGATCAGAAGTTGTTCATAATAATTGATCAGTACCTGATTAATCATATGGCAATTATAAAACCCAGCCTCTGCAACGTGAACAATGAGATAATTTGCTATTTTTCAGTTTTCTAGTATACCGAAGATGCTTGCATTTAGGACTGTAGCCCTGAGAAAACAGGACTACCATTAGACATTGGAAACTGTGACAGTATCATAGGCTAGTTATAAACTAAGTGTAATCTATACATTGGGGTGGTGGAAATGATAATGTTTTGAAGGCATTTTTTAAACCCAATCTTTGACAGATAAATGTTAGACCTAGTTGTTGTGGGTTAGTAACTCAATTCCTCATGATATGATATATATGCTGATTTCTGTTTTTTATTGACAAAGAATCTCCTGCATATGGTCCAAATGTATGAACTGTGCTGAGCTGATTCAGTTCAGAGGCCCGTCGCCGCTTTGTTGTGCAGCTGTAAGTAAGTGAACTCATCTGTAAGCGTCCACATTACCATAACTGTTCACCCGGCGCTATAGTATTTTCAACAGGGAGGTCTCTGCACCGCCAACCAATGAGCGCACGGCAGTGTCCTGGAAGCCGAATCCGATTGGCTCAAAGCGTCGGAGTGCTTTCATATCAGCAGCTGATTGGCCGGACGGGCTGTCCGAACGTTCTAGACCCGCCCGTTCTCTATCCTCAGTGGGGAGGACGTCGTTTTCTATCTGGATTGAAGGGGAAAAAAACGGCGGAAAGAGAAGGAGATGTGCACCGAGATTTGGCAGGAAAAAAGGGGAATCCTCACCTGCTTCAGGGGGATCTAAACACACATTCCTGGAGGTAACGGCTGCTCTGACCGGCGCTTTCTTTACGGTACTTTCCCCTCTGGTTCTGTTGTTACAGTGGCTGATGGTTTTGACTGTGCCCACCGCTTTGAGACACTCTGGTGTCAAATGACACGAAGTCATTGTTGTTCTTCTCGTTTTCCTACCATGTTCTTGGGCTTTTGTTGCATTAATGTCCCAGTAATATATCTGTTGTGCACTGTGAATGGATAGTTGTTGTGTTGTCTTATTCATGGAGCCTCTTGGTGTCTGAGACACGTTGTTGCTGGAAGGAAAAAAAATCACTTTGGACTGTGGAAGCCACTGTTCTCACAGGAGGGGCTATTTTCTTTGCTACTCACTTCTAACTATCTGGAGAGAGCAAGTTGAAGAAGAGGCTCGACCACAGGAGCAGAAAGGGCACCACAGGTTCCTTCAGAAATATAAAAAAATAAAGTTTCATTGACTGTATTCTGCAGACGAGGGTCTGGACAGAAGGTCTGTGTTTCCTGACTCTGACCTAGTTGTGCACAAGTTCTTTTCTGTCTGCAGTGAATATGAATATGCAGTTGTCTCAGTTGTGGTGGTTAGGGGGAAGATCATGTCAAGAGCGTCGTGGAGGTACTGCTGGCAGTTTGCACAGTCTAATCATTAAGCATGGCTCTTTGTTGAAGTTCAGTATCTGGAGCTGTTCAGAATCAAAGTAGGTCACTTATGAACACTCACTGCTGTTCTGCAGGTAGCTACAAAATCTTTCGCGCCAGCGTCATTTTTACTTTTAACCTGTTTTCTAACAAAGGTGGGAGAAGTACATATGTTGGTGCATTTACCAAAATTAAAATGCGCTTTGTTAAGTGTCATTCATAAGAGCATGTGTTTGCCGGTGTTGCACAAACTGAGAGAAATGTGCGTACAGTGATCCTAGAAGATGTATGAGCTCAGTCATTTGTGCATTAGGGTGCTGAGTGGTGGAGCAAGAGCAGATTGCTAGTGAAGAATGAGGTGTAAAGATAAGTAGGCCACCGCTGTTTCACTGTCAGATGCATTTAATTTAACAATTTGTGCACATTATCTGGCTACCAGTAAAACGGCTGTGTTCTTCCTGTTTCTGCTGTCTCTGTAGTTAGAACACAAGTTACTCAAAAAGCTAAGCACGTAGTGGTTTTGATAAGGGATGGCTCCAACTCTTCAGTATATTATATATGTTACTGGAAACATTCCACAAAATGTGGAGAAAATATTGGTATTATAAAGCAGTAAAGCAATAGTTGAAGCCCTAAATGCACATTCCACTTTACCATTCTGTAAGACAGATAGTCCCTAGTGTTTAATCAGACTCTTATGCAAACAAGAGAAACAACCAACTTCCTTGTAAGACATCAAATTAAATCCGGTAAGAATTGAAATCCCACTTCAGAGAATTCCAACGTATTCTGTCTGGACAGGGGTGTGATATTTGTGCACTGCATTCCATCAGCATGATGATTTTTGTAGTCAGCTACAACAACACTGTTTCCAGAGATGCTGCAAAATATAAAAGAAAACAGAATGCAGGATGTACTAATAATTTAAGCATACTGAGTTGAAAATAGTAGGGAAAAATGCTGTATATGCTCAATGTGAATCTGGTGCCAGCATTTACAGTGATCGTGATAGATCTGTGTCAATAATCTTCCCAGATGATCCTGAATTGTGAGGCACTTTGTAAAGTCTTTTTTAATATGAGCTCCGTGCTTATCTCTTATCATCTGTCTGAGCTATTACAGCCATTGTGGTGATAAATTAGTGGTACAGGTGATACACATTCAAGACTCAACCTTCCAGATTCTTTATTATCATGTACTACGTAACAATGCATCATTACCAGTGATAAAATTCTCGGTACTTGGTGCCAACTCAACTACTAAGAAGCAGAACATAACAAATAAAGGAATAAAAATATATAACAAAATGAAATATAGAATGGAAATACAATAAAAGTGGAATAGTGCATGTGTTTGTGTGTGTCATAGTGTGTGAGGTAGTTTAACAGTTGAGTAGCTTGATGGCTTGCGGGTAAAAAAAAGGTCTCTCAGCCTGCTGGTTCGAGTCCGGGTGCTCTGGAACCGCCTGCCAGACGGAGGGAGCGTAAACAGCCTGTAGCTGAGGTGTCTGGGGTCAGAGAGGAGCCGCTGTGCCTTCCTCCTGCAGCGCTGGCTGTGGATGTCCTGGGTGGGACAGCCACAGCTGCGTGTAACCGTGACATGTAATAGTATTTCATCATCTATTTATGACTGAATCTGACATGTGTGCACATTTATAAGTCCGATGAAAAGAATGCACTTATCTCAGTGTGTACACACAGTCGTGAATCTGCACCGTTTTATGCATCTGGCCCCAGGTCCCACAGCTAATTTGGTTAACAAGCTAACGCCACTGAAATCTAATCACGTCATCCTTTAGTCCAAGTAAACCAGGGCCATATTTGAGGAAAGAAATTCTCTCATTGCGTTTATGATATATTGCGTTGAAGAGAAAGGGAGTTATTGAGAAAGAAATTGGTGTTAATATTGTGTTAATTAACATATCGACTCATTTCAGCTTGCACAGTGCAAGCGCTGGGGTAGAGTATTGATCATCAGACCTATCTGAACAGTAACCAGGTACAAAACATCAGCAAGACCCGCTGCATCTGCACTGAAACTAAAATACGAATGGTCAAAATAGCCCCCAGCTGTGTAACAGAGTTTCCTCTGTGCAGCTTCTCCACCATGAAAAGTGTTCAGTTCTGGGATAAACGTCGCCATGTCCGCATGTGAACTATGGTTTAGTTTTTTTTTTTCTTTCCAGTCTGTGGCCGTGTCCGTCCAGCAGACCCTTTGTTTGTCCGTCTTCCTGTGTAAAATATCAACATCCCGTCATTTGTCGCTCCACCCACTGAACTTGAGGCCAAACCAGAGCGGTCCAGTCTTTCTGCTACCTCTATCTTTATCCACAAAAACACATCGGCCTTTCTACTCAGACTTTCTCCTCTGTGTCTGCAGGCTTTCCCTTGCAATGACTCCGCACCTGGCTCTTGACAACTGTAGCACTGTAGTAAGAATCCCGGAATATTTGTTCTGGTGAAGTTAGAAGCACTTGGTACATAGCTGACAGCCTGTGTGCCAGGGTGACAGTGTACCTTCACTCCGGCCGGCTGTTTGAACACATTCCAGTCCCCGCGCATTGTTTGCTTTCCTCTCAGCATATCCTTTAAGGCCAATTCATGGTTTCCATGTCCGTGTGTGCAGAGTGATGTGGACTGTGAATGAGCACTCGCTTGCAGTTCCATAGAATGTACTAGTGTAATTATTTTATCATTGTGTGGGTCACTGCCTCTCTGATTGGACAAAGAAAAACACACAGAACATCTGGCAGTCGTGTTGCACCTTTTAGCTACAGGAGCTTATCAGCAAAGTATAGCAGCTAGTTAAAGACTGGGCTATAAAACTATGTCTGTGATTCACCTTCAGGTGTGCAGATGCCGTTGAAGCACAGTGGGCAGGCATGGTAGGCATATCAGAAGAATCTGGAATGATTTCTGTTTGTCTTTGCACTTTTTAAATCATGAATTCTAAAGGGGTGAATAATGGCAAATCTCTTCACATACTCTCTCTCTCTCACAGTCAGAATGGTTGCACTCCGTACAGAGACAAATTTTGGCCTTCACGCTCAGATATTTGCAGTCCGCACGTACTCTCATGAACTTGGGTAGATGACGAATTTAACATAATTAATAAACTGTAAAGCAGCTGATCGGCGTGATTCAGGAGAGACCAGCTCTGCACGACCATTTTTATCTCTTCCTCTCCTCCTGTATAATTGTAGCTCTTCCCGTTTCTTTGTCTTTTGCTCAGGCACAGAATGTATGTGTCCCGTCTGGCCGTTGGCTGTAGTCTTTGCTTTGTGTTAAAGGGCAACGTTTTTGCTCAGAAACGTGCTGGTAGTTCTCTGAAGCAGCTACCTTTAGACATCAGCATTCTTTTTTTCCCCTCTGAGTTCACTTGTACTTTCCTTTCTCTTTGTAATTTATAAGTGGGTTTCTTATCGGTTCCTTTTAGGGATATCCCAATAAAGTTTTTTTGCCCCACTATCTGATTCCAGAAGCCCCAATAGGTAAAAGCTTGTATTCTCTGCTACAGAAATGGGCTGGTCATTTAATACTATAAAGCCTGTAACAATCTTTGTAATACTTTTTGCCTTGACGTTGTCTCAAGGAAATATTACTATTATTTTTATCTGCACCGTCCAGTGTTTGTTGTTGTTGTTTCAGTGCAGCCTTTGTCTGAGTGTACTCAACATCACTTTTTTTGGATTTGTTTTTTTGTAGGTGTTGAATCAAGTTGGTAGTATTGAATTATGATCCCCTACTACCACCTCGTCAAACATCCACATTGCACAATTTACAAATTGCTGTCTGACTGTCTTTCCAGAGTAAAGTACTTCCACACAGCAGACATGTTTACTCACATGGAACTGGCAGCTTTAGCCAACCACAGTTAAAATAGTATGCTAATAATATGCTAAACAATAGTAGCATATGAATGCATGGATAATAAGAGAGGAGAAAGTACAGGATATGTGTTTGGTGCTTCATCCCCCAGCAGCCTATAGCCCATAGCAGCCTAACTAAGGGATAGTTTAGTGTCACCTGACCCTGTTTTAACTATAAGCTTTATCAAAAAGGAAAGTTTAAAGCCCAATCTGTCAAGTAGAGAAGGTGTCTGCCTCCCAAATCCAAACTAGGCGCTGGCTTTTTGAAACTCTAGAAACCACAAGTAATCCTGCCCTTTGAGAGTGAGGTCATCTGGTGATACGGTACAATGAGGTCTTTAAGGGCATTGTATGCGAGGAGGAGGATTTTAAATTCTATTCTGGTTTTTCTTGGACTCCGTAACTTACTTTTATTTAAGTAAAGGTCACTGGTGACATGGACCTGCTGGAATCTGTCGTTCAAAGCCTACACAGCTTGGAGCAGATACAGACCCAGAATCTTCTGCTGTATCTGTGGGGCAACGGTGCCAACAGCTGATTCACCTTAACACACATATAACGGTGTTAATTATACTACGTTGGATTGGTTGCGTAAAGAGTTACTAATCTCCCCTCCAAACTAAAGCAGCAGAGAGAGCTGCTGTATGAGCGTAAGCAGTGTTTTATTCATGGACTGAGTGTGTTTCCAGAGTATGTATCTATGTATAGCTGTGTTTGTTTAGGACTTGGTAATTATGGCTGTCAGCAGAATTTGAATTAGGGCAAGCGGAGGAATGCTTTTGGTCTACTTCTGTCACTGAAACCTAACTACAGGCTTTTCAGATGCTTCCAACCTGCATCTTTGTGTGTGCGTGTGTGTGCGTGCGCTCGTGTGTGTATGTGTCATTGCATATTAGGGTTACGTCTTGTGATAACAGTCTGTGTATTTTAGATGTCTATTGTTGATAGTTCAATTTCAATTAGTATAAATATTTATCGCGTGTGTGTGTGTATGTTTCAGATTTTGTCATTATATAAGCTGTTAATTGCTTATGTGTGTACTTTGTATTTGAATTATTTATGTTGTCGGTATACTTACATCTGTTTGTCTAGCCACCTTTCTGGAACAAAAGCAGTTCCTGATCATGTCAATTAAACACGTAAGGATATTAATGCAAGTTAATATAACGTCCTCAAGTCATGGATGCACAATTGTTTGTGTGTGTGACTTTTTTTTCCAATTGACTGAGACCACCCAAGCAAGTGTTGACATTTTGTTTACTCTCTTGTTTTGTTGGCTCCCTCAACAAGTAGGAATTAAGAATCCATCCTGGAACACGCTCGCCCTCAAAATAAACATATACAAACTAGCTGTCTAGTATAACCACTGGATGATGTCCTTGGCTGCTTCTGGTACCCTGTAGGTGATCTGTCTTCCAGATGTAGCAAATCGCAGCAGCAGATGGCTGAGCAGGGTGGAGTCAGTGTCTCTGACAATTCTCACTGACATTCAGGGATCATTGCGTCCTGTTTGGGAGACGGATCTTCAGCTTCATTTTTAAAATCTATGATAAAAAGACAACTTGCATTATGGAGTAGAAACCAGGAATGTTCCGATTGGTAGCACAGATCAGTATCTCTGTCTTTTTGGTGAGCTATCAGGTCACCTTATACATGTAATTCTTTTAGTACCCTTTGTAAATTCCCATCTGGTTTTGGACCTTTCCTTAGTACAGCTCTACTAGAGGGAAAATTGAAAGGAAAAATGACGCTCAATAAGTGTCTATCTAGTCAGTAGTGATGGTCAGTTGAATCAATCGATTCTTCCGTGTGTGCTGACGGAAAAGATTTCAGTTTTCTGATGAGGTGTCCTGCTGGCACAGCCACTCAGCGCTGCCTATATTTTGTTCAAGGATCTTTCCCAGTTGGTGGAGGATGGCGTTTCAACCCGGGTGTGTCGGCTGGCTCGGCGTAGTAAAAGCAAAAGAATCTGAAAATTGCATAAAAGGAACACGACATCTGTTTAATGAAACGCAGTGCCAGTAGTGCAGGCACTTTGAGAAAACTTGTTCGCTGATGCTGTGTATCACCGCCCCGGTTTGTTGGTCAACGTTGCCATTTTTCTGCTTATGGAAACATTGTTAGTCTGCAGTACAAGAATGTTGTGGATTTTGGGCAGCGTCTAGAGCACCCACCCACCCTCAAATTCCCAGTGCAAAGACAAGAAATCCAAGCAGAAACGGTCTGTAGCAGGGGCGTTTCTAGGATCAGACCTCTAATTGTAGAGAAGTACATAGTGTTTTGCAATTGATACATCTGTAAAACGACTAGAATACTCAATGCGTTACTTTTAGAAACAAATGAAATGTCTTAAACCCTGCTGTTTTGACTTGATTGTCATCATGCTGCTTTATCTCTGTCTTTTCATATCTCTTATCTGGTCTGCTCTAGCTCTCCCCATCTCCTACCTCCCAACAACTCTCCCTGTTCTTGTCTTCCCTCTTGTACCGGGCCTGACTATGTTCACTCACATAAGCTTTAAGTGGGCTTCTGGAAAGCACACATAGCATCCATGAAATACATGTCAAATTATTATGAGATTTTTATTTTTATTTTATTGTTTTTCCACTTCACTCTCTACCCATTTGCTCACCTCTTGTACAAGCTCTCTGTCCCCTCTCTCCCCATCCTCCTCTCTTCCTCTTTGCAGTGACAATCACAATCACTTCAACAAGAAAATGATACTTAATGTGATTATAAGTAGGGCAAATAAGCTGAGTATTTGTGAAACAAGTTGAGAGGAGGTTTGGCAAACGCCAGTGTAATACACCTCTTGATTATGGGAAATCTTTGCGCAGTCCTCTTTCTCTTCTTTTGTGGGCAAATGGCGCCAGTTGGTTCCCAGAACACATTTTGATGCTGAGGCCCAGAGAAGCAGAGAATATTAAAACAAACAAAAAAAAATACTGGGCGCACTATAGCTCTAATTTTGATGAAGGCAGGAATTAGGCTGAAAACCAACCAAAAGCTCTTTTGTAATGTAATTCATATCATATCGGTTTTCATCAAGTGCCATTTAATTGTTAGTTGAGGTACATATTTAGTCAACATTTTTCTAAATCTATTATAGCGAACGTAGTGTCAGCAAATACCCCTTAAAGAAGTTAAAAAGAAGCTCAGTTGTTTTCTACTTTAAAGGATAGGTTCTGGTCCCTTGGATCATATTGTCATGTGACTTTAGATTATCCAGTCATGTTTGTTCATTCTGAAAAAGGATTCAAGAGCAAGTTCAAAAGCAGCCTTGTGGTTTCTGAGTGTTAACTGCTTTTGCAGTGAACTCTGGCTCTGTAACTTTGCAGACTTTTTACATCCGCAACAAAAACCATATAACACCAAAGAAAAGGGATAACCTCAGGAAGTGCCTCTTTAACTTGTTTATGTAGGAGGAATAAACACGTTGTACTACCAATAATCATTTTGCCGAGTTTCATTGGTGTGTGTTTGTTTCAGACTAGTACATCCTGTATGTATTTCTACGCAGCAGGATTTGTACTGGTTTTAATACTGTTCAAGAAGCTCAGAACGGGACTAAACTTTGTTGACACTCTTCCCATATTGAGTCTATTAATACATTTTCACATAAACTTTCATTACTGTTTAAAAAGCGATGATAGATACCACGGCATAAAGAGCAAAGAGAAAGGCTAGGACGTCTACTGAGCTGTGAGGAGCTCACAAGCCAGTCAGTCCAATGGTCTAAAAACCCATTTGATGGGGAACACGCAAGGCAAGGTGTTAATATGTAAACATGACATTTAGTGACTCACCGTGATCTGCATTTTGGTGGTAGAATAGAAACATGTATGTATAGAGAGGGAATAGAGAGACAGTGTGCAACTCTTGACCTGTCTTTCTAACCTGCTTGACAACCTAAAAATCTCCAATCCTTTTCTAGTGGCCCTTTCACCAGTGTCATCGATGTGTTTCCCCGTCCGCTTCTCTCCGTTTCCCCTTAGTTGAGTCTCATTTTGTTGTTCTGTACCAATACAAAGTGGACAGTAAGTGGACTAAGCACACTTATTCCTGCGTGTTTGTTTTTAAAAGGCTGTCTTGTGTTTTTCAGCACAGCTCAGGATTAGTTTTCCTGCCATTCGCCCTCATCAGAATCAGACTGCAGATAGTACAGCCTGGATTACACTTTACTTCAGGATTCCAGACCCAGCAATTGTCTACATCTGCTTTGTCCTTTATTTCTCCTTTGTGACTCAGGGGACATTTGGCCTGCTACCAGGTTGAAGGAGTGTGCGTCCACAGCAGTGCACTGTCTGTGATTGTGTGTGTGCACACTCTCATGTGCAAATGTGCATGCACGTGGACATGAGAGCCGTTTTAATTTGCATGCTGCACAAGTTTCCATGTTTGTAGCTTCTAAAGCTGGCAGTCTAAGCTTTTGGCAGTTTTGCTTGTATTTAATAAATGGTTTGTTCCCCATTAGGGGAATGAAAACTAAAACTTGTGTCAAAAGGATGTACCGAGAGCTCAACTTGATACACTTGAACTGCAGAGTGTTCAAGTGTATCAAGTTGACTTCTTCGTAAATCCTTTATAAAGCATATTATAAACATAAACCTGAGGGAGCTGTGGGGTTTATGGAACATTTTTTATGAAATCATCTTTCATACTGTGGATATAAAGAATCTGATCGTCCATGTTGAAACAGCTGTTTTTTGTGTGACCACTTCAGGTGAAGAAAGATGTGCACTGTTTCACATGAGCTTGATAAGACTTTGTCTATTAACAGCTACAAATTCTTATGTAAGGGTGTGCACAAGTCTTGTTTTATTGTTTTGGTTTATGGCAGACCTAAAATATATAAAAAGAAAGAGCAGGCTTAGCTATAGCTCAGTACCGATCCGATCATTTTAGAAATGCCTGGCCCCCAATACCGATCGGGACATCCCTAGTTTTCAGTAGCATAGTATAGGCACATATAGGTTGTATATTGCATTTGTCTTTTTGTGTTTTATATATATTGTAATATGCATGGGATCCATTGATAACAATATTGATTAGTGTATAAAGCACTTATATAGCAGAATGGAAACTACAGACCCTTGTACAGCTGTTGTAGGCTCCGTAGCCTGGAAGCCAGGGGACAGAAAGTTGGTCTGGATCAAACCGTTTGGGCAGGCTTTATGTGGAGAATGCATAGAAGAGGAACAGCGATGTAGTCATACATGTCATGTGAGCACCATGGCGATTCATATCTTTAGAACAGAATGGCTCTGAGTGCTTGTATCCAGTTGTGGAGAAGTATTTTTTTCTCTGTATTGGTTGAAACATGCCCCATAATGAAATTCAAATGTTTTTTTTTTTTTTAATGCAGAGCTTTACCATCACGTATCTTTCCATCTCTGCCTTGGAATTTCATCATCTGATTTGCATCCACAGCTTTTTTTTTTTTTTTTTTTACAGAAGAAGCGAAGGAGCTGTGTCTTCCATTTATTTACCTAACTGTAAACTCAGCCTCTCTCAGCCTTTTTGAGTGGGAGCTTTGAAGATGTTTAGCCCTGGAGAAAAGGCAGCTTTTTTGGCTCTGCTTTCACATCGGCTCTGGCATGTTAAAAAATGATTCAATAACGTTACGTAATGATGAAGACGATGATGAAGCAGATAGTACCAAATGTAGCTGTTTATATTCCTAACAAAAAAACGAATAAAACTGAATGCATCTTTCTGAGCAACAAAGATAGACTTATGCTGATGCATATGTGTTAGCTCTGTTTTATCCCAATAAGTGCAGTTGATTTAGGACTTCGTAGCCCATCTCTAATCTGAGTGATTACCCAACACTTCCTCTGGAATTTTTTTTTAAAGTTGCATAAGGACCTGAGAAAGTATGATAGATATCACTCTAGATTGTGTTTAGACTCTTTTATAGCCATTATTTGTTATGGTTTAGTCTCTATCTTTTTAAAGTGTTTACTTTTAATCTTCTGAGTGTACTGGGTACAAACTACAACACTACTTATTAGGTCTGGGTTTGAGAAAATCCTTTATAAATAGATCTGATCTCAATATTTTCATAAAATTGGATTGGGATTGGATTGCATTCTCTCGTTAGAAATCTCCCTGCAGTCTTGAAAGACAGGATTAGTTCACGTGTGACGGAGATCCAAAACACGACAGAAGGTCCAACTCTGAGGGCACCATCAGGCCTGGAAACATTAATTTCGTGAAAATCTCTTTCATAACTAAGCACTAAACTGAAATATCTCTAAATGAATCAATATTGAATCTGATTGAATCAAACTGGGACCTTGTGAATAAGAATCAATCAGTTCAGGATATCATTAGTGACACACGGCTCTACTTCTGATGGCATTCAGTAGTGAGTGTCAGCTCTATTCGTCTGTCATCTGCTCCTCTCTGTTTCTCCCAGTCCTGTTGAATAAGTCATGACAATGTGATACAATTTCACTAGACTATGCTGATCTGGACAATGACACCCCTCATGCTTCTCCCTCTCTCTCTCTCTCTCTTTCTTTCTTTCTGCTGTGTTTAGCTCTGTGGATTAGATGAGGCTTGCAGTCTCAGAAAGTTGACCCTGTGTGAAACCAGTGCCTGCTACCATGTCCTGTGAGTGTTCAGTGCATGTTTGAGTAAGTGTGTGTTTCTCTTTGCATGTAGGGCGTATGCCGCGTGGAACCGCAGGATGTGTGTGTGCATGAGACACAGAGGCAGCGTCATAGTTTAGGAATGTACTGTGTAATTTGCTACAGTGTACCCTCTCATTGCAACACCTGGGGTCCCATGGTGCATGAGGCTTTTTTGTTTGATAGTTTTACCTAGACATATGAGAGAAGGAGGTTTTTTTGTTTTTTTTATCCGGGGTTATCCAAGGTTTACAGACATTGTGGGTGTAACAGTAAGTCTACTTATGGGCTAGGGTCAGATTTCCTAGAGTTTTTAACATTGGCCTTAAAGCAGCAGTTACAGCTTCCCATCGTTCTTGCACTTTGGGTGACCTGATCACAAGTGGAAATGTCTAATACAATTTAGGACACATCCAATGGTACTGAAAAATCTAGTACTAATATGAGTCCTTAGTGATGCAATTGCAAGTGGCAAGCTTTTATTATTATTATTATTTCATTGAATACATGTTCTTGCAGGACAAAACCATTGGTACAGGTAGAACATCTACAGAATACAGGGGATTATGATGGGCATGACAGGCTGTGATTTTTACATTTTTTTAATTTACTTTTACTCTTGAGTTGAAGTTATTTCCTTACTGAGATTTACAAAGCAGATTGCTTTGTAGAGAACACTATTTTAGAGAAACTATTTGTTTAGTTATGTGAATGTCCCCTGATCTTTTAATATTCGGTATTGGCCGATCCAAGTCCCGATTCGATCTTAAATAAACAAAATGTCCTCTCCTGGAGATTCTTTTCTTCTCTTCTTTGTGTTCTCCTAGATGCAGCTGTATTACAGTTTTTTTCAATCGCTAACAAGCGCTTACCCATACTAAAGATATTTTTTCTAAACTCTTAACACAAATTCACGCCTACAAAACACAATTGGCCAAATGGATAATTTTCTTGTCAAAAACACATTTTGTTAAATATATACTAACTCTTCATTTCAAAATAGAACACATCTTTCTCTGCACACTCCAACTTTATACCGAAACACTGGAAACATGACTCAAAATGAAATTATTCTGTCAAAGAATAACACTTGTTTTCACTTCACAAGGTACATGCAATGAATCAAAGTACACCAGGTTTCAAAATACTGGCTATCGTTGACATTACAAAAACTGCATAGACTTTTATGCTTCAGTTTTACAGGTATTTGCATGCAAAACATGCAATCCACTGTTTTTTACACTAAATTTCTTGGTTGGGAACTGTATGTCCACATGTATTGTTCACATTCAAAAGCATTCCAGTAAAAAGCAAATCATTTTTTTTTCCTTTACTGTTTACTACAGGAGGTACAGTAGAAATACTGTTTACAGTATGATAGAACAGAAAAAGTTTAACAGTATTGCTTACAGTACAGCAACAAAATATCCATGAAACACACAAGAGCATTCTGAACAAAAAATACAACAGCAAAAAGCCCAGATAAAAAGGCGGGGGGGGGACTAAAAAAAGCACAAAATTACTGTATCTAATCTTTGCGATCTTCACGGTTAGGCCACATGTTTTCATCAACATCGCATCTGATATTATCCAAGGTGATGCACCTGGGATAAAACCGCTTGGTGTGTCGGATCCACCCTTGGCAATCATCAACTGTGATGTCCCTGCAGCCAGCATCCATGGCTTCAAGGAGGGACATCTGGTCATGTGGCTGACGGTCATAAACCTTCCACCTCCATGCAGAAAACAACTCCTCTATGGGGTTGAGGAACGGTGAATAGGGTGGAAGGAAGAGACGTACCAGTCTTGGGTGGTGAAGAAGTAAACTTTGAAGGGACATTGAAATTGACACGTCTGGGGCAATTCCAGCCATATGTTGATCTCTCCTGCCTCTGCTCCCCTGCTGATCAGAGTTTCCTGATCATACTACCTGAGTGTCACTCCTTTGTCCTTTTGTCCTTTTGTTCTGACCACGTCTGGGAGCCACCTCTGCCCCTCCGCTGAGTTTACCCTCCTGTGTAATGTTGCCCTCGACTGACCAATATGCAACCACACCTGGGGACAGGGTATATCTGTGCTCTGGCCCTACATTCAGGGTCAGTCTCCGGTCTCGGACCCACTCTGTGTCGGTAGGCTCACCACGACCTGGAACTCCAATAAACTTGCACCACTTCAGCAAACTTGGAACTAGACTTGGATTGTTTTTTTTCTTCAACAGTGGACTTCAAACCATGTTGTTAGCGATTGAAAAAAACTGTATTATCAGCTGAGATATGTTGTTTTTGAACTGATATCATTGCAGAAGAAGAGGTTTTTATACTGTATCTAAGGTTTGGAATATTGTTTTTGCTATTGTTGGATGTTGTGTGTTAACATTCGTACATAATACAAAAACAATCCATAATTTTGTTGGGAGGTACAGCTGGTCTGTTAAGAAAATGTAAGCATTGTGAAAATGTGTTCACTGACTGCATATTGTGTGAAAACAACATGAAATGTGTGAATGGTATGGCCACAAAAGACCGATGCTGTGCTAATTGTGTTTAGAGTTTTGAAAATGTGACCACTGATTGGACAAACGCTTGTTAGCGACTGAAAAAAACTGTAAATCCAATAAATAGGGCTATCAAGGAGTATCTTGATATCTTGAGTTCTTTGCATTGGTGAGTACTTGCTATCATCCCCATCCCCATAGGGAACCAGACTGGACCAAACTGTGTTGTTGGTGAATGGTTACACCCTTAAGAATTATTTTTGGTGTGTGTAGGTGTGTGCTGTGTTGTGTAGCTGTACATTAGGTCTGGGAGAAATGATATGTATGGAAATGAGGAAAAGAGCTAGAGAAGGAAATAAATAAATAAATGCATAAAAGACAAAAAAGCAAGCAAGGAAGAACATTTGGAGGATTGTAATATTAATCCCAATGATAATCTAGATAATAGCGATGGATAATGGTATACTAATATATAATATGAAAGTTGTCAAAAGTACATTTTGCCGCTCTGAGCTGCCCCCATACCCCAGGCCAGGAGAGGGATGACCCATCACTAGATCTTTTTTTAAAAGCTTCCCCCAGCTTTAGTGACTAGCTTTAAGTAAAGTTGTGAACACACCCGAGACGCATTGATGAAACACGGGACATTGAATCCTTTGGAGGTGGTCTGGGCCACTGGTGACCACATTGCTTTAGTAGTGTGATCACACATTGCGTCCTGGACATATTGACGGACCGCCGACTCAACTGACGTTCTACACTTGTGTTGTAACATTAGCGATGATTGTATTGCATTTTCAAAAATAAATAAATAAATAAAAAATCATACTGTTGGTATGCAAGCACAGAGAATAGTCAGTAATCCAGAAGAGGTGCTCATTGATATTTATGTGAAAAACACATAACTTGAGGGAGGAGGTGATTTGATGGATTTGCAAGAAGGTCCAAAATGCAAGATGTCAAAGGTGCTAATAGCACCAATATAAAAAAGCAAAAATAACATCTACAGACGCCAAACTTACAAAGACTGTCGCAGCAGCATTTTCATCTTGGCTGTTGTAGACGTATGTCTTAATATAAATGTGTCAGTTCCAGATTGCACACATTAATAGACGACAACTTAGTATGTAGCCAAAGACACCTAGGTATTCAGTGTGATAGAAAATAAAGAAATATTTTGATAATTTAACAAAGACAGTTAAATTTACTTGACGGTTAATTGAAATTTCCTCATTACCTACTAATTGATGTCCAAACTTGGTGGTGTAAAATGTTGAATTTTTTGTGTGGTACAAAACTCATAAAAATGACATAACCCTGCTAACATGCTACAGCTGATAGACAACTGGTGCACTGCCAGAAGGTTATGAGTTGAACCTGCTCTCTAGAATGTTGCATGGCTAATAGTGTTGACCTGCTATTCACTTATATTTGAGTTTGGCACTCACACTCAAGGGGTTCGAGGGCTCTCCATTCCAAGAGTGTTCGCATATGTCGTTATGTGCTGTTCAGAGGTAAATAGAACCGGAGCCATTACTTTATTATACAAAATGGACAAGCACTTCAAAGCCACTTGAGTAAGTGCAATATCTGAGCCAAATAACTGTTTGTCCAGCAGTCAAATCTGAAGTGTAAACTCACACTGTAACAACAGATAACCCATTCTTTTATACTTACTCCATACTCATTCGGTCCAGACAGTAGTCCAGAGTTGGGTTAATGCAGGGATTTTTCAGTTATCTCTCTGATTTTAAGACCATATTTGTTCTATAACTACAATTTGAATGTGTGTAAACAGCAAGACTGCTGCTGCCAATAGACAGTATGGTCCTTATTGTATGTTTCTTCCTGTGAAATGTGAAAAGGAAATTTCTCAAGCTCTGCTTTGAAGTTTGGAAATCTCTCACTAGCAGAATAAATCTCATACTGGACTTATTTGACTATTCTTGAAGGGCAAGAGTACTGACTCTAAACATGAGCAACTGTGGTTGGATGATTGAAATATTGAATCTGTGAGGGTTGGTGCTGAACATTAATCAGTCAGGTTTGGGCTGTATAGCATATGGTCAGCGAGGACAGATGTTCTGTGAAAGAGTTTATTATCCCGTAGTCTGTCCCACACATTGGCTTTGCATTATATGGGCCCTGTGATGACAGAGGAGAGGGGTCACATGGAGGGCATGCAAAGAAAAGGGGGAAAGCTGAAGAAAAGCAGTAAAAAACAGGCAGTGATCAACAGCTCTTTCACCTTACATATGAGTATGCAAATACTGCTTGAAGGCAGGCTTGAGGCAGTGTGGTCCTATCCTTTCAAGGCCTCAATGATTTAGTGCTGTATATTTCCATAATGTTTTGGGGGAGACAGATTAAGCAGGGCTTACAAGGTTTCTGCAAGACAAGTATGGATGGATATTATGCCACATTTCAAAACTGAAAGAAAGCTATAAAATATTGAGACTTAGTCTTTGAAAGCTTGGAGTCTATTTATGAAGGTTTTGTAATTTTGAAACTCTTGCATGATGTTTTGTGCGGCTGGTTGGATAAGTTTAAATTTTCCAAGAGGCTACCATCAGCCCAACAAGCAGTGACTGCCAATATATTTGCAGAGGTAGATGTACCGGTCGCTTAGCTACCGCAAACACTATTATTAATCTTTGTTCATAGTTCTTTAATTAAACAGTTGCATATTTATCATGTATCAACCAGCCCTGAAGTTTTAGTTCATCTAACCACATTGTGGTTTTAGTTCATGTTTAAATCTAATTAAACAGAAACAGCACGTCCCATAGGCTACAATTAAACACAATAAATCACACTGAGATCTTTTACATGAAATAAGATTTAAAAACTAGTTGTCCTGCCACAGACTGGAGACCTGTCCAGGGTGTTCCCTGCCTCTTGCCCTGTGACAGCTGGGATAGGCTCCAGCCCCCCCGCAACCCTTCAGAGGACAAGCAGTTACAGAAGATGAATGAATGAATGACTAGTTGTGTGACACTATTTGATAAATAGTCAGCTGTAAGTGGAGTGGGCTTCGCAATAAACAAACAGATGGGAATGATGTGTCTTACTGATTCGAACAAAACCTGAATAAATGGCATGCAGTACATAAATACCTATCAATTATAGCAGTCCCTTGTTGAACGGTATTTGCAGTTTAAAGCAGGTCTTAACATGTCCATTCAGTTCAATTCATTTTTTTTATATAGTGTCAATAATAACCTAAATAGTGTTAAGGTGCTTTACAGCACTCACAGCCTGAAACCCCCAGATCAAGCTCTAAGGCGAGGAAAAAATAAGGAAACCTTGAGCAGGATCCAGCTCTTACGAGGGGCCCCATCTGTTTGTGGTCGGCTGGGTAGAGAGTCAGAAACAAAAGAGGGAGATGTGAGAGGGAGACAGAGGAGAAGAGAGGAAAGGAGGGAAAGAGCATCAGAAGCAAACAGATGAGTTAAAGTACAGTATAAAGCATTCATGCAGCAAATAACTTGATTCAAACAAGAGTAAATGATACTAGGTGAAGGATAATACATGGGAGATTGGTAATGGATAAAAATTAATAGATAGCGCTAGTATTGATGTCTCACTACCATTTTCCCGTATACAGTATCCTTCATCTAACCAGGTTCTTAAGCCCTCTCTAGTTTATAGTGCAAGACAACACAGACTGCAGGCGCTGCTTCAAGTTTACATCTATAATGCAGTTCTGGTTGTTCTAGACTGACACTTGCTCTGGTTTTACATAAAAAGCAGGTTCTTTATTCTAGACCAGTTAAGCATTAGTGCTACTCTGGAACCAGATGTTTCTCCTGGCCAAGGTGTGGTTCTTTTGGCGTGAAGATCTCCGTGAAGAACTGATTAGAAATTAGGAACCAGTTAAATACCAGTCCTTGAACTGTCTTGGTAGTGAAGGGGTAAGAGCAAAACCAGTGGTGGAAATGTCTCTGATAAGTTTAAACAGAGTCAGGATTTGCAACTTCTAAATTACAGTCTCTCAGATTAGTATTCTTTGAATGTCACATTTAATGATTAATGCCTGGCAAACCTCATTGCTGCAGTGTTTCTTTAATTGATGCTTTGCATTAAGATGCACCAATGGACCCGGCTATATGTGTTACTTCTGACATTTGAGTAATGTTCCAACCTGTTTCTGTCTCCAGGATGATCAGTGACTGAAGAGGAGGATGCTGTTCTGAGCCTCTTTGCCTACAATCCCCCGTCGCTTCACCCCTGTTACTTGTCCACATCATTACCCCCATCATGAATCATACTTCCAGCCCCCACCTATCTGAAGGTGGTAAGTCGGTTGGAGGTGGCCTGCTGTGCAGCCTGGGTCTGGGATCCGATAGGGGGATCTGCTCCCCAGACAGCCTCACCCACACCCCCAGCCCTACCGGAGGAACACCCAGCTCTAGCCCCCCGCTGCTGCTGTCGCCTGGGCTTGGGGGTCTCGGGTTGGGGGCCATGGGGGACGGGGCAGGCGGCGATTGGGAGAGCAGAGAGGAGCTGAGGCTCAGGGAGCTGGAGGAAGCTCGGGCCAGGGCAGCACAGATGGAGAAGACCATGAGGTGGTGGTCAGACTGCACCGCCAACTGGAGAGAGAAGTGGAGCAAGGTGGGCTGTTGTTCACTGAAACCAGGAAAGAGATCATTTATAATATGACTCATACCTCATCACATTTTCATATTTTTGTGCACATATTATCATGATCTCAGCAAACTCTGTAGACATTTTGTAAAGCATTTAGCAGTAGCAGGGTGTATACTGATATTCTGAATGATTTCATTTGTTATTAGGCTTCTCTGCTAGCCCTTTTTGAAATAAATCTACATATATAGATGACCATCTGTGGATGTATTTCCCAGGTCCGTGCGGAGCGCAATCGAGCACGTGACGAGGTGCGTCAGCTGAGGCAGCGCCTTGACACCCTGACCAAGGAGCTAACCAGTGTCCGGCGGGAAAGACAAGAACTTGCCTCAGAGAATGAGACCCTGCGGCAGGAAACACTGCATCTCCGTGGCGACCACACGGCGGCACCTCCTGCAGCCACCACTTCTCCCTCTTCCTCCCCTGCACACCCTCGTTGTGCTTCCTCCTCCTCGTCTCCATCTATCCCTCCCTCCTCCCCGGCTTCCTCAGTCGCTTCCTCTCAGGTCCACACAGACGGAAAGCCGGGGGAGAGACCACCAGGTTCTCCAGAACCAGAACCTGTAAGAGATGTAGACTTGGACAGGAAGAGGATGGGTCAGCAGAAGGTGAGTCTGTGGTGTTCATTTAGATAAGTTCATTTTATTTCCGCTAGAAGGTCCCGGGTTCGAATCCATGGGCCGACTGGGGTCTTTCTGTGTGGAGTTAGCATGTTCTCCCTGTGTCTGCGTGGGTTCTCTCCAGGTACTCCAGCTTCCTCCCACCATCCAAAGACATGCTCATTAAGTTAATTGGTGATTCTAAATTGGCCGTAGATGTGCATGTGAGTGTGAATGGTTGTCTGTCTCTCTGTGTTAGCCCTGCGATGGACTGGAGACCTGTCCAGGGTGTACCCTGCTTCTTGCCCAATGACAGCTGGGATAGGCTCCAGCAGACCCCGCAACCCTTAACAGGAATAAGCGGTTACAGAAGATGAATGAATGAACGAATCTGATGTGCTGGTGTTGTGATTCAAAGCTTTTGTTTTCTTAGACCTGAAGACAAAAACATTCACAGATAATAGCCAAGGAAAATGCTGCAAAAACAAATAGCAAATTGCTGCCTGACTGACTTCATTTTCCAAAGTAATGTACTTCCACACAGCACATAAGTTTAGTTGCATGACTTTGGTTCTTCACTGATTTTTGCTGCTATGACCCTAGCCAACTGGCACTAAAACAGAAGAAGTTTTTTTCCTCTTCTTCTTCATTTTCTTTGGCAGCTTTGCCGTCAAAAGCCATTAAAACAGAAGAGAAAGAAGAAGTCTTGCCACTACAGGGACATGGTTTTGCTTTATGGCAGAGCTAAAATAATAACTACAAAAGATCGGGCTTGGCTGGAGCCCATTCTGATCCAGTGTGATCGTTTTAAAAATGCCTTGATAGGCCCCGACACCGATCTCCTGATACTGATCAGGACATCCCCATCTACACTGTAACTCAAAAGGTTCAGTCGTTAACTGTGTGGAACAAAACGCCCCACAATCCAAAGTGATATTAACATATTAAACATACAAACTCCAGAAGAATATTGTGCCAGAGCATTCAAAGAGCATGCACTGAGAGGACAGTGGTTTCTTCCCTTTTAACCAGGAAGAAACCGCGGGCAGGTCAGCTTATATTGTGGCACCTGTCGGCTTAGTAGAAAGTAGCCTAGTAGAAAGACAGAAAAAGTAGGAGTAGCTCAAAAAAGACAGGAGAAAACATAACTGCAGCACATGATACAAGCAAGATAAAACAGATACGCGGTGTATGATACATACAAGATTGACTGCGGATAAAATGGGAAGAGCGGTTTTCAAAGAATTAAATATACCCGCTTAGTGGGAGGTAGTGGTTATGATTATAAGCAGAGCGCTGAGGCAGAAAATTGTCTGTGATGATAGTCCTTTGTAACACAGTAGTCTGGCATAAAGTATGAATATAAGATGTTCCATGAGAAGAGTAGAAAATTGTGTGTAACGCTTTGGTAGGAATGGACCAGCAACAAACGCTGGACAGATTGATGAGAGCAGCAGCCGCAGGTCAGAAATGCATAGCTCCACAGAATAATAAAACTCAGAAGCCAGAGACATTTGGAGATAGAGACAGAGAATGAATGACATGCAGTAAGGGCATTGTGCATAGAGATGCATGGAGCGTGACAGAGAGGTGAGTGGAGGAGAGGCGCTCGGCCCACCAACAGAATAGTATTCTCAGCCTACAGCAGCAAACGTGGCATGGATGATGGTTCAGCATCACGTGAACCAGCTCTTCATCTTCATCTAAAAAGAAAGTTATGAGCCTCATCTTGAAAGTAAATAACGTCTACCTCTCAAACCCAAAATGATAGTTGGTTCAACGGTAGAGATTCCCGATGGCTAAAAGATATATCTCCCATTCTGCACTAGTACGCCTGCAGTCTGAGAGCAAAGTCTTCTTTTGAAATAACATGGTACCATGTGTTTTTTGTCATTAGAGGATTTTATATGCAAGTTGAAGCCAACTGGGCTTCATTTTGGTTCTTGAGGACGTTACACCCCTCATCCAAGAGGCTTCATCAGTGAGTGGTGCCATGAGCTTGTGGAGTGGTTGTTAAGTGTGTCCTTTTTATAGTGTAGGTTTGTGCAATTCTTTCTCCATACAACATTGATTAGCTTGTATTTGAGATTTTCTGGAGATAATGCTTCTGAATGTCTCACACAGTCATGTCTGTACATGGAGCAACAATGCTGTTGTTGTTTTGCTCATCTGTGAAGGTTCTCAGTCATCCAGGTCACCACGGTAGGTCCAAAAACACCAAAGAAGGGCAGCCGGATTTGAAGATGTTTCTCCTCTCATCCAAGTACCTTCTTCAGTACAAAAAAACTGATGGGGAGTTGGGGTTTAAATAGGAACATCTGTGGGTGTTACTCATCAGAAACTTGATGACTAGTCTCTGTTAGCGACTAGATACTTAGCTGGAGTTATGGAAAACTATTTGAGCCTGTCCTCTTTCTCCAAT
Source organism: Chelon labrosus (assembly GCF_963514085.1). Lineage (NCBI taxonomy): Eukaryota > Metazoa > Chordata > Actinopteri > Mugiliformes > Mugilidae > Chelon > Chelon labrosus. The sequence goes on along the minus strand of NC_140339.1, from coordinate 27,620,675 downwards.
GAATGATTCTCTAATGACCCATCATCAGTCAGAGGCTCCAGTCTCCGGTCTCCGGTGTGAATAGGTGTGAAACCTCTTTGGGACAGAAGTTCAGACTGTATTGTAAATTAATGGCAGATTAAATATCAGTACACCTCCCCTATTCAGAGAAGGATTTTCCAATTTGTGCATGTTATATTTTCCTCTCTTTTTTAACTTAGTGAAGGCCCAGCTGTCGTAGCCACGGGTTTCATGTGCCTCTTTATGTGTGTGTTCTTGTCTTGCTGGGCACATTCACAGTCCAGTGTGTAAGGTTCTGATCACCCGTAGCTTAAGCCCCAATGGATGGTACTACATTCGGGCTGTACAGTTCATGGGTAACCAGTGTCTGCAGAGGTGGTCTTGGAATGGTGGTTAACACACAGCATAGCCTCATTTCCTGTCTCTCCCCATTGTTCTGGTTCTCACACACTGAGTACTTCCACATGTGGCACAGTAAGTCTTCCAGTCTTCCAGAGATCTGCTACACACTGGCTCCCTCTGTTGGGGATTACGTGTAATGACAGCAGTATCATCACTGTTTTCCATGTGGTATATCTCAACTGTCACTAATGCAAATGATGAAACATGTAGTTTGATCAAACATGCTACAAGTTTTCATGTCTAAAACTGGGAAATGCAGCCTTCATTAGTATTGATGGCATGCACATGTCGTCAACACCGAAAGGCTATCATTAACTCAAAGCATTCATGAATTTGCACTTTGTAGACTTGTAGAAACATATTCCAGTGACATCTAATAATGGCAGCGACAATTTGGGAGACTGAAATCCAGCTTATTATTGATGCTACCCTGCTCTGACAGCATGATATTGTCAGTCAGTCTCTTTCTCAACCAGGGACTAAAGTATTTCACCCCGCCATTTTTCTCTCAGCCCACTTTCTTTGCTCTCATTGACTTTGTGTCCCTTCTCAGCTGATCCTGTGAATGGTTTTGGTGGTCAGGTATTTACAGAGAGCCAATGTTGTGTCCTTAGTGTGTTCAGTTAGTTGTTCATCCTTGGTCCGTAGTGTTTCAGTCGTATGTCTGGTCAGGCCAGAGTAGAGCCGGACAGATTTTTTGGGGAGTTAAATTAAAAAAAAAGAAAATAACTTTCCAGCAATGTACGAAACAAGCTAGACACTGCTTGACTTCACCCACCCCTCTCTGCTCAGCGGTAGTGCATACTCTGCTACAGGTGCTGCACACAGTGCTGTGAGTATCATTATGAAGTCAGTAATAGAGTCTCTTTCTCAGATATAAAGCATATACTCTGTAATAGGCTAAGACTGACCAGTGAACTAAAAATATGAACTGGACAAAAGCTGACATGTGATTGAAGGAAAGATTTAAAATGTGCAGTGTAAGTTTGTACAGACATTAAAAGTCCCTAGAGGATGTAGCGTGCTGATTTTGGCAATTCCCTGGCTTTTTTAGTAGTGTCACTATTAGGTCAGAGTTATTACCTACTAGAATTATAGACATGAAACTTTACACATGGTAATGGTTAACAGTAAATCCAAAGGACTTTGGTGTTTTTTTATGTTGGTTTATGACCAAATACTATATCTTCAAAACATTTTCACCAGAACATCATTACTTTCTGAGACCTCTGAAAGTCTGCATTACAAACATCGTAAGGAAACACCCAGAGTTATGAAGCCTGTGGGAGACCAGGCACTAATATTTTACATCTGGCAGATGCTGGAAAGGATATACAGTGGGGAGGCATTTATATCAATATTGTTTCAGTGCCAAATCAGACAGATTTACTGTGTGAGGAGGAGTAAGAGCTCTATGTTTCCACTTGCATTTCTGTTTATGCCATTAAATAGAATGCGATGTGAAAATGTTTGTTATGGAAACCCACACAAAGTGCTGCCGTGAGAGCACGTTGGCAGAGCCTCAGATAAATGGATGAATGAGAGACTTTGATTTACGGCCTTGGTGTGGAGGGACAGAGGGTGGAGTGGAACATTGTAACATTAGAGGCCTTTATTTCTGACAACCCCTTCAAAAACAAACTGAATGCATACAAGAGAGTGTAGGTAGTTTGGTTTAAATATGAAACCAGCACCCTGCTGATGTTTCGTTAGGAGCTATGGAATATGGGGAGAATGCTTGTCAAATGAATATTGCAGGAGTGTGAATCAATAAAGACGAGAGTGAAAAAAACTTCACTCGCAGATGCTTATAGGATTTACAGTGACTGTTAATAGACAATTAGTTTCATCCATCTCATTTAAATCTGCATATCCCTTTCCTGTAGTCATTTATTATACTGCTACTCTAACCTTTTTATATGCCTGTATTTGTTTGAATTTAAGGGTAGCTCTTTTTATTTAATCTCTGATATTTTTTGTTGTTGTGTAACAGGCATAACAATGTCACTTGGCTTTGACAGTGCACTCAACATGATTCCCTGTATTGTGGCATCTGGATTTCAATACCTTTGATATGAACTGACATATCTAATTTTCCTTTTTCCTGCCTTATTTCCCGCTCTGTCAGGACCTGGAACTGCTGGAATCCGTCCTGTGTCCCAGGAGCCCAGGCGCTGACGCTCAAGATACCTGGAACAGTCATGGCGGGAGCAGCGACGTTAACGTGGCCGGCTCTCGCTCGTCCTCCGGACTAAGCCGGCAAGAACGCAGCAGGCAGCTGTGGGAGGACATGAGCATGGTGGAGGATGACTCCAGCAAACTTAACGCCCTTCAGCTTCGCCTGGATGAGTCACAGAAAGTCCTGCTGAAAGAGAGAGAGTAAGAGAAATGGAAAATTCTAAACTGATGGATATGATATCTGAAAGAACATAATGGGATGTAACTTTCACGATGATACTATCTGCTATCTCTGCTACCTTTTAGGGGGAAATGTACTTGACTCCTCCTCTACATTTGTATAACATACTGTATGAATATAAGTAGTACAGTACATTCTAAGAAAAATAAACGACAGAACAATACACTGATCAGCCACAACATTAAGACCACTGACAGGAGAAGTGAATAACATTGACCATCTTGTGACAATTCAATGTTCTGCTTTGAAACTTTTGGACCTGGCATTCATGTAGATGTTACTTAGACATGTAGCACCCACCTAGACCAGACCAGACACGCCCACCCCATAGCAATGACACTCCTTGATGGCAGCAGCCATCCCCAGCAGGATGCAGCCTGACACAGACACACACACAAAAATAGTTTAGGAACAACTCAAAAATTCACTCCAAATTCACTAGATCCCAAACTGATCCAGTATCTGTGGGATGATCCACAGAGGCCCCTCCCCTCAACCCATAGGACCCAAAGGCCCCCAGTAACAACATTCTGTTACTAGACACCACAGGACACCCTCAGAAGGCCCATGTCCATTCTCTGATGAGTCACAACTGTTTTGGAGACACAAGGGAAACCTACACAATATTAGGAAGGTGTATGTTTTAAATACACAATTGAAATTGTGTACACTACCACTTGCTATGGTCCATTCTGTTCATCAATAATAATGATACAGTTTTAACAACATAATAAAGTAATAAAACGGGAACGTCTGCTTTGAAGGACATCAGTTTTAAGGGAATTTTCCGCATCAACATCATATTTGATCTTTTGTGGCTCTGAGAAAACCAGTGTAAATAAAATATTGGTTGTCTTATGGGAAATGTCAGTTTAGAAAAAAATATGTTATGTCATTCACCATTAAGTCATCCTAAAAGAGCCCTTGTAATATGTAGTGCAACAGAGCACAATCATGTATACATCAATCAACCAGTCAATCAATCGAGGAAAACTACTTTTGACCAGTCCCAACAAGGCACAATGTTCCTGACATTGGCTGTCTCTAACAATAACCCACCTGAGCAGGCAGACTCTGGTTTCAGATCACTAATGTGTGTTGTGTTTTGTATCTTTCCCAGGGACAAGTTGGCTCTCAGTAAGAGCATTGAGAGACTGGAGGCGGAACTCACTCAGTGGAAACTTAAATACGAGGAGCTCAGCAAGAGTAAACAGGAAGCCCTCAAACAGGTCAGACACCCATGTAGTTTACAGGCCAGTAGTCAAAACAAAATATGTCTGCATGAGTCTTCTGCTTTACTGAGCACGTTGGGTCACAATCTATCTTCTACTTTCTGTCTTGACAGAAGGGTCTTCCTACAGACGGTCTAAGTTTGTAGTGACTAGGGGATTTATTTACCTCAATTATAGAATGCAACAGGCTAACACTAGCCGAGCACACACTAGCCACAACGCTAATGTGTTTTCAGCTCAGACTTGGCCTTCATTTTGAATGTCACCTTAAACACGATTGTGACCGTTCAAGATGCAATTAACAAAAGGGCTCACTGGTTCAGTCCTTCATGTCACCCTCAGAATAAATCATTGCAGCTTTTCTGATATTCAGACCTTTTTCTATCTGGTCAAATTTCTACTTGTTAGTTTAATTTCCGGCTAAATAAATGCCATGCTAAACCTGCAATACTGTAGGTGCTCATCATTGTCAGTATGTTAGAATGCTGACAAAAACAAGTTGAAAATGCTGCTGTGAATCAGTACAACCTGAGCACGGAAGCAGAGCCTTGTCGATGTGCATTTGCCTTTTTAAGTAAGAATAATTTACGTTGCACTGCATTAGTGTCATCAGTAAATGCCACGGTACATCTACAGACTGCTACTAAATGATGCTAATGTTGCTTCATGATATGTAAGATATGTAAATAATCAGATGTTCGGATTCAACTGTACCAATCATATTAAATCATATCAAATCATGCATGTCCATACAAAATGTCCAATTAAAGACCTCCTTTCTTTGACATACTGCAATTTCCTTTATTGCGCTTTCTTTCCTTTCTTCCCATGACAATCTTCAATATGTGCCTTGCATAGATGGAAAGAAGAAGAGAAGATATTCAAATATACTCATAATGTTTCAATTCATTGTCAAATTCTTGGGGCATTAAACACAGAGGCACCCAAAGAGAGTAGAGATAAAACATAAGCCCTCTGAGCTGAGCTGAAACACCATAATGTACTGTCCTCTTGACCCTGAGGAACAGCAGGGCTTCCTTTGACATGTCCATAGCCACAGGGGCCTTAAATAGGGTTGCACCTTAGCTCTTTTTTGTGTGCGTCATATGTGTCAGGGCTATATACAGTGTACGTGATACACCACTCGGGGGCAGTCCAGACCTGCAAAGAGGATAGTCGTAAAGTGATGCACACAGCAGCCACATATCTCACTGAAAGACTGAGTGATCAAATCTTTTTTGATATTTTTTAACATAAGCAACCATGGTTGCTTATGTTAAGGTCGAAGTGTTGAAGGAGGGATGAAAAGGTTTGATAAAGAAGACCTTACCTTAATGCTTGTTGAATCAGAACATGACTTAAATACCACCAAAATACTAGTTCTAAGCACTCACTGCTGGTGTTTTTTAAGACTCAGAATAAGCAGCGTAAAGGACTTTTTTTCTTTTTTTAATGGTTTAGTACTACTGATTCATTGCTCTTGTAGTTTTTTCTTCTCACCAAGACTTATTCTAATATTTACAAAAAAAAGGCAAAATAAATTACCCAGCCCTCTGACCTTTGGACCCTTTTTCTCTCCCCTGATGTTATTTAGCTGAACCTGCTGAAGGAAATGCACCAGGATGAACTTGGTCGCATATCTGAAGACTTGGAGGATGAACTGGGAGCTCGAACCAGTATGGACAAGAAGCTAGCTGAACTACGAGCTGAGGTGAGGGGGCAGGGCAGGGCAGCAGATAAAGGAGTGTACGAGAGAGCAATAGCTAGAGGCAGCAGCAACAGCATAAAGGCAGAATGAAAGATGTTCTTGAATCATTTGACTACAGATATGGTTTAGGTCTTTTTTTTAGTTTTCCAAAACCATGACAAATCCAAATTTGAGACCAGGAGGCACAGTTGTAGTCTTAGACACTTCTCTACATTTAGTAAATGATAACTGACTATACATGGTATCATGGTATTAAGCCATACACTCTTACACCTTAACTGAAAAACACAAAAACCTGTTCCGTCTGTTTCTGTCTAGTTCATTCACCTGGTCCTTATTCAGAGTTTTACCTAAGTTCTCTGAATCTGAATAAGTGATTAGTGGAGGTAAAAAGTAATTATAACAAATGATTTTTTTTTACATTCATGTACTCATGTACTGGCTTCTCTGAGAATGCAAACAGACCGCCTCATTGATTTTAGCTTGGTTTATAGTGGCGTATCACTTCTACAGCGTACATCCAGCGTAACTTGACACGCACTTGTGGTCTGTGTTGCGACGACCAATATGCATTATGTTGGCGTGTCTCAGAAGGGCTGAGAATTCTCTCTGGTTCAGCCTCCTACACACAGTCTACTCAGATGTCTTCTCTATGTTCTGTAACTGTTGATTTATTAACTTTCGTCTCCAACACATGTGGAAGTGCAACTCAGTGGTTCCACTTCTCATAACCAGAACTATACATTGTTTGGGAGGGGGCTACAGTTTTGGAAATGTAAACTGTGACCTACATCGTGCAAACAGTAACCTATTGTATTTTCTTCCATTATCATATTTGTGTTACAGTAATAGCTGTCAACTTTAACTGTTATAGGCGGTTTAGACTTCTGCATTAAATCGACGCAGAAGCTACGGCGACAGCGCAGACCCTAGCGCTGAGGAGGTTCGGAGATACAGACATTTGTATGACTCGTCTTCGTCGAAATTTCAAATCCCGACTGACAAAAAGGACACAGCGCCAACTAGCGTTTTTACAGAGCGAGCCAGACTGATGAGCGTACAAGTATAAATGGCTCGCACCGGTGCAGGCTGCTTGTGTACGTTATGGCGTCTATGTCCCTCACTACTCTAAAAGTGTCTTTACTCTTCTGTTGCTCTGAGACGTAAAGACCCATTCCCCATAGATGAATCCTATAGTGACAATTAATTCATACACAGAGGATCAAGGCCAGGGTGATCCATACATACTCCAATGTATACATACTCAGGGGTTCTGTAGCTGTTGTAGTCTTCCTACAACCTTGAAATTTTTATAAACAATAAGGACAGCGCAATGTCCTTCAGCAAGAGTGCACATTACCTGGTGGATCTGTGGGCATTGTAGCACAGTTCCAGAAAATACACCTGTGCCAGCTACGAGATTTAGAAAGTGACAAGATTGCAGGTGTAATATTACTTTATTGATCTGTTTCGCATGTTAAGACATATGTCACCAAACTCTGGACAACTACACACACTACTGCTCAGTCATAGTCATATAGCCGCAAAAGCCTTACATGGAAACAAACTATATAGCAGTTCAGTTAAACCAAACAGCTTCCAAAGCCAATGAATGGCTTTACCTGGAAGGAGAAGAAGTAAAAGAATTATTCACTTCGTTCACACATTCACAATCAGAATGACTACTGTACACATACAACGAAATTACCATGGCTCTCCTTAATAAAAAGACTACAAACATTAGCATATAAATGACACTGCCACCCTACCTCCCTCGAACCCACATATAAATTCCACATCCACATACCCTTACACTCCCTGCCTCAGCCATGCACAAACCCAACCACTCACTCATTATAAATATAAAGTGCAATTCAGTCTTGGGGTAGCGTCCAGGGTCCAGGGAGCAATTTGGAGGTTAGGTGCTTGCCTTAGCTATGCTGTTAAAACACTGCTGGCTGTTCTCTACATCAGTTCTAGTGTGATAACAACGGCGACAGCGCAGACCGCGGAATATCACTAAAACCCATTATTTCTTTTTTTTTTTTTTCTCTCTTGAATAATCTGGGACTATAATAAAAAGTGACCCTTTTAAAGAGGGGCACCACACGTGTAGATATGTAAAGGCATAACTACAGTTCTATCAGGTGATATTGACTATAATAGTGTCATCCGTGAATGGTCTTTTTTAGGGCAGTAGTCACATAGTAATGCAGCTCCTACAAAGGATGGAGCCAGGAAAATTGAGGAAAACTGACCTGTACATTTGGGTGTGGTCAAAGTTGCCTTGAGCAGGACTAATCAAAGCCATTGCAGAAGTACTGTAGTTGTAATATCCACTATACTGACACGATATGAATGGTTCAACTGGAGCAGCTGATTTAGCCAACACAAACCACTCTCTAACTTATACGTCACCATCAGCATTGATGGAACATTCTACTCTAATATAATGGTTGCTGTGTACCTCTCAATCAGATGGAGAGGCTGCAGGTGGAGAATGCTGCAGAGTGGGGGCGCAGGGAGCGCCTGGAGACGGAGAAACTGGCCTTGGAGAGGGACAATAAGAAACTGAGGGCTCAGGCTGAAGATCTCGAGGAGCAGTTGGCCAAGAAACGCCGGCAGGCTGCCTCTGCACTCGACACTGACCTCAAGGCTATCCAGAGTGAGCTATTCGAGAGGAACAAGGTGGGCAGGACAGTCCCTTTTACTCATTTAGGTGCTTTCATTAGTCTTGTGGATGCTTTAATTCACGTTTTTCAATTATTAAAAAAATGTATTTTCTTAATGCGCCAATACATACACAATGAAAACTTCTTGTTATATATTGGGACTTTGTTCCCTTATCTTGTCTTTCCATTTTTCTTTCCATGTGTGTGTAGCTGTGTGTGAGTGTTTCTTAGAAAAAAAAGAATGGGAAAGGTTGATTGTGTTTTTAGTAATAGTGTAAAAACAACCGTATTGATCTGAACAGGACAAGAGATTAAGACAAGACTCTGAAAGCTCATGGGAACACATACCTGCAAATTATGCATGATCAATAAAAGAGAGTCTTAACCTTCAAACAGCTTTTTGAAGGAGGATTAGTTAAGCCAAATCTTTCTTTCTGGGGAAAATGCTTTTTACAGGTTTTGTAATCTTGGGTATGTCACACATCAAGAGAATTTTGGTCAGAATGGTAATAGCCTGTGTTTTACTTTATCAGCTTCCTTGTCCATGCAATTTATTTATTTATGGAGATCGGTACATTTACAATGCCACCATTTGTGCATCCACAATAAATGTCTTAATATTATTGAATCTTTTGATTTCAGTGTCGGGTTGCACTCAAGTGTTATCACAACAAGGGAAACCCTGCTAATTATATTCACTTAAACCTCCTCATCAGGCAATGTACTCTATACCGCAGTTGGTCTCTTCATCAGAGAAAGAATAGGAGCAGGTCTCCACCAAATACAAGTGGTGAATAAAAATAACACTGTGTATGTCAAGACAACAGAAGTACCGTGTGTGTGTGTGTGTGTGTGTGTGTGTGTGCGATGTGGCTAAATCAGCTGTGGATTTTTCAGCTTATTCAACTAGACATTCAGCTGATGTTGAAGTGACTGGGGACAAAGTCAGTGAGAGAGATCGCTACGATCGCCTCATCAGCTTATACTGTAGAACCAGTGCTAGAGAAGAAAACTGGAAAATGAGTAAAAAGAGGGATCTTCTCATTTGACATCTTTATCTAATCTGAGAAATCAAATACAGAAATATATTCACGACGTGATCATCTAGAATGAATAAACCATACACCAACTGATCAGCATGTTTCAGGAGAAGCCTGCTGTGTAAAATGGTTTGTAGCTCTTCCTGTCTTCCTAGCCTCTCACCTAAAAGTAATTTTTTTGCGCAGCACATACAGTAGGCTATGTGCCGGCTGGCCATAGGTTGTAGTCTTTGCAATGTGTTCTAATGCAATTTTTTGGCTCTCATTCAACACGAGGTGACTTCCCTGTCAGTCTTCCGTTGCAAGTAGTTGCAAGTAGTTCTTTAAAGTTAATTTACCCTTCCTGATTGGAAGGAGCCGCCACTGGATTTGTCTATATTATTCTTTGTATCTGAAGAGATGTAGCAGCAACAACCAGGGATGTTCTGAACGGTATTGGGACATCGGTATCGTGGCAGATCCAGTCATTTTAAAAATGATCAGATCGGATCGGTACTGGGCTTCAACCTAGCCTGACCTTTTGCAGTTATTTATTTTACATCTGCTGTACTTGAAAAGCGCATCCCTGTAGCATCAAAACGACTTCCTCCTCTTCTGTTTTAGTGGAAGTTATCTTGCGTCAAAGCTGCCAAAAGAATCGACTAACTTCACTAAACACACAAGCTGTGTGGAAGTACTTTACTCTGGAAAATGAAGTCAGTCAGACAGCAGTTTGTAAATGATGCAATGTGGATGTTTGGCGAGGTGATAGTCGGAGTGGGAGATCGTCATTCGATACTACCGACTTTATTAAACACCAAAAAAAAAAAAACGGAATACACTCAGGAATACACTCAGGCAAAGGCTGCAGCAAAACAACAACAAAGACTGAACGTTGCAATTAAAAGAAGGGAGAAGTTTCCATAAGACAGCATCTCAGCGATATTACAGAGGGGGTTATGGACTATAATACACACATAAATACACACACACACACATGCAGAGTATTCCTTTGGTGCTTTCACATAAATTCATAAAAACACACACATAGCCCCACATACACTGAATGAACATGCAAACACACATCCATGCACACATCAACCCAGAACTGTCCTGCAGACTTGTACTGTTCAGAAGCATACATCCATGCTCATAGATCATTCTGTACTCCATGTTTAATACAGACAGGGACTCCCAGCCTCTCACCCCCGCTTTCCAGCACTCCCTCCTGTGTCTTTACTCTTCCCCTGCCCTCTCATATACTCATTACATAGTCTTGAAATGATGTGGGGAATATTGATGTCTCTGGCCTACATGTCTGCTCTAAGGAGTAAAGTAGAAGCCCCTTTGATTTTTAAATCTTTAGTCTGACAGATAACGGCTCAGGGCAGTAATGTGTGTCCATCCATCACTTTTTGATTTTGGACCAGTTTATGTAGGTTTTAGCACCACAGCACTCTGTCACAATATTTCCATTTGGACTTTGTTGAAAAGAAGGCACGGACTCTGTTTTCCCGGCTCAGATACTGTATCTGAATAATATCTAATCTCATGTTCTCCAATTTTTACAAATAAGATTTATTTTGGCTCACTGGTGGTATGTCAAGATGCGTTTTGCTGTTGTTGTTTTTTTTTCTTTTTCACCAGCAGCCTTTTTCTAGCTGTCACATTTCTCAGGAAGTGGGTATTTTGGGATATCATGCTGGCCAGTAGATGAAACTTTAATGAACCTGCATGGAGACTGGACTGATGCAGCTGTACAGAAGGAATTGGAAACAAACAGATAAGCACACAAAAAAGAATTCTTTAAAGAATTATGTAGGCTCTAGAATATAGACAGTCAGCCTCTAACTGTATTCACATAAATAATCCTAAATAAATTAACTGTACTAAGATTGATAATAGGTAAACTAACTCAAAAATAAAACAGCAAAGTAGTCTTTAAAGTTTTAAGTACAATTATGTCCTGACCATAGCTTGTATTTAATGAAAGAACTGTTTAGGCAAACATGTTGGACTCTTTGATTTGTCCTTTTGTGGGTTTTAGGTTTCTTCCGCTACACTCTCATTTAAATTAAATTGGTTGGATAGAAGTCAAACCAAATTCTGTGTTGACAATGAAAAGAGCAAAATATTCAAAACATAATAAACATGAAAGGTGGATCATGCAGACAGATATCCTGTATAGAAATGCAGACGTTTCTCACTCCGTAATCTGGGCTTGCCCGTTACGGTTCCTACTGTTCTGCTTTCTCTCTATCGAATTGCAGAGGAAGTTCAGAAACGCTACTTGGAAGCTGCCCTGTCTGGGGAGCCATTAGATGCGAGACAGCAGAGAGAGGCTGAATCAACGCCATCAAAGTACATGAAAGTGCAGTAAATGACAATGGTGCATTATTAATGACGCCATTAGCTCCAAGTTCAGACTTCCCTCAGCTAATACCAGTGAAAACCTGTGGAGTAGAGCCTTTTGTCAGCTTATATCTGAATATTACTATAGCTAGCTGCAATTCCATCATGATAAATAGATGAAAAAGAATGTTTGAGAGTTTCCTCTTGGATATTGGTATTGGTTTTTCAGAGGTAGGTCATAGCTTGCTTGTCTCCTGAAAACAGGGGTGGAGAGCAGAATGTATGTACAATACACAATGAGCAAACAGCAATTCTGCTAAAGTGAATCTTTATCAGCATTTCTCATAAAGGTATAAATTTGTGTAACTCTAAAAGGTAAGTAGGACTCATGAAAACATGGCAGCTTGAACAACATATTCAGTGGCCTTTTCTAAACCGAACAATGTTTATTCATTCAGTCACATTAATTCTAGTTTAATAGTATACAGAGGAACTAGTTGACCAGAATGGGCTCTTAACGTCTGTGGCGTAGACATTAGTCACTGAGCCTGTCCTCTCTCTGTCTGTGTGGTGTCCTCAGGAGCTGGCTGACCTACGTCATGTCCACAGTAAGCTGAAGAAGCAATTCCAGGAGAAGACTGCAGAGCTTGCCCACGCCAACCGGAGGGTGGAAAGCCATGAAGCTGAAGTCAAAAAGCTACGACTGAGAGTGGAGGAGCTTAAGAAAGAGTTGGGGCAGGCTGAGGATGAGGTAGGAACGTGGTTATACATGTACTGGTGGACTCGTGGTTGCTAGGTTAGCCCCCTAGTAAACCTGATGTTCACCTGTTGCAAGAACAACCATTCATGTTCTGGTTAAAGGGCATTATAAATATATTCTGAATTACTTTGGAGAGTTAGGTTGTTATTATTGTTCCATAGATCTGAATGTCTGGTCCAGCCTGACTCTGTCTTCCAACTGTTTTTGGGGAGATTGACACGTTGTCCAGGACTTAGGTTCCAGTTGGCTACAACAGCCTTTTTTATACGATTATTAACAAGGCTCAACTAACAGATTGTAGAGAATTGGGCTTGTGCTTATTACAAATCAGAATGTTGTGTGTGTTCACATGTATCTAGCTGGATGAGTCTCATAACCAGACCAGGAAGCTTCAGAGGTCTCTGGATGAGCAGGTGGAGCAGACTGAGAACTTGCAAGTACAACTGGAACACTTACAGTCCAGGTAAGACATACTGGTGATATAAACATGCATCTACACACAAAAACAGTTAGTACCATTAATCTAATGATTCATCATGAGGCAGTCTGACTGTAAAGCTTAATAACTGTAATGACTATTACCAATGGATGATTATATTGTCATGGCAGGGAATGTGAAGATGGGCACAGGAAACACAGGAGATATTGCAGCAGAGCTAAAAGTGCAGTAATGAGTCATGCACATTAATGACCTAAACTGTATGTTTAGCAGTGTGATCTATGTATCTCTCCAAGGAGACCATTGGTCTAGGAATGAATGCAATATTTCAGTTTCAGATTTTTAGTAGCTGAAATTAATACCTCACTAGAGCTACAACTTTAACTACTGCGGTTACTTCATAAATATATTGCTAGCTAATATATATGTATATTTCTACTTAACTTTCTGGCATTTTTGTTTTTAAAGCCATGAAAATGCAGTTGTAGTCAGTATAGGATACAAAAAGACAAAAATCTTCCAATAAGGCACTCCCTACAACTGACTTGAATATCCATAAAGGCACTCACTGAAAGCACACCACATTCAAGATGTAAAGCTTACTGCTCAGGATCGCTGTGAGACACTGCACGGCCTTCTCTTACTGTTCGAAGATTAGCTTCTTCTGTGCGTGTGTGCGTGTGTGTGCGTGCGTGCGGGTGTGCGCGCGCGTGTGTACGTGTGTGGCTCTCACACTATCAGCTTTGCACGACTGTCAGCTTCCCTCTCTTTGCCCTTCCCTCTGCGTTCTCTCCATTTTCCCAATGTTCTTGCTCCTGCGCCCAGCAGCCAATCACCGGCCTGCCATTCGCAGGTTACCGTAGTAACAGAGCGCTTTCATGAATTTGCTCTGTGGAGGAGTGACAGGCATGTCGGCGTGGCAATGGCTTCGGAGACTGACACAAAACATACAGTCAGTGTGTATGAAGTCATACAGGATGACGTGTAACTAATTGATTTGCCAGTTTTGGAGGGTGCCACCATCCATTCTCAGCAGTACATGGACTTACATGGTGACGCTCCAGAGAAAAAGGCAGAACTGATCTTTGTATCCGGATACGTTATTGTGCTCCTCCTCCGACGAGTGTCCCTATTGGTTTACCTGACTGATGAGATACAGTCAGTGCAGAACTGATCGTCACCCTCTGCCGAATCCCGCGGTAGCTAAATGTATGTGAACTGTATATTCGGTTTTGATGCATAAAGCTGTTAAAATGTTGTAACTTATTCACATTTAGTGTGAGACTTGGTGATGAGAAGAGTGAGTGTGATGTATTGAATAGTTCTTGTTGATCTGCAGTATTACAACATTACATAGTCTACATTGTTAGCCTTTCATTTCACATCACACACTGTGTATGATGTATAACAGCAACGTATGTTATCTCCTCCCAGACTGCGGCGGCAGCAGCAGAACCCTGGCCTGTTTGGGAAGATGCGATCAGCTCGGTTTAGTCCTGAAAGCCCAGATGGCCCCGGCAGTGACATGGATGAGGAGGAGGAGAAACTGCAGCTCCAGATCCCATGACACACACACACACAGAGTGATACAAGATATGTTACAACATTACCAGAAGTCACATAAGGAAGGTGAATATTGTTGATGTTGGGAGAAAACTTTTTTTATCTCTGGAAACATTTTGCAACATGGAACAACACTGTCCCAGCCAGCATCTGCATCGTGGGGAAACATTTCATCTTGAGTCAGATTAAGCCATGTTGGGATGCAAATTAAAAACCTCACTTGATTGCTGGCCGTGTCATTAATAAATTAACAAGAGACACGCAACGGCAATGTGAGAAGCAAACACCTAGCGCTAATGGCGACCATGCAAGTACGCGTTTGGACGTACATGCATCAAAAGACAAAGAGCAACTCAATCTGAGTGTGAGCGACATTAACAAGGCAACCTGACAGTAATACTGAATCAAAGGTGGTCCTCATTAACAGACTTCCACACAACCACTCTAGCATAGGCCTTCATGTATAATCCTTTCAATGTACTCATTCTTACCTCATCTCATAACAAGTATTACAGTTCGGCATCTGAACGCACCGCATAGCAGTACCTATGAGTACTGTGAGTTATAAGGAGAAGCCCTTATATGCCTCTCTGATATTAGAAGTGTTTATTGGTATATCTCAAGGGAATATCAGAGCTTTTGAATTCGACCCGTTATTAAAATGTTCTGCCACCTTTTAACCCCTTTAGACCAGATATAACATGTGCGCATGTATCCCTTTAAGACCAGGTGTGTGATGGATGCGTGCTTCTGTTCATATTTGTAAATGTGTGTTCTTGTCCCAAATTTCAAAGATATATTTCAAGTTAACCACCAATGTTGGTAGCACACTACAAAAATGACATGCTGCTTTCACTAAGACCATTACGAAGTAGCAGACAGTCTCTGGCCCGACGGGAAGCTACAGCTCTGAATGTGTGTTGTGCCGACCACGTCACTTGCATACCCTGCTACGTTAGGGTAGTCGTGCTCTGCCGCTGCCCTGCGCACAGGTGTGTGTTTATAGACTCCTGCAGCAGTCACAACAAGCATAGCTGCCTCTCATCTCGTCGTCATTTGCACAGAGTTATTCTCAACTCTCCTTTGTAGTCACTGCGCTTTAAAATCTCTGTAGCTCAGCGGATGGGTTCAGACTGGAATACCACACTGCACAATTAAAAAACAAACAAACAAGACAACTGTCAGGCTCTTTATATGTGCAAGTGGAGCAGGATCTTAATGCCTCTCCACACTTTGTATTTTTCATTCCCCAGTCAGTCTCGTTACTCCTTACAAAGAGCTGTTGTTCAGTCACATTGTGGGTTATGGCAGGATAGCTGTACTGAGATGGAAGCTATAAATCTGCCATGAATTAAGAATAAAAAAATAGCAACCAGACAATAATAAAATATGTTCAACTATGACAGAACCCTTGCCAAATCTGAGACTCATCTGACACAGAGGCTATTGTTTTTATTATTATTTCAAGGACATTTTATGAGTTTTGTTTGGAAAGGCTTTCTACACATGAAACCATAATCTGACAAGTGTACTCAACCAGCACAGAATATGGCACAGTGGACCACACACTTGTTCAAAGATGACGCTGCAGAGTAGTAGCCGCCTTTCACAGTGAAAAATGTACATTCTAAAAATTGTAAATGCATTAAATCTGATCATTTCTCTAAGTAGTGTGTTCCCAGCATGACTGGAGCTGCTCCCTAACAATGACCACCCGTGAGAGTGAGTTTTAGATGTGTGTAAATAAACATGTGCTACGTCCAACATCCTTGTTAAATGAACAGAGCGTTTCCATCAGTGAGATGTCTTTTTTTTTTATTGTTTTTGTAAAGAGGAATGTGTCCACTAAAGACCAGCTTACATCAGCATTTGAAGGAACTGACTTTTAAGACGTAGAGTTGTAAACTTGTGACCGAATCACACAAGGCATATTAATGCCAGGTGTCAACAGGGTCCAAGTCAGTTAATCTGATGCAAATGTACACTGCTTAGGAAGCAACGGGGAGCCCAAGAGTCCAAAGTTTTTATTTAACCCTCCTCTGTCAGAATGTAAAGTTCTCCAGTGAGAAGGAATGTTTAGTCCACAGTCAGGAGACAGAATCAGTGGAACAAGTAAACTGTATTAACTTATTTGCCTCTTAGTAACCGTGCTAAGGAGCTTGAAAACTGCCAGTCAGCTGTTGTTTCTTAACTTTCAGTAACTCTTTAATGATTTGAAATAATGTAAAATGGAGGTGGTAGCTTGTTCCCAGCTGACCGGTGGGTTAGTGGTTGGCTCACCTGATTCAAGTTGTCCACAGTGAGAGTGATCTTGATGTCACCAAGCTTGTCACTTATTGCAAAGTCACAGCAGGGTCTTTGTCTGCTGTGACTGGGTCATCATACAGACTCAGCTCTGTAATTGCATATTAACACCTGGACATCAGTGGCATTGTTGGTTTGGTCCATGTTTAACTTTCCGATTACATTTCAGTCTATATATACGGTTCCTATGCAGCGTGGAAATGTCTGGAATTTGATGTCCAGGTCTGGTTAAGTATGGGAAACGATACTGTATGTGTTTCTAGACTATTGCCCCAGTCTCTTTCGTAAAACAAGAAAAACAACAACAAGAATTTCTAGAAAGAAATGAATCTTACAATAAGTTTTTCACAGCCAAAATATTTACCACACCGTGAGAGAAGCACAGCCAGAGCAAGCAATGCAAGAAGAACGTCACACAACTAGCGGCAGAGATGCCTCCACACCTGTGGACATCTCAGATGTAAAAGATATTCTTGAAATGCCATAAAAAGCTCATACCTTTATGACTGTGTTCATTGCTTCCGCGGACACGATGAATGAACAAGGCTGCACAGACTCCGTTACAATGTAATTATTTATCGTTGAGCTTTTTAAACTCACTTTTTATTCTAATTTCTAAAAAAAGAGACTGAAAATTCGGGGGAACATTAACAGAATATTTATTTGGTATGTTATGTAAAAATGATACAAGTATTGGTGGCAGTAGTGTTTCTGGCTGCTGATTAATGTTTTAGCTACGCAGATTTAATACTGTATATTGTACTTTTGGTGTTGAGTGATTGGGATGAGATCCATTATCTATGGCTGCAGTCCTCAGACAATTATTTGACACCCTAACATACATAGCATAGTCAGAATGTAACATACATGAAACCATTTACTGACACAGTAACCATCAAGCTATTGCCAAAAATGAAATGTTTGAAATGTCTGAAATGTTTACAGAGAAGTCTGGAAACGTATGAAAATTTGAAACTAAACTGTGTAGGAACCCTCTGTATAGGCATTTTAATAGACTGGTAATGGAAGCTGTCCACTACCAGAGCTACACTAAATGAATGGAACCAAACCAAACTTTACATTTTATCCTGTATATATGCTGGTGTTCAGTACTTTCAAATACTGTATTTTTCCGGGAAAAAAAAACAAGTATTTCATCCAGTCGTCTTCTAGTGGCTGTAGACCAAGACCTGTATTCAACAATAGGAGGGAGTTTTGGATCACACTTGGTGCTGCACTGCGGATTTAAGATATTATTTAATTGTGCAAATCTTGGTTGGGCTAAATCTCCCACCTGTAAGAGCGCTCTTTTCTAGCAGTAGAAAGCAGTCTGAGACGCAGGCGTGAAAGCTACGGACCTTTCATTTTATCTCCTACCACCCTCCACAGTCACTCTGCCTTGGCATGATCTCTGTCACTAGAAGGGGACCAAGAACTTTGTACTAATCAGGATTTTATATTTCTACTATTTATGATGTTGTTATGGTGGGTTTTTATAAATGATCTGTACCACAGTGGTTTTTGTTTTAGTTCTATAAATGTCAACTCTGCATTCAAAGAAACAGCATCACTGTGTCTTTTTTTTCTTCTCTCCACTGTATATATTCATAACGTGTGTTATTATGGGTTGAACACTTTCCAGAAAGCAGCAGTGAATTTTCATTGCTCATTTCCCCAAATACAGCACAGTTTCTTTACTGACAGTCACTAATGGGTGTGATTTCTCACAGACCAGTGTGAATAAAACAAACATGGCTAACATGGTAATGGTGGTAATGTAACGTTAATCAGTTACAATTAAAACACTAGTTGCTGTTTGGCTTTGGTGACAAATAGTCAAAGTCAACTTTATTGTCAATTCTGACATGTGCAACACAATCACAGGATTGAAATTTCTTTCCTCAAAGGCCTACGGTGCAGCAACTTAAATATGAGATTTAAAAAAAAAAAAAAAAAAGAAGAAGAAGAAGAAGGAATAAAACCATCCAGCTACTGCCAAATAGAGTCCTGAGTTAGTGTGTGCAGGGAGCAGAACGGGGAGAGAGGGGGCAGAGCAGGTAGAGAGCTGAGCTTCCTGACAGCCTGGTGGATGAAGACTCCATAGTCTTCTCCCTGATGGCAGCAGACTGAGGGAGTTGTGGCAGGTGAGAGAGGTATTGTAGATGTCCTGGAGGGAAGGGAGAGAGACGCTGATTATCTTCTCAGCTGCTCTCACTATGCGCTGGAGGGTCTTACAGCAGGACGCGGTGCAGGCGCCTTACCACACATTGATGCAGCTGGTCAGGACGCTCTCAGTTGTGTAGAATGTGCACATGATGGGGGCCGGTGCTCTGGCTTTCCTCAGTTTGCAGAGAATCAAGGGTGTGCTGGGTCTTCAAGGGACGTCTGTATACTCGCCTATACGTCTGAACCCCTGTTTTAAGCCGGTCCTGATGGATGCTGTCTTTGTACAGTGGTCAGAGAGGGGCCTGTCCATAGTAAAAGATTTATATATTGGTAACAAGTTTGCATTTTTTGCACAACTTCAGACAAAATTCAATCTTCCCTCTGGACATTTTTTTCCGATATCTGCCAGTTAGAAACTTTATTCGACAATTTATACCAAATTTTGAAACAACGCCCTAGCATCGTGGTTTTTACAACCTTACGCTCATAAATCCCTCCCCTAAACAACTGATCTCACGGTTTGTTGATCTTTTCTCACTGGCTACCTCCTCCCTACATATCAAAGAAGCATGGAGTAGGGACACCGGGGAGGAGATTTCAGCTGAGCTGTGGACAAAAGGATTGGAGAGGATTAAATCATGCTCAATAAACGCCAGACTCCAACCCATTCATTCATTCATCTTCTGTAACCGCTTTTCCTGTGAAGTGTCGATACAGCCTGTTGCCTAGATTCAAATTTCTGGCACGTATACACTGATCAGCCACAACATTAAAACCACTGACGGGAGAAGTAAATAACATTGACCATCTTGTGACAATTCAACGTTCTGCTGGGAAACGTTTGGACCTGGCATTCATGTGGATGTTACTTAGACATGTAGCACCCACCTAGACCAGACCAGGCACCGAAATGAAAATGAAAAACGGCTGTCAGAATTAACACTGGCTCAAAATCACTCATTTCTTTCCATCCACTACTAACTTTCTTTCACCAGCACTAAACAATATAGTAAACCCTTTCACTTGTTCCTCCAACAACTCCCCTTCAGCAGTTCAGCAGATCCAGAGTAACATTAGCATTCATCTTGAGTCATGAGTCCAGTGCTCCCTTTCCTTTTAGCTCTTAGCAGGTAGTGCACAGAGGCTTTATTAGAGCCTTTCTACAGAGACACCTGCCTGCTTCACGAGGAAAAATAAAGTCGATGATTGACAATTAGCTCTGAGCTGGTGCGTATTTGGTGATTTCAGCACCATGTAATTAGTAATCAATCGAAAAATGGTTCAGAATATTTTAATTGAGCATGAATATTCTCTATGATATTAAATCTGAGACAAAGGAGCTAGAGCAACAAATGCTTGATACTCACACTATACTATACTAGCTCACATATGATTGAGAGAGAAGCCAGGACTTGGTAAATGCTTTACCCTTGTATTGGAAACACTCAGAATGACTGAGACCAGACACATCTCTGGCTTTGTTAGTGTGCGTTCATAAAACAGTATATTGACACTTTAGACATATAAAGCTGCTAAAGTATTCACTATGGTGCCCTTGAGATGACAAGCAACACAAAGCGCCCACACACTCAAGCTGTTCGCTGTGGATGATAGTGTGTGTGGGTGCGTTTGTGTGAACACAAAGCCTGGAGCCTAGTTCACTGTGATCCTTTTTTTTCCCACTGCCTTTCGGATTAGAGCAGTGACGGCACACACCAGGACGGCTCCTCCTTGTATACGTGTACGCATGAATGTATCACTGCCTCAAACAATGTGACAACTACTCACTGTGTTGTGAAAAGGAATTGAATTGTGGCCTCGAGCTGCACTTAGATGATGTTTGTTTCTTCTGGTATAACCAGTTTAAGCGTGACTGCAGGCAGACAAGGCCAATAAAGGACCCTGACACACGGAGGGCATTGCCATCACTACAGGCTGTCGGTCTGTTTGCCATTGGTTTGTTTCATCTTCAGTGGCTTCCCTCTTTCATGGCGTGTGTAAAGATTCATGATAGATTTTTTACAAAAGGAAATTATTTCAACTCAAGGTCACCTTTTCTTGTCTTTATCAAGTTTACTCCCTTTTCATAGAGAATGCTGCTGCAGTATGAAAGTTCAGTTGCAATGTAGTCACTCACATGATTGTGTATTATCACGTGAAATAGGTTTATGGAGGTTGAATCTGATCTTTCTTAAGGTGCACTGTCAGAAACGTATTATGCTGGACTGAATCTACACAATTTATTTTAATGGTAATATGTCTTTCTGATTTAAAAACAAAATTCAGTCTTTTGCCATCGTAATTACTATATTTTGTTCTTTGGGAGAGGATTGGTTGTTGATATGTTAATCTTTGATGGAGTTATCTTGAATATTTTGAAATAAAAGATAAATAGAGGTTAGTAATTGATCAGTGTATATTTGATTGGTTGAGTGATGATGCAGGTACTGGGAAGGCTGCCAGCATGTACTTGAACAGTGAACAGGATGTACTGGTGCCACTTTGTTTGCACTGTGAATCATTATGTGATCTTTGATCACTGTTGAAGATAGATTTTACCAATCAGACTGTGTAATGAAACTATGAGTGACGTTGGTCATGACTGGTGAGGTTTATATTCAAAGCCTGCTATTAAAATGTAAAAGGCAGCTGTAATTGCGTGGACAACATTCAGCAACGCAAAGACCTGAAGGTATTTAATGTATTTGCTAGAATGTGTGTTGGAGGAATATGCTTCCCGTGGTCTCAAGCTCAACGTGAACCCGCTGCTCTCAGTCACTTCCTGGCTCTGACTCATCACCCAGCTTTCATTAATCATGGCAAAAAAAAACAAAAAAAAAACACCCTGGACAGGTCTCCAGTCTATAGCAGGACTAACACAGAGAGACAGACAACCATTCACACTCACATAATTAACCTGACAAGTCCAATGTCTTTGGATTCGAACCCAGAACCTTCTTGCTGAAAGTTGTTAAAAAAAATTCCCATGTTAAAGGCAAGTTCATTGCAATATGTTGTGCACTAATGTCAGTAGAATTTATAAAATTATACTTCTGTCTTAAGTATGTTTTAATATTAGTGAACTGTTTTTGGTAGGTGAAAGTATGCCTGAAAATGCAGGGAACATACGTACTTAATTTAGTTAAATCCAGGTTTTGATGGAAAATACTGTGATGACACTGGCATTGTTTGGCATATTAGGCGATACAGATGGCTGGAGGAATTTCAAGATGGACTAAAAATTAGAGGATCTGTCCAAAACCTTAATTAAGTGAACTTCAGGGGTTCTGGATACCCATATTGTATGGCCCATGGAAGGAATATGACCGGGGGCAACACATTTTGCAACACTACAGAAATAACAGCGTTCTATTGCCAGCAAGTAGTAATGGAAAGCTCAAGTCTTCCTGTTAAGGATGGCACTGTATTCATAATATATATTCCAACCTTCACTTTGCAAGAAAAACTAGCCCACATGCATGTGTGCCGTATTTTGGCTGTGTGGTGACGATCACTGAGTAAAGCTAATACTGCTGTGCCACTGGTCAGTAATTTATAGGCATGTCATGTTTACAGGACAAATAACTGTAAACTGTTCCCCTAAATCAGATAAACATCTGGAAGACTGGATCATTCCAGGGCAATCAGTTTGGTGGTCACTAATAATGAATGCACAACCCATAGCACACAGTAGCAGATGGCTGAACCACCATAATTACACCATAGTGTTGATTACATTTAACAGAGGAAACTTTAAGTTATGAATTGGACCATAGCAATAATAGAAGTGACACGAGGTTATGTGCAACCTCCGTGATGAACTTGCAAAATAGGTTTGTAATAAATGTAATGGATTGTTAGCAGAGTTACATTGGAGATGTGTGCTGAAATGTAATCTCAGTGGAGAAGTAAGAAACCATGCCAAAGTGTGGAACTAATTAAAAGCCAAAGGTATGAACAGTATAGGACTGGTTTAATAACCACAATAAGTTTGTCTTAGTCACAACACAAGAATTCTACAGTACAGTGCCACCCACTGACCACTGGTACCAGCAGAATTATGCTCCAGGCTACTCTGGATGGTAGCTGCTGCCGTCAGGATTAGGAGCTCAGGGACAAGCAGAACCAAATGGGGACCACTTTCTAGCACCAATCTCACCAAGGCCACTGTTGGTATACCAGCTGTTCTGGGATACCCCTGTCAGAGATGCCAATAAATACCAACTCTGCAGCACAACCAAGCTATGATGACCTCTAGGTTATATAGGGTTACACCACTGATTCTTCTTCAAGCCACAAACAGCCATGACATGAGCATGTCTTTGGACGGTGGGAGGAAGTCCTGGATTTTGTTCCTGTTTTGTAGTTTGCCATTAAATTTCACCTTGAGTTGCTCACCTTGCCTCTCTTTACCGTGTGCCTTGTGTTTTGATCCACCTCCTCTCTCTTTTTATTAATACACGTCTTACACAACTGTAGGCCTCCCTTTTATTTCTAAAACTGCTGAGGAAACCAGGTTTAAAGGAATCAAACTGGGCTGGTCTGATTCGTATTTATTGTGTCGTCACTGATTCTTCCACCTATACAAAAGAATGCTTTCAATGGCAGTATCTGTAAAAACAGCATAGAACTACGTACATGTTGTTTCGATCCAGTTATGTTTGAATCTTTGAAGCCATATGAAGCTAATCAGTGTCAACATTTGAACTAAAAACATAAAGGCTTGGATAACTTTCCATTTCTACTTTCTCACGCAAAACTGAAGTTATTATATTTGGCTCTGAACACCTTGGAAACATCATGTAGTTTCTCTGGATGGCATTACCTTGACCTCCACTTCAAACCATGAGGAACCTTCTGTAATCCAGTTGAATGGCATTTGACTGGATGTAAATGAAGTGAATATAATTTAAGGGTCTGTAATCATAGGTCACACAGAGCATTTTTAACTCTCTCTCTCTCTCTCTCTCTCTCTCTCTCTTGCTCTCTGTGTGTGTGTGTGTGTGTGTCAGCAGAGTGGACCTCAGTCCCAGCCCATTAGCGCAGCTATCAGTCCCAGCTGTAACAAATGGTGCAGACTGTCTCAATCTGCCCATTTGTTTCTGTGAGAAATAAAGAGATAAATACATAACGTCTCTACTCTGAGACCAAAACAACTTTTAAAGGTTTTTACGACCTACGTGGTGGGTTGTGTGATTGTGCTTGTGCGTGTGGGCTGCAGGATAATGAGTCAACAGAGAGTCCAAAGCTCAAAGCAGACATCTGAAATGCCTGGCGATAACGGTGAACTGAGCACCAGAGTAACTATAAATGAAGCCATGTACGAGATTGATCTCATATGAGCCCACTTTTGAAAGGGATGAGGAAATTAAAGGGACCACAGCAGTCTGATCTGAACGGTATCTATCAGACAGATTCTAGGTTGTCAACAATGATTCTTTCACTTCTACAAAAGTTAGTCCTGGAGATATACATGGGTCTGTGCTAAGACCAATACTCTTCACATTATACATGGCCCTCAAACTCCAAGCATGCCTTAAAGACATAAAGCATTGGATGACCTGTAACTTCCTACTGTTCCTACAAAACAAAAGTCATTGTATTTGTCCCTAAACACATCAAGAATTCACTATCTAATCATATAGTTTCTGGATGGTATTACCTTGGCCTCCAGTACTACTAGAAGAAACATTAGCATTATAGTATTTGACAAGGACATGTCCTTTAATTAGCGCATAAAACAAGTCAACGTGACAGCCTGCTTTAACCTCCATGATATTGTCAAAATTTTAATTCCTAACTACCCCTTTAAAACGCAAAGGTGTTCGAGGTGTTACATTGTGTATATACAGTCAAATGCCACAGTCATATTTATGTGTAGGACTAACCAAAAAGGCATGTACACAGGGGTGATGACAGCAGCAGGAATGAAGCTCATAGTGGTGTAGCGGCCAAAATATGTCTGGGTCTTGTCCAAAACCGGATTAGCTGTTACCCCTACTTCCATTTTTAATGTTAAGCTAAGCTTTACTGTGATGGATTCCCTCAAATTTTGCTTAAAGGAAGGAGAAGATTATGATCAGAGTTTTAGAGTGCCATAAATAAACATGTTTAGCATTTGCTGCGACACAGTCAACCATTCTCATAAGTAACAAACCAACATACAGCCACGTCAGCGGCGTGTATAAAAACTGTCCTCTCCTTGTTATTACTTCCATACTTGTTTTGAGGTGAAAGAAGAAGAAAGAAAGAAAATCACGGTCTGGTCCTGTTTCTTGTTCTGTCCTATTATCATCTGCTGCAATGACCCAGTTTCTTTAAATAGACCATTAAACTTTCTTCTTCTGTTAAGCAACGCTAATGTAGAAGAGTGGACAAAAGCAGAGAGAATAAACAAAAAACTAAGGAGAAAAAAAATGTTTGTCTTTACTTTTAATTGACCATGGAGACTAGAAAAAAAGAGCAGAGTACTTTCCTCTCTATTGTCAGGGAAATCTGTAAAGAAGCAATTTCCGCTTAACCACTCTGAAAACAATGGGCACATTCGAGGAAACATGTAACTTGGGATTATATGAAAAAAAACTAAAAGATATTTTTGAGCTGTAAGAAAGCTAGTTGTCAGTGGAATCTGACACTAAACATTAACCACGGATGGTTCCCTGCATGTCACTGACTGGGATATGGAACAAATGAAACTTTTCTGAATGGTTTGATCATTTAAAAATTGCAATAATTGCTTTTGCTGTGTCCCTCAAATGGATCTTTAGATCTGTCCAATTTGAACATCACTATGGTTCATGATAAGCGAACAGTCAAGGAAACATCAACAGGCTTGAGAGAATTGCTTTGGTTATTATTAAATAAGGTAAGGCTTTGCTCTCTTAGAATTTCATCGAGCGCAGAGAAGAACTGAGCATAGACAGATGGGATGAGTTTCAATTCCTGTAAGGTTCACATGGCACAGCAAGGGTCGACTTCCTGCTGACTTGCTGTGCCTTGCTGTATCAATAGGACCTTGAAAAACATGTAAAACATGTTTTTTGCAGTATCCCGTAGATGCTGTTAAAACATTGATTAATTAATGTTACAAAAGGATATGAATGATCATTAAATTCTATGTTGTTCACAACAGTGACGATGAGTGCTGCCTATTATCCAATATATATATATTTTTTTGTTTGTTTGTTTTTAATCGGAGTCCCTGGTGAAGAAGGCATCGTCTGTGAAATGAGCACCTGAACAGATTATGCTGTGGGGTTTTCTGTCTCATTTTCAGCATCCACTGCTTCAACCGTGCCTGATCATCAGAAACTGTGCAAGACGGATTTGTAGTTGCTATCATGAGCTTTCATCAGCTGTATTAAGGCTTGTTCTTTGGGTTTCAGGCACTGGGCATCAACTGGATGTGGTATTGAATAGAAATAAAATTTTACTGGATTTAACTAAATTAACAATGGCCAGTAGAATGTGAGTGTGTCATAATGCCTGGCTTGATTAAAGTTACACATTTCAGACAAAATCTGAACTTATAAAACTAATAACTTAGCTGCATAAGTGTCCACACAATTTTATGTGATACAGTATATACCTGTCTTAGCCCGACTCCTATTCACTCACACTGCACAATTAACCTTTAAATAAGAATATCTGTGCAGCATTTGTTAATACACAGGATTAGATGTTACAATCCCTTGTGCCAAGATCCCAGGCAAAACACATTTAAAGGCCCTGTCCAACTGGGAAATCCTAACAAACCTACAAACATGAGATATGACGATTAATCCTACAATCTGAAAATGAACTAAGTAAATGCTGCTGGCTTGTACGGCCCACAGAGCAGCAGACAGTTCAAGTCTTGGGAAATATAAGCTAACCAAATGCTGCTGGCTTGTATGGCCCGTTCAGCAGCCAACCAAACTAAGAAATATTACAACCAACCAACATGAAGACATCAGATACTTGGCCTAGTCAACAGCAGTGTGCAGCACGTCATCGGGGTTTTCAAGTGGGCACCTCCCTTCACCGATGTTTCGTTAAGTTAGGCCCACTGCTCAGCCCCGTTTTTCTCACCATTCAGTGACTATCAACAACGAATATTTCAATAATTTAGCCTAGTCCTTTTATGTGGCAATCAAACATACCTGATACATACCGGTACTATATTTTGGCATTTCTTCATCAGTCGTGATGTCATGATGAATAGCACTGCCTTGTCATCTTGCAAATATAAAATGTTGGAAAAATTACTTCAAATGAATACTGCATTTGAAGAAGGATTTTGAACAGGCACACATACAAAAATCCAAAGTCAGGAACTTGTGTAAAATGTCTTTAGGGTTTCAGTGGTAACCATCCTCATAAATTCAATTAAATTCAATTAAAATTTGGTCAATAATACAAAATCTGACATCAGATAAAAACTACCCTGCTTGGCACATTATATCAACATCTGTTTTTTAGAAATCTGTTTCAGTTTCTTTATTATTAGTAAGCTCTAGTGTCGTGTTTAATAGTAAGTGACAACACTCTGATTTATTCTACTGCAGAAAGTTGTTCATGCTCATGAGCTTGCAAAAGACAGTCCCACTGAGGGATAACTTAAAAGGATTATCTTATCTGCTCCAGTAACCTGTAGTGTGTTGTTAAGGTTTCTACTCACTGCTCATGGGACCATTTAGCCAACTTTTGTCACACTCTATGTTATATTGTGTTCTCTTTAATATTTTAGTCACTGATTAGACACTAGCAGGTCCTATTTGTGAACCTGTACACATTTTCTGCCAACCTCATCTTTTTGCATAACATTTTTTCCGGGCCTCTCTTTGCTGTCCTCTGACGTGATTGTTTCACACGCACACATTGTGGTGAAGAAGTTTCCAATTCAGCAATCAGACTAGTAATGTGTTCAGGTTGACATTGTTCAGTATGTGGATCTAGTGCTGAGTTGGACCAGCCAGCTGGTGACAACAACACAAAAATTAAACTCAATATTTAAAATATATAGTTACCCCTTGCATCATTTGCATTCATCAGAGTGAATATGTGCTGAATTTACTCATTGCATGGCGTGTTCATTGGGCCACTGAAGCCCAATAAACTGACCCTGAGAACTCAGAGCCTTTTCTGTTTTTTGAAGCTAAAGCACAAACATTTTGACCAAGTTAAAACATTTACAACTTGAACCCTCTTGGTGGGTGTCTAGCTGACCCTACACCTGATGCTCTGACTCATTAAGTATTCCATTTTCATTATGGTAGTGTCTAAGTGTGAGTTAAGCTTATGGCATTCTGTGCCATTGTACTCTCTCGCTCTCTCTCTCTCACACACACACACACTCCTTCTCTCTTTATGTGTTTGTCTTTCTAACACTCCTTCCCAGTTTCCTCCCCATATGAGTAATAAATCCGTGTTTCCTAATCATTTCCATTTAACAACACGCTGAATAAATGCGCAAAAAACAGCATCTATATCCCCAGATGTAGATGTAATGCGTGTGTGTTTGTGTCTAATAGCTCAGCAGAGTGTGAAAAATGGAGATGGGTGATATTTCTTCCATACACACTCTGCTCCAGCTCTTCTATTTCACCATATGGAGCCATAACGCAATTTATGAACAGTCTACACCGGTCGCACACCCACACCCATACCCACCCCACACACAAATAGAATCCACAGATACCGCTCACGTGTTCCATAGGGCCACAGAGGGACCATAGAAGGAACATATGTCACATGTAATAAATGAATGTGTTGTGTCAACATTTAGCCCTGCAGTCTGTTCATCGTGTATGTGTGTGACCATCCATGTGTGTACACACATTGCTACTTTCTTTCCATAACACTGGACCTGCTCCTCTGCATCTCTCTTTATGTCATAAGCTCCAAGGGATGGCCAGCTGGCAGGTGCTGCACAAATACAACAACAGCACAAATCCAACATACACTGTTCATCCCAGACATTGTGTTTGTGTGTGTGGAACGGTGTTGTTTAGGGACCCATTTTGTCTGTTTTGAAAGACTCAGCTGCTCTGTTGTGCTTCACTTCCTACATCATTGGTGCCAAAGGGTCCCAGTGCCAAGCTGTGTGTGTGTGTGTGTGTCCAGGTATCTGATGAACTGTATAGTGATGACACAGTGGAAACACACACACAAACACACACGCACACACATTTGGATGGCTATCTTAGTGAGGACATTCATTGACATAATGATTTCCTTAGCCCCTTACCCTATCTCTAACCATCTCAGCTAAGTGCCTAACTCTAACCCTACCCTAACTGTAACCTTAACCCTAAAACAGACTCTTAACCGTCAAACAACCTCCTAAAGTTGCAAGATGTTGCAAGATGCCAAGATGTCCTCACTTTGCACAAATGTCCCCACTCCGATGGTGTAAACCTCAGAAAGATAGGTACAAGAGCACACATGCAATCAGTATACAGTTAGAGATGAAGGAGGTTTGTTATGAACCACACCTTAACTCTTGTAATATAGCACCCCTCCATTTTCATTTGGCTGTTAAGAAACTGCAAGATATTTTTGTTTTACAGTCTGAATATAATATGCCTTTTTAAAAATGCCATTTGAAAAGGAATATCTAACCATTTTCAAAGCATAGGTTCATAGTTCATAGCTGTCATAGCTGCATGTATAGTCCAGTATATAGAACTTCAAGTGTTACACATCTCTTACTGCTTTGGGCACACTTAGATGCATTAGAGTTCCAAGTCTCAGTTTCCATTTGAAAGGTCTGTGAGGGGCGAATATTTTAAAACATTGTGCCCAAATTTAGGGGTTCAGAAGTAATCAAAGGCTGAGTGAGCTTTACCAGGGAAGCCACAGAACATCTGCTGATGTCTGTGGTCCCAAGATTTTAGGCAGCTGATTTCACACTAAATACTAAATATGAAGATTTTGTGCGTGTGTCTGTGAAATTATTTTTTAATTTTGAATCCCTACAATTTTGATGAAGGCATATTTATATTGTAATGTACAGTACAATGGCTAAGTTCTAACAACCAGGCCATATTCAGTGTGCTTTTGAACCACAATAAGATTTCAGAAGATTTTATCCAGACGTTTCCTTGGAAGAAGAGTGGATACAAGATCTGCGGTCTGAAACATCAGCTCCTCCTTCAGTTAATGCTGTTTTGTCTGCCTTGTGTCGCTCTGCCTTCAGACCAACATATCAGTTATAATTTAATCTAAATGACATTTGGGAAAGGATGAAATCTCAGCAGTGATAAACGGTGATAGCACTGATAAAACACTAGCAAGTCCTATTTGTAAACCTGTACACATTTTCTGCCCACCTTGTCTTTTTGCGATATTTTTTCGGGCCTCCCTTTCCTGTCCTCTTTCATGATTCCATGATTTCATAAGATGTTCAGTGTACAGCAGGTTTGCACAAAGCTTCCACAGCTACGCACTGGTGTGACAACTAAAGGCTCCCCAATCAACATTTCTCATTTAACAACGCGAGCAAGAGAGTGGCAAGTTCATCATTTTTATAGTAACTGGAACAGCTCCCTGGAGCCTCCCAGTTAACCCTATTGAGACCGTCTATTAGTCAAAGTGTACTGCCACCACACACAACGGATGTGTGCACTTGTCTGACCTTGTAGGCTAATGAAAGTCCTTAATAACCTGCCAAGCTATTATGTGGTTGGTTCACTGTCATCGTGCACGACCTAAATAATTTCAGCAGCCATGCTTTTGACAAAATTTCAACCTAAATGTTTACCTTGTCATCATTTCAGTTTAAATTTTCACATTCAATAAATCAACCTGGACTTTCCTTGGAGGTCTCAAGGTTGTAAAATAGTGATTCAGCCCTCTAAGTGGATGTCTAACATGCCATCACAGCTTTCACTAGTCTTTGGGGGCTCCAGAAAAAAAATAGTCCCTTCACATGAAAATCAACTGATCACAGTATTCAGTATATCAGTATATATAGTATATACACTATATTACCAAAAGTATTCGCTCACCTGCCTTTACTCATTCTATGAACTGAAGTGCCATCCCATTCCTAACTCATAGAATTCAATATGATGTCGGTCCACCTTTTGCAGCTATTACAGCTTCAACTCTTCTGGGAAGACTGTCCACAAGGTTGAGGAGAGTGTTTATAGGAATTTTTGACCATTCTTCCAAAAGCGCATTGGTGAGGTCACACACTGATGTTGGTCGAGAAGGCCTGGCTCTCAGTCTCCGCTCTAATTCATCCCAAAGGTGTTCTATCGGGTTCAGGTCAGGACTCTGTGCAGGCCAGTCAAGTTCATCCACACCAGACTCTGTCATCCACGTCTTTATGGACCTTGCTTTGTGCACTGGTGCACAGTCATGTTGGAAGAGGAAGGGGCCCGCTCCAAACTGTTCCCACAAGGTTGGGAGCATGGAATTGTCCAAAATGTTTTGGTATCCTGAAGCATTCAATGTTCCTTTCACTGGAACTAAGGGGCCAAGCCCAGCTCCTGAAAAACAACCCCATACCATAATTCCTCCTCCACCAAATTTCACAGTTGGCACAATGCAATCTGAAATGTACCGTTCTCCTGGCAACCTCCAAACCCAGACTCGTCCATCAGATTGCCAGATGGAAAAGCGTGATTCATCACTCCAGAGAACGCGTCTCCACTGCTCTAGAGGCCAGTGGCGGCGTGCTTTACACCATTGCATCCGACGCCTTGCATTGCACTTGGTGATGTGTGGCTTGGCTGCAGCTGCTCGGCCATGGAAACCCATTCCATGAAGCTCTCTGCGTACTGTACTTGGGCTAATCTGAAGGTCACATGAAGTTTGTAGCTCTGTAGCAATTGACTGTGCAGAAAGTCGGCGACCTCTTTGCACTATGCGCTTCAGCATCCGCTGACCCCTCTCCGTCACTTTACGTGGCCTACCACTTCGTGGCTGAGTTGCTGTTTTTCCCAAACGCTTCCATTTCATTATAATAGAGCTGACAGTTGACTGTGGAATATTTAGGAGCGAGGAAATTTCACGACTGGATTTGTTGCACAAGTGGCATCCTATGACAGTTCCACGCTGGAATTCACTGAGCTCCTGAGAGCGGCCCATTCTTTCACAAATGTCTTGTTTCACAGTCTGCATGCCTGAGTGCTTGAATTTATACACCTGGGGCCAGGCCAAGTGATTAGAACACCTGATTCTGATCATTTGAATGGGTGAGCGAATACTTTTGGTAATATAGTGTATATGGTATGCTCATGCATGGCGAAACTGAGACATCAGTTTCACCTAAACAAACCTATTTTTCAATGCCATAGTGATATAAAATCTATGGAACCTCAAAAGTTAATGGTTGGATTAAGTAAAGTAAGTATTTAAGTATTTCCCTAACCATAAGTTCAAATTCTTAGCAGACCTTAACCAAGAAGTGACAAAATCAGTCAAAATGCACCATGCATTATTTTGGAAGGTACTGACAAACCACCTATCCTATCTTCCTCAGGAATGTTGCACACATGTCTCTGACAAACTGAAGCTACTTCATAGAGTGATTGCCAGTTTGGAAATTTCCAATTCAAGTAGGTAAACATTTCATCTGTTATTCAACGAGGAATTTCACTAATCCCACTGACATGACAAATAGTTTTAATTATATTTAAATGTAAATATGCGTCCTTTAGTTTAAAATAGAGAAGATATAAATTAGTGCATGTTTATCTATACAGGAGCGGTATGCTTGTATAAGGATGTTTGATCCTCCTTCTTCCAAGTGCATGACACCAGACTGGAGATGAAGTAGCCTGCAGGGCATGAAATAACATCCATTTCTGTGAATAATGTAGGTGTTGTACCAACTGATCTTAAAGGGGAATTACCGTTTTTTACAACCTGGACCTTATTTCTGGCATAAAATACGATCGTTTACTGACCCATATAACTTTGGTGTCATTTGGAGTCGTTCGGATGACATTTAGATCCGTGTATATAGTCCGTATACTCTGGCCCTAAACGGTAAGGACGTCAATCATAAACAAAGTCGTCGTCCACAACCTCAGAATCAGAAAAATATTCAGCCATGTTTCAAAAAACTAGCAGTAGCAAATTACAGGCACTCAGCGCTCAGAGATGACATCATCCAGGTCAGAGGTTAGCAGGTCAATCTACAGACCCTGGATGATGATAACAGGTAACTCCAGACTCAACGGGGAATAGCACTACCGTATCATAACAAAATATTGGTGAAATGAATGAGTTTCATGGCAGATAATGTGTTATTTAGAGGCTGCGTTTTGGTGCCCCAGTCACTCCCACTATATGGATATATGTGGATCTAAATATCATCCGAATGACAACAAATTTATATGGGTGAGTTTTACACTTGTCCAAAATTTCCTGGACAGTTTGTAATAGCAAGTGAAAAAACATGATTTTATGAATGATGGCCTATGTGGAATGTATTTTTATTAATCTCCAGAGATCCATCCTTGTTCTCTCTTATATTTAACAAGCTTATAGACTGGCCTCCTATGGTCCACAGAAGAAGTATTAAATGATTAGGTTTTTAAAAGATGAATCATTTACTCTTGTCTTCAAAAACACAGTCAGTTATCAATTGTATTATGAACAAAAACAAGGTGTCTATTTATTTGTTAAATCGCATGTCTGTTTTATTAGCCAGCTTCAACTGAACCAAATGTCCTTAATAACCACAAGATGCAGTTCTCCTGCTTTTTGTAGTATTACGGTAGGAGGCGGGTCTTCTCGGAGCGTGGCTGGCCGTCTGGGCGTATTTTGTCTTTGTGTATGTGTTGTCTGTCGGTCGCTTGTCCTGTCAATGCAAGGCGCCAGCGCAGCGTCGAGGAGGAGAGCATTGCATGTTGTTTAAATACGGGATGATTTGCGTTTCCCTGTCGGTCCCGTTGGATTTCCGGCGTGTCGTCGCTTGCAGCTGCACGGGTCCAGATTAGAGCCCCAGGAGCCTCTGCAGCAGCAGTAAGGTCAGGAGCGGAGGATTGAGTCAGCGGAGGCTGAGCCGGAGCGACCCCGTCCAGGCGCCGGGACCCCACCCGGCCGCTGCCTCGGCGCTCAGCTGGAGCTCAGCGACTGTCCCAGCTGTCAACCAGGTAACACGGAGGGCTGGATGTGTGCGTGGCAAAGAGTTAGTTTGCGGTGACCCTGCAGTTGTTTTGCTACCTGAGATACCCCGTTTGGTTCTATCATACTGGTGTAGAGATGCGATTTTAGTCCACCGTTTCGTGTCCACTAAATTATTAAGATCACACTATTGGTGCCAGTTCATGAAAGTTTAATAGTGGATTAGACCCACACCAGTAACTGACTGCTGCTTCCTCAGCTTTTACCTTCAGTTATAAACTAAGCTTTTATACTAAGCTAGATATTTCACTACATAGAGGCGAAGTACAAATGCAGCCTGAAAATATTACCATTATAATAACAGTGTGTACTCTATTTCCTACAGGGCTATGTTTAATCACAATAGAAATACACAGACATACCCACAGTCATATGTCTGTCATTTCAGTGGACCTTAAACTGATTTACATTTATATCCTAGAGACATAGCCTAAGCATAACTTTCCCCAAGACTTTTTGTCAACGTTTTGTCTCCCAAAGGAAAGTGGGCCCCTGTGGAAACACATTCAAGTTCTTACATCAGGAATAAGACGAGCACACACAGCATAGCTCTACTAATGGGGCAGTTTTGTAATTTATAGAGTGACCAGTGCATCCTGAACCCTGAATGGTGTATGCCAGGGGTGTCAAACTCATTTTAGTTCAGGGGCCACATACAGGTAAAAAATAGTGACAGCTCCAGATTCTCCCCTTTGTTTTGGAGCAAAGCAGTGCAAGCATGTTATGAAAATGTTAAAATTTAATGAACTATCCTTTTACAAAACTTTTTTTTTTTCAAACAACCTGATATTTTTTAAGAAAGAAAAATGTGCAATTTCAACACATTGCTGCCACCTGCTGTTTAGTTCTGGGTCTCAGGGTTGGGTTCATGGACGCTCTGGCAGGACGATTTTGGTGAATGAGAAGGAGGAGGTTGAAAGTAGAAAGAGGGAAGAAGAGGCAGGAGAAAGGAGACTTCTCTCCAGCTTTCTATCTGCTCTAATTTGCTTTGACAGTGGCTCCAGTTGCCCTGACTGTTAGGAAGCCCCTATGATTGGAGAGAGAGAGAGAGAGAGAGAGAGAGAGAGAGAGAGAGACTATGTATTCTTACTGTCTCTTGAATGTAACTTAATTGGTGATTATATTGCTGCAAACCACTGTTGCAGCTTCTGCTCTGGCTAATTGTCCAATATTCTCTGTGTGGGACTGCCAGGTATTATCTTTGGGGGAAAACATTTAGAATAATAATATTTGGGCAAATATAAATGTTGCACTCATTATTGTACCCCATTCGTGAAGCTACGATTTAGTGCAGGACTGCTTTATTCGAATGTATTCATACAAGTTAATGTATGCACATGTCACTAGTGGGAGTATACCCTCCATAGCTGTACAAACTGATTATTCTGTTTGAGTATGTGAAGAATAAACAGTCTAACAGATAGAATCAGAGACAGCAAACAAAACCATTTTTAATAACAGTTTATGAATTCAAATGTAACTGGATTGATTAACATTATCATTTATTATTATTCTAATGTTTAATACTTAAGATAGTCAAGAATCCTTTGTATGCAATGACTAATTCTAATGCGGGGTTTATACCTCTGCAATTTGACGCCGTGTCTATGTTGACAGCCCAGACCCTGCGCAGACACTACACCGACCCTAGCTCCATAGCCCCGAAGTGTAACTCTGCGCTGTGACAACGCAGACCACAGGAGCTGTGATTGGTCCGCTCTGTACTAGCGTGTTTTCCGCTTTAGTATATCCGGCTGCTTTTCCATCTTTGCAGTTTTCAAATTGATTGTGCTGGATCAGTAAAGATGGAACACATCGAGGAAAGGTTAACTGAGGGGCTTCAGAGATACAGTTGCTGTTGTTGAATGTGAAACGAGAAGTAGAAAGTGAAGCAGGAAGTAGAAACAAAAATTAACCCGACTGGCACTCCCCAGATGTGGCCCAACAGTGAGCAGGATCAGCTATAGAAGAATGAGCAGATCAGATCAGTTCACACATTCAAAGAACTTACACATGCAAGGATTGTTCTGGTTAAAACTGAGAACTGTCCAAGTGAGCACGCTTGGAGCAGTGGGCAGGCATGCAAGCAGCCCGGGAAGCAGTTTTTTTGGTGAGGTTTAGGTGCTTCCCCAAGGCACCTCAACCATGGTCATCAAATGCTCCCAAAGCTGCCATGTGTTCTCTAGAGCTTGTTTGTTTTTTCTGTAGTCTGGATTGCATTTGCTTGTCCTTTTTGAAGCAGCTGCAGAGGTTGCTACACTTCATTGTAATCAACAAAATGATTTGTTTTTATGGTGAGCATACAACCACAAATTATGCTGGTAATAATTATTATTATGAATAGGTAGTAATGACAGAATTTATGACTAGTGTTTTACGACACAAAAATTTGCAAACAAAAAAAATATACGACTTCCTAATATTGGAAGTCTTCTCATAAAATGACTGTAGCTGTAAAAAAAAAAACTGAGCAACAGACGTATGTAGTAAATGTGAAAAACATGTTTCAAACAGAAGATTTAGAAACAAATACACTTTTGTGTCCTTAGCACCACGTGTTGCACTTTAGCCTAGGCCTAATGGAAAATCTTTGAAACAATTACTTTCCTCAGTGAAACAAAGACCCCCAACATATTTCTCACAGAGGGGGTTGGTTGCATTGATTTTTGCAGAATTTGCAACGGCCACGCTCGTCACATTTCACAGTCCAGTGTGCAATCTGGTCCACACAAACATCATCTGCAATTCCGACAGTCTAAGAGTGGTGTTAACATTGCTGTGAAGTGCAGATTTTTGTACACTGTACAAATGTGTTTGCTCCTTCAGTAACTCAATCATTTCTTCTGTTATAAGCTTCCTGAAATACTCCAGGGGAGTAGGAAGAGTGTCTGGAGGTGTGACACTCTGTCCTTTGAATGTGCTCTCAGGGACTGCAAAAGGTGTCTTTCTCCAAGAAAACATTTTCTTTTTTTTTCTGGTTGTTGCTGCCCATTGTACATCTTTGGCTGGGGTACTTCTTAATCAACTAAATCACTTGATTCACTACAGTCAGAATCAGTAGACTCACTTGACTCATCATTTTCCGTGTCGCTGGGAGTGTAATCAGGGTCTTCTGAGCTACTTTCACATCCCCCAAATTTACTGTCGTCTCCCTGGATGGAATGTAATGAACTTTATTGTCACTATAACAAGTACAGCGAAATTACAGCACTCAGCCCGTCCGTACATATACAGACAACACATACAATAAGACAGACATACAGGATGAGTGTTAGGTAATAGTGGGGGGAGGAAAAGGGGAGAAAAACAAGAGGAGAGGGGAGGATTAAAAAAAAGCAGCTCCCAGACTAATGCCATGAATGATGAATGCCATCCTGAACGCTGTATTGCTTCTTGTTATCCATATTACAGAAATGGCATTGAAATATGACTGGGGCGGCACAGTGATGTGGTGGTTAGCACTGATGCCTCACACCAAGAAGGTTCCGGGTTGGAATCCATGGGCCGACTGGGGCCTTTCTGTGTGAATGGTTGTCTGTCTCTCTGTGTTAGCCCTGTGATAGACTGGAGACTGTCCAGGGTGTACCCCACCTCTCGTCCAATGACAGCTGGGATAGTCTCCAGCAACGAAAACAAACTTTTTAAATTTAGCTACTTCTGTTCGATCTGTTGCAGTCTGTCACAGACATCTTGGAAATGTTGTAATGGGGACACAGCATTACAGGACCTGTACCAAGACCCACAATTAAGGATAAAACTGTATGAGGAGGTTTCCAGAACTTTTAAAGGACATGTGACACCTTAAATAAACAATATTTCCTTTCCTGGAGTAAAGGCTTGTCTTATCTTATTTGTGTTCTCTCAGCTCACATGCACACAGTGCAGCCTATGACATGCTCAGTTAATCACCCCTCAGCAGCATATAGTTAACATTAGTTAATACCATATGTGATGCCATAATGAGATAAGAGGTCTTGGCCTTTTAGCTCGTGGACCTCTTGACCAGGTGGCTAGGAAAGGAATTATGCCAACACGTCACATCATAAATATTTGAGGCTTGTCTACGATACTGAAACAGTGTTGAGGAAAGCATGAAATATACTGAGTATGTTATATGGTTCACCCAAGGTAATCGAAAAATCTCTCTTCAGTAAACAGGACATGTTTCCTAAGCTTGGAGACTTCTTATGGAGCTTCAGTCAGTAATCCAGGATGATTACCTACCTGGGTTGACCTTCCAAGACACTGTCTGCAGCATCAGACCCATAGTAGAGAGGCGTTCACATGCTGAACATAAAAAAGTCAGCAATAAACTTGAATGAACTTAGTCACAGGGCCTAAAAGAACTCAAGAATACATACACATATGACATATACCTCAGTAGACCGATATCGATATTTATAGCATCATCTAAACAAAGTCATAAGAAATGCATCCGTGTGTGTGTGTGTGTGTGTGTATATAATTCAATTCATTTATGGTCACTTACCTTACTTTGATGACTTGCACTAAATAGAGTCAGCCAGGGTTGCACAATCCAGCACTCCCACTCATCTTTATTCCCCTTCTTCAGTCGATATTAATTTACTCACTAGAGTTTTGCAGCAGCTCACGTTTGACCACGAATGCACTGGGAGATCTCAGACTGGCTGCACGTCAGTCCTTCACTCTATTGTACGTCAACCAATATGCCAAATACCATAGTGAGGACAGATAATAGACTAACATCTATAAAAAAAATTTTTTTTTTAATGCCACACAATCTATCTGCACTGCTTTCACAATCTACCACTCATACGTACTGCGCACCCCTGGTCTGGTTATACCAACACAGCACAAACTGAAACATTTATCTATCATATATGCTGAGTAAAACACTTTCTTTCTACCTAAAGGCAACCACATTTCTCCTCTACTAGTAAGCCAATAGCACAAGCAGGTGAAACACCAAAGCTGCCATTTCATTTAAGCCATGACAAGCTCTAGACCCTTGATTCCAATCTCAAGTTATCCAGATGCCCTCTTCATGTTGACACTTGCAATACTACACAAAAGAGTTGGTGCTGCATAACCTCCTGAAAAATTCTCAGACATAGACCTTGCACAAAGCCAGTGGTGAAGCCAGTTCTTGGCAATATATTTTGGACTGAATGGAGAAGGGAGAACCTCCCGACACAGCAGAGTCCTCACAAGAGGGTCAGAGGTCATCTCAATCTACAAAAAGTGTAGTGTGAATGAAGGATAGCCAGGTTGCTAGGAACGTGCTAGTGGTCCATGGCATTGGTGACATATACATTTCCAAGCCAGGACGGGATAGTGGCCATGGTTGAAGACCTTTATTGGAGGTCATTCTTGTTTTGCCATCTTAAGTGGCAGTTCAGGTAGTATGTAAATATTGATAGTGATGTGTTCTTTCTTGGTAGAAACAAGAAGTAGACCAAATGTTGCAGTGTTAAGAGAGACTTCAGCAGAGCAACATGGTGTTTTAACACCTACACCTTTGATTTGCCCCGTTGTAAGTGTTGCCTGTGAGAAATTTTCTATTTGATAAGACATACTTAATCATTTATGAGGAATATTAATCACTTGTGGAATGCGTTTATGTTGTATTTGGTTACTGCTTAGACCTCAGTAGCATATAGTTAACATTTATTATATATTGTATTATATTTTTAGCACATTGTTATCTTAGAACTGGATAAACTTATTCTACAAGAAGCTTGAAGCCTACTTCCTGACTTGTGTTTTTCACTGAGGGGGTTTGGATGCCTTGTCTAAACCAACACTGCCATGATGATAAGTCGCTCCTGTCTCCTCATTTGCCATCCTCTGTGTATGTGTTTGTGTGTGTGTGTTAATGATCCCCTTGTTAAAGTTTAATGTCTCTGTTCCACTGTTGTCAGGGAGATTTACCACTGAGCCTCACAGGAAATGTCCGCCCAACTGCTCCTAACCTGATGGCAAACACATGCTGCCACCCACACACACTCATGCACATTTCCGAAAAAGCGGAAATGCTTTAAACAAAAAAAAAGGGGATTTACTGAAACAAACAAATACTACTTAAAAAGTTCGGTTTCTGTTGGTATGGTTACAACAACCTCCAGTCATTCTGCTATTTTGCATGAATGTATTTAGATATCTATACAGAAGAATGGCTTCCACATTTAAATCCCACCTGCCAAGCTCTGATTGGCTGGTAGAAATAACTGTCAGCTTTCAGAACACCAGACCTTTTTTAATCACTGAAGAAATCAGAGATGAGGACACAGTTCAGAGAGGCGTAATAGGCTACCAGTGCTGTGAGTTTATTTGAGTTAAAAGGATAAAAGGCTACATACAGTTCACATCTCCAACAGCATTGCAACAAAACCTGTTTTCACACATGCAGCAGAAAATAGGAGTTAGTCAGACGTGTTCTCCAGG
The DNA here is from genome assembly GCF_963514085.1 of Chelon labrosus. Classification (NCBI taxonomy): domain Eukaryota; kingdom Metazoa; phylum Chordata; class Actinopteri; order Mugiliformes; family Mugilidae; genus Chelon; species Chelon labrosus. The sequence continues at coordinate 27,580,090 of NC_140339.1, read as the reverse complement.
TAAGGGTTGGTGTCAGGGTAGAGTGTACACATCAGCATCAGCATTGTATGTCATAATAGTCCATCATAATAACTAGACATAGAATACATTGTGTGTATATTTGATGTCTGTGGATGCATTTTAAGGCCTTCCCTCAAACTCACTGCCTCTTTGTTTGACATCATCGGAAAATTAAAAGACATCGGCAAAGACCTCAGAAAAAGAATTGTAGATTTCCTTGGGAGCATTTTCCAAATTCCTGAAGAAGGTGCCACATTCATCTGGATAATCAATACTGCTCATGAAGGAGATGTGCACTGTCTCCCAGGCTCCGTTCAGCTCATGTGTACACATTAGGGATACATTTGATATCCGATCACTCAGACCACAATCGGAAGTGGTCTGGGCCGCTTGTGGCCACTTTCATTCAGCGGTGTGAATACATAATGGGTCACATTAAGGACACCTATTCAGCAGGGTTACCCCATGCATGAGCAGAGTTTTGCCTCAAGCATTTAGAAAGAACAGACTACCTCTATTTTCAGTGATCATCTGCAAAGACAAATGCACCCGAAGTGATGTCTGTTCAATAGTAATGTGAGCCTTTTAAAATAGTCTCTATAGCTGTAGCTAAGCACATAATAAATAAATCTGAACAAGAATTAAGTAATTGAATATAGGTAGTCTATGTGTAATTTTGTCTAAAAAAAAAGTGTTGGTATGTGGTAAGCAATGTTCTTCTTTCACTGCTGCAAACAGTGCAGCAGCCACTTTGCAGTGCACATGGATTGTGTCAGAGTTTGAATTGTGAAAAATGACTTCAAATGTATTTGGATTCTGACTTTAACTGTATATTATACACAGTTACGTACATAAATCATTTTTACCTCTCTCTCTTTGTGTCTTCATTTCTTAGAGATGACACAGCAGAAGATGAGAAAATTGTCTGAAGAAGAGTGAATGAAAGCAGGATGTAAGAAAGGAAAAACTCACGGGAGTACCATACAAAAGAGGACAGAAACAAATCTGACTGAGGCGAGTGGGGGTTAGAAGTTCCATTAAGGAGAAGAGACAAATTAAGGGTTAGATATAGAAAAAGTTAAAAAGGACGACGCACAAAGAGACTAAAGACTGGACTGGTTAAGGGAGCAAAGAAACATCTGGATGGTGTCCACAGCTGCAGTCAGCAGGCTACCCCCTCTCCAAAGATGGCCTCCAACTTCAATGACATCGTCAAGCAGGGCTACGTACGCATGCGCAGCCGCAAGCTGGGGGTGAGTATGTGTCTTTGTTAAATCTCATATTCATCACAAACAAATATCTGACCTTTACACTGTAAAATACTTTTGTTTATTTTATGTTTTTAGATTGAATAAAAAGTTCTCGATCAATATCAATATCCCTGTTGACCAATCTGTATTTAGTCTTCCTTTGTATTTCCTACAGTGTGACTACAGATGCCAGTTTAGTAGCTAATGCTCAGGTTTTGTTTAGCTCAGTACTGTTTAAACCAGAGAGCACATTTGGAAACTTTGGCTTATAACACGTCTCCAAAAGTTTCTAGACTTCAATGGAATAGGCAATCTAACCCATAAAGAGTTAAATTTGTTCATAAATGACCCAAAGACATTATGTCAAGCATGTCTGCATTGGCATCGAACGTACGAGTCTCCAGGTTAGCAAATTACCAGTGAAATACTACAACAGTTGACCTAGCTACGTAATAGCCTATAGGCTAGACAGAGGTAAAATGATTTATGTATATGAATGCCACTGTAGCCTGAGCCCCGACCAGTACATGATAGTAGCCTACAAGAAACCTGAGCCCCACGTCAGCCTATTTTTTATATAACGTATATAAAGTTTTGCACAAGTATAGTCTACCTTGATTCTGCAAAGCAGATCAGGGTACATGTGGTAATATCAAGTTCAAAGTAAAAAATAGCTTGCTTTTGCACCCTGATAAGCTAATATATGCTTTTGTTAACAAAAGTGACTCTTTTCACACACTTTAAAATGAAGTGCTGCTACTAACACCTTAGTGTTGAGAAGCCTTCTTGCCAATATTTCTATCTTGATCGTATCCAAAGACAAAGGTAGGTGTCTGTGGGAGTCATCCATCAGAAACTCACATGACTAGCGTCTGTTTACGACTAGATACTTATCTATCGTTGGATTGATTTGTTTAAAATGTTAACACTGATATCTATCCAGTGCATGGGATTGTTTTCTTTCACAAGAAACTGGTGTCGATAATCTTCTCTGGGTAATGTACTGCCAGTCCGATAAAGCATCACTCAATAATTAAAGTACATTATGACATTTTCAAAGACAACCAAATATCATGGGCACAGTTAACTTAGCCTTTCTGAAACGATGTGACCTAACTACAGTAAATATGGTGCAGTTCTACAAGGACATTACAACTACATAAGTAAGATGTACAGTGTTTTGTAAATTTTAGCCACCTGAATGAAAAGACCAAAAATATAAGCCATGAGTTGGCTTATAGCCTAGATAATTGCCCACTGAGGAAGCTGCCCAGAGAGTTCCTGAAAGACAGCTTAGCATAGTGTCAGGATGCTGTGGTTGTCTCGGTACAATGTTCGCTGCTGCTGGAGTTTATGATCATGAGGTGCAGGCCATACCATCTGTCTAGGGAATTTACAGCCGTTGTGATTGTTGCTGTGTCCATCTTTCTGAGTGTTAATGCTAAAGACGCACTGATGAACTTCATAACGCCATCGATGAACAACAAACAACTGCCCACCCTGATGGATTTTTTTTTTTATTGTGGCTGGGGACTTAACCACACAAACTTGAAATGTGTGCTACCTGAGGTTCACCAGCATGTGAACTTGGCAACCAGAAACAATACAACCAGAGTGGCACACACAGCCACCTGACCTGGTCAGAATCCTGGGTGCCGCCTACAGATCAGGAGACGGAGCAGCCCTCAGGAAAGCTAGGACCAACCTGGCCCATGGCAGGGGAATCACCACAGATTTTAAATGAATTTCTTGAATTCGTCTCAGTCATATTAGCAGTCTACCCATTCACTCACACAAGCAATCACAAATTCACACACCAGTGCCACGCACTGGGAGCAACTGGGGGTTCAGTGTCTTGCTCAAGGACACTTTGGCATGTGGCACATTCCGGGGATAAAACTGCTAACCCTCTGGTTTGTGGACAACCCGCTCTACCTACTGAGCCACAGCCGCAATGTGTTGCTGTCTTATGTGGAAGCACACAATAGACCATAGTAATTGTGAGCAGTAAAGCATGCTGCAAACAATCTGATTATCACCTTTTTTTTGTATCCCCCTGACGATGCTGGCCACCAGTTGCTAACTTCCAACAGTCATTTGGTGCTAAGATGGTAATGTACAGCACACTTATCTGAGCTTTTCCATTGAAACTAACTACCTGTTGCTGCTGGGGCTTGATTAAAGCAGTGCGACTAACTGAAAACAAAACACTGAGCTCAATGGCTCAGCGCAGTGAGCTGTTGAAGCATCTTCACTATGGGGTGACAACTGTCACGTTACAAAGTCATTTTTTCCATTGTTGTTGTTGTTGTTGTGTTCAAATTGATGATTCTTTTCAGTTCAGGGTAGTAATCAAGTAGTTTTAAGTCTCCAAATTGTGACTCTAAGGGTGCACCACACTCAGTGAGATAACACAGTGTTGTAGAAGACCCAGAAGAAAGACAGAGACGAGGGCATGAGTACAAAGAGAGGAAAAAGGAGGGTTATCTGAGTTCGTCTCTGCATCCTTCAGGCAGAGAGGACCAGAGCTGAAGTCTTCCTCAAGGCTGGGTAGATAGACTAACCAAGTCATGCTTAATATATCTCAACAGGAACAACAAACCCACATGATAAAGCCCCAGACATGATTCTGCCAGAGGCCACGCAAGCCAAATGGTCTGCCTCATTTCCAATGCTTACTTCACTCTGTCTACATGCAGACAGAAATGCTCTGCTGGCACTGATGCTAATGGGTAGCTTTTATTCCGATTAACACATTGAAATGTGCAAGCAGAGTGGAGCGTCTGTGCTCGGTAATGATTCTCTGTGAATTCATTATCATCAGTTACTCATATTGTAGCTAGTCAGGTGATGCCAAACCCAAAGGCAGAGTAAGTATTTAAAGGGGAACTACTGTTTTTTACAACCTGGACCTTATTTCTGGCATAAAATATGATCGTTTACTCACCCATATAACTTTGGTGTCATTTGGATTCCTTCGGAAGATAATTAGATTAGTGTATATCCATATAGTGGGAGTAACTGGGGCACCGAAACACAGCCTCTAAATAACGCATTATCTGATGCGAAAGTCGTTCATTTCACCAATATTTTGTTATGATACCCTAGTGCTATTCCCCGTTGAGTGTGGAGTTACCTGTTATCATCATCCGGGTTCTGTAGATTGACCTACTAACCTCTGACCTGGATGATGTCATCTCTGAGCGCCACGCACGGCTTGTTTACCTGTAATTTGCTACTGCTAGTTTTTTGCAACAGGTAACTCCGGACTCAAATAGCACTAGTGTATCATAACAAAATATTGGTGAAATGAACGAGTTTCGCGGCAGATAATACGTTATTTAGAGCCTGCGTTGCAGTGCCCCAGTCACTCCCACTATATGGTGGATATACACAGCGCTCCGCTGGAGCTAAATGTCTTTCGAACAACTCCAAGTAACACCAAAGTTATATGGGTGAGTAAACCATAGTACTTTATGCCAGAAATAGGGTCCAGGTTGTAAAAAACAGTAGTTCCCCTTTAACAGTTTTTTACTCATCACTAAACTGGGACTAGTAGCTGTAAATCTGGGGTTGAGGCACAGTGGTCACTGAGAACCTGGAGTAAGAGTTGGACCTGTGTCTGAGAGCTGAGCTGAGGAAAGCACAGATTTTGTAACAGACTTGACAACCATGATGCTGTGCATCTAGAGGTTCTGCTCTGACTCCAACACACCTCTTCCAATCCTCAACAGATGCATAAAAAAAAACTGATGTAAATGTAGACACTACATTTCCATTTATGTTATGGCCCTGTTGTTCTGAAAAAGACAGAATTAAATGTGATAGTGTGAGGCCATTGTATAGAGATGCAAAGGTGGATAGTACTGCATATCCCTTTGGAAACCTGCTCTGATCTCTGCTTTTCCAGCAGTTATATTATATATATAAGACAAGAAAATGAGCTTCAAAGCCATGGCAAGCAAGCATTCTGGAGAGCATATCTATTATAATCACTTTATGTCTGCACATGCACTGAATAAATGGGTTAGATTTAATGGCTGCAGATGCACTTGACCACTTTGGTGACTTCGGCTATAAATACAGCTACCTGTCACCACAATTTGGATGGATCGTGTTGGCTGTCAGATTGTGTTAGCACAAGTTTGTGACACTCGGATTCAGCTTTACTCCTTGCACTTAGAGCTTGAGGTACAAGCACCTGTTCCTCCACGTGAAATATCTTCCTCCACTCCTGCTGAGCATGCTGCTACTGCTTCGTCATCTTGAGCTCCTTTTTCTTTGCTTTGACAGGCAGCCAGGTTATCAGGCAGTAAATTCAGGTCATTCATTCTGGACAGATGAAGATTTAGTCTTCATTATGCTGCACTCCAAGTCTGCAGGAATGCAGTATCATCTTACCAATGTAATAAGAAATAGTATGAACAATGGTCCCCTATAACATATGCACAATAGCCACCTGTAAATGCTGGTATTATTGGGTCTGGAATGATTTTTATTATTATATACCTTGTGGTAAATTCAGAAAACAAGAAAACTAATGTGGTCAGAGACTGCTGGCCAGTTTAACAACTGATGCCTTCATCAGAGTATATAACAGTTTTTCTTTCCAGGTGGTCATCAACGGTCATTAGGTGGTTATGGCCCTGTCTTGAAATAGAAAATAGAAAAGCCTGAACTAACATCACCATTCTACCATTCTTTCCAGTCAGATAACTCAGAACCAGAGGAGTCAGAGCAGAATCGTGCTAGGAATTGATCAAATCGGGCATACAGGGTTATGCAGCTGTCAGGGTATTAACTTTAAAACCTTTTTCTGTTCATGAGATTGAGTTTTGAATATTTCCCCTAACCTTAACCCTTGGGTTTCCTGTTTTTGTTTTGTTTGCTTTACTGCTTGTTTGTTTTCCCTGTGACTATATGATTGTTTTTTTACCCTGTGTGTTCCTCCCTCAGTATGCACCACCACCACAACATTAAAACCACTGACAGGAGAAGTGAGTAACATTGACCATCTTGTGACTTTTAGAGCTGGCATTCATGTGGATGTTACTTAGACATGTACCACCCACCTAGATCAGACCAGACACCCCCACCCCATAGCAATGACACTCCTTGATGGCAGCATACATTCTGTGCAGTGATGACCCACACAACATATTTGAGTGATGCGATGATGCAGTCTCTTGTCTTAGATACTTACAGCACAGCTGCCCAGTGATTCAGTTCAGTGCAGGACATGCTGGCCAACCACATATGAAAGATTAGCTGTTGAAGACAGTGTGAAATACCTCCAAATGTGATTTAGACTGTTCCACTCCATGTTGCAGAGTATAACAACAAGATGATCACTCACTGACCCTGCTTTCTATTAGAACAACAGGCCAAAGCCTTAGCTGAAAATTGATTTTAAAATATCACAAAACAACTGCTGCTGAAAGGAGTCATGCTGCCAAGTATTTTTCCTGAGGGCAGTAATCGCACTTATTTCAGTCTTCAGTATTTTTACGTCTAAAGGCATGACACACCAGCCTGACAGTCAACACAATCACCTGGAGTGAATGGACTGCAAACCAACTGTTCAGCATGATTTAGGAGAGGGAAACTCCTAACGGTTTGTAGCTTCCTAGCCTCTCAGCTCGTCGTAAGTCTTCTAGTTTCCCCTCTTGAGTGGTGACTATAGATTTCTGCCACCTTCCGACTTATTTCTTTTCACAGAGCTGGCTTTTGGCTGTAGCCTTTTCCACTTTGTTCAAGTGCCATTTTTTTCACAGAGCACCATCGTCACAAAATCTTATTTCCTTTTAGTTTTTTTCAATATATTGATTTCCTCAAAGTTTGTTGTTGTTCTCTGTATTCAGTAGAGAACACATTTATATATCACCATAGTACTATCCCACTAATAATCTGAATAATAATCCAAACCAAAATAAGAGTGCCTCACCTCAGTAGGAACAAAATGTCCCGATGTTGTAAACTTTCTAATATCTGTTCAACAGGAAAATATTAGCTGCAACAATGGATCACATTCCAATTCTCTCTGTTGGAACATGTCCATTCTGTCTTTACATTAGTGAAAAGTTTCTGGGAGGAATAGAAACATGCCAGTTGCAAAGGAGTTGTCCAGACAAATTGTAAAGCAAGAATTGATGTGGTACACTGCAGCTGAGAAAGTGGCTCCGTCTCAGTCATCTTCTGTGTTGTTGGGTGAAAAAAATTCCAGCAGACATTTCAGAAAGTTATATTCTGGTGAATGTTTTTGGATTATTTTATTTAACAGGAATATAAACAGTTGGAATCTCTAATCAAGATTATTTCAATCAGGCGAGGCTTCCTTCCCAGGGAACAATTATATTTAATAGTGTGCACAATAAGCGAGATGTGAGAGTGTTTGGTGATTAGACCCAGTACGAAACCTCCTGGGTCTAGATGAAGAGAAGAAAATGCTGGAGATCTGAGGATGAGGAGTGGTGGAATGAGGAGTGATGAACTTGACCTGTGGCCTGGATGTGCAGACTTGAAATGAAAACATGATAGTGTGGTTGAGATCATGGCAAAATGTTAACAGTTAAGCTGGAAACTACTGTCAGATGATTAGAGAAACAGGAGCAAGATTTAAAGATAGTCTTTGTGACTGAACTCACTCTAAGCTTCAATGTAGAAGAAATATTGTCTATGCAAATAATGAGAGCCTCATGTTCTTGGTTCTTCCAACAATCATTTTATTGCTGTGCATCATTACAGTTTTTTCTGATTGCTTAAGCACATTTTTTGTAACTATTGGCTATTTTTGCAAAACTCTACACACAAATAAGAAAACCTTTCACCAAATTATCACAACATTGTAGTTCTCTTGCAAAAGCGAACACAGCTAGATTAACTCTTCACACCTTCGTAAAAATGGTGTTTTCGTATCAAACAGTAAACACAAGCCATCATATACTAAGCACACAATGTGCCAACTACACACTGATGGTATGAATACAAAACACATCTGGCTTTTGCTTTCTCTGTGTATAGATGTCAATTTGAGGTCATACTTTTGTCATAGTGTCATGTAAACATACAAGGATCCAAACTTCAAGTATTGGTGTTTATTCACACTCATCAAAACCAAGACAAAGTCAAAACACAAAATAGTGATTTCACAAAAAAAAAAGAAAAAAAAGACAATCAGCCTACATCATGTCGTCTTTCTGGGTCCGGCCACACAATTTCGTCCACATCGCATGCGATATCCTCCAGTCCAAGGCACCAGGGAAAATATCTCCTTGAATGCCGTATCCAGGCCTGACATGATGCCTGGTCAATATCTCCACATGCCTCCTCTATTGCCTGTAAAAGGGCTACATGTTGATGAGGATGACGGTCGTACACTTTCCAGCGCCAGGCAGAGAAGAACTCTTCGATGGGATTTAAGAATGGAGAGAATGGAGGGAGGTTGAGTGCCATGAAGGATGGGTGGTCTGTAAACCAGTTGCGGACCAAAGCAGCCCTATGGAAACTAACATTGTCCCATATGATGACATATCGGGTATGCTCTGGTCTCTGAACAGTGAGCATGTCATGTAAGGTGTCCAGGAATGCAATAATGTGTGCAGTGTTGTATGTGCCTATGGTTGCATGATGGTGAACAACACCATTTTGGCTTATAGCTGCACACATGGTTATGTTACCACCACGTTGTCCTGGGACATTGATGATGGCACGGTGTCCAATAATGTTCCTGCCACGTCTCCTGGTTTTACTGAGGTTAAAACCGGCCTCGTCTACAAAAAGTAGCTCATGTCCAATAGCATCTGCTTCTAGTTCCATCACTCTCTGGACAAGACAAAACAAATGCAACACATCAGGCCCATGCACAGCACCACAGTATGCACTTCCAAATTCAGAACCAATGACACTATAGCTTACCTGCACATAGTCATATCGCAGTTGCTTTGCACGTTCTGTGTTTCTCTCGAAAGGAACTCTGTAAATTTGCTTCATTCTTATTCTGTGGCGCGCAAGTACACGACTTAGTGCAGAAATGCTTACACTGTGTTTATTTTGGAAGATGTTTTCATTATCAGTTATGCGCTGCTGTATTTCGCGCAGTTTTATTGCATTATTGGCAATCACCATGTTCACTATATGGGTCTCTTGCTCTGGAGTGAACATTCTTCCTCTGCCCCCAACATCTGGACGTCTAGCAATTCTGTAAAGTAACAATTTCAGTATTTCTGCATGTATGGTACTGTTGTGTTTCTCATTAGAATATGGCAGTGCTACAAAGTACTTACCGATTCTCATTTCGAAATGTCCTAATGATGCTTGCCACAGTGTAGCGGCTCAAATTAGGCTGAACCCGTTGGCCAGCTTCCCTCAGGGTCATCCCACGGTTGATGACATGGTCCACTATTGTAGCTCTGATGTCATCAGTTATTCAATTTCTTACTCTTCTTACCCTTCCTCTTTCCCCTCCTCGTCCTCTTCTTGCTCCTCCTTGTCCTCTTCCTCTAACTTCCTCTAACCCTCTCGCTTCTTCACCTCCATGTCCTCTCCCTCGGCCTCCTCGGCCTCCTCGGCCTCCTCTGATTCTCACTCTTCTCACTCTTCCTGCTCCTTCCATTGTACTCCACACAGACAGCTTACCTGTGGCTTATTTATAGTGCTTAGGCTGATTGCAAAGTGAACTAATTATCTAAAACAGTTTTCACATGTGAAAGTGTGCCAGACAGTTGGCAAAATAGTGTTAATGATAGCCATACATGTGTATAATTTTGCTAGGAGTGTGTTGGAAATTTGGTAATTGAGTGTAAGCAGTGAGTTGTGTTTAAAGTTCCGCAAAAAGAGTGTTGTGCAGTGAATTGTGCCTACAGTTTTGCAAAGTGTGTGTTACAAAATTGCAAACTGAGTGCAAAGCAGTGTTTGTGCTTTTAGTTTTGCAAACTCAGTGAGTGGTTTTGCTATACGTATTAATAGTTTTAGAAATTGTGCTACAAGAATCACGATTAGCGCTTAAGCATTCAGAAAAAACTGTAATAAATTCACCTAATGTCTCCAATTTGCATTTAAACACCATTTTTTATTTAAGTTCGTGATTGTTCTGTAGCAGGAAGTCTTTGCCTGGATATCTGTTATCCAGATATAAAACACCGGTCATTGGCCCCAGAGGCTCAGCCATCAGATCATAGCTAATGGATTCCCGGATTTGTCTGCTTATTTCCAACTATTGGTTTTACATGAAGCTCCCAGAGTGGAAGACTTCTTTTTTTTTTTCTGTCAGCTAATGGTGAGATCTCACTAACATTCACATCCTCATTAGCAAGATGCATTCACCGCGCTGAAATTAGTAATTTACATGAAAAGACCTTGGTGAATCTGTTTTGGAACTATTGAGCAAACTCCATGCAAATAGTAAGAGCAATGTAGGAGGAAAAATTAACTTGAAATAAAAAATGAAGATGCAGGTTGTTCAAAAGATGATACACTCCTGTCATGTTCCTGACAACATAAAGCAACGATGGAACTGGTTTTACCTCACATGCTCTGCAGGGTGTGGTGTGGTTTGCTGCAGTGTAGTACAGCCAACAGATAATTGTTTGGAGATTCAAGTTTAATATGTGTCCATGTATAAGTATATGTCAAAAATGTTCTTTTTTTTACTCAGTATGTACATCTCTACTGCTTTCATAGCCATTATTTCCTCTTAAACCATCCCTCCTTTTGTTCATCACCCTCCTCCTCCTTTATTTCCCTGTATCTCCCTTCCTCTGTTTGAAGTAATAGGGTCTCAGCAGACCAATGTGCTGTGAGGAGTGCTAAGTGAAGTTAAAGAGAGGAGACAGGGGAGGCAGTTGGAGGAACGAGGAAGATAGAAGTGCTAATTGCTTCCTTCTCGCAGCTTCAAAGATGAAACTAATGTAAAACTGTTGGGAATTCTTGTCATTCCAGAGAGATTTGCTCACATGAAAGCCTGAGGAAATGTTTTTATGCAGAAATGGTTGAAAATGGCCATTTTGAACGACGATTTTGTGTTTGTCCTTTACGAGTTGGTTCTTCTTGTCCTTGTGCACCGTGACTAGTATTCAAGCGCAAAAAACATGCATTTGTGCTGTCGGAATGATTTAAAAATAAGCTGGAGGGCAGAAGAGAACAGACCATAAAAGAACGGGTTTGAAAGAATAAAATTGGAATTGTTGAATGTGTTATTTGCGTTGCTTCTGCAACATTCCTCCATCTACTCTTAACCTTCGGGTAGGGCGAGTCACTGTTCCAACAGTGTGCAACAAAAGAAGCAGAGCTGAACTATTTATCAGACAGAAAATTACACATCTTAATACTGTCGCCACTTTTCCACAACATCAAAAGAATTCATCCATATCGTTCAGTAACATTGTCCATTTAGAAATACAGCAAAACCAAAGAGATTGTAGCAGATTTCTGGAGGTCCAGTCCTGCAGCCTGTAACCATCAACAGGGAGTGTGTAGAGGTGGTTCAGACCTATAAGTACCTGGTTCTACAGCCGGATTACAAACTGGACTGGTTGGCTAACATTGACTCAGTATACAAAAAAGGTCTTGGCCGTCTCTATTTTCTTAGGAAAGTAAGATCGTTTAATATCTGCCCGAAGCTGCTGGACATGTTCTACCTGACTTTCGTTGCCAGTGCCCTCTTCTACGCTGTGGTGTGCTGGGGAGGTAGCACTAAGAAGAAGGGAACCTTGCACCTAGACAAACTGATACATAAGGCGGGCTCTGCGGTAGGGGCAGAGCTGGAGTCCCTGACATCGGTGGCAGTGTTGAAGGGGTTACCAAGCTGGCTAATTTTCAAAATTGTCAAAACAACTAGTTCAGTCTATCAGTAATCGCATTTGTTCAGCGTGTTCTCTGTTGAGCTTCTAAATTTCTATCTGCTCAGCATCGGCTGAACGGCATAAATATGATTCTGCAAGAAAGAAGTATTTTTATGGATCCACGTCCAGTTGTGAATGTGAGCAGGTTGTTGTTCTCCATGCTTGTTCAATAAAGACGGGATCTGAGCATTTCATTCTCTCTTGAGACAGAACTAAGCTCTTGTAAACTCAGGGGCTAAAGGGCAAAAAAAAACAAGTGGAGAGGGCTAACTAGGTGGAGAGTATTCATTATTTTGTGATTAAACTCATAATTCTATGGTAGCCCTGTGTTGCAACACACATTGCAACATAGGCACGCATAAGCAAAACAAAACTCATTTTAAATTTAGAAAATGATCAAATGCAGCATTATGCTGCAGAGCAAACTCATTTGCATTATTTTAGAATATGATTTTAAAAGTTTTAGTAACAAACATAGCATGTAGTACAGCTCTCCAGTGTAGGGCAAATAGAAATCTGACAGATATGAGTTTTTGAAGGTGCATGCTGATTGTTTATTACTTTAAACCTTAATAATTAGTCAAATTCACAAGATGTTGTCTTTTCAAAAAGGGGGCAAAAGTAAAATCTGAGGTTAATGCCTTTGATTAGTCAGTAAACGTGGATGTTGTAAAGGTGCCAAAAACAAAAAGTGCCAAATCTTAAGTACAACAATAATACAAGAGTAACAATGACGTGGTTGTGTGTGTGTGTGGGTGTGTGTGTGTGTGTTATGGTGGTTGGGTCATATTACAGATCTATCGCCGTTGTTGGCTGGTATTCAAGAAGTCATCTAGTAAAGGACCTCGTCGTCTGGAGAAATACCCTGATGAGAAGGCGGCCTTCATTAGAGCATGTCCTAAAGTAAGTATTTACGTCTGAGTGTGAGTGCGTGGGTGTGGTCTTGTTTTTATTTTCGCGGCCAAATTTTCATGGTATAATAACGTTGGGTCATTTTCCCATTTTTGAGACTTAACTGTTTAATGCTTGGTTTTAGTGTAAAGGTTACACTCAGGTTGTGGTTAGGCACTTAGTTATGAATGTTGGGGGAATTCATTGTGCGCGTGTGTCAGTTTTTGTGGAGGGATGAGGGGGGAAAAACTACAGTTAAACAAACATTAACATATAACATGTTGCACATGTTATATGTCACATTCATTTGCACCCTCATTGAACAATACATGTTGGATGACTGTTACAGAAAGGGAAACACAGTTTTATGTGATTCCACTGATACGATTCCCATGATTTGATCAGTTCTGGTTCAGTGGATCAGTTCACCTGCTGGGATGGAAACACTATTTAAAACTGGTATGAAGCAAATTCATATCCTAACTCCCCAAAGCAGCCAGCAATCGAACTGATATTTCTGGAAGACCTTCACATTAAAAGAGGTATGAGGTATGAAATGTTACACCGTGAAAAGCCTCTATTGTCACTGAATGCAAGATAGAACGAAATTGCAAATAACTCATCAGTCTGTGTGAGACATAGTCTTTTACAGAGATGCACCTGCATCATTAGGTCATATGTTCAGTGAGGATATTTTTTTTGTACACTTGATAAAACACATTGCACGTATATTTACTGATGCTTCACCACTTTGATGAAACATTTAAAAAATGGTTAATCAGCCATGATTTCCACTTTACCTCCCACTTGTTGCCTAGGTGATAGAGATTAGCAATGTCAAGAATATCACACGACTGCCTCGGGATACCAAGCGGCAGGCAGTGGCCATTGTGTTTACAGATGACACCTCACGCACCTTCACCTGTGAATCAGGTAAGGTGTGGGCTCACCCCCCCCCCCCCCCCCCCCCCACACACACACACACAAACACCCACCCACACTTATGTGTTATGTATACACACGCAAATAATACCATGCAGCATCTGTAGCTGCAGCAGGGGATGCCAGATACAGTTGCTAAGCACAGGCTTTAATAGAGATCTCATAGGCAAAGAAATGGACCAATAGATGTGACGTGATTTCTCTCTCTTTCTCGGCCCGTCTCCTGCTCTCTCCCTCACTGTGTCTCTGTCTCTCACTCACACGCACTGGCAGAGCTGGAGGCAGAGGACTGGTTCAAGACACTGTCAGTCGAGTGTCTGGGCCTGCGTCTCAATGACATCAGTATGGGAGAGCCTGACCTCCTGGCTGCAGGAGTGCAGTGTGAACACACAGGTACCTCACACACACAAATAACAAATCAAACATGTGGAGTGAAAGTCTGCATGTCAACCACATGTTTACATGACTCTCTACATGTGTCTAAAGTGACCAAATCAGACCAGTGATTGGATATAATTTCCGTGCTCTGTAGAATATTATGCAAACAGCTGCTGTCTCTAATCAACCACTATCGCTATCATTGTTTCAAAACTATATACTATGCTTATTGAACGATATACTATATGCTGCTGTTTAATGTGTGTATGGTGTGTGTGGCTACGTGTGGGTACTCTTGGACCATGCTGCACAGAATCTGGCTCCAAAGTCGCAAGATGGCGCCACCCGTATCCCTGGGAAAATAATGTCAGTTTGGCCAATGCAAGGAAGTAGAAAGAGGTTGCACATATTTATACAGGCTATAGTTGGTGACCAGTGAACCTTACATTATGTGTCTGGTATTATACGATACTATACTATTATAGTACTTCTATATACTATTTAACATAAAATGTGAACAGCAAAACAGGAGCATATCTAAAATTGAAATTACATTAATAAAGGTGCAGCTCAGTGGTGTGGAGGAGCAAGAAGATTCTGGGTTCAAATCCATTGGCCCATTGGGACCTTTCTGTGTGGAGTTTGCATGTTCTCCCTATGTATGCGTGGGTTCTCTGCAGGTACTCCGACTTCCTCCCACCATCCAAAGACATGCTTGTTAGGTTAATTGGTGATTCCAAATTGGTCATAGGTATGAATGGTTGTCTGTCTCTCTGTGTCTGTACCTAAAACCAGTCTAACCTCTGTTCCAGGACTTTTACATTCGGTTTACTCTTCAATGAGATGAAATTTCTGACACAAAATATACTGAAGCAAGACCCTGACATGGTTCATGTCATTCTTTGTCTCCTCAGAGCGCTTCAACGTGTTCCTCCTCCCCTGTCCCAACCTAGACATTTATGGGGAGTGCATGATGCAGATCACCCATGAGAACATTTACCTGTGGGACATCCACAACCCTCGCACCAAGCTGGTTACCTGGCCTCTTTCCTCACTGCGCCGCTATGGACGTGACGCCACCCGCTTCACCTTTGAAGCTGGACGGTGAGACAAGAATGGACTGGCTAGGGGAAGGACAAGGCAGATGTGTAATTCCTGACTGTCCACTGACAAACACAAATTGTATACATCATTAGTTAAAACACACATGAAAATATGTCTTTTGCTTCTGCAGATTTAAGGTTAGGATACTCTTTCGTCCAGAATGTCAGCCCCTGCAGTTTTGAATACCACTTTCAACTGAGTTGTTGTTGTTGTTGTTGTTGTGTGCAGGATGTGTGACAGTGGTGAAGGTCTCTACACCTTCCAGACCAGGGAGGGAGAGCAGATCTACCAGCGGGTACACTGCTCTACCCTGGCCATCGCTGAGCAACACAAGAAGGTCATACTGGAGATGGAGAAAAACAGCAGGGTGAGAGCTTGGCTCACACCAGATATACATACAAGCATGCACACACACACACATAGATGATCACAGAATGTAATGACACAGTGCAAAGCTGGCACTCTTTGGATTTGCTGTTTTTACATAATAGACACGGCTCATGCATATTTGATTTGGTGATTTGGATATTTGCAATATCATAATATAATACAAGAGACAATGAGTATTCATGTGAGAAACACAATGCATCTGTGGATTGAATAATGTAAGTCTTCCACAAACAAGAGGTACAACAGGAAAATTATACTTGTAGTATGCAGCTATTTATTCTTCATTTAGTTAATAGAGCTAATAAGCTTGTTTGCTCACTTTATTTTGAATCCTCATTCTTTGACCTTGTTAAGGGGACAGTCTTTCTACTGTGCAAAATGCTGTGTCTCTGGAAGCTGCTCACTGAGTAATTGCATATTTGCATTGAATAAAAAGACTACTAAGGAGCATGTGGAAAGTAGTGATTTTGAAATTGTGGAACTTTTCAGCAACTTTAAATGCATTATTTGGTTTCACAGCGCACAGCGTTACTGCTTCAGTTTTAATGTTGTCATCAGCACTGATTCCAGCAGCAACAGGCAGCTGATAGCAACATTAGAGATATTGCATGCTAGCGAAACCAAACAGAAACAAAAATGTTGTAACTGAATGGTGAACATAGTGGCAGCTAAATACCCAGAGATTTATTTTCTCTGGAGTTGGTGGATACCAAAAAGAGACAAAAAATAAGAAAATAAATAGTTGACTTACATCAGTCATGTCTTTAGGAACATGACTCTTAATGGAGGTTATATAACTGACTTTCAAGTTACATCTTCCCCAGTAAAAAAAAAGTGGTAGTGTTATAAATCTCATTAAGTTGTGGCACCTCTCTCTATCAGTGATCCTGAACCCCTCTGGTATATTGTATTTACTGTACTTCCTGTCATTCTTTCAGTAGTGATTCCATAAAATCATTGTCTTTTTCTAAATCCCTCATGTGTACATTTGACTCCTAGTTGCTGTCTAAGGGTTCAGAGACTGGGTCTTACCCCTGCACCCCTACTGCCATTCTACCCCGGTCTGCATACTGGCACCACATCACTGGAAACCAGACCAGCATGGATCCAGGTAGTGATAGGCCACACCAGCCTTTAGCCTTTCAGTTTTTATTGTACCTGTGCATAATCCTAATTCCTAACACGAGTAGCGGCTACATATACACTGCACTCAGAATAAACCCTTTCATTTATGCTGAGTTCTACTGTACCCGATTAGATTAATGGGTGATTTTTAACAATTGTGATATTCACAGCTTCCCAAAAACATTAGTTTTAAAAACCAGTAATGTTTGTAGCGCGTGTACATATGATCGAATGCAAGAGTAGAAGAAATGAAAGTAATCAATAGGTAGTTAGATTTAAATTGATGCAGGGGAGGATCATCTAGCCAAGCCTTGTCCAAAGTTCCATTCCACCTCTGATCACACTGAACACACTGTATCTGGTCTGTGCTACAGTACCTTCTGTGTTTCTGCTCTGTCTGCAGGTGGCGCTGCAGAAGACGAGCTGCTGTCCACATGCCTGCTCCCTGACCGCCATGCTACTTTACCCCTGACAAAAACACATGCACATTCCCATCCGCAAATACACACACTACCCAACACACTACCACACCTACCCTGACAGAGACACGCACAAAAAAACGTTGACTATGAAGAGGAGGCATGAACACGCACGTAACCTGTGTGCAGGCAAAAAACTAAAGACACACACTCTCCCTTCTCGTCTTAGTTTAACAGCCCAGCAACTCACTGGACATTATGTGGGTACAGCTGACAGTGACCTGCAGGCCAAGTGAACAGACACCGTACCGAATCCTTCAGAGGACTGCAAGAAAATTGTGCTGCCTCCCATAATTGCAGTTCCCAAGTTGGGGGATGTATGATGTTTGACCACAGTAAGGCAGACAGCTGCTGGCTGGAAGACTGTTATTTATTGCCGGCTGTCTAAAATGAGGACTAAAGCTTTTAGTTTGCTTTAAACCACCAGGATTGTCTTGAAGACGAAGTGAAACCCTCTGTTATTGCAGGAACTATTTTGTACCAAACTGTTTTTTTAAATTATTATTTGAACATTAAATTATTGGTAGCCTGAGTTACAACTGACGTGCATGTTACAATATTATCAAATGACGAAATGCAGCAGTGCACCTGGACGCCAGACACTGTCCTCACCACACCTATGGCTGTATTCCATCACATGTGATGTGGATCCATATTTATTATTGTTAAAATGGCCTATAGCTGGAGAAAGACATGAAAACTGACTGTCCGCTGCAGTCAATGAACCAATATGAAATTAAATTTTTTGAACTTGTTGAACATATTATTATTATTGGTTTATTTTAAGGGTCCATAACTAAATTGTTTTAGTGTAATTTTCAAAGAAAGAGCTTTGTAAAAAGATGGACATTTGGAATGTCTTTAAAAGAAATGATACACCATGAAACATTAGAGAGAAACGGAGTCATATAAAATATCACTCTTCCGACCAAGGTTTGGTAGTTTTTATGGTCAAATTTCTACTGGTTTTTATATGATGTGTTTACAGTAGGACCAGCAAGGTTGGTTGTGATTTAAGTTTCTCACCCCACAACTTCTAAGTTGCTAAAATACTGTGTGGACTGAGGCTGCACCATGCAGCCTCATGTTATCATTGGAAATATGCTGAAACCTAGAACCCCCATGTAGAATATCCCCTACATATCAATGCCAGCCAACACACTTTGTGGACACATACCTGGACAGATGCCTTTGATAACTAAGAAGAGAAGTCCTGATCTTTAAACCTTTTTGTTTCTTCCACAGAGTCAAAGTTCAAAGTCATCTTAAAATGGAATATCACTTTCAGAAGTTGCCTCGCAAGTTTAAAAATATTAAAATGATAAGCATGTCTCATTCACGAGGAGCTGTTACCAATGCAGTACTGATCAGTTGCTGATCAACTCTGCTTTAATCTCGTGGAGACCTTTGACTAGATCTACATCTGACTCTTGTGCAGAAGAATCTCTAGTACATATCAACCTAAATTATATAAGTGTCAGTCCAGTACAAATGGACCCTTCATTCTCCTACCATCATAAACTAAACATCTATCCTACCAACCTCAGTCTTGTTTGACCGTTTATCAATGGTGTCAAAGAAAAGAGACAGGTAAGAAGATTATGCTATCTTAAAGGGCAATTACAGTTTTTTACAACCTGGACCTTATTTCTGGCATAAAATACGATCGTTTACTCACCCATATAACTTTGGTGTCATTTGGAGTCATTCAGAAGATATTTAGATCCAGT
Source organism: Chelon labrosus (assembly GCF_963514085.1). Taxonomy (NCBI): domain Eukaryota; kingdom Metazoa; phylum Chordata; class Actinopteri; order Mugiliformes; family Mugilidae; genus Chelon; species Chelon labrosus. The sequence continues at coordinate 27,560,963 of NC_140339.1, read as the reverse complement.
GGAGCGCCATATATATCCATATAGTGGGAGTGACTGGGGCACCGAAAGGCAGCCTCTAAACAATGCCTTATCTGCCGCGAAACTTGTCCATTTCACCAATATTTTGTTATGATACGCTAGTGCTATTCCCCTTTTAGTTTGGAGTTACCTGTTATCATCATCCGGTGTCTGTAGATTGACCTACTATCTTCTGACCTGGATGATGTCATCGCTGAGTGCCGGGTGCACCCGCGGCGGTCAGCTTTTTTACCGGTAATTTGCTACTGCTAGTTTTTTGCTGAATATTTTTCCATTTCTGAGGTTGTGGACAACGACTTTGTTTATGATGGACGTCCTTACCGTCCTGAGCCAGAGTATACGAATGAGGAGCTCGTTGAAAGGAGGATGCAGAGGCAGAGAGAGGAACAGCTGGCCAAAGAACAACAGACCGCTGCACGTCTAAGAATAGATAACAGGTAACTCCGGACTCAACGGGAAATAGCACTAGCGTATCATAACAAAATATTGGTGAAATGAACGAGTTTCACGGCAGATAATGCGTTATTTAGAGGCTGCGTTTCGGTGCCCCAGTCACTCCCACTATATGGATATACGCGGCACTCCGCTGGATCTAAATATCTTCCGAACGACTTCAGATGACACCAAAGTTATATGGGTGAGTAAATGATTGTATTTTATGCTAGAAAGAAGGTCCAGGTTGTAAAAAATGGTAATTCTCCTTTAAGATAGCATATCAAAATATTCCTATTCCTTACATTACATTACTCACTAGCTATTAATTCTGTTGGAACTGTTGCTCATGTATTTCTCCACTGTGTGCACATATGGAAGTTCAGTCTTTGTTTGCTGCCTTTTGATTCTATCAAAGATTTTAGATTCGGCAGTGGGAGATTTTGGGAACACAATAATCACCTTTATGCTGTTTGAAAATGCCTTGTATCTGGATTGTCTGATTTAGCATGACTGCTGCTGGAATCCTTCTATAACTCAAAAGGATTTTGCTGCCCTCTTGAAAGACTCTTGCACATATTGTGTTGCTATTTATTTCACGTGATGTGTGTGTGTGTGTGTGTGAGAGAGAGAGTGAGAGAGAGAGTGAGATTAAGAGTGTGATATTAGGTAGATAATTGGAACATGTGTTCATATAAATGCAGACACAGCACATTTTTATCATTTTTAAAGTTGAACTAGCACATGGTAACTGCGCCACACTTTGTCAGCACTGATGTTCACACATAAATCTGCACCTTTGTAAGCAACTAGATCATATTTACCATCCTGTCTTGCACCGGCCTCACAGCAGCACTCTGTTCATGTGTGCGCCATGCTAATATTAAAGAAACTATAGTAGGAAGGAATCGTTCACAGGGACATTTCATAACAACGGCACAGACAAACTGTGTATATGGTGGATATTTTGTGTAAATGAACTCACCAAACTGAGCCAAGATTCAGCTGTTTCATAAAGCTACCTCAGAGCTAAGGACATCAGACCAGTCTGGACAACTGTTAAGTTCAATATGCTCATAATGACAATGTTAACATGCTGATGTTTAGATGTTTTTATCATGTTAATTAAGCATGTTAGCATGCTAAATAACCTACATCTCATATTTAATTATCACTAAACACAAAGTTCACCTAAGGCTGACGGGAATGTCATTAGTTTTCTAGGCAATTGATCATAAACCAAACTATTGGATGAACTGAAATGTTGACCTGATGATGGTGCTGCCTGAAATTTGTAACAGCGTAAATGTGAATTGTCAGTGAACCACAAATGCCAACTGGGTTAGTGGGAACTTTGAGGATGTCTGTAGATTCTGTGCCGATCCATCCATTACATTGGCCATGGTCTTTGTTTGCACTAGATCACTAGGATCCATCCCCTGGACACCATTCACTGCATGTCAGTGCAAACTTTAATGACAACACATCCAGTAGTTGTTGAGACTGGATGTCTAGCTTTGCTGGTGATGCTGATGAATGGGACACTCCTTACGCAAGCGACGCCTACTCTAAGGGCTAAGTGGATGACTGATGGAAGAGGCTGGGAAGCAGGATGGGAAATTACTCTAACACCCCCACCCCCCCACCCCCCCCACCCCAAATGCCACCAGCCTGTTGTAGTGTGTGTAGTGTTGTCACAGTAACATTGTGCTCTCTCACCATTGCCTCTGATCTCTCTATAGCTTTGTGACAGATGGACAAAATGTTGTTTCCACCCACTTTCTACACTACATGCATGAGAAAAATAAAGGCCATTAATTACCTTATGGTGCAGATCTCCTTTGTGATGTCAATCCTTATAACCAGTGTTTTTGCTGTTTAAACTATTTAAAATAGTGTTTACTGTAATAATACTTACAATACACTGTATATACGTGAATATGTTTTCAGTGGGGAGGTGATAGTGAAGCACAGCAGTCAACCCAAGAAACCAGATTTGAGGATCAGAACCTTTCCATTCATCCTTTCATGAACCCTCTGATTTTTCTGGTATACAGCAGAATGGAGCTCAGTTCCTGTGTTTGGAACCAGTAGACCAGACCTACAGAGGCTAAGCAGGCCTGAAAGACCTCCTTCAGCTTGATGGCTTTCTTCACCGCTGCAGGCCACCAGTGGGTTTGAAAGTTGCTGTTACTACAGGCAGATGAGCAAAGAAGTCAAACATAACATATCATAACACCATGCTGGTTCATGTCAGGCAGGCCTTTCCTCCCAGTCACTTCCCTTCGAATTACTTCATCATTTCCCACATCATCTCTCATTACTGCGGGTGTTTAAGTCTCCAAGATGAATTGTGGAGTCTCCATACGGAACCCCTTCAGGACTCCACTCAGAGCCTCCAAGTAGACTGTATACTCTGACCTGCTATGTGGTGCATACATTTACACAACAGTCAGAGTCTTCCCCCGAGCAAATTGCACTTGCATGGAGACGACTCTCTCGTTGTTCAGGGAGAACTCCACCATAATGCACAGTTGGGACTTGTGTGTATCCCCACACCTGCCCGATGTGGAAAAGGAGAGCCTAGCCCCTATCCGAATGTTTAGTTCCATAACACACTCCATGTATATAGGTGAGCCCAACAATGTCTAGCCAGTATTGCTCCACCATGGAGCAATGACATTTCATTAATTCATTCCAATCAGTAGTAGAGATGACATACAAGTGTTTATATTCAAAAATTCAGTATTTTGTTTTGAAAATGTTTATGATTTAATCAAACAACAATAGAATTCCCCCTCGATTCCATTTTCTGTTTTAGTAACTACTGGACCTGAACCTGCCAGTCACACGCTGATCTTACTGAGAGAAAGTACTCAAAGTTGTTTCTGCTTGTGAACTATTTTATAGTGAACTTTATTAAGTGTCTACAAAGTATTATAAGTTAATGCCTCTCATTTACACTTTCACACATGAACGTATATAGTCAGGAAACCGACAGGAACCAAAAACAACCGACACTGTTTTTGGTTCCTATTGTTTTTCCTGTGGAATTTATACGTTCGTGTGTGAATGTGTAAATGAGAGGCGTTAACTTACAGATCTTTGAAGAAGACGCTTAATTTAGTTCATTCCAATGACTCGTATTGGTTCGCGGGACAGAGCTGCCTCCTCCAATGTGGCGGCGACGTTGACGTACGGTCCAGCGTTCAATGAGGCGTCTATGTATATATGTCTATGTCCAGAGTGGCCTGGTGTCTCTCTGTGTTAACCCTGTGATGTACTGGTAGCCTGTCCTTACGGTATTGGGCAAAACATCTTTTGTCCATTTCCTTCTGGAAAAAGCTACAGACATCAACAGGAATTTGCCCTAGCCATCTACGGACAATGAATGAATGAGTGAGTGAATGAGTGAGTGAATGGTTTCATTAACAGCATTAAAACAAACAAACAAATAAACAAAAAAACAACATACATTAATGTTTATACATCTCTTCTATAACTAAGTTCTGAGTTGTAAAGTATTGAGTATTCTGAATATTTAAAGTAGCAGGTGATTATACCGTGCTATAGATTCATGAAGAGTACTACGGAAGTGCAGTACCTTCCTCACAGTGTTATTGCTGAGTCTTATGTGTCTATTTTAATTATGTGTCTCCTCACTTTCTTATTAATGTGTTTGGACATAATGAGACCCCAATGTCTGAATTCAAACCATTGTTTTCTTATAGATAACACTAAACCTGTTTGACCTCAACAACACATTGAAATTTATTACATAGTCACAACTACTAATGGTGACTAAACTGTCGGTGGGTGCGCAAAATGTCAAAGTAATAGTACGAAAACATTTATTTGTCTCTGAGAACAAAGAACTGTCTAAAATAATTTATATATTAATTACAAAGTGTCTCAAATTAGGTTTAAAATAAGTAAATAGGATTGTCTGTGATGGTTCTCAGTCATATAGGTCATGGTATATCCACAAAGCGTTTAAAAAAAAATTGTCTTCTCAAAAACTCTTCAAGCCCAGTTACCTTTTTTTAAAAAACACTTTTTGGATAAATAGGGGATTAATGTTAAAAATATGCACAAACTTGTATCAATTTGAAATAACAGTAATAGAAACACTCAGGTTTTTTATTTATTTCTGGTGCTGTCTGTTCACTAGTCTAAAAGGAGGCAAAATAAAAAATAGCCTGCATAATTAAATCTAACTTAACATAGTTATCATTGTTCCTGTGGCTAAGAAGGATACATTCATCTTAGTTTGCTTGAATTTATGAGATTGATCTTTTTTCTCCATCAATTATGGTTTTAAACATATTAATATTTCCTCAGTTTTCTTCTCATCAGAACCTTATTTACATGGCCTAACATTTACAGTTTTTTTCAATCGCTAACAAGCGCTTACCCATACTTCAGATATTTTTTCTAAACTCTTAACACAGATTCACGCCTACAAAACACAATTGGCCAAATGGGTAATTTTCTTTTCAAAAACACATTTTGTTAAATATATGCTAACTCTTCATTTCAACAGAACACATCTTTCTCTGCACACACCAACTTTATACCAAAACACTGGAAATCTGACTCAAAATGAAATTATTCTGTCAAAGAATAACACTTGTTTTCACTTCACAAGGTACATGCAGTAAATCAAAGTACACCAGGTTTCAAAATACTGGCTATTGTTGACATTACAAAAACTGCATAGACTTTTATGTTTCAGTTTTACAGGTATTTGCATGCAAAACATGCAATCCACCGTTTTTTACACAAAATTTCTTGGTTGGGAACTGTATGTCCACATGTATTGTTCACATTCAAAAGCATTCCAGTAAAAAGCAAATAATTTTTTTTTCCTTTACTGTTTACTACAGGAGGTACAGTAGAAATACTGTTTACAGTATGATAGAACAGAAAAAGTTTTACAGTATTGCTTACAGTACAGCAACAAAATATCCATGAAACACACAAGAGCATTCTGAACAAAAAATACAACAGCAAAAAGCCCAGATAAAAAGGGGGCGGCGGGGGGGGGGGGGACTAAAAAAAGCACAAAATGACTGTATCTAATCTCTGCGATCTTCAGGGTTAGGCTTTCAAGGAGGGACATCTGGTCATGTGGCTGATGGTCATAAACCTTCCACCTCCATGCAGAAAATAACTCCTCTATGGGGTTGAGGAACGGTGAATAGGGTGGAAGGAAGAGACGTACCAGTCTTGGGTGGTGAAGAAGTAAACTTTGAAGGGACATTGAAATTGACACATCCGAGATAATTCCAGCCATATGTTGATCTCTCCTGCCTCTGCTCCCCTTCTGATCAGAGTTTCCTGATCATACTACCTGAGTGTCACTCCTTTGTCCTTTTGTCCTTTTGTTCTGACCACTTCTGGGAGCCACCTCTGCCCCTCCACTGAGTTCACCCTCCAGTGTAAAGTTGCCCTCGACTGACCAATATGCAACCACACCTGGGGACAGGGTATATCTGTGCTCTGGCCCTACATTCAGGGTCAGTCTCCGGTCTCGCACCCACTCTGTGTCGGTAGGCTCACCATAATCTGGAACTCCAATAAACTTGCACCACTTCAGCAAACTTGGAACTAGACTTGGATGTTTTTTTTCTTCAACAGTGGACTTCAAACCATGTTGTTAGCGATTGAAAAAAACTGTATTATCAGCTGAGATATGTTGTTTTTGAACTGATGTCATAGCAGAAGAAGAGGTTTTTATACTGTATCTAAGGTTTGGAATATTGTTTTTGCTATTGTGGGATGTTGTGTGTTAACATTCGTACATAATACAAAAACAATCCATAATTTTGTTGGGAGGTACAGCTGGTCTGTTAAGAAAATGTAAGCATTGTGGAAATGTGTTCACTGACTGCATATTGTGTGGAAACGACATGAAATGTGTGAATGGTATGGCCACAAAAGACCGATGCTGTGCTAATTGTGTTTAGAGTTTTGAAAATGTGACAACTGATTGGACAAACGCTTGTTAGCGACTGAAAAAAACTGTAATCAGGTGGTTGAGCAGTAGTGGCAGGTTTATCAACTGTTAAGAAAGAGCAGTGGCCTGGACCACAGATAAGAAACATGCAGCTCTGCGGGATAAGAGAAATAAACCCTAACCCTATAACTTCAGTATATTTTGGTAAACAGCTAAAATAAAAAGTGTAAAAGTGTCCAAACATTTATAGACCTATCTAGAACATGCAGTACTTAGTATTTTCCACCTCCAGTCAAATTAACAAATGTGGAGATTAATAAGAGTCAGATGATCAAAATAAAGTCTAATAGGGCAATAAAGATTCTTTGGGATGGGGGATAAGAACAGAAAAATACATTCATTCCTAGTTACTGAAAGCTCATGCATTACATTTAGACCATTGGTTGTCTTTGTTTTTACTGAAAGAAATGAGTTTGCTGGAGTGCCCCTTCATTCCAGTCCAGTAATGCACAAGGCTACAGGCGTCACTGCAACAGAAATGACAACATGGAGGAGAATCCAGCAGTGCTGCTGTTAATCCTGATTTGTTGCTCGCTAGCGTAGTTATTGAATCAATGCTGGAAGAGAAAAAAAGCGGTTTTAAAGCATCCAAATGGCTAAACTTAAAGCAAGTACTACAGAGACTGTGAGAAGAACTGCAGTAAGTTCTCCACCAATCCGAAATGTTCAACACTGCAAGCTCCACCCTCAAAGTTCCTGCACTTTTTAAATGTGGCACCCAATGGGCAGGAACTTTTTAGAGGTAATATAAGCTTATTATAGTTCCCTGCGGGGGCAACACATTGATGTACCTTTAAAGGTTCCTAGTTCTTAGGGAAAGTTCATGCAGTGGAAATGTGGCTTTTGAAAGTAACTGGGACTCGGAAGGTGGATACGGTCTCTTGGAAGCTAGTTATAGTTAAAATGTCTCCAGAGGATGTCAAGTTATTTGTTGTGGACAGACATACAGATCTGTACTCTCTGTTTTCATGTGTCTTTTTTCCACATATGACACACGCTGCTTTACACTGCAAGTAAACAGGTGTCTAACAGTGTGTGTGGTGTATTCTAGGTGAGTGCATCCCGGGCCGACATTGAGGAGGCAGAAGAAAATGCAGTCCAGAACCAGAGGACAGAGGATCAGACTGAAGAGGGACTGTTTGACATGGTAACAGTCGGCACGGTTTTGCTGATTGCTTTGTGAGATTGTTAGTCTTAAAATCAGCAGCTGAAATGTTGTGTTTTATTCAGATTTGTAATAAACATGTAATAAATGTTTCATCAGATGTACTCTGATTCATTCTAAGTTTTAATCTAAATAGAATTTTCTTCATCTTGATCTGAATGATCTTTGTCTTATGTGTATCTTTCAATTTTCATCTCAAGAGTCTAAAAATGTGAATGGAGCAGTTTTTATTTAAAATGCACTAAATACAATAAAAACCTGACACACTCAGATAATAGCCACTGACTTAATACATTTGTCATTTTCTCCTCAAAGCTTAAATGAAACAAATAAAAAGGTGGCAAGCAGAATATCTGCACATCCTGGCGATTTCTCTACACATCCAGAGAGGTCCATAATCATTGTCAGAGTAGAGTAGGAATTAATCAGAAAGCTATGCAGTAACATTACTGTGTTAACTATAGTAGCAACACATTATGACACATAACTGGTAGATGAAGTGGTAAAATAATCAGTAGGTAAATGTCTGCTTGTTTTTTAGCTAAAGACGTTTTCTTAGTATTTCAGAACTTGTGTGTATATTGTAGCGACACCTGCTTTCCCCTCCAGTTAATCCCTGATACAGTGACAGTGCTCTTAGGCAGTAGATAAAAGCAGTGTCAAGTTATGTTTGATTTGTAATGTGGAATCACAGGAGGAGCAACTGTTTTTCAAGTAGTTCTTGGTTGCTTTATAAAGGAGTAAGGGAGTATATGGGAGTGAAAAGAAGAAATAATCCTTCACTCGCCTGAGGTTAAGCACACAATGCTTCACCAAACACTATCGCGGAGCAGGCAAACATCCACCTGGTCTGTGTACTCACTGCAACCAACCAGTCAAATATATATTGCTTGAGTGCAATAAATACATTGAGGAGCAAAGGGAAATGATACTGTATAACACTACGGAAGGAAGTAAACACGGATTCTTTAGGGTTTCTAGAAAAAAAACTGGGGAAATCTGTTAGTTTTGTAAAGGAGGCTGATAGGCTATAGGTAGTGATGTTCTGTTTATATGCTGTCCAGGGCAGTAGGTGGTGGTAATGCCCATTTAAGTACGTTGCCAACCCCCTATTAAAGTCAAAATAAGAAGAAGCTTTGCTCGATAAAAATATATAACAATAAACAACAATATGAGTGCAACCTTTGGAAAAGACCAAAACTTTTGGAAATAGAGAATTGAACCCTACAAGGAAGTTTTATTAGTCCAGTTCTGTTTAACATTATGATAAAATATATTTTTGGAAATTTTAGTAGAGGCTTTGGATTGTCTTTATTTGCTGATGATGGAGCAATTTGGAGAAGAGGAAGAAATGTAGACCTTAAGTTCAAGTTCAAAAGGCTTTAGATACTGTGGAAGAATGAGCAGGAACTTACAAATCTCTGCTTCAAAGTCCAGTTTTGAGATTTTTGATTATAAAAGGAAGTCACACGATTTATATAGACAAATTCAAACTCCTGAGAGTTTGGTTTGATGAAAATTTTACATGGGGTTTTCATAGAACAAAACTTGTTGAGAGAGTTTTAAATGTTATGTGCATCCTGGCTGGATGTGATTGGGGAGCAGAGAGACAGACAATACACTTAATATGCCGAGCAATGATAAGACCTGCGCTAGATCATTGCAATCAAAGGCTTTGAGACTATACTAGGGGACTTTTAGAACTTCCTCAATATCTACGCTACTTATTGAAATGGAAGAGATGCTCTTGTACTTAAAGAGCATTAAACTGGGACTGCAGTATTAGACACAATTAGATGATTCTTTCCACCTAAGTGTCTTGGCAGAACAGCAGATATTGTGGGAAAATGGAGAGAGAGAAACAGAAGGGTTTCTATAAAATGAATAAGTCTAAGGCTTAAACACTGCATTAAATCACTGCTTGTGTGGGGAGCATCCTTACAGGGTTGTGTGAGTGTAGGCGACTTGAGACATGAAGCTAATTTTCCTGGAATGAATAGAACAAACATTTTATAAGAGACTGTCAGATCTTGGTGTTTTGTCTTTTTTGGGTGGGAATAATAATAGTACAAAACAGTTTTACAGTTTCCTGTATGATGCCGGGCTAGAGGCATATACTGTATCTGAAAAGTGGTTGTTGTAACTAATCCAATCCTGCGGAGGGCAGTAATGCGCTCAGTAGCGGCAAGACTGCCAACAAATCTTTGGAGAAGGAGAAGAAGAAAGCTCAGCTAAGTTTTTAATGGCAGCCGTGCAGGAGCATATGTAACTAGAGTATACAATCATTCAAAGTGAACTCCAATAATTTGTATTGTCAGCGTTTAGTTCTTAGTCGACCTGTTTAGTGCTGCAAGTAGCGAGGAGATGGGCCGTAAAGTGACTGTTGCAACTTGCTCGTTGAATCAGTGGGCTCTGGACTTTGAAGGCAACTCGGAGAGAATACTGAGGAGTAAGTAAATTTACTGAACACATACACATACCAGCGGTGTCAAACATACGGCAACGTGAGCCAAAACTGGCCAACCAGAGGGTCCAATCTGGCCCACTAAGACATAGAAGACATTAACTGCAATTTTTCAATGAAAGTAACAGCTCATACTGATTTGTCCGCTAGAGGTCGCACTATTTTAGTTGCGGACATAACACAACACAGAGACCCAGAACTAAACAGTAGATGGCAGCAGTTTGTTGAAATGCACTTTTGTTTCTTGCACTAAAACAAAGGGTTGTCGTTTTTTCTAGGTTATTATACTGTTATGATCCAACCCCCTTTATGTCAAACTGGGCTGTGTGTGGCCCCTGAACTAAAACGAGTTTGACACCCCAGATATAGACTGTGACTACCTGAGTTCACCTGTTATTTCAGCTATTTTGGATACTTACTTTACTTCATGATAATGCCCTCCAGTGCTGGAAATATCACTACATATGACAGCATAATTGGCATTTGCTGTAGAACAGCATCAGAATTGGTAGGTCCACCACTGCCGCCCTGTGCTTTTCACAGATGAGAGCAGGTTCATCCTAAGCACATGTGACAGACGTGAAAGGGTCTGGAGAAGCCGTGGAGAATGGTTTGGTGATGGTCTGGTATATCTATAGGGGAGACACAGACCTCTACAGCCTAGACAACAGCACCCAAACTGCCATTAGGTATTGAGATGAAATCCTCGAACCCATTGTTAGACCAGGTTCTCCTGGTGCACGACCATACCCAGCTCCCACGCTCGCCTGCTCTAAATCCAATAGAACACTGCTGGGACATTATGTTTGGGTCCATCTGACGCAGCTAGGTTGCTCCTCAGACTGTCCAGGTGCTCAGTGATGCCCTGGTCCAGATCTGGGAGAAGACACGCCAGGACACCATCTGTCATCTCAGTAGGAGCATGCCTTGACATTGTCAGGCATGGATACATACAAACTGCTGAATACTGTCTTATGTCTTTGAAATCAGCCCTATGTAGGTTGATAATTTTCTTTTCCATTAAATGATGTGGCATTCTTTAGTTCCTAACACATTATCCAGTCCATATCAGTGTAGATATCCAGCATGTTTTTTCCCATTGAGATCTGATGTCTTTTCAAACTCTTCCTTTAATTCTTTGAGCAGTGTACTATACTCAGACATGGACGGTCATATGCCCAGAGCCATCTGGTGGGTCTGTGAAGTTGACCTTTCCACTCATAAGACCAGTGCTCCTTTGTTTCTGCTTGCTTTCATCATCTGCTCCTTTTGGGTATTCACTACGACTGCACTTCACATTCTGCTTGCTTTCCACAGCGTTACTGCAGCTTTGATCACTTCCTGAGTTCCCAAACTACGGTCTAGGCCAAGGTCATAATAACAGAATCTTTGTGACATGCAGTAGTGGCTTAACTAAATGCAGGAGAATGAAAGAGAGGACAGAAGAGATAGGCCTATTCATGCATTTATGCAACATCCGCCAACAGCCTCTGCCTACAACAGTGTAAATAAGGGGTGGTACAGTGTAACAGGAGCCTCTGCCTCCCATTCTGCTTGTGAAAACTCTAGGAGCCACCAGCAATTCTGTTCCTGTCAATATTCTTGCTGCAAATTCTGAATCAAATAGAGGGTGATTAGTACATTGTAATAATCAGGGCTAACATGAATTTAACTGTGTGTGTCAATGTTACTATACACACTGTATTTATATCATTCTGAAATCCATGTTAGATGACTGCATTGCATTGTATCAAAACAGGCTTATTTATAATGTTATTCCAAAACCTATTTACCATATATCACAGGCTGAATGTCAAGATGTTTCTGCTTTTGCAGATGGAATGGTTACATTTTTAATATGCCATGTCAGTTTCCTAACTATGTAAACCTATGTAAACATCTGTCATTTTTACCCCAAATAATAACTGTGTCTATAATCTTGCTGTCTGTCTGTGTGTTTCTCTGCAGGTATTGAGATAGCTAAGGCTCATGGAGCCAAATACAGACTGGGTCCAGAGCTGGAGATATGGTATGGATGGAAAACTGGAAAACCATTTGCTGCTCTCCAGTTATTCTTGTTTGGGCTTCACTCTCTCATGAGTTCAGCTGTTTTCAACATTCTTCCGTCCCACAATTTGTAGAGTGTGTGTTTAACATACTGTATATGCTTTTAATATTTTTTGACATATTAAATACATGTCTGTTTTATATTATGATTTTTATGGTCAAATTGTACATGTTTCGAAATATAATCTCAACTAGATTACTAGACAAACAGCAACACAACATATCATTACCATTACAGCTCAGTAGTTTGGTAAGGGTTCAGTTTTGCTTTGCTGAACTGACAACTCCTTTCTAATTCTCTCCTTTTTTACAGTGGGTACGGCTGTGCAGACCACTTCTATGAGTCGGACACACTGCTCCACAGCTTTCAGGTCCTCGGGAATCTTCTGGAATCTCCCATCACCCAGGACATTATCTGTGACGTTGGAATGTGAGCGTCACAGTCAAACTATCTTAAAGCACTATACAGCCTATAAGTCTTATCTCTAAAGCTGCACAAGGCAGTATGATACTTTAGCGAAGCCTGTAGGCAGCTGGCGGTAACTGAGGTTTTATTTTTTATTAAAGGGCTTCAGTATTGCATCTATCGTGAAAGGTAGCAGCTGTTAGACTAAAGACATCTGTTCCAAAATATTTTATCTGAAAAGAGTACTATTGACGCAGTGTTTTGTGTTGTCCTTAGGCCCATCATGCATCACAATGTGCGCTACAACTGCCGGGTCCTGTTCCTCAACAGGTATAATAGCACACCCATCCATTCTTTTAAATGACACGTAGTTCTATTATTTTGTGTTCCTGGAGGTCATTTTCATGTTCAGCTGGGGCTCACAGAACCCTTTTTTCTTTTCTCCTATAGAAAGATACTTCTGATCAGGCCTAAGATGATGATGGCCAACCATGGGAACTACAGAGAGATGCGCTGGTTCTCTCCTTGGAACCAGCTAAGGTAGGTCATCACTAAGAAGTCTCCTATATACTCAGGAATTAAAGTTCCTGTGTTGCTTATTGGCTGATGTTTGAAGCATGAGTTAGTCGTCATTTATTATAGCTTGTCCTCTGAATCACTGCATGACAATGAACAGGATTCTCAATTTAACATTTGTTAAGGGGAACATTGAGGGAAACTTAAATGACCATAGTGAATGACAGATTATGTTCTTTGCACATTTTGTTTTTAAAGGGTGTTAAGATATCCCGGTTAAAGCCTTAAACCTCTTTTATGTCTACTTTCAAATTTGTAAAAATGTCTTCTAGTATAGCTGAAAATATTTTTTAAACTATCTTTAAATTCTCCCCGGAATGTGCCACATGCCGAAGTGTCCTTGAGCAAGACACTGAACCCCCAGTTGCTCCCAGTGCGTGGCACTGGTGTGTGAATGTGTGTATGCTTGTGTGAACGAATGGGTAGATGTGTCTGAGACTGTAAAGCGCTTTGAGTGCCAATAGGTAGAAAAGCGCTATATAAAAGCAAGGCCATTTACCATTTACCATGTTAAAACTGTAGTCTACAGTTCAAGCAAAGAGAACCACAATGGCATCTCAAGGATATTTTTATAGACTTTGAAGCTCATCCAAATCTACAGAATGGTTGAGCTTGATGCTTACATGTAGTAATGGGAAAAAACACAATATTTTAAGACATGTTATTGTGTCCAGCACACTCCTTCCTTAATTCATGCAAGTTAACCACCAATGTATACTACTTTAAGTTAGCATTTTTTCCCTGAATGTCATGTCACTGTGTTTGTATTTCATTTAGCTTGTTTCTTCAAGGCAGGTGGAGGAATACTTCCTGCCCAGAATGATCCAGGAGATAACAGGCCAGGTAAAAAAATACAATTCTGTTCAAGTTGATTGGTTTTCCAATAGAGAACACTCAGTTTTTTGCTTGGATTTAGTTGAGACTGAAATGATATCCATTTTATTTTCTATTGCTCATTATGTGATGCTTTAGTGGTCACACTATTTAGTTGAAGTCATTAATGTATGATTAATTCTTCTTGATGAGTAACTGTAGGAAACTCACAAAGATGCAGGCTATTTATTGTGTTTTTATAGTCTTTTTTGTTTTCATCAGGATACAGTCCCAATTGGTGACTGTGTCCTGTCTACGAAGGACACCTGCATTGGCACAGAGATCTGTGCGGAGCTCTGGAGCCCTAGCAGGTAGAGTAACAGAGAATTGTGTGAGGATCAAACATGTGTGTTGTTAGAAATTGTCCTAACTCCTGACGCGTGTTCTTTTCCTCAGTCCCCATATTCGTATGGGTCTAGATGGGGTTGAAATCTTTACTAATTCGTCCGCTAGCCATCACGAGCTCCGCAAAGCTGACCAAAGGGTGAACCTGGTCAAGTCTGCCACCACCAAGGTATTCATCACCAGACACTCTCACACTTTTTTTTTTTTTTTTTTTGTGGATGTATGTCGAAATGTTTCACATAAATTATGCAGTAGTATGACTAAAATCAATGCAGCCTTTAAGTTATTGTTGGTATTGTTCCAGAGTGGAGGTATCTACCTTTATGCTAACCAGAGGGGCTGTGATGGAGATCGTGTCTACTATGATGGTTGTGCCATGGTGGCTATCAACGGAGACATTGTGGCACAGGGAGCACAGTTCTCCCTTAATGATGTGGTACGTATTAACATGTAAAGAACAAAACATTTCTCTATCTATTAAGAAATCACAGGATGTCTCACGACGGACCAATAAAAATCAGCATCTGTCTGTCCAAGTATCGGTAATATACAGTAGAGGTGACATATGCCAGTCAACATATGTGACAGTTAAATATTCATGAGTCTGTATTGGGGGAGGGGGCAAAGTCATTTAGTTCAGGGGCTACATACAACCCAATGTGATCTCAAGTTGGCCGGACCAGCAAGATAACAGCATAATAACCTATAAATAATGACGACTTCAAATGTTTCCCTTTGTTATATTGCAAAGCAGTAGAAGTACATTATGAAAATGTTTACATTTAATGAACTGTCCTTTTACAAAACATTTAATGAACAACCTGAAATTTCTAAAGAAGAATAAGTGCACTTTCAACACATTGTTATCTGCTGTTAATTTTGGGTGTCAGTGTTTTCTTATGTCCACAACTCTTACTGAAACAGTGCTTCTAGTGGAACAATTTGGAATAGAATAGAATAGAATGGAATATCTTTATTGTCATTGTAACATGTACAACGAAATTGAGTGCAGTCCATTCAGTGCAGAAGTTAAACGTAATAAAATATAATAAAAATAAAATATATGCTGGGGCATGAAAGACAAACACACACAGACATCTACATTCCACAGTTATTGCCTTATGTTAAAAATGAATAGCAGCTACTTTTAATTAAAAAATTCCAATTAATGTCTTTTATGTAATATTTGTACTTTGCAAATTCATCCTGCGGGCCAGATTGGACCCTCTGGTGTGTATTTGACACCCCTGGTCTACGGTCACGTATGAACAATTTACATCACAGTAGTTTAAAATCCCAAAGGACAGATGTGAAGTGGCATTATTGCAGGTGTCTTGTGTGCAGTGCAGTATGTGCACATGTACTGAACAGGTTTTTATTTTTCTGGTAAGTTATGCAGTGACACAGGATTCCTGAGATGACAGGTAAACATGCTGGGAAGTTGATGTCGGCACAAGCTGCCAGAATGATCTGTGTTTGTGTGTGTGTGTGTGTGTTGTAGGAGGTGATCACAGCCACTCTGGATCTTGAGGATGTGCGTAGCTACAGAGGAGAGCTATGTCAGCCACACATGGTGAGAGAACACCACCTTCCAACCTTTATCATGCATTAAACAGATGGGCTTATTACTATTACCAATAGGTATGACATTACCATGCAAGAGCTGTGAATAATAAGATTGAAAGAGAGGCAGGGAGAAGCATGATCTTCGTAGAGAGACTGTCAAAGCTTTGGTAGCTAATCCAAACAGCGGTGGGGATACCAAACAGCCCTGTTTGGTAGACTGTGTTAAATCAAAGAAGTCAGAGCTAAGCTTGTTTGTTTGTACCGAGGCCATTCCAGGTGCATAGAGAAACCTGATCCATGATATAAACATGGAGCTGAAGCCAAACCTTGACAGGGCCAAGAAGAGATAATCCTACTCTGCCCCGTCAAATATCTTCTTTGCGTCAAAGGGTATAATGGTGTTGGAGTTGAATGTTGAATGATGAATATCTGATGTTGAATAGTCTGTGAATGTTACGTTCTCTTTGTCTATTATTGACAAATCCTGTCCAATCATCATGAATTGTTGTGTATCCTTGTGATGTATAACCGGTGTACTGTAATAATGGCCATTTTTATTCAGTAATGGAATAGAAATTCAGAATACAGACTGAGTGTTTGCTTTTCTCTACCGTGCTTCTCTGATGCAGGAAAGTGAACCCAAGCCTTGCCACAGGGTCAAAGTTAATTTTTCCTTATCCAGCGTTGACGATATTTACCTCCCTACCCATCAACCAATAAAATGGCACTGTCACACACCAGAAGAAGAGATCAGGTACAAATTATATTAATTTGGTACACGTTAAGTTTTTATTCTTGAGAAACGTCTGAATATCAAAGAAGGACTCCATGCAGAGATTGCACAGCAGTGTAAACCTTTGTTGTTTAAGTCTAGGACCAGCCTGCTGGCTGTGGGACTACCTGAGGAGAAGTGGACAGGTGAGCTGGAACACACATTTAGATTAGAGTACTCCTCATTAAAATCACTGATATTACCAAGCAATTGGATTTTGACTGCCAGCTCACTTCTGATTGGTGTACCAGGCTGGTTTCCTGTTGCCTCTGAGTGGTGGCGTCGACAGCTCCTCCACAGCCTGTATCGTCCACTGTATGTGTGTGCTGCTCTGCCAGAGCGTAGAGGATGGCAGTAAGTATGATTCTGTTTGCTTTAACGCTGTACACTTAGAGTGTCCTGAATAACTCAGTGAAACTGTTGATAAATGTTCTTGCCATTTTCCCTGCGTTGTTATAAACAACTTCTTGCATTTGAATACAGACTCTCTGGATTTTAACTGGCTGTCTCCCTATACTCTAACAAAAGAGTTTCCAAAATGTTCACTCCTCTTTACTCTTCCGTTCATCTTCCTCCAACTATCAGACGCACAGGTGCTAGAGGACGTCCGCAGGGTGGTTGGAGATGAATCATACCGCCCACTTCACCCAAGCGAGCTGTGTGGTCGCATCTTCACCACCTGCTACATGGCCAGTGAAAACTCCTCAGAGGACACACGCAACAGGGCCAGAGACCTAGCCAAACAGATTGGCAGGTATTAAAACAATGATGTATCATTCTGATATTTTAGACTCTGGCCAGAAATGGCCAGAAACATTGGATCTACAGTCCATCTTCATCTCTGCAATGTAGCCAATGAAGTGTGTGATAACTGAAGGCTTGAAACAGAGACAAAGTTTTAGTGAAATGCAGTTATTTTCATTTAAGTTACTTTCCATCCATTTTTATGTATCTCTTTTGCAGCACACACATGAATATTAACATAGACATGGCGGTGAAAGGCATTCTGGGTATATTCTCAGTGGTTACTGGTCGGTTGCCTCAGTTTCGTGCCAATGGAGGAAGTCACCGAGAAAACCTTGCTATGCAGAATGTGCAGGTCGGACCCCCCTTCACACTTTGTTTCTCTGTTGCTGTCATCATCATCATAGTTGATTTCTTACAAACGCTTTTCTGCCGACCCTCTTGCTTTTTATTCACAGTTGCTCTGGCAGTTTAACCACAGTATTGACGCTGATGCATTAGTAACACAGTTATGACCATTTAGTAGTTTCTATAGTCACAGACATGTTTGTGTGTGTGTGTGTGTGTGTGTGTGTGTGTGTGTGTGTGTGTGTGTGTGTGTGTGTGTGTGTGTGTGTGTGTGTGTGTGTGTGTGTGTGTGTGTGTGTGTGTGTGTGTGCATTCCCAGGCTCGAGTTAGGATGGTCCTGGCCTACTTGTTTGCACAGCTGAGTCTCTGGGCTCGGGGTAAGCCTGGTGGGTTGTTGGTGTTGGGCTCTGCCAACGTGGATGAGAGGTATACCTGACCACAGATGCATGTGATATTTCATGTTTGTATTTCTTTGTAGTAGTTTTCAAGACTCCATAGGAAAACTATACGTACCTTGATAATGAGGTGGTCTCAGCTCATTACTTGGAGCTTTCAGAAAACTTCCACTTCCGAGTGTGCGAAAACCACAAGAGGGGACTTTTTCAAGAACATAGTGTACACATGTCATCTTCAAATGGAACTTGTCAGCTTGTGATTACAGCAGGAAGTTCACAAAAGGTGGTATCATCACCTATGATTCATTAGAACGCCGCTGCTCTGCAACTGTTGGATTCTAGAAGCATCACAGTTTAGCAGGCTCACAAGTTTATAACATATCAACATTGTTGTTAATGTGAATAACAATAAGATCATTTTCTATCCACCGAAATATTAACTTTGGTGGACATTCCTGAAAGTATCAGCAAACACGTCACAACTTATGAACTTGTGCATTCAGAAATTTTCCACTTAAGGTTGGAATATTCATATGAACTCTCTCATGAGCATGGCATACACAACCCCCTTTTGAAGGCACCATATGATGCGTGACTTACTTCTTTACACATTTCCCTTTCTCCTGCTTCCAAATGTTCACTTACTGTCAACAGTTCCTCACTGACCACCATTTGCATGAGATGTTACATGCATCAAAGGTTTGCAGAGGGGATGTTGCAAAACTGATTGTATGAAGGCTGTTAAACAGACCAATAACTGTGGCAGTCACAAAACATTGTTGGTATAACTGAAACAAAAGAAAAATGCCGTGTTTGTTCAGACAAACAGCGTTTTTGTGGATAATAAAATAATCATAATACAGCATGTCGCTTCTTTCGTTAAAATACTTTTCCTTCTCAGTCTGACAGGGTATTTCACCAAATATGACTGCTCAAGTGCTGACATTAACCCAATAGGAGGCATCAGCAAGACAGACCTGAAGAGCTTCCTGCTTTACTGCACTGAACGTTTCCAGCTTACCGCTCTGACAGGGTAAGGTCAGGTGACAGACTTTTGGGGGCATTGAACTGTCGGTGTGGGTCACATACCTGCTGGTACTGTCAGCACAGATGCTAGAGCAGAAGCATGAAATCGGTTCCAGTATGTTCACCCACTTCATTCAAGACACAAAGACAACCTTCAGGAGTGTATTTGGTGTCACACTAAAGCATGTTATGTGGTTTTCAGGTTGACAGTGGCTTTGGTTTCATTTTCAGAATCCTGGCCGCTCCACCCACAGCTGAACTAGAGCCGCTGACAGACGGACAGGTTTCACAGACAGACGAGGTGAGGCATGGAAATGTATAGATCAGTTACGGTGGCCATGCTGATTCCCGCCCTATACTGGGCACCTGAACATCAGAACTGAACCCCTTCTGTACACTATGCCAGCAACTTGGTTCTGGTGTTCCATGTACATCGTGCCTGCTAATTTCCCTTTCCCTAATTTCCCTATGGGGATGAATAAAGTCCTATCTTATCATCTTTGCATATACTGCATGTGTACATACATGTTAACTGATAGATCATCATCATCCTGCTCCTGTAGATTAAATTTTCTGTGGACTGGGTATGACATATACGATTTGAAGACCACTACTACTAGCAGGAGTACTGAACCTGAAAGACTATTGTCTGACTATTAGCTTTGTTACAATTTGCTGTTTTCTTGTCTTTCTCTAACCCCCACTCTTCCCTCCTCAGGCAGACATGGGGATGACCTACTCTGAGTTATCAGTGATCGGACGGCTGAGGAAGATCTCCAGGTGCGGCCCCTTCAGTATGTTCTGTAAACTCATTCACATGTGGAAGGATGCTTTCTCACCCATGGAGGTCAGTCAAACGTACATTTTACAGTACACACAATACAATTGACTGCAAAACTAACTTTTTTAAAGATAAGAGGAAAACTAACCCTAACCCTAACTGGAGTTTTTCTCCCACCATTATATAGGCCCCTTGAGGGAACACTCTATCTCTTGGTTTTGTTCATATTCACATTTACTATGTTAGTAGCCACTGACTTCTGAGTTTTCTCGTATTAATCCAACAGTCACTTGTTGGATTAATATTTTAATCCAACAATTAGAATTGTTGGATCCTCCCCTCTTCCAGTTGTCATATTGACTTGTCCTTTAGACATTGCTGGGTTCTTGATTTTCTTGTAATCCCAGTACTGTCACTCCGGAAAATCTGCTTTACATTGTTTAAGTTTATTTAACAGAATGTTGATTGCTAGAGTTCTTCTTTCAGTCCTTTTTGAATTCTTGGATTATTGCAAGAGGCTTTCCAATAAGAAATGGTCACATCTCCAATTTAGAAACAGACACAGAAAATTAGGAGACAAAATATAACAGAATTTTACAGTGTTGCTGTTGAGGAAGATATTGTTTTTTGTGCCATTTATGAAAGGGGAACTAGATCATGAAATGATGGCACCATGAATCTGTCCAATTAACATATCAAGAGAAGCTAGGACTGACACATAGTCTCACATAGTTATCTCAGCTAGCTTGACCCTACAGCTATAACCACATGAGTCGTTTTTTGGAACAAATTTCCACTCTGAAAAAGATCTTTGATTATGTTGGGCTCGATGTATTGTGTGATTTGAAAATGGCAAACTCTCAAGTCCAGTTTTGGCATTACACAGTGAGCGGTACAACCTGAGACTATTTGAAGGATTTTTGTCATTTAGAACTTTTATGTATCTATTTTAATATTGTTGTCTAATATGGAAACACAATATTGAAAATGAGCTGCTGTTAGCAAGACTTTAATCTAAAAAAAAGTAAGTAGTATATGGTTGTCTCTGGTCAGGCTGCCCAGAAGGTGAAACACTTCTTCAGGATGTACTCTGTGAACCGCCACAAGATGACAACAGTGACGCCGTCCTACCACGCTGAGAGTTACAGTCCTGATGACAACCGCTTTGACCTCCGACCATTCCTCTATAACACACGCTGGACCTGGCAGTTCAGGTGCATCGACAACCAGGTAGTTATTAATAAAGATTCACTTCATTCTTATGTTGAAAGTGACAGTAAAACCTGCTTGTAAAGAAAAATCTGAAAAAAACACATGCCTGGACTGTTGATTAGGATGGCTATTGTGATCTGTTCTAACACACTATAATATATGACAAAGCTGGAAACAAACCTCTTAAGAAATTGTTTTATGTTTTTTCTTTCCTTTCCCAAAGGTGTCCCAGATGGCCGCTAACACCTCTAAGCAATAACTAGAGATCTTCAGCATGCAGTGAAAATCCGTCATAACATGGATGCAGTATCACAGTGCTTTGCACCTCTCAGTGTTGCATGTGATCAAATAGATATTATTTCAATAATCTTTTTTAGAACGCTAACTCTGATATTGGCAATGTGACCAAAGCCACCGCTGGGGTTGATGATTCCACATAGTGAACAATTTACACATTAGATAGGACAATAAAAACAACACAAATCATATGTGGCGAGAAATTACATAATAATTTATGATGGCCAATTAAATTTATCTCTGTTCACTATTGCAACAGAACACACATATCAATGGGTGTATTGTTGAGAAAAACTACACAGAATAAATGAATAATAAACAATGAAAGTTAACCAAATGAATGTGGCTGATCTTCTGAAAGTTAAGCTTAATGGGCAACAGTGAAAGAGAGAATGTGTTTGCTTTGACTACGATTATGGGTTACGTTAAACCAGGCTACTTGAGACTCTAAAATGAAAGGATTAAGATCAATATTCTGACATCAACAACCTGCCACTGTGCAGGAGTGCAGAGGTTTTAGGCTACTTTGTGACAATCACTCCGGGACTTCCCATGACAACTTCTAAATAGATGCTCCCAAAGTCACCGCTACCTACCAGGCTCTCAGCTGCTTGGTGGTGAATTTGGAGACTTCTGTCTGTGTCGTAACACTGAGTCACTGTGGTTTGCTCCGTAGGCGGATGCCATTACTTGACAATCTTGAAGAGGTGAATACAATGAGGAAATACAAAGTCCAAAGTCTTCCAAATACAATTAAAGTAGAATGAAAATTATTACATAAGGCACTCTTGATGTTAACTTGGATTATTACACAAACGGAAGATACATTTGCTCTCGATAGTTAAAAAAGAGAATAACTTGAAACTAAAACCAAAATGGCAAATATAGATTAAAAGTACGGCTAAAGACAAATGGCAAAAAGGCAGAAAGAGTAGGAAAGAGCGTATGGAAAGATGGAAAAGGTGAAAAAACGGATACGTTTTTTTAACCAACTAAAGTAAATAACCATGATCTTAAAAAGCAATTTAATAACAGTCTCTTGAGTGTAATTTACTTAAACTAGATATCCTAATGTATTTTAATTTTCCTTACTAAGTGATTCTTTTGGCTCGGAATGATATGATATTATTTTGCTAGTTTTAAGTGTCTAGAATCTATTTGCTCCTTAATTTGCTTCATGTAATGTTAATGGATCTCAGTAAGTCATTGGGCTTCATTATGTTAGCTGATTAGTCAGACTGGCACCAGACCTATCCTGCACCAGTATTTAGAGGATATAATCATAAATCTACTTAGCATGTTCTCTTTGGAATGATTTACCCCTGAAAGCTGTGGCTCTTGTTATCTTTGGCTTCAGATAATGAGAAACCGTCTCCTCCCAACTAAATCAACTTACACAGACACAGAAGCTGGTTGTGTTTCATGATATTTTAAGAAAGAATGTTAATAGGATGCCATGAGGTCTGCTTCACATATTTATGAAGATCAACTTTATACAGGATTTGCAGGCTCTTGCAGTAGCTTGGTAGTGAATAGGTGGCTCTTTTTAGATCATCTGCAATAGTTTACGCATTTACCAACAATGCAGCCTTAAACTAGCTTCAGTGCAGATTTAGATATTTTTTTGTTCTTGGTGTCAGTGTGGGTTTCAGATCTTTCAGCATTAGACCTCTGACCCAGCCGGGGTTGTTCATGAACTGGCTTGCATCCCAGCAGCAACAAGCCATGTGCTGCTGCTGAGAAGGTTCTGCAGGGTTCTTCTCCCACCACGCTGGGGACCGGAAGTTGACTCAGCCTGGCCTCATGTGTGGGGGTTTGTGAGGTTTGACAGGAACCACTAATTTGATGCTCTCAAAGTCACACCACCAAAAGTCTGATCAGGTGATCTTATGTTGCACCGCGTTCTCTCACCCTGTCTAAGCTCGTTGCTGGCTGTGTCCCACCATCCTGCTGATGCGTGCTTCCTCTACTCCTGATGCCAATCTTTCCCTGTGGCTTTGCTGATGTGGCTACTCATAATATGACCCAGCTCTGCTCATCCTGTCACGATGGTTCCAGTCAGGGCCCTCCGACTCAGCTGTGACTCTACCCCCCGCAGCTCTCTGGAAGCACATTACTTCCTGCCAGTGCAGACCTCGATCCCGACTACAACTATTTTTGGATCCTTGGAGTCTCTATACTGCATGGCATCCCTTGTTCGTGTCACCACAAACTCTTCTGTCAGGCTTCTGAATTGTGTTGGTTGTCCCACACAACGCATGGCGTGCTTGTACACCCAAGCCTTGAACCGGCCCGGAAACCCAGATTTGTCAGCTTCAGTTAGCCTTGAGGTTTCTCCAGGTCTTCTGGATAGCAGTTATACCCCTCTGGCTGTCATCACAAAAATTCCCCGGGTCTTGAATGGTTTTTGGGACAGTGTTGGGATGGCTGTCCCCAAGATTGTGAAACAGAACTGTCTGTCTGTTTGATTCTTTTTCTTGATTGTCAGGGATCTCGATTTTGATGGTTTGAAACACAGCTTTGCCCATGAAATGAGCTTGTCAAGCCTTTGTAGTATCCACCTGCTGCCCGGGACTGATGTTGTGGTGGCTGTCAGGACATCCATGAAGGTTATGACTGGGGGCAACCTCAAATAAACATTGCAATCGCAATAGTTTTTGTATAAGACAAGCATACACTATATTCCAAACAAGACTCAGCTGTGCTACGGGCTTACTCATAAAATGTTGGATGTCCACACTGGAGAAATTATAAACCAAAGCACTGGACAAATACTACAGCACCTCTTTATTGCACTAGATGAAAATCTGCTGATGTTTTTGAGAACATGTTACGGCTGGTGGAAGAAACGTCTGGGGCCCTCCAGAGTCATTAGGATCCATCAATCCATTACTTCCTGAGGAATTTCAATTTGGGCAAGTGAGGCTAAAATCTAGCAGCTCCCTTTTTCAGATGAGAATGGTGACTAAATGTCATTTTTTTCCCAGTTACTTAGATGCACAAGACTGTCATTTGTTTATTTCTGCACATAAAAAGCTTGATGCTAAAAATGAAATCCCTCTGGGTGGAAGATGTGTTGTGCAGGGCTTGACACAGTGTGACACACCTCCTTCTCAGCAAGGACTGTTCTTATTTTATATACGGTATCTTTTATTCCATACTTTATGTAATGGTCTCCTTTTTCATATTAACAGTCTGAGTGCACCGGATGCTTGTTCAAGTTCATCTGAACAGTAGAAAAGAGCTCTTGTGGTATTTTTGTTTGTTTGTTTTTTATCACTTAGTATTTATCATTCTTGTTAGAGAGCTGTGGTGTAGTGGTTAGAGCAACAGCTTTGAGCCTGGAGGGTCGGAGGTTCACATCCTGGTTTCAGGGTAGAGTCAGATGGGTCAAAGGCAGACAAAGAATTTAGCTATGTGGAATGAATAAGGGAATTCTTATTATTGCAATACATTTATAAGAACGTTGAGAATATTGGTATGAGATCCCTTATGCACCGATCAGCCACAACATTAAAACCAATGGCAGGGGATGTGAATAATACTGATCATATTGTGACTGTGCAATGTTCTGAACTGGAACAAGCCTGATCCACAGAGGCCCCCTCCCCTCAACCCATAGGACCCAAAGGCCCCCACTAATGACATCCTGTTACCAGACACCACAGGACACCCTCAGAAGGCCCATGTCCATTCCCTGATGAGTCACAACTGTTTTGGAGGCCTCCACAATATTATGAAGGTGGTCATAATGTTATGCCTGATTGGTGTATATCTCTACATAAACTCTGCATTCACTACATATGCATACAGCCACATTTATCTGCAGATGTTATAACTCACATTTTACTCAAAATTAAACTGTTGGACATACATTCATGTATCAGTCAGAAAAGAACATACAGCATACATGATTATAAAAGTGCCAGTCTTCAGAACATTTCAGTCCTGGTTGATTTAGTGACACTAGTTACAGGTGCTAAAGCTAAACAGTAAATGTGGTCGTGAATTGTTGTTTCAGTAAATGTCATAATCAGCAGTTTTTCCTCCTTCTGTGAGCCACCGTGGTCTGATTTTATCAGCACGCCGCAGGAGTCTGTGAACAACAAGTTGGAGGTGTGCAGCCCGTCACCTGCTGCTCTTCATAGCAGCTCACTTGTGTTTTGCCAGTTAAATGTGGAGCTGATCCAGCTGATCTGAACTTTTTATTCGTCATCTGATGACGATAAACATTCGGCATTCATGCTGGATCTGTTTACAAAGCAGTAACTTAGTACAGACATGTCATAGTGTTATTCCTAAAGGGTGTATGTCAGCAGTACAGCAGGCTATACTATATGAAACTGAAGAGGGTGCCAGTTAAGTTCACTTTTATTTGAATAACCACAACAACAGTCTACGTTGTCTTACGGAGCTCCTTTGAAGTCTGAAACGTTCAGAGAAAGCTCGAAGGTGACCCGGAAATATTTATTGTCTTCACGTTTCCTTATAACTTTGCTATGTTTTGAAGAGCGCCTGGTCCTCTTACAGGAGTGTTCCTCCCTTCATGTGATTCGTGCTCTGCAGAGTCTGCTTTTATAGCCAGTGTAAAGTGATACTTATGGGGCAAGGGAGGGAGGAGCACCTCAGAGCAGCGACTTCCTAAAAACATATTCCCCTGCCTTTCTGGTATGTGCACGAGACTCGGACAGCTGTTTGAGAGGGCAGGTTAAAGTTTAGTTAAAGATTGACTCCACAGACTGAACTCGGCTCCTCCGTGGCTCACTGACCCGCTCCAGAACCGCTGCTTTCACTTTGGCCGCGGTGGGGTGGCTGCTCACGCGAGTCGTGGAACTCCTGGATGGAAACGGACAGTCTGCTGACCGGGACCGGGACCGGGACAGAGAGCGGAGCCTCCGGGGATTATGGCTCTGGGTCGGGCAGCAGACGGACGGACTCTGTCGGCCGGGAGCTGTGCACTGTTGGTGGGAACGCAGGTGAGCTGGGTTGGTGGTGAGGCATTCAGGTCTCAGCGATATGGGGGGGAAAAGTTCGCAGATGAGAGAAATGACAGAGAAAACTAGAGCCCAGCTAGCCAGATAGATAGTTAGGTAGGTGTAAGATGAAACAATGTGATCAACAATTGTTTTGTGATCAACAAGAGCTTTACGCCAGAGGAGCCAGGGGCCTTTAAATACTATCCTGTTGGGCAAGGTGTTCCTGGGACTAGTGATAGATCTGTAAATACGTCTTATTTTCGTCAGATCAGAGTGCTTTGTAAAATCTGAACACGTAAAGTTGTAAACTATTGCTGTCTGATGAATTTAACAGAGTAGAAAAAGCTGTTTCCCCACTATGGATGAAAAAATGTCATAAAGTAAAGACATAAGCAATGAACGGTCAAATATCACCTGCACGTTTTCAGTCACATTCTGAACATCACACGGCTTTGGGTTACAATGCTTCACCTCTGTAAAGTCAGACCTACTGTAGCTATATCACTAAGGTCATTCAGCGTACTGCCTTATAATGTGTGCTGACTGCATTCAGGTGCATTACTAGTTCAGAGTCATCTTATGACTTCTGAAATTCCAGCTGAGTTTGGTTAAATGAGTTTGAGAAAGGATGTTCACGTGGACAGTCATAAAAGACTTCTTATTATGTTCTAACAGTTTTAAAACATGGATAATATAAAGGTTGCTCTGTAAGCCATATTGGGTTTATAGGTCTATGGCGATTCGAACTGAATTCAGTATTGACCTTGATCCTGGGTAGAATTATTTTATTATTGTGAAAAGGAACAACTAGTTTGTCCTGTATTAAAGACACAGCAGCAGTTTCTGTCATGTCAGTTTTCCTCAAACTACAGCATATAGGAGAGGAGTCTTAATCTTCTCCATTCTGGATATTTCAAATTCCAAATCAAGCACTAAGGCGACAGTGGCTAGAACCCAGCTCATGTGGAGGGACCCATCTACTTGAGGCCAGCCACGTGGAGACAGAAAAAGAGAAAGGGGAGAGGATGAGAAGAGTGCAGTAGATGGAACAGGATGAAAGAGGGATATCTATCTATCTATCTACACCTGTTATATGTACTTGACATATATCTGATTAAAGCCTGCATAGCATATAGCCTAATCATGACGCACACAGCTAATAACATACCATACAGCAGTAGCATACCATAGACATCAAGAGAAAACAAATTAGACAGGTTGCTAGTACGTTTGTTGTGTTTCTTATTTAATAATTTTCCAGATGTTCATTCAGCTCCTAATTTGATGTCGAACTAGCTGAAGTTAGAAGAGCTAATCTTGTAAAGTGTTCTGCATAAAGTCCATAGAACATTAAACAGGCAGTAAATAAACTGGATGAGCTGATTCAACTCAATATCTGTATGAGGTTTTACACAGCTACACTGACAAAAAGCATCACACAGGCGTAAAGTCTTTGACTGCTCTGCATTTTAAGCGTACACCTCTCATTTAAACCGAACAACTTGGTCCGATCCGTCCACAAAACGTCCACAATTATTTCCAGTAGTCCCCTGGCTTGTCCACATGATGTTGGTCGAACTGCAGACTGGCAGAAGTGTTCTTTCTGAAGAGCAGTGTCTTTGTCCTTGCCACTCTGCCATGAACACCATGGTTGTTCAGTGTTCTCCTGATGGTGGATTCATGAACATTAACATTAGTCAATGTGAGAGAGGCCTTTAGTTGCTTAGAAGTTACCCTGGCTTCCTTTGTGACCTTTCCGACTATTATGCGTCTTGCTTTTGGAGTGATCTTTGTTGGTCAACCATCACTGTGGAGGCTAATAGTTAAATCTCTTCTTTTTGTTTACAATCTGTTTGACTGTGGATTTTTGTATTCCAAACTCTCTGAGATGCTCAGAGATGGTTTTTCAACATTTTCCAGTCGATGAAGACCAAACTGTGACAAATCCCAGATTTTCCTTTAACTAAACGTGTCACTGAACAACACCTAAGTCTCATTACATTGACTGGAAACACCTCTGAACAGATAGACTCTATCTAATTTGGCCTTGAAATTAACTTGTTCTCCTAGAGGTGCACTTACTTTTGCAACTCACAGATATACATTGGCTCATTTTCTTGAATAGATAAACGGACAAGCATATTAAGTGGGACTGTTTGCTTGATACACTATATTGTATGGAGGCACTGATGCCTCACAGCAAGAAGGCCCTGCGATAGACTGGAGACCTGTCCAGGGTGTACCCCGCCTCTCACCCAGTGACAGCTGGGATAAGCTCCAGCCCCCCCCTTGACCCTTCACAGGAACAAGTGGTTACAGAAGATGAATGAATGAACTACATTGTATGATTATGGACACAGTGTGCCTCCCTACGCACTTACGGATGAATTTCAAACTTTCTTTTTTCTCTCCAGCTTAGACTCAATAGATGAATAAACTCACGATCCAAATGTCTTCTCGTCCTTTGAAATGAGTTTCAGCTGTAGCTACTGCTTGGTAAGATGAATGGAAGGGATATATTATATATAAAACTGGAGAAATCTAGTACATTGTTAAAAAAATGTTGCTCAACTTTATTCTTTAAAATAATAACCAACAAGTGTGTCAGTGGTCGTCACCTTAACATCCTCTCATTCATGCTGTCAGACATCCATCCATCCATTATCTATGACCACTTATTCTGTAGAGGGTCACATGTGGCTGGAGCCTATAGCAGCTCTCATTGAGTGAGAGGCTGGTTACACCCTAGACAAGTGCGCCAGTTTATCACAGAGCTAACGCAGACAAACAACCATTCACCCTCACTTGTGCACCTATAGCCAATTTAGAATCACTATTGAACACCACACTTATTTGGAGTGTAGGGGGAAGTCTGAGCACTTTGACAATACCCCTAGACGGGAACCACATACAAACTTGTGCCATCATCGAAATCCACAAGTGATGCAACATGAAAAAACCTTGATTTGAACTGTCTTTTGCTATTTTTGTGAAGTCAGTCGATAATGTGTGCATTGTACATCATTTAAATTCTTGCATATAAACAGAAAAATATGAACCGGACTACCGTGGCTTTACAGGCCGTTAATGTCAGTGGTGTTGAGTTGTAAAATCAGGGTGCTCTAGCAACCGTTTCCTCCGGTCACATTTTTGCTGCAGTGTGAGAAGTGCAGCTCACACTTGTCAGTCAGTTGTATCTGGTGTATGTTGGCGGTGACTTTCAGCAGCTCTGCAGCCGTTTTATGTGTTACCCTGTCAGTGGCACCCACCACCACCTCCATGACACATCCTGCAATGAGTCAGCAGCACCAAATATGTGTGTGTGTGGAAATAATTACTTGAATCATCATGTCTGTATCTGTGTGTCTGCTGGATAGAAAAGGCAATCATTACACATAATCACCTGACAGCTGTGGAACAAGTCTACGGTTGATTTTTTTTATTATTATTATTCTAGCTGTCGGCGGCACAGTGGCGAGGTGGTTAGCACTGATGCCTCACAGCAAGAAGGTCACCGGTTCGAATCCATGGGCCGGCTGGCCTTTCTGTGTGGAGTTTGCATGTTCTCCCTGTGTCTGCGTGGGTTCTCTCCGGGTACTCCAGCTTCCTCCCACCGTCCAAAGACATGCTCATTAGGTTAATTGGTGATTCTAAATTGGCCGTAGGTGTGCATGTGAGTGTGAATGGTTGTCTGTCTCTGTGTGTTAGCCCAGATGGACTGGAGACCTGTCCAGGGTGTACCCCTGCCTCTCGCCCGATGACAGCTGGGATAGGCTCCAGCAGACCCCCGTGACCCTTAACAGGACAAAACGGGTATAGAAGATGAATGAATGAATGAATTAATTAATTCTAGCTGTCTGACACCCTTATGTTTTTACTGCTGGGCTCTTTACTAAGATATTTGAACCATGCAGTTTTCCCCAGATTTTTAGAAAGTTTTAGTTTTAGAAAAAGTCAAATCTGGGTGAGGCTAGGATTAACTATTAATTCCAAGAAAAGGTGCACACCCAGCACAGGAATAAACCACTACTAAAGTAGTATTTTCTAGGCTGTATCAACCCAACAAGCTCCACTATGTTAATGTCAGCAAATCATTTCAAACATTCTTACTAAACTGTACCCTCTCTGACATAATACCAGATTAACCATTTTATTTTGCAGAACACTATATTGCAGTATCTGACAGATTAAGGAAAGTCAGCTGTCCCAGTTGTCATCGGGCGAGAGGCGGGGTACACCCTGGACAGGTCTCCAGTTTATCACAGGGCTAACACAGAGAGACAGACAACCATTCACACTCACATGCACACCTACGGCCAATTTAGAATCACCAATGAACATAATGAGCATGTCTTTGGACGGTGGGAGGAAGCTGGAGTATCTGGTGGGAAATCACGCGGACACAGGAAGAACATGCAAACTCCACACAGAAAGGCCCCAGTCGGCCTGGATTTGACCCCGGAACCTTCTTGCAGTGAGGCGGAAAAGGAAAGTTATTCCTGGAAACGTATCTGAAGAGACAGCTGTGCCTCAGTTATTTAACAAAATATAACTTTTGAAAACCCCAAATCAGGCACCACTTTTACGGTCATCAGAGACTCTGATGTCTGAAGATCTAAATTTCTAACCTCAGTTGTTGTCATTCTATTATCAAGCTTTTATCATTTCCCACACTACTGCAGTTCTCTTTTGTCCTTTTTTATTGAAAAGGAATTTTTGTACATAAAGACACATATTGGTAGCTATTTTGATGACGGTTATCATCAAAATAATTGTGCATCCAGACAATTATTCAGCTGTCAATAACCGTTTTGTCCCTTCCCACCCCGTGAACAAACGCGTTTTAGGTCAGAGCCAAACAGGGACATAAGGCATATGCAGGAGGGCTGCTTGTGTTGCTAGGGACAATTGGATTAAGCCATGTGGAGCACATACTGAAGAAGAGTGGACTGAATTTAAGGTGGGATCCCATTGCTGCTCTGCTAGTTTCGTATTCAGCCTGTCCTCCCATGCACTCCTTATTGATGCAAGAGGCCTCAAGGTGGCTGACCACAAAAAGTTATACAATATAGAGATGCATTTCCTTTGAGGAGGGTCTACTGCTAAGAGGGTTTCTGTCAAAGTTTCAGGAGGATGATCTGGAAAGTGAGAGTGACAGTTTTTAAAAAAACACCAATTTGAAAAAAAAGCAAAAAAGATGAGAGTTCAGCAAGTGGCATTTATGTGACGTCATTATACACCAATCAACCATAACATTATGACCACCTGGCTAATATTGTGTAGGTCTCCCTTGTGCCGCCAAAACAGTTGTGACTCATCAGAGAATGGACATGGGCCTTCTGAGGGTGTCCTGTGGTGTCTGGTAACAGAATGTTGGTAGTGGGGACCTTTGGGTCCTATGGGTTGAGGGGAGGGGCCTCTGTGGATCATCCCACAGATACTTGATCAGTTTGGGATCTAGTGAATTTGGAGGCCAGGTCAACACCTTGTGCTGTTCTTCATGTTTTTTTAGTTGTTCCTAAAGCGTTTTTGTGTGTGTGCCTGTGTCAGGCTGCATCCTGCTGGGGATGGCTGCTGCCATCAAGGAGTGTCATTGCTATGGGGTGGGGGTGTCTGGTCTGGTCTAGGTGTGTGCTACATGTCTAAGTAACATCCACATGAATGAATGCCAGGTCAAAAGGTTTCCCAGCAGAACACTGAATTGTCATAAGATGGTCAATGTTATTCACTGCTCCTGTCAGTGGTTTTAATGTTGTGGCTGGTCGCTGTATAACTCACTGATGCTGGTGATACTGTTATCATGCTAAACGTTGAATACCGGGTCTAAGTTTGAAGCTTTAAAAGTGTGATTTTTGAACACTACAGGTCCCTTTTATCCAAGGTTCCTCCTAATCTCGAGGGAAGGGAAGAGAAGAGTGAAAGGGGAAGGGGGAGTTGGGAACATTAAATTGAGCACAGTGTGTAGGGCAAACCTGTTTTTTCTAGGTGCACCCACGTGGCTAGAGAAACACTCATAACCCAGTCAGTGTATAGGAGCCTTGCACATTCGGTGCTCAATAGTACTGTTTGGGATTAGGGAGTGCTAATCCACAATCACTCTTGTGAGACTGTAAAGTCACTTTCTGTTTATTGCTACACAAAATTATTTTATCTAATTTGTGCATTAGTGTGAAGTATGGGAATGTTGAAACAGAAGAACCTAGGGAGGGTGGCCATGGTCTGACTCATCGGGTGTGCAGGTCTCATTTTAATTGTTCCATTTCACTCTTTCTGAAAGTGTGGGTAGTCTTAGTAATTCAGTAGATATAAAAGTTGTATCCCATTACCAGTCCCAGATATGCCTCAAGACAAAACACACCTTCCCAGCTCCCAGTCCAACCCGTTCTACAGACAACAGCTTCTCTGAGACTGTGTCTTTGGCATGTTTTTGTCAAAGAAGTCGTTTCTGTTCTGTTGCTCCGGAACCATGCTAAGTTTTTCACTGGGTGGACCTACACGTGGGGATGCAGAGAAATACAGGTTAAATCTTTGTTCACTCTGCTTCTGAGCGAAAGCTTAGATAGTCATGCTACTCTCTCTTGTCTCACACAGATCAGGAGGACTTCTATATCCAGCAAGCTGTTGTATTCATTGAAGATGCCATTCACGTAAGTGCAGTGACATTTCAGTATTACTGATAATGTTTTCATGGGGGCTGAAAATACTACATGGTCAAGAGGTTTGTAATACGACTTTGGTCACTGGTGTAACTCCCTATTCACCCGTTTCAGTAAATCCTCTCTGGACGCCAACAGTTCTTGATGTCTGCGGTGAAGTTGTTGAGAGATCGTAATGGGTTAGATTCCACAAGCTTTAGTTTTCCTTTATTGACTTAGTGTCACCTTTAGAAATGATATCAGAATTTTGCTCTTGACATACTGTAGAACA
Organism: Chelon labrosus; assembly: GCF_963514085.1. NCBI lineage: Eukaryota > Metazoa > Chordata > Actinopteri > Mugiliformes > Mugilidae > Chelon > Chelon labrosus. The sequence goes on along the minus strand of NC_140339.1, from coordinate 27,527,554 downwards.
CAAAACATCTGTACACTTAAAAGAGTAGAAGAGCACAGACATCTGGCTGCCCCCAGTCAAGGTTGAGTCCATAGTTTTGCAATTGTTGCTCCTTGATGCTGACATCCATCCAGTGTCATTGACACTGACCTCACATACTACATCCATGTGTACATAAAAATTTAGTGTTTCCTCTAGTAGTTATGTTGCAGAGAGCGCACCTCCTTACTCTGATGTAGGTCCTTACATTATCTTAAAGAGGCAGAAAAAAATACAAATTTTCTGCATACAATATTTTCTGTGACGTTTCGTGGCTTATACATTTTGCCTTCCTGTTTTACTGCATTGTCTCATTCTCTTCTTTTATTGTCTCTCCTGTTCTTTTGTCAATATAAAATATATTATCTACAGTACCGGTCTATCAATCATCGGGTGGATGCCAGCTCACTCCGCCTGTATCGATGGTACTATTCCAGGATATGCCAGTGGTAAGTTCCCACACTCTAACAGTTACCTAGGTCTAGAGCTTTATGAGTACTTGATGATGTTTATGTTACTATTGAGGAGATGTTGTAGTGGCACATGTGCACTGTGACTGGAAATATTTGTAGATGTAGGAATTTCAGGAAAAGCACAGGAGTATATTTAGGTTTCAGGGGTCTCTTAAGTGACCTCATGCACAAATTTGATCCTTAGTTATCCGTATGCACAACTTTTGTTGCCTAGTTTTCATTTGTTCTTAGGTAAGAACAAAAATTTAAGAGTGCCATCGACCACAAAAGCCTACTTGCCTTTTGTTCAATGAAAAATAAGCTGTGCTGGCGATGAAGCAATTTACGTTATTAAACACAGAAGAAAAACTATCTGCACTCCTTCATTCTATTAATAATTAGAACTGATTACAATTATTAAATATGATATTTATTAAAAAATCTGAGTGATCTCAGGTAGATTATACAGATGCACTCTGCACATACTGCATTAATTGCACTAAGATGCTCCAACGCTTTGCACTTGGCTGAACAGTTGGCACTGCTGTAGAAAATAATAAATATATTACTTCTGTTCAGCTCTTTAGTAGTCTTCATTAAGTAAAGTTTCTTCCTGTGCAGAAGTAATGTCTCTTTTCTTTTTGCTGCTCTTGGGAGGTATTTATTTCTCTTGTTACTGAGAGCAGTGACCTATGATTTGCATGCAGCTGGGTGTTTCCTTATATAAATTGTGCCTGGCCCTTCTTAAGTTCAAGCATGATTCATCAGCATACATAGGTAGTAAAAACAGAATTGCCTGTCAGCGCACGTTTCATGAATCCCACCTAGGATGTTCTTCTTCTCACTTTTTTTAAGTATACAGTAAACCTATGGAAGGGAACGACAAGAAAGCATTTATGTGTGAGGCCCATTGTTCCTGCATGTAAATAGATTAAATGTTATCACCACTGTATTCATTGTATGCCTCATAGTTGGTTTTCAAGCTGTAAGACATAGAGGTCTCCGGTACAACCTTTTGAAAAAGAGCAGGTGAATTACACATGGACAGTGCCACTTGAAAGTATTTGCACTCCCTCAGAATTGTTTACATTTCTGCCTAAAAGTGAGGCACCAAATTTTGAGGCACAGTGGCACTGGGTACGGACTATTTTTAAAATTACATTATATTTAATGTAACATAAAGGCAAAGTGACACATTTCTGAGAAGAAAGGTTTTCTTTGTCATGGTCTCTTAAGTGCTTGTTCTGTGGGGTTCAGGCTGTGGCTTTAAGCGTCTAGAGACAATTTGAATTGTCACTGACACAAAACACAAAACTGGAACCTCCAGTGGAAGCACTAGAGCTATGTTGGCACGGACAAAATACTTGAGCAGAACCCAAGTCATGTGGGGGGACATTTCTGCTTGACGTTACATGGGTAGAGAGAGACAGATAAAGATAGGCGATACATGATACATGCAAGATGGCAATGAAAAGTCCTTTGCATCATAAGTGAGTTGGCTGGCAGTATGGATACAAATATAGCAAATTATGCATGACAGTTTGTTAGGAATGTAATCAAGATGTTTTGCCAACATACCTACGTCCATTTATGTCTCTGTCTTCACCTGCCTCAGGGGCTTGGGCCTGACCATTGCGGTGGTGTTGCTGCTGGCATTCGTGGAGCGCCCCTCCTCCCTGTCCATCTCCTCCGACCCCCATCATCGTTCTTCATCCTGGGAGCCTCCTTGCGGCCTCACTGAGGCCATCGAGATGGTCTGTCTGGTCATCTTCACTTGTGATCTTGCTGTCAAGGTAAGCGCAGACAGGTTGGAATAGTAAGCTGGTTATTTGTCCATTTGCACCACTGCTTCACTTTATCCGGTCTGTCCTCAGAGCTACTTGATTGGCTGGGAAGAATTTAAGAAGGGCAAGTGGCTGATTGGCTACACTGTAGTCATTTCAGTCTCCGTCATCGACTGGGTGTTGTCTCTCAGTATGGTGTGTGATGAGGTGAGGCACATGCTTCTTTCTTTCTTCTTCTTGGAATTATTGCACAAGCGTTATATAATCAAACAGCAGTATTAAGTAAGGAGAATCAGGCCTGTTAAAGAAGTAAAATTAAATGTTTCTGACTTTTAATTATCAACAGAAAAAGATTTAAACCCAACAATTCATCATCCTAAACAGTATCCTTTAGTCAAAGTGTCATACATTATGCTTCTCTTCTAAACCTGAAGCACTACTAAGAGTCTAACAACAAATGTCAGGCTGGTGGTGGAGAAGAAATGAATATATCCATCCCTGGGTACTATGAATGTTTGTATGATGTCTTATCTCAATAAGCCCAACAGGTGTTAAGGTATATTAGTCTGGACCACACTAACTGACACCAGACCAACATTGCCATCCACAGACTCTTGCACCAGGCATGGCTAGCGTGTTTGTATCTGTAGAGAAAGGAGCAGGACAATGCAACGTGAAATTGAGAAATCGCACCACTCTCAATTTATGGTTTTGTATACACTTGTGCTTCTGGCATCAGTCGCATGCCAGTTCCCCATCTTCTCATGCACAGTCCAAAAAATGGAAATGTCAGCAACCAGCGATTTTCTAGTGTGATGACCCAGAGTTAGTCATCATAGCAGTAAACTAAGAGACCAGTCAGTCCTACAGGAGAACTTCTATGTCAGCAAACTCAGTGAATAGTGGTGAATAAATCTCTTAGAGTCAGTGCTGAATACTGAATTTAATATCATCTATTGCACTACTCGTGTTGGTTAAATATCTTGTAAGTTCTGAAAAGTGTTGCTATATGGTCATTTAGGTCTAAACTATTTACAGTTATGCTGACATGTATTGGCCCCAGTCCAGCTTAGATGATCATAGCAAGAAAACTGTTGTTCCATTTGCTTGTACTGCATCACGTTGCATGTCTCCAAGCTTGCACATAAGAAAGGCAGAGTGGATTCAAAGGAATCATATATGATTCAAATGGGATCTAATATTAAAAATAGTCATCTTCTCTTTTCTTTACTATTTAGAAACTGAGAGTGCGGCGGCTCTTCCGGCCATTCTTCCTTCTGCAAAACTCTTCTCTGATGAAAAAAACACTGAAATGCATCAAGAGGACTCTGCCGGAAATCGCCAGGTACCTGAACCCTCTCATTGTTAGGCATCATAACAATATTTGCTAGAAAAAGAGTGCAGAAGTAGTTGTATCACAGTACTAAGTACTAAACTAAAAAATAAGTTGTTACGATATATGAGACACAATTTCTATGGAAAGGAGCAGCTCAGGAACAGTTAGCTCAGCACTGTCAGTATATAAACTGAAATGAAACTCACAGTTGGTTATTTACATTTCACTATTCATCAAATAATGGTTCCAGCTCACTCTCACTTCTGTGAACAAGTTCCTGCTTTGCCAAAATGTGGCCATGCAATGATGATGATATTCTCTGATTCCACTACCACTACTTTGTAATGCACTCAGCTGTGTTAGTGTCTGGTGACCTGTCTATATTCCAAAACATGATAATGAAAAGCAAGGTTTGGGTAGGAGGGGTCTGTTTGGAGATAGAGATAGTTGTTTGATTCGTATAGAGGACAGTTCTTATTCATCCACAGTGGCATTCAACATCATGGATTCAAAATTGATGAGGTTAGCTAAACCTCAAGTGGTTCTGCTATAAACCCCCAATAAAACCAATGAAAATTGGACAAAACAAAGCTCCATATGACTTTTTAATTCTGAAAGAAAAGGTGAATTGTCTAATTTTGTTGCATCTGAATGGGACAGTATATTTGCCACGGCACTTGTCAGTGTTTTCCAAAAGTAGTAGACTCATGAGTTTGACTAAGTGCATTAAAGCAGAATGTCCAATACCAAGCAGAGTTATAAAAAGAACACCCAAGTCACTTTCTACACTAAATTAATGACATCTGAATGATACGACAATTGATCTGCATCCCTTTGGACTTTTCCACCCCCACCTTGAGCATGTGTGTGTTCTCCTGTCTTTTCAGTGTCATCCTGCTGCTGGCGCTCCATCTGTGCCTCTTCACTATGATTGGCATGCTGCTGTTTGCTAAAACTGAGGTGAGCTGCTCAGGCCTTTGTGGTCACACTGTGTTGAGTACGCTGTGTACTGTACTGTAATAATTACACTCTGTCTTGTGTGTGATGGTAACTCCCACAAGGGACACAGTTCAAAGAAAACACAAATTAAAAATGTCTAAACATAATGTCATGAACTTCCACAAAGAGGTTGCATTGCAAAATATCTAACATGTGTGAATATAGTTCTGCTTTCTGTGCCCACTGTGCTCTTTTTGCACATCATAACATACACATAGACAAAATGCACACACCAGTGGAAAATGAAAAGCAAATTGTGCAGGTCCAGTCCAAAGCTAACTCGAATTCTGTGTCATCACCTAAAGCTTTATGGCATACCCAGGACTCTACATCATGTAGGAACACCCCTGCACACATCATGCTGGGCATCAAATATATTTTAATCCACAGCTGAAAATAGTCCCCAACAAAGAGCATTGTTCCTCCTGTTTGAATAAGGTTTCATTAAAGACTACAGTCATGGGGTGGCTGGAGCCTCTCCTTGTTGACACTGGGCAAGTGAACAGGTCGCCAGTCTTTCACAGAGCTAACACTATGATAAAAAGGGATAGATGCAGGACAGTTTAAAAAAAAGTGCAAACCAATGGGACATCAGAAAGTACTGAGTGCAAGACAAGTGTATTTTTGGATTTTGGTCTTTGGTCAAACCGATACCATTTCCCACAGACAACAATAGTATAGCTGTTTTATGGCCAAGTGAAAACGTGGCACTAGGGAAATATAGGGAAGAACACACAAAGTTAGTTGAGAGTCAGGGTGGAAGGAAAACTTAAACCGATTTATTTCAACAAAACGTAACTGAGAAGGCTTTACTCATACTCCCTGTGGGGAAGGATGGGACCATGTGGCTGTGCCAAATAAATGAAAGCAGTGTATATAGCAAAGGTTACTTCCATGTGGAAGGAAGCTCACCTGTAGTCCGCAGCCTTCCACCACATATCTATAACCACTGACGTAGAACACACAAGTCGACACAGCTCAAGGTCTACACAGGCAGGATAACAGCAAGTAGCAGAGTAAGCAGCCGAGACTGGATCCTCCAGCTGGGCCCCGTTTCATTAGGGCCCTGGGCAATGGTTGGTCTGGGGTTGAGTCAACCAATTACCTGCATTACCACAGAATTCACAAGTGGAAACCAACACCTACAAAACAAACAGGGGAGGGAGAGATAGAAAGCAGACAGAAATACATTCCCCCTGCCTGGCTCGTAACAACATTCCAATTTGTTTAACTTAAATTTCAATACCATGCACCGGAGTACAATCTCATTTACCTTAAAATATTGAGAGGAATCCCAGGAACACATTTTACTTCTGTGAATGCACCCTTCTTCTTTTATCTAAAACTTCTAAAGAGATTCAGTTTTGAACAGTCAAGTCAAGCTACAGTTCCGTCGTACTGTTTAAACTTTGTAAAGAGTACAATAGGAGATGTACATTTGCCCAGCCTGCCCTCATCTCTCACTGTGTGTTGCTGTTCAGGATCCGAAGAAGAATGGGGAGTGGGAGCTACATTTCAGAGACCTGCCGAATTCGCTGACCTCTCTGCTGGTGCTGCTCACCACAGCCAACAACCCGGACGGTACACTATCAGTCACATGATGAACGAGCCACGCTCACAGGCTGTATATTGTTACTTTCATGGAATGTCAACTTTATCTTCTGTTCTGTTCCAGTGATGATCCCTGCCTACTCCCTAAACAGAGGCTACTCTATTTTCTTTGTCACCTTCAGCGTCATTGGTAAGAAGCACTTATTATGTAAGTCATTATTAAGTAATTTTAGAGTAGATTATAAATGCATTTTTATTTGTGTATTTCCTGACAGGAACTTACTGCCTGATGAACCTACTGACAGCCATCATCTATAACCAGTTCAGGGGATATTTACTGGTGAGTCACCATTAAATAGGTGGCCATCATGCTGCCTGTTTTTATCCACTGAGCACTGAATGAGCAGTTAGCTTTTTTTTTAGCTTTTTATTTTCTCTCACCAAATCCCACTACACTGTTTCCAACTGGAAAAATGGGCGTCAGTAGAACTTTGACGCATGTTGGACTGGGAAAAACAGCAGCAGTGACTAATATACACCGATCAGCCACAACATTAAAACCACTAGAAGTAAATAACATTGACCATCTTGTGATAATCCAATGTTCTGCTGGGAAACTTTTGGACCTGGTATTCATGTGGATGTTACTTAGAGGCACAAGGGAGACCTACACAGTATTAGGCGGGTGGTTATAATGTTATGCCTGATCAGTGTATATAGCTGATGACACCTGATGTCTCCAGAAAAGCCTGAACAATGAACTCTTAAACCAAACGGCACACTGTTGCATTTTGTGGAAGTCATAATAATATTTAAAACAGCTTGTAGGAACCATTGGAAAAACAGTCGAATGTGAATATGTGACAGTGGATTTCTCAAACAGACTATACACAAACAAACTTTCATTGATGTACATATAATATGTATGCTATAATCACTGATATCTAACAAAATAACAGATTCTGCAGATTGACACGTTACAGACACAGTGAAGATATTGCTTTTTGTTCGTGTTCTTGTCCAGATGTCAGTCCAAACATCCATCATGAGAAGGCGACTGGGGATCCGAGCAGCTTTCCATGTCCTCAGCTGTAATGGAGGCCAGCAGGCTGTTGAGTAAGACACACATATACACACAGAGACACACACATACACACACACAAACACACACACACACACTCAGTTTTGCTTTCTCTGTAAGGGGGCGTGTGCATGTTGACGCAGTCCTGGAGGTGTTGTCCAGAGCTGGGATGAAAAGCTACTATAGAGCGGCCATCACCACGGTCAGATCCTACACAACAGCACTTTCTGCACAGACACCTGTCACAGCAGGGAAATCACAGTGTAAATAACCATACTAATGAGTATCTGCTTTACTGCTTCAGCTCAAGATTCTGCTGTCATACAGTCAGGATTTGCAGAATGGCACTAGATTTGAACCAAAACGTTACAAGTTGTTATATTGTGTGCATTTAAAACTGACACGTCAAACTTCATTGTGCAAATAAAAACATTGCATTTAGATAGAGGTATAGGTATACAGCTATTTGACAAATGCATAGAATGTTTCCTTTGCTTTTTGTCTGAAAGAACATAATTTAGTTTAAACACAGTTCAGTTTTGGAAATTTTTAATGTTGGCTTTTTGGGCGGCTTTTTTCTCACCTGTGCTTCTTCCGACATGTCAGATGGCACGGCAGTATGAAGAAGTTGGCTTCATGGATCAAGAGCAGTTCAAGAAGATTTTTGATGAGCTGGATAAAGACTGCATCAAGGAGGTAGGGCTGCGCACACACAGGCTCTGCTGATTCAAAGATTGCTTCAGGATTACATCTGTCTTATATGTCTCCCTGTCGTGTGTTTCCTCCCCAGCACCCTCCCCTCCCTCAGTACACGTCTCCACTTCTGCAGAGACTCCAGGTGATCTTCAGCCACTACTATCTCATTATACTCGGCAACGCGGTGGCCCTGGCCAACGTTGTGTGCATTTGTGTAAGTCGCGCCCGCACACACATACATACACAATGACCAAGCTGGTCTGCTCGGTAGCGTTACTGCTGGTTGTGTGTATCAAACCTTTCTGTGTTTTTCAGACTGTCCTGGTGTTGAATGCTGAAAAGTCTACAGCAGAGAGGGATAACTTCGTCTTGGAGGTGCACACTGTCATAAATTTTTGCATTTAAAAATCTAATGTAATTTTTTTTTAATAAAATTTGCATATCATCTTCATTTGAACTGAACATAACCTACCACAGAAATGAACTGTTTTTGTCCTTTCATTGTCCCACTATCAGATCATCAACTTGTGCTTCATCATCTACTACCTGTTTGAAATGTGTGCGAAGATCTTTGCCTTCGGCTGGAAAGGGTACCTGTCCTACAGGAGCAACATCTTTGATGGCTTTCTCACCGTCGTGTTATTGGTAACACTCCTCAGAATACACACTGTCGTTATTTCCATATATAACATTACAGCTGCGGTTTAGTCAAATATGAAAAGATGAAGTTTATAAAAGATAGCATTCTGTTACCATACGCCACCACTGAGTCCACGAGTTGATGATTCCCTGTCATGTTTTGTGATTAATCTCCATGAGAACAAAATACTGACATTCAAATGTTGTCTGACTAACCAACTGCATCTCTTCAGGAGTGTTGTTTTCTCGCCAGTGGACAAGTCGTTGTTATTCATATTATTAAAGAAAGAGTTCGAGTTAATACGAGTTAGTACTAAAAGGGGAAGACTGATACTGCCCTTACAGTATGTCTCTATGACGTAAATATAGATTACAGCCTCAGATTTTGAGGCTGCAACTCTGCTTGATGAATACCTGTTTATGGGAAAACATCTTCAGTCTCTCCACAGTGCTACTTGAGCGCTGCACTCATTTTCATTCTAGGATAGGAGCAAAAGCAGTCTGGCTTGTTCGTCTTATTGTTTTGTGTGTGATAGGCTTTGTGCAAAATAAGGACATGCACAACATAGAAGTGGACAGCTGGGGAGAGCTGACAGTGGTCATGTCAGATAGTGGATCATGCAGGAACGACAGGCAGAAGGAATTTGGAAGGGCCAGACGGAGGAGGAGGGGGTAGCCCTGGGGCTTCAGTGGGAATGGGGTTAGGGGAAGGTGAGGCCCATTGATGAGTGGGCTGTCAGAGAATGTGTATAAAGTGTGAGCCTTCTGGGTAACTTTGTTGTTTTCAAACTGGAACTGTGGGAATAGCAAATTTTGACGGATTGGGGGAGACAAAGACTGGGCTGCCCTTATCTCTGCTTTGCAACCTGGATTCACATAGATTTTTACTTAACAGCCACAGAATACCCAAGAAAAGCAATGGACCTTTGATATAAAGTGCCTTTGATATATTAAATGATAATACATCTCTGCCAGCTTCCTTGATCCTAGTCTACGTTCTTTTAGGCAGTCTACCATGTTTGCTGCATGTTTCTCACATGACATACATACTACATATTCAGTATGTAGTAATTCTCTGCTGACCTGACGTGCACATTTTGCACATGTGATTGACACATCTTGATGTAACCACCAGCTGATTATTGGCGAGAATTATTCTATAATATACAATTCACTTTTTGTCATTTCCTGTGCACAAACGTAAATGAAATGTAACGTATCACTGTTGTTATGTTATGTTTCTTTTTTTACCCATTAGATCCTGCAGTTCATTATGTTTATCACGTACAGGCTCCCTTATTCTCACTGGTGGGTATTCTTCAACTCATTTTAAATGTTTGTACTATGTCTGACTAAACATGGGTACTACGGGTGCGTCAACAGGGACAGTTCATCCCATGATGTAATGTCTCTATGGGAGATGGTTCGCTTGGTCAACATGCTGATTGTGTTCCGCTTCCTGCGCATCATCCCAGACATCAAGGTAAACAGCAGTCACAGCATCGGCAGTAATCCAGGGATAGTTATCTGTGGGTGTGTATTGCATCTGGAAGGAAGTATATGTATACAAGGAAGGATTAGAGAGAGAGAATAATAATAAATACATGCAAGAAGAGAGAAAAAATAGAGATGATTTGTTTTTTTGCTGATTGTAATATTAATCCTAATAATAGCCATGAAGAATATTATAATAGTAATGGATAGGGTGTTAATGGTAATATACACATACAGCTACTGTAACTTGACTTTACATGGTGAAAGTTAATAGATTAGAACAATAGATTTAGACCAGGAGGATGAATGGAACAGTTCACTTCCATTCATCCTCCTGGTGTTGGGTCTTGAAAGCTTGAGGCAGAGTCAAGAGATCTCCATCGGGAAGTTTATTATGTCCTCTTACCCTCCATATTTTCATCTCCAGCTTATGGCTTTGGTTGCAAGCACACTGTTGGATCTGGTGAAAAACCTCCGAGCATTTGCAGGGATACTGGTGGTAAGTGACAAAGCTATATTTCACCCAGTTGATCCTGATCTGCCCTTTATTTTTCTAAATATATTGCAGAATCGGGCCTGTCTGTCAGAGAAATCCAAACTATGGACAGACACACAAGCACACATTTGGATGGCTATCTTAGTGAGGACATTCATTGACGTGATGCATTCCCTAGCCACTTACCCTAGTCTTAACCCTCAAACAGCCTTGTAAAGACATAAGGACCGGCCAAAATGTCTTCACTCTGATGGTGTAAACTTCAAACTGGTCCTCAGAAAGCTAGCTGTACAAGTGCACACACACACACACCTACCCACCCGCGCACACACGTCTTGTCATTTTCTGAATGCCTATGAAATCGTTTGCAGAAATATAATATGTTTGTCTCTCTGTGCAGGTGGTGTATTATGTGTTTGCTGTTTTTGGCATCTGGCTGTTTGAGGGTGCAATTAAACCTCCTCCAGAGATGAGGTATGACATCTTTTCCAGAAAGAACACACGATGCAGAGGACACAAACAGAACCAAGCTTATGACATAGAGCTAATTCCACCCTTTTTGGCTAAGAATGCAGTATCACTTCAGTTCTGAGTGGCAGCCTGTACCATTTGTGTACTGAACACATTCAAATAATAGCAGCATTCTACTGAATTCATTCATCAGTTTTGTGAGTTGTGAGCTGCAAATGCAAAACATATGAGGGGACACGTTTCAGCCCTTTTAGTGGTTCTTTTTACTAAAGAGCCACAATGATTGCTTATGCAAAAACTATTGGAAGAAAAGTAAAGAAAGATCTTTGGACTTCAGTAAATGTTGAACCTGGATTAAATCTAAAATAGAGCCATCCGTCCCAGCTACATAACCATTCTCTCCCAAATATTCCATCTTACTCATTTACAGTATTAAGTTGTTGTTATTATTTTTTTTTAAATGGCCGGGTGAGTGTGTTTCTCTCTTACAAAGAGATCAGAATTAAAAATGTGTAAATTCTGTTCATCATTGTTATGTGTACGTGTGTCCCAGCATGCTGTCCAATTCTTCAATGGAAAACATCACCTCTAACTACAGCATGGAGTGTGGCACCTATGAACAGCTAGGCTACTGGCCAAACAACTTTGATGACTTTGGTGTGAGTAACAAGACCCGTCAGATCTTCATAGTTTGCTTTAGTTTCTCTTACTTGGAATTTACAGTGATAAGACCAAATCTGGTGTTAAAATATGTTCCCTTTATTCTTTATCACTTAATTGACATTTTGATGACTGTTTTACCACTGTCATTTGTCATAAATACACTTTGATAATCAAAACTCTGGTCTCATTGAAACTAATTAAAAAAATATATCTTTTCTTCTCTTTCTCTATTCAGGCAGCCATCATATTGTTGTATAATGTGATGATAGTCAACAACTGGCAGGCCTTCATGGATGCATACAGCAGATACACTACCGAGTAAGAAAGAACACATTTTACATGCAGTTGTTGTTGAATGTAATTGTTCATGTGATGATGATGAAGATGATGATGATGATTTTCCCAAGGTGGTCCAAGATCTACTTCGTGTGTTGGTGGCTCACGTCCTCTGTCATGTGGGTCAACTTGTTTGTGGCGCTCATCTTAGAGGTCTGTTCACTCAAACAACACGGACACATCCACTTCTAATATGGATACAGAAACTGTTTTAACAGCAGCAAGCAGTAGACGTGAAATCCTTTTTTAGGAACTAACCATGCATTATGCTGACTGCAGTCACTTTGTTGGCTGGCATGACAGATCTCTGAGGTTGAGTGTAAACTCAAATTAACGAGATGTTTTGGATTTGCAGGATTAACTCTGACTGAATCCAGCCTTTCAGCTCACAGTTAATGTGTAAGCTGTGAAGGTTGCTAATGTAGTCAGTTATGAGCTCTTTGGTTTAGGGTGTAGAGCTTGCTCACTTGACTAAGTAAGATCATCTGGAAGTTCGTTGTTTTGTTGCTTATGGTAAAATAAATTTACTATTTATGTTTTTTTACATCTGAAGATGCCACTGAAAGTAAAGTCTAGTCTAGATAATTGCTCTGACATTTACAATGCTCATACCAATGCCACTGAGCTTATTTCCCCCTCTAGTGTCATATAAAATGGCTGGTAAAACTGACAGAAAACTAACCTCTTTTATAATTAAACTAAATATTAAATGTACTTAACTCCAATTCTTTAATCCTTGATTTTCTTTATACGTCACAGAACTTCATCTACAAGTGGGACCGCAGTCACAGCTGCTCTGTTACAGATGTGGAGAGGATCAGATATGAAACCTCTGTTCAACTCATATTCAGGTAGGTTGATGCTGATGTTTTGTTGAAAGCCTTATGTAGCTGTGTTCATTTCTAAACGTCCTTCTCCTCTTGTTTCTTATTTTTCTGTAATTTGCCTCCTCTTTCACTACAGAGAGCAGATCCCAGAGCCAACAGAAGAGGAATTACTTTGTCAACTACATCAACACCCCCACTTACACCTAGAGTGATGACACAAGGACTTTGTATCAGTGCATTTAGATTTATTAACCAAACGGATAAAAAGGGAAAGACTCACTCTTTGTGTTATCTGAATGAGAAAATGTGGTGTGCTTTGGTATTGGTGTAATGTATTGTTACAGTTGAATCTATTTTATTTGTGGAAAAATGTTTTTATTGAAAGAAGTATGGTTGTTAATGAACAGATTTTAAATAAATGTTTTTCAAAAAAATGAAAGACAGTTTCTCTGTTTTGCCACACCACCACTTTCTCCATCTCACACACATTCCTTACGTTCCTTAAGGAAATTCACAGTTTTTTGGACTTCCCAGTCCTGTTGCCCCCCAAAAGTCAAACATTAATCATCTGTCTTCCTCATTCTCTCCACAATAAAGTATAATCTTTACACTTCCTTCTCCTTGCCATGTTTCCAGTAACTGTGTGAACTTTTAAGCTCTGTCTCTCTTCTTCTGTACGTCAAAATCAAACAACTGAATTACAGCTTTTCATTTTGTCACACTGTGCTGTACCAGTACATGTACTCCATCCATTTTGGTCTGCCTTCTCATATATACACTGATCAGGCATAACATTATGACATTATGATGCAAGAAGCAAATAACATTGGCCATCTTGTGACAATACAATGTTCTGTTGGGAAACGTTTGGACCTGGTATTCATGTGGATGTTACTTAGACATGTAGCACCCACTTAGACCAGACCAGACACCCCCACCCCACAGCAATGACACTCCTTGATGGCAGCAGCCATCCCCAGCAGGATGCAGCCTGACACAGACACACACACAAAAACGGTTTAGGAACAACTCAAAAAACACGAAGAACAGCACAAGGTGTTGACCTGGCCTCCAAATTCACTAGATCCCAAACTGATCAAGTATCTGTGGGATGATGCACAGAGGCACCTCCCCTCAACCCATAGGACCCAAAGGCCCCCACTAACAACATTCTGCTGCCAGACACCACAGGACACCCTCAGAAGGCCCATGTCCATTCTCTGATGACTCGCAACTGTTTTGGAGGCACAAGGGAGACCTACACAATATTATGATCACAATGTTATGCCAGATCGCTGTATATCTCAATATATCTGCATAAAGGTTTTGTTTTCTGGCCTTTCTCAGTGAACACTGACATTTATGTTCACTTTCACATGATCATAATGAGTTACAGAACCTGCTGAATTGAATGAAATGTTATTTTTCTACTACACAGACAGGACTCCTGCTGGCAGCAGTGGCACCAACCACTGTCAGACCGGGAGGTGGCAGTAAATCACCGTCACTGATGTTATAAACCCCGAGGAAGTAGTAGAAGAAGAAGAAGGCGGAAGAAGAGGTTGTTTTGGATTCGCATGTGTTTTACTTGTTCTGTCTTACTGGAGCCTTAGAGGCTTTTCTACACTCCTAAAAACAGTACGATGGAGGGTAAGTACATTTTAAAACTTGGTTTATGTTTCCTCAACGGGTCTACTCAGATCGCACACTGTGGGCATTTATACCATAGACTGTAGAGCCCATTACTGTGAGCAAAAAAGCTTATATTATACATGATTCAAAACAAGTGCCACTGTATACTGCTGACAAACAGTAAATATGATTTATATAACATCCACCCAAGTCATTGTTGCCCTACCAATGAATGCAGTATAGTCTACTTCTTCCAACTCGTGTATTATATTGACATCTGGTGGCGTTTAGACGATGAAGCACCGAAATACTATGTTGTAAATGAGAAATCCAACTTCTTATTTTGAAGTCCGCAGAGGCTTGTATGTTAGACTTAACACATTAAATAATCCAAGTAAATAATATGTTATTGTAAGTCCAGTGTAATGGAAGGAAAGAGAAAGTGCTACCATTGACGCATCAGCTGAATAATGGCACCTGGCCGGAGTTGGGGACAAAATGAGTAATCTTCAATTAAGATTTCATAACTAAAGTAAAGTAACAGAAAAGTATTAGTTTTTTTTCTTTGTGCTTGCTCATCCTGATATTTTCTCTTAGAATTCACTGGTATAATTCAGAATTGGTCCATCAATGATGGCAAGACGTCCTGGCCCAGATGCAGCAAACAGGCCCAAACAAGGACACCCTTATGTTTCATGGATGGGATGAGGTTCTAATGCTGATGCAGTATTGTTTAGTCTCCAGACATGAGCCTCTCAGTTAAACCCAATAATTCTTCTTTGGTCTCATCTGTCCACGATACTTTTCCCAGTATGTCTGTGAAGGTTCTCAGTCATCCAGATTGTACATCCAAATCTTGTTTCAGCTTTTTATTTACACTTTTTCCCAATAGTCTTCTGGCTAGTCCGTGGGATGTTAAGCACACTGCAGAGAGAGGCATTTAGTTGCTTAGAAGTTACCCTAGGTTTGTTTGTGACCTCTCAGCCTGTTATGTGTCTTGCTTCTGGAGTGATCTTTGTTGATTGACCACTCCTGTGGAGGGCTACAGTCGTCCTAAATCTCGTCCATTTGTTCTCAATCTGACTGTGGATTCCAAACTCTGTAGAGATGGTTTTGGAACCTTTTACAGCCTGATGATCAACAACAACTCTTTTTCTGAGGTCCTTAGGAAGCACCTTTGTCCATTCACTCCCTAAATTTATTTCTTTCTTTCTCAACGGGGGCACTGACTCTAATTTGGTCTTTTAAATTAACTTGTAATCCCAGAGGTACTAACTGAAAAGTGAGGCTAACTGGGAAAAAAAGGCTTCAGTTTGCTAAGGAGCATAAAGATTAGACTCTGGATCAATGGAAGAAGGTCATGTGGTCTGATGAGTCCAGATTTACCCTGTTCCAGAGTGATGGGGGCATCAGGGTAAGAAGAGAGGCAGATGAAGTGATGCACCCATCATGCCTAGTGTCTACTGTACAAGCCTGTGGGGGCAGTGCTATGATCTGGTGCTGCTGCAGTTGGTCAGGTGTACGTTTAGCAACACTATGGTTAACAACAAAAATTAATGCAACACTGGATGGAAATAAATCTGGTGACATTGCAGAAGCTTATTGAAACAATGCCACAGTGAATGTGTGCTGTAATCAAAGCGAAAGGCGGTCCAACGAAATATTAGAGTGTGTGACCTTTTTGTTTGGTGGCGACTTTCTTTTTTGTATAGGCAGTGTATATAAGTATAATGTTTCAGTTTTATTTGTTTAATTGGATGAAAATCCACAGATGATTTGAGTCATTTTTATGCAGAATTGTAGAAAGTTCTTAGAGCACTGTACAAATGACCCACACAAACACTACAAACCATTTCAATAGTTTGGCTTCCTGCACCCAGCCACCTACCACATGCAAGGCCTGTACCCGTATGTTGCCTGTAGAGGGCGCTGTGACCATGATTTAATATCTGCACGCTCTACAGAAGGGTCTGACATTGTGGATTTGTGTTACTGCAGTTTGTGTTTCACATCGAAACATCGACATTTGCCATTTATTGCCTGCTTTCTTTATTAAATGCATTCATTTCTTTTGCTGCCTTCAAATTTTTAGTGACCGTATGACAACAGGCATCACCAAATCAAACTGGACTGAAACGCTTGAGACGCACCGATAAAGCCGTGATCAGATCAGTGGAGTGTTTATTTAGTTTATGATGCTTTCTTAGGTGTTCTCAACATCCGATCTTATTCACATTTACCTGATACAGCACTACTTAGTTGTTATACAAGACATGTTGAACATGAAGCCCAAGCAGGTTGAACGGCCGCAGGCTCTGGAACTATTTGTGTCCAAATATAAACTCACCAGTTGTGGCTCAGTTTGAGAAAGGAACAAGACAGTGGCATCAAAACAATGAAGCATCACAAATAGTTTTTCCCATTTTAGCTCTGCTCTGTGTTCTGTTAAATGTCTTGAGAACATTGTGGTTATCATTGGTATTGTATACATAGAATTAAGTGGAACTGGGTTTTCCCCGTGGGTCTGTACCTTGTAGCTAGGCTATGATTAGTTTCCCTTTGTTTCCTTTTAACAGAAGCTCTTGTTCGAGCCGCTATTCCTGGTGAGCTGGTCAAGCTTCTAGGTGTTGAGGTGAGTAGTGGACATGCACTGTGATGTGCAGTCTAACCGTGAAAATGTACTGCACGCTCTCATTCAGTTTGTCTCAAAGTGTAAAGGAAATGTATTATTAGTTATTTCTATAATCAGTAGGACAATCTTCTACTGATTTCTATAATCAGTAGAAGATTGTTCTAATGATCGAAAAATCAACCAGTCAACCAGACATTTAGAAAATTGACTTCTGACTTTTTATAAATAAAGCAATTCATAGACAATTCATATGCCTATATACACAAATGGTTGCATGTTTGCACTGTCATGTACTTATTTCCAGTCTCAGACCAGCCGTAAAGCAGCGGCCTTCACAGAAGCCTTCTTGAAGAACAGCATTCAGCAGCCCTCGCGTCTTGATCCGAAGAGCATGCTGAGCCACAAGGCTGTGATTCTAGACTACAGCAGGCCCAAGAACGACAAGACGAAGAAGAAGAGCAAGAAAGCCAAGGGGCTAAATGCACGGGAGAAGAGGGCGATGAAGATCTTCCAGATTAAACCTGAGCACCAGAGGTTGGTTGTGCCGTAGAAGTGAGGCGCGATTATAAATGAAGCGTTAGCTGAGTTCGGTGGAGTGAGCCACTGCTATCATTGATTAGCTTACTTGTGTTAATAGTGTTTACACCTCCAACCACCATGTGAAAGTTCTTTTTTTATTTGGTTAAACATTAAAGTATTTTATTTGGGCAGAGAAAGTAGACCAACTTCACATTCTGCTTAATAGTGATGAGGCATACAGTTCTTCTACTGTCCAAATGTGCCACGATGCGATTATCTATTTAGTTCTGTGTGTGTGTGGACGGTTCTGAACACTAGAAATTGGTTAGTTAAACTTTGTACTTAAAGGGGAACTACTGTTTTTTTACAACCTGGGCCTTATTTCTGGCATAAAACGTGGTCGTTTACTCAACCATATAATTTTTGTGTAATTTGTATTCCTTCGGGAGATATTTAGATCTGCGTATATCCATGTAGTGGGAGTGACTGGGGCACCGAAACGCAGCCTCTAAATAACGCATTATCTGCCGCGAAACTCATTCATTTCACCAATATTTTGTTATCGTATGCTAGTGCTATTCCCCGTTGAGTCCGGAGTTACCTGTTATCATCATCCGGGGTCTGGAGATTGACCTACAGACCCAGGATGATGTCTTTTGACCTGGATGATGTCATCTCTGAGAGCCGCGCACTCACCATGGTCGGCTTGTTAACCTGTAATTTGCTACTGCTATTGTTCGTCCACAACCTCATGCATGTTGTAAAAAACTAGCATAGTGGTGAAATGAACGAGTTTCGTGGCATAATGCGTTATTTAGAGGCTGTGTTTCGATGCCCCAGTCACTCCCACTATATGGATATACGCTGATCTAAATATCTCCCAAAGGAATACAATTACACAAAAGTTATATAGGTGAGTAAGCGACTGTATTTTAGGCCAGAAATAAGGTCCAAGTTGTAAAAAACAGTAGTTCCCCTTAACTTGAAATTATGCCATTACTTGACTCACAAACAGCAGTCAAAACTGATTGTGATGCTGTTCCTGTTTATTTCCCCAGTATCACTGTCTTTGTCATTCTTATTGCAGATACGACCTGTTCCTGCCTTTACATGAACTGTGGAAACAGTACATTGTTGACCTGTGCGGTGGATTGAGACCAAGCAGGTAAATCAGTTTGGCGTTGCATACCCTTCCTCATTGATTGGCTATCTTAGTCGACATTTCATGTGTCCCTCTCACTTTCATGGTGTGTTCATTTGTATTGTGTCTTTACAGCAATCCACAGTTTGTGCAGCAGAAGCTCCTGAAGGCAGACTTCCATGGTGCCATAATCAAAGGTTGTTATTTCAGTTGTCTCTAAAGTTAACGTCACAGTGTATGTAGTTAGTAACTATCAAGTGTTGCAGGTTTGATACTGGAGTGAGCTTCCCGACAGATATATCTTTAGAATATTTAGTAGCCAGAATCTAAACCAAATCAGATAAATTCATTTGTGTAGGGTTCACAAATAATTTTGAAGAAGCAAAAAGGGTCAATTAGAGTGAATATACTGTTAAAATAGCAGGTTTTTGTGATGTAAAATGAAACAATGTAAAATAACACCAGGACCTTTGCACCCCTTCATAGTAAAATTCTAGCCTCATGGCTGGCTGCTAATAGCATTTTTTAAATGATTTTCCTTTTCACAAGAAGCACTTTTTTTAAACCACATTGGGTGTTAAAGGGTGTTGTCTCACTGATGTTTTATGGCATGTAAACATTGGATAAGGTTAGTTTATTTAGCGTCTATGTAACCTTCAAGTATTAGGGGGTGGCCACACTTACGCAATTAGGTTATTTTGGATATTTTAAAAAAATCTGAAATGAGTAGGTTTGCCTTTTATTTTATTTTTGCATCACAGAAACATGCTGTTTTAACAAGGATGTGTACAGTTAAATCCACCATGCAGCGTCATCCAAAGTTTTCATTTGTGAAGTTTAAATCATAGTTGTCATAGTGTTTGTGACAGCTAGATGAAGAGAGGATTTATGGATGTCACACAGCCTAATGGAGATGTGCCACGACTCTGACCTGTGTGTGGTGCCAATTCATTATGTAAACTAATGTAGAATTTATCATATCCCTCAATCAGCGTTTTATTGTGAAACATTACCAGCACCCCGTATAGGCTGCCACAGCATGATGGATGTTTGATATGAGTGTCAACGTCATATGAGGCCATTTCTATGAGCACAGAGATAACTCAAGCACTACTGTAGCTTTCCTCACTCTTTGTTCACTGTCTGTTATGTCATAGTGGTCAGGTCTACGTGTCCATCATATGTGGGGACTACAGGCATCCTAGTGCAAGAGTTCAAACATGTCTTCAAAATCATCACCAAAGAAGACAGACTCAAAGGTGAGATGGCTTGATGTATGTGAAATTAATATTCAACTAGACGTATTTGTTAAAATGTGGGTATGTGTGTGTTAAAAAGGTAAGTATTGATGATTCTCATTTGTAATTAAATCTTTACAATGTTACTAATCAAGTTAGATATACACCAATGAGACATTCCATTATGTCCAGTGGAAGTAATTAACACCGATTGTCTTGTCATCATGGCAACTGCCAGTGGCTGGGATATATAGTATTAGACAGCAAATGAACATGTGGTCTGATTCAACAGACTAGCTACTGGAGGACAGATTGCTGTAAAAGTTCATGCTGGTTCTGATAGAATCGTGTCAGAATCCACGGTCCATCACAGGCTGTTGGGTGTGGGGCTTCAGGGCAGTCCCATGCTGCCCCCTGTCCACTGCCAGAAGCGCATACAGTGGACATGTGAACATGAATACAACCACGGAGCAACAGAAGAATGCTGATGATGAATCATGTGGTTGGTCTGATGCGTCTGTTACTTTGGGAACACATGTCATCAGGGTGCACTATGGGAAGGAGGCAAGCCAGCAGAGGGAGTGTGATGATTTGGTCAATGTTCTGCTGGGAAACCTTGGGTCCCGCCATCAATATGGATGTTATGTTACCATGTGCACCCTTTCATGGAAACGGTATTCCCTGATGGCTGTGGCCTCTTTCAGCAGGATTATGAGCCCTGTAGAATAGTAATATAGAAATATATATATTTTCTATTGCTTTTAGAAATGTCTATATAAAATGTATAATCCTTTTTAGAATGTCATGGTAAAGCAGATTAACAAAAATCACAAATAATAATAATTGCCACTTCAATTGTTCACCACGTTTACACATTTGTTCCCTTTCACCATGTGTGGCAGTGCTCCCTAAGAGGAACAGTGTGTTTGCAGTGGAGATCAATGGCTTCGTCTCATACATCTATGGAAGCAAGTTTGAGCAGCGGGCCAGCGAACGCTCCGCCAAGAAGTTTAAAGTGAGAGGGACCATCGACCTGTGACAACACGGTGCCTCCTCCAAATGCTGCCTCAACAAGAGAGACATTACGTTTTCATGAATCTGCTTCTTCTACTGGCCACCAAAGGAAGTGAAACAACGATGATCAGTTGATTTTTCTACATGTGTATGATTGTCTCACATGATATTAGGTCATTTTGAGGGGGAAGACTTTTTTTTTATCACCTGAGTTCAGCTAATTTGCTATTGTGAGCACTAAGCCTGTGGAAAAAGTTGGGTATATAATGTCATGTGTTTCAGGAGTTTTTGCCTGTCAGCTTGGTAATAGAGAGATGCTGACAAGGTAAGAAGTGCAGTATCCAGAATTATGAGTGTTCAGACACCTAGTTTTTTTTGCTGCAGGTGTATGCTGCATGTGAGGGCTTAGTTAAAAGCCAGTGGGAGTGCCTGGGGCTCCCTCTTGAAGGTTGCTGCTGTTATGTTACAACTGCTGTATCAATCCTGGAGGTGATGTGTTACAACAATAGTCTCTCTGTGAGAAGGCTACGAAGATGCACTACCCATAGTTGCATTTTTCTTTTCTAAGCAATGTTTTAGTTATATGTTGTCTACTATTTAGTAGAGAGGGTTACAAAACCTAATAATTTCTCCTAATTGATCTTGGTGTTTCCTAGTTTCCAATGCCTTTAACTTTCTGGACATGCTTAGATATGTAGATTATATTATACTTTTACAATATTTAAACTGTTTTTGTTAATTTTTGCTTGGGACAGAATGAAACTCTGAAGTTTGTGTAAAGAAATAATGGAAACACAGTTTTGTATTTCTCAAAATGTCACAAACAAAAACATAATTTTGCTGTACATAATTTCTGTAGAGCATATACTGTATGTGTAATTTGTTTAGTAGTCCTATAAACTTGCTTGTTTATAGTGGAATTAGAGCATTTTTTATTCAGACCTCAGCGACATACACTGCCCGGCCAAAAAAAAAAAAAGGTCACACACTCTAATATTTAATTGGACCGCCTTTAGCTTTGATTACAGCACACATTCTCTGTGGCATTGTTTCAGTAAGCTTCTGCAATGTCACCAGATTTATTTCCATCCAGTGTTGCATTCATTTTTCATCAAGATCTTGTATTGATGATGGGAGAGTCTGACCACTGCACAAAGCCTTCTCCAGCACATCCCAAAGATTCTCAATGGGGTTAAGGTCTGGACTCTGTGGTGGCCAATCCATGTGTGAAAATGATGTCTCATGCTCCCTGAACCACTCTTTCACAATTTGAGCCCCATGAATCCTGGCATTGTCATCATGGAATATGCCTGTGCCATCAGGGAAGAAAATATCCATTGATGGAATAACCTGGTCATTCAGTATATTCAGGTAGTCAGCTGACCTCATTCAAAACAGTCACATACCTGTGAATTTTAAGATTTACAGCAGAAGGCCAGCAGCGTGTGTTGTAACCACATTGTCATCTATTATCTGAAAACAAATACGGTATTCATGCTTAGTGGAACTTCTCCTTCTGCGGCTGTTATTCTTCTTACACCCTGTTCCTGTAACTGTCTTATGTAATCCTGTTAGTGAGAGAAGTTTTCAAACCAAGTGTGCAAAGTGCTGATCTGTGGTTTCACACAGTTCTCTTACTGACCGAGGCATATAGTGTTCTTATTTAACAACTGTATAGTTCCATTAAAGAGGCTTGCATTCATATGTCTCACTTAGTTCAGATTAGTGATGTAGACTGAGACTGCAGAATCCAGATATACAGATTTGGATCTGTTCAGTGAAGCTAAAAGTATACAGTAAGTCACACTGCATGTGTCTTTGTCTTAAAGAAAAAAAATAGATACATGATAAGCTTTTCACCTTTTATTGTAAACAATTACAACCTATGCTATAACACTGAAAAACATTGTGACACATTTTGGAGAAAAAAAATACATGTGTCACAGGCCAAGCGGTTAGATGAATGAATAAATGAATATGTCATCTTGTCTTGGTTTACAGTGTTATTGCAGATGTTCAAATATGATATAACTCAGTTTTTACGTCAATGTCTGCTTCTGTCTGCAGATAATGTACAGTGCCGTCACAAGTGTCTTGAGGAAATGGGACATGGTGTATTTTAGAAATCCCCAATTTGCAAAGTCAGGAGACACTGGTTTTAGTTTTTGTTTACCCTGAAGTGAAACGGCTTCTCTGAAAATGAAGTCTTAGAACAGTTGAGGAAGTCTGTGTAGTGGAAGGAAACGGACGCATTTACACTGAAAACACATTCAAGATTAAAGCAGGTCCATTTGCAGATCTGGTTTAGGCAACGGAAGAATTAAAAAAAATCCCCTAACTTAACAGAGAAAAACTGTACATGAATCTAATGAATGAATGTAATTAAATATTAATATACTAATAATAATATACTAAAATGGAGATGCATGAGGAGGACTGATACAACTGAAACATTCTCTGAAGATGCAGTTATGGCCTCTTTTACTTCATTGTTTTGGATTTGTGCCCCTAAGAATTGCTGTTTTTGGTTATTTCTGACTATTAAGCACCTGTTTTTCACCTGCAGCTGCAACACTGTTTTAAACAGAATAACATCTAAAGAATCATATTTATCTCAGCAGTTGGCAGAGACCAAATCAGAACTAAAAGGACAGCAAACTCCAGCATAATGCTAATGGACAATATAAAGCTAAGGGTTCTAAATAATGCCTGCTCATTTCCTACGTTACATCTGGGCCTCTCGCCCAATGACTGACAGATGCTGACAGTTGTCTGGCAGCGAAGTTCTCAGAATTTGCATGCGATTTTGTCGAGTGCAATATTTGTGTAACTTCCTATGTGGCAATCACGAGTTCACAGGTACCATGTGAAAGCAGTGTGTTTTGACGTTCTTGCTAAGAAGACCTGCAGTATCAGATGTAATGACTAATAATTAGGGTTCATTTACACAGCCACCGTCTGCCAGCTGCTGAAAAGAACAATAAATGAATAAACTTGAATGACAGCTTCCAAATGACAAACACTAAATTAATGACAGAGAAGAATTGACAGGAAATAACGGTTTGACAGCTTTTCTCACAGTGGCTTTTGACTGAGCTGCTCAACCAGTCTGACAACACTGCTTGGGGCACGAGAGCTCTTGGAAGGTCAGCTTTAGTGTTTATTGTTTCTTGTCAAAGGGGAAATAGATTTACTTATAAACCCAGTCAAAAGACAAATGAAATGTCTACAATCAGCACATAAACACAGATTTTTATGTAACCCCAGAAAGTCCTTTTATTCCGAATGCTGCTACTTTTCTGTCATGTTTTCAGTCAAATTTAGTTCCCACCCCCTTCTTGCAGAATGTGTTGCATAAACCTTCTCTGGAAAGCCCTCTCACGTCACCAAGAGCTAGAACTATAAATACTTCGACGGGGTTGTTTTTCAAGAAACAAAAGATCTCACACATGCAGAGACTGCTACGCTGAAAACTGACTCCTGTTGTTGATTTGGGCGCAAGATACGAGAATACCATGTTGGACCTGGACACATTTGCTCAGGAGAATAGTGAGCGGATCCGCGCTGTTGAAAACTCATTCGGTTCGTCGGGGAAGCCCCTGTCCCGGCCAGGACGGGTTCTCATTGGAGAGGGCATGCTGATGAAGCAGAGCCGTCGGGGACCACAGCCTAAAGTCTTTTTCCTCTTCAATGATGTTCTAGTGTATGGCAGCATCATTCTGAGAGGCCGGTGGCACAAAAACCAACAGATCATCCCTCTGGGTAAGCATGATATGTGCTTTCCAATAACACACACACACAAAAAAAAAAAACGTCTGACAAAAATTCCAGACAAAAAGCAGGTTGTGGCAGAATAAAGTGTTAACTGGGTTCAACTGCTTCTAACCAGTCTTTCACGGACAATCTGTAAAGTCCTGATGAGTTTGTACAAATTTCAGGTGCTATACTTTTGCCAAACCTTATTCCATACCTTTATTCCATGCATTAACGTACCACCTCTTTCATTATTTCAGAGGACATCCAGCTGGTGGACCTAGAGGATAGTGCCGGAATGAGGAACCAATGGTTGATCCGTGCACCCCGCAAGTCTTTCTATGTGGGTGCTGCCTCATATGAGGAGAAGCGAGCCTGGTTTGATCGCATGAAGGATTGCCAGAACCAAATACTGCAGAGCAAAGGCGGCAGACACAGCTTAACCTTGGCTGTTACCTGGATCCCCGATCAGGTCTCTGCCGTCTGCATGCGCTGCTCCCACAAGTTCTCTGTAACCCATCGTCGACACCACTGCCGGAAATGCGGCTTCGTGGTCTGCGGTGCATGCTCCAAGAAGCGAGCAGTGATCGAACACATTCATCCAACTAAGCCTTTGAGGGTCTGCACCGTGTGTCACCCCGGTCTTCAAAGGACAGAGGCAGAGGGCCAAGTAATGACTCGTCTCAGGGCGGGCAGCACTGGGAGGACAGATTCAGATGAAGATCAGGTGGAGTTTTCTAGTCAAGAAGGAGAGGCAGAGGAGAGGATGGAGGATCATAACCCCAGTAGGTGGACAGACTCCCAGATGGGCTCCCGGTCTCCCTACGTGTACCTCAGACAAGGGCACACAAGGCCCAAACATAAACACTAGCCTTTTTTTTTTTTTTTAACATGGACACAGTGTGCCAGCTCAAGGGCAAGATTAATGCGTAAAGTAATTTTTTACAAACAGCATTTCTGTACGTGAGCATATTTTACTGACTGCTTTGTTTACATTGTGCAAATACTAATTCTGTGAAGTCGTCACTTTGTGTTCTGTATGTTTTCTCCATGTCATTTAATCATTTTTATTTATTTAATTAGATTTTTATTTAACTAATGTGTACAGTGTATGTCAATAAAATATGCTACCTCACATTTGTCTTTGATGTGAACTATGAATGATAAAGCATTAAAAAAATTGAAGAACATACAGCAGTTTGCATTACAAATATTTTTCAGTTCTCTGTTACGAGTGCCACTTGGAACCAGGCGACATTATTCACTCCTCATTTGGAAATGAATGGGAGCTAAAGTCTGTCCATTATTCATATTTACCCTTAACAAAGGGTGCATATGGTACACACACTGTAGATGCTAACAAGCAAGACAACATCTCCCTCTACAGATCAGGCAGCTCAGGACACTCAAGACGAACTACAGAAAACCAGTGAAAGCCAAAAAAGATCGGTCTGCAGCTGGAATTCCCTCTGAGAATATAATAGCACATTAAATCAATTATGTGTAGACCATCTTTCTTGATAGAAATATACTTTTTCTCCTGACTGAACAGTTTTCCACTCAGGCCTTTATAAGGAAAACAACAAGGGTGATAGGAGAGCAGCATGAGAAAAGAAGAGATGATTTTCTAGAGGTTTCTCAGTTTTCAAGGTACATGGTTTTTCAGCATATTGGAAAACTTGTCGGAGTTCTTCTGAGAATTTAGGCTGCTTGACCGTCATTTGTCCTTTCATCAAGTAATCCCACAATCAGATCCTCATGACGCTGAGATCAGGGTACTGAGGGGGGTTGGGTTGTCCAACTGCAATATCAAATAATACAACCTGGAAACACCAAATGATTAAGTGGGAACCCTGCCGCTGTACCATCCAAGTTTCTTTGTTAAGACCAAAGAAAAACAGGCTGATTTTAAAGACCTGCTAGTAGTCCTATAAACTTGCTTGTTTGTAGTGGAATGAGAGCATATTTTATTCAGACCTCAGCGACATACACTGCCTGGCCAAAAAAAAAAAAAAGTGACCACCACAAAAAAAAGGTCACCCACTCTAATATTTCATTGAACCGCCTTTGGCTTTCATTACAGCACACATTTGCTGTGGCATTGTTTTCAATAAGCTTCTGCACTGTATCCAGATTTATTTCCATCCAGTGTTGCATTCATTTTTCACCAAGATCTTGTATTGATGATGGGAGAGTCTGACCACTGCACAAAGCCTTCTCCAGCACATCCCAAAGATTCTCAATGGGGTTAAGTTAAGTTGGTCATTCAGTATATCCAGGTAATCTGACCTCATTCAAAACAGTCATATACCTTTGAATTTTACAGCAGAAGGCCAGCAGCATGTGTCGTAACCACATTGTCATCTATAATCTGAAAACAAATACGGTATACGTGCTTAGTGGTACTTCTCCTTCTGCGGCTGTTATTCTTTTTACACCCTGTTCCTTTAACTGTCTTGTGTAATCCTGTTAGTGAGAAAAGTTGCATTAACGTACCACCTCTTTCATTATTTCAGAGGACATCCAGCTGGAGGACCTAGAGGATAGTGCCGGAATGAGGAACCAATGGTTGATCCGTGCACCCCGCAAGTCTTTCTTTGTGGCCGCTGCCTCATACGAGGAGAAGCGAGCCTGGTTTGATCGCATGAAGGATTGCCAGAACAAAATACTGCAGAGCAAAGGCGACAGGCACAGCTCAACCTTGGCTGTTACCTGGATCCCCGATCAGGTCTCTGCCGTTCTAGTCAAGAAGGGGAGGCAGAGGAGAGGATGGAGGATCATAACCCCAGTAGGTGGACAGACCCCCAGATGGACTCCTGGTCCCCCTACATGTACCTCACACAAGAGCACACAAGGCCCAAACATAAAAACTAGCCTTTTTTTTTTTTGAACTATGAATGATAAAGCGTTAAAAAAAAAATGTTTAAACCATTATTAATGCAAGTAGCCTTAGTGTGTACTGGCTTAAGTGTGGTCGAGGGGACTTGCCCAACAACGAATTGGAAGTACGTAATTATTGATGCCACTTAAATGTCACTGAATGTCTTAAATTGTGTGTGGAAACAATTTCTGTTCATGTATGAGTTCCAATGTACTGATTGATAGAAAACTAACCAGTCAATCATCAACCACTAGCAGCGTGTGGTGTTGTGTTTATCCAAGACCCTGCCCTGTGTTCAGGAAGTTTCTGGGCAACCTTCAGACATTTGGTGTAGAGCCCCCAGCCAAGCATACAAGAAGACAGAGGTACTGCCATTAGTCTTATTAGTTCAGTTTATTATTTTAACTATGCTAAAATATTCTAAAAATAAAAACAAACGAATAAACCCAAATAAAATACATTTGTTTTATTGTCAGCTCAGTGCTCAACTACATTTGAATAAAAGTGTCAATTTCAAAGAGTACAAATGACACGTCCCTTACAGTATATTGCAGTTTTGTACACATTCAGTACAACAGAAGTTTAGATGTTTAGTCAGTAGTACAGAATATTGGTACACATTCCACATACTGAGGTTTAAAAAATCCCATTTGCCTTCAGATGTTGGACAATAACTAGAGATTCACTCCAGTATCCACCATGAGCAAAATGGTAAATGCCCTGCTATGATGAACAACATAAACATTCTTTAAAAATGACTGTAACTAACTTAGGTTTGATCAAATTGTAACACATCACTTAGTTTTTTTTATTTTTATGAACTGACTAAGACAGGAGTAGGTGTGGGTGATTCCTCATCCGTTCATCAGACACGTACGGCAGCAGAAGTGATAGTAAAACTTCCTCTCACAAAGACGGTTAGATTTCACCATTTCACAGAACACCTCATGAGCTGACAGACAGATCAGAGCAGAAGCACACAATTAAAATTATGCAGACTTTACTGTTTGATTCTTGCTCCATTGATAATTTTAGGGCTGTAATAGGAGCTAAGATGCTTAATATCAATGATTTATATTTAGCATGATGAAAATCAGTTCATTAATATGCATCACGGTAAATACTTATTAGTTGGAATCAAAAATTATTAAGAGAGGATTGTTAGTTTGCATCAAATGGCGACCTCTGGGGATGAGCAATAAAACCAATGACCGCTTGAGGCTGTCTCCAAAAGGTGATGGTAAAGCGCATTACAGTCATAGCGACACATCTACCCATTCACTCACACAACTGCACACACATTCACACTGAAGCACTGGGAGTTCCAGTGTTTCAGTGTGAATATGTGTGAGTTCCAATGTTAAAATGCCCAACTTTACAGCTTAGTCCTTAACTAATGACAACCTCTTGGCCTGCTTTGTGGTTTTAGTCACTTGGATTATTTTAAATACACATAATGCCTTGCTGAAATTACTGCAATTAGTAACAGGAGGAGAATTTTAAGTATCAAGCCCATCGTAACGCTAGCTTAGATGTTAAAAGAAGGTGTTTATTGGTTACTGAAGTTATATGATAAAACAAACTTTGATGGCCAATGAACCAAAAGTGAATGTTTGCATTAATATTACTTTCATAACAGTAAGTTTAAAATTAGTATGCTCCACAAAGTCAGACAGCTTGTGCTACAACTACTTGTGCTGTCAGCCACAGGCTGAAATGTTGACATACTTCACGAGGACTTTCTCAAAATTTACGTGACATTTATTAGCACAGACTACCCTCTATCGTCAGGCTGTTAGATAGCAACAGCTTAACCACCAACAAGAGTGATCGCTCTAACACACTGGTTCTCAAATGGGGGTACACATACTTGAAGGCACTCCAAGGGTTATGTGAAATTTTACATATATATATTTAAAAAATTACATCAGTTCAAAAATCTTTTACAGTAGTTATTTAATAAATATTAATAAATATTGTTAAGTTATCAAGTATTCTGAGTTTAAGTTCATAAAATTCTATTTATTTTCAGTAGGCTATTAAATTTCATTATCCTCAAAAACCCCCACGTCCCTCAAAACAGGATGGTTTAACCCAACCTGGCACGTGCCACATTGCCAGTGGGCATCACCTGTCAATCACTGTTGCTTTGAGAACTACAACAATGGAGTCGTGGTTAAAGTGTAGCGGCCATGCTCATGAAAACATGGAAGCACAAGTTCCAAAGAAGGCGAAGTCAGAGCCAACAACATTCCAGCAGTATTCAGAGAAATATGTATTGATGGGTTTCATGTCTACGAGTTGCAACCCATCCATGGCATTTTGTTTTCTCTGTAGGGAGAAATTAGCCAACAGTGGCATGAAGCCAGCATCTTCAGCACCATCTCAGGCAACATACACGTCATGTTGGTAAGCCACCTGAGTTTTTTAAGAGGAAACATTCGGAATTCAGGTCATCTAAAGGCATGATGCGGAAAGCCTCTACAACATCAGTCCTGGAGGCCTTTTATGCCATGTCTTTGCTCATAGCTAAAGCTAAGAAACCATTCACCATATGTGAAGACCTGCCCCTTCCCGCTGCTGTTGTGCTAGCTGAGACCATGCTGGACAAAAATGCGCAGAAAATTTTAAGACTGCGCCTTTGTCAGAGTTGATAAAATGGGAACAGATATTGTCAAGAAAGTTGTGGAAAAACTTAATCAGACACTGAGGTGACAGTGCTATGTTTTACATATTTCACAGAGGATAACTGAAAAAAAGGTTGAGAACTGATCTAACCCACCCAGTCCACCACTGATTCAGCATGATGAATTGGCTGAAAATCTGGCGACAGGGGTCCGACTAGTGCCAGCGGTGTGGGCCACACCAGAAAAACTGGTCACCAACAGCCAGACACCGGAAAATAGATGACCACCGGCTTGGTGTGTCACAGACCGAAGGCTTTCAAATGATCAAGATGCAAAAAACAAGACTTCCCCTATGTGGAAGGCAGCCATCATTAATACACCTGTTATGATAAGTTAAACCGCCTTCTGTGAAAAAGGTTTATGATTGTCTGGAGAATAACAGCTCTATAATGCTACTTGTATCTGTTGGAGTATCTGATAATTTGTGCAAATCAGAGGCATTTCAAGTGTCTAGTGCTAGTTGATATTATCCAGACATGTCCTCCAGTCACGCCTAAAGAACACCACACAATATCACACAATGCAATGCAACTGTAGTGGTGAAATAAGCTGTTACATTTTCAAACTTACCATTATTACAGGATGCATTCAAAACACAAGCCCGGTTGATCAGACTGTAATCTTCTTTGCATTTGGTGCATGTACCAGGACCACTGCAGCTCAGACAGTTTTCCTCACACCTGGAGACACAGAGCAAGATAGAACAATGAGATGAGATAACAACACACAGTGGATCCATTACCTATCACAGAAAGAGAGAGGGTACAAAGCAGTGACGAGATTTATTATCCCTGCATAAATCACATTCATACAACGACATACAGTTTTGGCTGAATCATTGAAAATGTTTAAAAAAAGGAAACAGTCACCTGTGACACATGGTATGAGAGAGTCCTGCTGCCCCTCCAGAGTAATATCCAGGAGTACACGTCTCCACACACCTCCACTCCTGCTGCAGGTAGCCCTTGGCACACTGGATGCACTCCTCCTCACCTGGCCCTGGGACACACAGGTATTTAAAAAAATACATTGTTCTTCTCCTGCTTCTGTGACGACACAGTACATACTTGACAAACATGCTCACCTGTACAAGTCATACAGGAAGAATGACAAGAGCTGCATGTCATCTCTTCCAGATGGAAGAAAGTTCCTTTGGGGCATTCAGGAATGCAAGTCATTCCAGCCAGACTGGAAAAAAAAAAAATAACATTACAATGTGTTTTTTAATGCAAAGTTCAAATATGAAGGTTAGTCTAAATGTTTTTACATACCTGTAGCCTTCAGTGCAAGCAGTGCATCTGTCTGCATGTGTCACACATGCCGTACAGGCATCATTACACTTCAGACAGAGATCTGGAATAAACACCATGGACAGGCATCAATATAATAGTGGAAATAACATTAGGTTATTTCTTTATTTGTGTAATTTAAAAACACACACACACACACACGTGTGTCTGTTCAGCCCAAATGTTCCATGATCTCAGAGATAAGACAAGGAGGCACCTTGTGGGCTTTTACTGAAACTTTTACTGAGTCTATTTGGCATTCATCCAGCATCAGCACATACTGTAGATATGCTTCATGTGTCTCAAATCACAGTTAAGAATATTTTGAAATCTGCATTGTGTACATTCATGTTTGTTAGCTAGCAGTCTTTGTCTTACCCCATTTTTTTGCTAGCACCAGTAACCATTTTCCTATCAAAGAACATGAAACCTCTAGGCCTCAGACCAAACCACGAGGAAAGGCAACGTCTTGCACATATTAGTCTAACAGAGTTGTCTTTGCTGAAAACAGTTATTTCAGTCATGAAATAGATGCTTTGACCAACGCCCTCCTCCCAACACATAGTGTACGATGGCCATTGCACGAGACCACCGTAAACAAAAGGTTGCAGACGCATCAGCTGCATTTTACGTTCCTATCAGATGTTTAATGAACGGCCAAGTGAATATTGTGTGTACTGTGTATATGTTGACTTACTATCACTTGCAAAGTAACCTGGGGGGCAGGTGTCAGTGCAGCTGGAGGTTAGTAGATTGAGGTAGAGACCTCTTCGGCAGGAGAAACAGTCACCAGGTGATGGGCCAACACATCTCTCACAGCCTTTATAGCAACGTCTGCAGCGTCGAGACATCACGTCCTCAAAGTATCCCAGTGGACATTGGTTCACACAAGTTCTACACACACGTACAGAAAGAGACAAATACAGCTTCCCAGAAGAAAATAGACTTTCAGAGGTCGCCTTAGTGAAAAGACCATTCCACCATTGGGACTGAACCAAAATACTTTGAGCACAAGAGCAACGGACTGAAGCACAGAACAAGTTCATTTTATGACTAGCAGGACACCACTTTACCTGCCACTTTTTAAGCTGCCCAAGCTAAAATGGATACAGTTGAGGCAGTGGTCAGCATCTGGTCCATCACAGCCCTTTTCCCCACACTCACTATGGCATGGCCCTTGATAAACAACATACTCATCATATTACGTTTTCTCATTTTTTAACTGAAATTTGATATATTTGACTCAGTTAAGACGTTTGACAATCTCACCATTGTACTTCTCCTCCTCTTCCTCCTCTGGCTCCTTCACTAACAGCTCTGAGGCAGGGCTTGAATGTGAAAGCTGAGAACTGTAGATCTGGTAAGGGTTTTGAGATGTGCCATAAAGGGTCAGAGTCCATTCTTTTAGGCTGCCTGTGCCAAGAACCAATTATAAAATTAACAATAAAGCTTTAAGAATAAAGCCATATCTTGCTATGGATAATAAAACAAGCCTCAGATGTAAATGCCCAAAGGTGCATGTGTTGTTGGATCTCACCAGGCACCCTGGGGTTGCGTAGCTTTGAAGGCAAATCAATGATCTCTAGATTCCATGTGCCTTCTGCCTTCTCACCCCAAAAATGAACTGTCATGAACTCCCAGTTTCTGAAGCCCTCACTGGAACTGTCAAACAACCTGTAAACACAGCAGTGACATGAAATGAAATGAGGAAAAGAAGGAATTAAAAGTTTGTGTTCATGGATTTCTTAGGCTGATTTCTTACGAGATAATAAGCTATAAGTGTCAAAGGTGCCAGTATGACTTCACTGTGATATGTCATGTTAAAGGGGAACTGCTGTTTTTTACAACCTGGACCTTATTTCTGGCATAAAATACGGTCGTTTACTCACCCATATAACTTTTGTGTAACTCGTACTCCTTCGGGAGATAATTAGATCAGCGTATACAGGTAAACAAGCCGACCGTCGCGGGTGCATGCGGTGCTCAGAGACGACATCATCCAGGTCAGAAGACATCAGCTAACTCTGGACTCAACGGGGAATAGCACTAGCGTACGATAACAAAATATTGGTGAAATGAACGAGTTTCGCGGCAGATAATGCGTTATTTAGAGGCTGTGTTTTGGTGCCCCAGTCACTCCCACTACATGGATATACGCTGATCTAATTATCTCCCGAAGGAATACGAATTACACAAAAGTTATATGGGTGAGTAAACGACCGTATTTTATGCCAGAAATAAGGTCCAGGTTGTTTAGGCAGTGTCTTAAGCTGAACCTAAGCTTTAGTATTTTCCATATACAGTATGTTAAGTTTACTTAACATCTTGTATACAGTTTTCACCTCTTCTATTTTGGATGTAATACCGTACGTTATATGCATTGTTTTTGGCTCATTCTTTTAACTACACTGTATACTGGATGCAAATAAGCATTGCCATAACACAACCAAGCCTTCTTCATGTTTAACAATGGCTCAGCTAAAAGCTTTCGGTTTGTTTAATCTGTCTAAAAGCTTCAGTCACGCTTTTGTATAAAAAGTGGGGCTACACTTATTTCTGGACTTCAGCTTGTACTGTATGTGCAATGAAGGTTTTTGTGGTTGTTTTTATTCCATTCAAACAATCCTGTTCAGACAGGAATCGCCTCTCGCGTCCAGGAAAGTTGGTTGCAATGCCATGGACAAAATTGGAGGTCTCTGGCCGAAGCCAAATGAGGCTGCATGGAAGTATTCTCATAGCCTATACCCTGACCATGCGGATTCTACTCAGACAACAGTCCTCTATTCTTTATCTTGTACAAGCTCCATATGTTCACACAACCATAATGTACCTCTGCAGTCATCGTCCCAAGTCTCACACTTCATTTATATCTCCTGATGAAAAATTAAAAAATATCTGAATGAACCGTTTTAGGAGTCGTGAACATTTACCTTTATTCTATCCCTTTATTTCAATCATCTTCTGCTGTTATTAGCGCCACTATATTTTCTACCAGGACGCCCCTGGCTCAACGAACAGAAAGGAGAGGCAAACCAATACTGCACCAAAGCAAATTGCCCTTTGGATGTCTAGTGTTGGCAAGGTCAGTAAGTTTGAAGGCACATAGAGTGAGCAGCACTGTGAGTCAAACTTTGTATATTTGCCTGCAATGTAGATGTTTGATATTTGGAAGACACCTTCATTAGAAACCTAAATGCATGAGGAACACTGAAACGTAACATGTAAAAATTCAACTCTTGTTGATAGAAGGTATCTTATCACAATAGGAAACATAAAAACCTGTCCACATCTATGCAGATGAAGCCAAAACCACAAGCAGGAAAGAGTAGGGTATTAAGTAGAACTGGTAGCTGGACAAGGAATGTGCCTCACCTCTTGGCTAGTAGCTGAGATCTTGTCCCAGATGGAGAGATGATGTTTATCTCCAGGTCTCCTCTACGTGGGTGGATTATGTGGACCTTGACCACCACATGCTCCAGGTAAGCCACATGCTTCTCAGATTCTTCTGAACATCCAGAGGTGGTAATGCTGCTGTTCAGGCTTTGGCCAGCACGGATGAGCATGGGACTTCCATAAGCATGAGAATAACCAAGTTGACACAGCAGTAGCACAAGAAGTTAACATAAAGAAATTTCCATGAACCTATACATGATGTCATGAACTTAGAGTTGAAATAGCACTTGTTTTTAACCCTG
Source organism: Chelon labrosus (assembly GCF_963514085.1). Lineage (NCBI taxonomy): Eukaryota > Metazoa > Chordata > Actinopteri > Mugiliformes > Mugilidae > Chelon > Chelon labrosus. Next base: position 27,492,230 of record NC_140339.1, on the reverse strand, counting down.
TTGTTTTAGTTGTATGATTGTATCAAGTCATTTAGCAGGGTAAACCGACATTTGAGCTGCTCTCTCATCACTGTTCATATGTTATTCTAAGCTAAGTTTCACGATAAGCTCATCTGGCAGTAGCCGATCATTAATGTTTCTTGTAATATGCTTTGAGTTTACCCCACCTGGTGTGTCGGTCAGGTATTTGACTGCAGATGTGCTGGGGAGGAACTGTCTTCCATTTGGAAGCCTCCAGCACCATGGCCTCTGCATCCACCAGGCCAAACCCATACAGGTGACTGACTAGGAAAACATACAAAGAGTCACATCTATGATCACAAGAGGCGGTTTCAGCAGAGGTATTCATTTTTACTGCTGCCAGTGTACTATTTGATTATTAATAGCAAAGTGTAATGTGCCTCTGTGTCCAGCAGCATTGGTCCTCCAGTCATCAGCTTTCAGGTGGACCGGTCTGGATGTCTTTACCAGAAGATGTTGTACATCTCTCCATGTGAGTAAAAGACTGCAGAGAACAAACACAACGCTCAACTCATTTGGACAGACTGTGATGGTCGGATCTACAGCCGCGCAGTGAAATGCATCCACTCTCACTACAATCAGTACAGCAATACAGGTTTATGCTTTCACAGCCTCACACATTTTAAGTGGTTTAATTAAATGCACAAGTACAGTTTGTTTTGGAATTAAACATTAATTAACACTTCTGTCCATCAGCAGCTTGTTAAACATCACGTGGACCAGCCAGAAGACTATTGGGCAAACATTTTGTGGACAGATGAGACCAAAGTAGAATTGTTTAAATGAGAGGCTCATGAATATCCACCATCATGAAAACACTGAACAACCACGATGTGCCAGGCAGAGATGTGGGAATGCAGCGTTTTCTCGACTCCAAACAACATTCATTTAAGTCATGAATTGCTAAACACTCAAAAATGTCAAAGAAGTTTGTTGAATATTTTGTATTCCATACAAAGAACCACAAACTGAAATCTGGAGCACAAAACCAAAACAGACATTAGGTGGAAAGACAAATAATAGAATGCATTATTAACAACAAGTTATAGAAAATGTGACTAACTTGGCCTCCAGGGCGAGAGCTATGATTGCAGCCACAATGGGAGCAGAGACAGAAGTGCCAGTGTGACCATCAGTGCAGCGCTGCAAAATATCAGTGGTTACCTGCAAGGAAGCACGGACACTGTTCAATAGTTTTGTTGAACAGTCTATTTTCAAGCGTATTTGATGAGACTACAGGTTAGTTCAGTCTTCTTTCAAGACAAATGAACACAGCAAAATAAGAAGAGTAGGGTTTCAGTAGATAAATACATGCAATTCTAGTGTGTCATAAAATTACATGGATTGAGATGGATTATTATTGTATGAATCTATACTTTTTTTAGGAAAATACTTATCACACCTTTAAATTCAAGAGTAGTCATATAAAGTGTTGTCTTTTAAAGAGACACATGGCTGGTGGTCCAAACCAAAACCATCACCAGCTCCAGATTTAGATATGTAGATGTTAATTCAAGCAAAACACTGCATGTCTTACTGTTTGTCTGGAACATAAAACACGTCTCTGCAGTTCGTCATCTTTCTACTGTCCACATGATGTAAGAAGCCCTCCGGAGTCTTAGTAAAGATGGTCTGCACTGATCTTTGCCGAGCAGATGATGACTATTTTAAAGTTGAATTCACTTTGGATAAGTTAAACAGGTGCTATATTTACAAATTCTTAATGTCTGAAACTATTTTACCATTTTACAAAGAACAACGATTGCTGAGAAGCTAGCTCACAAAGAATGGCCTGCTATTGAGCCAAAATCCCAATAGTAGTGATCCACAATAGATCATGATTTTGATATAATACTGTAAAGAACAGTTACAGCCAAATGACTGCTAGCAATGACATTAAAATGTGAATGTCTTCTAGCCAATCTCATAGAAAGAAAATGGGCCAGTCGTTGCCCTGTGTACGATACGATACGATACAACTTTATTTGTCAGTTTGTGCTGAAATTCTTTTTGCATCCCTGGGCAGCTCATTTAAGGATCAATTCATTATCTTTAAACCAGTGTTTAGCCGTTTACATACACTTGTCTGTTTGAAAATGTAGATTTTAACTGTCTAAGTATCATATAATCACAGCCATTTATCTAGCACTTACAATCTTCCTTTCATTAAACTCTCCACTGCTGTATGTTGTGGCCATGATGGAGCTACAGACTTCCAGGTACCAGGGCTTGTTTCCATTTTCTGTGGTGCTGGAGATGGAGATGGTGTAGATACTGCTTGTATAGCCGTCACATGAACAGTGATCATCCTGCCGGCCACCGTTACCTGATGCCCAGACAAAAATGGACCCCAGGCCTCTGCGGCCCTGTGTGACAAAGACATGTAGTGGTGTGCTGCTGTAATTCCACTCAAAGATACTGTAAGTTCATATAGAGGATTTTCATATACAGTCATTTTAATTTTTCTTAACAACCTTCTTGATGTTTTGCTCAAAAGCCAGCTTGGTTAGCGGCCCTGGGCCATCTACTGTCTTGCCATCATCTTTTGGTCCCCAGCTAGCGCTGTAGATGTGGATATAATCAGGTCGAATCCCCAGGGACTTGGCCTCCACTATATCAGTCACATCACCATCCAGCATCCGGATCCCTATGTCCAATGTAGCATCAGGGTCAGTACAACAGACTTATTTTTAGAATTAGTTAACATCAGTCTAATGTGCATCTGTGCAGGGCCAAAAACAGCACACAAATATAATTTTGCAGCTTATATATCTGTCAACTGTATGATTGACCTTAAACAAAAAGCATATACATATGCTTTAGTATAACCTGATTATCATATATTTAAATAACTTGCTGGTGTTGACAAAATTTGGTCCAGCTCATAATGCAAAAAGACTGTTAATGCAACCATCACTGAAGAGGTAAACTTCACGTATCTCTGAGTCACCAACAATGCTGCTGCTTCATATCTTCACTTGTAAGGCCTACCATCTGTGTTCTTATGCCATCAGTGTCAACAGTGCAACAGCAGCCCCTTTCAGGTCAACATACGTCATTTGTTTCTGTTTACAAAACTAGACCGCTCAAACAACAGTGAGACCTGAGGAGCAGATTATAGATTAAAGGTGCAAAAGTTCTGATGTGATAATGTTATGTTATGTTGATTTGTTCATAGGCTGCATCCATGGGCGTCACACCCGTGGGGGATGGGGGTGTTGCAACACCCCCACTTTTTCAACAAGCTGATTTCATCCCCCCCACTTTTTCAGTGGGGGATGTTAGATTGATTGACAGCCATCCAGCCAATCACAGTCATTTGACCAAACCCACTAGTCCCGGCCGCCCGGCAAAGTAAACGCTAACACGGAGCTGCCGACCATTCACTCGCAGCAGCAGACAGCAAACAGAGCAGCGGTATGAAACGGTAATTTAACTAGTTAATAATGTCGAATTTTCTCTGTAAATAACGAAACTATTAAGCAAGCCAGGTGGCAAACAAAGTTAATGCAAAGTTTTGCAAGCATTATTCTTTTTGTCAGGAATGCCAAAAAGGAAAAGGCAGCAGAAGATTGACTTATTTTTCCACTCAAGTTGTCATGTAATTAGGAGACAGGAGGGAAACAGAAAGCTGTCAATCCATAAATGAACTAATTCAATTTTGTAGTAGTACATATTCTTGCATTAATGCCATATAGGTGTTCATTTACGTAACTTAAAGGTATTTGTTGGAGCTTAAGACTTTCTTTTCAATGAAGAAAATCCCCTACATCAACTCATCCCTGTTATTGCTCTCAGAAACTAGAAAAGAATAGAAATGAAGACAATGAAATGCAATAAAACTATTAAAATCTTATTATCTAATAAGACGAATAAAATAATAATATAGAGTACGATAAAGCAGATAAAAGAATAACAAAAGAAATGAATGTTTCCTCATCAAAATCAAGTTTACATAAAATATTTCAACACTTCCATGTTCAGGAATATTAACACTGAGTTCTTTATGTAGGATGAGGAAGAGAAGTCCAGGCAATGCAATATTATTTGCATATCCTGATGAAGAAAATCTAGAAAGAGACTGAAACAGGGGCCAAAGGCGGATGCGGTGCTCATGTGCTACCCCTAGAACTCCCCCACTTTTAAAATTGCTGCTCCACCACTGGCTGCATCCTCCTGAAACCTTCCATGGGTGTTTGTAGAAGATGGATGAAACATAATAAGTCAACAAATTAAAGTTTGGCCTGATGTTGGTGCCGGATAAAAAAATTCATTAAGATTCACTGTTTCGAAACATTTAAAACGGATTTTGTTCCATGCAGTGTATTGCAAGATGCGTCACTGAATGAGATGATGATGGCACAAGAAAACAGTCATTGCATTCAGCTGGTGGAGTGTGACTATAAACTGTATACTGTTTGGTACTGACAAAAACACATATGACAATGCAAACAACTAAATAGAGAAACAATCTAAGCTGTAGCATGAAAGTGTTCCTGCAAGGAGAGAGCAGGGGAAAGAACATAGAACTCTACCTCCAATGCGAGAGTTGTAGGCAATCCCAACAATGCAATTGGAGTTGTTGGCCACTGCTGCAACTTCACCAGCACACCGAGTCCCATGTCTGGCTCATGTTAACAGAGATGACACAAAAAATGACTTACTGACATTTAGTACATCTGGGATATGTTTCAATAGCAAATCTAAGGGCATATTATTGATAACACAATCCAACAGTAAATAAAGCACAGCAGTATGACTTCTATGATGTACATCACCAACTAACAACCAAAAATTGATCAAAAGGATCAGTACAGGATCCTTCATGAGGTCGATAAAGAAGGCAGAAAATATGAAAACTCGTGTCACCATTTTCAGTGTTCAGTGTCTTCCTCAAATTGCCTTCATTCACATTAGTTCTGCTGCCATTTATATGCATGCTTATATAGATAATGAAGATGTCATTTGTTTCAGATGTCCCAGGAAAAAAGACACCGAAGATTACTGTGACTGTTCTATGATGCCATTCTACAGTACTTGAATGATGATCAATGCAGCACATTCAGCCAAGAATGATGTCATCAGAATCTAATTCTTGGGATTGATATCAAAATCTGACACTGATTGTAAATACTTCAAGTTTTGACTGTGCAACTGTGATGGAAACAGAGAGAGAGGCTCTGTACATTTATGGTATCAAACTGATGGTGTTTGTTATTATTAACTGCCTTACTTACCTTTTAAATGGTCTAAACGATCTTCTTTTTATATAGTGCCTTGCTCAACGACCATTTAGCATGTGGCATGTTTCAGGGATCAAACCGCTCACTCTCCTGTTCTTGGACAACCCGCTCTACCTACTGAGCCACATTTTAGGAACCATAACTTTAGAAAATCTGTCTGTTCCATGTTTTCCTTTTAGATTAAGTAATTTTTGTTGCAGTTGTATTCAGTCATTCATCTTCTGTAACCGCTTGTCCTGTGAAGGGTCGCGGGGGGGCTGGAGCCTATCCCAGCTGTCATTGGGCAGGGCCATGGATTCGAACCCGGAACCTTCTTGCTGTGAGGCATCAGTGCTAACCACCACGCCACTGTTCCGCCCCCATCAAGAGCAAATAATAAGTATTCAGTTCTGGTTGAAGATATCCTCAACAGCTTGTTGGGAAAAATAGGTAGGTAAAACGGGCTGTAGCTCACGGTAGCACCTCAAAGTCTTCTCTTTACTGGGATGTAGGTGGCACAAAGCTTGCTGGTGTCTGGACTCATGTCTGGGAAGATGTGTAGTGAGTCTCCTTTATGGGTGAGTCAGCCTTCCTCCTGAGATTCATTATCTGTTGTTTTTCATATGTATTTTAATGCAGCCACACTATTATGACCAGTGGCCTTTAGTTACTGGTCAGTTTTGGATGTTAATTTTCATCTGGGAATTAAAGTTAGCAGCACCCAGCATCTATGGGAAAAATCCAGGTAAGAATTTGATCATGTCAGCGCTATCACTTTCCTCATATCAGGTTTCATCTCCTGCTTCTGGATCCAAACATTTGTCGTGTAGCTTCTTACAGTCTTTGATGCTTTCTTGTTGTGCTTGTTCCTGCACTGTCCATCATTTGGGTGAGTGTGTATGCCATTTCTTCAGTATTTAGCCGTTTCTGTGCAGAAGAAGTGACCTGGTGCTGGCTGAGCTTTTAGCTCAACGTGTAATGCATGTGCATTGGATCAGTCATAACATCATGGTTGATTATGACTGACTGGCCATAACCACTGCTCACGTGAATAACGCTGATCATCTTGTTATCATGGCACCTGTCAGTGGATGGCATATATTAGGCAGAATGTGAATAGTTTGTCTTTGCAGGTAATATGTTAGTAGGAAGAAACATGGGAAAGTGGAAGGATTTGAGAGACTTTGAGAGGGGCCAGATTGTGATGGCTAGACAGCTGGGTCAGAACATCTCTAAAACTGCAGCTCTTGTGGGGTGAGCAGTACGTAAGTAAGTAAAAGAGGTGAACCTGCAACAGAGTCATATGTAGCTCACTGATGCATGTTGGGAGTGAAGTCTGGTCCGTGGGGTCTGACCCAACAGACAAGTTACTGTAGCACAAATTGCTGATGAGCCCTGTCCACTGGCAAAAGCACCTATAATGGACATGTGAGCATCTGAACTGCACCATGGAGCAATGGACAAAGGGGGCTTGAAACCCTATCCTTACACCCTGCACATTGTTATTGACTGGGGACAACACACTAAATGCCTAAAGACTACAAGAGCGTAACTGTCCCAGAATGAACAAAATAATGAATCTATACATATTTATAAGTAAACTGTGGCATATTGTTGCCGTTCAACTTAAATTAGTTGTGACAAAATGGAGACACAGGTGGTATTCTTACATGTTTTCATTGTGGGAGTCATAACGTGGTGTAGGATCATAGTCATTCCCATTGACATCATAACTTGCAAGATGGTCCTACAGAAATGATACAGGTACAAGTATGTGAGGCTGACAGAAAAAGAAATCCATTTCCCACAGTTAGTGTCATCCTGTGCCTTTTCCGTCATTGTCCTTTTTAAGTGGTGTAGGCGTGAAGAATTTGGAGCCTAACAAATGTATTTCTAGGCACACATTTTAACTGTACCCACATGTGGAGACGGTTAGATGGATAACACATACATAGTTCTGAGTGAGATCAGGGTGGGTCCTCTCGATGCCATCATCCAATATGGTGACCACAACATTTTTGCCACTGTAGCCCCTCTGCCAGGCTGCCAGAATATTCATCTCTGAGCGACAGCCACTGCTCCTGTTATTGCAGTGCTGATGGGAAAAACAGATACAAACACTAAAGGCCTTGTCTCGTCAGAATGACAGCAAAAATTACCTGTGTATTATACTTACAATGTACCACATGTTGGACCATTTAGGGTCATTGAAGTGAGTAAAGGCTGGGTCACTTGGTGCGTACCTTTTCACTCGTGGTTTTGCTACTTGCTGCTGGGCCCAATCCACCTGAAAAAGGAAATGGAAAAGGCATTGTATCACTTGCTACAATTCCAGTACTAATTGATGTACTCTTTATGAATCACACAAAGTTTAGCAGCCATTTGGAGAAAAGGAATTTTGCAAAGCACCTAATTTTATGGTCTTAAATTACCAATAAAAAGCTTATTGTAACCTTGAAACTAAATCTACACTGCGACTTTGTACTACTACTACACTTAGGAGCAACGACCCCTAGTGGACATATTAGGAATTGGTGCCAATTTTATCGAAAATTTTCAAGTAATATCTTCAATGTAGTTTTCACACTTTGCAAATCCATCCGCAGGACAGGCTGGACCCTCTGGTAGGCCGGATTCGCCCACGGACCGTATGTTTGACACCCCTGCTCGAAACTGTCTCAAGTTTTAGTTTTGGCAGATTATGTTTGGAAGTCTGCTTTGCAGTACATGTTGAACCCACATGACAGAAACTGGATTGAGTCTCACCTTGGGATCCATGTGGATGAAGCTGTGGGGGCCCCTCAAAGAGTACGCAGCCCTGCGAACCACTCGACTGTGGTGGAAATGGTAATGATCCTCAAGACTTCCTATCTGATCAAACACATTCAACAAGACAATTACGCATTTAGGCATCTGTCCGCGGTAGATTCTGATAACTGTTCTTTTCCAAATTACTTTTACACTTTAACAGAAGTTTGCAAAGCTTTGTTAACACTTAATTAATGTATTATTATAAATATTCCTGAATCCTACATGCTTCTAAGCGAAGCGCCTGAAATGTAAGGGCAGCCTATTCTTGACTTGAGCCTTTCCGTCCAGATTGTCACAAACAGTATGTAGATAACTAAACAATCGACATTTAGAGCAGCAATCACAAATCAAAGGAGAGAAACTGTCATTACCTGACCCAGATTTCTGTAACCATATTTTTCTGCGATCTCGTCAGCTTTCTCCGGACCACCTGTGATGCGCACAGCCCAGTGGTTTGTGTAAAGCTCGCCGCGTCCTGAGACAACCGACTGACCAGGGTCAAAACTTCCTAAAATCAAAATCAAAAATAATCCTGAATACATCCTGAATTCTAAACTTGGAAATCGATGTCAGATAACGGAAAGCTAGTTGAATATTGGTCCGGATGAGCAGCGCAGCTTAAACACAGTCCATCAAAAGTCCATCATGTGGCGACATGACGTCCCTGACAATTCCCGGTCCAATTAAAAAATAGTCCCCATTCCGCGGAGCAGCTGTGAGATATGAGCTCACAGACGTGCAGAGAAGCAGGATAGCATCACTGCGTGCTCCAGTGGCTTTTACCTGCACTGATTTCCCTTCACCAGCCAGAACCACGCTTTTAAATTAACGATGAAAAGTTCACATTGGTGTACTGAACAAACCATTTGTTCCATTCTTACCATTCTTGCTATATTTGTATTGAGAAAGTATCTGCAAAAACAGAGTGTGAGACAGGACAAAACTAAATACCACACTTTGTTTCCAGTTTTAACTGTTCTAACTACTCCCTCCCTCACAGATAAAGTCCATCCATAAAATGAATCCTAGGAATGACATCAAAGGCAGATAGCAGTAAGTAAAATGTACTTCAAATGGTTTTAATTGTGTTGAGGGATAAATAAATGAACAAATAAATAAGATAAAAATAAATAAAAGATGAATAGCACAACTTAAAGTGATAAAAAAAAAAACTTGACATACATGAACAGGCAGATCAGTAACAACATTTCATATAGCAAATAGGTAGAGATCAGAGCTGCAGTGATTTTGGTGATCCCAGGGCCTGACGTTGGGGACTGATATGAAGAAAGGTGCACTAGGTTTTTGTCATGTTGATTTTGTTATGGACAGCACATGCAACTGAGTACCCAGTATCATAGTGGAAAACTGCTACAGTGATGTAGCACAGCATTAAAGTGACAACAGGTCTACATACTTATATATGGATACAAAGATTTACTAAGTGCACAAAGGGCCCCTTAAAACCCAAAAGCTCTCAGTATGTGAATGGTGTAAATGTTAAAGACTGCCTGGAGAGGGAAGTCAAAACAGCACTGTACAATAGTGGTAGGTGGTGCAGTGGGAATTTTAAGTTTTCAGTGGCTCTTTAGAAAGTTGGTGCATGTGGACGGCAGCACATCAACTCTAACCATCGTTTTTAAAACATAAACCTATTAGTTTTTGTGTTCTAAATTAAGAAAACGATACAGCTCAACTTTAGAAAAAGGGGGTCTGAGTATGTATTGGCTGTTTTTGTTTGGAAGGTATTTGTCTATGTGATTCTGAAGCTATCTCAAGTCAGTATTACGAAGTTATTACCATGTCTACACCGAGAGCAGTTGTATTTATTCAAAATGTTCTTCTTAGGGGATGTTTCAGAGAAAATCACACAACCAGCTGTGAACTGGTGACTGACCTGAGGTTTAAATTCTTCAGATGAACCAGCTGGAACGTGCTATCAGAGTCTAATTTGAGACCAGAGCAGTTTATTTGTTGATGTTGTTTCTTGTAATGATGAAGACTTCTCTCATTATGGAGTTCGGAGGTCTGTTCTGTCTCATATCAGATCTACTGTTAGTGTCAGCTTCAAGGGCCTTCAAGTAGGAACACCAATTACTTCAGGGTAAACACATTTGCTGGGAATGGCTTAATAAGTTTAAATATTTAAAGAAAAGAAAAATATAACACATTATTATATTTATTAATATTTTATTTCAGTTATCCATTTTCCTTCCAGAAAAATGAGCCATATATATATATATATATATATATATATATATATAGCCACAGATGCTCCTCACCATGCACAGAGGGTTTCAACCCATATCCAGCACCCTGAGACTGTACACTAAGCGGAAAGAGGGAGGCCGAGGACTAGTGAGTATCAAGGCCACGATCCAGGATGAAACATCAAAAATCCAAGAGTACATCAGAAAAATGGCCACAAAGGATGAACTGCTAAGTGAATGTCTCAGGAAGCAGAAACCCGATAAGAGTGCAGAGGAAGAGGAGCAGATCACCTGGAGGGACAAGCCCCTACATGGCATGTACCACCGCCAAATTGAAGAAGTGGCTGATATCGAGAAGACCTACCAATGGCTGGAAAAGGCTGGACTCAGAGACAGCACAGAGGCACTGATCATGGCAGCACAAGAACAGGCCCTAGGTACAAGAGCCATAGAGGCCAAGATCTACAAGAGTGGATCAGATCCAAGGTGCAGACTATGCAAAGATGCCCCTGAGAAAGTCCAGCACATAGTAGCAGGGTGTAAGATGCTAGCCAGGTCAGCGACATGGAGAGACACAACCAAGTGGCTGGAATAGTGTACAGGAACATCTGTACCCAGTATGGAATAGAAGTACCCGAATCCCAATGGGCCGCACCACAGAAGGTGGCTGAGAACAACAGGGCCAAGGTGCTGTGGGACTTCAGCTTCCAGACTGACAAACAGGTCCTGGCTAACCAACCGGACATAGTGGTGGTAGACAAAGAGCAGAAGAAGGCGGTGGTGATAGATGTGGCGATACCAGCAGACGCCAACATCAGAAAGAAGGAACACGAAAACGTTGAAAAGTACCAAGGGTTAAAAGAATAGCTGGAGCAGATGCGGAAGGTCAAGGCGAACATGGTCCCCGTGGTAGTGGCTGGGGGAGTGAATCCCATCAGAAGCCTCAGTCCAGAAGAGCGCAGTCCTAGGAACAGCTAAGATACTGCGCAGAACCCTCAAACTCCCAGGCCTCTGGTAGAGGACCCGAGACTGAGGATGACACAAATACCACCCCAAGAAGGTGAGAGGGACCTTTATATATATATATCAAAGATAAATCATCCTAGTGAACTTTCCACCTTTAATTTCAATAGTACAATTTAATATTACAACCCATATAATGTATACTGAATATATACAGTATCAGTCAAATAGCCTGGTTATCTCTTTTTCTTCCCATTAATTTTGGAGGGACTCCATATCTTATGCTTTGGAAATACCCTTGACCCCTCAATGAGTTTCTGTTGGTGCTTTGTACGCTCTTTGCGACCATTGCTCTTGTAGTAGCATGACAACAATATGTCAATTACCAGGGACTGCTAGAGGAGTGCAGGGGACGAGGGTGGTGGGACACAAGTCGGGGCCTGACCTCAACCTCATCCCTGACTACACCGCCTGAGTGAGTGTATATTGGTGCAGTGAAGGAAATAGTCGAAGCATGACTGGCGTCAGCAGCAGTTCATAGTGAGTGCCATCAGTCTGCCATCCACCAGCCACCACGTGCTATTTAACATACAGGGATAAAAAACTGAAACAAGAGACGGAGCATAGCATTAACAGATCATGATTATCACATAGATTAGTACTATCCCTGCTTTTTCAACAACAAAATCATTCAACCCATTCTGAGAAAACCCCTCTCTAGTCCCTCACTCCTTGGCCAGACTAATTTAAAACTGCCCTTTTTTTTCTCTGGTTCTACAGAGAATGGATATTCCTTTTTTTTTTAAACAGACTATTTGAGACATTACAATCATGATTTAGGTCAAAGCACACAACATAGTGCATTCTTATAGTAACGAATGCTATGCTGTGTACTACTGATGCTGGAATCTGAAGTTTTGCTGGAACGTCTGTGGTTCCATTTTAAATTTTAAATTTTATTCCTGTTTACAAAATATAATTCGTTACTTTTCGCGTAATCCGACCACTATTTTTGTCTCATATCTGCAAACATAATGAGAGCTTCTATAACTCAATAATGTCTTGTAGAAATGTATAGCAAATAACATGTAACACCTCGTTCAAAAGGGAGGATCCTCACTAAGGCAGTACTTTTTAGAACTGATTTTAAGTTCATTCATTCATCTTCTTTAACCGCTTGTCCTGTGAAGGGTCGCGGGGTCTGCTGGAGCCTATCCCAGCTGTCATTGGGTGAGAATAAAAATCTAAATCTCTCTTAAAAACATCTACCTTCTGCCTTCAATCGTGTTTTTATAGAAACACATTCATCAGATGTACTGTATGTATATCATCTTATTCGTCATGCTGCTCTCCTCTCCCACTTTTTCTGTCTCTACCTGGCAGGCCTCAAGGAAAAGCTCATTCCTCAGTACTTTACTCCTTCAGTTCTGAGATGTGGGTAAACTCACATGAACTGCTTGCTTTAGGTGCTTCCAAAACCTTTCTTTTGGATAAAAGTCAGGACTTCGACTTGTCTATTCCAGAACATTCATTTAGTTCTTCTTGAACCATTCTTTTTAGAACGACTTGTGTGCTTGGTGTTGTGACTGACCCAGTTTCTCTTCAGATTCAGCTCACAGACAAATGTCCTGACATCTGTTGATATAATTTAGAATTGATTGGTCCATCAATGATGGGAAACTGTTCTGCCCAGATGTAGCGAAACAGACCCAAACAAGGACATTACCACCCCCATGTTTCATGGACGGAATGAGGTGCTGATGCTGGAATGCAGTATTGTTTAGTCTCCAGACATGAGCCTCTCATTTAAACCAAACTATTGGTCTCATCTGTCCATAAAACATTTTTTTTTTCTCAATAGACTTCTGGCTTGTCCACATGACGATGACACTGATAGAAACAATGTCAAGAAAGCATGTCTGTGCGAACAATTCTACTTCTTCTATTATTATAATAATAATTTCTCAAAAAAGCTGTGTGACCTATGGTGGAGAAAAGCCTTCACAGAAAACTGGGCTTTTGAGTGTTCCTTCTTGTCTTTTATAAAAGGACCATCTATGGTAACAGCCCAAAAAATGAGCTTTATTGGTACAATACATACAATAAACATAAATAACAGAAAGGATGTCTAGCTTATTCATTCATTATCAAAGGAAATCAAGATTACACCTATCAGAAGTTAATAAACTTTTGGAGGAGCCTTGTTCACGTCAGTATTGTGGACAGCCATCTCTTCCTCTGAGTATGTCCTCTCAGACTTCTTAGTACATGGCCTGTCTGCTGTCATTTAGTTAATGATGGCAGTATCTGCTGGTAAAGCTCAGACATATGGAGGTCCTGGAAGGCTGCAGTCAGTTCTGGGAGTCCTTGGTAGTTCTTCACTATGAAACCCTGGAGACTGAAAGAGAGATAAGGAGAGAGTAAGACATAAAACATATAGTACTACTGTGTGAGCAAACACCAATTAATTAACTAATTCCATTTTCTACTACATCAGCCTGATATGTCTGATCCATACCTATGTTGACTGGAGGAAGGCAAAGCAGTGTCAATGAGAACCTTCATCATCCTCTCTTTGCATTTCTTGCCTGAAGAATCAACATCCACCTTCACTGTCTTCAGCCGGCGACAAAACTCCTGGAGAGGGATTATTCCAGTCAGAACCATTAGACGGTACTACACAGTGCAGACTTCTAGGGTGGACAGCTATAATTACTTTCCGCTATAGGATCAACATGCTATAGTGGAATGATTTGGACCTTGTTGCATATCTGTATTGTTGCAGCTAGACAGAATACTACTGATGTGAGTTTACTCTGAGATTGACTGAGACATTGAGACAAATGAACAGTGGTCATGACTGTAGTCATGGGATGACAGAGCTTTGGCCATTTGCTTCTGATTCATTAGTTAAAAGTAAAGCTACAACTACCTGCGACTGTTGAAATAAGAACAGTCCTGTTGCACACCTTCTGACACAACCTTGATTGCTTTACGACACATGGCATGAAGATGGTGCTGTTCTTTTAGTTTTACACCAAATATCGTAATTCTGTGAAGAAATTGTGAGCCAGACATCTAAGGAACAGACTCTTGATTCTAGTTTGCGTCCACTTTGGTACAAAAAAAAAAAAAATAGTACTGCTGTAAAAACTTTGTAGTGGTAAACATGTGAGGAAGTACCTTGATGTCACATCTGGCTCCCTGCACAATCACCAATATAATCTGTCCCAGTAATAGCCTCCCAGCCAGACGCAGCTGCAGGCTCCAGCGCTCCAGCAGTCCAACGTAATGATTTCGAGAACGGATGTGGTCCAGCAACAACACTGATGTCCATGTCTCTTCTTCTCTTTCTTTTGCTACCTCCTCGCCTCTTCTAGTGTCCTCCATCATCGCCATACATTGCTGCAGACGAAAGTGCACATGGGGGACATTAATTGATGTCCTCCACATAATAAATGTTTCTTTACTTTTCAAAGTGCTCATCAGACACTCAGTAAGTGTAGCATGCAAAAGCCTACCTGTAAGCACTCAACCAGCTGGAGAACCATTGGCTCTGGGGGTAAGGCTGCAGCTCGATCAAGCAGCTTTTGTCTGATGCTGTTGCACTGAGTCCTAGAAAGACCAGTGGAAGAGACAGAGATGTTGGGCGGGGAAGTAGGGTAGCAAGGGTGCAGGTGGAACACCAGACTCACATCCAGCCCTTTGTCTCCATCACCAGCACAGTTGATCTGGACCACAAGCCCATCCTCAGCTACAAGACAGGAAGTGATATTAGATCAGGGTGAAGGCAGCCAAGAAACATCTACTTAAGCATTGACTGCAGCCGTATTGTTAGATTGAACAGTGACGTGTGACTGACAGGTCACTTTATTTTTAAATGTAAAGAAGAGTTAAGTGATGTCAGCACAAACAGCACTCCAGCTTTAATGACTTCTTTATGTGCGTTCATTGAAAACAACTCATATAACATATAATCATGCAACTAAACAAAGAGTGCTTTATTAGGAACACCAGGTCAGGATGTGGGCATAAATCTGTGACTGGCCGGTGACATACATTTGCAAAGATTTTAACTGCATTTTTTCCATAAAAGTAACTGCTATTCCTAATTTGTTCACTCTTTTAGAATGAGTAGTGGATTTATAGGTTATTATGCTGTTATGTTACTGGTCTGGCCTGGCCTGCTTGAGATCAAATTGGGCTGTATGTAGCCTCTGAACTAAAATTAGTTTGGCACCCCTGCTTTAGAGCCAAAGCCGGCCCAGCAGAGGGCCATATCTGGTACTTGGGATGAATCTGCAAATTGCAAAAATGACATAGAAGACATTAAATGCAATTTTTCCAATAACAGTAACTGCCGATCCTAATTTGTCCACTAGGGGTCGCAATGACATAACTAAATATTTTTCTAAATATTTTTCTTAAGAAATTTGCGGTTGTTCACAAAATATTTTGTAAATGTGTAGCTCATTAAAACATTTTCATAATGTATTTCTTTGCACTAAAACAATGGGAAATGTTTGGAGTTGTCTTTATTTATGCGTTATTATGCTATTATGTTACTGATCCGGCCCACTTGAAATCAGTCTGGGCTGTATGTGGCCCCTGAACTAAAATGAGTTTGACTCCCCTGATATAGAGCTTACTTAGAACGGTGAAAAGCAAAAACAGTGCAGTTGTTCAAACCTGGATGGAATTCAACAGCCAAACACGACGTCGTAGTGTTTAAGGAGCGGTACGCAGCAGGTATTCCCAATAAAGCACTGGCTGAGTACATGCTGACATAGTTTGGTTTATTGTGAATTAAAGTTAGCTCATTTACCTGACTGCTGGATGAGCCTGAACTCTCCTTCTCTGCAGTAAATGGACGATAAAATGGAAACTTCCTCTAAAGCAGCTTCGGACATTTGTGAGTCGTTCATAACTGATTGTTGCTCTCGCAGACAGTCGTAGACATGTCAATACCGTATAATACAAATAAGTAAACAAGTTGCCATTTATTCTTTTAGTGGGTCTACATATTCGCCGCTCTCCTTCTTTTTCTTCTTCTTCTTCTACTACTACTACTACTACTTCTTCTTCTTCTTCTTCTTCTTCTTCTTCTGGGATTTCTGGCAGTCTTAACCCCACTGGGCCCATTACTGCCCTCCGCAGGTTACCATTATTTACAACGCTTACATATCAGATCTTAGTATACAGTCCTGTATCATGTAGAAGCTGTAAAACGGTTTCCACAATCAGATAGTGACTCTCATTCTGGGCAACAAAAAAATAAATAAAAGTAAAGATTTAAAAGAAAAATACTTTACTCCTAGATCTGACAATGCTTTTCTTTCTGTGCTATACTTTAACATTTGGTCTCAGGTCATCCACACTCACACAACCCTGTAGGATGTTTCCCCACAATGTACACGTACTAGTTTAAACTACTTAGTCCAATCTTCAATCTGCTCAATAATAAAGAGTCCATTCCATTTCCTAAAACATGAGTGGTCCTCTTCAGCTGGGACTGAACAGAAAAATAATGTCTTCCTCTGCTATCTTTTCCCCACAGTACCTGTCATTCCCTTTCAACAGCTTCCTTGACTGCAAGAGCTTATATTGATGTCTATGTTCACTCTCTTTAATTATGACTTTGCAGTTGAATGTGCTGTTTCATTTCCCTCAATCCTAGCATGTCCAGGAGCCCAGCAGAGGTTTACCTCCCTAATTTAATGAAAAACAAACAGAATCTTTAATTATCTCAGGTCCAGCTTTCGACTGACCTCCTTTCAAAGCTAGCAGAGCAGCTGCTGAGTCATTGCAAATGAGGAGTTGGCCTGGTCTTCTGTCCAACATATGCCCAAAGAATTGTTAGTAGCTCTGTGGTGAATACTGAGTGTCCATCTGTGACCTACTGACTGATATTTATTCTGGGTTTATTACAGATATTTATTATAAACTATATCCTACTCTGCCACTCTCTGGATCCCCTGTTCTGTTCAGATATTCTTCTATGAGCAGTTAACTGCTCTAGAATCATTTTTTTGTAAAAACATTCAGTTCATGTCCGGATCTTGTGTTAGCCAAAAAGGAACTGAAAAACAGCCTATACTGTTTGCTATATTTTCCTGATGAATTTTCAGTTTTCTTGTCCACT
Source organism: Chelon labrosus (assembly GCF_963514085.1). NCBI lineage: Eukaryota > Metazoa > Chordata > Actinopteri > Mugiliformes > Mugilidae > Chelon > Chelon labrosus. Next base: position 27,474,861 of record NC_140339.1, on the reverse strand, counting down.
CATTGATACAGTTCTTCAGAAAACTCTGCTCCTTGCAGAAGGCTCTTTGCTGGAAACGAGTTATCAGACCCTTGTATTTTTGCCCAATGCTACAGTCCCAGCTTGATGTACCTTAAATCTTCTTCTTCTTCTGTGCTTGCCTATTTTGTACCTGTACGGCCTATTCTCAAATGTGTGATGATCTTCCTACCTATTCCAGTTCACTTTCCTACACAAATCTCTTTTTGTATATTAGGCTATATAGTACTCCGTTTAAATATAGAAATTTAAAAGTCTATCATCTTGCGCCTTCACACTCCTACCCTCAGGCCGGAGGTACAGGAGTGTGAAATGTAGGACCTCGAAACTGAAGAAGTCCTTCTTCCTCACTGCCATTAGACTCCTAAACAGCTGGTAAGGGTCTAGAATCATAGACTAAAATCATGGACTACTTCATGCCGTATAATGCATTATTCACTTTTTCAGCTTTTGTTTACATTTTTAAGTTCATTGTTTACATTCCCATTTGCACATCAATATTTGCACTAGTTATCTTACATTTATGTATTATATGTATCTTTTATATTCTGTTTCTAACATTTATACTGGCAAAAGAAGAATTTCATTGTACAGGCAAACATGTTTCTATACTGTGCACATGACAATAAGCTCTTTGAATCTTAAAACCTTTCTGGGAGTGAAAAATGAAATAAAGAAAATGAGGAGAAAAGATAGCAAGACTGTAAAGCATATAATGACAATTAATAATGATAATAATAATAATAATAATAAAAAGCCTAATGAATTCTAGCCAAGCCTTAACTATAGGGAGAGGCATTTTAGTAAAAAAACTCAAAATGTTGTGTTAAATTACATAGTCCCTATCAAATTAAATGTGAATAACAAACGACAACAAGGAGAACAGTTAAAAGTTTAATTCTACAATGTGAAAACATTTTAAATAGACCTTAAAAGAGCATAAAGTACCCCCTTCAAATTATAAGTTTAGTATTCCAGTTTTAATTTGAATTTATTTTACTGGGTATGTAATGTACTCTAAAGACACTCTTGCGACAATATATCCTATGTTTCTTTTTTTGGTCATCATATCATAGAGGATAAGTAAGGGATGGTTCAGTGTCACCTGAAGCGCGTCTGAGTAAACTTAATATAAATAAAAAGATCCAATACTCTTTTCCTGATGTATATTTCTTTCTCTATGATACATATTGCTGCAAGTGCATGTCCTGTAGAGCACACCTTTCTGCTGTTCCAATAGCTGGCTAACTTCACTTTATGTTGCATTTATCTTTGCTTTCAACCTCTGCCTCTGCGGAGGATACTGCTCCTAATGATTGGTCTTCCTCCTATAGCCAAGCACCTCAAGGATCAATCTTGCTGTGGTGTACATCAGCTTGTTGGTCATCAAAAACCCAGTGGGCTTTGGAAAACAATGCTAGAGGCCAACTACAAACCAACTGCGCAAGTCACCATCATATCGCAGTCAGCGGCATATACCAAGGAGATGCTCTGTCCATGCTGCTGTTCTGCAGTAGCCTAAGCCCCCTCAATCTGATCATTACAAGGTCTGGGCATAGATTCAGTGGTGTGACCTTCAGCCACCCCCTCTTCATTCTCAAGTGTCAGGAATGAGGAAGACATCTGCTGATCCAGACCACCAGGATCTACAGCAATGACACTGAAATGCCATGTGGACTGGTCGGATGATAAAAACTTAACATCTCATAGCTGAACTATTCCAAGGTGTTTCCTGGGTTTAGTAAATAAAATAGGAGGCGCTAATCAAAGAAGTGTGTTAAAAGACAGCTGGATACCTTTCTATGTGAGTGAGAGGCATATACTGTACTGTAGCACGATTGAGGGGATGTTGTTGCAGCTTAATTGTTGCTAGCAGTGGATACATAGTAGTTCTGGTTTTCTATAGATTTGTCGGGGCACACCCATGATGCAAATGTCCCATTCCACCACCAGACTGATAGATTGGGTTAAGAGTGACTTTGAGTTCAGTGACCTGACAATCATGTTCAAGAAACCAGTTTGAGATTGAAGTGTGTGCATTATCTTGTTGGAGGTAGCCATGAGAATATAGGAACACTGTGGTCATATAGGCATGGTCAGCAACAATAGGTAGACTGTGGCATTTAAACAATATTCATTTGAGACGTTGGGAACTTAGAGGCCCATAGTGTGCCAAAAAATATCCCCCACACCATTACACCACCAACAACAACTTGAACTGTTGAAAAAAAAGTGAGGCACCTAAAATTTCTCACCCTCACATCTAAATGTCACAGCAGAGAGAGACTAATCAGACCAGGCAAATTCTTTTCCCAATCTTCTATTGGAAGCCCTTGTGAATTGAAGCCTCAGTTTCTTGTTCTTAGCTGACAGGAGTGGCATTCTGTGTGGCCTTCTGCTGCTCTAGACCATCTTCTGCAAGGTTTGACGTGAATATGTTAAACAATACATGCCTGTGACTGACAGGAGAGTAATTCAATAACTAAACTGTTGCTCACCTGCAATTCCTGCAAAGAAAGAGCATGCATTTAAACGGGCATACACTTTGAAAAATAACTGAAATGATTAAGGTAGTGCTAGTGTGTTCATAGCACTTTTTTAACGGTTGCAAACAGCATATAGTATTAGTTATACTGGTCATGGTGCACAAGGATAAGAGAGTAGAAAGTGTACAAACCAATATGCACAGTAGAAGAAATCATCAGTATGTGATTTCTAGGAGTCTATGCACGCATCAGAGTGATTCTCCCATGTTTTCAACAGAAATGAAATGTGAGCACCAGCATGACCTTTGTGCTATTCCTGCCTCTATAGAAAGAAAAAGAAAAGAAAGAAAGAAAGCCTTCACTGATATGATACAACGAAACTGCACGACACCCACGGTGCTGTTAAGAATAAAATACAAGCATACATAAAAAAAAACACTCTACAGCATGCACTCGCAAATAATCCTATTCATAGACAAAGATCATAATAAATATAAAATATATTACACAAGAATTTAATATATTCAGGTGGTTTTTATTTTATTTTATTTTTATTTTTTAAGGGCTGGATGGCTATAACAGTTTCTTCTGGGTGCCCTGGAAACTGAAGAATGAAATAAAGCGGTCAATTCACAGCATATTTGCTAGATAGAATACATAGGCTACAGTTCAATTTAATGGTCATAGTAGGCCTATACCTATTTATCAGTGATTTATAAATGATGAATAAAGTTACTAGCTTACTAGTTACTACCTGTCTTAAAAGTGGTCCCATCACCTTCTATGTCCAGGAAAGCATTCAGTTTGACTTTGGCCTAATAGTCTTCTCCAAATTTAAAACAAATCATCTTTAAAACAGTCTGAAATTACAACCACACCCACCAGGAAGTGTAGTAGTGGGTTATATCTACATACCTGTCAAGTATCCCGTTTTGGCCGGGAAAGTCCCGTATTTTACCCTTCTTTCCCGCCGTCCTCCCGTATTAGTATTTTCCCGTAAATCTCCCGTATTTTAACATGCGTTATTAAAAAATAATAATATCCCGGGCCGAGTAAAAAAAATAAAATAAAAATATTCCCAATCTGAGCTCTGTCACTAGCCTCGCGATAACTGCCACCTGCAGTAGCATACTACAGGTACTGTAGATCGCGATGGTAGTGCGGGTAGATCGCGTGCCATTGAATTTTTTTTTATTTTTTTATTTTTTTATGTTAGTCTAAAACATGTATCCATTGCAACTCCAAAACAAACAGCAAGACAAACCTTCATCTTTATTTTTACTTTATAGTTGCAACATGCCCTCAGTTCAGAGGCACACATCCACAGCCACGCAACAACTCCAGACTACCGTCTTTCTTAAAGAGACAGCGCTATTTTTGTAAAGGTGCAGTGCACCAATTTTTCTTGATAAAAATAAAAGGAAAGATGGATAGAGCTTTTAACACTGTAACAACTATTAATATGACAATTAAAAAAAATGTATATATATATATATATATATATATATACGGGTAGATCACTTTGACTTGGTCATTGTAAAAGTAGCTCGCAAGCCAGAAAAATGTGGGCTCCCCTGATATAAGGGATACTGGAGCTTGGTTGGGGTGGTGGGACTGCTTGCGGCGGGCGCCGGAGAATTTCCCTTATTTTTAAATCCAAAACTTGACAGGTATGTATCTATGATATTTAAGTGAGCATAAGATAAAATGGGGTTGAGAGGATCATGTCAAACGCAGTCCTGAAAAAATACCCCTGTCTCTCTCTGTGACTGTCAGGGGATGCTACGGCTGCGCGTTGTCCCCGACTCCCTGAGACAGAAGTCATCCGAACCGTGGCCCCTAAACCCGGCTGATGAGCTGGAGCAGGGAAGCCTCAGACCCAGGCTGCCGGCTGCGTTGCTCCTCCTCGACAGAGCTTTCAATTCAAGAGTGGTGTAAAGGGACTTCAACCGGAAACCAAACTTCGAACTTTTTTTTTTTTTTTTTTCTCTGAGGCTAAAAGAGGGAAACGAAGCGACTCTTGATGACATACATCTACACAGTTCCTTATTTTCTCCATTTACGTGTTGCTGCTGGAAATGTTTCAGCTGCCGACCGACGGGCGACGAGTTAGAGTTTTTTCTGGCGAGAAGAAGAACGACGTCGAGTAATTCTGAGCTAGTCAACAACCATATAACGGATACTGGTCCTTTATCATGGAAGATGTAAGTTGTCACTCCAGTCTAAGCGTCTTCTTGTCTTGTTGTTGTTGTTTTATTTATTTATTTCTTCAACTCTGACAGTTACACCCGTCTTTATCGGGGATGGTCTTAGTTGGGACAGAGTGAATCCACCGTGATGATAGAAACCTCGACAGAGTGAACTCATCTGCAAAGGGCGCGACCAACTTATTAGAGCAAAGCTGACCTAGAAGTAGCACTGCGGAGTCGAAGCGACAGATTTCGGCAGCCCGATGTAAAAGTAAGGAGAGAGAAGTTAGGAGGAGATGGGTGCTGCCTGCTGCACACGGATCCAGTAAACTTTCAAGCGCCTCTCCACCTGTCGATCCGTTTCCCTTAACGTGTGGCTCAGTCCACCAGAAACTTGTGGTTGAACTCCGTTTAAAAATCCTCCATTTTTTCATGTAGTGCTACTCGTTGATGCAAGGACACCCACGTTTCGATTTCGTCAGGACAGTTTTTTGGTCAGTGCGGTGTTCTCTTAAGCCACGTTTTGCGCTAAAAGTGAATTGCATTGCAACAAAAGTGCTGGCTTCTACCGCTGTGAAGGCTCATGGTGGAGGGAGAGCCAGACCAGAGGGAGGCACTGCTCTAGTGGGGGAATCACGTCTGAAGTCTATTATGTTAAGTAAAGAGGAGACTTGGATGGACATTTAGTCAAATCTGTATCTGTGTGAAAGTTTCTCTTCCTATTGTCCTCCGGGGTCAACCCATCTTGAAAGTTTCTACATCGCAGTATTTGATATGAATGTGGTCCACTGCCCATGGATTCTGAAAAGAAGCGTACAGTATATAGTAATCAGTTGAGAAGAAATTGGCCAAAAATTGTTGTTTATAAATGGTCCAACGGACCAGGTCAGTTCTGAGAAACGTTGCATGTTCGAGAGAGACCTTTACTGTTTCAATAACACAAACCTGAATTGTGATTGTTTTGCAGGTTCAGAGAACAGAATGTGTGGCATCTGTTTAATACACCACGTTTGCTGCTAAGCGTTATCATTAGGCATGGACCAGTCTGGTTTTTCACATGTACAGCCAATGATGAGCCACGGGCCTCTGTGAGAATTTGACATTTTGAGGAAGCCACTTTGCTAGAAAAGGGAAGTCAAGCGGAGACGGACTGCTACCTTTCACACAGCAGCATGCCTTCATATGTGTAGTACCCCGCCCTTTGAGTGGAACACTTGTTAAAAGTAGTCAGATCGTCATAATTAAATGCAGTGTTTGTTTTTCACTAGCTCAACTCACCTACTTTTGACTTTAAAAATACGTCCTTCATTCTCACAGGCGTAGTGAAGAAAGCGAGGCACGTAATAGCTGAGACTTGACCAGATTTAAATTAAAAGTTGTGACATGTAGAATCGTTTGATTTGCCGTGAGCAAAGTGACACAAACAAAACAGCTGTTACTCTGTGAAAATGTAACCTCATCTAACAATGTCTCGCACTCATGAAAGTGGCAAAATGTGTGATTGAATAGTGCAGACTGAGTTGTTTGCTTTAAACCTGGAACCATGTAGAAAGTCTGTGATGTGAGAAAAATGATGTCCAGTTTGGCTGGAACTGCTGATGAGTGAGGGAGGCGGCACTGAAATTCTCTGAAAAGGAATCAGTGGATGATACCAGTATTCAGAAATAATAAAGTTGAGTTTTATTTATTCTGCAGTTTATAAACTTGTTGAATGAAGACAGGTCATTAAGGACTATGATGTTGTTGTTACACAAATATGTCTATATGTAATTGAATATTTGAGCAAATGTGGACAATAACTGCAGTGTACAGCCTTTGCAGTTTGGAGAATGTTGAGATGTTTTTGTAAAGGTGAACTGAAACAAGTGTTGTAAATGACTGTAAAGTGTGTTAGTGTAATCACGTAGGCCGCCACTCGACTGGCCATCCGGTGACAAATGTTCCCCCTCCCTCTCGTCATGGTCTTATGGATTTAATTTGTAATTTCCCATTCTCCTCTTCACTCTGCCTCCTTTATCTTTCACCCACAAAAACTCTGTGTCTCAGCTCTGTGAGTCATCCCTTCATATTCATCCCGCTGACCTACGGTGCATAGTGTGACATGTCTGCTTGACTTGTTCGGCGTAGAGGAAACAGACGGACACATTATGTGTTCGGCAGAAAACAATTCACTCTCTCTCACGATGACCCAGCCTCTGCCACATAGTGGATGTGTGTGCCCATCGTCATGCTGGAGCACTGCTGGCAGTTTCTGGGAAAGTGACTTTATGAAAAAGTCCTTTTTGTGAAGGCATGTGAGTTCCTGGGTGTGTGATTGTTTTATACAGACAACAACTACTCAAACAGTGGAAAAATGAGCTTAAAGTTATTTTGGAAGATCTGGTTGATGGTTCTTTCTGTTAGAAGGATTAAACAGAAATTGCCAGGTACAGCTTCTGTTTCCTTATGCGACGCTAAGGTGGGCGTCAACGTCAGGTTGAGATATCCGTACGAAGAGTAAAAGCCTATACTCTAGACCAGCCTGAGCCTAGTGTTGTGTAATGAGCAACGCTAATGAAGAGCAGGAGTAAAAGATAACGAAAGCTAAAAATAACACAATGACGCAACTATCAGTATTATAATTATTATTATTATAATATAATAATCACAGTAATATAATCATGGACTCCAAAATGCTACCCAATTTTAAGTAACCTGATTGTCTACAGTGGAAGTTTAATTTATAACGATCCAAATATTTTATATGGACTCCATATATTTTAAATGCAAAAAAAAACTTGTCTGATAAATGTAGTGCAATGCAAAATTGTACTTTTGAGTAAATGTGCATTCTTCCACTGCCCGTTTTATTAGACTGAATTAAAGAAAACATTTCTTTAGAAATTAAAAAAAATAACTGCCTCCAGTGTTTTCTGGAAAAATGACTGAAAGGCACTATCCGTTACCAAAATAGTGCGCTGTTTGATATGTATGTTTGAAATGACAGCCCAAGAATAGAGGCTGAGAATATCCTATAACAAATAGTTCTGTGTAAATAGTGTTAATCATGATCATTGATTAATCAGTTAATTGTTGCAGCTCTGCACACAGTGGGCGTGAACGAATTTCCCATCAGACTCAGAAGCTATCATGTTTGTTTTTCGTGTGTGCTGAATGAGAAAGTGTTTTTTGTGAGTTTGCCTGTGTCTTTCACACTGCAACACTTTCATGGGTATCACAGCATTTAGAGGCATCGGACATGCCTACCTACTTGATGGACTGTAAAATACAATAACCATTAGTCTCATGTTTCTTTGTTGATTCATATAATTAATATAATGCTTTGGAATGGCACGAGCTATACTGCAGGACTTGGCATTTACTTTCAGACATATGGACAAGTAATTTGTCTCGCTAGTCTAACTTGTCTAGGCACAGATGAGCTTTATAGATTAGTCTCTGCACATCCTGCACATCCTTCTGACATTTAATACTCAATGACAGAGTTATTACTGTGATGATTGTGTACAGGTGCGTGGGATGAATTAAAGTCGAAAATAACCATGACTGTGTGTAACGATCCTACGCAACAGCATTTGGATTTAATGATGATATTGGGAGGGGAAACACGCACTCATTTTGGCAATTGAACGGAAAAACAGAAATTGGGTGCATGCATCTTGATGAAAAGAATGTACGTGCATATTTCTGTCTTTGTGAATCCATCACGGTGTGGTGTGCCCTGAACTGCATACATCTGTGTTTTAATACTGACTGAAACGGTACTTACGTTAGTGTAGACGCAGAGCAAGAACTACTCTCTATACTCTAAAAATGGAAAGGCGATATGTATAATAGTAGCACTTCTTTTTTGTCCTTTAGCCTGACTGTCTTTCATTTCAAGGGCATGGGGACACTGGGCTAGCTGCTAAGCATGTCTCTGTAGAAGATAAAATACATACTGTAGGTGATTGCTTAACGTTCTGTTTCTAAATGTTCCTCTGGGTGTTTCTCACACTTGATTCTTGATTCTTGATAATAGATGGTAAAACTATATCAACTGCAGACCTTAGCCAAACTATAAGTTTGTAATGCTGATAAGATTCAGCTTTTTGTGTTGAGTTAAGTTATTTTCCTGTGAGTTCCATTTAGTTGTTTGTAATATAAATGTATCTAAGGTGAAGGACAGGCAATGAGACTCTATCATTAAAGGAAGAGTGTGGGTGTTCCTGTGCAATGTTACATGTGCATAAATGTTCTGAGGCGGATTGACAGAGCAATAAAAATAGATTTCCTCCATGTTTTGGTATTTGATCTCAAAAAATAGTCACACAGTCACATCAGGTTCCCTTTTTAGGCCTTATAACATGTGAACTCTTACGGTTGAACTCTTACAGTTCTGTGAAAAAGCTTCCCTGTCTTCACTACATACAGCTTTGCTTTGGTGTATTGTATGTGTCTGATTCTGAGAACAGCGGACTACTGAGCATAAAGTGGACAACATTTGCATTTAATGACAGCGACATAATCCTATTTTTAGGACCGACCTGTGGTCTGTGGTGTGGTATGTAGAATATGGGCCTTGTTTTCAGCACAACATAGTGTACATTGCTTTAATTGCCTACAAACATAAAGCAGATCAGCACAATAAACTACAACTGAGCAATGAATTTTCAGATAGTAGTAGTAGTAGTAGTATGGGCAGTTTTATTAGCCCCATAATTATGTTACCTCCATCATTTATTGCAGCAGATTTGACTGGGATCTACATAGAGAAGAGCATTCCAACCATTTTTCACTTGTGTCAGAATCAGAACTTCCTTCCCATACAGGCTTTTTGTGTGGTTTGTATTAGTGGTAATACATTGTGTTTGATTTTAGGATAAGAACAGGCTTGTAACACCAACCGAACAATATATTGGTTCTGCCCCGCTGTCTTCTCCCAGCTTGACTTGTAAGGGGTTAGGGGGGAGTAACATGTGAGCTCCAGTGAGGTTTGTGGTGAGTTAAAGCTGGGCCGGTCAGTGGGAAAATCAATGAATGCCAGATGTTCCCCGAGCTAAAACTTCATCAGAAACATGTGTGCTAAGGTGTTCTCTTCCATAAAGCCCTACACTTTGCTTTCTGCTCCTCTCTTCTTCCATGTCATAGCTTTGCTTTGCATAATATAATTGTTCAGTTGCTTTATATCTCCCCCCCCCCACATCATATTAGCACAGCGGTAGGTGACAGTTGACCCATTTTAATGCTCACCACAGTACCACAGATAAGAGAGCCTATAGATCACACAAGCATCTGTGGACAATTTTAGGTAAAGGCTTTGGTTAGGTTTTTGAGGCCTTAGTGTAGAGCAGACTTCCTGTGAGTCCAAAATTGGAGCCCTGTAACGTACCATTTGATATCACACTGCTGAAGTAGCCGGCTGAGGCTTGAGTAATGGAAACCTCTCACCACTGCTGTGTTGCAATGGTACTGAAGTGTTCCACCTGGCACTAGTGCATTTTTCCTCATTCTTCCATATGAATGGCATGCTAAGGCTTTTCTGGATTGCACAATGAAGAACTAACTCTAGTCGTGCTAGCATTTTATTATGAAGAAATAGCTTTTCATTTGTGTCCTTCTCTAGTCTATGGCAGTCTTTCCTCCCTGTTCGGTGTTCCTATTCTTTGCAGCTATGCCAAGTTGAGACACAGTTGTAGTCACTGTGAAAGTGGATAAACAGAGAAGTAAAAGGTATGAGGCATCCTGACAGCTCGCCTGGTTGACTGGCTGTCCGCTAAACTGAGGACACAGTGCTCACTGCAGTAGTGCAGGTTTGATTGCAGCTTGTGCACTTGTCCTCCCCCCTCTCTCACCCTGTCACTTCCTGCCGCTCTCCACTACTACTTATCAAATAAAACGCCTGCAAAAATAACTTTGAAAGCAAAGAGCGCATCCTGTGAAAGCTCATCCAGCAGATATGAGTTTTGCAGACACCTGTACTTGTTGGAGATTTAGTCATTGCGAAAAACTCGTGTCATGATCTGCGAAGTTGTTACTCCCATAGTGTGTGTATACTTTGTGTGGTCATACTGCATGGTGGTCAACAGCAGTGGCGTAGTTCGCTTGGATTCACATCAGTCACAAAGGTGACTCAGTTTGAGTGGAACAAGCATCAAAATGCCCAGTGGAACTTCAGAAGACCCCTTGTATTGTTTGTGAAGTAACTAATACAACTGTCAAATAAAAGTAATGCTCTAAAATCTTGACGTGAATTCCACAATATAAGAGCACTAAAGTCGTAAGTTCCTCAAAATTGTCCTTGAACAACAAAACTAGATAGTGACATTACAGGAAAGCAGAATTAAAGCAGCTGATGCAGAGGAGTGACTGGAGAACTAACTGTTTGAAGTGAACTGTATCTTATATCTGCTTCCATTCCTAAAACACACTGATGTTATGTGTGACTGCAGCAGCCTGTACCTTTTTCACTATGTTTCGGTTCCCTTGTATGCTGTTTACTGTTTCATTAATAGTGGCAGTGTCAGGTGATGTTTTCATTCCTATATGAGAGTAGAGTGCCCTTTAGGCTACTATGTGATCAGTAGTGACTTGGTGTCACTCAACGCCCATCTGTACAGAAATAGTGATGGAACAAAACATGAAATGGTATATGGCACTTCTACCCATTCGCTCACACCAGCACACACGCATAACGTCTTGCTCAAGCTCCCACGATGGAGACATATCTACTCAGCCTCAGCAATGAAAAAAACATGTCTTATGGGTTTTATTTGGGAGTAGTTGGGGGCAGGGCTTTGTAAATGAAAAGCAGCTTCTGCTTAAAATCAGGAAATGATTGTTCACACTTCCCCAGACCCTTAAAGATAATATGATTTCATTTTGAACATGAAAACATTCATTAGATTCTGTCAAAACATGTAGGTATCAAAACAGGAAGAAATCATTATTAAGAGTTGATTTCCTATTGGTAGTTTGCTGACATTTACATGATCGACACCGTGTCGCAGAGATACTTGCTTAAATGTCATCGGATTTATCCCCTGCAACAAGCAGTTACATTTGTCACTGCTGTCAGTGCGTGAGCAAGATCAGCAAACTAAGTGGGTACTTCTTAGGGACCCAGATAGTATTTTAGTCTATGTTTTGATCAAAGGATATTCCTAAATACATTTTGGGAAATCAGTAGGGGTCCAACTGCGATTTCTTAGAGGCTTTCTAACACACACACACACACACACACACAAAAAAAAAAAAACGTTAAGACTGTTTTATCACATTGGCACATGCATGCTCCTGGACTAGACAGATAGATCGATAGATAGATAGATAGATAGATAGCCTAATGGCCCTGTTGCCATCTCAGTAGACATGCTGAATGAAGACACAGTTCACAGTTGCGGGCCAAGGGGATGTTGATGTAATGTAACCTGAACCTAGAGTCTTGGTTTGCTGAATGTTACGCGACCATCTCCGGGACCACAACACTTTATTTTATTATGTGGTAAATTCAGTAGCCATGACATATTCAGTCCTCTGTCTCTGTGTGCTGTGCGCTTTTAAGATACAGGACATTCCTTTTAGCTCTTAATGATATTGCTGCAGAACATTACCAGTTCAGTGGCTCAGTCTTGTTCTTTTACAGGTCCAATAAGTGCATCTATTTAGTAACGCTGACAAATGAAAGTGACAATATCATAACCATCTGCACTCTGCTAGCAGGCTGTGTTTTGAGTGTAACTTCCTTCCTCTGTATCACTGCAGGGTGTGAAAGAGGACCCAGCCCAGCATAAAGAGCCAAAGTTCCTGGGTAAGGCTGGCTGGGTGAAGAAGGCCCCTGGCAGACTTTTGGCAAGCTACAAAGACCGCTACATTCGTGTGGAGAAGACAGAGATCGTGGTGTATGAAAATGAGGTACACTGTGCATTTCTGACTAGGTTTATGTCAACACTGACATGGAACTCTTACAGTGTTATTTCCTATTATGCTTCCATGAAACCACAGAAGGCTTTTCACAGAAGGCTTTTCTATATATATACATATAATACAGTGTTCTCTCCTCCAAGATTTGTTAACATGATTAAAAGCTAAGATGATGTCAGCTTTATCATTTAATTGTGTTGCAGGACCTGGAGAACTGCTTGGAGAGGGTTGACCTGGAAAACTACGATAAATGTCACGAACTAAAGAGTCCATTCAAGAAGAAGCACAGATTGGTATTAATACGATCAGCCAAGTCTGGAAATAAGGTGGGCTGCTAGTAGAACTTGCATAAATTTAAAATACAACATGCTGTTTGAGAGGATGCTGCTCACATGTAAACGATATGAGGTTGCATATTTGAAACGTTTGAGGAATTAATTGGCCCTATGTGAGATTACTGATTGTTGCTCTATTTACGGGAAGCATGTAGCTGTGTTATGTGAACGCGAAATAAGTATGATAGATCAGGCAGAAAAAGTAGGCAAATCAGTCATGTTTAACAAATTGGTTCCCATCAGTTGTTCTATGCTGATCCCAGCAGAGCTGAGGGCGTTTAGCAAGCCAAATACTGATCATGACATTTATGCTGTATATATGTTCACCGATCAGCTACAGCATTAAAACCACTGACAGAAGAAGTGAATACCATTGACCATCTTGTGACAACACAGTGTTCTGCTGGGAAACTTTTGGAGCTGGCATTTATGTGGATGTTACTTAGACATGTACCACCCACCTAGACCAGACCAGGCACCCCAACCCCATAGCAATGACACAGACACACACACAAAAACGGTTTAGGAACAATTCAAAGAACATGAAGAACAGCACAAGGTGTTGACCTGGCCTCCAAATTCCCTAGATCCCAAACTGATCAAGTATCTGTGGGATGATCCACGGAGGCCCCTCCCCTCAACCCATAGGACCCAAAGGCCTACACAATGTTAGGAAGGTGGTCATAATGCTAGGCCTGATCAGTATGTATATAATAGGAAATGAGAATTGTCCCGCAACTACTGTTTCAGACTGGTTCAGGTTTCACTCTCGCTCTTGTTTTCATTTTCATCTGCTTTTATTACAGTCCTCCAATAAAACCACCATACGCTACCAGCCCAGCAGCAACACACCCATAGTTACAGACACAATTACACACACAGTTACATTCTGGTGAGCACATTTGGAAGTTCTACTAGCTCTACAGAAGAGTCAGATTTGGTCAAAAAAGAGCTGAAAAGAGAGTGAATACTGGACTTAAAAAATATGCACCTCCACACTCACATTCCTACTGGTTTGCAAATGGAAGGGCACCTCAGTTACGAGTTAGCTGATCATGATAAAATGGATTCTTGTAAGTAATGCAAGAAGAGCTGTCAAAGTCGGTTTCAATCAGATGTTCCTGCACACGTAGCCTGCAAATTACAGCGCTAGCACAACAAATGAATTGGACTGTTTCTAAATACAGTGTTGCTATGGTTACAACTGGCAGTCTTTCAAAACAGTTTTGGTTTCTGTTACCTTTTTTATTTTCTGAATATAAAGAAATAAAAAAGGGATAACTTTGCGAGTTGAAATACCACCGTTCACCGTTTGCAAACAGTGCTTTATTTGTTAAATTATTAGATTCTGAATCTGCTGGTAGTTAGTTCTCCCTGGTGCTGTGAATGAACTGAAGGCACTTGGCTGCCTCTCCCTTTCTCCGGGGTAACCCTGTTCAGCCCTGGCTATGCGTGGCTAAATGATTCTAAAAAGACTTTCTGAAAGCAGCACAGCAGAAGCAGTGGCTACCGCACCACAGCTTACTTACTTAATACAGAACAGGGGAAGAGGTTCTCATGTGAAGAAAACACTGCACTAAAATATCTTCTACTCTTCTGTGTAGTCACCTTTATTTTTAGTCAGTCATAAAGTAATATATTCTGCTTCAGAAAAATGTACATTAAATACTTTCCTAAAATGCTCACAGATGTTAGTTGTTATCAGTAAACTTATTTTAGAATGACTGTTGTCTGCTTTGTGTGAGTGTCAGGTCCATGATGTGAAGTTCCAGGCTCCAAATCCAGAGGAGAAGGAGGCCTGGATTAAAGCCCTAAGCGATGGCATTTGTCGAGCAAAGAATAAAATCTTTGATGAGGTAAACATCTGCGTGATTCATAGTCATAAATGTCTTTTTATTTCAGTCAGTGTCATCTTTACTGAGCTTTTATACAAACTTGCTTTTTTGAAAGGTGAAATGACTTCATGTTTTCACAGGTGAAGATTGATGAAAGCAGTAATTTAGAGCATGTTACTCGATCAAGGCCAAAGGGGAACCGTAACCGTAGGCCACCGACCAGGATACACATGAAAGAGGTTTGTGCTTATGTCTGAATGTGGGAGTGCATTCATTATATGGCTCACAGACACTTGGTGGTTAGCTCCACTGCCACTGTGACTAGGTGTAAATTCAAATTCTATCACAAGCACACTCAGTAGAATCAGTCTTGTCATTAACTGAACGCTGTCAAGTTAACACAATAATAACGTAGTAGTTTGTGAAAACAGGAAGCAATGCAGCAGTAACATTGTAAATGGCAACAAACCTCCTTGAACAGAAATGGATAAAGAAAAGGGTGTTTTGAAAGGCAAGTTCACCTCAAATGGTTCTCTTGACAAGACCACAGTTTTTGTTGATGTAAACTGAATGCCACCAGAGTACATCGAGTCTCAAATTCCACTCGTTAGCCAAGCAAAGAGCTGATACAGAGAGCCCGTCTCCCTTCTACAAAGGCCGACCCCACTGGATAGTTTGCAACGTTGACACAACGTTATTTGAGCATGTAGTACCTTTAAGGTTATTCTGGAGCATATTCTGGAAGGTACTGGTCATTTTGTTGGATTGTTGCTATAATAATAACATTCAACCAATTGTCCACACCTGTGTTCGGTTAAGGTGCAATTATAAAATATAACAAATGTGCATTTAATATGTGATCAATAATGCATTAATTGCGAAGTATTATTGAATTGATGTACAGTATATCTAATAATAGTACACTGCCTGGTCAAAAATAAGTCGCCACCTGGATTTTACTAAGCAAATAGGTACGAGCTTCCTGTTGGATAATTACTGCATGGGTGATTATCTTTCAGCTGTCAACAACTTATTTTTAACCCCAACTGATGCAATGAGTAGCTTCTCATTTCTTAAACAACCAGTTGAAAGACACATCCTGTGGTTGTGGAAAATATGTTAGTCTGTTTGAGAAGAGTCAAATCACTGGCATGCATCAAGCAGAGAAAACATCTAAGGAGATTGTAGAAACGGAACTGTCACATTATTAAACCTGGAAGGATAGTGAGGAACCAGGAAGTCTTCCAGGAAGAAATGTTGTCGGAAAAAAATCCTGATTGTGATCGCCGATCACTTAAACGTTTGGTGAAATCAGATCGAAAAAAAACAACAGTAGAACTCAGGGCAATGTTAAATAGTGACAGTAAGAGCATTTCCACACGTACAATGTGAAGGGAGCTCAAGGGATTGGGACTGAACAGCTGTGTAGCCTTAAGAAAACTGCTTATCAGTGAGACTAACAGGAAAAAATGCAACACTGTATGGAAATAAATCTTGTGACATTGCAGAAGCTTATCGAAACAATGCCACAGTGAATGCGTGGTGTAATCAAAGCTAAAGGATGACACGACGGAATATTAGAGTGTGTGATCTTTTTTTATTGGTGGCAACTTCTTTTTTGGCCAGACAGTGTATGTACATATACACTATAACTTGTGAAGTATTCATTATCTTTATGTGTATATCTTTTGGCCTCTAGGTAGCCGGTGTGTCTTCTGAGGGTATCCTGCGCTTGGATCTTGATCTTGAGGCTGCTGTAATGCCTAATGGTGCCACTGATGGCACTCAAACCCTCAAAGAGGACGCCACAGTTCCAAAAGCACAGTCCAGTACCAGTGAACCTGCAGAGAAAAAATTAGAGTTGATTGCTGAGGAGAAGGCTGAGACTGAGCCAGAGATCAGCACTCAGAAAAAGGTCATCAAACCTCCCATGCCACCTAACAAAGGGGCCAAATCCAGTCCACCACCTGAAGAACCTCCTGACAATGTCGATGTTCCAGAGAAAAAGGTTAGTAAAATGAGCGAACATACAACCATCACAATTATGCAGTCCAGAAATATTTGTCTTTCTGTTTAGATGTCAGTCTATAAATTATGATTTTATGTTTTTAAGGTCTTGAAGCCACCTATGCCTCCATCTAAAGAAGTCAAGCCCAGTCTCTCACCTGCTGAAGAAACTACTGAGAAGGCGGAACCTGAGACGGCGTCTGAAATGAGTCCCAATGCCAAGAAAAAGACAGGTCCTCCACCAACTCCTCCAAGTAAACCTTCTAGCGGCTCCACAGCAGAAGCCTCACAGTCCAAGCCAAACCCCCATCCGCCCGCCCCTCCATCCAAAGAGAAGAAGCCCACCCATCCAGACCAACAGGTTCAAGACACAGCCAATGAGAATACGAAAAAGGAAGACAAGAATAGGAAGGAAAGCAAGGGAATAGCTTGGGAAACAGCTGAAGCAGATCAATCGCTTTCTAGAGAAGCTCTTTCTGGTGTCAGAGATGAGGGATCTGAGAGTCCCAGTACGGAGGGAGAGGCTTCTAAAGACAAATCAGGGGAGACAGTAAGCAGTGAAATAAAGACATTCGACAGTGAGCCACATATATCCACAGAGCCACTGAGAAAAAGCCCCAGTCCTCTTACGGACTTCAAGGAAA
Source organism: Chelon labrosus (assembly GCF_963514085.1). Classification (NCBI taxonomy): domain Eukaryota; kingdom Metazoa; phylum Chordata; class Actinopteri; order Mugiliformes; family Mugilidae; genus Chelon; species Chelon labrosus. The sequence goes on along the minus strand of NC_140339.1, from coordinate 27,457,445 downwards.
AGCCTGAGAGCATTGTTGAGCCTGACACGCAGCACATTGAAACCTGCTCAGCTATAAGTCAACCTAGTAAGGAACCAGACTCTGCTGCCTCAGATAGCTCAGCCGGTTCTCTTGAGACAGAAGAGGCTCTCCCCAAGAGTGAAGTCTGTTCTCTGAATGAACCACTCACTGACAGCCTCAACTCAAGTCCACTGCTCTGTCACTTGTCTGGGGAAAAGAAAAAAAAGGCAGAGGAAAAATCTGTAGACAGTGGTCAGCACTCAGATGACGAGAGCTCTGGGAGTGAAGACACACTGGCAACTTCCACAGCTGCACTCAGGGGAAGCCACGCTGGTCTGGATGTGCTGGACACCAGTGAGGACATTCAGACGTCAGTCAATACAAGGATGCCGCAGGCCGTAACCAAACTGCAGGTTAGCCCGAAGATCGCTCCTTCTTTGCAGTCACTGCCCATCGTTCCTCTCAAACCCTCAGCCAAGGTTAGATCAGCCTCTATTGGAGATTTGCTTTCTGAGTCTCCCGCCAAACCACCTGGCAAACCTAGGCCTCGAAGCGCCAGACCTCCTAGTGATGTTACCACGAAACTTGAGACTGAAGTGGCTCTGGAGATAGAAAAGACGAGTGAGCTCCAGAGCAGAGTGTCCCAGGCGCGGGGGGAATGTGAAGGGGGTGACACGACAGAGGATCTGCTTGCTAAAGCCATGGAGAAGCTGAAGAAGGCCGACCATGTCCTCAGGGAAGTCAAGAAACTGAAACTGGCAAACAACCCAAGCAAAAGGAAGAGCTGGTGAATGTAAGCATGGCAGATTGATTGATTTGACCCATTGTTCAGTCTCTTAAGCTTAAAAGGGCCTGTCAGTCTTTGGATTTTTCCACATACAGTTGGTATGATGCTGGAGGGAGAGTTACATTCAGTGTAGAAGGATGGAAAGGTGTCAGAAAGGCCTATTCATGACTTAGTTAATAAGAATTAAAGGTACTTTACAGTCAACAGTAGAAACGAGAGCCTGAGTGAATTAGTCTTCTTCTGTCTGAAACCACAGACCTGATCGTTTAAAAAGATTTTTCCAGCTGTAAATTGTGAAATTTATATCACCATTGTAAAGTCAATGTGTAGAGAGATATTCCACTCTGTAGGGGTTTCTTTACGTTACTTGAAACCTTGAGAATTAATAATTACCTAATAAATCTATATTGTAAATACATTTAAAAGATAGATAGATAGACAGATAGATAGATAGATACATACTTTATTGATCCTGTGGGAAACTCAGTATTCAGTAGCAAGCCTTGCATAGAAAGTATTAAAAAGTTAAAAATACAGAGAAAAAGTATAAAGGAAAAATAACTAAAATGTGCTGAGAGGGAATTTATACTGGACTTTATTTTACTGCAGCATATGTACTGTATATCGACCATTCAGATTGCTCAGATTACATTTTTTATTTTTTTTTTAACTTGTGATATTTTTTCATACTGATATTGTACATTGCCCAGAATAAAGTGCTTGTAGCAGCTGTCACTAACACCTCTTACAATTCACTTTTACATGACATTAGTGGCATTCCTTGCAGTCGGAATCATACTCATACATGAAGATTTTCTTCTTTTTTTATTCAGCGCTTTTTTAACAGATTTGATGGCGGTTTTGTCTGTGGACTCGAGTATGTAAGAGTATTTTCTAAGCGTAGATGCACTTTTGTATTTGATCGAATTTGCCATTGTCCAAATAAACAAAGGGAACAATTTGCATTTTGCATTTTTTGTGTCTTTAATACAGTTGTAGCTCTTGCATCTCAAATATTTATTTAACAAGATTGCTTTGTTGATTGTGCTGCTGTTTGCGTTATGTTGTTGCATGAACTTGCTATGCGCTGTTACGTTCTGTTAGTTTTTGTTGTGTGTTCTTTTTTTGCACTCTAAGCTGCTCCTGCTGTCCCTATTAACAGTGTGAGCATTACCTCCCTTCATGCTCAATTTGTTACTTTTATGTTTAGAGTTTTTACTACCCTTGACTGTGCTTACTTTAAAAATTAAGCTCTCATCTCGTCCTTGCTGTCCTCGTGAACTTGAGAGTCATCCCACTTTATTCTGTTGTACAGCCTGCAATGACAATAAAATGTCTCATGTTTTGACTAACCTCAAGAAATTTTGATTTGTAGCACAGAGAATCATTCTGAAATTTCAGGCATTGACTGTCTCGTGATCCTAGATTGTGCCAACCTAAGTACTCGTCAGTGGGACAGTTGAGAAGTGTCTCAGATTTCAGTAGTCAAGCTAAATATGGTAGTATTAAAAGGATAAATAATAAATTGAAAGACATTCATTTTGACTCAAAGCCAAGAACAAATCATAATCTTCATTAGTGTCTCAGTTTTGGGACCCATGGGGTACAGGGAATTTGCAAGCTTTGGTGTTTCCTGCAACAGTAGCTGCACAAACAATTTTATCAGAGTAACAACCACAACAGGGTTCTGCAGTTGCACCACTTTGGCGTTAAAATCCCCTAAAAATTTAAACAGTTAAAATAACCAAACATAATGCCACTCTGCCCAGGCCAGGGGGATGCCCTCGTTCCTCAAGAACAGCCTTCCAGCCGCTTTATTTTGAAGGTGGATACAGGAAGTGCTAGTTTTGGGTTGTGGCTTGATCGCTTGATCTGTTCATTGTGGCGCCCGTCAGCCTCCTTCTTCATCGGTTGGAGAAAACTCAATGCTCCAGCTGTGGCGAGAGATGTGACGGTCGAGATCCAGAGGCGCATCAGAAGCACCGCGGTGACCATGGAGGACGAGTCGATGTCGGAGGAAGATGTCTGTGAGTACCCACATGAGCTTGCATCTATTTCCCCCTCTGCCCGGAGCCCCCTGTCATCTGTCCCAGCAGGATGTCCGCGTTGGGCACAGAGGAAAGCAGCTGGCACGCTCCTTAATGAGCAGAATGGAGACTGGCTTTCTGTTGCGTCCGGATCCGTTCATGTTAAACGGACTCAGGACAGTTAGTTACTGTACTCTGTCTTATATAGCCTAACGTTTTCTTTATGGTGTGTTAAAATACTGGGGAATTACATAACGTAGTGTGTTAACTGACTGGATCCATAAGACGATTCCGCTACAGCTCACAACCACCAGTGAGGCGTTAAAGGATCAGTGAGTAGGATTCAGGGAGACTGGTTTCAGAAATGGACTATGGTTTTTATAATCACTGTTCCACTAGTATACCATGACCATCTGTGTCAAATTGTTGACTTGGAATTAACCTTTCATATCGACATAAGGACTGGGTCTGTTATGACCCACCATGTTGACAGTAGAGACCAGTGACTCATTTTAGTTCAGGGGCCACGTAAGGGCCAAAGTGATGTGTGTCAGACCAGTAACATACCAGCATAATAACCGATAAATAACGACAACTTTTCCCTTTGTTGTAGTACAAAGAAGAACAAGTACATTATGAAAATGTTTACATTTAATGAACTATCCTTTCACAAAACATTTCATGAACAACCTGAAATGTCTTTAAAAAAATAAGTACAGTTGTCATCCTATTGCTGCCATCTGCTGTTTAGTTCTGGGTCTCAGTGTTGTGTTCTGTTCGTAACTCTAGTGGACAAATTAGGATTAACAGTCACAGTTAGCTAGCTAAAAGAGCTGTACCCGCGATAGACTGATTACACTTTGGGCTGTAGATTCCTCAGCGAATGAGGGAGCATGCTGTAAAATTACTTTCTTGTCTGGAACAAACAATAGTTGTCTTTAGGGATGTATCAATCCAGTCGTTTCATGTTGATAAATCCAATGTTTCGTATTTGTTTTACGGCCGCCTTACACTAAAACCAGTCTCGAACATGGAAGTACTTTGCACTGTGTTACCGGCTGAGCCTTTCCTGTGTAGTGTTTGGAAAGTGTGTGAAAGCTAATAGTGCTAAAAACTAGCTGTATGAAACCAACCCTGCTGTCTGCCAAACAAGGGCAAAATTGTTTTGTGCTGATGTCGAGCAGCGCATTAATCTGCTGGTCTGTGAACGAAAAATAAAGGGTCCGGCACATGGAAGTTTGACAGTGTTGCTTTCTCTCCTTTTCCCGGAGCACCTTGGTCTTCTGCTTGGAACATAATATAATTACCAGCAACAAGTCAGGCCACAAAAGTGAAGCTAGCCAAAAATCATAGCTATCCCTTACACGTTATAGAGCTGTGAATCTGGGAGGGTAACCACTGGAAAATGAAGGCAGTTTTAAGTGTGGCACATGACTGGAACTCATATCAGCATATGTTCAATATTAAAACGGAGCAGAAGGTCAAAAAAATAAATTGGTTTCACTGGAACCACTTTGTTGAGGTCCTGGAGATGGTCGCATAACATTCAGCAAACCAAGACTCTAGGTTCAGGATACATTACGTCATCATCCCCTTGCGCCACATCCATCCATGCTCAATAATTTGCAAATAGTTCACACATTTTTCATACATCTACTTTAAAGGGATATTTTATATTAGAATTTTTGTTAACAATGCTAGCCAAAAATAAATGAAATAAACAAAAACTTGACAGCATGTAAGAGAGCGCAAACACATCAAAGTGTTTTGGCTCCTTTTATTCACACTGAATGGGTTTACTCAAAAACAAAACCATGGTCAAACATCTCATCCCACGCCTGATTGCACAGCATGGTTTGTCCATTGTTGAGTATCAAACAGAGCCAACCTGTGACAACCGTTTTTAAATCCTGGTACTAGTAATAAGCTGCAGTAGCTAACAAGAAAACTCTGAACTCCCCGAACTGTCAGTCCGGTTAGTAAGTATCCAGCTTTGAGTGCATGTGTTCACACCTGGCATTAAAATGCGTCTCCACATGTGTCTTCTGCAATCACTCAGGATCAAATAAGCCCAGATGTCATTTCAGGTGCAGTAGAATACTGTGAAAATAGCTGCTGTCTTTAATGGATGGCTACCGCTGTTTGAACCAGAAACCGCGCTGTCTGTTTTCTGCATGTGTATCCATATGCAGGTATAGGTTATTAATGAGACTCAGTAATAACTATTAGGTAGAGACGTGACAATGAGTTCTACTGTTCTCCTGTCACACATTATTAGCATTACAGTGTCTTGTAATGGGCTTACTATGGTGCATATTTATTGGCTTCAGCATGTTCAGTGGTCCCATGGTTAAAATACAAATACAATATGTCTTCACTCAGGGCTGTCTTTACAGAACACAGCGAGTGTTCTCAGTTGTTATTGATGTTCCAAAAACTCACTCTAGCCCAAAGTCTGGGACAAATACAAGCCATTGTGTGAGACTGTGTGAATGAATTCTGCTGTGAGACGGTACAATCAAGTCTGCTCCCAGCAGACCACATAGGGTATTTTCTGTTGTGTTTGATTTTCTATATATATTGTTTTTAATTTATTTGGTGTTTTACTTTTTTTCTCATGTGCACTATCCTTTTGACTGTGCTGCTGCAACACTACAAATTTCCCCAGTGTTGGATAAATAAAGGGTTATCTTATATTATCCTAGAAACACCAGTGAAATCTAGAAATGCACCAGAAGAAAGGGGGCGACTGAAAACCATCGGGCAGCATGCTGAGATGTCCTTGAGCAAGACACTGAACTCAGGGTTGCTTGGCTCTGGTGTGTGACTGTGAGTGCTCTTGTGTGAACTAATGGGTAGATGTGTCACATCATGTGAAGTGTGTATATGTACAAGACATACAAGAATGACCAATGGCCATGTCACATGACCAGCGAGGGATCAAAACACACTGGAGCATGCATACAGCAATGTTAGGGAAAGATACAAAGTCTCCATCCGTCCTCCCTTTTTCTCAGCCCAGCATAGAGACCTGTCTTCAGGAAAACAATGTCCAGTGTGAGAAACACAAAGACTTGGCCTGAGGATGCAACCACTCAATGCCAGAACTGCTTTGAGTTTACTGGGATCCTTTTTGAACAACAAGACGCAGTAGACTACGGACCTTCTGTTATCCTTTACATATAGTAATGCAATAGCAGCATGCAGGAGGAAGCTTGAGGGACCTGTGGTGTTTGGCAGGGCATCTTCAAGGGCAATTAACCCTCCAGGACCAGTATCAAATAAGTGGTGGAGAAACACCGTCATTTCTTTGCCCATTTTGTGGTGAATATGGAAGAGTCCAGGCCCACACCACTACTATCTATAAATGATCTTGCATTTGCTGTGAGCAAGAATGTCACTGGAGAGTCTCGTCACTCCTCCATCCTAATGCTTAGCACTCGCATGGTTGTGTGCTGACACTGCACACCAGCCCGCAACACAAAACACAATCATTAAGTTTCCAGACGACACCACTGTATTAGGATACATACAAAACAACAAGTCTGCTTACAGGGATCAAGTCCAAATACTGCACTGTGGCTGACAAGAGAACCCCACAGAGAGTTATCAGATCGGCTCAGGATGTCATAAACAAATTTTTCATTCAACCTTCTCCTATGGCTACAACTACACTCTGTTCTCATTCGCTTCAATGTATTTTTATTTTTTTTTCCTGAAGTTCAGGTGAAACTCGTATTTCCACTAAATTTCTAACCTGCTGCCAAGTCCACAAAATACATAGTACATGCATGAAAAGTGCATGGCATGTTCTTAAGTTCTTAATTTCTTTGTAAATATGACTTGTAGTTTTTGCTTTCTAAGCATTTGTTTGTATTTCTAGATTTCATTTCTCTCTGCCATTCTCTCCTGGCTGTCAGCTCGAAGTCACATACATACCATCCGTGCATAACCGTGGCAACAGGTGCCTGGCCTGATGAGAACTCAACCAAGAGACCCCTTCTCCTCCTTCTACGGCATTAATTGCCATGGCAACAGCTGTGAACAGCTGCTTGTCTGATTAGACACACAAACAGACGCCACAACACATTTCCACGCACACACAAGATATTGGAAATCATTTCATGGACATGACTGACACATTAACTCGTAATTCACACACTTCTCTTCATACACCCAAAGACATGCTGGATCAATACACAGACATATTAAGTGACATATTTACATGTAAAAACACACAAAACACTACCTAACAGGGACCACAATGAGGGACAGTGTGTGTCCAAACTTAGGCATTACAGCGTTACATTACAATGCATCTCCACTTCTTCTCATTGGGCAAAGTGATCCCAGGGATATGGGCAGCACCATCTTGTCAATTTGGAGCCAGAATCTGTGCAGTACAAATTCTGAACAAGGAGTGTGCAGGTGCATGTAGGAAAGCTTCATGGAGAAGCTATCAGTGGCAACTGGCAGTCACAGCTGTCTGTCATGATGTCACATCCTGTTTTTATAGTGTTAAAGTAAAACTTATCAGATAATTGGACAACATAAACCAGAATTATACTGTATTTATTCCTAAAATGACAGACACCATCTTTAGAGTTTTAGCTTGGCCCAAATCCCATCCCTTAACATAGAGGGGGTGGAGCTTTTGATCTATACTTCAGCCAGCCACCAGGGGGGCTATACATGCTTTGGCTTCACTTTTGATGAGCTGTCGTGGCCTAAACTTTTTTAACAGTGTGTGACAGACAAGTATGACTCATACGCAAGTATGACTTATACCATGAAATTTGTACGCACAAAACACATATACAAAAATACACAAAATTCTTTCAGATCGACCACAGACTTTAACTCTTGAAATCCCCTCTTGTTTGATTCCTGGCAGTGCTATGGATTGAAAAGGAGTTTCATGATGCTACAAAGAGGAACGACACGGACAAAATGCAGGAACTGATCAAGAAGGGTGTGGACGTCAAGGCAAAAAACAAAGTAAGCCAGCTGAAGGTCAAACAGAACGGTTGATGTTCTCGAATTCTCTAATTTCCACGCATGGAAGGGGCCCAATTCAGAACAGTTCCCATGTTGTTTGGGATGTTTATAGCCAGCTAATCAGTGACTAACACAGCCTACCCGCTAACAGAACTCTTGTGAACTCTTGTGGCAGTCAAAGTCACAGTGTCTCATAAGGATATAATAAGTAATGGGCTCACATTTTTATTTAAAGCTGATTTGTGATGTTTTATGGCTTTATTATTGCAGACAAAAAGTACGTTATGTAATATAGACAATGGCAAAATCAGATATGCCACTTGAAAGTCTCTGGTGTTGTGTACATTCCATTGAATGGCTCAATAAGACACCCATGTTACTGCCAAGATCTAAAATGTCTGCTGTGAAAAAGGTAAACTATGAATGTCTGGCTGAGGTGTCACTGAACAAGGGCTGTTATTCACTGATATGCTGTGACTTTGATATGTGACTAATGTTTCTGCACAGATAGGCCGTAAAGCACTGCATTGGGCAGCAGGAGCCGGGAATGAACAGACTCTGCGTCTCCTACTGGACCATGACACTGATATTGATGAAAAGGACAGTGTATGTATATAAGTTTGTCATTAAATCCTTCTGAAAGATTTCAGATTTTTCTACAAGATATCCCATGTCAGTTAGGCTTTGCCAATCATTAAATTTTGATATATTTGTAAAACAAATGTAATACATGTTTAGAACATAGACTGTAGTGAAACATGGACGATGCATCTCCACTTCCTCCCACTGGTCAAACTAACGCAAGAATTCAAGGGGTATGGGCAGTGCCGCCTTGCACGTTTAGGGCCAGAGTCTGTGCAGTGCTGTCTGTGAGTGGAGCTGCATTAATGATGATCCGCCCTCTAAACTTACTCGCATTTGTGTTTGATTGGTTTGATTAATACTGCACTTTGCTCTATTTCCGCCAGTTTCAAAGAAATGTTGGACTGTACTCTGTACTCCGCTTCACAGAGCAATTGTCATGGCAACGAAACAAAAGTTCTCAGAAAAATGGTCACTTGAACATATGTCAGGATTATATTCACTAATGACAGAAACCATCCTCAAGTTTTTCTTTGACCTGTGGGTGGGGCTTATGAGCCATACTGCAGCTAGCCACCAGGGGGAGCTCAACATGCTTTGGCTTCACTTTTAAGGAGCTGACATGGCGTCCACTTTTATATACAGTCTATGGTTTAGACAGAGTGGATACGGTGAGGCGGCCTCTGAGCTCCTGTCACTGTTGACACACCCATGTCAGTTCGCTCAGGCAGACACATTTCTAAAAACAAGACAACAAAAATCTGATATCAGCCAACTGTGTATTGTACCTCTGCTATTAGTATCACTGTCGTGTGAGTTAATCTAGTTTTGACTGATTGTTCTCAGTTTGGCATGAATGCTCTGCTTCTGGCCTCCTGGTTTGGTCATATAAACATCCTGAAGATTCTGGTGTCCTGTGGAGCCAAGCTCAACAATGAAAACAAAGTAAGAGGTGCTTCATTTCATTTCAACTACGAGGCTACAGTCTGACTGACACCTCACATTGACGTTTGTCTTAGGATGGTCTGGGTATACTGCACTGTGCTGCTCAGCGAGGACACATCAGAGTACTGGAGTTCATCATGGAAGACCTGGAAGACATCAGCCTGGATAAAGTTGACAAGGTGACTGGTTTTGTAGAAAATGAGCATTACCAACTGGAACGATTAAAACTTGGTTTCCTTTCAATGTTTAGCAAACATTTCATTTTTTATTACAAGAATATCAGCAATCCACCAGTACTTTTGCACTTTTATTTTAACAGTTACAATCTTTGCAGTCTCAGTTGTACCCTGCTACTAGATCCATGATGCACCGAGAGCTTAAAAGGATCAACCGGGTTCAATTTCTGTTTTATGACCACTCAAGTGAGGGTCATAAAAAAAGATTGCCCACAAATGTGAAAAATATCTCAAAACACTTGTCAAACAGAATAACTCTCTACAACTGATGAGGAGGCAAAGAGAAAACTGATCAAGGACGCTACCAAGACTCCCCCAAAACTCCTTCTGGCAAGCACTGGTTGCTCCTCTCCATCGATCTCCTCAGCTGTCTTTCTATTATTCATCTGTCTGGGCTATAGGACATGGTGGCATGATGCAAACATCTGCCGATGAAAAACCCGTCCAAGCCCGCTAAAATTTGCATGCAATTTCAAGAAATCTCATGGCAAACAGGAGGAAGCTCCAACATACATCTGCATGAAAAAAAAGACACTGGCAATTTTCGTTTGTCAGGGTTGAATCCTATAGAAAGTTTGTTGCAGGGAGTCAAAGACGTGCCACTCATGTGAACAGACTAAGTGCCGTTGCTTTCTGTTTTTTACGTGGCTTAACAGGGTTGTATAGACTTTTTCTATCCACTGTATATCTTGTAGCTCCTGTGTGTAACCTGCTGACGTCTCTCTGACCAGTTAGGGAAGACAGCACTTCACCTAGCTGCTGAACACGGACAGGTTGAAGCGACGGAGTTTCTCATTGGAATGGGTTGCACGGATGGTTTAAAGGACAAGGTAGTGACACACACACACACAGAGGATATAAACACTTATATAAACGCTTTCACTAAATCATTATTATAGTGACTACCTGATGGGAAGTCTTACATATTAAAACAGCATGTGCCTCTTCCTGGCTGAACACACATGTCACATCACTAACTTGACTCAAACAAACAAGCTGTCATACTACATGACAAAAAGACAGTATGGAGTGAAACAGCTAAACTCATACAGTACCTTATACCTGTTGTGCATTTTATTTATAAAATTTGCTAAGTATAAGAAATTTGTCTCAGAATGGGCTTTTGATTATTATTTCTTTCTACGTGTTATACCTACCTGGATTACAGGATGAGAATACAGCCTTGCATCTAGCAGCAAAGCAAGGCCATGTGGAGGTCCTGCAGAAGATTGTGGTTACAGGAGTAGATGTGGATGAGAGGAATATAGTAAGTACTTGATTTGGCCTGCAGCCTTCAAGAGGTGGATGTAAACTTAGGGCAAACACACAAAATGTTTTCCAGTTGTGTAGGTAGTATTTAAACAAATCTTCAGCCAAATGTCAGAACAATCATTGTGTGACTCACTTTAAGATCTGGCAATCTGTGATGAACTCAAATTTACTTGTGTTTTAGGATGGTCTCACTGCATTGCACCTGGCAGCTGATGGAGGTCACTATGAATGTGTCAGACTGCTGCTGGACTCTGCCTGTGATGTCAATGCAATAACACATGTGAGTTTGTTCATTTAAAATGGTAATGTACGAATACTGTGTATAGTTTTTAACAGTTTAATGTTTGCTTTTGTCTGCAGAAGAATATGAATGCCCTCCATTACGTGGCCCAGCATGGCTTTGACAGAGAGGCCAGTTTGCTGCTGGAGGCAGGAATCAACATAGATGCTGTAGACAGTGTAAGTAATGCCAACAACCATGAACAGTCATGTAAAGTGACTGTTCATGGTTGTTGAGAATTGTGATTCTTAAGAGTATGCATGTTGAAACTAAGCTTTACACTACAGAGCTATATATAAATGGCTCTTTGGTAAAATGTTTACGTTTATTTTGTTAGTCATGATCAAATCTGATCATGTAACCGTGATCAGATTTGCATGAAAACATGAGTAGAAACCATCCACTCACCTTTTCTGCATCTCACAAAGACTGCTCCTTTTCAGACCAAAGGACAGATTACAAATGGTCTAGTGTCCATTCCTTGTGTTTCTTAGCCCAAGCAGTCATCTTCCTGTCTTTCTCAGTAGCGGCTTCATTGCAGCAGTTTGATGTGTCTGCCACCTGATCTCTGTAAAGCACTGATGAGAGATGTTAGAGCAAGCTTCTCACTCTTATTTGGCTGGACTGCAATGGTAACATTAAAAACTCATACATAATAGTCTGAGAATATTACTCTCAGGACATAGGATGGTTCAGCTGTACAGTTGGTCGCAGGAAAAAGGGAAGAGCAAGCAGCTTCTCCACAAAGGCCTCTTTAAATTGCTCTCAATCAGCTGAACACAGCAACCCCTGCAGGCAAGGATAGAGCACACACACATACATATGACTCACAGTCATAACAGAGCTCTAATCTGAGGTGTTGTTCATGAGGCTGGTAACTCTAACTCGGTGCAGAAGTAACTCTTGGTTTTCCTTTCCTGGGACGTTCTTCACAAGAGACCGTTTCATCATCGCACTGGATGGTTTTCACAACTGCACCTGAGGATATTTTAAGTTCTTGACATTTTCCAGTCTGACGGACCTTCATGTCTTAAGCGATGATAGATAGACATAAATAGACATTTCTCTTTAATCAGTTTAGTGGTTCTTGCCATAATACACATTAGAACAGTAGTCAAATAAGGCTATTCACTGTAGAAAACTACGGATCAGTGATACCTCTGCACAACACAGCTCCTAGTGAGAAGGCAAGAAATTCCACAGACTGAATGAATGGATGTTTTGGATGTAACTGATCGCTCATTTCTTCTTTCGCAGAGTTAGCAACTCTGTGTTAACTCTGGTTGTTGCTCATCGGTTGGTAAACTTTGCAAGTATACGTTGTGTCATAGCCGCTGGCTAAAAATAGCTTGTTTGGGCTTGGTTTGGGGTGCGTTCATGGCCAATGAGGAACTGGCAGGCTCTTGCGTCAAAGGAAAACCGCTCATATCATGAAAAAAGAAGAAAAGAGAGAAGGTGACGAAGGAGCACCATTTCAGGGGCAGTCCAGGTGGCATCAGTTATTGCTGCAGGAAGTGACCTGAAGTGTGTTTGTCAAAGGAAAAACTTTTTATAGTAACAGTTCACTAAATGACTTTATGTGTGGACTTCCCATTGTTCCAACCTGTATTACAGAGCAGAGCATTAGATTTGCTGTTCTCACATCAAAAACAATCTTGGAGGCCACTGTGACTCCTCTGTGCAGATATGTGCTCTTATTATTAGGATTATTCACATGACAGTGACATGGTCATATCTTCTTTTGTTTGTTTTTGAAACAGCAACACAATACACCCCTCCACCTAGCTGTCTTCAACAATCGCACAGAGGTCGTACGACTGCTTATAGATGCCGACTGCAACGTTGACATCACTGACAGTGTAAGTACATGTCTGTAAAAATGCACTGGCACACAGCAATACTTCAGAAATGTAAAAAGCCACATTCATTTTAATAAATAAATGTAAAACATTTTACAATTATTTTGTGATGGTTTTCATAAGACATGGGACAAAGTCAGTGCAGGAATATGACTTAATTGATGTCTATTTGCTGGACCACAGCGGCAGCAGACTGCATTGCACATAGCAGCAGAGCGTGGTTGGCAGGACCTGGCTGAGATGATGCTGATCTCTGGCGTTAACCTCAATCTGACCGACAAGGTAGCACACAGCTCAACCTTCACTGAGGATGTTATTTTTCAGATTTTCTGCTCAACACAACTATAGGAGAACAAAGGATTAAACGAATGTACAGTTTGTTAAAGTGATCTAAGTTACAATTACATGTTTTGGTTAATTTGTTTTCCATTGTACTCTCTGCCATTTCTAAAATCATGAAGCATGAGTCTTGTAACTCCGTTTTCTAAAGAATGTTGTATTCCCTCTATGATACGCATAGCTGGGGAAAACCTGTCTGCAAGTGGCAGCTAGAGGAAACCACGTCATCATTGTAGACATGATCATCAAAGCTGACCGTTTTTACAAGTGGGAGAAGGTGAGTTTGTCTTCACTGGTGAATCAAGTTACATATGACAACTGTAACATTGTCAGGTCAGTATATGTCCAATGAGGACTTACTGAGCCACACTGACCAATTTGTAAAAATATCCAGGAAAAAAAAAAAAACTTTTACATTCAGTCTTCGGTCCAAAAGAGATCCTTTCCAGAGGACTGGTTTTTCGTTGTCAGGGTTCATGCTTTTCCTCAGCAACTGCAGCCATGTGGATGATGCTTTGAGATGACTGACTTTATTTACACACCAATGAGTTTACAAGCCAATAACAGCAGTCACCAAACTTTGTTCTTGGATGTCCAAGATGGCAAACCAGCGTAACTTGTTTGTGAAAAGGTCAACAATTAGAAGGAAGTAATATGGAAGTAATAACTGAAGTTGCGGGAACAAACACCACAAGACGATTTTACTATTTGTGCCTCAGGGAGATACTGAAGAGTGGTGCACTTGCCCGATCTGTTGTGGAAGATGCATGATCATTGGCTGAACAACAGTTGTCCAAAAACTGCCAAAATGCACACATATCTGCTTTTTTTAATCCCTAACCCATTTGGACTGCTTCCAAAATCAGTTAGGCAAAACAACCATCAGTCAGGCACTTTGGAGACGTTTATGACGTCATGTAGTCCACTGATAGGCCTGCGGTGCACAAAACTTCCTCTAATGTATCTTAATTACAATTATATGTGATGTTTTTAGATGCTATGTCTGATTCATTTGTAAATTATGCTCTAAATAAAGTTACACTAAGTGTCTCTAACTGAGACTTAGTGCTCTCTGTGTAAAGTAGTTTAAGTGCCATCCAGAACAGGAGAGGCTGCGGACTGCTAGTGAGAACTCCTGCTACTTGTGAACGGTTGTGTTTATGTGCACGGTTTTTGAAAACCTGCTTCCCCTGTTTGATTCAGAATCACCTGGGCAGCGAGCAGGACTCCTGGGTGGGGAGAACTCTGAGCTTCAAGCAGGACCACCTGCCAGAGACACAGCACTTCCGCTCTATCCTGTGGAACTTGGCCACCAAGCACCTTTGTCGCGGAGAGTGGAAGGTTCTGGCTCAGCACTGGGACTTTAGTGACACACACATACGAGCTATAGAACAACAATGGACAGGTGAGCTGTGCTGACCACGGACACACAGTTAGACTCTGCTGTTCTGTATTTCATGGTAGCAGAGAGCTCCCTGCTGCAGCCAGTGATGTGCAGAGGTATTTCACCACAGTGGTGTATCCGCGCCCTTAGTGGTCTTGTAATGATTTTATTGTCAATAGCACTCAACCTTCCTGCTGACTTCTCTCTACTAGCTCCCTGGGCCTGGCACTCTCAACGTCTGTGTATTACAGCAGCTAGAATAAGAGTTGATAAGCTTTGCTTAGCAAATCTGCTTGCAAAAGCCAGAAATTGAGGAGCCTTTAAGTTTTTGACAGGCACATTTTTGAGCTTTGTCAAGAGCAAGGCTTCTCCCAGCTTTCAGTCTTTAAGCTAGGCTGATTAAATCAAAAGAGCTGCTGTTCTAGAGATGCTCTAATTCAGTCATCTAGCTATCATAATTTGTCCCTTGACAAAGTTGCTCAAATCATTCCACTTGCCCATCTGTGTGCTTCTAATACATCAGCTAAGAGGAAAAAAATGTTCATTTACAACATAATGTATCCCATTCATTGACAGGTGTCATGATTACCAGATGATCAGCATTATTCACTTGTTTAGGATTATGACCAGGTCATAATGTTATGGCTGATCTGTGTGCATTGTGTGTTACAAATCTGAATTGAACTTGCAGGTATGAAAAGCTTCAAAGAGCACGGCCATCGCATGTTGTTAATCTGGCTTCATGGAGTGGTGGTGGCAGGGGAGAATCCCATCAAAGGCCTCTATGAGGGGCTGGTGCAGATCTCACGGACGGATTTGGCAGGTGAGCCTATCAAAAACTGGGGTGACTGTCCAGCACTGCTATGACTAGACTGTATGTTAGACCCGTATGATTTGGGTTTGTGCCACAAAAAAAAAAACTCAATCAATGTTGGGGGGGTTCTGCAAAGGGGCAGTGTGTGGAATATAACTATGACATTTTATCTTCTTGTGATTTATCCAGAGTGCATTCGGCAGAAGGCAAACGCACAGACCAGCCCTCCCAGAACGTGCTCTGCAATGTGACAGAGAAAATCAGCGACTGTGATGGCAATCCTGCATAATCTGATTTTTCAGGCTGACCTCCGTTCATCTGCAGATGACCCAGACCCAGAACTGAGCCCATATAACAATTCTCTCTTGTCCATGATGTGACCTGTTTACACAATCACACTGTGAATATGATGGGATTGCTCTGATTCTGAACGTATATATTTTCATTTGTGGTTTTGGAAACGGAGCTAAAGCTGCTGTAAGAGGAGGAATTTTTACGTTTTGTTGTTTTTAACACCTATTGACTGATACTGATACTGTAGATAGTGTACTGAACTGTGCACTCAAAGGGCTTCGTAGATGTCAGCATATATTATGACTTCTATTCAGCCAAACAACAATTCAATAAAACTAAATGTTATTTCTATCTATAAGAATATTATCTGGTCCATAATGTGATTTGAATTGTGATAACTGTACATATTATACCCTACATTTATCTATTAGAAATACGCCTGTGGCAGAAAGAATAGATAATTCCTGCTCTAACACTCTCTGGAAACGTGTACATATTTTTAAATGACATGTCATTGTTCTGTAAAGATATTGCTCTATTTGTGAATCAATTACAATTATAATTATTATTATTATTGTTATTATTTTTTGTTGGTGAATATAATAAATCAATGTCTGTATTAGCCAGAAAGGAAATGAAAACCAATCGGTGTTTTTGCTTTATTTTCCTGTTGTGTTGTTTAAGTTCCCTTGTCTATTTATTGATACAGTTGAAAGACAATCTGTAGTTGATCTTAATCCTCTGTTCCTTGCAAAAGACACTTTGCTGGAGAGGTGTTTTCAGATCCATGTAGTTGCATCCAATACTGCAGACCGAGCTTGATAAACCCACAGTCTTTAAAGCCTTTGCTGGCAGATGTTTTTTAATTTTCCAGCCCTGTTTTTGCAGGAGAGCCATAAACTAAGCTTTGAGTGTATGTTAGTATGAGTCAAAAGGTGGCCCAGCAGTTCTATAATATATTTTTCTTTGCCAACTCAAGGTTAAACGCTTGCGCAGTGTGTCGTTTTAGCGGAAATACAGTTGTACGCATGCGCCGTAGTCCTGTTGTAGTCCGTTCCTGAGCTTCCTCTGTTGTCGTCCGTGCAGAACTGAAGTTGTCTGCTACTATGAAGTCACCTGGCAGCCCCGTCTCCCAAGCATCTGAAAATGGAAACGAAGGTGTGTAGCTGAGCTGACATTTAACAGACAGACTCCCAGTTCTTTGCGTTTTGTCGCCGTTATTCTCGACAGCGCGGACGTTAGCTGGGGCCGAGTTATGAGGGGCAAACCAGCTAGCTGGCACGATAAGATGCTCCTGATGAGCTCCTAAGTTATTGGCGCGATTTACATTGTTTGTGTCACAAAAAAAAAACGATTTTTAGGACTTTCTCTGAAGTCTTGTTTGCTCGTTTCAGGGAACAAAAGGGTGTTGTGTCCATTGCATGGGTGCAAGCGGGTGTATACAGACACAGGCGCTCTGGAGAGCCACATCAAGGACCATGATATCCCAGCTCAGTCTCTTCCTGGTGAGACCCCCTCTCTGGACGAGCATGTGTGAACAGCAGCAATGTTTAAGTTTACTATGAGAAGTTGACAATTATCACACGCTAGTCATAACCATAAGCACTTAGTGGGGGCCTTTGTGTCCTATGGGTTGAGGGGAGGGGCCTCTGTGGATCATCCCACAGATACTTGATCAGTTTGGGATCTAGGGAATTACTACAGAGTGCATCCCACTCACTTTACCAGTGATTATGACCAGTCAGTCATAAACATATGGCTAATCACTGTACAAAATGTGGTAATTGCCACCTGATCTGAATGGAGCTTTACTCGTGGGCCTAATTCCAAGTAAAGGCAGCCCATAAAAACATGCAACAGTGCATAGTTTTTTGTTTTTTTTTAAATTGATATACAGGCAGTGGAAGTATTTTGTATCGGAGTGTGAGAAACATTTAGTCTGTTTGATAATGTAAAGTGGCTTCAGTGATTTGGTTTGGACATGAGTGATGAGGGGTTGTGAGAGGAGCTGCATCACATCAGATGAACACTGTGTGTCCCTCCCCAGGTAAGGTGTTACTGTGCTCCACCGTCGGCTGCAGTAGTTCCTTCCCCAACATGCAGAAGCTGATGGAACATATGAGGCATCACCATAAACCCAACATTTTCTTTCAGTGAGTTGGCTTTTGTTATTTTGTCTCAACAGCTGGTGTGTTTTGAATTCATTGGGACAAGTGTGTTGAACTGTGTACGCTTGTTTTTCTTAAAGGTGTGAGAGCTGTCGCACTAAATTACGGTCTTACCGTGGCCTCCTAACTCACCTGCACACCTGTTCCAAAGTGCCACGGGGCAAAGCAAAGCCTGCTGAAGCAGCACCTCCTCAGCCTGCTGCTTTGCCCAACCTACAAATGGACCAGGACCCCCAACAGTTGGAGCCAGTGTCTGCACCACAGCAGGTGCATTCTGTAATTCCAGTTCCAGATCCTGGATCCTTTCCTGCGCCTCAGATAGACTCCACCCCCCCAACTCATCTGCACACTGCCCCCGTTTTGCCTCTTCCTGAGGCTTCCCCTCAGCTATCTTCTGAGCAGCTCACGGAGGTAACTTCCCAGCCTTCTGTCACATATGAAGACTCTAATCTGCCTCCCCCTGTTAACCTGGAACCGAAAGCAGCTCCCGAAGCTCCAGATGCACAGGGTCATCACCAGACACAGAATAGGTCTCCAGAGCCGGTCTATCCTGCTGCAGGACCAGCTCCTCGCTCTCCTCCTGGGTCACCAGCTGTCTGGAAGAAGACTCAAGGTGAGCCTCTCCTCCTACTCTCACTTAAACACACAGTCGTTCCCTACCACACTAAAAGGCTCCCCTAAACTACATACATAAACTCACGCTGCCCACATGTGGTCAGGCAGCTGTGGGGATAATTAGGGTTTTGCCCATCAGGTTTTTTTGCTTTCAGACCTTTTAATATTCCGTAGCCAGTCACTATGTAGTTTTTTTCCCATTTCAATGGTCTGTGAAGCGTTTAAAGCACTCACCTCTGCTCAAGACCCAAAAGACTTGTAGTGCAGTGCTGATGTTTAATCTGTTCTGACATCCTTCAACGCATTAGGTATGACCTGCAACAGACGCATCCTTTGGGAGCACACCAGAGGACGCTACACATGTGTCCAGTGTGGCCACATGGTGACCAACCGCAAGGATATGACTCAACACATCAACAGTCAACACAGCAGTAACAAAGCTGTAGCTGAAGACACAGGAAGCTCCACCACTAACACATAATGTAACAACTCTCATCTGTTTGTGAAGGAGTTCTTTACGTGTCTGACACACGCAGCATGTTGTAGAGAATGCCCAAAGGCTTTGCAGCTCTAATCTGAAAAGGCTTCTTTAGTTCTTAAAAGACTGGTGGGAGACATTGCCTGTGATTTTTAAGACAGATATGCTGTGGAGTTGTCATTCACTGATGGGATAATTTGCTGTAAATTAAAGGAGTGAATGCTATCAGTCTTTCTTCGCTGCCTGGAGCATAGGCTTAAACACTCATCAGTCGTGATTTGCTGTAAAGTACTTGCTGGAGATGGAATGGATATTGCGTGCCTGCACCATTTTAACTGCTGTTTCTCCATTTGATATAAAACATGAATAAACTGTGTTCAGATATCATACCAGGTCTGTTCCTCTATGCACCAAGCCCAATAATTCCTACTGTAGATGCGAATCTTAACAAACATGTCAATAACTTATGAAAATGGTTGATCATAATTTGTATCAAACAGGAAGAAACAATGTTTGTGTTTGGGATCATTTTAACCATACAGTAATTCACAATTTGTGGAGCAGGACGATGTTTTTGAGGTTGAATGCGTTCATAGTAATGCTGTGTGATGTGTTTTAGGGCTGCGACTTGCAGTCCATTAAGCAAAGTCATAGGTATGAGTCACTTTAGTTCTTTTCCTGGTCCCGTTCTCTAAAAAGATGATAGTATATGCTAGGACATTTGGGGGTTTTGGAGTGAAGGTTGGTTATTTTTGAAGAGGTTGCCTTGTGTTCTGGCTTTCTTTTTAATGTTTTCTTTAATAACTGCGACTGCTGACAATACCAGCATCGAGGTGCATGTATTGTTTCGCATTCTTTTTCATTATCATACATCTTTACAAGAAAGAAAAGGTCAAAAAAAGTCTGTTTTTATTTAGGTAAATCAGAATGAATTTGATACAAGCACTTGATTGTATAGAATGCCAGAGTTTAGTCCATGCCTCTGCACCTCTATACAAGCTCCCAGACAACCATGACCGCTTTCTCATTTTCATTAGTATCACATCCGCCCAGCAGTAAGCTTTACAGCAACTAACACATCAAGACAATACCACATGACGAGGTCCCACTGAATTGCCACATGCAGACTGAAGTGCTGTTTTCAAACACACTCCATCGTGTTGATGAAGGATTAGCAATAGATAATCTATATATATATTAAAAACAAAAAAAAAAAAAAGAATCAGTGTAGGGGGCACTTACACAATTGTCAAATTTGCCAAAACATTATTATTATTATTAACAGTATTATCCTCCCACCAGTGTACAGGTAGGGTTTAAAGAACTGTCTTTCTACTTGTTTCCATTGTGTTCCAGCCCTGCAGTTTAAATCTGTCAAGTTCTGTTAATTAAACAAAGCAATTGTTTTTATTTCAGATGGTAGCAGGCTGTTAAGTAAAGAAAGTCATAGTAAACAAGTGCATACAAAAAAAAAGATTAAGTGCCGACTGTTCAACCCCCCCCAAGCAATGTTGATATTATCACAACTATATTCGTCTCAGTTGTCTGGGGGTTTAAAAAAATCTCTTCTGGTCAATTGCGTACATCTTTCCTGCTGGAATCTTCCGGAAGAATAAACTGTTGCCTCTGCTCATGTTGCCCTGTAATGCAAAGTGATGAGAACTGTTAGTACCACCAGGAAACTCAGTTAACCAGCATGTCTTTTTACTCAGTGAGGCCTTCTGTTTTTATCTCCTCTGTGCTGCTCTTCTGAGATTTTGTGAGTTTGTGACATAGTTACCTCTCTGCTTAGATGCCTCCAGCAGTCCACCCAGGTGGGATATACTGATGCATAGGGAGGCAGGCCTCCCCCGAGCCTGACGGGACAGTGGAAACATGAGTCTGCTTGGTCCGACACTTAGTAGATTTCACAAAATGCCAACTCACCCGCAGTTATTGACAGCCATGAGATTTGACACCAAAACAAAAGGGTATGTGAGCATACTGGCAAAGAACTGAAAGAAAGAGAAAGAGGAACAGGATCATAAGACGGCTCCAGACAGACTAGTGCCTTGCTGATGGTTTCAGTCTTACCCCAGTCACAGCCTGAGAGCAGTTCTTGATTTCTCCTGTGTGACTCATCTGAGCAGAAAAAGAACAAGAGCATTAATGGACGACCGCTAAACAAACTGGTGCATGATGGGTGTCTGTGTAATGTTCTGGTTATGTTAAATGACTAACTGCAGTGTTGGGTTATTATTGGGGACGGATGTGGCTCAGTAGGTGGAGCAGGATGTCAGCAAACCTGAGGACTAGTGAAACATGCCACATGCTGAAGTGTCCTTGAGCAAGTTGCTCCCAGTGCTTGTTGTGTGATTTTGTAGATGTGTCACTGTGACTGTAAAGTGCTGTGGGTGGAACAGAAGACCATTTACAATGACCATAATAGGGATTAGTATTTGAAGATCAGCATTGGGGCTGATCGAGACATTGTCAAAATAAATGGACTGAGCGAGTAGCCAGCATGATCTTCTTGATTAGTTTTACCACTAATCAAAACCAAAACCAAACATTTAGGAATGTGTCTAAGCATGTCTGCAGTATGCAAATAACCAGATACAAAAAGAGAGCTGATAAAACTATTCTCCAGAATATTGTGTTGTGTTTGAACAGAACCATCACGTCTCAGGTTATCTGCATTTACTAAAAACCTGGTAGTATATGCAGAAATGTGTATTTCAGAGCACTATAGTCCTCAAACAAAACCCCTATTTATGAAACAGACCCCTTAACTGGACTTACTGAGTCATCAATGGCATATGTATTGATGAGGTGGGCCAGCATGTTACAAATCCACAGAGACAACACATCTCCCAGCAGGCGAGGGATCAATCCACTGCAACAAAGCATAACATTACTGCTGTATATCTAGGCATTGCATATAATGGACACATCCTGTAACCTCTGAGTATGTGCACACAGACTGTTCTGGGTTCTTAGGTTCCCCTATTTAATAATAAAGTAAAACATAGTATTACAAGTTCCTGAATTTGGCCATCCATGGATGTCTAATTCTTGATCAGCAGCTCCAGTTGGAGGATTTCTCTTGCAAATTACCCAAAGATGTACGGTGCAAATATTCAATAATATTCTATTCATATATTGCTAATAACAATCAGAACCCAAAGAAAACCCAAGAGCAAGAAACAAATGTCTCTTAAACAGGAAGAAACCTTGAGCAGAACCCATCTTATATGGGGAAGCCAATCTGCTTGAAGCAGAGAAAAAGAGGGAGGTGTGGAGGAGAAGAGGTTATTGGGAGCTCTTTTACCATGGAGCTCAATGACCTGTCAGCAACCTATTCTTGTGTATACAGAGTACTCTTCCAAAAATTTAAAGTGGATCTGTGTACATGTATTTACATACTGTAGAGCTGAGATGATGAAATCCTTAACTACCAACACTTTAATAACACAATATGAGCACTACAGATGTGCTGATCATGTTCTGCCACAAAAAGTCAAACTTACGCAAAGAAACCCAGTATGCCTTCTTCTCTGTAGACTGTTAGGATGGAATCAAAAACCCCGCTGAAAACAGAAGGATTTTATTTTTTTTTTTAAAGGTTTTGACAATTTTCATGGCTTCTTAGTAGGGTGCATGTCTGAAACATTTTGACTTTACCTGTATTTTGTTTCTCTCCCAATAAACTGGACCATACATCGCAAAGTAATCACTGAAAAACAAATGGAGGAAAACATATTTGATATATAACCACACACATTCAAACGCTGAAATGCCAAAACACACAAAGCTCTCTAACAGTCTTGAAGCTATCATATAAATAATGCTGCAGTGAGAGGGATAAAGTCATCTGACAGATGCAGAGTATCAGGGTGTACCGTGAAAGGGGTGCGTGACGACGGTGGCACAGGAACGAGCGATCATTTCTTTGGTTGTCTGTAGAAAAAGACAAAATAAATCAATTGGGATTTAACTTTGCCTGGTGATGCTCAAGGGGGAATTCTTTGGCTTCTCTCTAGAATACTATGTGGTTGAGACGTCTTGTAGTAGGATACATTTCTTACCTCATTAACAACATACTGTAGTGAGCCCTCCGCAGCCTTCTGCTGGCCGCTAAATTCCTGGAGAACAGAGACAAAGTTCAGCATCAGCTACATTTCATTGCAGATTGTCTTTATTAGACATAGTCGAGGTAGAACTTCGGACAAGGACAACGACATAAAGGATGACATGCAAAGGTCCCTAGTCACACTTGAACTGAAGACAATTTATGGAATCCATTATGGAATCCACAAATATCCAACTATGACTATAACCTTGGCTCTGTATGACACAGATCAACAGATCTAAAATGAAACCATGTGCTATTGAAGTGAAGACTGCTAAAACAGTCTCAACCCATCAAGTCTTTGACCCCACTAAACCTCTGAAGATGTGTTGTGGCCTCTGACACCAAGACGTTAGCAGCAGATCCTTTATTTCATTTCACATGTCAGTAGTAATGTACAGGCTGATCGTTGTATGTCAGTTGTTTTACGGATTACAACCATTTTATAGACAGCACCTTATTTTTAGGGGTTCAAATGTAACTAGGCAAATAAACAATCCTGTATGAAACATTATTGTTATTTTTGTTTTTGCTGGGAATTCTTTGCGGGCCTGGAGTCTGGAAGCCATCAAAGGGGAGATTTTTGATCAGGTCTTTACAACACCTGTTATCATTTGTTTCACAGTGCCACTAGAAGCCAGGCATACCCACACCATCACACTACCTACACCCTGTTGAGTTTTAACAAAAACAAAATAAATAAAAAGCCGTTGTTATGCATATTTTTGACCAAGTCTAAATGTATTCTTGAGGCTTATAAGTAGTTTAACCCCTACCATTCAGTATTGCTGAGATCTAAAAGTGGCTCATCACATGTTGCGCTTTATGTGCTGCACCACATTGAGGATGTGGCGGGGAACCCTAAAACTGAAACTGTAGACAGGCATACACAACGCAATTTATGTTTTTATTCACTATATATACCTTGAATAAGTAACAGTTTGCTATCATTGTAGCACAAGCGGTTTCCTGACAGCACAGCTATAACTGTCATCGACCTGGGGGTATTTTGTTACTGTCAAGTATCTTCAAATGGTCTTAGGTTTGAGTCCCTACGCTGGTGTAAAACTACAGAGGCAGCATCCTATATCAACCAGGAGGTGGCAGTATATATACATTCAACAACTGGACCCTGCTCTGGTTGACAGTCGGTTAACCTGTCAACATATTTTTTCACAGTCTCAAAGCTTTTGATAAGACTTTGTTGGAAAATAGTTTTCACATTTAATGCTTATATTTGTGTTGTATGATATTCCCTAGTGACATACCACTGCTCATTATATTCAGTGGTTTGTTCCTCTACATTTAAGTTAAGCGTTAAGTTGCTCGGAGCCTGTTTTTTATTTTTTTATTTTCATGACTGCTAGTTCAAAATATTCTACATGATTTTTAAAACATACAAAAACCTGGTCATGTAGAGGGACTGTTGGTCCAGCGGTCTTTTTAACTGACACAAGGGCTTATCATTTGAAGATGCAGCATTTTGGCCAACCAAAATAGATAAACACATTTCTTTCCTTCATTTATGCATTGATATCTTACCCCTGTGTGTTAAATGAGAAACTCCTTCATTCACAGAGCTTGATTTATAAAAGACCCCAGTCACTTGCTACCACGATTAAGTAGGCCTACGATATTATTGAAATAAATGAAATCCAAACATCAGTAGGCCATATTAAAGAATCGCACCAATGGTATTACAAACTGAATTACTTGTTTTTTAAAATTGTTATTCAGTATGATTTCGGATGAGCCACTTTTCAATCTCTGTGCCTCTTTCTGTATGTGCTATATATGATGGAATAATGTCCACGAAACAACATTTGACTAATGCGAGCGTCTGAAAATACAATACTGTGTTTAAAAATAGTAGTAAATTCCTTCAGTTTGGATGTGAATACCCTCAAATTAACCCATTTACAGCACTTCCAGACCATACTCACTATTCAACTGTAACCGGAATACATTTTTGTTAAGCTACACATTTATATTATCAAGGAATATGTCAGTGTCCACAAATATATGGCCCTGACTGCATCGTCTTTGTGAATCATCAATTGAGAATAAGAAGCAGAGGTAAACTAAAACTAATTTGCCATAGGCATCTTGAGAAAGTGGCTGCATCATAATAACCTACTCCTGAGGGGAGTATGTAGACTTTTTAGATTTTACATTTTTCATTAAAAAAAAAAAAAATATCACAACAAACGTAAATCATAGCATACTTTTTGCACCTATAATTTCAAATATACAGTGCCACTAAAAACACGTGTACACCCCTGATCAGCTGTGATTGGCATCTCCTGTATACAGCCCTCTTCTGGTCTCTCCACAGATATTCTATGGGGTTCAAGCTGGGCCCACTCCAAAACATTTTTTGTTTTTTGATGTGTGAAGGTTCTATGGTCAAAATTGAATGGTACTCGGAGGTGTTCTTGATTCTATTTTCACTGAAGTCCCAGTTTAGCTCAAGATAAGCAGCCCCAAAATACAATGCTCTCAGTACCATTTGTCACAGTGCATCAGCCCTAACCTAAGCAATACCTTTCAACAAAGACATGCTTTTGATTCAAGCTCTTTGCTCCTAATTGCTCTTGTCGTAGTGCGCAATCAAGAAGTGTGTCACGTCATCACATCAGGTGAAGACAGGTGTGTGCCATTTCACATGAGCTTGATAAGAATTTGACATGGAGCACATCCACATAGCCAGTGATGAAGCAGTGTGCACACTTATGCAGTTATGTTATTCTACATGTTTTATCTTTTCTCTGTGTGTAGGTTGTACAGGTGCAGGTTGTACTTTTAACATTCAGTGTGAAGTTCTGATATTATTCATCTTTGTTTCATTTCTATTAAATCACAAGCACTTGCTGTTTTAAAATGCAACATTTTGGGTGGTGTTGGTGTCAATTAGCAGAATGTACATTAGATCCTGCTGTTCTAAGCATAATTACCTGAAGAATGCCTTGTTCGTGACATTTCTGTAAGAAAGCAGAAAATAAAATGATGAGACAATCTGAAGTAGCCTGCTCACAGATGTTTAATTTGGCAACGACCTTCAGACTTAACTTGCTGACAATGGGACAATCAGAAGCCATTTGTATCTAGATTACGCAGGAGGAGGCTTGGTGGGTTTATAGAATTGTACCTTCACAACTGCCCACATGGCAGTGCTACATCTTTGGATTATATGAAACATTTAGCATGAGCTATCTGTCACTTTAGAACATCCTTATATAATCAGATAATTAGCCTGTATGTTTTGCATGATGACTGCTGGAAGCATTAGAAGCCAAGAAATTAGCTCATGCCTCTTTCAAAATACATTGTCTGGCCAAAAAAAAAAAAAAAAAAGGCGCTACCTGGATTTAACTAAGCAAATAGGTAGGAGCCTCCTATTGAATAATTACTGCATGGGTGATTATCTTTCATCCGGCAATAAGTTATTTAACCCCAACTGATGCAATGAGCCGCTTCTCATTTCTTAAAACAACCATGTTGAAAGACACATCCTGTGGTCGTGGAAAATATGTTAGTCTGTTTGAGAAGGGTTACATCATTGGCATGCATCAAGCAGAGAAAACATCTAAGGAGATTGAAGAAACTACTAAAATTGGGTTAAGAACTGTCCAACACATTATTAAAAACTGGAAGGATAGTGGGGAAACATCGTCTTTGAGGAAGAAATGTGATTGGAAAAAAAATCCTGATTGATCGTGATCGGCCATCACTTAAACGTTTAGTGAAATCATATCAAAGAAAAACAACAGTAGAACTCAGGGCTATGTTTAATAAATGAAAGTAAGAGCATTCCCACACATACAATGCGAAGGCAAATCAAGGGATTGGGACTGAACAGCTGTGTAGCCTTAAGAAAACCAAACCTACCTGCACAACTTTGCTGTGCACAACTGTTCCAACGGTGCCAGCACAGAGCCTTGGAGCGAGCCCTTTGAAGAGACCCACTTTTCCATCAATCTTAATGATGTGTTTTGCTGAAATGTCAGAAAATACACAGCAGTTTAAGTTATAAAATACATTTCAAACAGGTACAGATGACTTAAAAGAATTATTAAAAATATAGTAGCACAGCTATAAAGATATTAGCATTTTACTCAAGCGTCATTGTTAGCAAACTCATAACAAAAATGAAATGTAGCATCAAACTCCAGTTGCACCAGCTGTACAAACACCCCCTCATATGAGTAGGCTGGGAGTGATTTGAAACTTTAAGGACTAAGTCTCATGTCTTATCAGAGGATGGTGTAACGTGAAAAGTCTTGAGCAGGTGTCATGGTAACGATAAAGACATTGATACAATGGGGCGTTTAACATAGGTGTTCAGGTGTAAGGGACTGGTAAGAGACTGCACCAATTCACTTGATATAAAGCATACGGCGAAAGAACTTAGTGGGGGAACTTTGTTTCAGCAGGGCTGATTTGTTGGTGTTATGAGTGCAGTGGCATCATGTCATTGTTCTGCTATTGTTGATAGCTGTTGTTGTTGGTATTGTTGTTGTTAGGGCACCACTATCTGAACTCAAGGGTTACAGCAGAAAAAATATTAGGATCTTGTTTATACCGTTACAGCCAAACAGTTACACATATTGAAAATGGATTGAAAGCCTTTTCAAATAATAGACATACCTTAAGAATGGTAAATAATATGCAAATATATTATTAATCGATTAAATTAAAAAGGACTGTTTACATTTGTGTATAAGATGTATAGGATTTATTCAAAGATGTACGTTTACTGGACTCTTAAGAAATTTCTAAACACACTATCATCCTCAACTGCGCAGGTAACCCTTAAGTCTTAACAGCTGGATTTTCAAGGAAAGTTTTCTTTTCTCAAGCTTCTCATTTCCCACTAGTAACGTCTCCATCTCCATCCATACGATTTCTTTCTCTAGAAGAACAAGATTGGAGATCCAGGTTATTTCTTGTACATCAGGCTGATGCAGAGGCTGTTTTTTTCGGAGCTGTCTGTGGTGCTGAAAGTGGGTGAGGGTTCACTAGAAGAAGTGCAGCTTCGTTAGCGTAAAATAAAACTTGCCATGTTTGCGAATATATTTTACAGAGGCCGTTATGCCTTCATGACAACTTGAGTTTCTGCTGCATAGCTGGCACTAGTGTCACAGCCTGTTAAACCGTTAAAAGCTATAGTGTCTTCTCAAAACACATCGATGATGATGGTGCTGTTGGTTGAGATTTTCTAGGAAGGCGTCCTGCACCCATTGGATTTGAGCAGACTCTTTTGGCCACCTAAAGGTCTGATTGGTCTGGTTTTCTCACCTCCGCCAACTTCCTATTCCCCCTCTGCTCTATTGACTGCTGTCAGATGACTTGTTGATGGCATTTTATTTACATTCTAAAAACATACCTGTACCTAGCGTATAGTTTAATATTTTTTCTTGTTTCACTATCCGAGTGATTAAATCTTCCCTTTTTCGACTCGGCATTCATATTTTAATCTTTATTGGTGTGAGTTAAGATAAGGTAAATAACCATTGCAACATGACAATTGTAGCAATCACTGCTGCGCTAGAATGTTTAAGCATGGGCGTGCATCTTCTACTCAGGGCTTATCAGCATCTAGTCATAGTTTTACATTACGGTATGAATATTTATCACAAGGCTTCCTGTAGCTGACCCTGACCCAGATGTAGGGCTTACACCTAACTGTTTTACATCCAGCCCCAGTGGTGTACTGTAACACATGACAAGCTATGAAACAGGTTTTCTCCTGAGGTGAAAGAGATGCTTTTGGTGAGTTGGAGCAAGACAACACTGCAAGGAACCTAGATTTGATAACAAAGGCTGTCCAATCAGGAACATTTGTCCCACGTAATGATCAATCACAGAACAATAGTATATCAGTAAACATCAGGCCGAGGCCGTGTGAAAACAATAGAACACAGGGTCTGACTCACCATAAGCAAACAGTCCAGGCAGTTGGTGCACTTGTCTGCCGAACAGGTTTCTGCCCAGAGTGGGGGGAAGTGGCTCATGTCCTACCTGCTCACACACACACAGTCAATTAGTAAATATACTCCCACAGATTGAACACTTGTCTGGTTTTATTCTGATACAACTAATGCAGGGGACAAACTACAAGATTTTCTGACAGATTTTACCCACAATTCCCAGTCGGGCAAAGCCTGCACAGTCGACATGGGTAGATGGCACAAAAATCTGTTGGTGTATGAGGGGAACAGACTGGACCCGACCTCAGTCCCACCAATCAAACCAGTTTGAATTTTTTGGAGCCAAATCTGGACGCAATTGGTAGTGTGATC
This sequence comes from Chelon labrosus, assembly GCF_963514085.1. Classification (NCBI taxonomy): domain Eukaryota; kingdom Metazoa; phylum Chordata; class Actinopteri; order Mugiliformes; family Mugilidae; genus Chelon; species Chelon labrosus. The sequence goes on along the minus strand of NC_140339.1, from coordinate 27,427,954 downwards.
TGATAACCGACCCAACTGGAAACACATGTTGCCAACAGCCATTGAGAAAGAGAGGGTGGCACATCCACAAATTACATCAGAAAACGACAGGAAGTAGCAGGACTGTCCAAACAACAACGGTGTCAAGTGTGTGATTCTCAGTCTTCCAGTCGTCATACAAAAATCTGATAAACCCAATGTGTTAGTGTGTACTCCTTCTCTTTTCAAAATCTGTAAATACTTTGAAAATTGTGTAGTGTGTCCCCAGCTTAACTTGTTGCCATATTGTCACATTGGTTTTGCTTTCATTTTCTAGTCTTCATATAACGCAAAAAATGTCCTCTGTGTGCAGCTGAACTGGTATTAAATCAAGCTGCAAAACCAACAACGTTAGCTAAATGATTAACGATATTTTACCTAGTTAGTAAGCAAATGTTGGTACAGCTTACAAGCTATCCCAGTGGGCTAAATAGCGACGGTAAATAATTGACATAGACGCCCCAATCTTTTGCCAGCAATGGAGCCACGATTATTTCAGATTTGGCAAGAGCCCTGGCGCCTGTGAGCTAACAATAAAACAGTATGTGACTGACGAACAACCATCACCTTAGCTCGGCCATGACCTTTTAACTCAAACCAACGGAGTGACTGTGTGTAAAGCTTTCAGGGGTGAGGAATAATCACGTCGTCACTTTAGAGAAATATCTTAAAATACAGCAACACAGAAGATATTAGCAGAGCGGCTAGTCGGTCGACAGCTAACTAGCTGACGCGTCTAGCAGTTCGATACATGACAAGCTAACAGCCTTATGCTGCAAGACAGCGAGTTGTGTAGCTATACTGAAGTATGTCTCGAGACGAAAAATACCCTTGGACATTCCCCGCTCACAACATAAACGAAACCGCATTTCAGTGGAAATCTCAGACATGGCTTCCTCCCACTACAAAGTATTTTAGAAACAGAAGGTCACGGGGACAACAGACGGACCAACAAGCTGATAAGGTTACCGGAACATTTACAGCTACTAGTACGTATATGCTAAATAAAGAGTGATTTTGATTCATGAAATGTCTGAAGTCGGGTTGTAGGCTACACTGCACACTCATGAGCGAAACATTAAACGGTGTTTTTTTTGTTTGTTTGTTTTTTAAAATGCGGTTGACATATCCCTCTTCCCTAGCCATTTACGTTACACAGTATTTAAAGCATGCAAACGTAGCTAAAGCAGCCTCGGGACCGCTAACATGTTCACAGCATATGCGAGGACACTTCCTCTCTTACCTGGATCAGGACTTTAATATACATCAGAGGATGGGAGAGGACGGTGAGCCCTGACCCCAACAATATTTGGCCACACGTGTCCGCCATTTTTGGAGAGACTAGGGAAGACAGGAAATTCTCCTTTTTCTTCTTGCATCTGGGAGCCGATAGCGACTACATGTTATCTCATTTGAAGCGTGTCGCCATCTAGCGTTTGCAAGCGGGAAGGCGCCTCATTTTTTATCTTCATGACAGGTGTCAGGCTGGATTAAAGGGCGTTTTTTTCAGTATGCGTTCTTGTCTGTGCTTGTGTTCTTGTGAAAAGTCGTCCTCAGTTGTTCCCCTAGTTCTTTTCTAACCCAGTGGCACACCCAGGGTGGAGGCATAATAAGCCTTACTTTGTAGGAGTTGAAACAGAAGAGTGGAGGACAGAATATATGATCACTTTGTGAAATAAAAGTTCAAATGACCTCTGGACTATACTGGGCTTCTCAAATGCAGACCAACAGGAGGGACTTGTAATCAAGATAAAGACCCTTACTACTGAAGCCAGGATGCTGTGATGTAAGGCAGACACTTATGTATGTATCTCTTTCACAAACAAAAAGTGATGATTGGATCGGATAGTATCATATCGTATCGTATCATATCGTATCGTATCGTATCGTATCGTATCGTGGCCTAGCATAGCATAGCATAGCATAGCATAGCATATCCTATCATACTGCAGGATTTTCAACAAAGCAATACAATACAGCTGATTCAGCTTAGATTTCAGCATTTTCAGCAACCACATCACATCTTCTCCATGGAACAGCATTCAGTGCAACATGGATAATGTAACAGATAATTGTTTTAACTCAAGTTATTAATCTGAATAAAAGTAATAATAATCATTAGTTAAACTAATCGTAGAAATTAACTTTGATTCATTAATTTGATTAACGTACTGTAAACTGCTCTTCAGTTATCATGGTTGTGTGAATTATTAGATTAATTAATTCAATCAGTCTCATATCAGAAGCAGTGAATCCTCAGTACGTTGACCTCAATCTTTTGCCTTGAATGAATGAAAAAGACCACTATTTAGTAATATATTTCATTTCTACAGACATTTCTAAGAAGAACTACTGGATAACCAAAGCTATTTACAAGCAAATAAATGTGACATTAAACTTATATGACCAGGTCATTTTGATATCCATTAAAGCCGTTCATGATTTAATGTTCATAATTAAGATTAGCCTATATGATTTTAATGTTGAAGAAGAAAATGCTATATATAGCTCTTTCTTGAATAGCCCCTTCTAATATAACTGCCCCTGTAATATGAAACAGAGTTACAGTTTAGCCTACTCATGCAATGGTGTAATTAAGCTGGTTCTGTTCCTGTTGGATTCCCTGTGGTTTGGTTCTGGTTCTCCTGATGCTACTCTCCAGCGAGGCGACACTCCCTGAAACACTAGGTACCAGAAGTGGATCCAGCAGCGGGCCGGATCAGCTGATCGACACTTCCAAACAGTGTGATGCATGAACTGCATGTTTTTTGGAAACAGACACATGCTCTCTGCAGAGAAGAGTTTCCTTAAAATAATTTCAAAAAAATGTTTACCCTCTTTATGGAATTAATCAAAGGTTTGCATCTTATTGTACATTTCAGTCAGATGCTACATATTCATTGCCCCCTTGTCTGAATAACTTACTGTTACATAGTCCTGCTTCTGTGCTCTGCTTTGCTGCATTCTCTGTCTTGCCTATGCTGCATTGTCTGTGTCCTCTTTCTATGCTATGACCTTATCGATTCATCCCAACTTGTTTTTCACTGTGTGAGAAAATGCCCGTGTGGCGGGAGAGGTTGTAAAAAGTGTCGACTGTGTGACAATGGAAAAGCCTTGAATTATAAGTTAATTAAGTAATGCAAAAAAAACTTTATTATTATCATATTGTTTATCACTTTATCACTTGAAATGTTTGAAGGTGCAACACAGTGTGAATTTAATTTGGCCATTAATGAGCATAGTTATCACAAAATCCCATCTCTAACCTAAACCCAGTTAAGATTATTTGGGATGAGTTGGAACACAGAGTAATGGAAAACAACCAGCATGTGCTCTGCATATGTGACAAGTTTTCTGACAGAAAAGATGCAGAATGAAAAGTAACAGATAGCTATTTTAACTAATCTAACTTTTAAAACATTTTCTTTGTTCTCCAGGGTGTTATTTAGTAAATTTGATGTCTTCAGTTGTTGTTGTTTTTTTCTGTAGAAAACAAAAAATGATAAAGCCCCTATATAATGGGTTTCTCCAAGCTTTTGACTGGTACTTTAAAATGTGAGTCAGTTCAACAGATGTCTGTGTGGGTGGGTTTTATACCATGTCAGCATGTGCTGACTCAGTCATTAGGGGTAAGTACATGAAAATGGATTATCAGCAACAAACTTTGACACCCTTATGTGTTTATCAAGCAGCTGCTCTGGGTCCCGTTCATGAAGGCCAACGCCATGAGAATGACAGGAAATGTGACTGTTGAAATCCAGCTGTGTACTTTTACACTGAGTTCTGTTCTTCTTGAATATTTATCTTGTTTGTTTGCGTGTGTGTGTTTTAAAACCCTGAATTCATATCCTTGTGTTACTCGTGTAAATGCCGGAACAAAACATATAGTCACAAATCTTTTCTAGATAATAACTGTTTGGATGGATGCAAATGGAAGCAGGTTGATATATTTTTATTAATTTTAGCAGTTCATTAAGCCAGCGAGCAGCTATACATGTGATTTTGCAATGAATTCAATGTTGAGCACTTTTAATTTCTCATTAGGTTGACACAAAAGCTATTTTACTCCACAATTTGATTAAAGCACATTCAGAAAGCACGGCAAGAATTTGTAGTTTTGCATGAAGATAGACCAGTCACCCCCATTTTCCTGTTGGAAACAAATGGAAGACGTTAAAAAAATAATACATGAATATGCTTATACAGTATGAACGCACAACACACACACACTCCTGTTTATATCTTTGTGAGGGCCTTCCAAGCTTCCGAAGCATCCCACCCTATCCCTTAAAGGTTTTAAGACTCAAAAAGTTGTGGGCTCGGCAAAAAGGGCCCCACAATAACAGAATGTCCATACAACGTATTCCATGAAGTCTGCCCCCTGATTATTTAGCTATTTTGCTATATCATTAATCTGCAAATGGATGTGAACCTCGCCAACCACCTCTGGCTGACTTTCATGCAAGTCATGTATGTGGCATGTCATTAAATCAGATAAAATGTTGCCACTGAATATAACCCAACCATCGATTACTTCACAACTGGGTAAGCAAAACATGTTTGTGAAGAAGAATAAACTGTCTTAAATTATAGTTATACCAAGTCAGGGGAAAAACTACCAACTTACTTTCAATTCCAGAAGAACTGGTTCCGGTTTTCATGTATGGGGTATGCAGTTGAATCTGAAAGGAACAGGAAAAATCTCTGTAATAAACTGCAAAACCTTTAGAGAGCAGCTACAATGTACATGAACATATAAAGTATTTGATCTTTCTACTGGGTCTGTGTTCAGTACTCTGTTGGAAGTCCGAAAGACTGTTGGTGGCTAGATAGGCAGCTGGGTTACCAGGTACTATTCAGGTGAAACTGTAGCGCTTTCAGAGCACAGTGTATATCCATGAACCAGAAAGTAGTCCGCAGGCAATACTGCTAAACCTTGTATAAATATTGCTTTACATGAGTAAGCCACCCAATTGGATCAGGATATACAGTAGGCCTGGTATGTCAACATGCCATTAACACCAACCTCATTTGTGTGTATTTCTACAAGCCTCATTGTGACTTAATTCTCAAATTATGATAATTTTGCACAAACGTGCACAATCACATATGAACGAGTCACTTCTTTAGATGTTAATGAGTCACTGACGTCTAATAGTATCAAGATTAATTCCTCAAAGCGGTGTGAGAACCCATTCTGTCTGGATGGGATTGTAAGGAAGAGATTGGGTGTATCATGAACAGAAACTTCCATTTTGTTCACATGCCATACTATTACCATTATTTCCACAATGAATGCATGAGCATTTTTAACATTTTTGGCCATGCATGGATGTAACTGTCTCACATCTAATTTGGAAGGTTTCCACTCAACATCTGAAGTGTAACTGATCTCCTCTGCCTATTATGACAAGCTTTCTCAATGTGCAGTGGCAATGGCATATAATACAGATGCAGGTATAGACTTGGTGCAAGCTTGTAGTCAAAACATCCACATACTGCTCCAATGCCTTCCCCACAGTTCATGTGCGTATTGCATCTCATGTACGTGCACAAAGTGTTTTTTGTTAGCTTCAAACAACTGATCTAAAGAAATTGGTGTCCAAATATTGGTCCAGACACGAGGAAAGAAACAAGGTACTTACTACAGCGATAAAGGCGATTCACTCGAAGGATGTCATTAGCACTCATCTCAGTGGCTCTGCCAATGGGTACATTCTCATTGGGGATGGGAATAATGGTTGGCTGTCTGTTGCTTGAGAAGGCAAACCTATGATGAAAACAAATAACAGTGATAAGAAGTATGCAACCTTTTCTGCCTTCACCAGCTGCAGAAAAATATACAAGCTTCTTTAGAAGCTGGATGCCCAACTTCTTCATGAACTAGTTGCTAACTGTGCTGCAAACACAAGGCAGACACAGTTAGAGACAGTGTGACTATCGAACAATTGAAACAATTGAAGCAATTTTGTCATGGGCAAGCCACAGCTTGAGACTGAGCCAGAAACCCACACAGCAAGCACTAAGGCAATGGTGGCATGGAAAAATGCTGAAAGTGCAGTGTATAATCCAACATTTCTTCTTAACTGGTCGAGGTAGAACAATGCAAGCGTGAGTGAATTTAGCAGAAGTGTTGGTAAGTCACTGATAACATTGCTCCACCCTCAGACAGTACTGTGCGCACTCTGACTCCAAACTCAGAAGATGGCAGCGCCCGTTTCCCTGGGATACACGCTACAGTGTGGTCAGTAGGAGGAAGTGGAGGCACATCGTCCATTTTTCTACAGTCTTTCTGCATTCTATGTGGGACTGCGCGTATGTTTAAAGACAGGCTTAAAAACAAATATGAAACCTGTCTTAAAACATTATTTGGTAATTTAATTATTAGGTGTTTTTATATGGCATATGTATACTGTGGGATGTTGAGTGGTTGAACTGACACGTTACCTTCCATAGTGCATGACAGAGTTGTAGTCGTAGGGAGTGCCAAGGTTTATTGTGTTGATTTTCCGGAAGTTAAACTCCATTCCTGGTGGGAAATCACACAACTCTCTGAAATTCTTATGGCTGCTCATCATATATGAATTGATAAGTACATTCAGTAATTCGCATACTCATACTGTGCCAGTTAAAATACTAAAATAAAGTCATATTATGTAATTATTTGGACCCTACATATTTCACCTGTGGACGTGATAATGGTTGAAACCTTTTTTGAAATTGCAACGCAATGCAACGTACCACGAATAACATTCTGCAGCTGAATGCGAACATGCTCGTCCCTGTCGGACCGGGTCTGTTCATGGTTGAAGCCCAGGGCATGAAGCAACTCATGTTGGATGGTTGAACGGAAAACACAGCCCTGCCGACTCAGTGACACAACTTGGCCCCCACCACGACGTCCGACAAAAGAAAAACACCTGAAAAAGAGCAGCTTATAAAACTACCTGACACTAAACCAGGCTCAGCAGACTTTTGTGAATGCACTGCATGGCTTGTCTTGGCCATAGATACACTATGTATGATGAGCCGTCTGAAAGCAGAGCAGCCAGTAAGTGGTAACTAATATGCATTTACGTTAGTTTTGCGTGGTCCTTACCCTGACTGAGACTGAATGTCCACAAAGTCCCTCTGTCTACTGCGTGGTGTGAAGCGAACGCAGGTAGATGCTGAAAATGACTGCAGACCACGCATGATAGTGTCTCTTTCTCTTTGGGCTTGACATGGAGAAAAAAAATCACTTTTTTAGTAATAATCTTTTTACTTACCATGCAAACTTTTTGCACTAAAATCCAATTGCTACAGATACTTATCCTTACTTTTAGGCTACTATTTACTGACAGTAACTACCAGTACTTTTACAACTAGAAAATATGTGTGTACAAAAGCTTGTCTGGAGCCATGCTGAGAAAACAGCTGGAAAATGACAGTGATCTGTTTTTTTTAACAGAGGTGACAATGTCTACAGACAGAGAAAAGTGTTCTGGCAAGTGAGCGTGACGTGCTATGTGTAATTTACGGGCTTTTTAAGGTTCTTATTCATTTTTTTCCTCTCAAAATGTCAGTAACTATGCTTCCATAGGATACTGCTGAGATAAACTATGCTTAATTCAAAAACAACAAAATAGACACTACGTGTAAAACTTACAGTACTGCCTGGAGATACGGAAGGGTACATAGACATTTCCATCTCGGGATTTAGGCCACAGGCAGCCACGAGCTGTGCAGGGATCAGCATTTTGTAGACCTGTTGGCACCGCTATGTCTCCTAGCACAAGTGGTTCACCGGGGTTCTTTCCTGCAAAATGCAATGAGGAGAGTCTTTTGTTCCTGCACGCTATTCTGTTTGTAAGGTTTGATTATGTTCTCAGTCACAATACGTTTATAGCTGGAATGATTATTTATTGCAGTGGAGACAAACATACCGACATTAACATTGGCCTTTTCTAACAGTGTTGAGATACTGAAGTCGTCATCATCTATGGTGTTACCTGTAGGACAGAATCAGTGTGGTCAGGTTCCAGGTACATGATGTAGGACCATATATTTACATAATCACTGTAGGATCTGAATAGATACAACTTCATATGTCAGAGCAGTAGACAGACAGGTCAGAAAAGAGTACAGGTAAAAAATAATAATATGGTGCAAACATCTATCTCTCATCTAGTGTAATACAAATGACTTTAGTTGAAAAATAGTTCTGAACTCTGTCAGCCACAAATAATAATTCCAATGCACAAATTAAAAAAAGACAAAAGTTGAACTGAATAATACTATATCATATAGTATAATGGTATAATAATATTAGTTATAAAAAAGTAGCTGGAACGATTATTTATTGCAGTGGAGACAAACATACCGACGTTAACATTGGCCTTTTCTAACAGTGTTGAGACACTGAAGTCGTCATCGTCTATGGTGTTACCTGTAGGACAGAATCAGTGTGGTAAGGTTCCAGGTACATGATGTAGGACCATATATTTACATAATCACTGTAGGATCTGAATAGATACAACTTCATATGTCAGAGCAGTAGACAGACAGGTCAGAAAAGAGTACAGGTAAATAATAATAATATGGTGGAAACATCTATCTCTCATCTAGTGTAATACAAATTACATTAGTTGAAAAAGAGTTCTGAACTCTGTCAGCCACAAATAGTAATTCCGATGCACAAATTAAAAAAAGACAAAAGTTGAACTGAATAATACTATATCATATAGTATAATGGTATAATAATATTAGTTATAAAAAAAAAGGCAAATCTTACCAGAGTTTTCCTTATGCTTTCCAAAGGAAGCCTGCATGATGGAATTCAAAACTTTATTCTATTTGCATAACTGCATGAAATTTAAGATTTAAGATCTAAAACTACAATTCTAAAATGGAAGACACAATTTCAGAATTTTCTCAAAACTAGCATTCATGTCTTATGTCCTACATCCGTTGATCGCTTTTTGTTTTGATGAATGAATGCGTCACATTTGAAATTGCTGTCTGTATTAATATGAAGTGTATACTGGTGCTTACCTGCAATGAAAAAGTGAAGATGGAGCAGAAGAGGACGCTAAGCAGAGCAGTCCGGAGAGCCATGGCCGCTTATTGGATGGCACCAACAGACCAAGAAACGCCAGGGAAACACAAGCGCCCAACTTATATAGATGGGAAAGCCAACTGACTTTCATCCTTATAAGGCATACTACTCAACAAGCAGCCACTGACACAACAGGAACAAGCGGTTATTTCTTAAAAGAGACTGTGGTTGTGGTGGGCTTGAACAAATTTCACTGTGGAATTGTACAAATCCTAGTAGCTGTGTTTTCCTACTCTATCCTGTTATTTCTACGGTAACTGCACTCTTAAAGATTTCCCTGTAAAAACAAAACAAAACAAAACAAAAAACAGTTTTAAGACAGATATTACAGCTTCAAAGTGACCATGTCTATCTTTATTAACAAAATACAAGCTTTTAAAATGAACTTTTCTCAGACTTTTCTCACTGACTTTGTCCAAAACTGAACTCAAACACAAGGGCTGACTGAGTGAATTACTGAGAAGGTGGCTACCAGAAAACATGTTGCTGGTAGCGTGTAAAATTTACAGCAATTTCAAACAGTGTGTGATTCACCTTAACAGTTTATCAAAAAATCGTTGTATTTTGCTGTAGAGTGTTGGGTTTATAGGTTAACATTGACGGAGATTATTCAACATAGAATGTACTGATTGCAGATAAATGCTGCAAATAAAGTATCTTCATCAAAAATAACTACATTTCGCTAACATACTGCATAGAGTCTGCATATTTACTCAACCTCTGAATGGTGAAAATCAGACTTGCAGAGTTGCAAAAGTCTATGTTGTGTTTTTGTTACTTAAATTGTGGACACTGTTGCAGTATGTGATGGTTTACACATGATTTTGCAAGAACCGTGTGAAACATGCACACACCATCCTATACACCATCTATAGTATAAGATGATGAGTTTAACATCATCTTTTTTACTTTTAGAGATGAAAACATAAATGGAATGGTATGGCCATCAAAAAAGTTAAGATCTTAATCTGGCTCATAGACTGAACCAGCTCATTCAATAGCTAGCATACAATGTTAACTGGAATAAGTCTGCTAAGATCCAACCATACACTGGTATGGAAAATAAGAATGAGTGAGACATTTAACCCCTTGCAAAAACCTTATCCCTATACAAATGATAGAGAAGAGAAAGATTGAAATATACAGAGAGAAAGAATCAAAGTAACTATTGTCAAATCTTGTCAAATCCCTTTCTCACCAGACAAGCACAGACCCTTTAAGCTCCAGAACTGGTAGCAGCTAAAGTTTGTTCCGCACATGCAGAGAGGGTAAGGAGATCAAACTTTGGGACTGAGGTCAGAGTAAAACTACTGCTTCTTAGCATTGAAAGGAGATAATAATACTTCTAATAATTCACTGGACCGCCTTTAGCTTTGATTACAGCACACATTTGCTCTGGTATTGTTTTGATAAACTTCTGCAATGTCACCAGATTTATTTCCATCCAGTGTTGCATTCATGTTTCACCAAGATCTTGTATTGATGATGGGAGAGTCTGACCACTGCACAAGGCCTTCTCCAGCACATCCCAAAGATTCTCAGTGGGGTTAAGGTCTGGACTCTGTGGTGGTCAATCCATGTGTGAAAATGATGTCTCATGCTCCCTGAACCATTCATTCATTCATTCATCTTCTGTAACCGCTTATTAAGGCTGTTAAGGGTTTCGGGGTCTGCTGGAGCCTATCCCAGCTGTCATCGGGCGAGAGGCTGGTAGACCCTGGACAGGTCACCAGTCTATCACAGGGCTAACACAGAGAGACTGGCAACCATTCACACTCACATGCACGCCTACGGCCAATTTAGAATCACCAATTAACCTAATGTTAACAGTTCTTACAATTTTAGTAGTTTCTTCAATCTCCTTCGATGTTTTCTCTGCTTGATGCATGCCAATGATTTGACCCTTCTCAAACAGACTAACATCTTTTCCACGACCACGGGATGTGTCTTTGGACATGGTTGTTTAAGAAACGAGAAGCTACTCATTGCATCAGTTGGGGTTAAATAACTTGTTGCCAGGTGACAGATAATCACCCATGCAGTTATTATCCAACAGGAGGCTCATAACTATTTGCTTAGTTAAATCCAGGTGGCGACTTTCTGTATGTCACTATAGCAGTGACTTGGGATCCCACAACATGTAATGAGAATCTGGTTGTATTATGGCTTCGTACAGCTAAGTAGCATTTAGTGTGTACCATCAATTACTTATCTCAACACATTTCTCTACATTGCTTCCAGTTTAAGAATAGCCTGTAAACCAGCCCAAACTTCCCCCCACCTATATGTTTCTCCAGTGAAATGGATAAACCAAATAAAGGTTCTAGCAAGGAAAGGGAAGTGTGAGGGATGTATATTGCAGCCTGCAACTTCACACTTAATACTTACTTACCAATAAATCCTACACACTGGTCCTTTAAGGACTAAGGACAGACATTTTGTCGAGCCATGCATCTTTGCATACCTTCCTTTAACACAACTGAATATAGTTAGAACAGCAGAAGGAACAATCCTAATAAAAAGATAATATTTACATTTTCATTCTGTTTGCATTGTCACATTATAAGTAGCACATTTACACAAGCTCTGCGTGGTTAAAGTCAGATGAGAGCAGTTGCAAAAGCATATATTATGTTTGTATGACTTCCCCAAATTGTGGACAGGGTTGCAGTATGTGTCTGATTTACACACAGTCTTGCAACAACAGGAGCAATGACTTGTTGGAAATTTTTGTGAAACAGATTGCATATATTGCTTTGAAGTAAGATTTTACGTTGGAACAGTTGGTTATTATTATACATTATCTCACAAAAGTGAGTACACCCGTCACCTTTCTGCAAATATTTTATTATATTGTTTCACGGGACAACACTGAAGATATGACACTTTGATACAATGTAAAGTAGTCAGTGTACAGCTCGTATAACAGTGTAAATTTGCTGTCCCCTCAAAATAACTCAACACCCAGCCATTTATGCCTAAACCGCTGGCAACAAAAGTGAGTACACCCCTAAGAGAAAATGTCCATATTGTGCCCAAAGTGTGAATATTTTGTGCGGCCGCCACTATTTTCCAGCACTGTCTTAACTCTCTTGGTCATGGAGTTCACTAGAGCTTCACAGGTTGCCACTGGCATCCTCTTCCACTCCTCCTCAATGAAGACATCATGGAGCTGGTGAACGTTAGAGACCTTGTGCTCCCCACCTTCTGTTTGAGGGTGCCCCACAGATGCTCAGTAGGGTTTAGGTCTGGAGACATGCTTGGCCAGTCCATCACCTTTACACTCAGTTTCTTTAGCAAGGCAGTGGTCGTCTTGGAGGTGTGTTTGGGGTCGTTATCATGTTGGAATACTGCCCTGCAGCCCAGTTTCCGAAGGGAGGGATCATGCTCTGCTTCAGTATGTCACAGTACATGTTGGCAGTCGTGGTTCCCTCATTGAACAGTAGCTCCCCAGTGCTGGCAGCACTCATGCAGCCCCAAACCATGACACTCCCATGCTTCTTTCTGGGATGACAGCCATGCAGACCAATTCAATGCAGTGTGCGACGTATGGTCTGAGCACTGACAGGCTGACCCCCCTCGCCCTTTCAATCTCTGCAGAAATGCTTGCAGCACTCATACGTGTATTTTCAAAAGACAACCTCTGGATGTGACGCTGAGCACGTGCACTCAACTTCTTTGTTCGACCATGGCGAGACCTGTTTTGAGTGGAACCTGTCCTGTCCTGTTAAACCCACTGTATCAATCTTCTTATAGCCTAGGCCATCCTTATGTAGAGCAACAAAAGGTGCCATGTTGAACTTCCAGTGACAAGTATTAGGAAGTGGTCCCTCTTCCTTTTTAATTAGAGTACAAAGAAATCTCAACCCCAAAAGTAACCCACCATGATCTTTAATACCAGAGGAAGCCCGTTCAAAAATCTTTTCAAACTGAAACTGGATGACATAATCACTACTAAGACAGTTTAACACGATGAAATCTATATTCTTGACTTGAATACATATGCTGAGAACAGACAGCTCATGCACTACATACTGCAAGCTGCAGATATGCATAGCCTGCATAAAACAGGCTGCAACTTTGGGCATAGTCATAACATTTATAGCATGGTAACTTGTATATACTTTGTATTATGTATCTTGTTCTGTTTCTGTTTTTTTGCACCTTAGAATGTCTGTACTTGCACGTTAAGCTGCTCACTTGTGCCTTAAATTGCCCCCCGGGGACAAATAAAGTTTTCTGAATCTGAATGGTAGAATGGGCTTCATCTTTTGTGAAATATTTCCACACACTTTCCACACCGACTAGACGTCTGTACAACTCCTTGTGGCTGTAAATACAACATAGAGACAACTGGATTAGTCTAAAAACTATGGTGTATATTGCACAAAACAATGTTGTTGAAGTATAGAAATAACACAGCTGTACTAAGGCAGCCAACTCTTTAGGAGTTGCTTAGACCACACATAAGCCAAGATGACAAATGCAGAAGAGTCTCCAGTATCTTCTCTTAAGTCAGGACTGACTCTGAGGTGATCTTACATGTATCGTTTTGATGTTTTCAGGTGTATCCTCTGGAGCCATATTCATCTGAAAAAGGTTTTTCGTTACCATTGTTCTGTACAGGTTAAAATTAGAATGCTAGGGAGACAGCACCCCCAACAGAGAAAGCTAGAAAGATGACTGCAATGTGCTCATATATGTTGGAGGTTTGTGCATGCTGTTACATGGGTTTATCGGAGTGTTTCCCCATGCTAACTGAGAAATGTCTGTTGCAGTCTGTCATCAAACTGGGCTAGAAGCATATGTTTCTTGAACGCCACATAAGTTGCCCTCAGTACACATGACAGAGACAGGATTACTTTAAGTACAGTTACTGAATTACTGTATCCGTTTGCTATTTTCTGCAGGTGCTTTGTAGCATCACTATTTTTGATGACAATACAGCTTCACCATAACTCTTCAGCATCAGTACTGTGTTTAGAGAGTGGAGTAGAAGCACTGTATTTGCTTTGGATGCAAATTTGTAGTACAGCAAATCTGTCAAAAGTCATCCATTGTTCCAAAGCATTTAATGCAGTCAAACATGGCAGCACCTATGGGTCAAACTGCATTCAAGGTACATGCATAAATTAAATCCTTAACACTGACCCTTTGCTTTACGTTGTTTGGACTCTTCTCTACAGACAACAGAGAACTAGTCTTCTATGCACACATTGATTATGACAAAGAAAAAAAAACATTTCGTGCTGTGCGTTTTTTTGTTGTGGTTTATCCTCTTTGACTAGTGAAGCTTTGTGCTTTCAAATGATGTGTACAAAACATTGTCTCACTGCTTTATTGTTGCTATGCTGAAGCTCTCTGATAGGAATGTGATGTAACAAGGTTTAGAGTGGTCATGTGATTTAAGTGAGGCAAGGCTTCCAAATGTTGCGACAAAAGGCCTGTTTGGAAAGGTCTGTTTTGTTTCATGTGCTTTGAGGGTGTAGCAGAACTACATAGAGATGTCTGCTAAGACATCTTTAATCTGACTAATAGATCACTACGCAAGACGAAATGTGAGGCATATTCACCATGTAATTAAAAAAGAAAAATAAGTATGGATAAGTATTAACTATTAAATATGATTAGATTTTTCTAAATGAAGGGTAAATCCATTAATAACCATTTAACAAATTCAAGTATAATAATTCATTTTTCAATTCAAGATACATAATATTCTAAATGACAGAATACTGGCGTAACCAGTTGTCTGCAACAACCAGTGTTGAAATAGAGTCGTTTTGTGTTGGGATGTGTCTTCTGGTTTGAAAATTGAGGAAACTGACAATTTTTTTCTGAAGCCTGTTGCATGTTGTCCATCTCCCCATGTATCCAACCACTGACTGATATGAATTGCTCTGCACCACAAGATCAATGAAGAGAAACAAAAATACTGAGAAAAGCATTTGAAAGAGCTTAGGTGCATAATATGTTTTTCTTTATTTTCCTGTAATGAAACAGAATTTATACATTTATTTTGTCCAATAATTGGGTTCTTGAAATACTACAAACTAATGACATTACCGTATAAGCCTTACTTTAATGCTACTCATTACGTGGACTAGATACAGTGATAAGGATGATGATTAACATGCTAAACATTATGCAACACCTGTATGTTAGCATTTTAACACTCCGACACTAGCATTCAGCTGTAGTCTCTTAAACTTATTAACTGTCACAACTAATGAAATGAGTCATTTCATCCTTCCTTCTTTGTCAAAAGGCCTCAAGGAAACATGTTTAATGAGAGACCAGTAAGAGAAGCTGTCACAGTCAGTAATATTACAGTGTCATCAGAACAATGATTTACTCTGACATTCACAGTGTTAGTGAAGTTGTGTTACATATACACAATGCTGCATGCAAAATAGGTGCTGGAAGATATTGGGACTATAGAAATATGAACTGGCCCACTGACCTGTGCTTTAAATACATTCTGAAAGTTTCTGTGGTTCATTATAAACATCCTCTCTTACAATGAATTTCAGTTATTTGCTACTGTTAAAAGTGGAAAACGTGTTAAGTATAATCCATCAAGGTAAAATGAGCTACACAAAAGTTCCCCAACAACCCTTGATTTAACTTTCATGTTTAATTTATTTTGATGGGTACCTTTCTATTCTCCAAGCATACTGTGCCACTATACAACACTATGGGAAACAGTGCACCTACAGTATTTCCAAGCTCCAAACACACAGCAAGTGTCATTTTCCCACCCATAAACTCAATATATGGTGATCTTTGAAGTGCATGTGCCTGCACCATATGTGACTGATAAGCCTGTAAGTTTCTGTTGGTTTTCACTGTACTGAGACAATCCATATTTGGGAAAACTTGCCATATATAAACCCTGGAGTTAGACCTCTACTTCACAAGTCCACAAGGTGAGTACTGTTGCAGAATGCAGGACAGTGTTAACTAACTATACCATGATAAACCTGTTTTTGGTCCAGACTTTGCATCGCTGATCCGAGTGAAGGCTGTGGCTGATTCCAGTCTGTGTCTTGCAGGTCTGCTGAGATGGCTTACATGTGCGTTTCCAGGTTATCTGCTCTGGCTCTGCTGCTGCTGTCTGCCTGCTGTTGGGCTCAGAGTGAGGTAGGGTCACAGTGAGATCAAAACTATTGTATGTTTGAAATTAACTGTCACGGATACAAACCTGAAAGGCCTCTTCTCTCACATTCTCACTGTTTCAGTGAGGGTTGACTTTTTAAGCTCTGCTTGAGAGATATATCTTGAGTCTCCATGATGAAAGTGGATTTTATAAAACATAACTTACTGTTTATTATTTAGTGTTTATGAATTATTTGGGCATGAATATGTGTTAACTCTCAGCTTTGTGATTTCATGTCATTTCATTGTTTCTAATATGTTTGTTTTTTCTTCCCTGATCAAACACTGAAGTTTCAGGCAGGTATGTAATCTGTTGAGCTGATCAGACCTACTAACAAGCTCATGTTCAGTACTGAGGATTGGGTAATGTTACATAGTGAAGTAAAATTGTGCTGTTGTCGATGTTACTGCAGAGGACGCTTCAGAGGAGCTTTCTGTTTCTGAGCTACTGGAGAGAGCCAACAGTAATCTGAGTAAGTGTGAGCTGCTACAGTCAGTGGTTTCCCTTCAACAATGTTGAAGCTATTTTTCATTGGTAGCAGTTCCAAGGGTGTTGAAGTTGCTGCACAATCTTTTTCAGTCCGTTCTGACGATGATCCCATCCTGACTGGAGGTGACATCGCTGTCGACAGCGAGGCAGAGAAAAATGCCGACCCCTGCACCAGCAGAGGGTGCATGTGGGGCAAGTACACCGATGGGAAGGTCTACATTCCTTATTACATCACCAATCACTTCTGTGAGTATGACATTGATATTCTGAGGCTCAGACATTCAACACCTTGATTTTTGCTAAAGAACTGGTCTTGCTGGACAACTTTTAGGCTTGGCTGACCTAAAAATTACAATTTAAATGGGTTATAAGAAACACCTAGAGTCTGGTGCAATAACATGGTAAAAATCTAAATGTCGTCTTGCCAGCCTCCCGCGAGAAGGCCATCATCACTCGTGGACTGGAGTCATTCTCTTCCTTCTCCTGCATCCGTTTCAGGCCCTCCAGAAGCAGTGACCGTGACTGGCTGAGCATTGAGTCACAGAATGGGTAAAAACCGGAGATTAATGTACAACTTGAGCTAAAAGTTGTCTTCAGAGCTCTTCAACTTATTTCTCATTCTCTCCAGCTGCTACTCCTATGTTGGACGTCGTGGTGGTAAGCAGGTGGTGTCTCTGGCCCGTCGCGGATGCCTTTACCATGGTACAGTCCAGCATGAGCTGCTCCACGCTCTGGGATTCAACCATGAGCAGACACGCTCTGACAGGGACAACCACATCAAAGTCCTGCTGCAGAACGTCCAGTCTGGTAATGTAGTTGTTTGTTTCTGGGGCATCATAGATGGAATCGTATAAACTGTGAACAATCTGAATTCAAGAAATATGATCTTTGTCCTATATTATATTATTTTATTTTATTTTTTAGGAATGGAGCATAACTTCAGGAAGATTGCCACCCTCAACCAGGGCACTCCCTACGATTATAACTCCGTCATGCAGTACCACAAGTGAGATCAGCTGGCATCACTTCAGTCCTTCTTTGTGTGTATGTTGTGTGTGCTGCATGTGGTTCAGTCTAACTGTTCTGTGTCCTGTTGTACTATTGTAGGTATGCCTTCTCCAAGAACAATCAGCCCACCATGCTCCCCATCCCTAACGCCAATGTTTCCTTTGGCGACGCTAAGGAGATGAGCCGCAACGACATTGCCAGGCTCAACACACTCTACAAGTGCTGTGAGTTCACATGAGACCATTATGGACATACAGTACACACACACACACACACACACACACACACACACACACACACACACGGCTTCACCCCCTGCTTGTACAGCTTGTGTTCAGCTTTGACCGATACTGTCCTCTTCACTGTTACAGAAGAAGCCTGTCCAGATGTGCTAAGAGACAGATCAGAGGGGAGACTGATCAACCTGCAGACCTGAACATATCAGCACAGCGCTGACTCATCATCCTATAATGTTACCCATTAGAACAAAACTGTGTTTTGTCATTGTCTCAGCTACCTGGAAAATAAAAAATGTTTTGCTTGCAAGTAAAGGAGTTATTTGTGCCTGTGTTCTGGTTCTTATGAAGTGAAGCTGGAGATTATGTAAAATTGGTTGATGACAGGAAATCCAAATCTCATCCACATACAAAGAAAGACACACAAACAGGTTTTATTCACATTATGGGCCTAAACTCTTTCAACTCATCTCATCTCTCATCTGACATGCAAATTTTAACTAAAAACACAGTCATGGCCCTTGCTGCTATTCTCACTGCTAGAAGTGGGCTAACAGCAGCACTGGTCTAGCAGACCTCAAGGTAGTTGCTACCATCTACTGGCAAAAACAAATTTTGTTTGCACGATATTGTGGGACTGTTTTGCAACCAAAACTGCCCTGACTCATCAAGAAATGAACTCTACTACACCTCTGAAGTTGTGCTGTGGTATCTGGCACCAAGATGTTAGCACAGGGAAGTATTTAAGTTGGGGCCTCCATGAAACAGACCTGTTTGTCTAGCCTCAGATGTCTGATTGGACTGAGATCTGTGGAATCAAGCCACTTGACCTTGTTGCTGTGTTCTTCTTCTTCTGCATCTAAATTTAGCAAAGACTCATTTGAAATCTCCCAAAATCATATGGAAAACAAATATATTACGGTCTGATGTCCCCAAGGTTGAACTTTTTGGCCACATCTCCAAAAAGTCAAAAAGAAAGAACAACACTGCATATCTCCAAAAGAACACTATACCACAGCATGGTGGTGGCAGCACCATGCACTGTTTTTCTTCAGCTGGAACTGGGGTCTTAGTCAAGGTGGAGGGAATTATGAACAGTTTCAAATACCAGTCAGTGTTGGCACAAAACATTCAGGCTTCGGCTAGAAAGATGAAGATGAAGAGGAACTTCATCTTTCAGCAAGACAACGACCCATAGCATGCCCATCATGCGCAATCTGAGAGATTTGATGCGTTTTTGCAAAGAAGAGTGGGCAAATATGTGGCTGAACAAAGCCACATCCCCGCTTATAAGAGAGTGTGCACACTTATGCATTCACAGGATTTCAGTTTGTTTTTCAATTAGTTGCACAGGTTATAGGTCACATTAAAAGAAAAAGTTCTGAAATTACAATTGTCCCGCATCCCGGATGTGGCCTTGAGTTTGATATGTGTGACCTAATACCTCTGTTGGTCAGAAAAACCTCTACAGAAGTGAAGAAGGCCCAGTCACAACTACACTTTCTGAGAGTGCATCGCAAATATGACCTGCAGCAGAAGCTCTACTGCGCCATCATGGAGAGTGTGCTTGCATACTGCATCTCCATGCAGGAAATACCCCTTGCCTTCATTGGAAGACATCTTCCACAGACCCAACCGAGCCAAGGGATGAATGGAAGGTCTTGGCTGATTTCGTTTGATTTTCTTATAAGGCACTGCAGGTGATACAGATATACATCCAATTGAGTAAAATGAGGCCAAGTTGTATTTTCTTCCTGTTGACAACGTACATTTTGTCGTCTTGAGACAAAACTCACCTGGTCTGGTTTGACTATTTATAAAGCCTAAAATATGCTGCTCAAAAAAATAAAGGAACACTTTTTAATCAGAGTCAGTTAATCTCTGGGATATTGTTGTAGTCAGTTAAGTAGCAGAGGGGGTTGTTAATCAGTTTCAGCTACTTTGGTGTTAATTAAATCAACAACAGGACCACTAGAGGGCCAACAATGATGATTTTTGCTGACATTTTTGCCTTCTTTATATTTTTTTTACTGTTTTCACCAGTTTTGCGTTTGGCTAGGGTCAGTGTCACTACTGGTAGCATGAGGCGATACCTGGACCAGACAGAGGTTGCACAGACAGTCCAACTCCTCCAGGATGGCACATTAATACGTGCCATTTCCAGAAGGTTTGCTGTGCCTCCCAGCTTTCCCGCAGCATTTCTTCACTCTTTTGCATCCATACACTTTTATTTTTTGTGTCCTGTTTCTACTGTTTATAAAGCTTATCTTTACCATTCACCTGTACTGGGCATTCCTCTCTTTTAGCCATCTGGTCCAATGATAGGCCAAATACCATATGTTAACATACCCAACCCACATTATATGCCCAGCCCATACTTTTAAGTGTTCCTTAGTTGGTATATATTTATGTGGAGGTATGTGATTGGTTGGCTTGATGCCACATGACTGTGCCCACCTTGCAGGTGCCCTATTGGTTTATATGTATATGTGCATGTACATGATTGGTTGTTTCCAGTCTAATAAAGTTGTTCCATGTTCTACGAGTGCTGCTGGAGTCTTGTCCTTCCTCCTGGTGCACGACAATGCCCGGCCTTATGTGGCAAGAGTATGCAGGCAGTTCCTGGAGGATGAAGGAATTGATACCAATGACTGGCCCCATGCTCGCCTGACCTAAATCCAATACAACACGTCTAGGACATCATGTTTCAGTCCATCTGACACCACCAGGTTGCATCTCAACCAGTGATGCCCTGGTCCAGATCTTGTAGGAGATACCCCAAGGACACCATCCACCGTCTCATTAGGAGCATGCCCTGATGTTGTCAGATATGTATACAAGCACATGGGGGGCATACAAACTGCTGAATACTGAGTTGCTGCAATGAAATATCAACAAAATGGACTAGCCTGCTGCATCATTTTTTCACTCTGATTTTTGGCGTGTCTTTGAATTCAGCCCTCTGTAGGTTGATCATTTTCATTTCCATCAAACAATGTGGCATCTGTTCCTAACACATTACCCAGTTCATATCAGAAGAGATATTTTTTTTTGGTATAGAGGAAAAAAACTGTGCACACTGTTTACATTGTCAATGTCCCTGGTTTCAGGCATATTAGTAAAGACTTCATGTTTTCTTTCATGGTCCTTGGTGGCGTGCAGGGGGTGAGAATACAGATAAGGTTTCTCAGTAGATCTTGTTCAGTCTGTGGGCGTTCGACGCTGGCTACCACCAAGTGATAAAACATCCATAGCATGGTTTTACAGACACTGTAGGACCTTAGTCTCCTGGGGAAGAACAGGCAGCTCTGACCTTTATTTTACACAGCATCTGTGTTTTAGTCAGTCAAATGTATTGTCTACATGGACTCCCAGACATTTTTTGTTGTCCACAGTTTCAGTGGCGCAAGGCGTGGGTAACCACCCATAATGCAGATTGGGTGGTGCAGATTTATCTTTGCAATGCTGAGATGAAAGAGTTGTAGTTCACACCCCTCCACAAATCTGCCTACCACACACCAGCAGAGGGTGCATGTGGGGCAAGTACACCGATGGGAAGGTCTACATTCCTTATTACATCACCAATCACTTCTGTGAGTATGACATTGATATTCTGAGGCTCAGACATTCAACACCTTGATTTTTGCTAAAGAACTGGTCTTGCTGGACAACTTTTAGGCTTGGCTGACCTAAAAGTTACAATTTAAATGGGTTATAAGAAGTCTGGTGCAATAACAGTAAAAATCTAAATGTCGTCTTGTCAGCCTCCCGCGAGAAGGCCATCATCACTCGTGGACTGGAGTCTTTCTCTTCCTTCTCCTGCATCCGTTTCAGGCCCTCCAGAAGCAGTGACCGTGACTGGCTGAGCATTGAGTCACAGAATGGGTAAAAACCGGAGATTAATGTACAACTTGAGCTAAAAGTTGGCTTCAGATTCCAGTGCTCTTCAACTTATTTCTCATTCTCTCCAGCTGCTACTCCTATATTGGACGTCGTGGTGGTAAGCAGGTGGTGTCTCTGGCCCGTCGCGGATGCCTTTACCATGGTACAGTCCAGCATGAGCTGCTCCACGCTCTGGGATTCAACCATGAGCAGACACGCTCTGACAGGGACAACCACATCAAAGTCCTGCTGCAGAACGTCCAGTCTGGTAATGTAGTTGTTTGTTTCTAGATGGAATCATATAAACTGCAGAAGAGTACATTTGGATAAAAATCACTGATTTGACTCCTTGACTTCTTTTTGTCCAAGGTGAACAACAACTGAATTGAAGAAATATGATCTTTGTCCCGTACTATATTATTTTATTTTATTTTATTTTTAGGAATGAGCATAACTTCAGGAAGATTGCCACCCTCAACCAGGGCACTCCCTACGATTATAACTCCGTCATGCAGTACCACAAGTGAGATCAGCTGGCATCACTTCAGTCCTTCTTTGTGTGTATGTTGTGTGTGCTGCATGTGGTTCAGTCTAACTGTTCTGTGTCCTGTTGTACTATTGTAGGTATGCCTTCTCCAAGAACAATCAGCCCACCATGCTCCCCATCCCCAACGCCAATGTTTCCTTTGGCAACGCTAAGGAGATGAGCCGCAACGACATTGCCAGGCTCAACACACTCTACAAGTGCTGTGAGTTCACATGAGACCATTATGGACATACAGTACACACACACATGGCTTCACCCCCTGCTTGTACAGCTTGCGTTCAGCTTTGACTGATACTGTCCTCTTCACTGTTACAGAGGAAGCCTGTCCAGATGTGCTAAGAGACAGATCAGAGGGGAGACTGATCAACCTGCAGACCTGAACATATCAGCACAGCGTTGACTCATCATCCTATAATGTTACCCATTAGAACAAAACTGTGTTTTGTCATTGTCTCAGAAAAGTTTAGATTTGTCAAAACCTTTGAACAATATAAAAAATAACCCACGGGAATGTTATTGAAAATCAACCGTTGTTTAGAGAAATCAAACTCAACACCTTGAATATGTCTCTTATAGTCTGTTTAAAGGGGATGATGAAATTGTGCAATGCCGAATCTTTAAATGTCAGATCTTTCCTCTGCTGTCTGGGAATAAAAATTGTATTACATCCAAGTAAATGTGCTGACTGGGTTTTGTCACAAATGGGTTTTGTGCATATCGTGTTTTTGGACTAAACTCACTAGACCCATCCTGCCATTACACACTGTATGGCAACAATTTAGTGGCAGTCCAAAACATCTACTGCCTAAAATTAATTTTGTTCTCATCCGGGGAGCACTGAACAACATTGGTGTGCATGGCATGGTGGCTAAGATTTGAGTCACATTCTGAGCTTTGTGCAGGTCTCTAAAACCACTCATGCCAGGAGATTAGATAAATAGGCTAAATTGTAATTGTGTGTTCACTGAATGAGAGAAATGCTACAATCTAACCTGAAACAGCCAGCCCCACCTCTCTTCCTGCAGCTGTGCAAAACCATACAGTGGTAGGTTTGTACCAACTAGCAGTAGCTACTGCTATACTGTAGGTGGAGCCAAACTATTAGCTGGATATGATATTACACTGTGGCATAACATGTGACACCACAGTCAGACAGTCATGTGAACTTGGATGAAGTTTATTGCATTATGGTTGTCCACTGTTACCACCAGAATTATTTATTGTGTGGGATAATATGCCTTATGAAATACAGCGCTCTTATGCTGACAAAAAGACACGCCTGCAGACTGCTTTAGGTCAAAAGGAAGTTATTGCCTCTTCAAACATTTTCCAATGCCATAGGCTACCAATTGAGGACATGGAAATGTATGTTGCTGATGTGTGCAGGCCAGATTTTGAAAATATCCTACTCTCTTGCTCTCTCTCACCCCATATTCATATGGGGAGTGAAAACTTTTGAGGAGGCCGAGGAGAGCTGTGATCTCAAGAGCTGGCCTAAAACCTGTTGCCAAAACATTCAGACAGTTGACCCCAAGTCAAAGCATTTCTAGATGTGCGCTCATATTACCAGTGTTTCATCCAATGCCAAGCTGTATGAACCACTAACATTCTCTAACTAAAAAAAGGCCTTTGTATGGACTTATGACTCTTTCCATCATGCCCTTAGTAACATACCGACCCTCTTACACATATTGCTCAAGAGAGTTCCTGCTTTTTACTGATTCATCAAACACGGCTACTGGGTGGCTGTTATCCCTGATGATTGACAGAAACATGGAGAGTGTCACTGTCTGTGGTAGCCACATCCTGACTCAGACTAAGAGATGCTAGTCTACTTATGTCAGAGAGCTTATGTCATCATTATCACTGACCACAGACTCCTTTTTGGCCAGATAAAGATGCAGGGCAAGGGTGGGCCGTTAAAATCGACCAGTATGATTGGACAATGGACCACAGGCAGGGAGGCAAACATGCCAATGCTGGTGCCAAGTCACAGCATCAATTAACTGCCTCTGTCCAAACCCAGACATGCACACCTGAGCTTTAGCAGACTCTCAGCCCAAGACCTAGTTGTCCTCTTTCAAATGCAGCAGATTGGGCCTTGCTGTAAAAGAAATAAAATTGTCTCTGATAGCTCTTGATGTCATGAAGAAGACAGTCCTGTTTTATTACTGAGTCATCATGTACCCTATTTTTACCTATAGTATATGATTAAATAACAGGACAAACTTCTGACTAGACACTTCAGACTGGAATTATGTCATACCCTCTTCTCTAAGGGATGTTGTGACTTACTGTTTGACTCAATCTTCAAGACAGCCCCTTCTTTTCAACCCTCTAGACCTAAATGCTGTCATTGGGGTTATTTCCATATCCCTTGGCTGTGCATGACAGCCAAAGGATAACATGCTATCTTCATTAACAAAGAAATGTGGATATTTTTGTGATAAACTGAATTCACTGTGGGATTCATGGCTTCCAAAGACCCAAAACAAGAGCTGAAGTCAATTGTTATGGATCCAGTCCCTCATACCACTGTCAAAATAGTACTTGGCTTAGGAATTGTTTATCAATTAAGCCAATGCTCTTTACATTTTTATGCATATCTCAGAATGTTTCATCTCAGAACTTCAGAGTCAAACTGGTCTGAAAGCTGATCTGCCTTAACTACAAGAAAGAGTAAGCACCCAGGAAAATAACATATAAACCATTGGGAATGAAACAAGGACAAAATATATACACTTTATATATGGAAACGACATGAGCAGTGAATATAAAACTTCTACCACCTCTGTTCTCCATGTTGCTGAATATTCATTAGATGACATATTATATAGGAAGATGCTTTGAGAGTGTGAAGTCACTGGTTCAGTCCGCTTTATGCCCGTGGCTGAGCTGAGCAAGCACCCCCCAAAAAGATGCTCCTCTGCATGGCTGCCCACTGCTCCAAGTTTGCCCACTTGGATGGGTTAAAAACAGCAAACAATTCCTTTTAAGTGTGTACATATACAATATAAATGACCAATAAAGCTGATCTGATTTGGATTCAAATTACAAGAACGTAAAGGTCTCAATTCCAGCTGTATAACGTTTATTTCACAAAAGTCAATTTAGTTGTTTTGTCCTTAAGATCATTAAGACATGTTTCATTATATTTAGGTTGATTTATTCACCCAAGCAAATGTGATGTTGTGCTTAATTTTATGTATGTATAGATTTCTGGATGGCTGCACTACAGTCACAGCTGTATTGCAGCTGTCATTTGCGTTGAGTTAAACTCAGTCCACTGTGATCTGTAATCTCCATCAATATCCCTGCTCTGCAAGTTTGTCCTCCACTTTATCAGCAGTTAGATTCATCTGGCACGATCTCAAAGCTTCAATCAGATCCTTTGTCCGGGCCTCAGCTTTTCGACTTTTCCTCCACTCCTTCAGCAGCTCCACTGCAGTCTCCTCTAGTTCTGTGGGATGCTTCTTGGAGATGGACTCGAGCTTTACATCACTCATGCCTAGCTTGCGACCCAGTTTACGCCAAGACTTTCCCAGATTCTCTGAGATCACGTCTGTCGCAATCGTTAGTTTGGCTGAAAGAGTAACAGGAGACACAGACGTTTTAGAGAAAAATATTTTTCAGATTTTGTGAGACAAAGCATTTTAAGCAGATCATAAAAGGTTACACCAGAGTCTGAGGAAAAACAAAAATCCCACATTTCCCCTGGACATTCAGAGAGCACAGCCATATAATTACTAACATTTACAGCATGAAAATTTACCGCACATTTACGAAGGGTGACAGGTAAAAGTGGCAAGTGGCAGTTGTATTGCACAATGTAGGGTCCTGGCAGATAGGGTGCGTGTTCAGTGTCTACAGATTAGTTTACTGTGAGTTGAGGAGAAATAGGTTTAAAACATTCTGAAATCAGAAGTACATGTTCTCAGAGGTAACACTGCAGCTCACTGTGCATTATTATTTTATTTTATTTTTTTTAAAACTGCTTACTCATCCTTTCTTTCCCTGCTTGGCCTTGGCTTTCTCTTTTACTTTTTCGGTCTCTCTCTGATACCTATGTTCAGAAACCTAAATGAAAATTAATGGAACGTCCACCATGAGATCCCATGAGCAATTTCCCTTGTGGATCAATTAAGTCTATCTAAGTCTAATAAGTTAATTCACAAAACATAGTTATGTAGAAAGTATTATTTGCTGATAGATAGATCTAGGGTGTCGACTCTCTGGGTGCCTCTTTTGCACAAGAACCACAGTCCTGAGTTGGTGTCTAGATGAACATTAATTATTATTCAGAGGACCTTTGAGGAGGCTCAAATCTATCTATCTATCTATCTATCTATCTATACACACACACACACACACACACACACACACACACACACATTTTCTTTCTCAGTAATGTTATTGTTTACCATTTTCTCTACACCTCTGTATATACACCTATCAGCCACAACATTAAAACCACTGAGAGGTGAAGTGGATAACATTGACCATCTCGTGACAGCACAATGTTCTGCTGGGAAACTTTTGGACCTGGCATTCATGTGGATGTTACTTAGACATGTACCACCCACCTCGACCAGACCAGACACCCCCACCCCACAGCAATGACACTCCTTGATGTTGACCTGGCCTCCAAATTCACTAGATCCCAAACTGATCAAGTATTTGTGGGCTGATCCACAGAGGCCCCTCCCCTCAATTCACAGGACCCAAATGCCCCCACTAACAGACACCAGTTATTTGGCTCATCAGTGTTGCCAGACACCACAGGACACCCTCTGAAGGCCCATGTCCATTCTCTGATGAGTCACAACTGTTTTGGAGGCACAAAGGAGACCTACACACGTCACAATGTTGTGGCTGATGATTGGTATAAACTGTTTGCAGTTGTACACGTTTTGAGTTGACGTGCCTCATTAATAATACGATTAGCAGTAGTAGTAGTAACAGAAACAGGCAATTGCCTTCCAGTGGGGTTGACAGATCCTCGTAGTGGCGCCGGCAGAGGGTGACTCCTTTGGGTGCTCGGTGACTACATGTGACGCCAGCTTTTTATTTAAATACAACATGGTAAACGGCTGATCAACTCTGCTCCTGCCCTGCTGGCCAGCGAGTCTGTCAGGTGCCGAAGGAGTGACGGACTCTGTGGACAGAGCTCCACGGAGCTGTCACGGTACACCCCACCGAGGTTGTAGCCACAGAGTCACTCTGTCAGCGCCACCACGAGGATCTTGCCCTTGCTGATCCTGTGGCTTGTATTTTATACTAACTCACCCCTCTCCGTCTCGTCCGGTTCATTGATGTCGACTTCTTCAGCGTCGTTTAACTTGTTCGAAAGATCATGTCTGCCAATTTTTTGGAGGAGCTCGGACAAAAAGTCCGTGTTGTCGGCTGACAGTTTGCCCCTCTCTGTCAGAACCTCAAACAGTTTTAGTCCGGTGTCGATCTTTTCTAACTTTCTTTTCCCGATGTCATCACCTGCAACTAAGAACTTGAGTTTCCCCACGTCTTCCACAGACAGCTGGTTAGATATGACCAGCAAAAGGGCGTTAAACTGGTGAGGAGCCATACCTCGGACACAAGTTGAAGCCCAGATGAAACGCAGATAATCTGTCTAAAAAACACAAAACTTTTACTTTCGCTTCCGCCTGTTACTTCCCGGAGCGCCTTCTCACTCAGCTTGGAGCAGCTTTATCAGGTCTGGTTCTTTTTCTTCTTCTCTGGTTTTAGAATTAACTGGGCGAATTACTGCCCTCACCAGGATACATATAATTACTGCAACCTTTCTACTGAAAGCCAAAGAGTGTATATAAATATATTTATATTAATATGTATATTATATAAAGATACATATTATACGAGTATATTTATATGCTATTATAATATTATACAATTATAATAATACATAAAGATATATTATTATTTATATATTTATACAGTGTAACCCTCCACCATGCAGTAACAACAATTTCCCCAGTCAGATTATAGTTCTCAAATAAATAAATATATAAATAAAGGGAAAGATAAACCACCTAGATCTGATGGGGCCTTTTAAAAGGTTTTCCTTTCTGTGTTATACATTTTAGGAACATGCTTCACTGTTACTGGGGGTCACCTCTTATTTTCCTCTCTTTAAGGCTGGCAGTTTCATTTCCCTCAATCCCAGAATGCCCAGGAACCCAATAGAGCTTTGGCCTACGTCAATACCAGCTCCCCCTGTTTTAAACTCAACAAAACAAAATCTCTCTATCAGGTCAAGCATTTGATGTACCCCCTTTTAAAACTAGCGGGGCAGCTGCTGATTGTGAGCAAAGCAATGCTGGATTTGGCCTGTTATCCATTATAATCCATCATTATGGTGTATTGTATGCTGCTGCTGTAACACATCTATCTATCTATCTATCTATCTATCTATCTATCTATCTATGAACTGAAAACTTGGCTGGAAGGGTGTTATCAGAACCATTTAGTTTTGACCAATATTGAAACTGGGAGAGTAGAAGCTAGCTTAATATTACACATCTTAATTCTGGCTTGATACTTTCCCTTTGTGATGGATCCATTATTGGACAGATCATAAAACAAACAGCAGTCCCTGAATCAGCACTGATCATGCATTTTATAAACACAGCTAATACAACACACCCTTGGACGCAGACACAACCAACTCAAAAAATCACCTTTCTCTCAGCTGCTCAATTCTTATTCTATAACTGAGTTTTTTTTTTTTTTTTTAAATGCTAAGTAGGCAGTAGGTAAATATATTGATTATGAGGTCACTTGTGTCATCTGATCATGCTCCTCTTTAATTAAAACTAACCTTTCCCAATAGGAAAACACCCAGAACATATGTCACGTTTATAAAATACCACATGTACTCTAATATGTGAACTAGAAAAAACTCTGGACACCTCTAAAATATATTATGGGAAGACCTGGAGGATTTTATTTGTGGCCAAACCATTTCCCACCGCTGTACACAAATGGACAGAATACAAAAAGAAAAAAAGACAAAAAAATACAAATATCTGTGTTACAGTAGATCATCAGTTTGGCATCATCATGACTCCTGAACATGGAAAGAAGATAGGAAAATATTTTGCTCATCAAATATTTGATGAAATGCCAGAGACACTGAGACTTAATAAAGTTCACATAGGTTCTGGCTGTATAACAACAGACCAATTAGAATTTGATCAACAATTCAGACTCTTTTACTTTAGTTTTAAGGTTATACGAACAAACATGATCTGCAGAGACGGTCCCAGTTCTTTAAAATATTTTTTTCAATAATTAATCAGGGTGTGCTCAAAGGGACTGGGGCAAAGTTCACTGCTGGTCCTCTACGGACCCCACGCCTGCTCTCTGCTCATTGTGTCTGTTGTTGTTGTTACCTCTAAATTTCAGTGCAACCTTTTTGCAGAAATAACAATTTGTTGTACATTGTAGTAATTTAGTTAAATATAACTTTATCTAGAATGTGTGCCATGTAAACACAACATCAATGAATGCAGCTTAATGCTCTTAATATCAGTTTCTGACACAACATGCCTTTGCAAGATGCACACAATCACAACATGAGCTAATAATACACGACACCTCTTAGTTGACAACGTACTTTAGTTATGCATAAAAAAAACAAAAAACAAAGTGAGATGTTGGAATGTCTGTAAACATCTCCACTCTAGATAATTTACATATGGTTTATTTGCAGTTAGTTTAAACAAAAAAAAAAACAAAAAAAAAAAACAAGAGACTAATCGGTTATACATGCAAAGACACTCACACACTCTGAAATGTGCTTTGACATACATTAGAATAGATACTAGCATATTACAGTGTGTAACTGCTGTTGGTGCTGTAATAGCAACTACGGCAAAAGGCGTCAGGACAAGGACAAGGGATAGGGACATTATGTTATGTCTCCACATGTGAGAAACAGAGGAAAGGAATATTTGAGCAAAAACAAGCTCCAAAGCCCGCTAACCTATTTCTACCCACACAATATCGAAGAGAAAATGATTTGGTAAAAAGTGTCATCCTTTGAGGTACAGCAAAGATGCCCATTTTGATGTGCTTAGCTTGTTAAATAATGAATTCAATGTAAATGACTGTGTTTGTGAATGGACCTAACTGGTAGACCACTCGTCCCTCGTGGGCTGACGACCCTTTCATTCATGGAAATACACTTAAACTGTCATGTAACTACAAACTAATATACAACATTTTCAGCTCAAAGTCATTATAGAAAAGTGAACATAAAACTGGATAATACATTCTACCAGTCAGCGCCAAGGGCTTCACTTTGGAATGATTGAACGTATTTACAGGAGGGGGCAGATTAAACACAGTAGCCTGTACATTTAAGTCTACATGACACTCCCATTCTTCAGTTAGATATATAACCCCTTTTTGCGGTTTGATGAATACAAATGGAAACATAATTCTGTCCGTGTGCTTTGTTTAAGAGCCGCAGCTTTCGAAAGATGCTAAATAATTTATAATAATAATATAAAGCAAGATAATAATGTTGAAACAGTGCAGCTTTGCCAGGTTTGATCTATCGCTTTACATGAAAACTACTAAACAGAAGTTTTAAATGGGTCGTTGACAGTTTAAAGGGTGATGAGTTCAAGGTTTGAAACCCTGGAGTTGCTGGAAAAATATCAGACAGGGAGAGCCAGTAACGCTGTCATCTCATTCACCATCTATCACTGAGGTGCCCTTGAGGAAGATGCTATTGCTGAGACACAGAAATTCATACAAAACCCAAATGCAATTTTCATTGACATTAAAATCTCACATTAGTAGGAAAAATGTCTCAGTCCCATTTGTTCCCACGATGCAGGATACTGGCATACACTGTATATGAAATAAACACATGTGATTCTCCAATTTCAGTACACAGCAACTTAAATCTGTCTGTACAAATGTTTGATAAATAATAGAGCAACAATTTAAAATTGACGTTTGCATTTTAATTTACACTCAAGCAGGCTTTGTGGCCATTAGGGGGCAGCAGACATCAGCTGAAAAATGATTTATACACTGACATATCATCAGCGTATCATCACCTTTTTGGTTGATTTGGTTTTTAGCAAATAGGAAACACAATTTCTAGGCACAGAAACTTTTAGCTAATTTGGATTCCTGTTAATGATAGCAAATATAAAGTGGCAATGTGGAAAATGTGGCAATAGATGTCTGTCACTATTACAGAATAAGATAACGCAATAGTGAACAAGATTATGGTGAAAGTATTGCAACATTCAGTGCTCTGTGTAGTTACTGCTAATCTCTGATCTCTGGAAAGAAATGTCTGGATATAAATGCAGAGTCCAAAATCATATTAGACAATAGCTAATGGGTTCCAGGATATCTGCAAATGCAATCTGAACATGTCCTACTAAACTACAGCTTCACATTAAAAGCATTTCATTGGCAAAACACAATCTGATTTTTATTCTGAAGCAGTCAAATCAATGTATTTTGTAAGTGATCTCAGCACTTTTCACTAAAAAGACAATGGAAACTTTTTGAAATTTTTTGACGGCATGTCCCTTGAACATAGTAACGTAACAGCAGAGAGCAGCCACAGTGACTTTATAAAAAGAACTGTATGAAACAGGCTGTTGTTCGCAGGCTCATGCCGTAAGCAGCACAAAAAAGTCAATTATTATCTGACTTATTATTAACTGGTAATAGTTTATTTGCCACCTGGAATTCTGTGACCAGTACGATTAAACCATATTTGCTGTTACCACCAGTAACAATAGGTGTCACCAAATCAACAAGGACGTAAATCTTTGATAAAGTCGCATTGATCAAATTTGAATATTAACAAGAGATCATGACTATAAAAGTGTTGCTCATAGTGATGAATTATGCAGTATTTAATTTCAACTTGTGCTACTGGCCCCAAGTTAAAAACAAACAAACAAAAATAGTTCAAGTTAATACCAATACCAGAGTTTAGTAAGGGTACACAGGACATTCAGTATCTCCAGCGTCTCACCATGTGAGAGGGAATGTGACTTTGTTTTGTCGTTGTGCTATAAATCTGGCCAACTGCAACTTTAAGAATTCCAATAGACAAGAAAATGTAAAAATAAAATAAAATAAAATAAAAAAGCAACCATTCAAAATCCTGCTGTTCACCCCAACAACCAAAGCACATGTTCCTGACCATGTTGCATATTCAAAAAGTACATCAATAAATGTCCACACTTATCGAAAACAAAAATGATGAGATTGATGTTGGAGAGAAGTGTCTTCTCGGCAGGACCATTTGGACGGACTTGTGGAAGCTGCACTGAAGCCTCAAGAGACAGGTAGGAGGTATGAATTTCCTGCTTACAGGATACACCGCAGTCAAAGTTTGTGGGAGTCCTAACCAAGAAAGCTCACCACTATGAAAAAGCCAATAATTATCATAATGTTTTTACACCACATGTGGTCATTTCAACTGAGGGACACACAGCGGCCTATACAATTTGGGCAGTGGTTCAGCTGATTGGTCTGCATGTTTGACCAGCAAGATGGACTGTTATGTGATCTTGCTAGATTCTTGCAAGAATCCACTTGCCTTCTGAGAAGGGCCTTGATAAGAGAGGTGATGAACAATCCAATAGTCACTCTGGTTGGCTGAGAAAATTCAGAAGGACAACAATTGGTGCAGCATGTATTATGGTTACAGAAAAGGACTGTCAGACAAGATATAAGACTAAACTGTTTGGCCTCAATTCAAAAGCCCTTTTCACACTGCACTGAAACTCCAGCACTCATTAACATACAAAGCTTGACATTTAATTAAAAAAAAGTTTAGCAAGACTGAAATTATGTTTTGTTGTCAGACACTCACTTTTCAGATATTTGCCAAACACACACATGTCTGGCAGCGGTGTCTCACAGGTCTTAGAAACCACGGATCCTGGAGGGGTATTTGCTCATATTGATAACTCTTTGCTGAAGAACACATATCAATACAAAACAATGTTTGCTGCAGAGAATTCTTTTCTTTTTCTTTTTTCAGCCAATCAAAACACTATGCGAGTCTCCGAAGGCAAACAAAGGCAGGACAATGACCCTAAGCACACAGCCAAGGCAACATTTAATGTGTGGCCTAGGGACGCTGCTGTGTCTGGAATTGCCAAGCCAGAGCCATGGTTTGAACCCGGGCAAAAATCTCTGGAGACCATAGACCTGAAGACCACTATCCTCTCACAGTCCCCACTCTGACGGACAGAACAGGAGAAGATTGAAAATAATCACCTAATGCAGGTGTGCAAAATCTGTCAGTCATGTCATACCCAAGAAGACTTGAGGCTTTAGTCATGGGACAATATTAATTTAACTGATTTTAACATAAGACTGTGGCATAACAGGAAAAACGTGTAGGGATCTGTATATTTACTGTACTTACTATACTGTGAATGCACTGTTTGATTCACG
The DNA here is from genome assembly GCF_963514085.1 of Chelon labrosus. Lineage (NCBI taxonomy): Eukaryota > Metazoa > Chordata > Actinopteri > Mugiliformes > Mugilidae > Chelon > Chelon labrosus. The sequence goes on along the minus strand of NC_140339.1, from coordinate 27,394,055 downwards.
CTAGGCTGCATGCAGAGTTTGGCACTAGTTCTTCACTCTAATGGCTTGTTCCTTTCAAATACATCCAATAAGATAAGCCTACGGCAGATTACTACGTACTTGCTAGATTTTGGTTAATGGATAAATATTTAAAATGTCTGTAACATGTAATGTTTAAAGGCGGCATACAACCAGTTTCTACAGTGATGGAATCCTAATGTGAACACATCAAAGTGTAAGTCTCACAAATATTCCCAAACGATATGAATGCAGCAAAAAACTAACAATGTTTTAATGGCTGACGGTTTTAACCTTGACCAGCAAGCTCTAGCAGCTGATTGACCCATTTACAATTTGATGTGCTTTCTCGTTGCTCTTTGTGTTTGTTTAACCAGACCCAGTAGCTAGCAGTTTAACTGCAGCTAGCGTGAGAAACGGGCCGTGAGCGGGGCTGTGGACCCTGACTCACTGGTGAGGAGGGAGTGTAATTGTCCGGGCTGTGGTTGTCTCTTGGTACAAGCCTTTTGCCCTGCTCCTCCTTCATAAAGACGTCCACCATGAGGATCTTCTCCTTGTGAATTTGGAGGCTGATGTCCTTGGGGATGTCTGGGATCAGCCAGTCCACAAAGTCACTCATAAGCATCACCACATTCTGTACAGGACAGTGAACAGAGAATAAAACATCTCAGACAAGAACATATCATTGTCATATAGAAGCTTTTGTTGACTAGCTGTCATTGCAGTGTGGTTTTGTTTTCTTTAATTTACTTTTACCTTCAAGTGTTTTTTCGTTCAAAAAATAATGTATGTTACGTCATAATCTACAACCAAACGAAGTAACGTAGTGGTAAGTGGGCCTATGACCCCCATACACAATATATTAAAGCTTGTGTTTTAGAGTTTTACAAACTGGATGTCTGTGCAAAGTTCCTGTGGAAAATCATAAGCGGCTAACACTCTTCTGGAGAGGACAGTGGAGCTGACACCAGACTTATTTTTCAACTCGACAGTTGGACAAGAAGCCGTACACTTCTGTTTCTTACATTCAAAACATTTTGCACTTCAATATGCATACCTAACTTTTTTTAAGGCCACGCTTTGTTCAGAGTTGCACTACTGATTAAATAAGTAGTAATAAAACAGCAAAAAACAAACGTGATAGCAGTCAGTTAGTACCGACTTAGCTGAAATAAATTAAATCAGGAAATCAAGTGATGAGGCGACACAGGCCATGTTTCAGCGGATCCTCTATTACATTACAATCCAAAGGGACTCTTTCATTACTTACCTTATGTTTCTCTCAGAGGCCATAAACTCATCAAATGTGAATGACCTACTTGCCTTTCCTCTTTTAAACCACGGTTGATTTAGATGCATGCACATGCACATGATAATATTATCTGTGTATTGTTTCATACCTGAAAGACGATGACAAAGCTGAGACGGCAAGCTAGAATAGCCCAGAACTCCTTGGAAAGTTCATATGGGGTGGCAGACCAGGGAGGCTCTCTGTAGTCCTTATACCTGGAGACAGAAACAAATAAAGACAAAAAAAAGAGTCTTGACATATGATTTATTTAAACGAGTTTTAAACGATTTCGAAAGATGTCCCATAAAAATGGTAACTCTACACACTACTAAAGACTATATGTGAAGACACTGTACAAGAGTACATGCACATTTAAAACTAATATGGTTTCATGACAGTTAAAGTGAAACCTTACCTGCATATGTCTACCTTGTAGCCCAAATGATCTGGCTGCAAAGGGGCTGTGCCAGGCTGGAAGTCGCTGACGTTGAATGATGAAAGAGTGTGATTGATGAAGCCATGCATGGTGCCATCAGGGCTGTACATGTACTGGTAGACCAGCCGAGGAATGAAATCAGACGTGAAGGCGATAACAAAGGCCTGTGGGACAGAGAGCTGTTCATGTTTTTACTGTGTTCCTCAATCCAATAAGCACAATAAACCATAACTATAGAAGAAACTAATTATACTACTACTGCTCCATAATCATGTATTTCGATTCATTTTCAATTTGCAGCTACGTGTTAGAGCTGCTATGGAGAAGGGCAACTTTTTCTCAAAGACTGTCTCTGCTAGAATCACAGGATGGTGTGTTGCTGAAATACAGCTTCTATAAAAGGCTAAGAAAGGGTTCAGGTTTCCCCAGAAAATGTGCCGCTGAAAAAAATCTTGTCATTTATTTTTCTGGACAAACCCTGTCTTGCTTTTGAAGTACAACCGTTTAGGCTTTAATGATGAATAGGACTTACGTTAACAATGACAGCTACTTTGCTGAGGCCTCTCAAGAGGTTGTACCAGATACCTACACAAAAACAGAAAAAATGGCATTCAGTTGAATACAGCAGCTCCAAAATACAGATACTACATAAGGCCAGAAAACACTAGACGGCACTAGCACTCTCAGCTGGTGAGGGAGGCATTATAGGAATCTTACAGGTTTGTTGTTGGGAATGTAAGGTACATATTTGAACTGCACATGTTTAAAGTTATGACACGAATTTCCATTTGTTTATGATAATTTTTTTGTGCATGAAAAGAGACAAACAACAGAGAATTGAGCCTCGCAGTGTGTAATCCTACACCGGGTTGGTCTATGCAGCTACAATAAGGGACAGCTCCGTGTCAAATACATTGTTTTTGAGGTGCAGTTATGAATACTGTGACGTCCAAAAATAGCTCAACATTTGTTTACAACAGCAGTACCATGTTGTATGTACTGGTATTGCTCCTTCTGCATATACTACAGGCTTCAAGAATGTGACCTCAACACAAGTTTGTATATTCCAAAGTTGACAAAATATTATCATAACTGGAACTGTAAGAGGACTGCAGATTTTGCCTCTTTGCCTCCCATCTGTTACACTGTCTCTTCAGTCCCAGTATGGACCTGGGAGGAACAGATCACTTGAACCTTGTTTGGTCAAGACATCAGCAACTAGGTGTAAAAATGTGGTTTGTTTGTATGGTCAAATGAAAAGTATTCTGCAAAGCTACATTCTGGTTATCCTCTTTTCTTCACCTGAACTTCACATCAACATCAGTGTTGCTGAAAATGACAACCTGGATAAACACAGCATGCTAGGGAAGAACTGTGTGATTTGTTTCCCCGTTAGTTTCAGTTGGGGTACTGAACACATACCAATGTCTTTGGCTTTGAGTGCAATGGGCCTGCGCAGCTCCGTGACAAACTTCTTGGCATCCAGGCGGATCTCGATGATATTGTTCAGAAGAGCAAAGAGGGGAGCCAGCGGGAAGGATGCAACAAAAAGAGTCACCATCCCGAACTGGATGACTAAAAGAACACATCATATGAGAAATATAACCACAAGTCTTATTTTATTTAAAAAAAGAAAAAAAAGAAAAGAAACTAACTGCCACGCCACAGGAGAGATATTATTCAGAACTGATCCAATAAGGATGAAATAATGTGACCCTGAGATACATGTGGTCTGAAAGCGGGAGGACAAAACTAAATTTAAGGAAAGATCAATAGGAAAATAGGAAACTTTTAACTTTAATAGGAAAAATAAAGTTGAGCAATCAGAAATTTTATAGTCTGTTTGAGAGGCCAAGTGTCGCGCAAATGAATCTGTAGCCTAGAGCTTAGAGTTGCACCGGGGGCAGAAATTGTTGCTGTTTAAATGGTGCTGCTTTCTTTGACCACTTGGGAGCGGCAGAGCAAACTAAAAATGTAATTTCTGACATATATCAGCTATTTGTGAGCATTTAAATATGCAACTGGTAACCTGGATTACCAACAGCTGCTTACTGACACATCCACTAGACTCAGTATAAATGGCACTAGAGCCGTGTCTGTGAAATTATCAGCAGAAGAAAGTTATTTATTTTTATGCTATATAAGCATGCTGGCTGTTTAGAATACAGAACCTGCCTCTGACCACATTTTATGCTTCATTATGTAGTATATCTAAGATTGTGCTGGTAGTAAATGTGAGTTCTCACACAGCTTGCATAGAATTTAAATAATGCATGATCGGCACTGTGTGCACTATCAAACTGATATTTTATCATGTCTCAGGAATAAATTAGCTGGTTCAACAAAAAAAAAGAAAAAATGATTATACAGGAAAATGTATCACTGTAGAGGAAGTGCAACAAGGATAAAACTGACTCACTCATCTCCATATATTCAGGGTTAAGGCCAATAAATGGACCCAGGAAATGGTCTTTCTCATAACGGTGCATGGTTTTGTTCAGCTCCTCTTCTTGCTTTGAGTCAATCTCTGACTTCCTCTTCCGGAGAAGTTTTTTCAGTTTCCTGCACATACCAACAACCCATGACAAAAATTACACATTCAGCTTTGTTTGAGGTGGATTTATTTTTCTCAAAGACTCAGCTCTTTTGGCTCAGCTCCCTCAGAAGAGTCGGCTCTTATGGTTCCCAAACAACTCCCAAATGGATCCACATTTAGTTTCAGCCTTCTATTTTATGCTAGTGCAGGTTGGCATTCACAAATACCAGATGCCTCAGTTTGGATGTCCAGAGAACATATTAGCTGATAATATGGACATGGTTAATGCTTGGATGCCAGATTGTTTGAGTCTCACACTCTTCTGGCACGCTAAGGTATTTGAATATTTAAGAACATCTGCTTTACACATCTATGTTGATTTAAGGATACACGCAATACAAAAAACATTCTCATCTTCTCTCTCCTCTCTCTCACTCCATGGATTCATTTCCTACTATTATATAGTCATGTCATTAAGTCTTTGTTCATCTCCATCTTCCCTACTCCCACTCGCATTTTTATGAGTGTCTCCGGCCTGGAACTGCATTTTGTGGATCTGCAGAGCTGCGTTCATTGCTTACATTTTTCTGTTCCTACCTAAATGTTATGCATAACTCTCCAACCTGCTCATATATTCATATATTAATACAGCCAACTCGCCTGTCATATAACTACTGTTGTCACCGACATAGTTTTATGCTTTTCTTTATTCTTATGATAGTAACTTCAATGAATACTGTGAAGCTGGCTCTGTATCATGTTTGTATGCTACATGTTTGCTTTCTTCAGATGCATGTATGGATTGATCTTATGCCGGTGTCTTCTCTTCCCTTCTCTTCTGCCCCTCTTTCTTCTATTCCTCTGTCTCTCTACCTGGTCGGCCTCAAGCAGATGGGTCCCTCCATATGAGCTGGGTTCTGCTCAAGGTTTCTTCCTGTTAAAAGCCCCTTGCCCCGGTTGTCTTAGTGCTTGCTATGGGGATTTCAGGCCGTATGCTTTGTAAAGTCTTAGTCCTGTTCACTTTCTACAAATTTTCGTTTGACCTTGACTAAAGTCAGTAGCAGAGTTGTAATATTCCTATTAAAGAGGTGTTTTCTGATATTCTTTCAATACATCAGTCCATTTTGCAATCTGGACTAGGGGTTGTACCGACCAGTTGTCTAGATGACTAGTTGTTACAACCCAAGTAACGCCAACTTATATAAGCTAAACATCTGCAGTGCACAGGATTGATAAGTGTGTTCAGTTCTGTTGTGTTCTATTAGTTGGCATTAGTTGCTGTGGTTGTAGAGCGTGTTTTTTTGTCCTTGATGTCAGTGAATGCACCATGTTAGAGACAGCAGCTGTGGAAGAGTTTGCAAAGTGAGAGCCACATGTTAGTAGTGTCAGATTGATGGTGTTTATGGTGTTGGCGTGGGCTACGGCCAACAGTAGCAGTTGCAGAAAAGCCTCCTTAGCTTCCTATGTGTGAGATGCTACTCTCGACGTATACTCGACTTTCACCACATATTAGTCGACTTTAATCTAAAGTCATTCAACCCTTAATCTGGGCTATTGTTGGCTAATTGGTGTTACATAAAATAAAAAGGAATAAAATAATAATCGTCAGCTCACAGCACACTTTCACATCCAGTATTTCAGGCTGACCGAGTCCAGTAAATTGTTGTCTGGTTCCCAGGTAAGTGTTTCTGAAAACCAGACAGGCATTTAAATTATCCCTCTCAGATGCAAGTACGGGTGGGTGTGCATAATTTGTTCGGAACCCACATGGTATGCTGACCTATTGTTCTGCTTAAGTGCGCGTGTGTGTGTGCGTCTAGAGTAAGGATGTGTTTGAGCATGTTAAATGCACAGTCTCTGCTCTGACTCACGGCATGCCAATCTCAAAGAGGTTGTTCTGGATGAGCTGCTTGCCCAGCATGGTGATGCACAACTGGATGCACAGCTCCATGAGGCAGCCTGCATGGGCACACTGGAGGGGAGAGTAAAAAAAAAAAACAGTAATTAAAGTGACAGGAAAGCAAACTGGGTGGGAAGTAGGTTTTAATCTTTTTTAAGTTTGAATAGCTGGCATTAAAAATATATGAGCATAATATAGTATAGTAGTATATCAATCTTTATATTATATGATCTTTGAATTACCTCTTCCATTCTGTATGATCCGACAACATACAAGTAGTTTCCAGGCCTCCCGACAAGCCTGTAAACAAACCACAACCATCTCATGTTTATAGCCTGAAGAGGTGTATTAACAGTACACACTACACATTTGGTACAGTGTGGACCACAAACTGTAAAACATAATCATGGCTCAGTGTTTTGTATAAACAAAGCGGAAGCAAAAGATAACAGTATTATGAATAACTCGCACAAGTTTTCAAAGAGAAAACAGGGAAGTTTGCTCAAAATGACTTAGTGAACTTAGTGAGGACATTGTTTTTACCTGCCCCTGAAAAAGGCCAAATACACAATGGGGGTGAAAGCGTTGACGAACTTCAAAATAAATGTTTTAAAGATGAGGCGCTCTTCAAAGCTCTTGTCTGTCTTTGGAACCTCTGAAAAAGAGATGTGAATTTATTATCTCACAAACACCAAATACACACAGTATCTTTACTGTTATAAAAGACTGTTGCAGCTCCAATTAAACTGAATTAAGTGGGACAGATATTTTACACATGCCGGGTTGTAATTGCATTTTCATTTTAGATATTTTTTTATAATTCAATGATTATTTTCCTCTGATAGAGGGCCATGAGAAATATAGCAAGATAATCCTACTTAAAGGAAATATGAGAAATAAGCGGTGGCAGTTACTGGCTGACAGATTAATCACAGATAATTACAAATGAATCATAATGATCCTCTTACTAGTTAATAGCTTTATTTTGCAATTTTCTACAATAGCACAGACACAGTAACACATGGCAACTTAAAGGTAAAATTTACGCCTAAAATATGGCTGATTAAGATCATGGAGAAAGACAAAGAGAAATATGTGATGATGTGGTTGAGAGGACACTGAACAAACTGTTCAGTGTCATGGACAACAGAAGACCTTATCTAAAAGGCTGAGACAACTTCATGGTGTCAAGGACCGCTACAGGAAATCTGTCCTGCCACAAGCCATCAGTCAGTATAATTCCTCATCTGTGCGTGACAGATGACACTCTGGACTAATTGTAACTGGCACATGGCATACTTTGGACACGGTAGCTTTCGGTTTGTGTAAATCCATTGCAGTCTATCTATGCTACATGAATACATTTAGGAAACATTAACGTTACACACAATCACATGACACCTTCTTTAATCGTCTGCACTTGCAATTGCCCTGGGAAAAATAAATGATGGTCCTTACCAGAAAGTCCGCATTATCATCCTATAATAATATATAATAACAAGGCTAAAAGCTCTCTCATTTTGCCTTGGTAAAATGACTACAACTATGAGAGCGTATCACTGGGTTCCTCGCTGAGTTAAAATTGCCTGCATTCAGGCAGAATTTAAAGCTCTCTAAACTTGATGTGAGGATCATCGAACCAGTGGACACATAAGGCTGTGGAGGATCTTCAAGTGTGCTTGGATTGTAATGACTGGGATGTATTCACGTACTATCAACAGTCTGACTGAGTACACAGAGGTCGTGGCATCTGTTTCTGTCAAGACTGAATATTCTGAAACTGAAGCTTGGCATAAGATGTCCTCTATTTTACTAAAAAAATCCATTCTCAGTGTTCAATCAAATTCTTACTAGGCTGTGATAACCGTCCGACATACTTAATACGAAATACTGCTTGTGGTCTTAGATTGAGATTTATACTAGCACAGAGAAACATACCACGTTCCGCAGGTGAATGTGACAACAAAATGCACAGGCGTCAGTCACCGCAGTGAGCATCGGTCCTGACATTAAAGAGGTGAACAGTGAAATGTGCCTCACCCAGTGTGGTGAGCCAGCGGGCGATGGCACCGTAGATTTCGTCTAAGATAATGATGATGATGAGATTAATGATGGCGGCCGTAGTTTTGACAGTGGCTCGGATGTTGGACCTTGCTGCCGGGTAGGTGCTTATGTGCAGTGCTGCCTTAATGCTAATCCTGTACAGGATGACACCGAAGACTATGGCAAACGTCACAGTTATCTATGAGTAAAGAAGAGGGATGGGAACACCCTGTGAGACAATCTTCATATGGAAAACATTGACTTGGTTTTAGTTATTATCAAAGACATTACACGAGGAGTTGCTCCATTCATCTTATGTTAATAATTATTTTAACTGCTGCTAAACATGTATCATCAAATCATTAATCTAAAATTTATCATGGCAGTTAGATGTTTATTTAATTCATTTATTAAGAGTCGTTTACGTTGAACGCCTTATAATCCTAATTATTTCACAATGAATAAGATACAACTAAAATATGATATTAGTTCAGGTCACTATCCACTTTCAAATATGTGGGAGTCAAGTGTGTCAGGTGTATTTATTTCTAGTTAATATTGACAAATTCATGACCACTCAGCTTTACATCATAATCCTCTTTTGGATGATTACATTTTTTTTCATGGCTTCAGTTCTCACAAATGTACTGGTGATGTATCACTGAAGATATTGCTGGGACTCACCATGAAGATCATGACGACCACTGTAGTCAGGTAAGCTGGCATTCGATCTGTACACGTCAGCTTCACTTTCTCATCCTACAACACACACATGCACATTGAAGGACATTAAAAGGAGCATATCTGAAACATACTGTCACTCCAGCTGTGTGTTCAATCTGTGAGTGTGTCCTGATGTGTGTTTCGGGCTCCCACATCGCCACGTCTTTCTGTCAGCAACAGCTCACTCATACCCCCAGCGCACACACCGTAAACACACACACACACACACTGTGGCTGCAGTGGAGCACAGCTAATGCCGCCCCAAGCAATCATGTCACATTCAAGCCCACTCAGAAGTGGGTCACAAAGCTCGGGCAACTGCTTGTGCGTATGTGTGTGATTAAATGGATGACGTGGCCTTTGTGCAAGGAAAAATGGCAGAAGGCTAATAATCAACAAGAGGTATGTCCAACTCTGAACCTTGAATGTTGAATGTGTCGTCTTCACGCTCAGTGGATTTCGCTACCCGCAAACATGTTTCATCAGCGCTTTCTCTTCGAGATGCTGCAGAAAGTGCCATTAAATTCTATTCCTACCCGAGTCAGAGCGGTTGTTTCCCCCGAGAGCTGTCAGAAGCTGATGGACAGCGTTTGTTTCTTTGCTGTGGCTGTTTGTTGGAATGTATGAGGTTTAGAGTATATCCCATTGGAGTGGAAGCAGTACTCCAATATGTATATTATTTTGTTTGAGTTCACGGATGATGAAAAAAATATTTTACGATAATGTGGTACCAGATAAAAATGAAAAGGAAGAATATGCGGTTGCCTGAATAATTTACCTCTCTGGTTATTGGTAAAAGGGTCTTGAAAATATGGTAGCAAGTTTCTGATCGAAAGATGTTGCCACTAAGAAGAATTATCCTATTTTCTAATTAGACAAACGCTGCATAGATATTTTCTTTCGTAATGAATAGTATGATTAAGTTAAAGTTAAAGTATGAAATAGCCCCTTCATTCATCGATTTTATGTTAGGATGTGTATGTAAAAGACAATGGTTGAAAGATGAATGTTGAAATTAACTGTTATTATCAACTGGTAAAGGATTCTCACTGGAAATAAAAAAGAAGATCAATCGGAAAAAAAATAAATAATTCAGTATAAAATCACTACTTAATTCAATTTTATTTATATCGCATCAATAAAAGTCCAGATTGCCTTAAGAACCTTTACGCAAGCCACAGCCTGACATCCTGAGAGCAAGCACGAAGGCAGTGATGGTAAGGAAAAACTCTTTTAACAGGAAGAAACCTTGAGTAGAGCAGACCTCTCTGCTGGAGGCTGAGAGGTAGAGAGACAGATAACAGAAGGAGGTGGGACAGAGTGGAAGGGAGAAGCAAGCAGATGAATCCAAACAGTTATGCATCGATTAAGCCAGCATTATTAATTGTTTACAAAAATGGGTGGGTACATGGTGTGTCCAAAAAGTTACCATTATAATAGTAAACAGAGGAAGAGCACCGAGACCTAACATTGTGTCAGCGACAATAGTAGCTGTATTACAGATGAGTAGGCTGGCAAACGTATGCATTTGTGAAATATTATAACCAGGTTAGGTGGGGACAGATAACTATAAGCAATGACCAATAGGCGGGTTGATGAGGACAGGACCACTGATGAGGAACATGCAGCTTCAGGTCAAGGAACCCTCACAGAAAGGCGAGGGGGGTGGGGGGTAGAGAACGAGACACAGATTTAATGACATGCCATACAGCGGTAGCATTAGAATGCATGGACAGAGAGAGAGGGGAAAGCAGACGAGAGATCCTCAAGTTTTCTCCTAGAAGAATGAGCTGGAAGCGAGAACTAAACAGTATTTTCACATACTCGAGTACTGAATGCATAAAATAATAAACATTATTTTTACCTTCGGGGTTGAATGTTCCAGTTTCATTGTCTTCTGCATAACCCGGAATTCGTACTCTGCTCGGTTGTGATCCTAGAAGAAAACATTTGTTAGTTTATTACATTTACTGATGTTCTGTCCCTAGAACAGTGCAAGCGTGAGAGACATGGAGAAACTAGGGAGAAATAAATGAATGCAGCCACTCACCCTGAAAGGATTAATTGAAAGACATGGAAGTAATATTAAGCTTTGAGCTTTAATTTGTTGTTGGACAATACTTAATACTTTTAATTAGTATATGTTAAGCCACAGCACAAGTTAATTTTTTTTTGTGCTGCTCAAGAATCATGTTCTTTGGTGTATATTGGTGCACCAGATAAATCTAGATCATGAAATCAAGGCTAAAGGTTAGACTTTTGGCATAAAGGTGTTAGGTTAATGTGCAGACAGACAGACTGAAAATAGACAGACCCAAATGTTGCTAAAAGCAGCCTATGCAGAGTCAGGGCAGCAGGCAAAGAGCTAATACACATATATATATATATATATATATATGTATATATGAAATCATACTTTGAGTCATTTCTACTCAGACTCAGATTGCATAAGGCATGGTAGATGTTGTCCCTGAGAGCGGGGAGACTGCCGTGTCTGACTAAGGATCCAGTATCCGCTCTGAAAAATTTTGCAGGAGCTGTCACTGCAGATGTCTCCAATTCAGTGACAAGGTGCAATAGAACATTAAAAGTTACCAACATGCAAGACACAGTATAATCTGTGTGCACCTTCTTTATCACAGTGTACTGTTAACGAAGGAACGTAAACACAGGTTTTGTGGGGAACATATGTAAAGTACAACTACAACCCAGCTTTACATTTGATATCATATGATATTATATTGCTTCCCTTTGTATGGTGTTTGTGTTATGGGTACGGAGGGAACCATGTGAGGAGACATGAGTAATGGCTCAACAAAGTGTCCTGTCAATGCACAAAAACACAGAGCTGCAACAAGTATTGTGTTAGGCAGTTGCGATAACAAGAGGCCACAGCATCAGGACGCGCTTCAGAGAGAAAGTTAGCATACTGGTAAAATATCGTATATGAACAGGAGCAAAGAAACAAAGAGGATGTCGCGTGAAACAACCTGAGGCAGAATGTTAGATCTTCAGGGAGAATGGATTAGTGTTAGGTCACAGTGGAAGAGTGAGTCAAAAAGTAAGGCCAGCTTAAAAAAATATACAAGAAATAAAACAAGTCGGATCCAAACCTTGTGATCTTCCTGTAACACACATAATAAAAAAAATGAGGAGAAGATGTCAGTAAGTCTGAAGATCAAAACATCTATGTCACTCACTGAGCAACATAAAAATACAATAACAACAAAAGATAGAGATGCAACATTCATTCAAAATCTGACCTTTATTAACCTCATTACTTGTGAATGTGGTCGTAATATAAGTGCAGTGGTGATTATTATGAGTTGCTCATAAAAAACTCTAAAAAACTCTACTGAAAATTTTTATTTTATCTCACCTCCTCCTCCTCTCCAAAACCTGTCAGGTCCCAGATATAGTTGAGTCGCATCTGTCTCCTCTTCCAGTGCTCCATGAAGAGGACAGCTGCATATAAGGAAGCATGCACAATCACTGAACACAGACTCAAACGCCAGGATCATTTTTGCAGACATAATGGATTTGACACTTTTTACACAAAACAAAATCTTATCTTAAAATATAGAAAGGGTTATTTTGTTTGATGCCAAACGGCTGGTGACTGACACCTCTAGTGTTTAACTGCCAGCTTTGCAGATACTTTTAAAATCATTTTATCTACAAGAATGTAGATAAATGTACACAATGCATTAATCTGCCTGAATGTTTATGGCAGCAAGACATGTGTAAATGAGCCAAGTTAAAAAAATAAAAAAAAACACATACAAACAAAATCTAAACAAAACAACAAAAAACTACTAAGTGTGTTCACTACTTCCCGACATGTGTTCATGCATAGAAATGCTCTGTTATTGTTTTGATGCAGTTTCCGCGACAAGAAGAAATGCTAACAGTTTCATCGTGTCCCTCCTCAGATCTCCAGCAGGTGAATCCAGATGGCTGACATTCTGTGACTCTGTGGCCCTGTTGCTGCCAACAGATGGCAGCCGGGTTTGGCCCCGGCTTCAAAAGAGTTCCAGCTGTGTGTTTACATGAGAGTTCATGGATTTGTATTGTAAATTTCATGTGCATCTCTGGATGAGCTGCAGTGTTTTTGCAAAAGCTGCAGTGAATCAGTCCATTAACTGCAGCAGTTCCAGCTATGCTTAACTGCACCGCCTGCATTTGTAAGGCTTTAGTTGTTTGCTGATCTATGCTAGACCCTTTGGCTATGTGCTTAGACTGGAATGTGTTCTTACCCCAGAGGGACATGAAGATGGAGAAGAAGACGGTGGCTGGGTTGTCGAACAGGTGGCTGGCTCGGGCTGTGCCGCATGCTGTCACCAGCTTCCAGTAGCTGCAGGCGCGGTCGCACAGTGGACACATGGTAATGTTGTTCCGGGGATCACAAATCTCCATACTAACAAAACAAGGGCAGATGGGATTAAGTATTCAAAGGGGTAATTAGATGTTCGTTGAAAATTTAGGATATGTCACTACACATGCTAATAAAACACATGTATTATAAATATACTGTACTGTAAGCTTGGCATCACTATCCTACTTAGATACATCTTAATATAGAGAATATGTACATTTCTATTGCCTTGTGAATTATTTAAACACTAACTGCTCTGTACTGACACTGTAAGTGTGTAGGCTAGTGACTTCGTGTTGAAATAAACATAAAGCTTCAGTGTGTTTCAAGGGAATAGGTGCAGATTTAACGGTGTTGTCTACACCACAGTCCTATCTTCTGTTGTGATATTTATTCAGTAACCACGGTACAAATCAACTGTTCATAAGTATCATTACTTCATTAATCAATTAACAGGCGCTGATAAACATAGAAAAGATGGTGGGAGATTCACAAAAAACAGATGCAGGAATGTCGAGAATTAATTTGTACGACAAACAGCATGAATAAAATAACTTTTCCTATGAGATTATGGGACAGCGTGTCAATACTGTTCAGTGTACAGTATATAAATGAAAAACAAACCAGATGTGCTGTTTACCTAGGTATGTTATCGTCAACAGTAGCACAGCCGTAGAGGAATACTATGACTCCAACAATGGCAGCAGGTATTAGCATCTGTGTGTAGACTCCTAGCCAGGCAAAATAGAGCCCAACCTTCTCCCCGAAATATTTCCTGTGGGACGAGACACAGAGGTGAATGATGCAACCAAATCAACATGTCAGTGTCAAAAACTCTGGGATGCCCTGCTCACAATAAATCAGATGAGTAAGATGGCTCTTGTAATTTGATTTTGCATATATAAGGCTGACTTTTAAGAATTATCCACTGTTATTGTCTTTGAATGCCACTAATACTGTATTTAATGATGTTACATCATTAGTTGTAACCTGAGGAACCAGTGCAACACTCAGTGCCTGGACAGGATTTGATAAGAGATGACTTTATTGCTTCAGTGTATTAGATTCAACCTGTCTGGAAGAGTCCTTATCTGTCTTTCTTGTCTGTAGCGTGGGTAAGGCAGTTAAAGCTACTGTGAGAGCATCAGCTGGGGACACACTTGAGCTTACTTTCAAATGCTAATGAAATTCCCCTGATGGGGATAGGTGTAATGGGAACATTGCTGAATGAATGAATCTGACCTGATGAGTCCAATAGGTTGGTACTTGTAGAAAACGCTGTAGCTGGCCCACTCCTCATACAGCAGCTGTAAAGAAAATTGGGAATCAATACATACTGTAGAAGACCATCTAATTGTTATTTACTAGAGAAAGGCAATTATCTTCTGTTTTTTTCTCATTAATTAGTGACATAGCGTGTATGCTGACGGTATCAGGTATGGGCAACAGAAAAACAACAAAACCTGACACCAGTGATTAATTGTTTCGAATTATTTTACATGGTATCCATTGCTAATTCAGTGGAAGCTGTGCATGTCATCACAATCCCTCTAAAGTGATTTATGGAAGACATATACATTCGATCACAGGCGACAGGCCTATCCAAGCCTAGTTTTTTCCCCCCTGTGTGGTAGCTGCCTCTGATTGTTTGCCCCGGCCTGCTGTGTTTCACCTGTGTCTCACTATTCCCTTATTTGGTCTCAGTGTTTCCTTCCTCCTTTGTCAGTTCGTCTTTGTTCCCATGTCTGTGTCGCTCAAGTATTTTCCTTGTTTCCTTGCTTACTTTCTATCCACCTCCTGAGTTCTGAGTCATGCGTTTGAGTCCTCCTCTAACTAGTTCCTGGTTATAGTTCTGGCTTTTTAAAGACGTTCTGTTCTTGATGTTGAGGGATGTTTTGCAGCTTGCAATTAACTCCCTGTATTTGTTCTTGTGAAGTGTTCACTTTATGGTAGAGCTGGATAATGGCCCACCTCTCAGAGAGTGTTCTTCACCTGACTGGATGTCATGAAAGTACTATTTCTATCCTCCACCGTTTTCTTTCATTGACATCAGTGTTATATTGTCATGGTCACCGGTACATTCTTTAAAAAAAAAAAAAATAATAATAATGTAACTCTTGATGTGACCACTTCTATTTTCCTGCTATCTCTAATGGAGTTGTTGTCACAGGCTAAGGACGGTCTGTTTTTACTTGCACTGAGAAAAGCATGTTGTGGATTTACAGCAACAGTTTCCAAATTGAAATGTGACACATGGAATGAACTCTAAGTAGCACACCTGCCTGACTGATGAGATGCTTCATCTGTAATCCTTAATCTTTTTATCCAGTTTAGATGCAAACACCCATATAATAAAGTTGAGACAATGACATCAAATGGGCAAAATTGGGACACTGTTTGATGTTAAAATGCTCACAACCATCACAATGTTAGTGTTTGAAATAGAAATGATGGAGATATGGATGTTAACTGACTTTAGTTTGGCTGAAATGTCAGATATATCGACATTTCTTTAACAACTTTAGATCAAGCAATAGATGATTCTTAACATCAAAGTGAACATGATCGAAATATCTGAAGTGAAATTCAAGTTGCAATTCGCACATCCCTTACTGGATGTTAACAGAACTGTAGGCATGCTGGGCATTGTGCAGAATGTTTCTACTGAGTTTTATCTGGACTGGACTGAGACAACTTAAGTTATGGGCACTGTCTTTGGTCCTTTTCAGTTTTTGACTGTCTTTTGGCTATATTTTGTAAATCAGAGGCACAACATTTCCAATTTGGCAAAGATATAACATTACAGGAAATGATGACAAGAACATTCCCACATGCACCAATCAGTTTGGTTAATACATGCCTCTAGATCATGTGTACAGAAAATAACAATAAGCATATATTTTGTGGTTGTAACCCTATTAACAAATACAAGCTTGCATTTTTGGGATGGGAAATACATAATATTATTAGATGTAATAATAAATGATATCCAAGCAAACGGTATAGCCAATGGTAAGTGGCATCCCCTGACCATGGACCAACTGGTATTTGGACCATTATTATTATTAGTAGTAGTAGTAGTTGTATCTCTCAGTTTGGGAAAAGGTTCCATCCATCCATTTATTATACTGATATACTGCACAGTCACGGAAATTACAAATAGTTGTTAATGCTGGGTGTGCACCATTATATATAATCTTATGTTATACATCTAATCGTATTATCTTATGTAGCAGGCTATTAGACTAACAGATCAAATGCACTGTGTATATGCCCTGTTCCTACTATTATAAGGCAGATACCACATAAATCAGGGTGAAACAGCACCACGCTTTCACACACAATCTCATCCTCCGTTCTGAGTAGCAAGCCTGAAAGTGAGAAATGATAGCTGAACAGATGAAGGTCCAGAGGACGTTCTGAGCCTGAGAGGAAAATGAATCTACTTTAAGCTATGCTTTCATTCCCAGATTGCACATAATATTTTGACATGTAACATATTGTTTTACATGTATGTTGTGTATAAAAAACATAGGGGCAACTAGACTTGTTTTTTGGATATACAATGACACAGGTGATGCAAACTATTCCTATACCTATGGGTACGATGCTTTGAAGTACCAAATTAAAGCTCTTCAGAAGCTTAAGGAGAAGGAGGGGGATTATTAGACTGTTGCCTTAGAGACACACAGCCTACTGTATAATTATGGAGGCTGGTAGCAGAGGAGGAGATGACTTCAGTCTTACAAGCTTATCTTTCCAATTACATTGTTATTTCAAATATTTTGCAGAAGGAGACAGAGGTACAAAAATATAAAAATGTGGTAGAGGTTGTTTGTCAAACTTCATTTTTTATACTAAGTTCTAATGGTATAACTAATTCAGGGTCCTATCACCATTACCCAATGGTGACAAGACTACTAAAAGAAAAAGGCAAAAATGCAGCTGTTAAAGTTAATGCTGACTATGAGAACGCATTCATACAAATAATCCTTAGCCTTTTTTACAAAAGCCTAAATAAATGTGAAATTTGGCATTCCCCAAGTGTGCATGCAGCCATGCAGCTCATGCCTCTTCCAATCAATGATGCTACTGTTGCAGCAACTTTACACAGAGGAGGCAGAAGAGGAAAGAAGCGATGAGTCAGACAGTGATGGAGGAATAGGAGCTTTCTCTTCCCTCTTCTATCACAGGCAACTGGAGATTGACAGAAAATAGGATGGAAAAGCTCACAACCCTAGTGAAGAATCGAGGGGATTTCTGTGACCACAGAAGACCTGGTTATGAGAAAAATCCCATTCTTACCTTCAAACACTTTCAGACTGTTTAGGCAGACAGGTATAGATCTAAAAGTAAACAGGAAATTGGCAACACAGTGTCCCATCCACTCTCTGTTAAACCCACCCCAACTGCTTGTAGCATCATCCACTCGTCTACTTTGAGACTCCAGAATCCCTCTCTCCATCAATGCAGAATTCAGAGTTTAATCAAAAGCATATGTGTCACACCCAATGTGGGCTGGCTGTAATGTACCAATCAGAAGGCGCCATTTCGCTGCTCTGTCTTCCTGCCAATGTGTGTATTGGCAGTTTTATTTATATATTTATTTATTTTTAAATTAGATTTGATCCCTTGGTGCTTTCTGTGGGCCCAGGGATGAATGGACCACTATAAATGCATGGCAAAGTGTTGGGATAGCACCACGTCCTTCAGCATATTCACTGGTTGACTGGGTTTACTTACTTTCCTGTCATTAGGTTCTGCATTCACTCCCTCAATGTCTCCCTGTAACACACACAAACACATACAGTTTTTAAATGCACTCTGCTCATCATGCGCGTTATGAATACAATTCTGTGGTGATTTTCATATCAGACACAATAATTATGTTGGTATATGAAAAAATCCATTTGTCAGATGGCCTCAGGCCAGCGGGGGAGAGATAGACGTGGCGATACTCACATCATGCAGAGGATAAGCAGACATGTAGACACCGTTGGCAAGCAGACTGGTGATCCCTGCAAAAGATATTCAGTATGTAATAACACAACACACACTGAGGGTGTGATGGCCGTGGGACGCGTAGAGGTGTCACCTTGTGTTAGTCCTTTACTTTTGTTTTAATCAGTCCTCTATATATCAAAACAGCCAAATTCCAAAATCTCATTGACATATACATTATTTTCCTGTTTGAGCTG
Source organism: Chelon labrosus (assembly GCF_963514085.1). Classification (NCBI taxonomy): domain Eukaryota; kingdom Metazoa; phylum Chordata; class Actinopteri; order Mugiliformes; family Mugilidae; genus Chelon; species Chelon labrosus. The sequence continues at coordinate 27,375,556 of NC_140339.1, read as the reverse complement.
TCAGACAATGGAACAAGTCACAATCTGTGCTGGGATTTTGGAAATAAATGTAAAGATAACTCAGAGATAATTAAGGAAATGTCTTTCTTTTCTTGTTTTTCTCCTACACAATGCACAAGCCCTCAAGCTCACAGATTTTCTAAGAATATAAATTTCATGCTAAGTCCTTTATGTATAATAGAATATCAGCATCAGCCTCACAAGGTCAACCATGATGACTTCAACAGTAGGTGACACGTTGCAACATTTTCAATCAATGAATGCAGAAAGTAGAATTGATGTGTTTCATAATATTCACTTCACAGATCAAAAAATACACTTAAGTGGGCGACAATGCTTTAAGGATAATTCCAGCTTATTCTGGGACTCACACTTGATAGCACAGCATTCACCAAATAACTGCAAAGATCGTGGGAAAAGGCAACATCTCAACAATGTGGTGCCAGAAATTCGTCCAGATTATTAGATTATAAATATATGCCATTCATACAGAATATTCTAAAACGATTTATTATAGCATGAATATATAGTATATAACATACTGTATGTTTCGGTATATCTGTCCCTGAAGTCTATGGATGTGGGATAAATAAAGGATTATGTTGATTATCTTATCTGAGTTCCCTGTAGACTTTTACTGGCACCATACGGATCTGTGTAAAATGAATACAGAATGAATTCATGGGACTTTATTTCTGGAATGTTTTCACTTTCAAAATACTGCTTTGTGAGATCATGGGTCAGAGTTTGATAGACGTATCTATCTAACTATCCACCAAGCAAAGGGGAATTCAGGTGGTCACAATTTTAGGATATGCATCCATTGTTTTAGGGGATATGTCACATAGCATAGCAAATATATAGACAGAGACAATCACACATGCTGCACCCCTCTGTGGTCATAATTATACTGGCCTCCCAGAGAAATAGGGACCTAGATTAAATACATATTAATGTATTCCTCGTGATATGGCAGATTTCATACCCATGGAGAATTTGGCTTTTGTGCATCTTGTCCTCTTCAGTACCTCGTAGACCTGGAAATACAAAACACACACACATTACGCTTTCAGCAACTAAGCAGTTTCAGTCTGAAAAACCTGAGGGTATCATGTAGATGAGAAAGGTGAGCTGAACATTTATGTGTGTGATAGCTCAAACATCTGCGCTCAAATGTCTGCGCTCAGAGAGACTGCAGGTGGAGCGCAGTCAGCATCATACAGATTCACAGAATGTATTTTTTGATGGCAGCCACTCTCTTATTGGAGACACATGCATGTCAAGGAGCACATAATGTAAAAAAAATAAATAAATAAAACATAGGTGGAAGGGGAGAATTTTATACAGGATCCACCTTCTAACCATTCATCTGCTGAAACAAATACTTACTATTGAGCTCCTGGTCTTGGTGTCAAAGAACCTATCCCTGTCAGACAGGTCAAATCTGGCAACAAAAAACGAGACAGACCCAGTTTCAGTTACAATGAAATCCAAATGTACCAGCTAAGAGTTTCAAACTACAAAGCTAAAGCTGATCTAATGTCCACTTGATACACAGTGAACTCAAATTAAAACACCACCCCACTAGATGTTATGCAGAAATACAAATGTCAGATGTTTGCACTACCTTTAAAACCAAGCCAGATGCATTGAAATTATAACAATTTGAAGATTTTTATGTTCCACATAAAACCTGCACTAATAAGTCAAAAGTAAAAACACAAAATGTTGTGTGGTTATAATGTATGTTCATACACAAGTACAGCATACATGTAACGAGTCCCATGACCTTGAGGGTTTTGAGGGTGAAGTCCTCATTCTGTTGCACTAACTCTCCAGCACCTGACACAGACCTCGTTGAGCCGAGACAATGTCACTTGTCAGTGCTTCTATTTTATATTTTAATTCTTAATTTCCAGTACTTTGTACTATTTACCAGCTAATGTTAAGCTACTGTGGTTGACCCTGCAGTTGCAGGCATCAGGTTATTCATAACCCTTTATTCACATTGGACTACAACAGATGCTGCTCCCTTAAACTCAACTCATTACAAATACAGCAGCTTAAAACTGATCTTTGGATATTTGACTTAAGGGTGTGCATGTCAGTGCTTGCTTAGCCACACTGAGTATCAGGATCCCATAGTTTTTTTCCAGTCTTCATGCTGATGCCAGCACTGATGCCTCACGTGTAGAGGTTGCATGTTCTCCCTGTGTCTGCGTGGGTTCTCTCCAGGTACTCCAGCTTCCTCCCACTGTCTAAAGACATGCTCATTATGTTCATTGGTGATTCTAAATTGGCCATAGGTGTGCATGTGAGTGTGAATGGTTGTCTGTCTCTGTCCAGGGTGTACCCTGCCTCTCACCAAATGACAGCTGGGATAGGCTCCAGCCCCCCGCGACCCTTCACAGGACAAGTGGTTACAGAAGATGAATGAATGAATGAATGAATGCTGATGCCCCACATCTTATTGCCTGTATCCACTTCAGTCTCCTTAAAAGCTAAGGTGTGTCCCCAGACATGACATAATGTCATTAAAGATCAGTCAAGAAAACTAGAAACTAGACTGGACTAGATTAAGCCAAATGGACTTAATGTACTTTGGAAAACTACGCTATACTGTAATTCACAACTGGGCTTAATGTCAGCAAGTCTGCAGGTTATTTGAGAATTTATTGAAATGAAGTGACGGATAAGACGTGGAGGGAGATCTCTTAGTCAGCGCTGTAAATATAGCTGCTCACGCCCACGCTACATGGCAAGACGTTCTTCTTTGCTGCCTTTGAAAGGAATTTCTCTTGTTGGGAATGAACAAAAGACATATGTGAAGCCATGACTTTATTCAGTTGTTATTCTCTAGGAAATACCGTCACCTTCATGCTTGCTCTGTGGGTTACAGACTGGATTTTTTAACGCGCCTTGAGAAAATTTGCGTTCTTATTGATGCTATTTAAATAAAATAAATTTAACTGAACTGAACTATTTTGCTATTGTTTCTTCTTTTACCATTGCTGATGAGGAGATGTTGATGTCTTTTGTAATTCAGACGGGTATTTGGACCTGAGGAGCATCATGTTTTAGCTTTGCTCCATAGTAAAACAGCTCCATACACTTGCTGGGAGATCTTTTAAACCAATGAACATCTCTGTGGTGGCACACTGTATAGCACAACTCAAGTGTGTTCTCCACTAAATCCAGGTTTCTTTCTTTGATATTTACAGTTTAAAGTTGTTTAACGTTTTACACAGCAGATAGGGAGCAACATTACCATTCATTTCAAGTTGTGTTTCTGGCCAACCAATGAATTCAAATCCAATGTTCACCCATCTTTTAACCCTATTGTTAGTTGTCAGAAATTGGCTGCTGAAGGCTTCAATTTGTTCACCAGCTGCTCAACAACTGTCTATCTGCTATTTGTGTTTTCTACTGAGTAGGTAGTGTAGATTGGATCCAACCAGGGCGTAGGATAGCTCTGTGGAGTTGAAGGGAGCAGCAGAGTGGAAAAACGATTCCTTGTCCGTCACGCTGCATTGTGTGAACACGCCTCCAACTGAACAATGAGGAGAGTAGAGGCTGCCATGTGGTGGAATGCACTACCAATATGATGGGAAGCATCAGCACAAAAAACTGGGATCCTGATACATTCTAGCACTGTTCCGTTAAATATCCAAAGATTCATTTTAAGCTGCTGTATTATGTAATTTAAAACACAGTTTACATTAGCTGGGAAATAATAATAATATGGTAATAATCAATGAATTACAGAAACTGATGTGCAGATCCTAAGCAAAGGTATAACACATCACATTTGACGGAATTACAGTCAATTTGAACGTCATTCAACGACTTTCAGCGTTTTTCAATGTTTTCAACGCAATTGAAAACAGAGAGTGAGAGGAAACTTTACTCACAGATGCTGCTTCTCTCTGGAGAATGGATGAGAGAGAGGTTTGACACTTTGTGGTCGGTTGGCATCAACTTTCGGGTGGAGGGGACCTGTAACTTTGTGAATGAACATTCTTATCTTCTCCACCACATTGCTGCCTTGTTTCACCTCATAAACCTGCAGAGGAGACACGAGAACTGTCACTTTAAATAGGCGATTTTTAAGAGCAAAAATGTAAAATTGTTCTTACATAACAAATGTGTATAGATCAGAGAGCAGAGGTAATTTGTCTGTTTTTCCAAACAACCCGATTCACTTATTCAGTCGAAGAGGGTTTGGATAAAGGGGGTGGGGATGATTCCCTTCTGTTTTAGTATTTTATAGCAAGAGTATGTTAGATAAGAGGGGTGTGACAATGCTTTAAAAGCAGACTGCAGGTTTACAATACCTAGAATAAGAGACACATAGTGATAAACAAATGATACACACAGAGATATGTACATACAGTGGAGTGGAAGTGACACTTTTGCTGGATTCGTGTACCTTGCATTTTGTTTTCTAGGTTATCAAACTGTTGTGAAACTTTGGAAAATCTTAATTTTGACGGATGATCAGACTTGATATTTGTGAGGAAAAAGAAAAACAACCTTCAAAACATTTAATGCACTGTTGATCTTGACAAATGTTTGATGGATCTTCCCGTACAATGCTTTTTTATTTTGGAGTTATCAAATTGTAATTACAAGGGTTGTCAGAGCTGTCAACACACAATAGCCCCATTCTGACACTACATGAACGCAAAGGACAGCGCAAGAGGCAACATTCACCTTCACACATTTCACCCCTTTCAGCACTTCATTTCACTCAGCTTCGGAAGAACAAACATGCAACAAATATACATTTGGCAAATGGACAGTTTACAGGTGACTGGAATACCTTCTTTGTCGGCATCTTGAGCTTCATGAACTCAGCCTCTCGACACAAAATGTTCCAAGGAGCGTGGATCTTCAGGAAGCCAATACCAGGAATTTTACTCTGAAATACAAATCAGTGTTTCCATATTTTAAAAGTATTACTTATGAACATACATGAGCACGAAGCAGATTATGACATCCTAAAGTTTATGAACCACATCTATTACCAACATTTATGGGAGCTAATCTTCAAGCTAGGTAGTGCTGAAATGCTACTTTTCTGTTATGAATATTTTCTGTCTGGTGGAGTCACAGGATAACCCTCAGCATCCACTCCAGCACAAGCACTTCAGCACAAGTGTATTCCTGCATATGAGATCTCTGTCTGTAAATCCACTGATGTTACATAAAGCATTGCCACTTTCTCAGCACCTTTCAGCTCTGCACAATGTTCCGTCTGGATACAGAAATACATCAGCACACATCAAAGTGAAACGAGGTGGCTTACTGTATATCATGTTTTCAAGACAAATGTTTGTTCTGTCTGCTGATTATAAGCAATTGAACTGAAATGAAAAGAAAGTTGCTTAAATTGAAAAATATATATATATTTTTAATAGGAATATGGCAATGGGGTCAATTTGCCGCCAGTGGGAAAACAAAACTTGACTATGGGTTTTTATTTGGACATCATTATTTATGGCTTTTCAAAGAATAATTCTTAAGAACATACAAAAATGGCATGATTGACTGTAGATAGTTTCTGCTGTATAATGGTGTAATGGTTGTAAATGTACGTCTCTTTATTTGTTATATGTTCTGTATTTGTGCAGAAAGCCAACTGCTTTAAGCTCTTTGTTATGTAATTAGTCTGGGTTGCTGTTACATGAAATGAAATATTTCTTAAAAAAATTGTTTTGGTTACGCATAAAAAATGTAACCCTAAAATAATTCACATTCTCATCCAAGTAATCCATCTTCCTGCTATTTGTGATAAAACATCCCAAGTGCTGATAAGGAAACAAGACAAAGACTTGGCCAAAAAAATAGAGGACTTAGCTAAGGAAAATAAAATCTCTACGATTTTTATTTAGGCACTTCACAGGACAAGCGGTTACAGAAGAAGAAGAAGAAGAAGAAGAAGAAGAAGAAGAAGATATTTATTTAAATGAATGCATCTTTCTATCTGTTGCAAGTTGAGGCAACACAACAAGTGCCTGAGGCCCACTGCTGAAAGTATGGCAATATTTATTTATTAAAATTACAGATGGGTGACAATATTCCCTAAAAAAGAAGTTGTTTTAACATGCTGACAGAATGACAGAAGTAGCTGAAATTTTTGAGACTGCCACAGCATATCCATTATTTTTCATACATGAGGTAGGACATCATGTACCACCCACGCCTAAACTTCAAGTCCATATATTTCCAAGTAATTCACAGTAACATCTGATGTTTCCATTTGTCACACTGAGTTAATAAATGTTTTTTCCAAAACATATTAAGAATCTAGCTGCCTAACATCAGTAATATGATCAGTCAATTCGGTCAATCAATGGATGATTCACTGTGTGAAGAGATTAATCACCTTGTAACCACGGGGCCACACTCACGTAGCACTACACAGCAGAGACACAATGAGCTACGAGGAATATCGTCTCGGCGAGCATCCATGTTTAGACAAGAACAGATAGAAAATAAACACTCTATAACCGTCAAAGTAAAGCTCTGGAGTCAGTCAAAGATGAGGATTAATAGTAAAAAAAACAACTAGCTCATCATAGCATCAGATAAACAACTTCCATTCATCCATAGTTCATTCTGTTTTTTCATGTTATCAAAATGAAAACATGACACGATGTGTGTGTTACAAAGACTGATAATGACATAACACACAAATAGTTTTCAAGGAATATTAGTAACAGTGGTAAATCATAGGATTAGATACTTTATAATGCACAGTGAAAATGATTCAAACTTATTGGATGTGCTAATTTGCACAATTTGTTTTTTCATGTTTCATGTTGATTACTCCTGTATATTTAGCAATTTTGATTGGATCTCTTTTGGTATTGCCAGGCGGGATTCTGGTTTTCCTTGGTTTTTCCAGCAAAGTTTTCAAGTTAATGAATCTGGTAATGTAAATCCTTTGTCTTTGGATGTTCTTGAAGCATTAAGAACAGATTAATTGGCGGTAGACTTTTTATTTTAACTGTAGGAATTAAAAGCTGGAAAAGCTCAGTAAATATTGATACCCAGATATTTAAATGTTGCCAGGTGTGATGTGGAAGGAAGAGTAGTAGCATGGTTGGCTTGGTCCAGTTTATAGTGTCATCCGACATTCTAATTTTTCTTGTTTGTTTTTTATCTTGTCTTGAAGTCAGTTCTATGCTATCAGCATACAGGGCAATGTCACTCAGCTCTCTGCTAAATGAGCTGATACCAACCAAAACATTTCTTGCTCTGACATTGACCAGTTGCCAGATTACCTCAGTAAATAGGAACTGGTTCCTGTAGTAATCACTCTGCCACTTCAGAAGAAGTGAAAAAACTGGGTGAATTAATTAATAATGGCACAGTTGAGAGACTGAACTGGTCTGAATTGATCTCAACTTGAACTTGGCTACGTCTACACTTAGTGTTTAATATTTTTTTTACTTATTTTTTTACTTAATGGTTTCATTGTCTATTTTCATTTTTTCTTTAACTGAAGGCAATGTATTCTATAATTTTTTGCATGAACCTTGGATTAGCTTAACTGGTTAGTCAAGAAATGTCCCTTGTGACAGTAACAAACTGTACTTTGAGCCAAGCAGTCTAAGAATGCACATATGACACTGCTTTGAAATAATGTGACCTTTGCAAAAGAGGTCAGCTGTGAAAAGACAAAGGTTGTTGCACCCCGCATCCCTTCTCACCTCTTCATCCTTTTCCAGCTCCAGCCCCGTCTCCAACAGGTTTTCCTCTCAAACTCCTCCCGCTTGAAGCGCCTTGTCATCCTCATGATAGTCCATTTCGCCTGCCTCCTGGGCAGCGATTTCTGGGTCTTCCTTTGGCTGCAGCGGAGCCCTGCTGCTTCTCATGCTCATGCTGCGGCGAAGCCGTCGTATGAAGTTATTCTCGCCAAATTTGGATGACTGCCGTCGGTCGCTGCTGGGCTTTTGGATGCTGTATGCCAGCACATAGTCCACACGCCGCCGCCCATCAGAGAAGTATGGGCCTAGTGACGAGCCATTAAGAGTCTTCATTGGCTAGAGAGAGAGAAAGAGAGGAGATGAGAGATCATAGATTACAATATGTTTAGAAATAGTTCTTACATCATTAAAATAGGGACATTAGTTAAACAGGAATAACGCTGCAACAGTCACGACCTGCTCCTAATAGTCATCTTGTGATCTCATGCAGCCAGCCCATTAGCAAGTAAGGAGCTGAAAGTAATATGTGCATGTTCACATACCCCTTTTAATAATGAGCTGTGGGGCACCAGCAGATAGCAATCAATAAAATGTAGCGCTAATCGATTTGATGTACACAACACGTTGTTATTGGTCTTTTCAACCAGCAGCAAGATGTTAGGCATGAGTACCAGGGTGATGAATGAATCAAGTGGAAAATTTATGAAAAGATTTAGAGAGATTTAGCAGCTTAGGGCAGTAATAAGTGTTTAAAACGTGAGCATTTTAACATAATTCGGCCAGGAAAAGACAAAAAATGGTCCAGAATGGTCCAAAAGAAAAATGTGTCAGAATTAAGAATATGCTGTGGTGTTGCCAAAAAGTCACTCTCCTATTTCCCTTTCCTAAGGATGAACAATACTTTTACATCACAGCTTTCAAGAAGCATTTTATTGTGAAGTGATGCTGAAAACTAGCTCATGCATTTGTTACTAATGCAGTTCCTTATTATGAGTATATCCAATATAGAGCAAGTGAATTCACAGGAATTGGTCACATTTATCCATTTTCAAATGTTGACATTTATATTCACTTTCTAGAGAAATATTGCTACGCTTCATGAAATTTTCAGCTTCTACATTCACACCAATCCTATCATTACCCTCAGGTAGTTGTTAATATGATGCAGAAGTCATAGACGAATCAGTGACTGCAAGCTGTCTAGTCCATTGATCAGCAAGGCAGCCCTGAACAATAACATTCCTTCACCGTGCTTACAGTTCCGGTCTAGGGTATTATACACCTGAAAACCTGTTTTTGCCACTTGTCCGCAGCAAACATGTCTACTGTTACAAACTTGCCTGCTGTTTATGTCACCGGCAAGCTGCAGTTTTGTTGTAATGTTTTCTTTTTCCTGGTATGTCTAGAATGCTGATTAAATTTGTGAAACCTCTTTCTTATTGTGAATGCGTACATTTTGATGCCAGTTGGAATGTAATTTTGAAGTTCATAGTGACTTTTTTTTTCATCAAGCAATCTGCTTTTGGTCTAAATTTACTCAGACAGCCAGTTCTGGATAAATTCCAGTTTGACATATATGCTACTTGTACAGGATCTTCCTTGTAGTGGAATGATTTATTTAAATTGAAGAGTTCTTTAGACCCTGATATCACAACACCACACACTTACACAGCAAAGAGGACACCAGACCTAGGGGTTTTAATGAGTCAGTTGTTGACTTCATGGAGAAAAGGAAGATTCTTTTTGGAACAGGAAGGAGAAGTGATACTGACTTCTTACTCTTTGTCTATTGTTTCCAACTGTGAAAACTTTTTACAATGTGTTGCTCATGTGGATGGTATACTGAATGTCATAGTGAGCTTTGGGATTTCAGTAAAAATATCATTTTGGGGAAAAAAAGGGGTTAGCACTGTGATAGACTGGCAACCTGCAGCAGGATGAAAGCGGTTACAGACAATACATGAATTAATAAAGATTAGTATTAATATGTAAAATATTAATATATATATATTAAATGTGTATGTAAAATATACACACGAATCAAGTATTAATTAAGTATCCCACTAATGAAGAATTATTATGTTAAATATTAAAACTAGCATCTACCCAGTACCAGTGAGATGGGCGACCAATTTTGCCGTACATAACGATGAGAGGGATATGGGGGTGTGGAGACACCACTACTGTATAGGAATTTGAGTTGATATCCCACACTGATGTTTACATGCTGATAAACAGACCATTACATGGTACTACACACAGATTAGAGAGTTCATTGTCAATGTAACAGTCATTAACTCTGTGGTTGCATGAATGTGTCTGCATACCATAGACAGACTCACATTCACACACACACACACACACACCCACACACACACACACACACACACAAAGACAAACACTTAACACATCTATGTTCAGCTCTCTCCCAACAGGAAGTAGTCATAGATGGAAAGGTCAGAGATCCCTCCTCAGAGGGCATATCAGGATGTGGTGGTGTATGTATTGCTCACAGTATGAACTGTTTTCTCGCCCAGCCACAAGGAAATTGATTTCTCCTTTTCAGTATATACATACAGTACACACACAGTGAAAACCAGATCTTTCACGCAGAGAATCTGTGTTATTGTATAGACTATAAAAACAGCAGGTAAAAGTTTATCATGCCCAGGAACTCCTGCAGGGACTTTGAAGTGGGCGGCACAAACCTGACTATGCTTGCTAAGTTGCTCAAACAGATTTCTCCTTAAAAAGCATCTAAAAAGCATGATCAGTTCCATTTTTTTTTTCAGCTGTTAACAGATGTGAGCAGATGAGGAGCTTTGAGGTGGCTCTCAACCCTGGCTGCAGCAGACATGCCAAAAGGTTGCCAGCAGCAGGCTGCTAGTAATAATTAATTCATTCATTCATCTTCTGTAACGGCTTGACCTGTGAAGGGTCAAACAACCATTCACACTCACATGCACACCTATGGCCAGTATAGAATCACCAATTAACCTAATGAGCATGTCTCTGGGCGGTGGGAGGAAGCTGGTGTAACCGGAGAGAACCCACGCAGACAGAGGGAGAACATGCAAACTCCACACAGAAAGGCCCCAGTGCTGTGAGGCATCAGTATTAACCACCACACCACTGTGCCGCCCACTAGTAATAATATCTTGTATAATTCTTGGTGATATCTCATAATGCAAACTGCATCTCCTTCTGAATGAAACTACGGTTAAAGAGTCCCTGAACTCAAGCAGACTGAGAGAACTAACTATGTCAGTTATTATTTTCATGAAGCTCTATCCCCAGACACATCCTACAGACAAATGTCAAGTGACCAGTGTAGAAATTTCAGGCAAGCAGAGAGGGGCAATTTCTCTCTGTTAATGTCCCAGAGTAGCAAGTGATTGAAAACATCATTATTACAACAGCAACACTAGCCTGCTGGCTTACACCAACAAAAACCCTAAACCCATAAAGAGACCAACACAGACGGGGATAACACATAACAGTTTGTAGAATGAAAGCCAAAGTTCTGGCTATGGTGAATTATGTCCCTAGAACCCACTACACAACTAGACTTTAACTCTAAGACTTTAACACTTTTGAAACTGATTTATTTCTCCTGATGGAACGTCAGTGCTGGACAGTTAATACTATGAAAAAGACCATGTTATTGTCTACCTGGTTTAAAGCTAATGTAGCCTTTTAACTGTTAAACTGTTCTTCAGGTTGGCTAATAGGGAGGTACTGGTATACACAACTCAACAGAGGGCTCTGTTCATAATACTCCTGTATGTATCGTCTGATCATGAATGGACACTTCCCAATACAGCAGGACAACTTCTTGTCAGAGAGACACCAGAACAGCTTATGAAACAAGTAACCTCTCACCTAAAATGGACTTAAATAATTGAATAGACACAGTGACTGTACAAAGCATCTGGTGGTAAGCACATATTCCTGTCAGTCAGTGCATTCCTCTGATTGAGGACAGCTAATTTGATTTTCTTTATAGACTTGAACTACTGTATCAGTGCCCTGTATCAGGTTTCTGACTGAGCTATACACCGAAGTAAAGACCTCACCACGACTCCTCTTTATTTAATTTCATTACAGAGACATATGTTGGTTTTGGAATTCTTTGTGGGAATTTCATTTCTGCAGAAAGAAGGCAAAAAACAAAACCCTGAGTAACTTGTAACTTTCTTCTTCTAAACTCAAAACCAAATATGCATTTGCATCCTAAGGACCAACAATGTAAAATCCTTTATTTTACATACAAGACTCTTAATGGCCAAGCCCCATCCCATCTTAAAGAGCTCATACTGCCCCAACGTGCATACTTCTCTTGCTTGCAATACCTCATATATTTGTACATTACTCCAGCCAACTCACGTGCAATAGAATTACTGTTGTCAGTTTAATTTCCCTACGATCGATCCCCATGCATCACCTAGAATCACGTGCTCATGTTTATATGATCCGTTTTATCAAGATGCATGTATGATTGCCTCTTGCTGCTTCTGCTGCTCTCTTCACCTCCTCCCATTTTCTCTCTTCTCTTTCTGTCTCCGTACTCAGCAGATGGGTCCCTCCGTATGAGCTGGGTTCTGCTCAAGGTTTCGTCCTGTTAAAAATTTGTTTTTCCTTGTGGTGGGGGCAACATTTCAGCTGTCTCTCTCTCTCTCTCTCTCTCTCTCTCTCTAGCTCCAGTGATGACTGTCCAAAAAATAGTTGAAAAAGACCTTGGGCAAGGTTCTTGTAAATCAGTGTAACATAACCCTAATACATTTCTAACTAGGACTTCAGATAAGAAAATAACCTGAATTTAGATTTTCAAATACTTTTATCAATTTGCCTCTAACAAGCTCAGTTATGTCTGATGGTAGCTATTTATAATGCCTACTGTAAATTATTTATTGATACTGCTTGGAGGACATGCAACACCTTCACTTCTAGCACCTTGGCATGATCATATCTGTGTCTTTGACATAAAGTTTTCAGTGGGTGGCTGGTGCCAATCTAGGCAAAATTGCTGATTGTATATATGGCCATGATTGAGCACCATCGCGTTAGATATATCAGTGCTGTTTTTAGGAGACGTCATTCCCTTTGATAATGTTTTTAGTTATACCACCTCCAAATGCAGTGTTTAGACTTGGCAGTTAACTGCTTTTGAAGTCTTAAAGCTTGACGGTCATGGCTAATGTTGAGTTTCTCATGTTCATATGGGTGGATTAAGAAACGTCTGTAGCCATAACACTTACCACGCATGCTTTTCTCAGACTTATTCCTATAATCTGTCTCCTTTTCCCTCCCATGGACCCTGTAGGTTGCTGGGCCTTTGCTCGGCATACAGAAGCTATTAGTTTGCTGTGTCTGCTCCACAGATATATGCATGTTCTTCCCTCTCTTATGCATAACTTCCTGACTCTCTCTACAGATTCTATTTATATTTCCGCTTCTTTAGTCTTTTGTGCTGCTAAACAAAAGGCTACTGTCAATTTAAAGTACAAGCAAATCATCCAATACTGATAAAACCTTAAGAATTAATGCTCAACTATTTTTGTGATGGATACAAGTCTAGTTTAAGTAGAAAGTGAGATTGCTCCCTCACAATGATTCAGTCTTCAACTGATGAAAATGTCTTCAACTCAAAATGTGGCAAAAAGCACAAAGAAGCGACATGACTGAAACATGATCATCTTAATATGTTTAGTTAAAACTGTAATCTATAGTATTTTGGTGAGACAAATATATATATGTAAAGTAATTACTTTTCAACAGGTCATCATTTCTTTTAGATAACAAGTTCTGGGCACCACAGTCATCATATTCTGTCTGTTACGCCTTGACAGTCATGTGCTCGATATTACCTAATGTCCCAGGCAAACATGGATGCTGCCCCAAATTTTAGTACAAATCTGAATAAACAAAGTATATTATGCTGCAGCCCCTCGGCCCTGTTTATTATACGTATGTTTTTATATATAAAAAATATGTTGCTTTGATGAACAATCGAACTAGTCACTTCAGTCACTGCTCTACAGTAGTCATAAACCCAACCACACCAGTGTTAAGAGGAATTACAGTCTGACCACAGAGTAAAGTGGTCTGTGGCCTCCCTCATTTCTCTCCCTACATTTCCTTCATCCATTTAGTTTGATTGAAAATCTGTCCTACGCCACAAACTAGAATTGAGCAGCAATGGAATTACAACATAGATCTGGTATCTTACTATGGACTCGTTGCCTTTGGTGCCGATGAAGTCCACATCCAGGTTCTTCTCCTCACCAGGGACTGGCAGGTAGTTGTCAATCCTCCTCATTATTGCGAGCTCTTCCTGCTGTGGGCCGCCTGAATGCTCACACGAGCAGAAGGGAGGAGGACCTATAAGAGGAACACGAGAGATGGAGTTGATATTTGGCTTACAAAAGACCTTTATCCCAATAGGGTACTTCACAAAACCAACCCAGATAGTCTTTCAAAGCGGAACTGATGTGCTGTCATTGGTTCAAACTGCTACACCACATACACAGGCTGATTGTTGTTCTTTTACAGTATAATAATCCTCAGTTTTTTGTGACCATTAACAGTAGACGTAATGGAAATCTTAAAGGAGATCCCTTCTTCACTCGACTACGTTGTTTATTATGAGCTGTACCTACGCTAGTATCTAATGTACTGAAAATAATATGGCTATGTTCAGTCCAGATGTCACATGATGTGTTCCATTTCATAACTGTAATCAAGCAACTAATAGTCAGTAGCTTATTCTCCTGAGGGAGAAGATTGTCTTGTTGTAATGAAGTTCAGACCAGAGAGGACATTTATCAGTCAAGACAAAGTAATAAGCTCAACACACGTAAGTATCTGAGCGAGAAGAACAGAGCCTAATAGCCCCATCGAATCCCAAAGCAGATATTATTTTCCAACACATACAACTACTAGATATTGTTCATTAATGAAGGCTCAAGAGGAAGCAGGGAATACAGCTGAAATGATTTGGTTTTAACAGTTTACAAAGGTCAATACCATTTGATATTCTCAATGATCAAGTATGTGGTGACAATCAAAGAGACAGGTATCGCTTTGAGGACAACCCCTGCTGCAGTTAATGCAGTGTTGCATGAGTGTAGAAATAACTTATTGCTTCAATAACATCATGGATATGTGCACCGGATTCAGGATCATTCATCTGAGACAGGTTGTGGTTAGTTTAGCTTAGCACAGAGACTGGAAAATAGCTAGTCTGGCTCTGAAAAATACACCCAAGCACATATATAGCGAACATATTTATTTAACCTGTCCAAATAATAATAAATTTAAAAAAAATGTTCGGTTTATCCGTGATATAGTGCATTGGAATTATTTATAGAGAACAACAGTTTATCCATCCAAAAAACACAGAGCACAGGTCTTCGTATGCCCATTGTGCCACACTAAAAAACAAAACAAAAACTAATTAATAAGTAACTTGCTAATGCCAACTAATAATCAATATATTAATGATTTGAAAAATAACTGCAGCCCTAATACATATGTACTCTATGGTATATAATACATATCTACCACTAATGTCCCAGTGCCACTGGAAGTCAAACATTTGCAGCCTATATAGAACCTGACACATTCTGATCAGGTTTAGACAAACACAGCAATGTTGCTTGAATGGTGCTTTGCAGCACAGATGGACAATGGATATATAATGAAAGCAATCCAGGATTTGTTTAAGTGTTGAAGAAGTGCAATTTTTCGCTGCAAGCAAGCAAGCAGGTACTCTGAACCAACATCTGAAGATAGCTGCAGTAAATGACTGGAAAAATAACCACAAGTCAAGAAACCTACGCACATGCTCCAGACGTCTGGCAGTTATTGCCTGCAAAGGATTCTCAACAGAGCATTTCATATGTGATCAGATTCATTTGTGTACTTCTGTGTTATTTGAGCCCCTAAAAATAGGGGGATGTGAATAAAAGATTCATCCTTGTCATTTAGATCTGTCTGTCAGTCCATATGTTTACTCCCTAATACATTGTCTCCACTAATTATGAAGTAGTTTCTTAATTGCTCCACTCTGTTCACCAACCAACTCTGAAGCAATATCAGTGGTTATCACCACAGTTGCCGGATTTGAGGTTGGTGAAGTTCTAAGAGTGGCCTCAGTATTACTGTTAATATAAAATATTGATTAGTGAAGCTCAAAGACATTTTTAATTGATTTAATGATGGCAGCAGCCATTCCCAGCAGGATGCAGCCTGACACAGACACACACATACAGAAGGAACAACTCTGTGCAACTCTGTGGAACAACTAAAAAAACATGAAGAACAGCACAAGGTGTTGACCTGGCTTCCAAATTCACTAGATCCCAAACTGATCAAGTATCTGTGGGATGATCCACAGAGGCCCCTCCCCTCAACCCATAGGACCCAAAGGCCCCCACTAACAACATCGTGTTACCAGACACCACAGGACACCCTCAGAAGGCCCATGTCCATTCTCTGATGAGTCACAACTGTTTTGGAGGCACAAGGGAGACCTACACAATATTAGGTCATAATCTTATGCCTGATTGGTGTATCTCCTGTTCCAAAATGCGTCCTGAAATGGACTGAAACCACAGATTATCAGCCTAAACCATACAGTGTGGTAATGCTATAAAGTATAGAGTACAAGCAACTTTGTTAAGTGGTTAAAATGCAAAAAAAAAAAAATAAAAAACAGTTTAAACACACTACCACACCTGTGCTGTTTAAAGCTTCACTAGACAGCGTTAGATCACAGTAGCTACAAATAGCAATTAGATGTGTCTTGGGAAGAAAAGTGAGGAAACACAATATCCAGCAGAAGTTATGACTGTTTATTGCCTGACAGATTGCCTGACAAAAAAAAATAATAATTAGAAATGTGAACAAGAACAGCTTCACTGGGACAAAACTACCAGTTTAATGTAAAGAATGTGTGAGCACAGACATTGAAACAAAAGCAAACAGATGTAATGACTAATAAATAGACAGGATGCCCTGGAGCACAAATGGCTTGCTAGCTTAACAACATAACAACTGTTTTTTCAAAAATCGCACAGCAGTTGCTGTCTTTAAATTGTAGGTAGGGTGATTTTGTCAACAATGTCACAGTTATCAAATCTGGAGTTTACGTGCAGTCTTAGTTTGCTGCATTTCAGTCAGTATTTCACACTTGGTCTGTTGTTGGCCTATATTAAAACAGTATACTATATCTGAGCACGGACATTAGGAGAGATGAAAAACAGAGGTAAAGGGCTGACAAAGAGCAGAGTAACAGAGGTGGCGCGATGGCAGATAAGGAAGACATGAATGTTACCTTGTATATTGGTTTCAAATTGTGCAATGACAGTCCTGACAGTCCACTTTCAAGGTACAATTTCGGAATATAGACCATGAGCATTCCTCCCTGGACTGAGCAATTTGATTCTGTACAATTAGCAAAGAACACTTGATTCTTGCTGTCAGAACTGGTACAAAGTATACACGGTAATGACAGGGATTTCTAAAGCTGCTAAAATATTCCACTGACAAGAAGAAGACATGAAGTGTGAAACACACGTTGCCATGCACCAGGACCACAGAGGGGTGGTTTACACTGAACAGCCCATTACAGCAATGTGAACTGATGTCACTGTGGGTTTTTCACCACTCTGTGGTAATCAATTCCAGCTGATCCCATATTCATGAGAAATACATCTTAATGTGATGGCTCTTCGTTGGCAAAGATGGAATAGAGTGCCAAACCAGTTAGCCAATGGAAGCACATGGGCCTTTAATGTGGACAAATGTTACAATAACTATCAGAGTCTACTACACGTAGAATCACTTCTGAGCTAAAATACATATAAGTGGTTATTCTGTGTTAACATTTACAGGAATCAAATGATTGTGTAAGGACTAGAGCATAGTTTCTCTCATCCCTATGGAGCTTTGGTTGTGAAGTCCACAATTTCACCATATAGGTGGTGGCTACTTTCAACAGCAGAGGCAAAAAAAAACAAACAAACAAAAAAAACACTGCACGCTACCCACTGCACCAAGACAGGGGAGATATTAGCTGGTGGACATAGTACAACACTCAGTAGCTGAAAACCCAGACATTTTCCTCAGAAGTTGGGTTAGGGTTGGGGGAACCTGGGCGGGGCACATTCACCATGGCAGCTTGACAAGCTGATCCTCTATTCTGGTGCCCAGAAAATAAGTTAACGCACTTTAAGCATGGGTGGTTTTTCCATGAGATGCTTCACCAGAGGGAGGATATTTATTTTTATTTTTTACCACATTTAACCACAGGGTTCAACTAGCAGTTAGTGATGGTCAGTGTTTTAGACCGCCTTGCTGGTCTGCCCCCTTTGGGACAATTTTAATATGGTTGCGAACGGCCCAGATGGCTCTCTTAGACAGAAGACACTACATTGCCATTTGAATGAGTTCCAGGAGTGCCTGCTCTGACATGCTTTTATCACATGTACTCTGTTTATCACAGTCAGTTAGCGATCAAGACATTCCTGTGAAACGCAGTGTGTCAGGAATGTCTGAATGCACGAACCATGTTTGTCATGAAAAAGAAACTTATTCAGGAACAGGCCAAACCTCACTGAGAGGGTAACACGTCATTGCTCTGAAAGAGAGAGAGCGAGTAATAAAATTGAAATAGTGACTTTTGTGATTGCACCTTGTACAATACTGTAAGTTCAAGGGTTGAATTGTAAATGTTTCAATTCATTGCACATTACCAAACAGCGACCAACCAGTGTCACTCACTGCTCTTTAAATTAGATTTGCTGCGCCTAAAATGAAAATGATGTGGTGTACTGAATCTGACTGTGAGGTGTCCTATTATTTTTATGAATACTAGCAGTAGTTGCTTTTACATCCAGAGGTCCTCAACTGATGAATGACAGCAATAGTCTTTACTTGAGGCACCGATGTGCAAATTGACCGGCAAAAGCCAACTATTGCAATGTGACAATGTTTAGTTAGCCTGTTATTAATTTACCCATCAAGTGGGTAACCACATGCACCATTTAAACGTTGCCCAACATTGCCTGCATTGCCTCCCTGAGGAATGTGGCAGGAGCCGCTACTGACTGAAAGCATCTGAGAATAATAAAAATGATCTGAGGCTGAAGGAAATCGACTCCATATCAGTCAAGAAGTTATAGGTCTATATATAAAGCATCTGAACTACACTTGTCAAGGCACGCTTTGGATGCAACATGTGGCAGAGCAACATGGGTTATTAGTATGAGAAAATTATTCAAACATTCCAGGAGAAGGAGGTAGTAACCATGACAGTCAAATGCACACGAACTAAAAGCTACGTGAACAGGAGCAGCGCTGGCGTGGGGGATTTTACGTGCGCTACTGTATCCGTGCGCACATGTGCCTCATAATAAGAACCACAATTTAACTAAATCAGCCAGAGGCAGAGGTATTTTTATTTTATTTTACTTGATACTAAGTCATCCACAGCAGCACTGCCACTAACACGTCCCGTCATTCCATGGAAAATGTGGAAAGAATTGTCTTACCGAGCTCCTCTGCGCAATCATGGTGATTGAAGCCCTCGGCCGGCTCATCGTGCCGCTCCATTAGGGTTAACGAAGGCGCTCAGGTTTCCTACAGAGAGACTAACTAAATCGACAAAGCCGCCTCTCTCTGCGGCCGCATCCAGTCCAGTCGCGCTGTTGCATGGAGACGCTCGGCGAATTATAGACCACTGGCAAACGGTGCCCTGAGAGAATTACTTCAAAACAAATAATGCGTCCAACAGAAGCGGCTGCGCTCACCAAGAGTCTCCTATTAGTCTGAATTAGATGATGGAGGTGTCATGAATCATGCCTATATGACATTATCTGTCAGGGAGAGACTACTAAAACGCATCTCCTCCATGTGTGAGTGAGGACGTCCTCTGTTTCCAGGAGATGGTCCACTCACGCACAACAGAGCGATAACTCGCGGGGAAGCTCTGCAAAAATCGTGCCATAACGGGCAAAAAATATGCTGCGTTCAAATCCAACAGGAAAACACGGACACGTGGGCTCCGCACATTTGTCCACGTTTAATCTCGGTTTTAAGACTATTGGTCTGAACATTCAGCTAGTTATTCCTTGCAGAGTTTGAGACTGAAATGTTAATTATAGTAACTAAAAACAACACCTTAGTAAAAGATTTATTTATTTTTTTGGTTTTATTTTTAAATAACAATCAAAGTGAGGAGCAGAAGCTTGCCTAATCAGAGCTTTTGGTCGGACACGCTATTTAAGATTGATGTGTGGTCTTTAGTCTGCCCACATGCTTTGGTCTGCAGTCTGTATGAAACGACTTAAACATATCTTACGTCTTGTTTGTGTATCTCAACTCCAGTCAAAGAGATAAACATTCAGGTTGTTTAACATGTAGACTACTGGTTTGAGAAGTCCTCACCTGCCATTACCAAGTGTTACTAATAGCTTAATATTTCCTCTATATTTTATTTATTTATGTATTATTTCTTGTGTTTCACGAAACAATGGTGAATTTGGTGATTTTGTTTTAATCATGGTGTGTGTTTGAGGATTCTGGAAATAGCCTGCAATGTTAACCCATTGCACCAATGGAGAAATCGTTAATGGGTGACAGAACTTCAGACTGGCCTACTTGGTTAAGACTTGACATGAGTTTGACTCTGAAGTCAGAAGGGAGAACAGAGTAGGCCTAAGGCCATTCTATAATTGAAACAGCAGCATATTTCTGCTCTGGATAACACACAATCCTGCTATTTACTGTACTTGATCAGCTGTGTTTTGAATGGGATCAGTACATGGGCACTGAAGATGTTTCACAAGAACACAAGTACAGACAAGAACGGATGTTGATGAACGCCCAAGATCTAGAGCTAAGTAGTGGCTCGGTGTAGCCTACCTCATTTGCATCTATTCAAGGATGTAATATGCCCGATGGGGGCTACTTTGTGTACGGATATATTCACTAAACAGTGGTTGTCATGACAAAATATGAAAAGCAGAACATTAAAATGAGGTCAGGAGAAACACACTTCCAGTCGCTTTAACGCTGTGACTTGTAGGCGTTGCTATTTCCTATGAAACGCGAACGCAACATCGCTCTCCTGCTCCAGCATCACTGCGCCAGCTGGTGCCGCCTACTCGTGCTGGGGTCTTCCCGTAGGCGCGAGGTGACTGATGTAGTGGTCTCACAGCGTGATCACAGTGCGCAGTAGCATCTCCTGAAGTACGCTGTCTTGAATTGACACAAACACTTGAGGGTCAGTTTGTCCGATTGAGCCCCAATAAACTACTTCACTGAGGAGTTTGAATGGAAGACATCCCCAAGCCACAACATGCCCTAAGCACCTGCATTCATCTTCCCCTGTGCCTCAAAACAACAACAAAAACAATGGCCAAAAGTAAACGTTTTCCTCAGTAACTGGATCCCTCCTCTTTATCTGCACAGTTATTTGTTACATTGCAGGGCGCCTGCAGTCACTGAGGACTGGTTAGATGAGAACCGGACCTCACGGGGGAAGATATATGTATATATATAGGGGCACGGGGGATTATAACCTACTTAATAATAATAATAATAATAATAATAATATTAATAATATGCATCAACCAATAGGCTGTTCGCTCCAACACACGGGGAACCTTCTCTCTCAAACAACGCGCCTAATAAATATTGAATTATCTCCTACACTCCTCATTTTTGACAAAACTACTAGAGGAGCCAACTGTGAGTGGGACTATTAGCCTAGTGCAACGAAGTCATTGAAACCTGAGACGTCGTATTCATGCAAAGGAGAAAAACGCAGCTGCAATCTGTAAACTGAAAAGCTTAATGTCAGACGAGTAAATAGAGGGCTTGTTAAAAGAACAACCGAGCGGAGGACAATAAAATGCCATTTACCTTGTCTCCGGAATTAAAGAGAATCGTTTTGCAGAAAGAAAACTCCTTTATTGGTGAGCCCCCTTGACACTTCCCATTCACCTGTGCTGGAATAGGGTGGAGGAGGAAATGCTCCTCGTCTCAGGTAGACTCTCCTCCCACACACACAGGCACCGGGAGAACGGTAGGTCATTGGCTGGTTAAGCTCAGGTAGAGTACGGGACTCCTTAAAGACCAGAAGCTCAAAGGGATTGCACCATAAAAGGAGCAAGGACGGTATGCACCTTGTAAGATGTTGCACTGTGTGACGCCGCGTTTGACTGGCGGGTTGATTGACAGCACATTCTCACATGGATTGAGACTGCGGCGTTTCAGGGAAGCAGACTGGAAGTCTCCCCACGCGTGGTAGACTTTTCCAAACAGGCATGTGTGGACTTGCAGTAGACTGCTGGGTTATTTTCCACTTCAAAAACAGACCCCCACCCCTGAACCCAGGCAAAGAGACAGGAAGAACACAGCTCAGACACATGTGAAATAATTGTGTTGCCTGTGATTGTCTTGCATTAAGAACATGCCGGAGATGAATACATGCAAGCTTTCCAGACTAATGTTGAAAGAGCACTTTTTATGCAAAGTGTGGCTTTGTCCGCCAGCTGTCAGCTGAGGGCAGTCTTACAGCTACCTGCCCCCCAGTAGTTTTCCTGTTTAGAAATGCGGAAATTTTACACTTAGTTCCACCTAGGTTGTGTGATGAAAACCTCATTCCAAGCTGAGATGGTGAACAGTGATATGAGTATAATGGGCATCCAGTGCAGACAGATTACAGGAGTAATATTGAACAAACATGATTGCATCGAGTGAGTCGACACACCCATGACACTGTATACTGGGTGTGCTCGTATGCAGAAACTGTAGTCTTATGTGGATCACTGCAGCCTATTTATCATATAAGACACTAATTGACAACCAACTGACTGGAAATGTCTGGTGACTGCACCTTTACCAGTAGCAGTAGCAGTAGCAGCACTAGTAGGCCGACTAGCAGTACTGCAGTAGGAAGCAGTAGTAGGCAGTTGGTAGTTGTAGCAGCTGTAGTGGCAGCAGCAGCACTTTGCATGGAAGATCTATCAGATCATACCTGTGTGTGCAGATTCAGAACATTTTAGTAGCGCTGTACCAGAAGCTGTTAACATCTGGTGTAGAGATGTCTAAAGAGTGTGGAATTTTACAGGAATTCACTGACAGAGAGGGATTATATAGGGGAGGTGGTTCATGTGTGGATAGGTGTGTCTCGCTGCTTGCCTGAATGCATTCAGAGCAAACCGATGCATACCCATCCATGTAGTGCTGACTCATCCACAATGCCTTTCAGAAAGTAACCTGATCTGACCTACACTAGCAGGAAAGTTTGAATACACAAAGGGAAAGTGTGTTGTGAGATCAGCGTTTCAATCTGCTGTGGAACCTGTTTGGTTTTTCTTCACATGCTGGCAAATGAAAACTGCCCCTTGCAATTTTTTTTTTTTCCAAATGAGTGTCAACATGGATACTGATGGGAAACTGTTGGTAGAAATTCAAGACTTCACAATACTGTTCAGACATGTTGTACAAATTGCTTAAGTAGTGTGAACACGCATGTGTGCTGGCTACCCTGGCGGACCGCCCACCGAATGGACATTATGTTGCATGAATGGAGTTTTGCCTCTTTCAGTCATTCAGAAAAATACACTTCTGCGTTGAAGTGTCTCAAGAAAAGTCAAAAGCACTATACTTGGGATAGCCTTTTGATATCCTTTATCCTTGTAACTGTTACATGACTAACAAGTACAAACAGCACAGCAGTCATATTAACAATGTGCAATTTGCATATAGAGTGCCAAACTGTGATTTGATCTCAAGTGGCGAATCGAGGTGCATCCGGGGATGCGTCTTAATACCAGGGGTGAAAACATGTTTTAAAGCTGGCCTGTCGCAATGGGATCACTCAGGATGCCACCATCAACAGATCGCATCAAAGTAGTATCTGCTGGAGTATTTGAATGTCACAATAAACTTGTAAATCACCTACTCAGACGTATTCCGCACATGGTCTTGAAAGTCTGAGTAGGGTGTGGTCGGAAGGAAGGGCATAGTTCATTTGCATAAGATTAGTCCACCTATTGTGTTTCTCACAAACACCAGTACATAGCTCCGGGTGTTGTTTTACACAGCCCACACCCAAACCTTTTTGAAGACTCACCATGCAGATCAGGAGAGAAAGACCTGGCATCAGACAATATATTATTTGGTGGAATACTGTGTGTGGGAGAGTTCTCTCAAAATGCTCTACACACTCACGTGTTTATTTAACATTTTTACAATATTTTAAAGAAAAAAAACCATTAAAACAAAGATATCAATAGAAATAGAAGTGGCAATAAGAAAATGCAGGAAATTCAAAAATTACAAATGTACATTCTGTGTACAGGGATGCTACTGTTACAGTGAATAGCACACTTGTAGGATGTCACATCTCTGTACAGCCTCTGCATGTGTTTATGTCCCAAACATGCATATTTTCTTTGAACGTCATTTGTCATGCATTGGTCTTCAGATGCTTCTCACACCTTTGCTTCAGGGGTACCTCCACCTGCCTCGGTGCTCGCTGCAGCTGGTTTAATTCCTCCTGTTTCATTCAGCCAAAAGGTCATCCGTATTTACTCCAAATGTAGTTCATTTACCATTCCAGTATATACAACGCACATGACATTTAACAGCATAGTCTCTACAAGAAGCTTTTCTTGTCAGCCGCTTCAATCGACAATGTTAGGTTCAACTTAACAAGACACTGTGATGGGATTTCAGAATCACTCAACCAGAATACAGACAGTATATTGACACCACTGATGACTGCGCAGTGGTGTCAATAAAAACTGTAATTAGCCTAGGAATCACCTATATGTGGCCAGGCAGTGTGACATTCAACAACCCCAACCAATACTACTCTGATGCTGATGTGGTGTATATATGATTATCACAGAGGTGAGTGGTTTTATAAAAGGGCACATACCCAATCTTTAAACCTGCTGCCAAGACAACGGCATCCAATGTTGTCAAAAAAAATGTTTTCATTTGCTTCATAGCCTAAAACATCTGGAACAGTTAAAGCCAAATTCACTACGCGTCTGTAACAATTTATATCCCAATTTCTGTGTCGTCAGAGGGCCATTTATAAGAAAACATACTACATACTTAGGCTGAATGTGTGTCTTTCCCAACATCCCTCCCATTCACTTTCCTCTGTGGACTCACAACTTCACACCACAGAACAAACTGTGTTCTTGATATCTGGCAAAATATGTGCAGATGGGGAAATTTTATTTTATCATTCAATGGTTTTGAGATAAACTAAACTATCATAGGCCTGTCATAGCTGACTCCTAACCCTTAATGCATTTCTCAACATCTTACAAGAAATATTAAATCCTAATGGTGAGAGGTATTCAGAACAATCATGCATTACTGACAACATAGCCAGTCATGTATTCTTCTGTATAGGTTCAGCCTGTGAACGGTTAAAGTTTGAATTTACTGTGCATCCTTGTCTTTGTCAGAGGTGGAACTAAAGTTGGTGGAAGGAAATAGGAAATATTTTGAGGGACTGCTACAATGTTAACCCAGGCCCTCACCGGAAAATCAGCGATAGATGTATCAGTGTATCACCTTCTACAATATCTGCACTTGACCGCTATGTAATTATTAAGGTTAGGAAATTGTTGTGATTACGGCAAGTACGTATAAAGTAGCATGTGACAGTTAACTCATTTAGGCTAAGAAGAGAGGCACAGTTTGAGTTAGAACAGTAAGAAGGCGCCCCAGTTCATTCAGATCTGAACCGTTGGACAAGAAACACATCATTGAGTGTCACTTACACATCCTGAGGAGACTGTTAGCTGTGATGTCCATCCACTGTGAAACTGTGTTATTGTCAGTTTGGAGTGGAATTGTGATGGACATTTTCACAATGGTTTCCAGACACATGTAGTCAAATGAAAAACAAAAATATGTTCTTTAAGTGAGAAAAATAAACTCCAGACTCAAGAGATCCGTTATAAATAAGCAATATTTTATTTAGAAAATTAAGAAAAAATGTCAAATATTCTCTATATTCTCTATAAATATAGTCTATTGTAGTAGTGTTATTGGTATTGATTGTGACAGATCTACACCCAATCCAGTGTACTTTACAATGTACATTCACACACAAACTTCATTGGCAGCAAGTAGTCTTATATTTGGTTGTGTAATAATGCATTTGATAATGTATAAATCTAAGTTTTCATATTTATGTTTATTTCATTCAAAAACAGTATTTGTACAGTATGTGGGTATAATTGTGCCACGTTTACAATGAGACGAGCCAACAGTGAAAGTCCTGTACGCACTAATCATTTTCATCTTGGCTTTCTGAGGAAATTCACACCAGTGAGGAAATCACTGTGATACAGGTAAATCTGGCCTGTTCGGAAATGCTCTCCACTAATAGACAAATAAACATTTATTGTGATCCTTCTCAGAAGATAATTAAATAGTCATTACATCAGTATGCACCCGCTGCAAGCTTTTATTATCACAGTGCTTTATGTTTCAGAAGCAAACCTACTGGTTACTGACATCTTCAGTTAAAGAATATTGATAAACTGCAGAGCTGAAATTCAGAAAATGGGACCCTCTGCTTACTGCTTGGCTTTTAAAGCGTGATGATGCCTTGAAACCTTGAAGAACAGAGAACTCATGAATGCGAAAAAAGAATTTTGAGGCAGGGCTCATGGGATTATATCTGTTGAGACACAAATACAGTAACTTATAACATGTTATTATGGTGAATGGTAAAGCTGATGAGTGTTGACAAGTGAAATCCAATGATCGAAAGGCATGCGTGTCAGAAAATCTAGGAAACATTAGCAACCTACTGACAGAAACAGAACGACTGTGTGGGGGAGAGAAATGAACACTAATCCTGCTGCTGATTGTCTTGAACTACCATTTCCTATCCAAAGAACAGACTTCCCAAAAGCTGCAACACTGCAGTTTCTGTGACATGAAGCAGCCAGTGACTATAAAACGATCTGTGCTCCTTTGTGTGTAAATCACATGTTCACATGAAACTGGCTCTTCGAGTTATGTTGCAATGTTGTGGGTAATTTACACAGGTGTGGGGTTGTGGCGTAAGACTTTGGCAATGTGAACAAAGACAAGATCATTCTGGAAAACTCTGACATGCATCACTGCAGCTTCCTCACAGCCGATAGGCTGAACTCACCTTCTCACCACGAGTAAACATTTGTCACCTTAGTGACAGGTACACCAGAACTTTTGCAGTTTAGAGTTAAAGCCTTACTCTTAGTTTCTCACATGCAAACTGGAAAAATCTAAAAAAAAATATTCGGGTTGTTATTGCCTTTCACCCACCTTGTCCTTGTTCAGACTTTTTGCCTGAATTCTTTAGATTTCTATCTCGTTTAAAGTTAGTGCAGGTAAAGTAATTAGAATGGGTGAGTTTAACATTCATGTAGATGTTGACAGTGACAGCCATGTAACTCAATATTAGACTCAAGTAGCTTCACAGAATGTATTTCCTCAAAACCCTCTTACGTCTGGCCATTTCCTGATAACGTTTGCATTACACTGTAAAGCAATTTGAAAGAAATATCATTACATATCTATTTGATGAAGTAGCTAAATTAAAGGAAGTAATTTGCTGACTACTTAATGCAGTGCAGCCAGAATAAGGACTACTCTCAACACAAAAAAAGAAAAAGTATATATTCTTTTTCAGTGGGTCCACTGTATAAGGTCACGATATACGGTTTTATATCCCATTTGTGTCATTATCTTGGTAGTCCTTATTTCCTTAGTTGCCATATTTAGCATCAGTGTGAACAGGGCCGAGGTCAAGCAGCCCTCCTCACACCAGCGTCCCCAGCAAAAATAACTCCTCAACTGTTTCCCATGCACCATACTTTCAACTTCCTGTTGTCTCTTCATTTCTCCAAATACACACTCTCTATCTCTCAGCCTTTTTCCCTCTCACACACGCACACACACATAGCTACACACACTTCCTGTCATGACAAAGCTGAAATTAAAACAGCCTGTTAGTTTGGACCCCTCCGCAGCAGACAGTGAGATTAGGAACATTTTCTCACAGTCTTACACATATGTGCGTGTGTGTGGGTGTGTGTGGGTGTGTGTGTGTGTGTGTGTGTGTGTGTAATGTTTGGCATTGAGGTCTGGGTGATATTTTTTCAGTGTTTTCGGTGATTGCTTTTTTCTATGAAACCCAGATGAAACATTATTTTTCTTCATAAAATTCTGTGGCAAACTCAAAACAACAAAAACACAGCAATTACAAGAGTGTCAACATGCATTTGAATTTAATTAACCCTAATTATTCTTTTTTTAAGTGCCACTGCTATGCAATAAGTGGAGAAACACTGACAGTAAAAAAAAATATCGTAACTGCAACAAATTAATTACAATGAATACAATAATTAATTTAAATTTTTGTTCATCAAAAAGTTCTCTAGTACATTCTCTCTGCCAGCAACGTGTCTTTACATAGCCATGCGCCGTCAGTGAACATTCTTCTACGATAAAGTCACATTACAGATCAGAAGAATAACATCGCTTCATCATGACAACCTCAAACAGCAACGGCATGAACCAAACAGCATCACCTCATCGGTAAAATAATGGCAGGAAGTGTCAGGCTCATGTCAAGCTGCCAGTTCCTGTTGGTCCAGAGATGCGCTGTTGTTGAGTAAAACCATGCCTTCCCCAGCTGCACTGCAATGTTTTCCCATGTTCAACATTTGCAGCTAAACATTCGCACAAACCCAGACAGAGTACCACCCTGACTGTCAAAAATAAAAGCTCAGATGAATCTGATATGTTTCCCAGCACTAGAAATAAGCTTTATTGACTTGATAGCGCAACTTCTGCTTAACTAAAGTTGAAGCTAAAAAAAAACAACTCCAGTTTGTCAGGTTCTAATAGCCTGCTTACACATGCATCCTCATTCTGTGAGCAACTAAAATGAATGTTTATGTGTTTGGCTATATAATTTAGTTCAATTCAATTCAGTTTTATGAATTGTCTCATGAAGCTTTACAGAACCCAGAGCCCCCAAATCAAGCACTAATATGAGTGGCAAGTAAAACACCCTTTTAACAGGAAGAAACCTTGAGGAGAACCCAGCTCATATGGAGGGACCCATCTGATTGAGACCAGCCAGGTAGAGACAGGAAAAGAGAGAGAAGAGAGCAGCAGGAGGAACGAGATAAATACACCTCTGTCATGGATACATACATCCAATTAAAACATACATGTAGAATCTGACTGTGACACATGTACAATATATAGCTGATGCATTGTCACATGAGAGATTGACAATGACTATAAACAAGAGCACAGGAGCATAAAACTGGCGCAAACTGGTATTACCTGTACTAGAACTACTGTAACAACAGCGGAAGGGAGGGGAATGAAAGGGAGAGAGCATTCACACAGCTAATAGCATACTAAACAGTAGTAGCACACACTGTATGAGTAGTAAGAAATTAGAGAAAAGGTGCTCAGTGCATCATGGAAAGTCTCCCAGCAGCTTACACCTATAGCAGCATGACTAAGGGATGGTTCAGCGTCACTATTGTGGGATAAAGAAAGGGGTTATCTTATCTTATTTATCAAAAAGGAAAGTCTTAAGCCTAAAAGTAAAGAGCGTGTCTGCCTCCTGAACCCAAACTGGAAGCTGGTTCCACAGGAGAGGGGCCTGATAGCCTCTACCTTTTGGTCCCACATAAGCCTGCACTTTCAGAGCAAAGTGATCTTCATCAATGAAGCTTCTTTTCATTGGATCCCTTCAAAATCTAGAACAGAATTTAAAATCCTCCT
This sequence comes from Chelon labrosus, assembly GCF_963514085.1. Classification (NCBI taxonomy): domain Eukaryota; kingdom Metazoa; phylum Chordata; class Actinopteri; order Mugiliformes; family Mugilidae; genus Chelon; species Chelon labrosus. The sequence goes on along the minus strand of NC_140339.1, from coordinate 27,345,998 downwards.
CTTTACATACAAGGCCCTCAAAGGCCTAGCTCCATCATATCTTTAAGACCTCATTGTGTCACGCCTGCCAATATGATTTGGACACTCTATTTCAGACACAAACTAAAAGCCAGTGGTCGTGGTGATTTAACCGGTTTATTGTCAAAAAACAGAGGAAGCAGGTGGGAGCAGACTTGCAGGTCTACAGAGATGGACCAGAACCAGGTTTGTGGGGTATCCAGGGAGAGCAAGGGTAGAAGTGCAGGAAGGAAGGCTGGTGGACTGGTGGAGCTGGGTGAGGATTCCAGGGAGAAAACGACGGAACAGGTGAGTTGATGGATCCAAAAGCTGAAGACAGGGAAAGCCAAAATAAGTAATTGCAGCAGTAGTATCAACAACTAAAGACACGAGCCAAAGCACAATACCACAAAGGTAAGCAGACGACCTGGCCACAAGTGGAGGACTGAACCAGGATTTTATGGACAAGGAGAGAAGGTGGCTGATGAGGCTCCATTGCTTGCAGGTGTGCATGTAAGTGGCTCCAGCTCCGCCCAGCTCCAGACCAACCTCCAGTGAGAAAAACAGAGACAGACAAAACCAACAAGAAACATAGGAGATCCTAACACATTGTACCATATCATCCCAACAGATCACTTCGATGTCAAAGTGCAGGCCTACTTGTGGTTCCTAGAATTTCAAAAAGTAGAATGGGAGTTAGAGCCTTCAGCTATCAGGCTCCTCTCCTGTGGAACCAGCTCCCAGTTTGGGTTCGGGAGGCAGACACGACACCCTCTCTACTTTTAAGGTCAGGCTTAAGACTCTCTTTTTTGATCAATCTTGTAGTTAAGGCTGAACTGAACCATCCCTTAGTTATGCTGCAATAGGCCCAGGCTGCTGGGGGATGATGCACTGAGCACATGTCTTCTACTCTCTTCTCTCTCGCACCAAGCTCCTATCCTCTCATTTCTTTTCTCTGGCACTGAGCTATTTCTTTTTCAATTTCTTCTCTATTACTAGTCATGCAATTCTGTGCTACTACCGTATAGCTTGTTCTGGGTTCTGCTCAAGGTTTCTTCCTGTTAAAAGAGAGTTTTTCCTTGCCACCGTCGCCTTCAGGCTTGCTCTGGGGGTTCAGGCCGGGTTTCAGACTGGATTTTGTAAAGCGTCTTGAGACAATTACATAAATAAAATTGAACTGAATTCATGTATAGGTCACATTGCTTTACAGTCACAATCCCACATACTCACTTCACAAATCTACTCACTCATTTACACAAGCACTCGCATGTTCACACACCAGTGGCAAGCACTACATCTTCCTGTCCAGCCTAAACAAGTGAGTGAGACTAGAGCTCACTCTGCAGGCCATTTGACAATACTGTGCTCATCTGCCTGTGGAAGGACGGGGGGAGTGACCAAATCCTTTAATGGCGCTGTCTGTCAAGGGAGGAAGTGGCAGCATCAGGGCAGACCATAGGGACTATTCTACAGATGCACTAAACAGCTTTTCTCTCTCAATTACAGGTTCTTTTCGCATGTCTCTCTCCTCCCAGCTGGGCGCACTGAGGCTTGATGTTGAGGGAGCTAGAGCTCCTCATCTTTCTCCATTCACAACATGGCCTGGAGCCCTGCAACCGTCACAAAGCCATTTTTCCATAGCCTAGCGTCAATCCCGCTTCCAAGAGCCACCGTCAATGCCTCTGGCCCCACATGTGCCACTCAATGCTCAGCAGTCCTGAGGCACTTTGTTGGATTTAGAAAGGGACATTGGTAAGGCTATGGTATACATACTGGTGTGACAGTTAAAAATGTACTTTGTTTTTAACTGCAATTTACAACTGAATCATCATAACTATTTTTGTTTGTTTACTTGAAAATTGATTTACTTTTATTTGTACAATTTCCTGTGAAAATTTCCATCTTGTACAAAGTCTTTTCTGTACCTTTTGGGTTTCTGAGGCATCTCCTGACGGCCTCTCACTGTGCTTTGAGGCATTGCTGAGGGTAGGTTGTGAGGACAATTTGCTGCTGCGCTATTTAGTGTTTTTCTCTGGAAATTCTGTCATTTATGTTACAAACCTTGGTGTAAAGTGATTAGGCTACTTGCTGCTACGTGTTGTTTTGTCCATTAATATGAGTTTTCTGGAGGTTTGGAAGGTATACCTTGAGCTAAATATGCTGTGTAAATATACAACATATGTTTATTTGAAAGACAAACAATGAAATTAGTCTGTGCTTTGAGGCATTATCCAACAAACGGGGCACCATTGACTGGAAACACTTCTGAACAGATGGACTCTAATTTGGCCTTGAAATTAACTTGTAGTCTTAGAGGCGCCCTTACTTTTGCAACTCACAGATATGTAATATTGGCTCGTTTCCTGAATAAACAAATACCAAATTTAGGGCCAAAAGCAAATCGAATGCTCCGTTCTGTCATGCCGTGTCATGTCCTGTCAGAGGACATGACACACAAAACACATGCAGAAGCACTTGTTACATGTGACACGTTGCTTTATTCACTGCACTGTAAGTGCCTAGACTGGTGTAAATTTTCAGAGGCAGTGTCCTACATCAAACCATTTTCACTGCAGGATAATAGTACACTACTGCACAGTACTAATCAAGAAAAAAGTAATCTACAATTTCAAAATTAAAGCACTACAAAAGTGTCACATCTATCTCTCTTGTTTATCGCCTGTTTTTATTTTCTTGAAAGAGTTCTTACGTGGGTGTGCATACACACACACACACAGACACACAGAGCTTAAAATAGCTCGCTAAGCTCAATAACGCAAGCACAAAAACTAACATTTTATTCCCCATATCCTATAATGGGGAAATGGCTGATGTTAGTGTTGAACACTAAAAATGACAAATTTGACAATTTTTCTCATAAATGAAACCCTAATATTCTAGAATGAATGATTATACTATGTATAATGAGTGTATGGGTGAGAGATTAAATAATGTGGTTATAATGGCAGTCGGTGGGACATTTTTGTCTGCTAAGGTCACAAGAGGGTAGTAAATATTAAATGATCCTTACAACTATGATATTAAATTGTGATGCTATACAAAAGCTAATAATGCAATCGAGTCAATATTTTAGATCTTGGTCATATCCAAGACTTTTTTTTTTTTTTTTTTTTTTAAATGCCCCAGCTTCCCAACATTAGTTTTATGGAAAATAACAAATTTTCTGTGTTTTATTTTATTTATTTATTTTCGTAAAAAACAACAGTGACTTTAGTGGTAGTTTAGCAAAATGCTGAAGTGCTTTAAGAGATTTATGCAGAAAAAAAGATTAGTTTTATAGCAGTTTTTTGGAAGTGGACATTTTTGTACCTTAATGACTCAAGAGGGTAGTAAATATTAAATCTGATGACTGAAGGTTAAAATGAAAGTCCACTAAAATGTCACACATTTAAGGTGCTGGGTGGATTATTCCAAGTAATAAATCAATCATTGCTACCAAAACGCTCCAGAGATATTTTCTCTGGAGCGTTTTATTCTGACCAGAGATGGACAGAGTACACACCTCCACCACTTGAGTAAAAGTACAGATACTCCTTGTCAAATATTACTCCAATACAAGTAAAAGTAGCTCAGTCAAAATATTACTTAAGTAAAATACTAAAGTATTTGCTTAAAAAAATACTTAAGTAAAAGTATTTAAAAAGTATCTCAGGAAATACAGGAAAGGAAAGTAGCTTTATTGTCATTCTCTCTCTCTCTCTCTCTCTCTCTCTCTCTCTCTCTCTATACATACCGCGACGTGCTTTTTCAGGTTGGAAGACGAGTTCTTGTAGGACGTGATATAATTAGTTCGCGGTAAGCACAACAAACATTTAAACTGAAACGAATCAGTTTTTGTGGCAAAAATCTCAAACATGGGTTTGAGATAAGGCCACGGGTGCTCGGTGGGAGTTTCTCCAGTTTCTTCCTGCATTGTATGGATTGTATGGCATGATGTAGTACAGGTACGGCAATACGACTAAGACGAACCATATGCGAATCAGCAGAAACTGTTCATTTTCTCAGTATTTTGAAAAAAATAAAATAAAAAAAATAATCAGCTGACGTAAGCTCAAAAGTAGTGAGTAACGAGAGCATCAACAGAAATGTAGTGGAGTAAAAAGTACAATATTTGTCCTTCAAATGTAGTGGAGTGAAAGTAAAAGTATCCCCCAAAAATAATACTCAAGTAAAGTACAGATACTCAAAAACTGTACTTAAGTACAGTACTCAAGTAAATTTACTTCATTACTGTCCACCACTGATTCTGACAAGATTGACGAAAACTAGTACTGTTGTAAAACTACAGAGGCAGTGTCCTATATCTGCCACGAGGGGGCAATAACATACACATTTATTAACTCAGCATTTCACAGCCACCAAACCCAGAGCTGATCTCATTTTTCACATTTACTTTTAACAAGACAGTTTGTTTCTCCATTTAGTTCTTGCATTTATGTTTTGTGGTGGATGTTTCAAATTAAATGACACTAAGTTAGAACACCCTGTTTTTTTCTGATGGTTTAATTCAACATCTAGCCATACATGTGGCAAATGGATAAAGAGTACACAGTGTGTTTTATTTTATGTTCAGACTTATCACTGACGGTCATGAGAGCGCCAGGGAGAGCTGAGTTATTCATTCTCCAGTTATCTGCTCAGCTGTGAGCAACAGCGTTGAGCTGGTTACAAACCATGAAGTTGCAGATAGGTTTACAAGAATATATATGGTTTAGTGATGATCTTAAATGATGCACATATATCATAGCAGTATCTATGTTACATGTTGTCACATGGTTGTCCAAGAACAGGTCAACATTCATGTCTTATGTATCAAATAATGCAATAATATGGATATGAAGATATGTGGTAATATAAATATATAGATATTGTGTACAGAACATAGTGAGATAAATAAGATATGCAGCCACAGTCCATTTGCTTTCTTTGACATTTTACCAGATCTAATTTTACATTGTCACTTAGATCTAGTAGCCCACCTGTGAATTTGGACAAATGTAAGGGAAAGGGAAGGGAAGGGAAACCCCTGTCCCCACAGACTAATTACCCTTCAGACTGATAGTACACATCCTCAGGATGTCACCAATGAATTATTACGCCATTCAGATGTGGGATTTCCAAATTAAAGCCCTTTAACATGTTGTATACTGTATATTGGCTATTTTCCTTATAACCTCAGGATGAAATTAAAAATAAACAGTTTCCTCTGACCAGCTCCACTTCACACTTCACCCAGAACATTTTAAAAGATTTTTTTTAATCTTATATAGTTTTACTTCGCTTCAAATTTCATATTAATGTTAAAAAGAAACTACATTTCCACAGACTAAATTCATTTCAAACTGCTAAGTACACCATCTCAGGATGTCACTCAGGAGATACCAGGCCACTCTGATGTTATTTCAAAATTGAAGTTAAATAAAGAGCATGATAAAAACCATGTTTTTGTCATTAACCTATAACTTCAAATTGATATTAAAAGGACAGCTGGTGTTTCCACAGACCATATTCCAGATCATATTTTCTGAGGATGCCACCCAGAAAATATATCATTCGCAGGATTTCAAAAATAAAGCCTCCAAAATTGTCATATATTTTCTCCCAATCTCCCTCTAAATTCAGAAATACATTTATCTCACTATCGGGCTTGAATTATTGATCTTTAAATGTTTCTGTTAAAACACATTTCTTCATTGTGAATACTCAGCTCAGACATTTTAGTGGGCTTTAATTTTGAAATCCAACACCTGAACACCCTTTTAATTTCTGAGTGACACTCAGAGAGTTTCCTTTTAATGCAAATCTGAATTTATGAGGGAAGAGCGACAGATTACGAGTTTCTTTTTAATATCATTTTGTATTCAGAGGGAAAAGAGAGAAATTGTGTGAAATTTTAAGGGTATTTCATTTTGAAATTCCAAATCAGTGAAAGCTTTGAATACACGCATACCGCGAAACGCAGTGGAGGACGATTTTACCTCAGTAACGATGCTCTGTGGAAACGACGAGTAAAGGTGATGAAATCGCTCAGTATAATATTTGAACAGTTGTCCGACACTTAGTGCAAAGTGCTGCCTGTTGGGGAAACCGAGGCGTCCGCTAGTCGGCGAGTCTAAATGGGCTTCCGTGTCACTTCCGTGTTCTCTTGAGGAACGTGAAGCATTTTTGACGGAACGGTCGTATCTGGATTTGTGACTTATATTAAGGCTACTTCTATTCGACAGGGGCCAGCTTCTAATGTTGGAAGGAAAAACCTAAACTCCTTTACATCAGTCCGAGCAGACAGAAAGTTAGGAGGCATGGCTGACAGCCGTGAAGAGGATAAAACAGATGGAAATCAGGAGCCGCAAGGCGCCGTGGGTGGAGAAGGTATGTGAAACCAATGTTTACACACGAATTAAAGGCTTTTTTCTTTTTCTTTTTCTTTCCCCCACCCATTCCCACTCCTGTCGAAAATCCCAAACAAACAAAAACAAACTATAGACGGCGTCTCCTTGTCGTATCAGGAATTGTCTGGTTTACGTTTGTTTCCGTGTTAAAGCGAACGTAACCGCACCGCCCATTCATATTATCTAGTCCCGACCGTGGAGGGGGTACCACTACAGGACACACCACAGCTGTAAGAGGGGAGCACTATCGGAAGGGGGGCGAATTCCGTTGGTTCAAGACAGGAACTTGTTGCTTGTTGGAGTTAGTCGGCGTTTATATGTATTGTAGTTTGTTTTTGTGGACTGGCGAAACGTCGTCAGTCGCTGTCCAAGTACAGTTCCCATTCAACGTACAAATAATACCAAGTGGAGGGAAGGTAACTTGGGAGTCTATGGCGTGGACTTGGGACAGACAATTCCCAGAATGCATTTCGAGAACATCGTTAAGTACACTACTGTTCGAATTCCACATCCAGGGTGTACTTAATAGTTTTCAAGTACGGAGTCCGGAGTTCGCCTACTTGCAAGGCTCCACACTAACTTTTTTCATTAGAAGCACTGCGGCCCCTTGATTGAAAATGTTAGGACACGCTCCTAAATTTAGGGGCACGCCCTAAATTGTCTTGCCAAACATGTAGGCTATTATACATTTTCCACATTTTACCAAATGCTCTGGTAATAAATAGACACAACTTACAGAAATTACAATTTAACGGTTTGAGTTCCATTTTCAGATCCTCATTATATAAGGTACTGATTTACACGATTTACTGATGTAACAGTACTAAAAATTCATATTTACAATTTACACAGTTCAAAGATATTGTCAAAACCGTGTGCTATTGTTTTTACCATTAGCCTTAGAAACTGGCTTAGTGGCTAATAGATGTGGGTTTTCCTTCCCATATTTTCACTATGAGCTACATGCGGATACATGGCAATGCTAATATAGATTTATTAATTATACTTTGTTTTTTTACTGTGCAGCATCTGTACCTCAGCATCTGTACCTCAGTTTTGTTCCCTTTCATGTACCTTATGTTTTTGAAGGACAATAAAAACTTTGAAACCGTAGTTTACGATTAATAAATTAGAGTGGTTAGCTGATTTTTCCGAATAGCTTTCCACAACAAAACGCATTAATGACGATACTCAGCTGTTTGAATTACATCTTCTTACTGCAACTCGGATCATCCATCCCATAATTTACATAAGTCCCATAAGTACTGATGTTAAGACTACAGGTTGGTATGAAGTGGGGTTAGACGCCAGTTCCACGTTGAGACTGTGTTTTAACTGCATGTTTCTGTTCTGCTGGCAAACAACCCCCTGCCCGCACTAGGTAACATAAAGCCACTATATTTTATATACAGGACCAAGTAATCCAGGTTTTTGAAAAGTTCATATGTTAAATTCTCTTACGGTTAATACACATTAATTAGGTTATATTTCTAGATTTCTGTCCAACTTCCACTCATCCATGAACATCAGATCTTTCCTTTTAATGTCTCTTCTCAGCTCCTATATCTTTAGAACTGTCTACCAGCTTGAAATACATACACAAGCCTGTCAACCATTCCAATAAGGCGTAACATTATGACAACTAACAGGTGAAGTGAATAACACTGATTATTTCTTCATCACGGCAGCTGTTAGTGGGCGGGATATAATAAGCAGCAAGTGAACATTTTGTCCTCAAAGTTGATGTGTCAGAAGCAGGCAAATAGGCAGTCGTCAGTATCTATCAAAAGTGGTCCAAGGAAGTAACAGTGGTGAACTGACGACAGGGTCATGGCTCATTAGCTAGTTAATGCTGGTTCTGATAGAAAGGTGTCAGAATACACAGTGCATCTCACTTTGTTTCACATGGGGCTGCATAGCCACAGACCAGAAAGGGTGCTTACTGCTTACATGCCGACCCCTGTCCACCACTGAAAGTGCCAACAATGGGCACGTGAGGATCAGAACTGGACCATGGAGCAATGAAAGAAGGTGGCCTGGTCTGATCAATCATGTTTCCTTTTACCTCACGTGAACGGGTGGAGGGTGCACTGTGTCAAGGAGGCAAGCCAGCAGGGGCAGTGTGATGCTTTGGACAATGTTCTGCTGGGAATCCTTAGGTCCTGCCATCCATGTGGATGTTACTTTGACATGTACCACCTATCTAAGCATTGTTGCAGACCATGTGCACCCTGATGGCTGTGGCCTCCTTCAGCAACTACTGTCAGTTTATTCAAGCTGTGAAACCTGCCCTCTCACATTTAGATGACTTTTCCAAGTTTTTAATGTCCCATGAATGAACATGAAACTCGCCACCCGCTTTTACTATAATATAATGACTAGAAGCTTTTATCTGATGCAGATGGACATTGCACTTGCAGATCATACGAAATCCAAACAACTTTGAGTAAGAATTGCAAAATAGCTGGCAGTGCTGTTGTAGGTTTGAATGAACTGCAGTGACACACACAGCGGGTTGTAAGGAAGGCTTCTCACTGGCCTCTTGGCGGTGGATGAGAAATTCTCTGGCCACCCAGGTCATAATTTTCCAGATCATAAGTAGTGAATCCTATTTTTAGAAATCCATGATGATCAAACAACAGGATATAGTTTGCATTTTTTGAGATGTCTGACAAAAACAACAAACAAAACTAGCAGCAGCAACAGGTGCAAATCCCTGGCATTATACCTTTGTTATGAAGGAATAGGATGCATTTTTCCTGCAGAGAATTGAACGTTTTAAGCAAATACAGCTGTATTACTAATCACTTTCCTGGCTTTTTCAGATGTTATAGATGATCCCATCTTGGAGCAAGGAGCAGTGGTTCTCAGAGGGTGAGTCTCAGCACAGTGTCCCTGTTCTGAAGTGGGACTAACATGTGTCCTGAGTGATCAGACCACAAGTAACTATCTCAAAATACCTGACATATGTGAACACACCCAAGATGCATTAAGGGCAAATTTACGATCAGATTGCTAAGACCATATTTGGAGCTGGTAGGGGCTGGTTGTTACCATATCGCTTTAGTAGTGTGAACACACAATACAACCTGGCTACATTGACAGCCCGCCAACTGAGCTGATGTCCTCTTGCATAAGTTTTGAATCATTCATTCAGAACATTCAGCCCCTTTTATGAATGATCACCAGAAAAGGCAAAAATGCTCTCAGTGTTGTGCATCCATTAATATGGAATCTTACTAGTATTGTCAAATATTTTGTACTAAAGTAATACATACATCTAAACAACAATTAACAAATGGAATTATGTATAGATTATGACTAGGCTGTGTTTAATTCTATCATGTCGCCACACATCATGATGAAGTCACAAATTTGACTGGTGTTTTGTCTACCCTTTAATCAATGGAGATTTGTCTTTCACTTGTCCAAACACACACTAGTATACTCTATACAGTAGTATTTTGTTGGTGAACTGTTGTGTCTGTCGTAGGTATGTGATTGAGCGTATAAACACGGAGGACCCCAGTCGGAATGTCTGTTCTGAAGATCTGGGAGGAAGGCCGAATGAACAACAAGATCCACAAATCAAAGAAGTGGTGGAACAGCTGCTGAAGATAGCAGATGACTTGAACAGGAATTCTGAGCTCCAGCGGTAAGCGGTGCATCGTGTGCAGAAACAACTACATTAGTCATCACGTGCTTTGGTTACTGGTTGAGTGATACGATATATAGTGCATGAATGTCAGTTCACAGTTTGAATGCTGGAAAATTAATCTTGTGCAATGTGACTGAATGTTGCCTACCTATACTATACAAAATTATTGACCTTTTATCTATTGATATCATAATTTTCATTGTAGTTATTGCTTTAATTATTAATCATCCATATAAATAGATTAGAATATTTAATTAGACTGATATTGCTATGGCAGTACTCAGCATAATAATACTTAATTATTTTACTGCTGGGGCCAGATTTGAAGAAAGTTCGGACAGGGACATGTTTATCACTTTGGTGCTTTAGGATTGCCTAATGTTGCACCCTGGGCAGTGTTTGCCCATGAACTAGTCAATCAGCCAAAAAGTGGGATAACAGAAAACTAACAGTACAGTCTAATAAAATCCATGAAATGTTCATTCAAGTACTAGTTTTGTAGTATATGAAGACTGCCTTATATCTGTTTTTACACTGATGTTACCCCTCCTTTGTAGGAGTCACAAATCAAAATGTTGTTAATTTTAGGATTTTAACAAACAATTTTTTTCTGATTGATTCTTTACTAGGGTAGATGATGAATTTACCACAAAAAATATTATTCTGTCATTGTTTAATTTAAATAAATAAAAATTTCTCAGGATACATTTTATCAAAAAATCTATGTATACATCTCGAGCTTTAACTTTACCTACTATTCATAACAAAAATACAATGTATCCTGTGTAGGACTTCATAAAAAGAGTTGCATTCATTAATATTTAAATACAGTTTTGGTGTCAAATCCCTAGAATTAAATCATATCCACTGCGGTAGTGTAGAGGCAAAATTAAATAAATAAAAAATAGTCTCACTGTCCAAATACTGATGGACCTGACTACACTGAACACTGCAACTAGTGTTTAGCCACACCTGTACTTTGAAGACTACTCGACATGCAATACAAGCCACTGTGCATCTAAATGTTTCAATTTCTTCTTGACAGACTGATCAGACAGGTTCAGAGTAACTGTGCTCAGGACGTCTTCATGAAGGTGGCGAGGAGCATCTTCGCTGATGGCATCAACTGGGGCCGAGTGGTGGCTCTTTTCCATCTGGCCTACAGACTCATATACAGGGTAACACATCCAGTTAAAACACTGACCAAGCAGAAATGTTTGCTCACTAATTTATCTGCTTTATTTATATGTGTTGACGTCTGCTCACAGCTAGTAGCTAGCTCCCCAGTTAGCCACCAAGTATCAGTGTAGTGCTGGAAACTGTAGCTGGTGCATATACAATGTAGTCTCTTTACAACACTGTTTTTGGGACGGCCATAACTCAATGAACAAGGTACAATTATGTGTGAAGTGGTGCAAAACGTCAATAGGATCTACGAGAACCTGGTCATCAGTTGGTAGTTACAGTACCACTTGTGCGAAAAAATGGACCCCATCCAGGTTAATGTGATCGTTAATCCGATCATATGTTTTTCTGTTTTAAAGGCTCTGACCACCAACCATCTAGAGAACATTAGAATGATTATTAGCTGGGTTCTCCAGGTCATCAGAGAGCAGCTCTACTCCTGGCTCGTGCAGCAGGGAGGCTGGGTGAGTGGTGTGCCGTCCATAAATATCTGTCATAAATGGTGCTGTGAGCTGTACAGTTCACCTTATGGGCGTGTAAGGAAGCGTAACAATTCTTTTTTATCTTTCCAGGAAGGGGTGATCAGTAGTTTTTCTCAATGGAGGACAGTAGCCATAGCAGCATCAGTAGTATTGGTAGCAGCCTTTGTTTACTACAGGAAGACACACTGAGAAAATCAGACCTTACAACAAGGGCTGCAGTCCTATATGCTGGAGAAAAACCTCCTCACTCCTCAGGTTTCCAAGAACAAAATATTATTTTACAGCCAGCTGTCCATTGGGAACCTCTCGTCTTCCTTCACCAGCATATCAAACTGAGCCAAGGACTTCATTTTACCTGAACCATATGTGGGCCTTGCATCGGTTCTGGGAGGGGTCTCGGGCCTGAGCAAAATTTGGATTAGACCACAGACAACATATAGAGACCCAAAAGTGTCTGAGGGCAACACCAACATATAGTCGACTTAACTAATTATGCTTTCATATACGCAGTTATTTGCCTTACACTGGAGAGTTTCATATACATACTGACTGACCAATCTACTATTTTTTTTCCAAATCCTTCCAAGTCCCTGGACTCTATTGATGGCCACCTACATTTGCAGTAAAAATGTCTCGCATTTCTTTTGTGTGACACCCGAAAGAAAAAAAACACAAGGCCTAACTTGTTTTCTTTGCTTTCTTTTCCTTTGACTCCACTGTGAATGGACACATGCCTTTCTAATTTATGTTTTCTATATTTAAAGCATTATAAAAATGTAAAATTAGATAATTTAACTACTCATGAGAAGGAGCAAAGCTTCTTTGTGATTCTGTGGGAATAGTGCTTTATTGATAAAAAAACTGTTTACTATTTAAATGAGTGCCTTTCACTTATTTCAGTGTATAAGACTTGGCTGGTGATTTATATGGGATTTGCATTTAGTACCTCCTAGCTGACCAGCTAGCTGTTATTTAATACTGTGTGTAAGCTTTGTTGAGCATTTTTTGCTACCAAATTGACCGTGCACTTTGAGGGGGAAATCACATAACTGATCTGTGGTGCTTTTTAAAATGTGGCTTGATCTTTCTTCTTTTTTCCTCCTTTTTCTATTTTGAAAAAAAAAAAAAAAAAAAAATGATTTGAGTGGATTCCAAGTCTGTCAATAAATGTATAATGTATTAATACCACTCGCTGCTCACTTTGTGAATGCTCTTTCAGGTCATAGGAAAACATATGTCGTTGATTTAGACTATGGATTTATTATTATCATGACACTCGACACCTGATAATTCTGGTGTTCTATGGCAAATGCCAGTCGAACTCCATGGTGCCAGGCAGTGAGCACAGGGCCCACTAGGACGTCTGTCCCTCAGGCCACCCTCATGAAGTCTATTTCTAATTGTTTTGTCAGAGACATTCACACCAATGCTCATCCTGTTCCTCCATGCACAGCAAACCTTCTGGTGATGGACTGTCTGTGTAACTTCTGTGGGGTCCAGGTATCACCTCATGCTACCAATAGTGACACTGACCGTAGCCAAATGCAAAACTAGTGAAAAACAGTCAGAAAACATGAGGAGGGAAAAAAATATCAGTGGCTGCCTTCCACCTGTAAAACCCCTCTAGTGGACCTGTTGTTGATTTTATTAACACCACAGCATTGATTCTCTGCCAGTCAACTGACCACTTCAATATCCCAGAAGGTATCCCAATTAATTGACTTGATACTATACTCATGTTAAAAGGGGTTATTTAAATTTTCACTTGTTATATACACTACCGGTCAAAAGTTTTAGAACACAACACTCTTTCCAGTTTTTTACTGAAAATTATTCAGTTTAGTGTCTCATTGCACTCTGAAATGAAAGCATAGAAGAAATAAGCAATTTGAGTTGAAAAAGAAATCATGGAATCAATTTGTAGACCAAAATGTATTCTAAACTTTTGACTCATCAATACTCACCTTTGTCAGATATAACAGCTAAACACACTCGTGGCATTCTTTTTACAACAGAAATCAAATATTCTTCAGGAAGTTCTTCCCAAGTTGTAGGTTGCTTGGCTTTCACTCTTCTGTCCACTTCATCCCAAACCAGCTCGATGGGGTTTAAGTCTGGAGACTGTGCTGGCCACTCCATATTTTCAAGCTTACCATCTTGTTCTTTTTTCCTGAGGTAATTCTGGCATAGCTTGGACTTGTGTTTTGGGTCATTATCTTGCTGTAGGATGAACCTCTGACCAACTAGGCGCATACCAGAGGGTATCGCATGGCGCTGCAGAATGCTGTGGTAGTTGTTTTGGTTCAAGGTGCCTCTCACTCTGTACAAGTCACCGACCCTGGATCCAGCAAAACAGCCCCAGACCATCACACTTCCTCCTCCATGTTTGACAGTTGATGTCACACACTGTGGAACCATCCTCTCGCCTACTTGACGGCGTACAAAGATCCTGCGTGATGAACCAAAGATTTGAAATTTTTGATTCATCAGTCCATAATACCTTCTTCCAGTCTTCAGTAGTCCAATGGCGGTGTTTCAGGACCTCTTCCTGTCAGAGTTTCCCCCAGTTTCTGAGTGCCTTTTGATGGTGAAGAAAACTGTACTCACTGACACCTTGACCCTGTAGGAAAGACCTACATTTATGATGGCGTTATGATGGTCTGTCTCTCTTCCATTGTTAATTGCCTTTTTCTCGTCATTTTTGCAGCAACACACTACTTTCTGCAGTACAATACTGTTCACCTGATGCTCATGAGGGTCTGGTACCACAGTGTGTTCCAACACTGCTTTTATGCAGACAGAGGGGGTTGTAAGTAACCAAGAAAAGTTGGAACACCTGTAGGTATTAGTAGCACCAGCTTTCAAGGCTGATTCAACCCTCATTGCTGCAGAACAGCTTTAAATTGTTAACCCACTTTGTGTTCCCTGAAAGAGGCCTTTTTGTATAATTCTGAAATGTACATTATTTTTCAAAACCAAACCTTTTTTTTTTAACCTCTGGCTGTTCAGTACTTACCTTTGTACCATTTCAAGCTATTCATTGGACTTGCACGACTTGAATTGCAATAAATAACTGGAAAAATTAGGGTGTTCTAAAACTTTTGACCAGTAGTGTATTATTAGCCTCTGAATAAAGTACCTTCTAGCTATTCATGGGTTTCATCAGGTCCCTTTCCACAGGTGTTTTAATCAAGCACCATGCAGTCTACATTCATAATCTAGGTGCTTGATTTTAAACACCTGTGGAAAGGGACCTGGTGAAACCCATGAATACTATATACTGGGTGTAATGGCTAGTCCTGTACTTAGCCGCTACCGGCTGATAGTAGGCTTGAAGCTGTGTTGGGACGTGTACTCAGTTTAAAGGAAAAAAATAAACCAATACTCCGTTTTCTGTTATTTACTTAGAATGTCCTTTTATTTCTATTGACGGTGCCTTTGGTTATAATGAAAACAAAATGGGTGAAAAAATAAACTCGAGCACAGCCGAAAACTGTTGGGCTCCTCCACTTCAGCAAACAAAACACATAATTAAGCCAAACTTAAAACACCTGTAGCCACCTTCGGTCGCATGACATTCAGCCACGCATGACATTTCGCTGCCCCGTGGTGGCTTGGAGGAAAATGACCCTCTTCAAGAATATGTGGCTCTTACACGGCAGCCCCTAATTGCTTCTGGCAGAAGACAGAGCAATTCTAAAACAATATTTAAAGGAGCCACAAACAATAAACCCATACTGTTATACACCCAAACTTTACAAATGCAGTGGTTTCTTATTGCATGATTAGTCAATACGCATAGTTGATATCAATATTAATCTGTAGCTTCACAGAGCAGACAGATTTTAGTTACAGGTCTTTCAATTACACTTGTCTTAGTTTGAAGCCTGACAGAACGGACAAGGCCCTTTTTGTCTGGAAAGGTTTCCAATATCCGTCCAAGCAGCCAGGATGCTCTTGGTGCTGTGGAATCCACGACCAGGCATAAAACTTCTCCTTTCCTTCGACCATCTTTGCCGTTCTTGCAGTAATGGGAGATATTCGTGAACCCCTTTTTTTTGCAGAAAAGATTAGCAATATACTGAACTTGCTTCCATCTTCTGTTTGCATAAAGATCTGTCTTTGCAAACAGTGCTGGTGGTAGGACAGGTTTCCCTTTCATGAGAAGCAAGTGGTTTGGGGTCAATGCTTCGAGATCATTTGGATCTTCAGCCAGTTTTGTGATAGGGCGATCGTTTAGTATTGCCTCGGATTCACAGAGCACAGTTTGAAAACCTTTGTCATCCACGATATGTTGATGGAGGACAGAACTTAAAATTTTTCTGACCATCCGAATGATATGTTCCCATGCGGCGCCATAGTGTGAACCAGCACGTGGGTTAAAAATCAGCAGTTGTGCTGTGTCCTGCACGTCATTGCTCTCGTCCATTGCCAATGCAAAACACTCAAAATCTTTAGCTTTGTCTTTCAGCTGGACATATACATTATGCCCCATTTCTTCGATTCGCCTGGTGACTGTAGATGCAGACAGACTCACCGCGTTCAGGGCATCTTTCTTGTCCGGACACGCCTCCTCCGCGACCGCATTCAAACACTTCTTGACAAACTCCCCATCACTGAACGACTTTCCACAGCTTGCAATGAGTTTAGCTATCTTGAAGCTGGCCCGAACGGATGACAGGTTCGTCTGTGTTTGGCGTAGCATTGTACTCTGCTGGGCGGCAAATCCACTTTTTAGCCGAGCCACTTGTCTCTCCTCGCTTGGCCCAGCAAGCTAGCATACTGCCCTCCATGGCGCGTTATAGTGTCAGCGGATGTTAAATTCTTTGAACACCGCCACTGTCTCTTTGCAGATTTTACAAACTGCCTTTTCCTTGCACTGGACAAAAAAAATAATCATCTGTCCACTGCTCTCTGTTTGTATGGAAGCTTTTGAATTAAGATTTTCATGTTTGTCGGCATGTTTAGCTCTTCCAGGTATTGCAGGTCCTCCATAGCATTAGCACATTCACGTAGGAAAAACGCATATGCTTGAAGTCCTTTAACGTCCTCAGATTTGATGCTTGACCATCCAATAAACGTTTCCATATAGGCAGCTGTTATCTTTATGCCATTTCCGAAATGTTTTTTGAGCAGATGCTTGGCGTGGCTGTAACCTCTTTCAGATGGCATATGGAGGCAACTGCGCACAAGATCCCTTGGCTGTCCACTGGTAAACTGCTCGAGATAAAACAAACAGTCACCTTTTTCAGTTGTTTTTGCTTCCACATCATGCTCAAATGCCTTCATGAATGTGTTAAACTGCAAGGGATCTCCACTGAAAACTGGGATTTCCCTGTGCGGTAGAAGCTGAGAGGTTTGCGTTTTAATAAGAAGGAATGTTATGTGATTTTGTTGTTGCAGCAAACTGTAAATGTCTCCTGATGTTTGATTGGTGCTTTGAGAGGGTTCATCCTTGCTCTGGTGATCAGGTGCAGCTGCCTTTTCCATTTTTGGGTAGGTTTTGCTTTGTTCTGCATGATGAGAGACATGTTGCTGTGAGGACTGCTCATGGCTTATCTTAGGAGTGAAGTGGTCAGCAATGTCTTTACATTGAATCCTTTTCCTGAAATATGACTCCATTCCATCTTTTCCACCTGAAACACTGCTGCCATCACTGGCCTTTTTCCTCCTGAGAAGAAATTCCTGATCCTCCAAACTGTGCTTCGCCTTTAAAGCGGCAGCACGCGCCAAGAGTGCGGCTTGCTCCGCTTGTGCTTTGATGCGTGCGGATGAGGGGGAAGAGTAGAAGAGTCTGCCTTTGGAGCTTTTACGACCTGACCCTTTACTGAAGTTATGCGACACCACATTAGAAATGCTGTCCTGAGGTTCAGCAACACTTTCCTCTTCAGCACCAATGCCCTCTTTAGCATTGTCACAGATTTCACCATTGCCATTTTCATTATCATCAGCAGGGCAACTTTGAACGTTATACAACCACTGTTTAACCTCAGCACTAAAATCAGTAACATTCAGCATTTTTGCTTTATACCACACATCATGTTTTGTTGCTTCATCAGTAGCAATAACCTCCATAACGTCACATGCATTTGTTTTGCTTCGTCACACAAACTCTGGTAGCCTACTTGTCAAATGTACCTACATTTCACCTCTTTCACATATTCTTTATCACCCATTAAGTTCACAATTGTTACCTTTAATTTAGACAGTTTATTAGGCTAAGTTTAGCCTTTCTGTTCCGTTGCAAGTTCTCAATTTTGTCCGATAAGGCCTTATGTGTTCATTTAACAGAGCGCTTTTTTTACCACGTCCGCTTGCTGCTCTGTAACGTCCCCATTGAGTTCAGCATCCTTTACCGACAGTTTGCCGTCACTACGCGCATCGATCGGTCGCGATTTTTCCTCTTCTATAATTATTCAGTTTATTAACTGTAGGCCTACCTACGCAACAACATGTCTTAACGCGCAGTTTAATAAGACGGTTGCGACTAATGCATTGGATTTACGTGTGCACACAATTTAAAGACCATTTGTTTCAGCGCTGAACATACCCCCAAGTGTTGGCCGGCAGTCAGTTGATCTGACGTTCTGGTATCCGTGGCTCGGTGCCCCGACGACACTAGAGCGGCTCCTGTGCAGCTCCGATCAAGCGAGCAGAAGACCCCGACGCCATCAGTCCGTGGTGTAGCTCCGTGATGTCTCTTCGCGATTTCGGAATCCATAAACGAGTCGCGCTGATCCCAGTGAAACAACACGCCGCTTCCAGCAAACGAACCAGTTTTCGACCTAAATTGTAATGGCTAGTCCTGTAGCTACTTAGCCGCTACCGGCTGATAGTGGGCTTGAAGCTGTGTTGGGACGTGTACTCAGTTTAAAAGAAAATAATAAACCAATAGTCCGTTTTCCGTTATTTACTTAGAATGTCCTTTTATTTCTATTGACGGTAGCTTTGGTTATAATGAAAACATGATGGGTGAAAAAATAAACTCGAGCACAGTCGAAAACTGTTGGGCTCCTCCACTTCAGCAAACAAAACACATAATTAAGCCAAACTTAAAACACCTGTAGCTACCTTCGGCCGCATGACATTCAGCCACGCATGACATTTCGCTGCCCCCTGGTGGCTCGGAGGAAAACGACCCTCTTAAAGAATATGTGGCTCTTACGCTGGGCTTAGACCATTAAAAAAGGCCGATAGCAAATTGTACATTGATCCAGCTTTAGTGCTTCGTTGTCACCTTTATTCAAACTCATTTCAAAGTCAGCATTAAACAAGGCAACACATTCTCTCCGTTTCCCATTACATTTAAAGAATGAATAAAACATACAAGCCACAAACATTTAAATAACCAAAGAAGTAGAACAACTTAAATATACCACTACCAGATAACAATACATTTGCCAGGTGTAAAAAATAAAAAAAATATGTTTTTAATGTAGTATCCCACTGCTGTCCTTTTCCTCTTATTTAACTCACAGAAGCAGAATACTTATTTTATTACTGAATACTTTTTGGCTAAATGCGTATTGTCCATTCTAAGCGGAATGTGTCCGACAAGCCTTACAGACAGAATATCTGATTGTTCCTTTACAGCCACTGCATACTTGCTGGTGTTGAACTTCACTTCCACAAAGCAGACCATTAATAATATGGCATTCTTTCCTTTTCCCATCTGAAGGCATAGCTCTTTGTTCGTCTTTAGTCAGTGCTCATCTTCTGTGTTCTAAACAAACGTATTCCTGCCAGTGTGCATGGGCTTTTCTCATTTCTGTTCTATGGTGCTGGTGAAAAACGACAAAGCATTACACTCTGTACAGAAGCCACTCTCCACTCTGTAGTACGCTGCACTTGTATTCTGCTCTGTCGACTGACAGTGCTTGGCAGTGATCTTCCCAGGTAGAGCTGGCTAGACCTGCAGTTAGTCCCTGATTTCACAACAACCAAGAAGGAGTGCATGGACACCTCAGGATTTCTCCATTAACAGGTGACTTAGAGCAGCTTTCTCATCTCTTGTGGAAGCTGGGGCTGTGAATGATCTGTGAAAGCTTTCCAAACATGTCCATTGAGACCACAGGCTTTTCTGTCTGTGGCACACTCTGCTGGTCAAGGATGCCTGTTTCAGAGAACAAGGTCTGATCCAGGGTGCTGGTCCTGGGGAGGAACTGGGCCAGAGCCGAAACACCTCGGTCTAGGCCCTGGAGCCTCTGCCGGTGGTTTCCCAGACTGAGCAGGGCTCCATGTGTGTCAGAGATGTAGCTGTTGTACCCGTCCGGTAAGATCTGCTCTCTGAAGGTGCAGTCCTCTCTGCTGTACATGTCCTGCAAAGAATGGAATACATTTGAATGTAAAAAATGTGACTACACGACAATCCAGTTTCCCACGAAGTTATCGCTTTAGAGCATACATTTGATTGTTGAAAACTAAGAAATGTGTTGTTTTATAAAAATATATATCTATTTAGAGTTTTATTCCTGAAACACATTCCACAAAAAAGGAAACAAGGTGACAATACTGGAAATATTGTGTAATATGAAGAAAAAAAGCAATGGTGGAACATCTCTTGCCTATTTACATTAAATAGTGAAATGTCACTAACGTGACTGAGTATAAAAAGAGCATCCCTGTGAAGTCTCTCAGAAATAAAGACTGCATTGGAAAACATTTCCACAACTTAAGAACACTGTATTGCCATAAGAAAAAAAAAAAAAAAAACTCCATAAAGATTTTAGGGATTTCATGATCATTGTCAGTAAACATTGGTTCCGAACACCTTGGCCAATGGATTGAGGCAACAAAGAAAACTGACCTGTGGTCTATCGAATCAAATTTTGAAATTCTTTTGGATGCCACATCTGAGGGGGGAAAGGGACCATCCAGCTTGTTATCAGTGCACAGTTCAAAAGCAAGTATGGGGGTGCATTAGTGCACGTGACATGGGGTAGCTTGCACATCAACATACAGTACATGTGATAGGTATGTGATCTGAAGCATACAACATCATCTGGAAAAGATGTTGGAGGCTATGGGATGGCATTAGCATTTATTGCTTTTAACAGCGACCCATTTGCTTCATTGATATATGGACAATGAAGTAAAATATACAGGTGATCAATCAGAGATCTTGAAGGTAAAGAGTAGAAGTATTCTGCAATGGCTGAGTCAGTCACCTGATCTCAGCCTGATGAAGCATTCCTTTCAAGGCTGCAAGACCCTAACTAATAGCTACAGCAAAGGCCTTATCTGCACTTTAAGGCTAGATTCTTTATATTACCATAACTAATCTATATCTTGAACATGATTTGACAAAGAAAATGTGTTCAACAAATCAGAATTTTCTTCTTTTTTATATTTTAGACTCTTCGAAGTAGACAGTTTTTGACAGCTTTGCATGCTTTTGGCATTCTTTCATTCAGCTTCAGGTAGTCACCTGGCGTTGTTTTTCAATGAACAGGTGAACCTTGTCAAGCATGAATTTTTGGGGAATTTTTTGACACCATCAGAATTGTGTTGTACAAAGGCAGGGTTGGTACACAGTTATTTACAATAAACAGCCCTCCTTGATTGTAATTCTGGTCCATGATCTAATATAGATAGATAGATAGAAAGATAGAAAGATAGATAGATAGATAGATAGATAGATAGATAGATAGATAGATCCTCAATCCAAAACAATGACAACTAATCTCCTGAATTAGCCACCCGTGTAGCTATTGCTGTTTGTTTGTGTCAGACTCATTTCCTAACGGCTTCTGCTTGTTTTTCTACTTGCTTTCTTCTCTATTGGGATTCATTTTATTTTATATATGTATGTACGAGTTCTTCGATGGCTGTTTACCTTGGCCAAAGATAGCCAGCCAGAGGCCAAGGTTGTTGTTGCTACTGGGCCTTTTCATTCAGGTTTTTCACTTTGCAAACACATCCTAGCCTGCAACACACTGGACAAAGGTTGATGAACTGGTCAACTGTTTGAATGAATGGCTGACTGGCATGCAGTGTTTTCTCAACATGGAAGCTGATTAACAACATATGAAAAGCAGAGGAAGCCTCAGTTCAACAGTCACGAAAGAAATCAATATTGCAATAATCAGTGTATGCCCATTTTGGAGAAAAGCTGTGTTTTATGTATATTTTTTACTGAAATTATTATTATTATTTTTTTTTTGGTCGTTGTTGTTACAAAATTTGGAGAGATGAAATTAGTTAGAAGATCACCCTATTTTAGTACTGATTAGTAACACTGTGTGGTCATCTTTCCTTATGCTGTATGGAAAGTTTAGATGTGGTCTGTGCAACAAGCACCTAATCTTTGGATTGGCATTCGGTTTACCAGTTGCAATTGTAAGTGCTAAAAGACTACAAGGGTCATGTGATTATAGAAAGAGATTAACATTTCAGTTTATGTTAAATCAGTGACAATGAAAGTGGGGATTGTGGAAAATGGTGCTTGTAAAATACCAAAATACTACTAAATAAACAGTAATATTGATTTTAACATCCATATGCTCTTACATAAAGGGCCCTTGCTGTATTTCCTGCAGCATATATGTAATATACTGCAGTAAACGGACTGTCACAGACACGGGAAGATAACAGCCTGCACAGTTAACGTGGCTGGAAAGCTAGAAATGCTTCCCACCAGTTGAAATATGAACTTGGTTGGCTCGTGGGGTTTGATTTTCTTACTTTCAAAGTAAAACAAAGAGCCCTTGCTAACTTTGCCATCTTACTGAGCAACTGAGACAATTCTACCTGGAAATTGTATGTTTCCCTTTGTCTGGCTGCTCTGGCTAACAGGAGCAGAGGCTGGAGAAATGTGATTGGCTAAAAGGTGAGGAGGCAGGAGCTGGTTGCAAGTCTGTCAGGACACCTAGCAAGAGGTGTAACGATGGAAAACCAGGAATCAAAGAAACCCAAATTTAGCGATATTAAAACTAGACAACTTTGAAGAAGGAATTGTGAAGTACAATGAATCATTAATTATTGATCAAGATAACTAATATCAGCTTTCACTTGTTGAATTGTTTTAGCAATTCCCTTTACTTTTATCGAGCACAAATGTCAGTCCAAGTGTGTTGCCCATAAACTTGGAAAACATTTCTTTTCAGACACGTTCCTCTTCTTAGTCCTATTTGCACATCAGTTATATGTTTGGAAGAGAATGATCAATGCAGTTTTCAGCTCTATCAAGAATAAATCACAGCGTCACAATCATTTAATGAGAAGAGGTCAAAAATAGTTTTATTCTAACTTTATGGGCAACAGTGTATTAGAACTGGAAGTATCTGCTGATCACTCTAATAAATTGAAAACTTTATTTTTTCCTCACTTGCCAGTAATAACCCTGGCATCTGATTTATCATTAGAATGTATATTAATATTATTTCCTTACCGATGAATAAAGTCTGCCATCGCCTTCTATGCAGAGAAACCGCGCGGTCGCTACTCCTCTGATGGCAACACAGCCCGGAGCCACTGGACGGATCTCCAGAAAACCTACAGGTCAAATTGCAATCAAAATGAAAAATCCCAGCAAGCCCACGGCAGTCTGCCAACTCTGTGTTTTGTTTTCAACTTACTGTATAGAGTCTGGTCAGCAGAGCCTAGGATCTGTCCATCCCGACTGATCACTAGATGCAGTCCTGACCTGGCTGCGTACAGGTGCCTGAGGCGCACAACCTGGTCCCAGCCGTGGTCGACGTGCGGGCCTCGGTCCGTTAGCGGCAAGCAAACAACTCCAGCAACAAAAAACACATTGGATACCGTGACAAAAAGCAGCAACATGATTAGTTAAATTCCCTGATGGGTGCTGCGGCTGATTTTTCAAGCTGGCAGTGGAGTAAGTGTGTCTCACCTTAACGCAGCCTTTTATGTCATCCGTCCTTATCAGCTGCAGATAATCCACTTTCCGAGAACCAGACCACAACACACCCCTGCATGACATCCAACTGATTCGTTGCTCTACGTTGTCCCCTGGCGAGCCCCGACGCCAGCCCACTCACAGATCAGGCGAAGCGCTGGAAGTAAATACTCAGCAAACTCAGCGAGAATAAAATGATCACACTAGGAGTCCAGTTCAGCATGTTATTTAGTAGCACAAGATTCGTTTGTCTCTTTACTCTGAGATGATTGATTAATAACTGAATGAGCTGACTCAGCAGTACCTTTAGAACATTTGGTCCTTAAACTCACGCATGATCATGGAATCGCCGAATCGCGTCCGTTTAACTCTGGAATAGCCTACCAAAGATTGTTATGTTCATTTTCACCGCAAATGTCCAAGTATTTTATCCCAACAAATATCATATCCCCTCTTACCTTTGCTAATGCTTTTTGTTAGAATCAAGACGCAGAAATCACGGGCGCAGTAGCGAATTTCGCACAACTCAGCGCATGAAACTCGTGCACCTGCTGATCTTTCCCGCGGGTGCTTCACTTATTCAGCCTCAGTTCACTTTTAAAATAAAAACTCTCACAAATACGCACCAAATGTTAATTAAAGCCAATATTAGGAGACAGATCGCCGCCAATAATCAGCATTAGTCCACTGTACAATGTTAGGCATGACACGAGAAAATATTAAATAGACTATTTCACATACAAAACAGGAATATACAGATTAAACCATAAGTTCCACGCTGACTAACCCTTAACATTTACTTCTTGATCATGCAAATATCATTAGGGATTGCACTGCAGTATAAGATGATTTAAGTAGTCTAATGACTAAAGAACAAACAGTGCAATAAGAATAGCTTTTGAAAGAGTAGATTTAGAAGTAGTAATAATAATAATACTATTTTCTGTGTATCTGCAAATTTAAAATTTGGAGAGATTTTGCTTTCTGGCATGCTGGCTCCCCGTCATGTCTTTCTATGTCAACATGTCTGTCTGATAGGCTGATACTGATACACATGGGTTGAATGAGTTCCCACAGTATAGCATGAGGAAGCTTCCACTTAAGCATAAATCAGTGTAGTCTGGCAGAAGGTAGTCTTGCAGCTGAAGCTTGACTCTCACCTATAGAATTCTGGTGTCTCATATTGATGACATTGCATAATTACGTTGCATAAAGTGCTACCAAATGTGCTCTGTAAAATTGCACATTTTTATTTGTGGACAGGGTAAAGTCTACAGATTGGTCTAAATCCAAACGGAGCTGTGAGACTGGGTCACTCCACTCTGCAATAACAGAATCCTTTCCGTTCTTATCACATTCTGGCCTGTGCTTCCGCTGCTCTGCCTTTGATTTACATACGAGTTAAACTCTAATCAGAGCAAACACCACCATTCACCAAAATGCAATCTGAGGCCCAGAATCCAAATGCTTATCTTTGGATATGTTTTTACATTGCAAATTGATCCCCTATGCAGGAAGATGGTGTAATGGCCTCTGTTTAACTAGATTGTTGAGCAACTACAACTATGTACAGGTATATGTGTATATTCATTAACATTTGAATAAAGGCACATAGTCACATTTGATCAGACCTGTCTGTCTGGAACCGATTGGAAATGGACATACATGCTATACACTAATAAATCTGCCTTTTTTGCACTGCCTTTTTGCACGAACCACTACCTCACCATCTTATAGTTTTTTTTTTTTAAAGTTTTAGCAATTATTTATTTGTAAAGCACCACCAC
Organism: Chelon labrosus; assembly: GCF_963514085.1. Taxonomy (NCBI): domain Eukaryota; kingdom Metazoa; phylum Chordata; class Actinopteri; order Mugiliformes; family Mugilidae; genus Chelon; species Chelon labrosus. The sequence goes on along the minus strand of NC_140339.1, from coordinate 27,320,622 downwards.
ACTGTATATACAGAATGCCTTTATATTTCTCTATATATTTTTCGAAGCGTTGTTTTTTTTTGTATATATTTTTCAAATTAGTACTTGTGTTTTTTTCCCCTGGTAATTTTCCCCTGTCGAAGTCAAAGTCGTCACTGTTTTATATTTGTTGCCAAATTCCCGCGCTACTGTGACAAGGTCATTTCCCACACGTGGGATCAATAAACATGTCTTATGTCTCATGTCTTATGTCTTATGTCTTAACTATATTTCTGACCCAAAATGTCAGCATAGCTTTTGGTACTAGATGGCAGCCAACCAATCAGGAGAGACTTCCTCTGAAGTAAATAATAAAGATTCTATTTAATGTGTGCACATTAGAAAAGCGTCTTTGGCACTTAAACCCAATCATCACATCATCATGATTTGTAGGTTTAGGCCAAATGAAACATCTGTGGACACTTCAAAGCATGCAGGTGACACTGGGATTTGACAAAGTAAAAGGCATTAAAACATCTGTGTATTTTCAAGAAATCTGTGCATGTGCCGCCTTTGCCAACCACACAACTGTTTTCACTTACTTTGCCTGATTACACTTTGTTTCCACACCACAAATATTTACAGTCCATTTGACTGATGTCCTACCTTACCTTACCCTTCTGTTGCACCTGTTGAGCTAACCTGCGCCAACCTGCACCTTCAACACAGACTTGTCTGCACAGCAGACATTTTGATTTGACACAGTAACAAAAGCACAGATCGCTCAATTATGGCTGCATTCAGCTAGGGGAAATTTTGCCACGTCATTTCAGGCAGATTTCACATGTCATGGCAGTTCATTTGAAACTTGATGATGGTTAAGTTTAGGGAACAGGAGTAGGCGGCCTCTTGTCAAGATAGCAGGGCTACAAATAACATGTTAAAACCACAAAATGCTACCAGTGTGATGCAGCATGACTTGGTGTGTTATGCATTGCACTGTTAGATTATAAGTTGCTTGTTTGCCCTCCCACAGCTTCTTGAAATCAGAAGACTCTGGCCAAAGGTCTTTTGGGGATATGTTTGTCAGACCTTACCTTCATTAGTAAATGACAAATATGTGAACATCAACAGAACCTAAATAAAGAGGTACAGATAAAAATAACTACTTTATAATCACGTGTAGATATCATAACATAGGCCAAACATTCAGAGCTGGGTTTTGTCGCCTTTAATTTCTCACTGTGGGTTTAATGTCATCTGTGTCTCCTTGTACACTTTTAGGATGTGTTGCAATGGTGTGCATCAGCGGCAACTTCTCTCTAATCTCTCAAGAAAGACAACTGTTACTGTTATGTCTAAGGTGACCCAAGTTGACAGCAGGCTAAATAGACAGTGAACTATTGCTTTTTGACGTTTAACTCAAGTAGTGATACTGCTAGTAACCAGTAGATGGCTGCCATTCCTCAGTTTTGGATGCAACTGGGATTACTTTAATGTAATAGCAAATAGCAGCAATTGCATACAACAATTTACGATGTGCGATACGTTTAATCATTTACAATTCAGACATTGGACTTAATACACAACAAATGCAATCACATTACTCCTGTCATTTAAATTACATTACCCACTTATTTTGAACATTTGCTTGTCTCTTTCAAAGCAGCAAAATGATCAATTCCAGTCAAATCATATTCATTACTAGTTTATTCTCCACATATAACATGGCCAGCGCTTTCCCAGGAATGTCTGGCTGTTGAAACAGTCATAAGAATATGACAGTTTGAAGCCCAACTCGAGGTCATGTAGCGTTGCAGTGTCTCCAGGTTGAAACAATTATTATTTTTTTTTTTACAAAGTCTATGCAAGCTATGGGACCTATGCATTTTGCAGTCATATCACCCAAAGGGGCGATACATCATGGAACACTGTTTGATGTTGATTGAGCGGGAATAACAGACACATGACCAATCCACACCGATCAGGCATATCATTATCATCACCTTCCTAATATTGTGTAGGTCTCCCTTGTGCCTCCAAAACATTTGTGACTCATCAGAGAATGGACATGGGCCTTCTGAGGGTGTCCTGTGGTGTCTGGCAACAGAATGTTGTTAGTGGGGGCCTTTGGGTCCTATGGGTTGAGGGGAGGGGCCTCTGTGGATCATCCCACTGATACTTGATCAGTTTGGGATCTAGTGAATTTGGAGGCCAGGTCAACACCTTGTGCTGTTCTTCATGTTTTTTTAGTTGTTCCTAAACCGTTTTTGTGTGTGTGCCTGTGTCAGGCTGCATCCTGCTATGGAAGACTGCTGCCGTCAGTGTCATTGCTATGGGGTGGGGGTGTCTGGTCTGGTCTAGGTGGGTGCTACATGTCTAAGCAACATCCACATGAATGAACATTGTGTTGTCACAAGATGGTCAATATTATTTACTTCACCTGTCAGTGGTTTTAATGTTATGGCTGATGATGTGCATTCTTTCTCAAGACATCAGCCAGGAAGTTAAGGCTTGGACACAAATGGCTCTTCCAAATGTTCTGGTTATAACTGCAGGTTTTTGTGATATATAAAAATAAAGATAATTTGTCAGATTTCATGCATTTAATGTAAACATTACATCATATGCAGTGTCACTAAATACTTTAAAAAAGATACAAGTAAGAACCTTGAAATAACTTGACTGCATAAGCGTACACACTGCTTTATGATTTGATATTTGATTTTGGTCAGGATCTAATTCTGATCAAGCTCCTGTGGAACACTACTAACGTGACTTTACCAGAAGTTTACCAAAACACTTGAATAGTTGAATGGTACTACGAGAAGGGTGAGCCAGCTTAGAAAGCATCAAGGAGAGCTCATTGTTGAAAGGGAATGCTCACGTGGCACACCACACACAAATTACGAGAAGACCAACAGAAAACTGGCTGCTCTTTACATGCGGCCACTATCTCGTGTTCCTGATCTGTCTGGGCTGTGGGGCAAGGAACACACTTTGTCTGATAAAAAATGCATCTAAGTCTGGATACAGTTACAAGGGGATCTGGAATAATTCCAGATACTGGTCAAATTTGGCACAGAACCTTTTCAGAAAGCTGAAAATGAAGATAACTTTCACCTTTCAGCGTGACAATGATGCAAAGCACACAAAGCACACATCCAAATCCAGAAAAGAATGGCTAAAAGAAGAGGAAAAAAAAGGTTTTGGAACGCCTGAAGAGGGCAGAGAAAGAGCAATGCTCCTGCAATGTGGCAGCTCTGCCAACCTGATAGACTCTTAACCAAGCAGTGCTGTAAATGTTTTTGTGTTTGTTTGTTTTTTCTCTGAAAAGTGTCACTTTGATTTGATTTAAATTGGTTTTATATTTGGATTCTCAGAATATTAACTTTAAGATAACCTGTAAAACATATGACTGCCATCCAGTCATGTGTGTTGACTGACTGACTGACTGTCTGACTGCCTTATTAATCCGCCCATTAGGAAAGCAAAGCAGCACAAACCTTCTGGATACTCCGGAGGCAAATCAGGAGCTTAGTGGAAGCATTCAAATGTCCTCACAATCTGTTTGAGAGAACACCTGCTGTGAATCACATACCTCGTTCACACAGTGGTACATTAATCTTTCCTGTTTCTGTCTATCTATTAAAAGCTTTCAGACAACAGAGAGGAAAGAGGGTGCAGAATCAACCTTTAACCAGGCCCATCATGCTTTCACCAAGCTCAAAGTTGTCTTCATGTCATTCTCTCCGGCTCTTTTAGCCTGGATTCCACTAAACAGAAGGAAATAAATATGTCCTGCTCTTGTCAAGGCAACAGTGCACCGCCACTTATACTATCAAAGTGCCAGACGACAAGAGAGAAAGGAAGAATGATAGTTATGAGGTTCACATCAGACCATCCTCTTGGCGGTATTCAAATCAGCTGTAGAGACTGTACCAGTCATTATGCTGTGCTCCTGAATAACAATTATTGTCACAAATGAATTGTCAGTGTGGCTATACAATCAACAGATCTGCTGATTCCTCCATGCCCTCACTATAATGGGTTAGCTAATGTTTATAAATTAGTAGAGCCACTTTAAGCTTGTTAAAATGATCTCATCCTATACTGTCTGAGTGTATAGTGACCAGATTCAAACCACAGACTCCGTGAACCAGAGGATTAGCGGTTTCGATCCAGTGTCCTTGAGCGAGACCCTGAGTGGCTCCCAGCGATTGGCACTGGGTTTTAAATGTGTATGCGCTTTTATGAACGAATGGGTAGATGTGTCTCTGGCACTGTAAAGGGCTTTGAGTACCAATAGGTAGAAAGGCACTGTATGAATACAATTGACCATTCATCCACTTTCGCTTGAATGATTCCAGGTGTTTTGCACATCCCACAGGATCACTATTAGCCCCTACTGTGAGCATGGGAACACTTTAAAGTGGCAATCAGACAATGAAGATAAGATTACTAGTCATTAAGGGTACTATTTAGTCAGCTGCACGAGTATGGAGGAGCCTATGGCTGTGAAACAAGAGTTACCAGTGTAACAAAGGTTCTTGTGGTTAGTAAGAATTAAATAGAACTTAGGAAGCTTCCATGGAAAGTTTTCTATGTTCCAAATCTAAAACAAACTCTGTGTTCAGAGCAAGGATTAAAATATGAATGCTATGGTAATCAACAGCAAGGACAAGCACAGATTACCACTGGTGTAGGTTTTCCTTGTTCGATGGCACTTAAAAAAAGAAAGAAAAGGGACTGAGAGTATTCAGACTGTACACACGTCATATAAAGATAGTGTTTATACAATTACTCCCACAGCCAAATGTTTAATACTTTGGCTTTAAGTTTATGGGATAATGCCTGCGCTACAAATTGCTTTAGAGTTTTGAACATGTGGGTCTTCACCAGGCTTCACCAGGCCAAGAGGATCTAGTATAAAAAGTTCAAAATGTGAGTTACTGCATTCCAGCCTTGCCTTAAGTGGTGAAGCTTGTAAAGCCTGTGGAGACAAACCAAAAGAAAATGAAAAAGTCTGGACTTCATATAACACAAATGAATGGAAGGACTGTACCTTTAGTCTTGAGACACGATTTAAGAACAGAGCGCAGACTGAATGTCACAATGACAAATTCTGGAAAATCCCGGATGTTTTCTCCATCTGCTTGGCTGGGCGTGTCTGGATTAGCAGCAGTCAGGAGGTGGAGGGCGTTAAGATTGCATGTATAGTACACTCTACACCCACTGCTTAATGTGTAGCAAATACTAGCACACTTGTACTGTCATTGCACAGTAAGACATTGAAACTCGGTAAACTCTCTTGTTTGGTCTCAGATTACGTTGCTCTCTGATGTCCGCACTTGAAACACTGGTGTAATACCATGTAGACATTTTTGAAACTAAAACACTACTTAGAATCAAAGACAACCTTATCACAATAATACAGATAATGACAGACGTTACATCTATGGGATCATGTTGTTGTTTTTTTTATTTTCAGTCACCCTTACATTGGACTTTAGCCATGTGCCCAGCACATACAGAGTTGCGTTTTATTAAGCCCTGTATAAAACTACAGGACAAGTGACATACACATTTGATACAAAACTGTCGTAAGACCACAGGACTCAGAATACAACATAGTAGGTGAGAGTATCATATCATCGCTTTCCCTTAACTCTCACCTCCAGGCAGCAGACTTTGAAAGATGCATATGAATGGTTTATACCTCATAGATTAGCAGAAAATAAATCCAGTCAATTAAATGTTGTACACCCAGGACCACTGACAATTTCCATTCAGCTTTCTGTCAGTGTTATCACTTTAAAGAATATTAATTCAAGTCTATAAATATGTAAATTTTAACAAACAAACAAACAAACATACAGAGATACAAATAATTCTGAATAGATTAAGATACATGGATGCAGTCCAGCATCCACTTTCTGAGAACATTTGTTTCTGAGATTTCTCCTTCCACTTCTTGTTCGTTGAACCTACAGAATTAAAAACTAAATGGCAATGAAATGATAACACAGCTGAAAACAGGGTTTCTGTCCTCACACTAACCATTTGCAAGTGTTTACAAGTATTGTTTCATCTGTAAAATATAGTTTGAGAAGTGCAAAACTGAAAACTGTGAGGTGTTTCAACTAAATTTGATTAAATAAGAAGCAGTTTGGTTGATCTTGGCTATTGAATAAGGACTGTATCTTTAAATCCTCAATCCGAGACCAGTTTACAGCAGTCTGTCTGTAAGAGTCCTTGTGTCTGTAACAGCAGTCAACCTGCTGGGAACCATTTGCTCCCTTTGGTGCAGAAGAAAGTGGGTTACACCAGTCTCAGGCTGCTGGCATAGGGACTGCAAATGCTGTTGCTTGGACTGTAGCTGGATAACCAAATGAGCAGGGGAGGTAGAGGGCTGGCTCTGGGTCAGTGACAGAGGACAGAAAGGTATTCCGCAGTAAACATGATACCCACCATGCAAAACAGTGATACTAGAGAACACAGAGTGCAGGTGTGACCACCAGCCCACCAGTAGACCTGTATGCATCACTACCGACATACTAGAGAAGAGATTTAAACGACCATGCTGTAACAGGAGATGTTCTTGGAATACCAAAAACCATTTTGCACATATTTTGATGTCTGGACATGAATCTCACAATGAACCTGCAGAGCTTGGATCAGCCTAATCATCCACGCTGGTTTGCAAGAATCAGGGTATAAAGCCACAACAAAAACTATTTGCATGATATTTGCCTGAGCTAGTGTATGCATTAAGCGTGTCTGAGATCTGTAATGCATCATCACTACTACTGAATGCACGTTGCCTAAACAGAGAAAACAACGCAACTCAGTCCCGAGCAGGAATCAGGTTGGTTACAATATGTGCCATCATACGCGGAATGTTGAAACAAAGACCTCTCAACTAAAAGACTGAATAAGAAGAGCAAAGACAAGCGGAAACATGTAACAAACGGCCATGCATGGCCTATGTCAATCCTTTTCAATCCTGTGTTGTTAATTCCTAGTGACTTCAATTCATTCAATTCATTCAATTGCACCAAAAGGAGCAAATCAAAACCACCCCATGCCTTCAGACAGCTACTTTCACCCATCTCTGTTGCTCTAAACGGTTGCTTCCCCAGAAAGGAATACCAGCTCCTCATTGAGAGGTTATATTTACAAAATATATGAAAAATATAGGGTTACTGGCCCTAGCATATAGTAAAGTCCAACAGCTGTCTGTAAATATTTCTCCCATGATTATCCCTTCTAAAAGTAAATCACAGGATAAAGATAGCCGGAATGTGACAAGGCGCAACTAGGACAACATGGCCACCAGAGCTCAGCTGCAGTCAACCACAGGGACTCAGAGAGACAAATGCAAGAAAGACGAGGCGTGGTAAAAATGGACAGTATACTGAGCCAGTGCAGGACAGCTACTGCTGCAGGAAGTCACCAAAATCTGAAAGGGGTGCTGGGTTAATAAAAGGTAAAATACAGACAAGGTCTTATCAGACCTGTGTCAAAGTTTGGATTCTTAACTAAATGTATTTGTGAGCTAGATGTATCCTCTGTGTGTTGTTGTTAGCAGTGCACATGGAAATGACTGCAGGGGAAAATACACTTAGCAGGTGACTGTGATGTCCAGAAAGAGAATCAAAAACTTAAGAAGTTTCTGGATTCAAACTACTAAATTAATCATTTTGTGTTTTGAGAAACATATTTGCTTGGTTTCTGCTAAAATTTTAATGTTCAGATTGAAACCATCCTAATGTCTGTGTGGAGATTAGATAGATTATCTTGGCACTTTGGAAACAAGGAAACAACTAGCCTTCAAATTGTCTGTAAGGACAAGAGAGTGGCCTCAATCTTCTCGTTTAACACACTGCAAGCGGCCCTGAGACTATCACAGCAGCTACCGTGACTGTTTGTTGTTGCACTTTATTGCTTATTGCTTTTCATTCATAAGACTGTTAATCCTTCTTTCAAAAGTAACATAAATCTACTTTGAAAAAAGGCAAAAATGACTTGGCAAATGACATTTTCAAGACAATTTTTGACACAATAAAATATTGGAAGCTTCCCAGTTCATGCTGTCCTTCTTCAAAACTAGCAAGCTCACTTTTTTTCCCCCTGACCTTCCAAATCTGCTCACATGAGCAATAGCCTTATATTCTCCTGTCAAGGCTGAAGCTCTTCTGTTTCAGCTCCATGACCTCGCCTTTTAACTGCCAATGTCCCCACTTATACAGTGACAAAGAAAATTCTTCTATTAGCAAACTTATATATCTGACTGAGATTTATGGCAGAATAGTTCAAAGTTCAACCCCACCCCAGCCCCAGCAGATATATAAAAAGCTCTGGTCCAACTGCTCTCTCTGTCTCTCTTTCTAGTAAGATGATACTGTTTCAATTAAGGCCCGGTGCCACACAAAGGAACAGAAGCACTGGGCAATCAGTGCCACTTCTTACACACCAAAGCCACTCATGCTTTGTTTCTTTCTCTCTCTTTTTTTTTTTTTTTTTTTTTTTAAGGCTCAGAAAGGTCCTTTTGCACATACCTTAAAATCATTTTCACATCTCTGCAGCAATAACCAATATTGAAAGACAGGATTTCATTCAGTAGCAGCAAATATCTGATAAATTACAAAATGAATAAAATACAAAACAGCTGTTACACATAAATTAAAAAAATCTATATATACATAGTAAAAGATCAAATAGGATACACTTGCATAAAGTCTGAAGTGAAAGTGCATCAGGGTTTGGAACCACCCATCCCCTTTTCTCTGTCTTCATATTGAGGTGAAGTCTATTTTTCTTGCCACTAGATTCTTGGCAAGAAATGTGTCACTGTCATGGCGGGTGACACTCGGTTTCCTCTTTTTGTTTTACCATTCTTACTGAGGCCGATGAACATCCTCGGGTAAGCCACTGACTCATAGGCATTGTAGTTGTTGGCAAGAAGCTTCTCTCTGAACTTACACTCATTGTTGTAGTGTAACTGAAAGAAAGAAGAGATTATTTTAAAAATGATTGTCTGAAGACAGAGACAAAACAAAATTGCCGGGACATTTTTGAAGGCGTATTTCACGGCTGTATTGTTTGTTGTGATCATTATCAACAATTGCTTTATTTCTGATTGCAGGGTTATTATTGTGCAGTAGCTATTCCAGCTAGACATTTAATTGTGAAATGATGAATGGTGTGCGTGAGGCAGGACCAAGACATCAGAACAGGATGAATGTGGTTATTAGGTCATCATTGTTGTGTCATTTTCTTTTAGTCCCAGGAAGTTTTGACTCATACTCAGGGCTGGGTTACACAAGGTTCATAAATAAATCCATCCCTAGGTTTATGTGTAAAGTAAGTCTTTAGCTAGCTGGTCAAACTAATGACTGACTTAATCTTGTTGCACTGTTAAAATATATCCCTTCAAAACAAGCAGGACTTATAGTAAAATACAATACTTGCTCCTTCATTCCAATTAGATTTTTGGATTTTTTTCAGGAAGTTGTTTTAGTTTCAGCCCTTTTCCGTTTTGTGCTGAGGATGAGACAGTGATGATTGATCGGTCAGTATGTACAGTATTCACTCACAGATCCATATAGCTTTCCCCGTCGGTTCATGGCCACAAAGAGTCCACTGCGAATCCCCAGCAGGGTTACCACACCTCTCTCCACCGGAGAAATCTGCAGGAGACCTTCAGGGAAAACAACCCACACAAACTGAAAGATACTGGTGTGATGGGGAAATACAAAGCATGACATCGGATGTGTGCTAACTGTCTTTGTGGCCAGTGCCTGTATTGTCTTTGCCAAGGCAAAGACTATGCAAGCTTTATCTCAAATTCATAGCTTAAATAAATTACTCGTTTTGTCATTATAGGTACAGGTAGGCCAGGTCATTTGGCACAGGTAATCCAGTTTTCAACTGTATGCACTCAAACCTTTTAGAACATTACAGTAAGGACCAAAATGCCAGAAGGAACTCATCTATCATAACCAAGCCCTTAAAGTGGTCTGAGTTTATATTTGGATATTTACACGTTTCAGAAATCACACATAGACCAATAAGCCTATCTTGGTTACCTACATAGAACTACAAACATGAGAAATGACAAATGTCAACCTGTTGACTGTGTCCTCCTAATTTCTGTCAATTTAAAATGTGCTACAGTGACTTGAATTCTTCAAGATCTTCTTCAGTGTATATCCCTGGATTGTTGTGTGTTGTCCGAGTTAGTATAAAGGCAGTGGGAAAACAACAACAACAACAAAAAGTTACAAGTTCCTCAAAAACGACTTCCAGTCTCACAACTCGCCTTTTTTTCTTTTTTTTTTTTTCTCTTTCGGACCACAATTCTCAAACGGCAGTGATTAGATGTGACAGTTGGAGAGATGGTGATGACTTTGTCTCGGTCGGACCGCTGGTGTTAATATGTCTAAACAGACGCGTCTGTGCGCAGTGTCCTAACTTTAGGCTCTGGCTGGCGGCTAGCCTGGATCTCTGGTTACACACAAAGCAGAAAGCACAAGGCACATTTGTGCTCAGCGTCACTACAAAAGTGGCGGATGGCGTGGATCGATATCTGGGCAGTGGCATCTCGTTCACGAGTGTTGAATAGTGAAAGCAAAAGTTTGGATCCGGTGCGAGCAGGTAGTGAAACGATGGGATTAGAATGCGCATCAACTTTAAGGTGACTGAGAAACAGTCCAAAACTGCTTTGTCATTTTTGATTTTAAAGTATTTTTTGGCTTAAGAATTATTGCAATTCTGAAAGGTACTAAAATAGTTTGGTACCATAATTTAAATTTACCATAGTTTCTGTTGCCTAATCGACTGAGAGTAACGCCACCAGTAAACGCGTCAAAAGCGAGGAAATGACCAGCCGCTCGTTTAATAATGAATTAATAACTAACTTACTGTAACGATTTTCGTTGTGTATTCCCGTTATTCTACCATCCGGTAACACCTGAACGTGAAAGCCGATCCCCACGTTGCAATAGAGGCGTCGCAACCTTTTAATGCCCAGGAGGTAGTCGCTGTCCCGGCTTATCTCGTCACGTTTCTCCCCCGGGATCCGTGCCAAGGAGCGAGAATAAAGGGCCTCCCAGCGGTCCGCTGTCAAGTTGAGACCGGGAGAGCATCCTGCCAGTCCGGTCACCAGGCCCAGGACCAGGACGGTCCGCAGGGCCGCCTGAGAGCCCATACCGGGTCTGGGTCTTAACGCAGCCTCTTGGCGTTTGCCTCGCCAGTGAAGCGAGAATAAACACAAGAGGCACTGGCGCGACAGATTGGATCGTATAGAAGTTGCGCTCATTCCCTGACCGACAGTGGCACTGGCCTCAGAGCCGAAGCGACATTGATCTGCGTGGACGTGGTGCAGCCATGCCTCTATATTTATACCTGCAGACACATTACATCACAGCTTCACACTTACAAGAAATCTACAACTCCATGTTCACAATGAGGCGCACCAAACAGAGCCGGTGGGCTACTTAATTGAAATCAAATAATAGGCTAGCGGACTTATCTCAGAGCAAACTCAGAAGTATGTGGAAAATAAACATATAAGGCCTTATTATAATGAAAGAAAAAAACGTCTTTGTGCGAGGCCCTCATTATCAGCAGCAGAATATCATAGTTTATGTATGGGAGGATGTAAAATAGGAAACAGTCAAGTTAACAGAATGTGGTGTCGAGACAAGAGACAGTTCTATAAATGAACAATAACAGGAAAAAACACAGGTCCAGTTCAACCAAATGAAAAAAAGAAAAAGAAAAAAACCCGCTAATTTAAGAAGGGTAGAGGGGAAATTGTATCCAAGGCCCTTATAGAAAACAATGGTAAGATAAATAGAGAGTTTGCAGTATGATAAGTGCGCTGTCATTGTTGGACAAGACTTTAAGCACTTTCCTTTCTATTAACATTTCACATGTCTGTAAAACTTCCCATGTGTCCGTGTGTTTTAAGATTATGGATGACAGTATTCATCTCTGTCACAGAATAAATAATTGGTGCATGACATGAGAAAATGGGCTATATTTGCCTTTTTTTTTTTGGAAGCAATACCCCTGAGTAGTTGACCTGTTTCTCGAAAATTCTTGAAACTTCAGACCACATGCCTCCTATTGTATTTTGCGCTGTGGTTTCTTCTTCTTTTATTTTTTTTTTTTCTGAAAAGTAAATATATAGTTTCAGTGAAACATTAGGTGTTTTCTTTCAGTTATCTGTTAGAATCATGATAACCAAGGTATCATGGGCGCATGTCCTTAATGAGTCATTCTCGGGAGCCTTTCAGACATGCTGGTGCATTGCTTTTCATGTGCAGTGAAATAAACCATACTTTCCCCTCCTTTTATGTCACTGTTTCATTCCACATACATCCCAGCTACATCTTTGTAGAGCAACATTCTCCCTTTCCTAGGGTCCTCCCTCTCTTTCAGCCCAGAGACAGCGGTCTTGGAACCAGCGACAGAGTCCTTTGATCTCTGGGGTGGCTCTGTCCTGCTCCTCATCGACCATGCATGAGACGTTTTCTCACGTTCACATCCAGCTGCTCCTCAATGCGCGGCAACCCAGTTTCTTTGTGCGCTGAAAAATAGCTCCGAGATCATAGTGACCTTTCTGTGGGTCATGGTTGGTGACTGATGACAACAGAACCCAGTCTGGAGGACCAAACAGCCTTCATCATGCATGGTCCAAAAGAATAGTCAATGGTCCATCAAGACTCTGGGATGACTGACAAGAACAGCCAAAGGACCATAATACGAAACCCACGGAAGGTAAAAAAAAACAAAAAAAACTCCTGGACTGTAATCCTGTACCACAGATTACAAAATCATAGATTATGGACTTGTGCACTTCCAGGACCTAAAGGACAAATCTTCCAGTGGACGCCCTCAAATCACTGCAAGAACAACCAATGGCCTGGTAGACTTTGTAGGATAACTGGGCTGCATGATCAACTGTGTGACTGTAGGACCACTATACAGTTCAGTGACCCCTACACATCCAGAATAACTGATGGACTGCTTGATTCTTATTACCTCGTGGCTTGCTATGGGGTCAGAATGGACTTCAGAGCTGCAGGATATCTGTAGGGTACTGGACCATATTATGACCAAGAAACATAGCTGGTATGTTTTCTTGAAAACTGACCATGAGACCCGACTGAAATTTAATCAAGTCTCCAAGTGAGAGGATGAGGGGTTTACCACCAGAATAATTAATTGATCCTAAATTCCACTTATTCCTTTCTTTTAGCTGGTGGATCTCTGGATCCGATCTGGACTGATGACTGATGCAAAAGTCCATTTTGAGATGTTTCCATATAAATTAAGACTTTTGTGGGCAGTGTAAACTGGCAGGTCTGCGCTGTCGCTGTCCATGGTTCTGTAATAAGCTGTTTTCAACTTAAATAAAGAAAGGTTAAAATGTTTATCTCCGGTCATGCTGAGATTTGTTATGTCCAGCTTTATTTTCTGTTTATGTTGTACTCAAGTCATCGTGGGTTTAGGTTACATGTATGCAATGAATTATGCTGTGGGAAAGAGGTTTAACATTTCACTGGGTGACAGCTGCAATACGGAGCTTAAAATGTCTTTACATTCGGCACAAGCATTCATTCGGTCCCTTGTTTATTCGTCACTGCCAAGTCTGTGCGTCTTATAATTAAGATTTATTTTTAATCTTTATCACTGAATGCGTTTGTCTCGTTGTCAGTGTTTGTTCAGCCAGCTGACTACCTTGAAAGTTAGAAAAATGTTAGAAATAAGTGATTTTCTGCACTGATCTGTGATGTGCAAAAGATGAGTTCATCCTCTGACTGTTGCGTTCATGCTACATAATTAATGAGCTATCACTCACAACCAACCACAATAAACTTTTGTTTTGTTCAGATACCAACCTGAATATCACACGTTTCCTGCACTCTGGACTGCTGGAGTGCTGTCAAAGCTGCCATTAAAAATGAAGTATTCACATTATTGGGATCAACTTGGAAATTTTAAACAATCAGAGTGAAAACTCAGTTTGCGACTTTCTCCAACTCTGGTTCAAGATTAAGGTTCATAGTTAAATCCTTCAACTGAGCTGAAAACCAAATCTGTTCACTTGTGCTGATGAAAAGAGCTACATTTTTATGTGGGTTGAAAATGAGATAAAAATAAAACCTACGTCCTCTGCTCTCTTGCTATTTCAAAATAATCTAAACTGATAGTGCACTTAGTTTCCTGTGTTACCTGGCCTTGAGCTGCCTGCAGAGGGCATTGTGTCGCCAGACTGAGACAACTGGATACACGTTAACTCATGGCTGAGCTACAAGTGTGTGAAAGACAGACAGCTGTCTGCCTGTAGGGGTCACTGTTTACAATCAATTCCAATCAGCTTTATTTGCCATGTATAAATGTACACATGTGCAAGGACTCCTTGGATTTAACCCACCCAGGCAAGCAAACTAGGAGCAGAGACTTTCTGCTCACCAGTAAAAAGAAATGCTCTAAATGTTCGCAAACTTTTTATGATGTAGCCACAATTGTCTACAGTTTTTCATTCAGTTCGCTTCAGTTAATATAGCATCAATCGATAACACGTCATTTAAATGTATTTTACATAGTATTAAGCTCAAGACCATACAATATCACGGTTCTCTCTGGGAACCATCAATCTGTTTTAATAGGTGAGCTAATGATACACTTTCTTGACATTTTGAGCAACTCACCAGTTTATAACTTATTTATTAATGCTTTATGGACTTAATATATAATGCTTTATATATAACTTTAAGAGTTTGTGAATCCTTCTATTGGTGTTTATTTACTCCCAGTCCTCTGTAGCTGTAGTTTTATTAGACAGACTCTAAAACCTGATGATAAACACATTGTACGTGTACAGTAGAAGGACAGTAATGTGTCCCATTTTTACCCAGCTTCCGAAGCTGTAGTGAAAGAGATCCTCAGTGTTTCCCTATTTGAACTATCAACTTAGAATCATTTAGAAGTCACGTAATTCATGACAAAATGCTCCCCAAGTAGATCGAGGCTCCTCGATAGATGTTGCACATGACTGTCATTTTTGTGTCTGTCTTACTAATGTAATAATGTAAATGTAAAGGATGCCATGGATCGAAAGGCCATGTATGAGTCTGAAGATACAGCATATGTTGCTAAGTAAAACAGACACACAGGGGCCACATTAGACCCTAACCTCTCTGAGGCCCTGCATTCCTCTTCAGTAATATTAGAGTTTTGCATTCACAACAAGCCATAGCAAGTTGTTACGCTTTGTATGACACAGTTTCCGCTTTCAGCAGGGCCAACCTTATTTATCGACTCGGTAGCTTTTGGTCAGTATTTCAAAAGAAAAAAAAAACTCCAAATTCTCAGGCGGCATTTCTTCCCAGGCACCCCCTGGGAGGGGCTATTGTCCAGGCCAGGAAGCCTCCCCAGCCTGCAGGTATAGAATGACAAGGCTTTATACTGTATGCAGCTACCTATAGATGGGAGTAAGGCAGGACAGTCTGTGAACATCCAAACAAGAGTGAAGGCTGTTTGGGAAGAATTTTGCAGCAATGGTTGCCTATTTAGAGTTTCTGCTCGGCAGTGCTGCAGGTGGGCACTGTAAGAAATAAGCTGCAGCAGGGAGAGACAGATCGTAGGGGTAAAACTCTAAACACAACACTCCTTCCAACAGAGCAAGAGAGAGAAAGAGAGAAAGAATGACAGACTGCAATACCCAGCTGCAGAAGCAACACCTGTCTGCTCACCAGTTAAATCATAAATAGGGATATTGACACTGGGGGCATACTTCCATTGAAAGACTATACATATGTTTGATCTTTTATGTTCAGGTTACACACTGTGGGAGATGCCAGAACAATACTACTATTATTATTATTATTTTAACAGTTAAATTAAGTGTAAATCATTTGAAGCGGATGGGTTAAAACAACATCAGCTGCATACGAGCTGCAGCCAAAAGAAGAAGCAAAAACAGGAACAATGTTTTACCACATATTAAATTATATATATATGTTTTAAAATATAAAACCAATTTAAATGATAAAAAAAAACTGTTTCAGCTTTAGCCCGCAATGTCTCTGCTTCTTATTAGATTTAGATCTCTAAAGACAACCTGTATGTGAACATTTGAGTGAAAGAACCGTTGTAACAAATGAGACACTTTTTTTCTTTTATCTTGGATCATTGTGTTTTATGCTGGAACCAGGTGGTGATTCAAAACTATGTAACAGCAGCATCATCAGTGAATCAGTGAGTCAGTGAGTAAAATGCAGAAATGGTCTTATAAATAACTTATAATGCAGGCACCAAATAAATATTCTGATCATTAGTAAAATATACAAAGTACTTCTTTAAGTTTACAGACAGTAGACTATCACATTGTAAGAATGTCACAACAGCATGTGGATTATGTGATTTCCCCTTTGCTTCTTACTGTGACCGTGACAAAAAGTGCTTTGCTGTATAAAGTCTTTTCTTCAGTATCCATCATGTTTCCTAGCATTTCCAAATAGCAGAATATTTCTTGTCATCTCAGCTTTTCACAAATGAAAAGCGATAAGGCTGCTATACATGTATTTACAAAATAAAGGTTTAAACTCTGTGTGAAGTTAATGGTAAAATGGTTGCTTGTACAAAAGTTAAACCTTTTACAAAATAAGAAGTTTTTTTTTTTCAGCATAATTAACTTTTTTTTTGTGTGTTTGTGTACAAGGCAGTAGCGTTTTGAAGAAGTCAGACCTCAATAAATAGAGGATGCATCTGCTTGAGTCTCCTGTGAGTGGAAGATTTAATGTGTGGACCCCAAGTCTTGAGGTTGCCCTCAACTTCCCGTGCATCAATAAAACCTTCACTAATCCACACGTCAGGATCAAAAACGTCCTCCACTGCGGTGAGGCCACTGTATGTGCCGATATTAGGGATCCGTGTTCGGACGAAACATGGAACCATTAGGTCGGGTCACTCTCTAAAAGTCTAACCCATCTGGCCGTCGAGCCTGGATTTTTCCGCGGTGCCTGCGCCTCCTGCGTTCACCACGGCGAACGTGGTGATGGGTGTGGTGGTGTGCGCTCGGACTGTCCCTTAGCCGCCTCACCATCTCATGGTCCTTGTTGCCCAGCACCCTGGGCAGGAAGAGCGAGGCTTTGTCCGTGCTTCGGGTTTTAAAGCCTCGTCGCGGCCGTCCTTTGCCGTTAATGGACACATACCACTGGCGCTTGGCACTGGCTCGACGCTTGTTGCTGCCGCTGCCGCCTCCTGGTGGCAGCGGTTGTTCTGTAGAGTGGTGGCGGGATGCGTAGGTGTTGTAGCCCAACTCATGGATCCGTTCCACAAACTCACATTCTTTATTAAAATTTCCCTGGGGAGATGAGGAGAAAGAAAATGGTGAGACACAGCTTTCATCCAGGATGCAGTATTTTTGGTTCATAGAAGGATGTCTGAAAGACCGGTTTCCATTCTGCTGTATGACTGTATGACTGCACTAGAAACCAGCCAAACATACAAGATACCCCCCCACAGATAAACATGCAATTCTACACCAACTTCATATTACAATGTGAAACTTAATGTTTCTGCCAGGACATTGGGACATTGAGACCCCCGTCATACAGGAGCTCTATGTGTGGAAGTGGTGACACAAAAAAAAAAAAAAAATGTGCATACGTACCGAAGCATACAGCCGTCCTTTATCATTCATGGCCAGGTATTTCCCAGAGAACAGCCCTTTTATGGCCACAACACCTACATCCACAGCTGTAATTTCCATGATGCCTGTAGTACAGAGAAACGTATAACAGTTACATAACATTACTAGCGCTGTTTAATTCATTCAGATTTAGTATGATGGCAAATGTAATATGCTACACTAGATTTATGAATGTTCCCACCAATAACCCGTGGAAGCTAGACATGGAATAGTAAAAACAAATTTACCCCAACATAAAAAGACGCTGGTTTTCCACTCGGAGGAGGCTACGTTAAAGTTTTTGCCACCTGTTCGCGCTCATTCAGGATGTCTATTGGTCTTTTAAATCAGTGCCTGATTAGTCAGCAGGGCTGATAAAGACTCTAATGTGCGCAGATTAGATAAATACATCCTCAGTCTTTGCTGAGACTTTGGCTGAGAGTTCTGATAGAGATTAAGTTAAGCATGCCAGTAGCTTTACAATAACATACAAACTCTAACTAATCCTGATATAGTAATCACATCCGTTTTTTTTTTTTTTTTTTTTTTTTTGTTGTTCTTCTTCTTTTTTAAACAATATGCATGCAGACGGAAACAAATAATAAAATGCATTTAATATAACGAGATCCTTGCACTGGAACGAAGTCCTCGTGTCATATTAGTTAGTCTCTGTGCGTAAAACACTCACTGAATGGGTTGTTTTCTTCCAGTGAGCCGTCTATTTTCCCATCAGGATGGATCTGTAAATGATATTTGGTTGCGCAGTAAAGTTTCCTGCGTCGCGGCGCACCTCCGAGGTGTTCATACACTCCTCCGCGCCCCCCGGCGTCCCTCCGTTGCCGCGGGTCGCAAACCTGGCCCGGTGCGCAACGGGCCTGCAGACTAACGGAATTCAACAGGCTCAGCAACATCAGCAGAGGTATCGTCAGCATTGTGGCATGACCGGGGAGCGACGATTGTGGCGAAAAAATTGAGAACTCCTGTCCGACTTTTGGGATCCCATTAAAGTGTCAGGGCCCCGCGTTGGAGAGCTCTTGTCCTGCGCACATCCTTCCTCCGATTGGCAACTCTGACAACACCGCCGTCTCCGAGGTGGGATCTTCCTCGCCTCTACTGCTGGAAAGCCCTCCTGTGGACCTGACTGAGAGCTTCTGCTCAGACTGAGCGCAGATATAAAAGAGGGTTGTGGCGACAATAGGCTGAACTCCAACCAATTGATACAAAGGAAAGGGGGAGGTAAAAGGTATCAGCCCTGTGTGAAGTGAGAGACAGCGGCATGGATAAAATTACATAGTGGCTGAGTGAGGAATAGTCCTATCCTCTGAACTCCTCTTCTGAAATATTTTGATTCAATCATACAGGGGACTGAATCATCCACTGCAGCAGGTGAGGAATATGACGGCGGCTGGAACCAACCTGAGATCATTCCCTCATTTTTCGGGTGATTCACATTTACCTAGCATTTAATTTAGCAATTAATTTACTCATTTCAGTTTAACAGGTGCTTACACAGTACAACCACCACTGAGGTCAATATCAAGTTTGTGTAATTTGCCTCATAACAGCATGTGATGCAGAGATTCACAGATATCTTGCCTAGAGGAAATGCCACATGCAACACTCCCCCTCATCATTTAAAAGTTCACAACTCTCCTTGTTCTTAAGCATTTGTATGTTTCTGTTGAAGTTAAGTGAATTAATCCTAAACACAGGGTTCTCCTCATGTGCTCCTCACACCACAGAGCCCCTCTTTTATTCTTTATCCTTCACCCAATCAATAGATTGTCCCAGAATTTTCCCATCCTGATGCCCCGGCTGGGCCACAGCCGGTGGGCGGAAGAGCAGCAGGCTAAATGACTACTGCCTAAATTGCTTCCATCTTGGTCACATTATGGTTTGCATTCTGGTAATTAGCACCATCATCTACAAATTTCTCTGCCCTTTGGCGCTGCTCCACTTCTGCCATGAAGGGCTCTGGTGGGAATACCCCAGAGAGCAGATATAGTAATTTGTCTTCCCCTCCCATACATCACGCTGCTAGCTACCTCTGTCACTTTATTTACCCTGATGATCAGAAAAAGGCAGCTGCACATTTTGTCTCTGAGACCCCTCACGGGTCAGACAGCATACCAAAACATCTGCCAGGCCGCATGTATCAGAGGTTGTTCTGGTGGCCATTTCTAAGTGAGTTGCTCTTGATGTGGTTAAATGCTGGAAGAGGGTGGAACCTTAGATGTGGTGTGTTGTTTCTCTCAGAAACTATTTTAATTACGCTTCCCTCCATGCTGCCCACAAAGCATCCAAGCAATAGGCAGGGCAGATGCTCTCAGCTTTTAAGGCACTAACGCACATCTTCCTCTTCACGTGCAGAGAAATGTGTGTTGCTGCATGTGATGTTGTTTTTAGGTGGAAATTTACGCAAGATGTAAATCCAAATATTAGTCTTTCACAACCAAAAACAGAACACATTAATTTGAAGATTCTTATTTTCAAACTGTGAGTTGATTCAAAAAGGGATTTTCTCACTTTTTGATTAAGATATGCTTAAGGAACACCTTGGGACTGGATCATGGAGTAATGTATGCTAAGAGGTCTTCATGTTAAAGTCAGTCTCAAACACACCAGGTGAAAATTTAAAACCTGACCAGCAGTAAAATAATCACCGGACAAGAGATACCTGCTCTGAAAGAGAACTAAATTCAGAAAATGCTTTGCAGGTATGATCAAAGACAAACAGAAAAATTAATATCTCTTAAGAAAATCCCAGATAACAGCCATAGTCATTTTATTAGCATAAATCTTTTAAATAGTAAACCGTCCAACCCGGGTCTAGTCACAGTTCTACAGAATCAAGTTGATCTTTGAAGCCTATAGAGAGCTAAACTCAGAAAAGTGGCTAGATTAGGATTAGGATTAGGCATTGGAGAGGATCTCAAATTCATCTTGCAGCGTTACACAGCAGCTAAACAGGACCAACAGGACAAAAAAAACTACTTGTGCTCAGCCACACAGTAGGAGAAAAGGGTTGCAGCTGCTGTTCAGTGCTCTCGGCTTGTGTACCGACTTCAGAACCTTGTCCAAATTGTTTGTCAGAGCAAATCAACTTTGGGAACTTTGACCTGCTGTCTGCACAATACAAAGTTGACTAATTGGTCCTTCAGTGTGGCCAAGGAGCCATTTTAGTTCACATTACATTGCACACTTGCATTCCTGACCACCTTTCAATGTGGCTGTAGTGATCAGATCGCATCAGTACATCTTAGGTGCCTTCACACCTGTGTTTAGAAGAAAAAAAAAAAACAAGACAATGAGCAGTGCATTTGCTTCAAGACAAAATCTAAAATTACTCAAGCGAAAATTTTCCAACCATTCCCTTTTCCATCATCCACTTGGCAAATTAATCCAAATCCAACCATGTGAAGTGCTCTGACACAACACCCAAAAGCATACATTTTAACTTTCCCCTTTTTCCTTCTCCAGACATGAATGAAAGCAAGGATTTTAGGGCTCCTTTTTTAATTGACCTCCCCAAAATTCTCCCCCCACCACTACCCCACAAAACCCCTCTTGGGACAAAAGGTTTTCTTTTCTGCAGTAATACAAAGGTTATTAGCCAGGTTCTTTTCTTTCTTTCCACATTTAGTGGAGGGAAAAGGAGGTACCAGTAGTCCAGAGCAAATCAAAATGACCTTTGAACCCTTTCTGCTGTACTTTTTCTCATGGGCAGATTTCTTTGGTGAGGCGGTGATCAGAGGGCTGAACCCGACCGCTGCCTCTAGTCTCCTGACAAATCGCTGCTGAGCCTCTTTTGTCCCAGTGACTTTGATCTCACCTGCTTGTCAGGCTCTTCAGAAAGAAGTCTAGTACAGTTCCAGCACACAGCAAACAAATTGGAAACTATTTTATTTTACCTAGCCCTTTATGCTTCTATTTTATTTCATCTCAGCCCTTGTTCAGTCTTTAATTTGCTTAATGGCCATTTCTCAAAGCTTGCAAAAGGACTGAAAGTCACAGTTTAGAACAATTCACTTGGGCAAAATCATTCCAAACGCAGAGGAAAACAAATAGGAAAAAAAAATCACAAAAAATAAGAAGATATATAAGCTAGAAGTATGATAGAGCCTAGGTTGGAGAGAAACAAGCAAAAAATGTAATTTAGATTTTATAGGAATCAGGAAGTTTCTGATTCTCCAAATAAAAAAAAAAGGAACTCAGCATTCAGAGGAAGGGTTAGAGTCGAAAGAAAGTAATCAAAAAGAGATGGGGCTGTGGGGTTGCGGACAATATGCTCAAATGTCCTCACTGTATTTGGGGGAAGACAAAGTGTCCACAGTGTATCTTAAATGTCTGTTACCACAGAGCTCTTTGAACGTTTGCTTGATTTTTATTATACATCTCTCAGATTACGTTTTGTTTGTATATGTACAGAATCCTAGGGGTGGCCACAGAGTCACCAGCAGGCTCATTTGCTGAGATTTTGCTGGTCCGGATGTACTGGCAGATGCTGCTCAGCTCTGCTTATAGTAGAAAGTGCTGTGAGTATGAGTATAAAGACAGCTGGGTTTACGTGCTGTGTGAAACCAAGACCCCAGGTAGTCAGTCTACAGTAGTACTGCAAGGAATATTATCATATTTTCATTGAGATAATGTGCTGCGATCTGCTAGTGGTGATCACCTCTTTTTACTCGTTGAAAGAAGAAAATGACAGAAGGAGAAATCACCTGCCGAGGTGCATAGAGAATACACACTACATCACTGTTGGATGAAATGTCTTTCTGTGAAATAGCCCACTAGAAATGTATGAGTTTTTTTGTACTTGATTTGTTGATTTTTCTTTTTCTTTTGGTGAACTCTTTACTTTCAGTCAAAATTATCTTTTGACCACATTCAACATATGGCGTCTTGTTCAGATTCACATTTGTTCATATAGTGTCAAATCACCTCAGTGTATCATCTCAACGCGATAAACTACCATCTAGACCTACAGTGTGACGTCTGACTGTGGGACATCAGCTTTCCACCAGCTGTTAATGTGGAGTGTTTTGATTTGGTTAGATCTCGACGCGTAAATTAGGCTATTGGAAATGGTGCAACTGTCAATAAACGCAGGGCATCGCTGGTGAAAAACAACCAAATACCAGTCCTTTCAATGGGATCTGTTTTGTCGGAGGTCCTCTGGAGTCACACGACAGAGCCAAATACCCACAGTTGTGTGTCTGGTGTTGAAGTTGGAAGGCATTTAATTTTCATCCATCCTTGACATTAACTCAAATGATTTTCTTTATGAATACACAGTATAAAGGAGAAAAACAAACTGCAGGGTTTGTCTGTCTCCCATGAAATGTGAGTGAACAGGCAAATCATGAAAATGTCGACAGATGACCAAAGGGCAGAGGAAGCATTCTTCTTTTTGTCTTAAATAGAAATAGTTTATTCACTCATAAGTTCGATGAAAATAACTACCTCTGTGATGTTTTTGTCCCTTTCCCTTTCTTACATGCTTTCTCTTTCTCGTTGCTCTCTCATTCTGGCATTGTCACTCTTTGACTCTCATTCACTTGTTCTCCCTCTGTAACCAGATACGTCTGTCCTATACTCCTACAGCTCTTTGATTGTTAGCTGCAGGTTTCAGATGCCTACAGAGCGGCTGCACCTTCCAACAGGCAATGGATTGTGGAAGGATGAAACTCTAGAGGCCATCAATGACTGTGACAGACACACACACACACACACATACACACACAGAAAATACAAAAACTATTCCCATGCAAGCAGCACACACCTACACTCACACCACCAGTACAAATCGCTAGTAAATGAGTGAGTGCTGGGGGGGTGGGATGTTCACTGCAGAGAGCAGGACATTGGTTATGCTGATTAGTTATCAATTTTAAAGTAAAGCTCTCAGTCCCTCTACGTATCAGAATAAACTTCAAATTGCCTTGTCAACAAAAAGGCAACATCCCTGAAAAATATTCTACACAAATTCTGAACAAATGATTGTTGTTTCACTTTTTTTTTTTACATCATGTTTGTCTATACAGAGTTCACTGTAAAAAACTACTGCAGCCTAGCGTGTGAATCAGCTGGTCATCTTATATTGGGAATGACATCAAAACACATAATACATGCATACGGATCAACTCTAAAATCACAGCTACTCACTGTCTGCTGCTCCACATGACACCTTCCTCGTTTTCTTCTCCTTTACTTGGTTTCTGCACCAGGCACAAGTCGTTCACCAGCAGAGACATTCAGGGTTGTGTGCCTCTGTTCCAGGGTTAGGTAATATTTTCTTCTTTTTCTGGTCATATGTTTGTGCTCTAGAATGACTCCCTTCAGAAATGTGTATATTCTCCAATGTGTCACAAGTAAAATCCAAGTTTTTGGGAAAGTCAGAAAGTGTAATCATAGCTTTGTAAGAAACTTCTTCTCTCCTTTGTTTGATCAATAAAACAGCATGATATTCATTCATTTATTAAGCACAAAAAGCAATTCTATTTAGTTCAGGTCAGTAAATTCAATTCAATTCAATTTAATGATAGACTGTTAAAGACTTTTTTTCTGACAGAATCATAGATGGATGGACACATTAGTAATGAGAATGCTTCAGTCATTGGTCTAATACTTTTGTGAAATAAATGATAAATGACACTGTGTTGTCTGCAGTCTCGTAAATGCATTCCATTTAGAAATTCCTGTTGAGACAGTGAACTCAAATATAATACTAACTGACAAAAACAATGGCTTCAGCCTGCGTTGTTCTTCCTCCGTATGTGTGGCGAAATGGTGAACGATCCCTCCATCTAAGTGAGAAAGTAGATGCTAAAAGAAGCACATTTCATACTGGATGAAAAACTGGTTTTTGTCATTAGTGCCATTGCAGGTGAGTCTAACTGAATGAATTCTGACATAACACAGTACGCTAACCCTACGCTAACTGCACTTGGTTGGCTCTCTACCTATCAGAGCAACTCTGTCATCACATATCAAGATAGCTGGGCAGATGACAGGTGTCTATCTGTACGACACTTGAGGGAATTATCTATTTTCTTTCTCTGCAGCTAATGCCCCTCCAGGGCTTCCCCTCTGTCTGCCAAAAGCAGGCAGTCAAAGCTTTACATGAATGTACTATAATGCATCCAAGACTACTGGACCGAATGGCTTTCTATCCAGGGTCAGGAGTTGTGATACTCTTATAACATATTTGACATTCAACTATAAGTTATCTTTTTATAACAACAACAACAACAACAACAACAACAGAGAATTACCATCTAAATTTAAATGGTAAAAGTGTTCTGCACTTATACGACACTTTGATACCTTAGTGGTACTCAAACAGTCTTTCAGCACACTATTCAGCTGTCCCCCTACAACTTTAATGTTGTGAGGGGGTCGATTGATGGGTGGGGGCTGGCGGGATAGTGTAGGGGAGAACAAGCTGAGTAGGAGGTACATAAGGGTGTTTGAGGCAGTGGAGGTTGAGGGGCATTCAAAGGAGCTGGGCGGAGAGGAAGGAACAATGAGTCTGCTGAGAGGAAGGAGGCAGCATGGGAGAGCAAGTACTAATCACGGTCAGGGTTGGCACAGTACGGGGTTTTGTATTCTTTGGACTGAAGATGCTGTTATGGGTTACACATATAAAAAGCAGATATTTTGCTAAGAAAAGTTAATTTATGCTCCATTCACAGCATCTCTGAAGAGCATGTGTCCTTTCTCCAGAACATTTCCCTAACTCACACACATGCTTTAAGCCAAGTAAAGTTTCTGGGCATTCCAAGATACTGAATATATCTACAAATATCTCAAGTATATTTTGGTCCACATGTCTTGTTGTCCTTTTCCTCATGATAGGTGGTCAAACAGGACACTTGATGGTCTTCCCAATGAATGAAAAAGCCAAAAACTGTGGCTCATGTATCACAGAGTTTTAGCTCCAACAATGTAAATTAACTTAAATGACCAATGGTATCGAATGGAGAGTTGCATCTCAAATTATCTGATCTGGTGAGAAGACCACTTCTGTAAATGGACTCGGAATCACTCGGAAGTCACTCGGAATTTTGACCTGTAACTGAGCAGAGAGATCAAGATCATTCAGAAACACATTTTCACCTGTGGTTCAAACCAAAGACAGGGTGTAAATAGGAGTTCTGCTGAAGGTGCATACTGTTGAAAAACAATATTTTTGTTCTAAGTGTGTTTAAATATGGGTACTGTTCTTATCACGTTACTTGTGATGTTTCACTCAACACACTGATGTGAAAGACCTGGCAATGTGTGTGATTTCTGGGTGAGTAGATTTGCCAGCAGACAGAAGTCACATTCATTTTAACAAGGTCTGCATGTACAGTGTGGCATGGTGGGATGTCTAATGAAAAGCATACCAGCGTGTGTCTGCGGGTTTGCTCAGTCAGTTGCATACCTCAGTGAGGAGGTGTGACACTGTAATGCTTCCTACATCCCAATAAACAGAATGCACTTCCTGTGTACAAGAACAAGAACAAGAAGCTTGGAAGAAGAAACATTCCCAAGAAGCAGAGACAAGTATTATTAAGCAGTCCACTTATACATAAAGAAATTACTGACCATCATTATGAAAGAGATTTGTTCTTTCCTGATTATTCCTGTCTTTGGGCTGAGAAGTGTTAGCATTCTATTCCATACCCCTTGTCTGATCAGATCAGACATCCAAAGCATCTGAGTTTACAACATAGCCTTGCGTTAAGGACGTCTGCCATGAGGACCTGACATCTGAATTTTTAAAATTCACGAAACTCGGGAGAAACTAGGGAGAAGTTTCTCAGGCAGAAATCAGATTTTCAAAAAATATCTGAATTAAACATCCGAAATACACTGCAATCAGTTGTGACAGGGACAAAAAGTCTAAAACAATTTAGTTGGCTGGTAAATAATATGGATATTTCATCATCTACAGTACATAAAGTACACTTTATGAATACATTCTGAGTATCCAAAGAAATAGTTGTAAGCTTGTAACAAAGCAGAACACCAATGTTGAATGGCTGAGACATTCAGGCCCTCAGGTGATGCTGAATAAACAAAATTCTGTGGTTGAAATTCCTGTTTAGGTTCGTCTCTGCACCCACAAAAAGTTGAATCACATATGCTGCATTCTCACTTAGACTAAAGAGGAGTAAAATCATCCGGCTTGTAGTTTAAAAGCCAGATTTCTCCATGATTATATGCGGGAAGTATACAATGACTGAGGAGTAGATACACAGTATACATACATACTGTATATATTTACTTCCAGTCAGGCTTGAATTGAATTGAATTGAACTAGTAGTAAGCATACTCCTATTCTACTCCTCTACTCTCTGATGTCTTTAAGATACAACTGAGCTTCGTCCTCAGAGCCTTGTAGGTAAGGATAAGAATTTTAAATTCTGTTCTTGATTTTACAGGACACTTATGTAGAAAAGCTAATACAGGAAAAATATGATCTCTCTTTCAGTCATTACTTACACTGCATCATTTTTTGCTAAGCTAGAGGCTTTTTAGAAAGTTATAGGGACATCCTGATAATAAGGAATTACAAATGTCAAGTCTAAAAGTGACAAGTGCATGGACTCATTTTTCCGAATCACTCTGAGACATGATATTTGTAGTCAAGTGCCCATTTTTCAGTTTCAGTTTGTGACAACAAGAATGGACAGACTCGTCCAGACCTGAAAAACGGATACTAAATTGTCAAGTAAATACTGTGAAGTGGATCTCCTGTATTATAGCAGGAACAGGAGGAAGGGGAGTACATGGGTATTCCTCTCCAGGTAACCCTACCTGTCCCTGAGGAGGCAGCTTTCCTTCTCCCTTGACCAAGCACCAAACACCAACTCTTCTTTTAGCTGCAGTAACAGTGCTCCAGCACAACTCTCGCTATTTGTTGGCCCTTTTGTTGTGATATCTACTTAAAATATCAAAGCTGACAGAGCCTTGAATGATACATCTGAAAACTGAGAAACAGTGGTTTTATGTGTCATTGCAGCACAATCTAACACCCCCACCCCCAGTCAGCATATCATTCACACACTTTCCCTCTCTCCATCTCTCTCTCTCCCTCTCAGCCTGGCCCCAGCTTGATTGGTCTGTGCAGGTGTCCCTCGATGCAAAAGGGAGAGGGTAAAGGAGTAAAGCAGGTTTAGGGTGGGACATGAATGGCTGACATGGTTGGGACCACAACAATAAGTGGAGTCAAAAAATCAAAGGCTCTAAACACAGGGAACCAGGTCAATGGCATTGCCATATGTCTCTCTCTCTCTCTCTCTCTCTCTCTCACTCTGTGTGTGTGTGTGGGTGTGTGGGTGTGTGTGTGTGTGTGTGTGTAAGTAGTCACTAGTGCCTTGTTGCAAGCACAGCCAAAATAATGAAATGCCTGGTGAAGTTGCTGCTACACACCATCCTGGCAATTGTTAACATAAAAGTATCCCCTTGTACGTAGCTGGAGCTTCTCCTCCAGCACTAGCACAGTAACCCATCTGATCCACCTTCTGCACAATCCCGTTAGTGACAGATGACAGAAGTTTTTCAGGTAAGCTCCACATCAACCGTACTCACCAATACCATTGCACCATTGGATTGCATGCTGAGCCTGTTCATTATATGATGTACGATACATGGTGTCAAGAACAGATCACAGTTTATTTCTTTTCCTCCCTATCTGAAGGTGAAGCCTTACATTCTTTCTAATGACCATGCTCAACTGACTTCTTTGATAGACGTTTATTAAGTAAGTTGTTACGACCCGGCTCGAGAGGCGCAACATAAAGTGGAGACAAATGACGGAGTTAGAAAAATAAGGGTTCATTTAATTAAAAAAAACAAAAAGACTACAGGTCTGACATAAAAGCCCCCGCAGCTGAAGTGATCCTCCTAGGCTTCTTCAACAAGGCCCTTTATTCAGTCTTCTCAGGTGTGGCTGGTTAAGGTGATTAAGCACAAGCCAAACACACTTGCACAGCCAGTGGAGGAGCAGAGGGGCGTGACATAAGTGCTACGCTGATTTAGCTCTAGCCAGAGGTCTGCAACACTTGACAATACCTACAGTTGAATTAAAACTTTTCAGTCTTTTAAAAAGCTGAATGTTTTTTAACTTCCTTTATGTTAACTTACCTCAAGTAACATGACGCGGGTAAACTAGCTTTAAACTGGGAGCAAGAGGGAAACCCCCGCGTTAGCCAGCTGCTAGCACCTCAGATAACACTTAACCTAGCACAGCTTGATTAAATGAGCCATAGCTAACACCAGTGTATGGTATGCAAATTATATGCAAACCCTCTCTATGTCCCTCCCCTGAAGTCCCCCCTCCATCCTCTTGTCAAATATGGTCAAATGTAGTTCCAAAATAATCCAGAAAGCAATAGCCAAAATGCTGAACTGAAGGATTTAAATGACTGCAAGAGTTTAAAACAGTAGTCCACAAGCCAGTGGGTGATGTCTATATCTGGTGGCTATGTTCAGCTTTCATATACCATTTTGGGGCTACTCATTTACAGTATTTTCAGTTATATTTGTTCTGGGTGTTTGTTCCTGTCAATGCCAATGGGATGTTGGGTTGCTTGGTTATAATCAACCTTTCAAACTCTGGAAAGGGCTTGAAGCTGAACTTGACATTCAGTTTCATCAGTTTCCTCATCCACTGAGATCCATTGATGTTAATTTTTCATCTTCTTCTTTCCGTTCTTCTGTTAGCTTTTGAGGCTGCAAGGTGCATTACTGCCCTCCGCAGGTTAAAATTATTTATTACCAACGCACTTCAGATTCAGCTTGCTTTCCACAGTGTAACTGAGTACTTTTTAAAAAAAAATTTTAACAGAGCCCCCACCCCCTCACAAGATTGTGTTTTTGAAACGTATATATTCTAATCAACACAAAAACTAAAGCCAGGAGCTTTATTCTAACTTCACAAAAAGAAGCCATGGTTCAAAGGTAGTCCATGAAACATTGGACATTTTAGGTGCTTTCCCTTATGACTTTACTGTAAAAGAGGTAACTGGATAAAAGGTGTATGATCATCTGACTGGTTGAAGTGCTGCTCTGCTGAACGCAACATAAAGACCTGGGCCCGTATTCCTAAAGATTCTAAGAATCCTCTAAGAGAGCTCCTATCTTAGCCTAAAAATTCCTAGCTAGGAGTCTTAGCTTAGGAGTGATTCCAGAAAATTCTTAGAGAACTCTTAACAAGGAATGGACAGAAACTCTTATCTTAGTGAGGAGGTGTGGTTGACCCCGTTGCTAGGTATGAGTCATCATTTCAAGAGGTGTGATTGGTTGATCCTAAAACTAGATAAAAATACACTTTTGGTGATAATTGGCCTAGAATGGACGTCAAATTAATAGACTTAATAACAGAATCTAATCTCTATGAAGACTGTATAATTATAAATAATACTTTACATAAAAATAAATAAATAGTAAGCTATACTTTAAAAATTATCCTATAAAATGTGTGATTAAACTCAGGCCACTACCACAGTATTCACATGCTGATAGTTCTATTTGCTTTCATTCATTTACCACACTGGTAACATTTTGCACTTCACCTATTTGGTATTAACAAGAGTAAAATGGCTCAGCTTTCATCAATTTCTGTGATTGCTAACCGGCCAAAAGAAGCAGTGTTGGTTGATGTTCAAATCTTCCAAAAACCGAACAGCAGTGGAGAAGAAATGAAGTAGGAAACCCAACTGGACAGAGGAACTGTGTTTGCTTCTGGATCAACTGGTCAATGAGAATTAAAGTGTTTAAGACGTAGATTTGGCCCCAAGTCATCACTGCTGCATTGTTGCATTTTTCCTGTTGCTAAATACCTCAGTGTTGTGATGACTTTCATTTCCGATGATACAGTAGTCCCTCGCTATAACGCGGTTAACCTTTCGCGGCTTCGCGGATTTTTTTAGTGCAATTTTGCATGCTTTTTTTTTTTTTTTTTTTTTTTTTACAGCGCATTGTTTTTTGCGTCCTGATTGGCTAAGGGACTGTAGCCCATTGTCAATCAATCTCCTCCGTACGGTGTCTCTTGTACAGTACAGAATGCGTTCAGCTTGCCAAATTTACATATAGCCTACAGTATCTTTGATCGCTGGCAGTGTGACTGAAGTGCGGTATGTTTGCAAGTTATTGAGAAAAGTGTATAAAGTGTGTAGTGAGGGGTTTTGCAACCTTAAAACATTTATAATCATTGTAAAAAATAAAGCTGACTACTTCGCGGATTTCGCCTATTGCGGGTTATTTTTAGAACGTAACTCCCCCGATAAACGAGGGACTACTGTATTGCGATTGTAACAAGCTTGATTGTCATTCAGTGTTTGGAGAATATCTCTCCTGCCTCTTCTTTCAGCCATTTTCTCCTCTGCTTAAGAAATTCCTAAGCCTCCTAAAAGTCCTCCTCCCTGCTCTTAGCAGATCTCACCTTAGGAGTACTCTTAAGAGCTAAGATTCTTTAGGAATAGCTTTTATCTTTACTAGGAGCTACTCCTAACTTTGAGAGGGAAACGTCATGATTCTAAGAATTTTCTTAGAATTTGGCCACTAGGAGCAACTCTTAGCGCTAAGAATCTTTAGGAATACGGGCCCTGACTTGTGAAACATTAGGTTCAGGTGAATAACAACAGAATATTCTGTGTGAAAGGGCACAGATTTACGGGAAATGTGTAGCTATGTGCAATGATGGGTTTGGCTGAGTTCTTACACTGGAGGTCTGCTCTCACCACCAAGTGCACAGTGGGACAGTGCAGACTGCAGTCAGGGTGGTTTGCAGGGTTTCAATTAGAGAAGCAGCAGGGTGGGCCTGTAACCTACATGGCTCAGTCAACATCAAACACTTCGGATCTTGTGCTGCTTACACTGAACCCAGCTTTCCTCCTTTATTTTTTCCTCTATTTTCCAAACTCCACAATGAGTAAAAGGTATAGATTCACACACTTTGAGAAGCGGCTTGAGTTGTTCAGAAATAAAACCTACAATACAACATGGTAAACACTATATGTTAAACACTGGCACGGCATGCGCATGCTATTGGAAGAATGACTGATTCAGCATTTACCTCAAAATTTACTAACATGGTTGCAGACGTTGGCTCATGTCTCATTACTCCTCTTGCAAATGTAGTTCAGCTTTGTTATCAAATGTACCTTCTGGCATATATAGATGAATCTTAAAAAAAGGTTTTTGTATATTTCATTCTGTTTTCTACAGTATAACTGTGTGCTAGTGTCTTACAGTGGTAGGGTCTGGAAAACTTTAAGAGTCAGCAGTCATTTGGACTGTAGATGAAACAATCCACTGGCCTAGCTTGTCCTATACCAACCAAAAAAGGGAGATAATAAGGTAATACGTTAAACACAAAAGACTGAAAAGTGGAAAATGTATGGCTAAGTTATGTATGTTATGTGTTCTTCAATTCAAACTTAAATGGAACTCAAGAAGTCTTGACTTCAAGCTGATCTCTACTGCATGTATTTGCTATTAAATGTACTTAAGGCTTAAAAAATAAAAGTACATTTGTAAACCTAGCAGATCTCAGGTTGTCAGTGCACTTTCTGGGGGGCTTAAGTTCTGAAATCCAATACTCAGGTCATTTAGTCATAGTCTTTTCATAATAAATGAATTATTCATTGTCCCATTCTCCTTCCATTGCTGCTGCCTAGGTTGGAGAGAGGAATATTTGCTTTATTTGAATATATTTGGCAAGCTAAATTAAGCTAGCTAGTTTGTAACAATTTAAATGAACACTGTGTTGGAAAACGTATTGGGAGGAGTTAAATATATCAGTTTTCTACACCTTTAAGATTGAACAGGTGGTGTGATTAAGAATTTTTATTGGCTTTTTACTCATGGTACATTTTCACTTTTTTGGCCAGTTGCAGCAAGATAGAGCCGGTCATGTGTGGTTATTATTAGGGTCTCCATTGTACATAATGAAATACATCCAGTGTCCTCAGAAGTCACGGAGAGACACACATGGACGCTTGCGTGTGTGTGTTTTAGTGGGTGTGGTGAGTCGTTTGAAGTGCTTGTTGCGTCTGTGTGTGGTCAGACAGACTGAGAGACAGAAAGACAGGGATGGATGGATAGACTGCGACAGGCCAAACAACAGGTGTGTCTTTTGAACGTAACCCGCCACCATACGAATGCCCTCTTTACTTTTAGCCCTGCTGATTCTTGTTTTCATCTGCAAAAGAAAAGACTTCCCCTCCTCCTTGTCGCTGACTGTCTTTCATCTGTGAGAGACGCAGACATCCCATCTCCCTTTACCTTTATGTTTTCCTACTGTCTCTGGTCCTCTACATTAGCTCTCTCATTTCTTTGTTACTAAACATCAGGAATTAGCCTATCCAGACCCTCCAAGTCTGTTATGATACTGAATGACATTATTCAGTCCTGGGCTTATGTTTGGTCAGTTTATTCTGGTTCACAACAAAAAGTGACTGTAATTGAATTAATATTCACACATGCTGGATTTATGAATTTTATATTTTTATGTGAGTGCTGATGAAACAATAGATGTAGCGATATTTTGTATTAAAAAACATAAATAGTATTTCATTTCATAGCATTGCGTACTTAACAGTTAAGAATGGCAGAATAATGCTAAAGATTAGGTAAAGGTCAAAGTTTGAAATAGTTTCTTCATTCATATAATTCATTTTAAAAAATATCATAATGAGAAAAAAGTTCAACCAAATTCAGTTCAATCAATAGGATTTTCTTTATATAGCATCAGTAACAATACAAATGGTCTCGAGACGCTTTACGGAACCCAACCTGAATACCAATGGTGAAAGTTATCTTAATTCTTAGTAGAAAACTAAGGATTACGTATTTGAAAAAAAATTGTTTAACAATCGAAAAAATTATGTAAAATCATCCCGTTAGCCCTGATGCCTCACAGCAAGAAGATTCCGGGTTCGAATGCAGGCTGACTGGGGCCTTTCTGTGTGGAGTTTGCATGTTCTCCCTGTTCTCTCCGGGTACTCCAGCTTCCTCCCACTGTCCAAAGACATACTTCTTAGGTTAATTGGTGATTCTAAATTGCCCGTAGGTGTACATGTGAGTGTGAATGGTTGTCTGTCTGTCTGTGTTAGCTCTGTGATAGACACACACACACACACAGACACACACACACACGACCCTTCACAGGACAAGCGGTTACAGAAGATGAATGAATGACTGAATCCTTTGATGACCAGATGACCCTGTTGTGGTGAGGTGCATTAGAGATGGGCAGAAAATGACAGGGAAGTGTTGAATAACTTTGCGTGATGGTACAGAAAGAATCATCTGGGCGTAAAAGAAGACCAAGGAGTTGGTGTTCAATTTTAGGAGGACACGAACTGCGACCAAGCTCATGAACATGAGCTTGAGTTAGGAGGTTGGAATTAGACTACTACCACTACAAGTACTTGAAGAACTGACTAAACTACAGGAGCACCACTAAAGCGATGTGCAATAATGGATGCACTGACTCTCTTCTCTGGTGAAGCTAAGATCTTTCAATGTCCACACAAAATAGATATAGAGGAGCAGGAGAACCAGGGACTTCAGGGGGCAGACACCCTGTGTTCTGAAGAGAAAGGGTAACAGAAACTTTGGGTGGACAATCTGAGGGCTGTGTGTTATCTACACACCTCAGAATTCATCCAACTTCTTCTGTATTTTGTCATATCAACAATAAAAACTACCAACCCAGTGCCATTGAAAGCCATACATGCTCATTCGTGACACTCCCTCTACTGTGTTTTATGGGTGACGTAGAAAGGATTCAGATCATGAGCTGCTACAAGCTTTTTCTATACTGTTTACCTCCTCTCATTCTGGTACAGGTTAGTTTAATCTCTCTAAAGAATGCTGTTCCAGTTTGTCTGGCTTTTTAGGTGTCGAAGTCTAATTTAGCCTGTCTATTCTTGAGGCTTATGAGCTGTTTGCACTGCTGTAAACTCTCTGTATTTGTTCTTTTGAAGTCTTCCTTTCAATTAGACTTGGATAATGAAATTACTACCTATGTACAGTGTTCACTTGTGTGGATGTTTTGAAGCGTGAAGTGGTTTTCATATACCATTGTCCACAACTGTTGTGTTCAATGACTTTTATGTTGCAGAGCAAACAAGTGTGAGTTTTTTTCTGTGGAAAGAAATTGTGTTTCTGATGCAACTTCACCTACTTCGTCCCCAAACCTCTCTCCGTGTCCCTCTTTCTTATTCAAGACTCATAGCAACAAATGGCCATGGCCAAACACACATGGAGGTGCAAGAGGAAGAGATCGACCCAACTGCCTATGGACCAGATCTCAGGACCAGGGAAGACATTGATTGTTGTCAACTGACCTCTACTCAGATCTTTGCACTTGGTTGTTTGGTTTTAACTCCATCTGTGAGTCCATCTGAACATTAGTAATCCAAAAGATATAAGTTAAAAATATCTCTTTCTAATAATACATTTAATAACTTTAAAATAAAAAGTATTTTTAATTCGCAGAAGAACAGATATAAGTAAACGGGAATCTTTTTTTTTTTTTAAGTTTTATTCCTCATAGTTTGACAAAGGATCAACATAATTTCAAGTTTGTTGTCTGAACTTAAAAGCAACAGGTTTACTGTGCTGAAGTGCTCGGACAACTTGAAAATGATTCCCTTTACAAAAAGCTGAAATGTGATCCAACCAAATAATATCTGAAGGCGATTACAATATTATTGGAAGGAACCTTTCTTGATGGTGACATCTCTGCAAAACAGTCAATTCTTATATATAATATTTTATTTTTATTTTACTTACACCAAGTGGTATACCAACCTACACCAACCATGGAGTGTTCATGTTCACTGTGTACAAACAGCCAGCAAGGCTTAGACATGCTAGAAAAACTTCTTAACACCAGAGCGATTAGAAAACCCCCTGCTTATGTTTTCATAATATATCATACCTCTGCCATTGGCACTAAAATAACACCCAGTTTTCGCTGTTTGTCCGACAGGATACAACCTCTATATGAACAAAAAAAAAATAATAATCCTTTTTCTTATGTTTTGTTAATGATGCATTTTTCCTTTGCAATGGAGCAATCCCCCACTCTATTTGAATTTTTACTGTTATTAAACAGTTGCTCTGTGGGTGACTGCAAATAGGCTACATACACTATATCGCCAAAAGTATTCACTCACCCATCTAGATAATCTAATTCAGGTGTTCCAATCACTTCCGTGGCCGTGGGTATATAATATCAAGCACCTATGCATGCAGACTGCTTCTACAACATTTGTGAAATAATGTGTCACTCTCAGGAGCTCAGTGAATTCCACCGTGGTACTGTGATAGGATGCCACCTGTGCAACAAGTCCAGTCATGAAATTTCCTCACTGTTAAATATTCCACAGTCAACTGTCAGTGGTATTATAACGGTTACGGCTCCTTAGATGGTTTAAGGGCAAGGAGACATAAACGCGACAATCAAAGTAAATGGAGCCAAAGTTCGTGTGGTTAAGAAAGAAAAAATGTTTTAATGACTAAGTGAAACTTCTAATACAGGTAATACAATTGTGGAGGAGTGTTGGACAGTGTAGTTGTGCCAAATGATCAAAACAAAGGACAAGACAAAGGAAGTGCTACGTAACTGAAATAATGTATAGAGTACTCTAAAACTTACCTAGCCACACTTACTCCATAACTCTACAGTTTTAAACAACGAAGTTTATGCAACGAGGTATAACACAGAACATGCAACCAACAGTGCAGGCAGACAGAGAATAGAGAATGATCACTGCAGGCACGGTCCTTTTATACCGGAACCTGGGATGATTGGTCAGCTGTGCTCCACAGGTGTAGGTTAATTAGGTTGAGTTTACCTGAAAGCAGTGAGAACAGGAGGGAAAATACATATACACAAACAAGTCGCCAACTTTCTGCAGATTCAATCGCTACAGACCTCCAAACTTCATGTGACCTTCAGATTAGGTCAAGAACAGTGCGTAGAGAGCTTCATGGAATGGGAGCAGCTGCATCCAAGCCATACATCACCAAGTGCAATGCAAAGTGTGGGATGCAAAGCACGGCGCCACTGGACTCAGTAGATAGGAGCAGTGGAGACGCATTCTCTGGAGTGATGAATCACGCTTCTCCATCTGGCAATCTGATGAACGAATCTGGATTTGGCAATTGCCAGGAGAATGGTACTTGTCTGACTGCATTGTACCAAGTGTGAAGTTTGGTGGAGAATTATGGTATGGGGTGGTTTTTCAGGAGCTGGGCTTAGCCACTTAGGGGCCGTCCACACGGAAACGCAAAAACGCAGAAATTTTGCATCGTTTTGGCCGATCGTCCACACGTATCCTGTAAACGCATAGCCCTAAAACGCACTTTTCTGAAAACGGGTCCCAGGGTGGAGAAATTCGCAAACGCAGCTCTTGCGTTTCTTTGTGGACGGACACAAACGGAGAAAACGATGACGTCATCGCCACACTCCCGAGCAGCCTTCCACCTCCCGCAAGACGTCTCATAACAACATCAACAACAATGGCGGACTACAAGCTAGTTTTCCTGCTGGAGAAGATATTGAGCCTATTAGGGTTACTAGGGCAACATATCATGCTCCTGTGCCACCACGCTGAGCAAAAAGGCGATTTGTAAACAGCGCTCAAGATTTGTGCGCATGCTCCGCCTCTTCCTCTCCGTTTTTGGCGAATTTATGAAACTGAAACAGCGCCACCTATAGGCCTGGAATATGAAGTAGCGTTTTCGGTCGAGCTGAAACGGATCTGTGTGTACGCGGATATTTCTTGAAACGATGCCCTCGAAAACGGAGAGGGAAAAGATCGTTTTCGTATGTGTGGACGTGGCCTTAGTTCCTGTGAAAGGAACTCTGAATACTTCAACATACCAAGAAATTTTGGACAATTCCATGCTCCCAACTTTGTGGGAACAGTTTGGGGATGGCTCCTTCCTGTTCCAACATGACTGCGTACCAGTGCACAAAGCAAGGTCCATAAAGACATGGATGAGCGAGTTTGGTGTGGAAGAACTTGACTGGCCTGACCTCCACCCAACAGAAAACCTTTGGGATGAATTAGAGCAAAGACTGCGAGCCAGACCTTCTCGTCCAACATCAGTGTCTGACCTCACAAATGTGCTTCTGGAAGAATGGTCAAAAATTCCCGTAAACACACTCCTAAACCTTGTGGAAAGCCTTCCCAGAAGAGTTGAAGGTGTCATAGCTGCAAAGGGTGCGCCGACGTCATATTAAAGCCTATGGATTAAGAATGGGATGCCACTTAAGTTCATATGCGTGTAAAGGCAGATGAGCGAATACTTTTGGCAATATAGTGTACGTAGCTACCGCCTTGAACAGGTTCATTTTCTTGATATCAGCGTAACAATGAAAAAATAAAAAAGTTCTGTCCTCTTCCAATCGAAAGGCATTTCCTTGTGCAAAAAAGTTTTCATACCCTTTCTCTTTAGTAACCTGTAATAGAGTATAGAATACAAATGGCCACTCCTGATTTCGTGGCAGTAAATGTTGGGTTGTGTTTTACCCGCCTAAGGTTGGCATCTTTCACTTGCACTAGCAGTTCACAGCAACTGTTTCTGAATGCAAATGTCACACTCTGAAACATCTCCAGAATTTCTTCCCTTTTAAGTGATGGAGAAAGAAAATGCGGGACTATCTCATATCAGCCCATGAAACAGCTGTGGAGTCAACTATCCTAACATTTTTGAGCCCCTGAAAATAGGGACGTGACTGCTTATATATATATATATATATATGTACAATTGTGACTTGAATATGTCATGATAAACAGCTAGAATAACCAAAAAATAAATAAATAAATTAAAAAAACATCAGTGTACAAACATATATGGACCTAACTGAATGTAGGTTAGATAGTCATCAATTATTTTCTCTGCAGCCATGAATGTCCTTTGTAGTCTGTTTCTTTCCTGCTTGGTGACAGATCCAAACCAAACAGTGATGGATGAGCAGAAACAGACTAAAGAGATAAAGAGTAAATCCCCTGCTGGGCCTTTTGGGTGACAGAGTATACAATATGTTGGATGCCCATTATAAGGGCTGGGGTGGATGCCATAACCTGTAGGATTCCACAGTTGAGTATACTGACTGGGGGGCAGTGTTGGGAAGTCACTTGTTGTTTTAAGGGTGTTCAGATACATTTGGCACGTATCATATGCTTTATTTGGATGTTTGTAAGGAATTATCTGCTGGATATTCTCCCACTTTCCTCCCTTATCTTTGTTCCCAGTTCCTACTTTTTATCATGTGGGGTTGTTCTCAAGGTTTAATCCTTGCTGAAAGAGAGTCTGTTTTCTGGGGTCTATTTTAGACACTGGCTTCTAAGTTTCTCGAACAGTTTATTTGGCACTAAATGCGTAAAGTGAATTGCAAATTATGAATACATGATATTGTTGTGACAAACGTGTAATATCTGTGGGAAGAATATTTGACTGTAAGTGGTGTATGTTTGTGAGTCACAATCAGTGGAAGTAGTGGGCATTAGGAGATTTGTCGTGGGGAGTCCAACAGCTTTTTGCAAGACATATTCCCATGAGGTACATGGCCAGATGAGTCTGTGGTTGAACGTGTCCCTGAACCAGATATGATTCCACGTTGCTCAGTTCCATTGACACCACAGAGCAGGTCTTCCTCACCACTATTCCCAGCTGTTGGTACCACCTACTACACAACAATAATTGGAACTACAGACTACTCGCACATCTGCAGCATCCTGAGGATCTGAGCATCCTCAGTCTACAGCATACACACTCTGCTCATTCCTTAGGTGCCTGCCTTTTCCAATCCCCCCCCCCCCCCCCCCCCTCTCATGGTGACAGGGGTGGGAGCTCCTTGTGTCAGAAGTCCACCACTGGCTCCGTATCATTTTCTTTTTCTCTGATGAACTCTTGGGACAGTTTCTTTCTCTGCATTTGACCCATCTATTTGTTTACACAGCAGTGTGTACAGCAGTGATCCTG
The DNA here is from genome assembly GCF_963514085.1 of Chelon labrosus. Classification (NCBI taxonomy): domain Eukaryota; kingdom Metazoa; phylum Chordata; class Actinopteri; order Mugiliformes; family Mugilidae; genus Chelon; species Chelon labrosus. The sequence goes on along the minus strand of NC_140339.1, from coordinate 27,280,952 downwards.
CCAACTCTGTAAGGTGCTCAATCAATCATACACCTCAACCTAGTGAGGACACAAACATGTGACTTTATTGTCCCAAAGAAGCTTCTCTAACCACTTTTCCATGGCTCCACACAACCCTACGAACTTGTATAAGTGGCATATTCCCGGGTTGCAGTAGAAACCCATTCTTTGGGATGTATCACTGTTGCTCGTAATCACGACTGCCTAGCAGACTTATAGCCTGACATATTGGGCCATATTGGTGAGGCAGTCTGTAAGGCCCTAGTCCACTTGTATCGCGTAGGGCATCTGAGCAAGAGGCTGGATGGTGTTAAAAGCACTGGGTCAAGTCAAAGAACAGGATCCTTACGTTGCATTCCAGAAAACTCTGCAATGCCACTTGAAGCCTGAGGTCCTACTTGCAAAGTCGGGGCAAATCGATCTACAGCGTCTTACTCTGCAAATCAATCTACCCCGACTTCATTTACTAGACATAATTTACAGATAAAATGCATTTATCTGTTTGTTTGTTTTATTTTTTTTGGTCATACTAGATATCATCATATTATACAACATGATTTTTGTCGCTATAATCTCTCTGCATAAAGTTATTAGATGAAGTGTAGCCTAACCAGTCTGACAAAAAAGAGGTTTGTGGAGTGTCTACCATTAGCTTTCAGCACAGAAAGAAGTATATTACCTACTGCTGGTGGAAAAACTTTGGGAGACCTCAATTTCAATCATTGTCAGTAACTTCAGAAACAAAACAAATATTATCTTATCGCGGTCGGCCGTGTTTGTTGTTTATGTTCAACTTGGTCCTTCTGGAATGCTTTGAGGTCGCATCTAGTACACTCCAAGTGGGATAAATCCGACATCCCAGCTTTCTGGAATGCAGCATTACAGTACTTGGCTTCTCCAGATGTGTGGAAGCTCTGTGGACACTGTGTCTTGAAAGTGTTTTAAAAAAGAACAATACTTAAATTAACAACCAGGTCTCACGGCTTAACTAGATTACACTGAATATGTGGTTTACAGATTGTGTATGGGCTTTCTCACAAGGTTTTCAAACAGTAGAATGTAAAATTGATCAAAAACAGTCCTGGGATGAATATTGCTCAGTTAGCCATGTAAATATCTCTGGGTTATTTATATCAGTCTCATCAAATCAGAAACTCAGTCTCTACATCAGTCTCATCAGTGTCATACAGTATACTAAAGTATCTTGAATAATATCTAGCGAATAGCTTTGGTGAAAATGTAAGAAAAATGAAAAATGAAATAAGTCAGGATGTAAAAAATAATTTATTAAAGTATTTATTTAAAAGAAATGGTGGGAGCCAAACTGATCACAATGAGTATGTGTCTTTGCAATGTCTGATACTGTTTATTTGTCTGAGTCAACCCCATCTAGTGGCAAGGATGGGATATACAGTAAGTACAGGTGATGCTACCTTGACGGTAAGGATGGAGCAGGAAGAGACAGTCTTAGACCTCACATACTCAAGTCCGAGGTTGCACCTGCATTTTTTTTTCATATAATCTTTGTTTCTAGTTAAAATATGAACTTCTGAGCATTTTGCTCATTTATTATTTCAAATAAATAGTGCTTAATCTTATGGCCACTTTGTGTGGAACTTGGATTATTTTGAATGTATAGAGTCAGCCTGCATAGTGGTTAGTGGTGGAGAACCCACTTCAGTAGAAAAGATAAAACACTCAATGTACTGTGTAATCTAACCCAATGTCATCCAGGAGATGGTATATCCAAAAAACAAAGCTAAGACAAAGACAAGTGGATGTATTTGAGATTTCTTAAACACGTCTCATCACATCCTCCCATTCAAGTGGCTCAATGCACTCAAATGAAGGATGAAAGAGTGTGAGCGCAAGTGTGTGAGTGCACACTCAGATATGTACATGTAGGTGTATGCCAGAAAGGATGTGTTTTTATCGCTTTGTTCTGCCTTCGTATTTCTGTGTTTAGGGGCATGAATCCACATTAGGACACAACAAAGGACGTTGTGAAACGAGAGGTTTGAGTTTCCTCTCTCCATGTAGAATAATGGTGTTAAAAAAGAGTATGTTTAATTTGAATGCAGCTGTGTGAAGCATAAGTCACATCAAGCCAGACTGTGAAAATTCACAACAGTAGCAGTCAAAAAACAAACCTGATATTTTTTTTTGTATTCTGTGTCATAGTATTTGTAGTGTAGTAGATGGAATAGTGAAGTAGTGCAGCAGTAGTTCCAGTTATAGTAGTTATTGTGCGTGTCTTGTCAGAGTAGCACAGAGGGACTAGGAGAAACAGTGCTTCACACCTCTGTATGTTTCCATTAAAATATTGTGGATGTGACAAGAAACATGACTTGAATACTGAATCAAATACGTACACATATACTGAGAAAGAGAAGTGGATCTGTGCTTAGCGCCGTACAAAAGCACACAACGTTTAATGTGTGTGCCCAGTTAGTTACCAGTTTAAGAAAGGAAACGGTGTTCCTTGGTGGATGATGTTTTGTTAGCAGCCAGTCCCTGCTAAATACAGTACTTTGCTGTCCATGTTCTGAGCAGGTTGAAGGAAACTGGTTGCCTGGCTTGCTGCGGTGCACTCGTTGCTCCTAGCCACACTGGCAGAGTCTGCGTGATTGCTGCTGGCTAAATAACTTGTTTACTCTCAGTTAGTGGTGAGGAACAGAGGAAAAAAAGCGGGAGAAAGTTCTCATGTTGTTGTCATAAGAAGAGAGCTCAGTGCAAACATAATGAAGGGGATCTCTGCCATGTGGTCAGAGAGACATCAGAGCAGGTTAGATCAGTGACAACATGAGAACAGTAAGAAAAGTGAGAAAAAAGGGGCAGCTGGAGTCTGGAGCAGTCTGCTCTGTAAGCTAACTCATTCCCACTCAGAACTTCCATTGGATGATAATAACCTTTCAGGATCAAGTTTGATTTTTCCACTCTGCACTCCATCCACTTGTGGTCCATAGCTTGTTAAACATAAACTTTGCATGTATCATTTATGGACAAAGATAATGAAAATTTCTCAAAAGAACTTTAGCAGGGTTATTGATTGCAAAGTTAATGGCTAATTAATTTTTACGGTGTGGCACAGTATAACTCCAAAGCTAATATTGTATGAACTATATACCCAAACAATCAAACTTCATATCATTGATAATAACATGATTCTGTACAAGCACCCCAACTTTTGTGACCCTTAGTCTCCAGGGGGAACTACAAAAGCAACATTTCAATATCTCAAAAACTGCAATAGCTAACTTCATGAAATTTGTCATACACAATCTTTACAATATTGTGTAGACGAGCATCAAGTTGTGTGACATTACGTCTACAGGGGGCGCTACATTCATATGACTTTAAGGTCTATAACTTTGAAAGTATTCACCCAATCCTTATGAAACTTAGCGACCGTCATTATAATATGCTTGCGTACAATCATCCTGTGAAATTCGGGCTGTAGGGGGCGCTACAACGACTACATGTTTATATCTCACAAACCACCACAGTAAACTGCTTGAAATTTGACCAAGTTTCGTGCAATACGGTCTATAGGGGGCGCTACTGGTGACTCATGCCTCTGCGTCCCGCTCGGGGACGACTTCGCCACGGCATGGACCCCTTTATGATCGCTTGCGATCATCTAGTTCATTTTGGTTGGCTGTCAATAGCATCATAGTCCTTTACCCAATCTTGCTAAAAATATATATACCTGATTCTTGTGACTATTACATTAAAATGTGAACATATGTGACTCAACCAAACGTGAATTAAACTCATTTTCATTGGCAGTGATGGTGACGACAACAATTCCCATGTCCCATGCCATGCTAAATCACCAAAACTATGTCTTATATCTTATTATTTTGATTGACGCGTAGCAGCAATTACACACTGTGAGAGAATTAACATATTTCAAAATGTTATCTTTACTAATCGATTAGGAAACAGCAAATCCTGAATTCACTTGAGGACAAATTCTAAACTGTCTGATTTTCAAAGTAGGATGTGACGCTTCATGTAAATGTGTTGTGACAAGAATTGTGTTGTGACAAGTGTGGAGTTGCGTTTGTGTAATTGTGGGCTAGTCTGTATTTAAGTTTTATGATGTGTGAATCCATTGTAGACGTTCTCTTTCAGTAGCGGACACTGTGTGAAGGTTCAAAGATATTCCACCTGCAGCAAAGTTCAAAGCTCTTCCACCTGCCACTGATCCCACTGTAAGGAAACTGGAAAGCCGGGCTTGATGCCAAACCACAGGCGGGTGTGGAGCGCTGCAGCAGATGCATGTGTACACTTGGCACTGAAGTGGCTTTCATGATGAAGCTCCTATACTATTGATATGCACGCTGAATCAGGACAGGCCATCTTAAATTGACTCCGTTCAGGACTTTATGACAGTAGAGTAAACTGCAGCAGGGAGTGTTAACCAAGGCATTCCAAAAAGATTTCTCAACAACAAGAAGGGAATATTTTTATGATACCTGGAGTGAAGGCGGTGCATTGCTCTAATGTGAAACCGTGAATATTACAAGATAGAGGCAGTTGCTCTAACTCTTCTTAACTTCAGGATCACCCCTCCAGTAGAAAACTGATTCACCGGAGGCATAACAACAGTGAAGCCTTCAGCACAGTGGAAACTTCAAACTTGTGTGTTTGACAAAAGAACTGACACGTTCCAGCTTGTGGTGCAGCTTAGTAAACATCACTTCAGTTTCAGAACTGTCAAGATCAGAGGACTGCAACATTTGACCTACATCAAGATCAATTAGCTCTACTGGTTTGTTTCACCAGGTAATCAAACTTTTAAGAGTGCTTTACTTGTTTCACTTTATGCTTCTATCCTGCTATTCAAAGGTATTCAAAATGACCAGTAAGTCTAGAATGTGGTGATATACTGTATTACATAGTGCACTGCCTGGCCAAAAAAAAAAAAAGTAGCCACTCGGATTTAACTAAGCAAATAGGTACGAGCCTCCTATTGGATAATTACTGCATGGGTGATTATCTTTCAGCTGGCAACAAGTTATTTAACCCCAACTGATGCAATGAGTAGCTTCTCATAGCTTCTCAACAACCATGTCCAAAGACACATCCTGTGGTGGTGGAAAACATGTTAGTCTGTTTGAGAAGGGTCAAATCATTGGCATGCATCAAGCAGAGAAAACATCTAAGGAGATTGCAGAAACTACTAAATTTGGGTTAAGAACTGTCCAACGCATTATTAAAAACTGGAAGGATAGTGGGGAACCATCGTCTTCCAGGAATAAATGTGGTCAGAAAAAATCCTGATTGATCATGATCAGCGATCACTCCAACGTTTGAAATCAAATTGAAGAAAAACAGTAGAACTCAGGGCTATGTTTAATAGTGAAAGTAAGAGCATTTCAACATGTACAATGCGAAGGGAACTCAAGGGATTGGGACTGAACAGCTGTGTAGCCTTAAGAAAACCACTAATCAGTGAGGCTAACCAGAAGAAAAGGCTTCAGTTTGCTAGGGAGCATAAAGATTGGACTCTGGAGCAATGGAAGAAGGTCATGTTGTCATGGATTTTCAAGGTGAGGTAGGACCCAAATGCTGGACACTATACGATGAGGCAAGGGGTAGGCAAAAACTAAATTTAATTAAACAAAAGGAAACACAAAGCGCTGCTGAGACAGCAGGAGAAGCAAAACCAAAAATCAAAACTTTCAAAAAGACAAGAATGTAACATAAGAAGACCAGGGCTAGGGAACACAGGGAAACGGTGGAAAACAGTATGACGCAACAGAGCAGGGAAAAGCAGGACTATATATACACACACAAGGGCAGAGGAGACACAGGTGAAAACAATCAGGGTGGGGCAGACAATTACAAAGGTGGGAAATCACAGGACAGGAAGGTGACGAGAAACAGGTGAAACCAATCAAGACGGGGAAGACAATCTCAAAGGCGGGAAGATACAGGAAGGGACACAATACAGGAAACCAAGAACTTAACAAAATAAAACGGGAAACTGAAAAACATGAAACATGTATGACACTCAAAACATGAACACAGGAATCAAAAAACCGGAAACATGACACATGTGGTCTGATGAGTCCAGATTTACCCTGTTCCAGACTGATGGGGGCATCAGGGTAAGAAGAGAGGCAGATGAAGTGTTGCACCCATCATGCCTAGTGTCTACTGTACAAGCCTGTGGAGGCAGTGCTGTGATCTGGGGTTGCTGCAGTTGCTCAGGTCTAGGTTCAGCAACATTATGTGTCCAAAGAATGAGGTCAGCTGACTACCTGAATATACTGAATGACCAGGTTATTCCATCAATGGATTTTTTCTTCCCTGGTGGCACGGGCATATTCCAAGATGACAATGCCAGGATTCATGGGGCTCAAATTTTGAAAGAGTGGTTCAGGGAGCATGAGACATCATTTTCACACATGGATTGGCCACCACAGAGTCCAGACCTTAACCCCATTGATAAACTTTGGGATCTGCTGGAGAAGGCTTTGTGCAGTGGTCAGACTCTCCATCATCAATACAAGATGTTGGTGAAAAATGAATGCAACACTGGATGGAAATAAATCTGGAGACATTGCAGAAGCTTATCGAGTGTGTAACCTCGATAAGGTTACACACTCGGGTGTCCTGTGGTGTCTGGCAACAGAATGTTGTTAGTGGGGGCCTTTGGGTCCTATGGGTTGAGGGGAGGGGCCTCTGTGGATCATCCCACAGATACTTGATCAGTTTGGGATCTAGTGAATTTGCAGGGCCAGGTCAACACCTTGTGCTGTTCTTCATGTTTTTTTTTGTTGTTCCTTAACTGTTTTGTGTGTGTGCCTGTGTCAGGATGCATCCTGCTGGGGATGGCTGCTGTCATCAAGGACTGTCATTGCTTGGGGTGGGGGTGTCTGGTCTGGTCTAGGTGGGTGCTACATGTCTAAGTAACATCCACATGAATGCCAGGTACAAAAGTTTCCCAGCAGAACATTGTATTGTCACAAGATGGTCAATGTTATTTACTTCTCCTGTCAGTGGTCATAATGTTATAATGTTATACAGTATGTATATATAATTATTTGCACTATAGGCATTTGTAGCAATTTGAATTCTTACAGCACTTTAAACCTACCGTGCAGTTTCAAATTCTTCTAGCCACAGCTAAAAATAATGTTTAATGTGTACAGTATATACAGTTGAAACCAGCTGTTTACATACACTGTGCTAAAATACATAGATAGATAGATAGATAGATAGATAGATAGATAGATAGACAACTTTATTGATCATCATCAGGGCTTTCCTTCATTGTTTAAAGACATCTAATCTTTGTGTATGTAAACTTCTGACTTTGAAGAAAGTAATAAAAAAATATCTAAGAAATTCACTCTCTCATTATTGTGGCATTTAGTAAATAGAAATCATTTTGGTAATCCTAACTGACCTAAAACAGGAGAGGTTTAGTCTGATTTAACTTCAGACAGTGAGAAAAAAAAAAGGTTTATGTGCCTTTTAACACAGTGTATGTGAACATCTGGTTTCAACTGTATATCAATAACAACGTTCATTCACAACACAGTTTAGTTAGCCTTGTACAGTTGCATCAATGACAGAATTCATTCATTGTTGTTAAGAAACCAGCTCACCTGGTGCAACCGGGTTGCAACAGGTTCTAAAAATAGATGATGATTGTTTAATAGGAGTAGATTTAAACAAAACAAGCACAATAATAAAGAGATGCAGAAGTGGGCTTTGGGTGCAAAAAAAAAAAAAAAAGAAAAACTTTACCTAATTTTAATTAAAGTCCATTATCTGTTAAATATAAACAAAAATACAGTCGAGTAGGGAGTAGCATCTGAACATTAAACGTCTGCGTGAATGCAATAAATTAGGTCTATGAAAACCAAAAAATTATTTCAGAAGATAATGTTAATTTAAAAAAAATAATAATGAAATGTTGAAAGGTTCTAAACAAAATATGCCATTAACAATCAGATTCATGGACAAACTGACTCGGAGGGAAGCTGTTCACCACACCACACAGCTGCTAGTGTACCGTTGTATATATCAGTACCTGTACATTCAGTGTAGTTTCTACCTGTAGTATATCTGTGTCATAATATATTGTAGTGAAGTAGTGCAGCAGTAGCTGCAGTGGTAGCAGTTTGGAATAGGGCAGGGGTTGCCAACCAAAACGGCTTAAAGAGAAAAAAAAGAGTCACACAACAAATGGATGCCCACACCAAAACAGTAACAGGGAATTATAAGCCTGATCATGACATAACGCACCACCAAACAGTTTTCACTCAGGGACACCTGACAGTCTTTGTTTTCAACAATCGTTTTTAGCTCAGACTTTTGCTCAGCTGTGGCCACTTGAAGCAACTCTTTCATGTGAGTGTCCGTAACAGAGCAATGTTTTTTAGTGTAGAAAACAATTATTCACAGAAATAAGCTGATCCAAACAGCCTGCGTGACATTGGGATATCTGTCTGTAATCACAGTTTTCCAAAATCATGTGGGTATCCCTCTTAACAAATTTAAGGTTAAAAGATCATAAAAACAGGAAAGCATGTTGCCTCGGAAAAGCCAACTCACAATGTAGTGGAGAAGCATGTCTTCTTCATCAGCTTCAGCTATTACATTTTTGAACTACCCGTGGGTGAGAGCATGAGTGCAAATATGAATCACAATTTCTACAGGAACGTGACCTGAAGGCTGAGAGTTCACGGTTTATTAAAACTTCTCAGTCATAGGCAAACATTTTGAATACTCAAGCTGAACATACTCAGCTGTTTGTACTAGTATTACAGGTTTCATTGTGTTAGATGTGCTGTCTGAGTGGGCTGCTGGTTGACACGCACATTCAGTTGCGTGTTGTCAGTGTTTACATTCTGTGTATAGAAAATTCTCTTCAAATGCCTTGTTAGTCAGAGTGGTACCCACTGTGTAATCTCTTGATCTGTTTGTTTTGTTGTAATTCACAATTTCTACCACAGGTTTCATGACGTGGTCCAAGTTCAGCCGCCTAGACACCAGGTGCTCTTGATGTATGATTCAGTGGAATGTCCCAAAATCTGGGAAACCATTGTCAGGTTTTCACAGCTGTACAGGGTCTTTTGCAGATCCCAACATTGCTAGTGCTCTGTCTGTAACTATTGTCGTTCATTTTGATAAATGTAAATTTGCTTTCTCAAAAAAACAGACATGAGTGTCTATTTCAGATCTACAGGTTCTATATTTTAAAGTCACAGGGTCAAGTAATTAGTCCTTAATTTTGCTCTCTGATACAGACCGTACCAAGATTGCCTACTGTGACTTATCATGAATGTCTTGTGACTCATCCAAAGCAATGCTGGAATAGGAGCATTTCTCAACATCAGCATATGATCTTTTTAAATGAGTTGTTGACATGCAATATTCTTTGTTTAGCAGTGTGTCGTGACAGCTGCAGGTCTGACACAGGACATTTCAAATCATTTTTGGGAGTTAGGATAGAAGCAATATCTTTAACACTTCACTGTATGGTTTTCGAGCCCATGTAATTTTCCAGGTCACCTGATGTGACACCAGTCTTACCATCTCTGAATGCTGTGTAATTTTTTTTACTTTTTTCTGACCTGACCTGTCTTTACCTTGTGTTTGTGAAGTATTGGGCCTTTAGGAAACTCCTGGGTCACGATGGCATGGAGTGAAGAGAAAGGACGTTCCCAGCCTTAAAATGCAGCAGTGGACTCTGGCATATTAAGCAGGAGGGTTTCTCATTTTGTTCAACAAAAAAATACATTCACCCCATTCAGGCAGAAATGTTCTGTGCTGCTCCTCATATTTTCACTTAGCTTTATGTTCCCCTGCCATGGAGATTCAGTTAACTTTAAGTTGGCCTAAAAATTAACTTGTGTGTTTGCACAATCAAGCTTGTGTTTGAGCTAGGTGCATGCATGAGAGATGCATAAGAGATTCTTATTAAAGGGGAACTACTGTTTTTTACAAAATGGACCTTATTTCTGGCATAAAATACGATACTTTACTCACCCATATAACTTTTGTGTAATTTGTAGTCCTTCGGGAGATAGTTCTATGTAACATGGCTGAATATTTTTCCGATTTTGAGGTTGTGGATGAACCATACCCGTAGCAAATTACAGGTTAACAAACCAGATGACATCATCCAGGTCAGAAGACATCATCCGGGGTCTGTAGGTCAATCTACAGACCCCGGATGATGATAACAGGTAAGTCCGAACTCAGCGGGGAACAGCACTAGCGTACAATAACAAAATATTTGTTGAAATGAACGAGTTTCGCGACAGATAATGCGTTATTTAGAAGCTGCGTTTCGGTGCCCCAGTCACTCCCACTATATGGATACAATTATATGGGTGAGTAAACGATCGTATTTTATGCCAGAAATAAGGTCTAGGTTGTAAAAAACAGTAGTTCCCCTTTAATTCTTCTTATTATTTATATTTTAAAATATTGGTGACTTTATTTTGCAGTCGTGCCACATCTCAAATCTGTATTAAAAGAAAAAGAAAATTCCAGACACCAAAAAAAAAAAAAAAAACACAATCCTGCACGTGATCAAGCCAAGAGCCACACCTGACTCATGAGCTCCAATGAGAAACACTATTTCACACCTCTGTAAGTTTTCATAAACATATTGCGGAATTATAATTAAAACTGAAATATTGACTTTGAAAAGAAACGTCACCTGAAGGCTGAGAGTTCACAATTTAATAAAACTTCTCAGTCATTTTGAATGCTCAAGCCGAACATACTCAGCTGTTTGTTCCAGTATAACAGGTTTCAGTGTGTTAGATGTGCTGTCTGAGTGGGCTGCTGGTTGACACGCACATTCAGTTGCGTGTTGTCAGTGTTTACATTCTGTGTATAGAAAATTCTCTTCAAATGCCTTGTTAGTCAGAGTGGTACCGGCTATTTAATCTCTTGTTCTGTTTGTTTTGTTGTGTTGTGCTTTGTTTAGTAACTGAAGAAGGTTTCACTGTGAAAAGGGGGGCTCTGCTACTGCTATCCACAACACTACTGACGAATACTACTACTGAGGTACCATTAAAATTATTAATAGTTCGCGAGCTGCCAGCTGATGGCTCCGATACCGGAAAATGAGAATGCCTCTGTCTATCACACGTGATCTCTATCCATTTGAGTGGGTGTGTGTTTGTGTGTGTGTGTGTGTGAGAGAGAGAGAGACAAAAGAGAGAAAACCTTGCATCCAGTTACAGGTGGTGGCATCTCAATAGGCCCAAAGAGGAAAGCGCAGACTTTGAATGCCACATGAAAGGACTGGGAGGTATGGGATATCTGGGGATACCTTCATTTCTGTGACAGCCGACATGCATACAAATGGGAAGCTATGTAAGGAATCTCCTCTTCCTCGCCCTATCTCTCTTTTTCTCTTTTGCTCTCTTATGCCTTTGTGTAGTCCCTCTCTGTCTCAGTGAAGCGAGGAGGGCTGTTCTTCTGGGGTTTGATGCGCTCACTCTCCCATGCCACTGGGGTGTTAGGAGTCTTGTAGGACAAGAGTGATGACACAAAGAGGGGCACTGCTCAGTGTGTGCGTGCGAGTGCGTGTTTGTGTGTGTGTTTCAAGTGTGAGGGGTGTACCATATCAAGCCTATATAGGGGGAGAACAAGTGAGCCAACTCAATGCTGCATGACTGGGCAGCACACACACACAGACGCACACGCACACAAGGACACATTAAGATTGTAGGATAACATAAGCAAATGACAGAGGGAGTCAGTGACTGGAACTGCCAACATGTCAAATTCACTCTGCAAGTGGGCTAAAGAGATCAATAACTCTCTATAATCAGGTCGAGCTGCATTTACTCCCTGCAGCAGCAAATGTTAACGTAGGAGCAGCAGCTTTTAAGGTAGAAAATCCTGATCAGAAGACGTCTGTGGACTGTCTGAGTCCCAAGTTGACTTAAGGTCATGTTTGTAAGGGAAAAATGTGGAAATCTCTCCTTGTTTCTCTGAAGTGAGTATTGTCTACAAATGATTTGAAGCTCTGATCTTATACCTCTGTCAAATCTGCTAAAAATTAACCCTAAGGAGTTGAGGACTTCCAGAATAACAGCTTGGGGAACCCAGGTGATATCACTTTAAATCCGTCTGACCTTCGATCAGCACCTCAGATTTTATGACTATGTGAAGAAATTAACTTCTTCACCTCTACATGCAGCTCTCCCTACCCATTACCTAAGACCTCTCAGGCCGTCTGTGGGCAATTTTAGCAACGAGGAGGCAAATGACTTTTACAAAGTTTGATGGAGAGCTCCCCCACTAACATCCTGACACACACACACACACAGAATGTGCACACACACACATAGCATCCCCCTCAGGGCTCTCCTCATCCTGAACAATGCCCTAAACTCTTTATTAATGAGACAGCAGTGGTTTTCACTGACTTGCCGTTTCCCACCAGCTGTTTTAAAGAATTCTTCCTCTGTTTTTACTGACATTTATGCTGGGACCCACTGAAGAAGAAAACGCTGGCGGCAAGAAGAGTTTTGAAAGACATTAACCAATCACCTTGGCATTAATGAGGTAATCTGCTGTCATGGTTTACGCAATGTCTTTGTAGAGTTAGTGTCCCCATGCTCTAGCTGCTGGTGTCTTTACCTCAACCATCTGTTCCATCAAACACAAGTAATCCATGACAATGTGACTTCAACAGGTTGTTTAGAAGGAGTCTTTGGATAGGATGAAAAATCAAAAGGATGCTCTCTAGGACAATCAGTATTTGGAAAGCATCTTGGCTTTTTGACAAAATTATTGTTTAAACACCATTTTATTTCAATTCAGTCTTTAATTGGATATCTCTCCTGGTTCAAATGCATAATAAAGCATGCGTAAATCACCTCGAACGATCCGATTTCCTTCTGTCATTTTGCTTTCGTCTGTAATGTAAACTGTTAGGCCACATGTTAAAAATAATAAAGCATTGTGGAGAATATGTTTAAAGGTCCATCTCTTCCTGTTTGCTCATGCTGTCCATCAAAATACTCCAAAAGAAAATAAACTAAAAAAAAAAAAGCCAGCATATGCCCACACTCGTGTGCTTACAAGCTCGTCCATTGCCTATGATTAGCTAGAAAGAGGACCCCATCACGTGACCTTCATCGCATTGCAATTTTTCCAGCTCCACCTGCCTAAAGGTGTGTTCACACGTATGGATTCAAAGTATTTGCCAGTATCAGACGTTGTGATTCTGTAGTTCTGGGGTTGTGCTGTGTTGCCATGATTGTATCATAGAGCAAATCACAGCAGGTTTGACAGTCATGTTGAAAAGGAAGCTGTTGACCTTTGTTCTTCAGCACAAAACCATTTTTACAATAAACAGAATTACTTCTAGGCTGACACACAAGACCTACACTATCAAGTTGGCTTAATTTACTTATTAATGGAAGTCAGTATGTAGTGCTGACATGGGTTGGTTCCTACTTTATAGGGAATGGGCTAACCCTGTCAATCAAGGGCTTTAAAAAGATCTCCCAGTATATATGAGATTCTGTACATTTCAGATGTATTTTCTCCTGTAACTGCACCGTCCATCACATTCTGATCCAGAATCCCAAAGTATTGATACAGAATCTGAAGATTTTCTATAATCAGATAAAAGCACAAATTTAAACCGAATGTGTGACTCTGTAAAAATACTTTCTGCCCTAAAAAAAACAATAAACATAGAGCCTGACTAAGCCTTTAAAAGGATTGATTTCTGGGCAGATGAACAAAGGCTGTTTGGTCACAGTAACACTAGACATGTTTAGCTCAGACAAGAGGCAGCTTTTAAGAAGAAGAACCTCATGCCGTCTGTGGTGTCTTTCAGATCTTAGATGGATCAGTGCAGTCACTGGTTCATCTATGAATACTGCATCATATCAAATAATGCCTGAAGTTAATCTCTCCAAAAGTTAAAGTTGAATCAAAACTGGATACTTGTTTAGGGAAAAATGATCCTCAGCATGCTGGCAAATCCATCAAGGAAGGAAACAGAAAATAATGGTTCTGGAACATCAAGAAAAAAGATGGTTTGTCTTAGTCTTGTGTAAGAGGCATTACATATAAGACAACCCTCATCTTGCAGCTAAATTATTTTACATGGGAGAGTAAAATGCAATTCCTGATAGTTCTTAAGATATGTGAATCTAATAATAACTGATTAATTTAAAATGAGATATCTTCTACTTGGTGAAAAACACTACAGGAACCTGAAGAAACTATTTCTTACAAATCAAATCAAGTGAAGAAGACTTGCCCTCCTAGTGAGCATTCTCATGGGAAAACTAACACCACATTTCTGTTTTCCTCCTTCTCGTCTTTCTTCTCCCCCTCTTCCTTCTTCTCCAATAAAGAAGAGAGGGCTGAGGGGCCATAATGGTGGTGAGGCAGGTCTGTTTGATCCCAATGCCGTACTATCTTCAGTTTTCTCCATTCAACCCATATTGATGGGGATCGGTGGAGTGGACCGCCCATGTGCCCAAAGGGACAAAAGTCCCCCTGCTAATTGCTGCCACGTTAGATGAAGAGGGACATCGCAAATAGGAGCCCTCAGATTGATGGAGAGGGGAAGAAAAAAAAAAGACACTGATTCATTGGTAAAGCTGTTTACTGGTTTCATTCTCATTACTCCTCAGTCTTTGTTGCACATCAGCTGATGCAGCCCAGTTATTTTGGGAAGTGTGGTAATTATTCAAGATGTTAACCTTAAGGGGATTCTTTTTATTTGTACATATTATAGCATATTTATAACATGAATATAGTATTACAGCACATATTTTCAATTAAATACACAGAATGACGTTGTTTTGATGAATTAACTTTGAGGTATCAGCTCATGGGTTGTGAATTTGCTTGGTTTGGACCTCTATCATAGCAGTGTAGGGATGGAAACAACAACATGAAGGTACTATGCTGCACAACTTCTGAAAATCTGAAAAATGAAAAATATTTCAATATCCCATAACTCTGCTGAATTGAAGCCGGTTTTGCCTCAGTCTCTTCAGCTTCTATTAAGCTTCCAATAGTAGCAGCTGTTTCCACAAAGTCTAAACAGGCTAACATTTTTAATTCCTTTAAATTAAAATTGGAATGTCTGCTATTAAATTGCTGATAATTTTTTAGTTAAAAGTTAGTTAGCTTCTGTTTTAGGGAGTGTAATGAGCTAATAACAGGATTTGAATGCCCCCCGATGACCTGACCCATGGATCAACCACAATGCCTGCGGATATGACTGCAGTTTGCACTGCAGTGCTGTTTACACACAGCAAACAAAGACAAGGACTAGCTAAGAAGATGTTAGTACCAAAAGGCATTCACTCATTACTGAAGTCTAAAAACAACAACATGAGACGTGAGCTGGTTGGGTAAAAGGGTGATAACTTGCACACACATATACTAAATATTGTCTTTTGTCCACATAACTGTATAATGTTCAGTATTTCATTGTTGAGATTATATTTTAGCTCTGCTGACATTACCAGCCAAATACTTGTAATATACTGTAATGCTGCTTTAAAATGTGTTGCCACATCCCCATCCTTCAGTGTAAAAGGAAAAATCTTGACTTTGACTGAATACATTTCTCTATGTACTTCTTTTTCAGTTAAATTCTTCTGCTTCTGCTTGTTATACAAGGTATTTTTATTTATTTATTTTGCTTTAAACTCGTAAAGAATGTTAAATCTTCCTTCTGGCAGTGAGAGTAATAGCACAGACCCCGTTTACATGTGTTGACTTGTGCGTGTGCCTGGCATCTAATGGGCACTGAATATTAGTGTCCATGTATTGGAAATGAAAACTAAGACAGTCCCAGTTTGGCAGTTAAAACATTCAATGTTGTATTATGCATCAGTGCTGCAAAAATACAAATCGTTTTCTACTATTTACCACACAAGAGAGGCAGCTTTAGTTTCTGATCTCTCTGTAGAAGGTTTTGACTTGTGTTTTATTCGAAACTTTGAGTCTTTTTTTACCAAACGAAAACTTTTAATTAACTAACAAGCTGTGTCCCGATGTGGATTAATTAGTGTTTTAATGAAGTCCCAATAATAATACTAAACGAAGAGAGTAAGTAGACCTTCAGAGGTGGATCTATGTTTTTCTTTTGTTTTAATTGTCAGGAATGCTTAGTTTTTTGGAAACGATTTGGTGAGACTTTCCAGATTAGTTCTGCCCATGCGACTGCGTGCTATGTTACTGGGAAGCAGACAGTAGCTGACTAACTGCCTGTTTGACTGACTGCCCCTTATTGTCCTTCAGCAACAAGTGAGATCAGTGGACCAGGACTTGGCAACAAAAGGCTTGGAGCCACCACTCTGTGTGTTTGTGTGTTCTTGTATGTGTGTAACTGTCACGGCCCAGTGATATAAGTGTCTTGGGATTCTGGCCGAGTCCCTGCACCACACAGCGACAGAGAGAAAAAGCTTCACAGGGTCTTTTCAAAGCCTGCATCACTTCAGAGGAAACAGGCCCTGAAAGTCACAGTTCATATAGTTCTCTAAGCAGTCAAATCGCTTCTGCTCGCTTCTAACTCCCCCATTCCACCCAAACCTTGACCCACACTACCAACCAGCCCTTACTTCTCTCAAATCGTGCATTCCTGTTTTCCAATTGTGTTGTCTTTGTGTCACAGCAAGGCTTTGTTTGGGGCCATGGATGAGTGTAGAGGCCGGCGGTGCACTTTCAAAGTGTTTATTGATGTGCAGTCCCAACATGATCATGATCATGTTGTCAGAGGTCCCAACCTGTTGGTGTTCCGGTGTGGCCGGAGTCAGGCTCATATCTTGATCCTTGCCTCACGTCACGCTAGGCTTTTAAAAGCCACAAGGTAAACAGAGCTTTGGGACTTCAGCTCATTCATCAAACACACCTTAAGGTTGTACCAGCCAAGCATGCAGCGCCGTCACTCACAGGCCAATAAGGTGTTGCTGCAGAAAGCAGAGTCACAGGAGGATGTGCTGTAAATCAACTGGTCAGTTTACAAGGTAATTGGAATGAAGCTCAGGTCACGTTAATAGCTCAGATACATGATATAGGTAAATGATATTTAATCTTCCAGCTTTCTTTCTTTGTGAAAAACACCTGTTATAAATTTTGGGCCTTTTAAAATGGAAATAAGTGACTAAACTTCAGGTCTCTGGTTGGGCATCAACAATGTGCTCGTGTCTCTTATTGATAACTAGGACAACACATTGAGTTTCTATTCAACTTGGAAAGTGGAAACCTAACATGTTAATGTGAGCACTGATTCATATATTTGGAGATGCTCTTAAACACCCACTGCTGACTATAATAGATAAAACTCTGGGCCCTGACCCTGATAAGATTTCACCTGTAGAAGTTTTTTTCAAACATATTTTAAGAGGTCATACGTCCTGACATCCACAACATTCACCACACATATCAGCTTTACAGAAAGCTCCATACAGCAGGATCTCTGTATGGTTGAATCATGATCAGAGATGTTAACCAGATGTTTTGTAACCAGAAGTTTTATCTCACTGAGCAATTTAGATTGTGCCTTAAGCTGAGTTCCCACTGAGTATGTTAAATTATTGTGACGTTACATCTGACAGTAATTTTGAATATGTTAAAGTCAACTTGCAAAGTTATGGAATATTCATTCTGCCATGTTCAAACAAAATGCAGAAGAAGAGTCAGTTGGAGGTGTAGAAGCTAGTCACTGTTTAAAGTGAAAGAAGTCCAGAGCTTTATCATCCAAAGCAGTTCTACAGGGTGTTTCAATGTTTTCTAGCTCATTGCTTTTGTTATATGGCCAACAACTTTACTGCCATTCCCTCTGTGCCTTCTTATCCTGTTCTCATCCGTAGGTTGTTTAGGAAAAAGCCGTAAAGAGCCCGCATTCACTACCTGCTCAATGTCAAACAGCAAACAGACACAAAACTACCCAAAACAGCTAAAGTGTCAGGTATTTGCCTCAGGAGTTGTAGCTGGTTGCTCTGTGTGTTTTGGAAAAGTAAGCAACTGAGAAACATTTACACAGAGATACATGGCTGAACTACACATCATCACCATGACAATAAATGGAAACCAACACCAAATATATATATATATATATATATATATATATATATATATATATAAAACATTCAAACCAAAGCAATTTCTATAGACCCCATGCCAAATGTGATCACAGCAGCTATCAGAGCTCCATGCCTCCTTGCAGGCTGATGTTCAGTCGTTCACCAGTGTGGTTGTGCTGCTCGTTTCACCTGACTGTCCTCATCAGCTCTCATTATCATCTCATCAGGAGGTGGATCTAATGAGAGGCCATCTCGGCTCACCCTAATCTGACCTCTGACTTCTTCCTCCCAGCCACCAATCAAGATTTCTTTTTAACTCTTTATTTCTTCATTTTCTTTTAGTCTTTGGGTCACACAAGAGTAAACACACACAAAAAAAACCTCCAAGAATAATGTCAGAATGCAAGTGGCGGTTTAAAAGTCCAAGTACAGGTTAACATTTTGTAACTGATTAAACTAACAGAAACATAAACTAATGGAAACAGTCAAAAAAGTGGAATTTCAACCAGTTTTACTGTTCATCAACAAATCTCTCATCAGTCATGGAGGTTTCTTATTTTATTCTGATGTGCTTACCTGTCTTGTCATTCCGGTTCCTTCCCTTGTTACCTGCTCCTGCTCCTGTCTCCTGCCAACACGGTGCTTCTTCCTGCCCTTGGCTTTTGCCCCTGTCAAGCTTGCATACTGTTTTTATGTGTCAGTTATCCCCTGTCCTTTTTCCAGATTGTCTTTGTTCTCTTGTTCTCCTTCTCTGTTCACATCCATGCTAGTGCCTGCCTGTTTTATTTTATTATTATTTTTTCTCGGTCTTTTTACCATCTGTGTATTACATTCAACAGAGACATCGCCATTTCAGTTACTGCTTGACGTCCACATGAGTTTCTCTGTGTTTAAGTTCCAGAAATGTTACAAAATGTGGTAGTGAAGGGGTGGAGAGTGTGGGGGTCGGCTGCAGGGGGTCTCAAGAAAGTTGGAGGTGAGGATTAGGGGAAAACAATGAGGTAAATGTTGCCCCTGCAGAGAACGTGGATTTAGAAGCATCCCCCCGGTGTCCATAATTTGTGCGGAATAACTGTGTGTTTGTGTGTGTGTGTTGTTGGTGGCTAAGGGGCTTCTGGAGAGAGTGGAGGACCCTCACTGTCAGACAAGAATCTGAAGAGACCTCCCAGTAGCTATGAGTGTTGAGACTCTGTAGCCCCAGCAGTGGAGGTAGGTGGACAGAGTGAATATGTTCTGCTAATTCCAGATGTAATCTGATCTGAATAAAAGGGTGGGGCTTTGTGTCACCGGAGAAGATGGCGATGGTAGACAGCGGAGGTGGAAGTGATGGAAGGGGGTCATGGAGGTGAAGACAGGGATGGTGATGGAGTTTGACGTGGTTTTAAAGCTGATGGTGGAGGAGGGATTCTCTGCCACACAGCTGCATGTGGCTTGTGGTGCACTGTCATCTAGTGGCAGACACAGTAATGACACTGCATTGTCGCATGGATTACACTGAAATTCACTTCAAGTTAAACAGGTTTTCTATTATAATAAACTTGCTACTAGAAGCAGATGGGCTTATCTCACTACTTATAAACTTTAAAAAGTTTGACAAAAAAAAAGAACTGTAAGCATTTGTTTACTTGGAAGCTTTCAACAACATCCATCTCTTTCATCAGTATATATTTTCTTTAAATCATATAACACGACAGCTTAAACGGTCCCCTGTACATCAACACAAACTCTACCTGCAGGTGAAGGCCATAACGTGTTGCAGAAATCTAAAAGAAACCACATCACAATGTTGAAATCAGTGTTCAGCTGTCAGGAATTTATCAATGGCTCGGATTCAAACATTTAAAAAGACTCTGGCATCACACTGGGTTGAAAGGCAACAGAGGTTTTGTCTACCTTCACAGCCACCTGACGAGTAAACACAGTCACATTTAAAAGTTGGATGCATTGCGCAACACGTTCCTGATTTACAAACACAGCTGCTCACATATGCGCACGTGTCCCTGGCATACGGTACTGTGTGGCATCCTTTGGGCTGCACATCCTGACATTTGTGGCTAATTCAGTTCAGTTCAGTTTTATTCATAAAGTGTTAATAACAATGCAAATTGTCTCAAGACGCTTTACGAGGAGGAGAAGAGAGCCGCAGATATCTAATCATGATAAAAGTAAACATGAGATACATAAGAGATTAATAATGAATAAAAACAAGAGCTAGGATCAAAACACTTCTAGAGACAGTAGTAGTTCTGTCACAAGTGAGTTAGTTGCTGTAATGATTGAATATAAGAGGTACAGTAACATAAACAGGTTGGAGAATGATGCATTCAGGTAGGAATGGAAAACTATAAGCCATGAAGCTGGGAAGGTTGATGAGGTCAAGTCCACAGATAAGTAGTGTGGAGGTCTGCAGGTCAGAAACACACAGGTCCAGGTCAAGAAGATGGAGAAGGAGTGAGGGGAAAAACAGCTAATAACATCCTATACAGTAGTAGCACACAATGCATGAATAGTAAGAGAGAAGAAATTAGATAAGAAATTAGAGGATAGGTGCTCAGTGCACGATATGAAGTCTCCCAGCAGCCTAAACCTATAGCAGCATGACTAAAGGATGGTTCTTTGTCACCTGAGCCAGCCTTTACTATAAGCTTTATCAAAAGGAAAAGTCTTAAGCCTAACCTTAAAAAGACTGGAAGCTAGTTCCACAGGAGAGGGGCCTGATATCTGAAGACTCTACCTCCTATTCTATATTTTGAATCTCTAATAACAGGAACAAGAAATCCTGCATTTTGATGCAATGTGGATTTTTGACAAGATGATAGTAGTCATTCAATACTATCAACTTGATATAGCACCTGCAAAACACATACGCACACACACAAAAATACGTCGAGTAGACTCAGACGAAGGATGCACCAAAACAACAAACACTGAAAGTTGCATTTAAAAAAGTTTAGTTGAGATTGCATCAAGGGAAGGAATAATCCAGAGAGGGTTATGGAGTTCATGGAGTTGGATGACCAGCCCCTTTCTGTAGTAGGACACGCAGGTTTTCACCGTCTGTTATTTGCTACAGCAGCAAAGTGCACATGTGATCTAGGGACCATTTCTTTTAAAGCAATTATTTATTAAGATCAAAATCACAGCATAATATGATATGGAGAACGCTACGAGCACTCACATACAGCGAGCATGCACTTTGTTCACAAGGGAGGCCTATTGTGCTCTGTTCTAATTTATAGCAAACACTCATTTGGAACACACCTGCTGTTAACACAAACATGACCAGCTACGGAAGATTGACACAGTCACGAGGTATCATACATGAGGTGATATATGAGTTAATTATGTCGCTCTAAATATTTTTGTCATCTTGTACGAGTGGTCAAAGAGAATAACCCAACTTGCTTTTGCAAATCGCAGGCCCGTCCTTCACCTGGAGCTAGGCAAAGAGTGGAGGTGCTGCATGATGTATACCATAGTAGATGGTACTTGTAGATGTAGATGGTAAAATACACTCCCTTCTGATGACATAGGAAGAGTTGTTTCTTTTGAAGTTGTCTGTTTGCTTTGTCTATCGCCTTTCGCGGATAACCTCGGACCCCTGTGACATAGACAGAGGTTACTATGGTTCATCTTCACAACGGCCATGTAAGAATGTGTATGATAGCTAAGCATGCTACAAATTAAAAATAGGGAGACTGAATTAATAAAATCAAGTCCATTGTGACAGCACAGACATTAACCTAGGCTTTAAATCTGCCCTGTGCTGTTTTCTGAATTGACTTTTGTTTTTGTCTCTGACCATTGCTGCCACTTGCTCTTGTCCACTCCACCTTCTTGTGCATGGAGATTCAAGCAGCATGTTTTACTTTTAACTTTGACTACATCTTACCAATTACAACATAATTATTGTCACTTTGAGTGCTTAGCCATCAGTACATGTCCTGTATTGTGTGTGCTGGGGCAGCTGGATGATCCGTTATAATCTGTTATCTGTTGAAGCCTATTACAAACATTACTAAAATTAAAAAAAAAAAATAAAATAGTATTCATAGAAACTATTTCCTGTTTGGATTATTTTATCTAGTCTATCAATTCAGGACAGTAGACATGCAGGGGAGAACCTAAAGGTGTCCACCACAGTGAGAAAATCTTTTTTGTTGTAGAGTAACAGTTAAGGTTATCCTGCTGTTTTTAAAATCATCACGTTGGACTTCTAGAAATGCTTTTACCCTTTTGCTGACTCAAACACTGGATATAAACAGTGTAACACATGTGCCATTTGCACAGCTGTGTTGTTCTGGAGTCCTGCCAGAGGTTTTTGAGTCTGTCTGTGCTCTGTAGCATCAGAACACAACACATCGTACACAAAAAGAGAAGCAGACAATAACCTTGATCCCTAACCTCACTCGAAACCCAGTGTTGCTCTAACATTAACCAGTCAAGGCAAACAGTTTCTCATCTGGAGTCTGTTTCCTGTTAGAGGTAAGTTTGTCCTCCTCAATGTCGTACCGCAAAGTGCTCCTCAACAGGGGGTTGTTGGGTTTTTCCCTGTAATAGTTCAAGGATTTAACCTTACTAATGCCCTAAGACAGGGGTGACAAACATACGGCCCACGGGCCAAAATCGGCCACTAGAGGGTCTAAGCTGGCCCATGGGATAAATTTGCAAAGACTTTACCTGCAAGTTTTCAATAAAAGTAACAGCTATTCCTAATGGGATCGCTGTTTTAGTAAGATAAGTGGACAGAACACAACACCCAGAACTAAACAACAGACATGTTTCATGTGCTGAAATTACACTTGTTTTGTATGTATGTTTTGTAAAAGGATAGCTCATTAAATGTAAACATTTTCATAATGTTCATGTTATTCTTTGCACTAAAACAAAGGGAAACATTTTGAGTTGTCGTAATTTCTAGGTTATTATTGGTCCAACTGCTTAAAAATTGGGCTGCTTGTGGCCTCTAAACTAAGATGAGTATGATAACATATGGTATGATTTGATGCTTTATCAACAAAATGAAATGAATCAACTGAAATATTGCAGGCAATCTTGGCGAAAAGCCATACTAAGGTGACAGGGTCATTGCATGGTATCGCCATATGGCAACAATTACTTAATTTTACTTAAAGGCAGCATTCAGTCATTCATTCATTCATCTTCTGCAACCGTTTGTTCCTGTGAAGGGTCGAGGGGTCTGCTGGAGCCTATCCCAGCTGTCATCGGGCGAGAGGCAGGGTACACCCTGGGCAGGTCGCCAGTCTATCACAGGGCTTAAAGGCAGCAATAAAAAACAAAACTTGCACAGCTAAATAAATAATTTTGTCATTTTGACCTCACATTGTCAGTAGAGATGACTAACGAGGATGTCAACAGACAGATAACCCTCTTCTCCTTAGTCTGCTGCACGTGTGTCCACCTACTGAAGTACAAGTGAGCCTTTGCCTCAGAGAAATATTTGCAGAACAAAGTAATTCATCTGTTAGTGTTGCTGTTGGTTCCAGATCCAAATCCTCCAGCTGTGTTTTCACAGCTGTCAGAGAGAAAAAACATGAAAACACTTTTTTGGTAGTATCAGTAGAAAACGTGCTTGGGCTTAACCATTTCTTTTCTGAGCTGAACCCAGTGTTGCCAGATACAGCTGACAGTTTCCAGCTCAAAAGCTGTTCAACTCCAGAATGGACACAAAACTGCCCAAAATATCAGATCAACACTGAATTTAGTATTTTAACCAACCAGCCTGCTTAGGCTAGCCTATCCAAAAAAAGAAAACACAGTTGAATCCTTATCTCCCTTGTACAAATTTGTAATATCTGTTGTATAGTAGATAGGAGAGGCCTCTATGGCAGCCTAGAGGATTGCTGATGTACTGTCGTTCTTTCATAGGTTTAAGGGGTTTATGGCTGTCATTGCAAAATATGTCAAAAGGTAGTCATCTGTGGGCCACCTTTCTCTATTATTTTGTCGGGGCCCCAAACAGTTGCTTGGTTTGCCTATCCTGAAGGTGCACCCCTGCATCTAGCTACTAGGAAGCCATTTGATGATGTCATGTAGTCCACGGTCTTCTTTCACGCTTCTGTACTGGCAGGTCAAACACACAAACACAGTCTTTTAAGGACTAGATGCAATGGGATTGTTTCAAAACAGCATTAAAACGTCTGAGCAGCCTTAAACAGCCTGCAACCTGGCCTAAAACCACCAAAGCCAGTACAAAGGTGGCGGTGGCAAGGAAAATCTTTTGTTATGTGTCTGGTAACACTGGCTATGACCAATCACCAACAGATGGGGACGACCAGGTCTGCTTATGTTTGTATTTAGCTGTCTTTTCTTGGAAACTCTTTAACCAGATTCAAACCCACTGCAAAAGCCCACCCAGTATCATTTCACTTGTCTTACAATGCCCTCTACTGTTAAAAGACCAGATTTCAGGATAAAGCCAAAATAGAGTTTTTCTTCCAAATCTAAACTATTGAGTAGGACGACTATAGTAACTTTGCAATGCAAGGTTTGCCGTGATTTGCAGTGTGTTTTTCAGCTTTTTGCAGTAAATATTGTTAAAACTTAATGCTTGTCTTGTGCTGCTGTGATTTATTTGTATAATCAAGGCTACAGATGCATGACAACAGCCAATTACTAAGAAACAGTCTGCCTGTGTCAGTCTTTGACTATTTGATGTATGGAATAACTTGACCTCTCGGCTATTTGAATTAAAACCATTCTAAGTTTAAAGGAAATTTGTAGCTCCAGGTTTAGAGGCATCTGAGAGCTATCAAGACTGCAGGAAAGTGAACTGTCTTGTGATGTGCTCTTATTGTGATCTATTGTCCTGTCCTATGTCTTATCATGTTTTTGTGTTACCTGCCGAGGGACTGCGGATGCAAATTAGCATTGTTGCTATAATCCGGCATATTTAACTCTATTGCTGTCTGAATAGATGTTCATTAATGTGCACTGTCCCTATCAAATAAATAAATAAAAATCAGGTAGAAGTAGTTTAACCAGTTTGTTTATTGTCTGCTTCCTCCTTTTTTGTTATCATCCATCCTCTAACTTTTTTTTTAAACTTTATTAAACAGATATTTCACAACAGAATAGCTAGTCTCCAAAATATAAATACAATCAAATGTCTGTCCAAGCTGAGCAGTGTTAAACAAATAAGCAAAATACAACAATATATATAACAGCCTATATATAGACTAAATAAGTTAAAGTCGTTCAATAACACACATAATGTCATTCTTTTTGCATATTTAACATGTTCCAGTGTCTTGTGGAGCAGGTTTTTTTTACAGGGCTTCATTTTCAAGAATCTGCATTTATATGTTAAACATTTACTTTACTAAATTTGCAAAACTGCAATTTTTCAATAACATAACACAACACTGAGACCCAGAACTAAACAGCAGATGGCAGCAATGTGATGACAATTGTACATATTTTTCTTAAGACATTTCAGGTTGTTCATAAAGGGATAGTTCATTAATGTGAACATTTCATAATGAACTTGGTGTTCTTTGCTCTAAAACAAAAGTTAAAATCTGCAGTTATCGTTATTTATAGGTTATTATGCTAACTATGGCATTCCTCCTGCAAGCTTGAGATCAAACTGGGTAGTATGTTCCCCCTGAACTAATATGAGTTTGACACCCCTGACCTAACTGGAAAATATACCAACACATTATGCATACACAATGACTTGGAAACCATTGACCTCCAGCCTCGAGAGGGCGACACTAATTTTGTGCTGTAGGAAGAGGTGAGGTGAACGCTTCCGGAGGACTGTGTTACCTGCATTGACTGAATTGAGTCTTGTGCGCTCCAGTTGTGTTTATCGCTGTTGGACAGAGAGAGATGGACATGTTTGACAGCATTCTGTTGGCGGATGAAAGGTCAGTTACTTTTTTTGCGTGTTGTCCAGTGTAACGGGGCGCGAGAGAGACATGTTTCTCGGTTCGGCACACATCTGAAATACAGCCGCGTCAGGCAAGTTAGATATTCCTAACGGGAAGTATGTCCCAGTCCCAAATATTCAGTTGCTGTTCACGAGTTCACGAGAATCGTCCATATGAACGGTCCCTTTCTTGTGGGATCCACGACCTCGTATGCTGCCTTCCAGTGGGAGTCGTGAGGTCGTAATTACGACATGGGAAGTACACAACTCCTTAACAAGGACCACGCGTAGTCAAAGTAAAGTGGTCATGGATACCACAAGCGAGGCCCGTTCATGTTGACCGTTCACGTAAAAATGGTCAACATGACCCCATTTGAGACAGAGGGAATTTTCGGTACGGATCTAGTTAACGAGTAGCGACCATTGACATTTTGCTGACGTTTTCAGAAATGATGGAGGTGACCGGTGGGGTAACATGTTTCACTTTACACGTAGGGAGGTTTGTTTTTGCTTTTATAATATGTGTGAGTTTGTAATATGCTTTGCTGCCTTTAAAATGGAACTCGTGAAGTTGTGGTTATAACATGGGAAGCAGTATACAAAATGCTTGGCTGGTCAACAGCAGTCATAAGTCTGAGAACACTGTTGCTAGGCAACTGTGGGTAATTTGATTAATCGACCTATCCTATGATTCTTTTTTATGAATATATCAACTACTTTCTGGAACTAAACAGCCAGCAGAGAAAACACACAGCCAAACTTTGAATTTGTCTATAAGCATATCAGAATTTCTTATATGTCTCAATATTTCATCAAATCCAAAAACAAGTGACTTAAAATGCAATTGATATTGTTTTTACTGCGCTTCAGGGTCCTTTCTGAGCCTATCCCCATGATTCTCCATAAACTATGCACTACATGGTGACTTGCCAAACAGAGTATAAAGCATAGTATGTAGGTCTGTGACACGTTGACAGCTGCGATGGTCCAAAATGCATTTCCTTGTTCACGTGAATCGGCAGCCGGACAAGCACAAAAAGTACTCCTTTGTTCCAGCTCATACACACCATCTACTCAGATGTCTTCTCTATGCTCTGTGCTGCAGTGATTTCAGTAAAAGTTATTGTTGATCCACGTTTATTAACTTCAACTCCAACATGAGCCACTCAGTTCCACTCGCCATTGTGTGAAGTACGGAGTGTAACTCAACACACCTGGCCAGTTGCCGCCTAGTGTCTCAGTGGCGTTGTTACAGAATGATACGGACACATCAGCGCACAGGTAGAAATGCTGTCAACAGCTGACCCCCTATGCCGTGGCTATGTAGTCAACGTGCTGCCAGTACTGTAATTGATGCTTAGGCCCTAGGCCTCATTTTCATACATGGTCCTGTGTCTCCATCTAGTGGGTTTATGGTGGTACTATAGATAACAAAAAGAACACTGTTTTCTAGACACTGAGACCTTTACAACAGTTTGCATCATGTTGCCTGTATTGTTAGGTTTTTCTAATTTTTCCATTTAAATTACTAATGAACTACAGAGTATTTGGTCATACACTGTGGTTACTTTCCAGGTTCCGAAGAGAAGGCTTCCAGGAGGGGTTTAAGAAGGGAACCCACCGGGGACTGCAGGATGGCCGCAGACATGGAGCCTTTCACGGGGCCAGACTGTCCTCTGAGGTGAGGAAACTCAGGTTGTTTTCTGAGCTGCTTTTCCCACACACGCCTGCATGCACTGACCACCATTGTCCTTCTGTTTCAAGGAAGTTGAAGTTTAATTCAGGCTCTGTTTGAGATTCAGCAGCCTGTTGGCTAATTAGATTTCTGTGTGAGCTTTTCAGGTTGATTTACTATCTCTAGCTCTTTTACAGATATCCTTCTATTATGGATTTACAATCACATGGAAATGTCTTCTCCAACATAACACAGATGTCAAATCAAGGTATGGTCTACACAGACAAGATTATCCACAAAAAATTAGCTTCATTATTCTGCAGGGGGTGTGACTTACCTTTTTTCTTTCACGTCTTATAATCTATTTACATTACTTTAATGACTTTAATTCAAAGTTTCTTCAGCTTATCAGGATAAAATGGTCCTGTTTATTTCCATATAGCTAATTTGCTCTAATAACAAAATTAAGATGTATATTTACCGTAGTTTAAATTTTTGTTTTCATTCATGCAAATAATCAAAATGTACTCTTTAATCTGAATACTTAATTATTACAAGCACATTATTTATAACAGCATTTGTGATTCTGTCCCAAATGATTTGATCACCTTCATCAAAGTGCTTTTCACTTTTGTTCTGATTGCTTCACAGTGTTTCCGTGGTTTTCCCCACATTAGTTATAAAGAATGAAATTGTTCAGAACTTATTTAAATGTAAAACTTGTTTCTGTCACTATAGTCGGTATCTGTGAAGCAGACTGTAAAAACCATAAAATTAACCCACCTCATCCTTTCATCTTTTGTGCTGTCAGAAAGCGTTTGAAAGCAATGGAGACTCTGCAGGATTTGATCCAAACCACTCTTCTTGATGATCCACTGTCTACGAAGCAACATGATGATACAGAGAAGCTTCGAGCGAAGTTCAGACAGGTAATTGAGTTCTTTACCATTTTCTGATCAAGGACTTTGTATTGAATTAGAACCAGTTACGGATTCTTTAGAACTCGTTGCAGAGATAGTACCTCAGCTTTCCAAAACACCAATGTGCTCCATAAAATACTGTCTGTAACCAAGCCCCCGCATTCTTAAGAGTTGCACAAATGACAACTATCACAGACAGTTAAAACGGTAATAGTGTCACTATTTGAAACAGGCTTTATTTTGCAGTGGACAATAACTTGATACTAGTCTGTCATTCTGATGAAGTTTAGTTTCCTCACTTTTATCAAAGCTGAAAGAGCACAATGACATCATGACAACAACTAGAAACATGTGGACAGGTGATTGGTCTGTGAATGTTAAATAAAAGACTTATCAAAACAGGAGCAAGAGCAAAGAATGCTCTTTTTGACAATTTTTACCAAAACAGACCCAGCTCACACCTTGCATCAAAATGTGCTCATGCTCAAAGTATTTGTGGGATACGGGATTGTGGGTACTTGGTTATGACATTCTTTTATTATTCAGTATCACCCGATCCAGGTCCCAATTTGATCTTCTATGAACAAAATTTTCTCCCCTGAAGACATTTCTTATCTTACTTGTATTTTCCTAGATCATATGTGCAACTATATTAAGTCCAATAAATAGGGCTGTCAAAGCTAATGTAGTGAGGAAAGGGTAGCTTATACCTTAGCTCTAGAGGCTCCAACAGACTGTGAAAACTTGTGTTCTTTACTACGGAAATGCGCCGGTCATCCAATGCCAAAGCTCTGCAATCCTGGGCAAATATGTGATATTGGCTCTCTATATTGTTGGCTTTCCTGAATAAATAAATTCAAAAGCATAATATGTTTGTTTTGTTTGTTTGGTTGGATACTCTTTGTCAACTTTCAGGACTTCTAGGAAAATGCGCTGATGTTTTTGGGTGATTTGATGTTGGCTCTGTTTATGAAGTCAAATGTTTTCTTGTCATCAGTTTTTACACTCAGGCCGCACATGGGTTCCAAGGTTCAAAATATAATCTGGGCTTTGTGGGGGTCTCTCTGCTGACTGTTGTCGGTGCTCTTTGGCCAATTGCTTGTTGCAGCACTTAAACACACACAGAATAGCCCACTTTTTCATCAGGTTACCATGTGGCACACAAACTCATAAACAAAACACCAGTGCTGTTCATGGATTTTAAGCGATGTCAGTTCCATGAGTGATCCATTGTTTGCACAACTTTCAGCTGTGCCCTAAATAATAAATGTGTTTATTTGCATATGAAGAGCGGAACTGAGATCCTATCACAAGGTCACCCATGGTCACTTCATACTCATTCTAATGCCAGGTGTGAACAGGTCAAATGTCTCCTGTGAGTTATGTAGTTCTTCTGCATTAGCAGTGCAGTTATTGGATAGTCCCTAATCTCTGTGTTACTGTGCAGGTCTGTGCTATGCTGAATGTCCCTGCTGACTTCAATCAACACATCAAGACAGCAGAGGGAACTTCATTCTAAATCTGTGCTAATGATGAGGACCGTACTACCATGCCCCATGCAGACGGAAGGAAGGCTGAACTGCTTCAGCTTGCAGCTCTGATGTCAGTTGCACATGCAGGGCAGCGTGCTGCAGATTCATTAAAGTGCCGGGAGTTTGAAGCATTGATTGTGTCGGCTTTTGAGGACCTGATATGTGGAAAGATCAGTCTGAGGAGATGACGCAGACTCTCTGCACTGTTCACCTATGGAACTGAGCTCCAGTAAGACTCAAAAAACTGTGATTTTGAGATACAAGTGGATTTGCTGCAGTGATTCGATGAGTGAACTGAAGGAAATTAGAGAATAATACATGGGCTGTGCAGGATGAATGTTGTTTTCCAAAATGCATTTATCAGAACAGAGGCAAGGGCAGAATAAAACGCTCTTGGTCTCGGAAGGACCCACTGTGTTTGGAACGTTTAACTAAATAACTGGAAGTAAAAATTTT
The DNA here is from genome assembly GCF_963514085.1 of Chelon labrosus. Taxonomy (NCBI): domain Eukaryota; kingdom Metazoa; phylum Chordata; class Actinopteri; order Mugiliformes; family Mugilidae; genus Chelon; species Chelon labrosus. The sequence continues at coordinate 27,250,416 of NC_140339.1, read as the reverse complement.
CGAGTTTATAAAACATGATGCATACACTAATATTAAATCCATTTGCTGTGCTACTGTGTGCAATGTATACAGTGCCTATTTGAAGACCTTCTCTTTCAATAGTGGTTCTTTATTTTTATCATTTTCTATAGTGTAGATTAATATGGAAGACATCAAAACTATGAAGGACCTCATACAGAATTATACAAAACAGTGTTAAACCAGAATGTTTTGTCAGTACCCACCTTTTGCTGTGACATTCTCTCAATCATCTGCATTTGGTTAGTTACCTGGAATAGTTTTAATAAACAGGTGTGCCTTGTTGAGGATGAGTTTGTGGAATTATTTTGCCTTCGTAATGTGTTTGACAACAGTTGAGTTGTGCAGAGGTAAGGTTGGTACTTAGATCTACAGTGAATTAAACTAACATTCTAATCTATATTCTGGTAAGAACCACTCAACTCAGTACAGAGAAATGACAGTTTATCGGTACTCAGTCAATCTGGAAAATGTCAAGAACCTTGAATGTATCCTCAGGTGCAGTCATGAAAACCATCCAATGCTATGATGAAACAATCTCTTGTGAAAAATGTCCCAGGAAAGGAAAACCAAGAGTTACTTCTGTAGAGAAGAAGTTCATTAGAGTTACCAGCCTCAGGAACTGGAAACTGACAGCAGCTCAGATTAGAGTCCACATAAATGCTTCACAGAATTCAGATGGCAGACATATCTGAATATCAGCTAGGAGACTGGGTGAATCAGGCCTTCCTCATTTAATTGCTGCAAAGAAGACAGTACTGAGGAAGGAGAACAAGAACAACTGAATTCTTTAGGCAAGGAACAAATATTTTATTTTGTCTTTGTGAGACAAAAAAAGGTACACAGATAGTTTCCCCATCTGGTTTGCATTTGAAAAACGAATGATGGTCCTAATTTGTTTTTCATCTGGACAATGACCCCAATGCACCTAACTACCTTAACATATATGATAAAGTCATTAAAAGTCAGATTTATTTAGAGTATGTTGGTTAACAAATTAAATACATAAAAAATATGTAATAATATAATAAGTTCATGTTCATGAGATTTTAACCATTAAATAGTCTATAGTATAGACTCTATACTATGCTCATTTATAATTTTGCTTTGGTGTTCTATTCAAATAGCTTTAATCTTCACACACTTTAATCATCACACTAAATGTTTGTGCAGCCCCTCTTTCACACAGAGGGTGGCTCTGTTACTCAGTTTCAGCTCCTATTTCTCTAACCCCAACTCCCTGAAAGTCTAGTTGGCTCTGATTTGTCTGCTTACTCACTTTGTTGTGATTGGTCAGTCAGGGAATGTGTTGTACTAGGCAGGCATTATATAAATATAAATGAGCTTTATTAGCCAATCATACTCACTCACCAGCCAGTTCATTAGTTACTTCTTACTAGTACTGAGGTTGACACTATTTCCATCCTCAGAACTGCTTTAATTCTTTATTCAACAAGGTGCTGGAAACAGAGTTTGGTCCATATTGACACGATAGCATCACACTGGTTTTGCAGGTTTGTTTGCTAAACTTCCAAGATGCCAATGTCCCATTCCTCTACATTCCAAAAGTGCTATTGTATTGAGACATGGGCACTGTGGAGGCTGTTTGAGTACAATGAACTCAAAGTCATGTTCAACAAACTAGTCTGATTTGATTTTAGCTTTGTGTCATAGTGCGTTAGCCTGCCAGCAATAGCCCAATCATGGGTACCCTGGATATAAAGGGATGGACAAAGTCAGCAACAACACTCAGGTACGCTGTATACTGCAGTTCAGTGCTCAACTTGTTTCACCAAAAGCTTGTTGAGTTGTTGTTGCTACTGGAAAAGGTTACAAAACCATCTCTAAAGAGTTTGAAATCCACAGTCAGACAGATTGTGAAGAAACAGAGGAGATGTAAGACTTCTAAGCAACTAAAGGCCTCTCTCACATTGATTATTGTTAGTGTTCTTGAATCCACAATCAGAAGAACACAGAACAACCATATACCAACAGACATATTATACATGCGCATTTATTTATTCAAGAAAATGAATCAGAAAGTAGTAAAGCAGAACATTTCTGTGGGTTGCAAGTGAACCATTTTTTTCAGCATCTGTTGTGACTTTCTCGTGCAGCAATAGCAGCAACTGATTAGTCATCTACAGCAGCTTGGAGGAATTTTAGCTCAGCACAGAGCAACTTCAGTTCGGAGATGCTGTTGGGTTTCCTCACTGAACTGCTTCAGGTCCTTCCACAACATTTCTATTGGATTAAGGTCAGCATTTTGACTTGGCCATTCAAAACATTAATTTAGTTCTTCTTTAACCATTCTTTTTAGCACAGCTTGGTAGTGTAACTCAATCCATCAGAACATCAAAGCCGTCCTGGCCCAGATGCAGCAAAACAGGCCCAAACAAGGACATTACCACCCTTGTGTTTCATGGATGTGAGGAAGTTCTGATGCTGGAATGCAGTATTGTTTAGTCTCCAGACATGAGCCTCTCATTTAAACCAAATAATTCTACTTTGGTCTCATGCATCCACAAAACATTTTTCTTCTCACTTTTCCACATGATGTTTAGCAAACTGCAGACGGGCAGAAATGTTCTTTTTGGAGAGCAGTGGCTTTGTCCTTGCCACTCTGCCATGAACACCATGGTTGATGGTGGATGGCTTTTAGAGTGATATTTGTTGGTTCAAACTCTTTAGAGGTGGTTTTGTAACATTTTGATGTAAATGAAAATAATTAAGTGATGGAAATGGTTGGGTACCTATAACAGACACACACTAAAGGAGGGAGGAAACTGCAGTCTCAATAGACAGCTTAAGGATGTTCTATCCTTAATTAACATGTTAGATCTGATCAGTTTGTCTAGGTATTTAGTTGACTCAATACCTATATCCAACTTCCTGTATGTTTCTGAAAGTCTGAAAAAGCTGTTTCACTATAGAGAATGTGTCACGTTAAAGGAGCAGCACCGGGTGTGGGTCATATTTATTTATTTATTTATTTATTCCAATTTGTGAATGTGAATTATGGTTCTTGCACTTACATAAAAACTTGTCATGGTGTTCCACAGGGATCTGTGCTAGGACTGACTAATATTTGAGAATTTCCCTCTGTTTCCTTCAAGTTTGGATTGGTGTTGGAGTAGACCTCCCTGTTTCCACCAAGTCTATTTCAGAATGATCAAAAGCAAGATGGTGTGGATTTTTATTTTATTTTTATTTTTGAAAGAATATTAATACAAATATGAAATTTTTTGTTATTTGGTCGTCGAACTTTACATTACCCAAATCCATGCTTCAGTCTGACATTATTTGCAATGCAGTTGCTTTGTAATTGCACACAGCTTGGTGGCAAGTTAAATTTTGAATTGTTCCTGTTGTTGTGACACGAGTTACTTAGCTATTTTAACTTTTCTCTTCAGTTTTTGTAGGTTTGAGGTCTGCTATCAGGACACAGCATGCCTCGACAGCTAGTGGCAATCAGCACTCATGGTACGTTGTCCCCGGAACTGTCTTATCTTATCTTAACGGCCAGGATAAGATTTGACCACCTGTAAAAGGCCAGGTGAGAGGGTAAAACTTCCTCTTTTTCTGAGGCCTTCTGTGAACAATGCTTTTAGTGTGTGCAGGTAAGGGAGGATTTGCAGTTTTCTAAGTAAGAAACAAATCTAAAGGTAGTATAGGAGGGTTATAGATCAGGCCCCGATGCAGAAGGCTGCTTGTCCTGAATGATTTATGTTGACCTCACAAGGACTTCTAGAGGGATGTTACATCAACATTAGTTCCTTGTGGAACTAATATTTATAATATACTTGTGTGTAAGTGTTGTCACAGCCATTTTCCAGCAGTTTTTATTTGTTGATATTTCTAGGTAGAGGTGGGGAGTAGCTTGAGGGATGTATATCTTGCATGCTGTGCAGTAATAATAATACAGTATGAACCAGACTTTCATCCTGGCATCATCTTAGCATTTCAACAGCTGCATCTCTATAAATCTTGGAAGGACGACACCTAAGAGTTTAACAGTAGAGAAGAGAACTCCTCGTGTCAGTAGAATAAGTCTCTGTTGATCGATGTCAATGGTTTAAATGAGGAACCCGAAAAAGGATCTAAATCTAATTTAGAACGCCTCTCATAATATTGATTTGAAAGTGTGACAAATGTAAAGGTGCACTCAATATCCATTTGCCTCATCAGTTTTTTGATGTACTGAAATTATGAAAATGACTGTCCAAGGTCCAATTTATGTGTCATGATTTTTGATTTGTGGCGTTATTTCCAGTTTTATTTCGTTAATAAGTTAAGTTTGTGTATCTTAAGTGGTTTTACTTCCTGTTTTTGTTAAGCTCAGTTGGTGATTCAGTATTAGTAAGTGGTGTATGTGGTGCAGTGCTTTTGTGGTGTTTTCTTGTGTTGGTCAGACTACACAGTAGTAAACCAAATGTAGTCCAGTAATTTACCCTAAGTTGATTGAGATATACACAATAAATTCAATTTAATTTCAGGTGTATTTATTTATATAGCATCAATAACAATCCAAATTGTTTCCAGACGCTTCGTAGAACCCAGAGTCTGAAACCCCCAGAGCAAACACTACGGTTCCTTTAAATCTGTGTCGCACTTTCAAGTCTCGGTAGTGTCAAATGCAGCACTGAGATGTAACAGGACAAGTAGAGAGAAAAAATTAGTTGTCTGAAGCAATGAGGAGATTGTTAGTAACTTTAACCAGTGCTGTTTCTGTACTATGGTGAACTCTAAAACCTGACTGAAAAAATTTCAAACCCCTGTTTTTAAGGTCACATTTTTTTTTGTAGGCTTGTGTGTAATTAGAGCAGCCTATGTTATTATAGCATGACATGTAGCAGATTCTTCAGCTAAATATTCATTCTGTAAATTCTACACAAGCAAAATGTAACAAAAATAGGTATCAAGATTAGTAGTGCTTTTTACACCAAATGTAAGTATGTTAACATCAGTTAACATCATCTAATTAGGATGTAGACTCTCAAGTGAAATGTTTGCAGAATCATCTCCTCTGGACAAAAACAGACAGCTAGATTTCCAAACTCCATCTAGTTTATGTTTTAATTGTGTTGACGACACAAAGATGAGCACAATTTTGCCTCAGTTGCACACAACTGGGATGAAGTAGACAAAAGTGTGTTGAATTACTTGTGAAAGCAGAACAAAAACAGTCTATGGCTTTGTCAAGCATGACACTGAATCTATTTACAAACTCAAATCAGCTCACTGGCAGTTTGAAAAGTGGAGCAAAGAGTTTTTTTTTTCTCTTTTATAAATATAAAAAGGGGTAAGGAAGGTAGGCCACTATGGGCCTAAAGAGAGGATAAAAGTCTCTTTCATCGAGACAGCTTAACACTCAACAGAGTTATACATATGCCATTTTCTGATGTGGCACCGGTATCGAAGCATGCCCTGGACTGTCTGGTTTCCATTTCTGGAGCTTCACCTCAAGCAGGTTTAGCAGAGCTAGTAGGCACTCAACCAACAAGCAAAAACAAGAAGAACACAACAAATAAAAAGCCTACAAATTAGAGATAGATCTTGACTGTCACATGAGGTATTGTGGATGAAAGCATTTCTGTACATTGTTTCATTATCCCTTGTTTTTGGAAGAGCATGGAAAGTCATATCACGTAGTTAAAAACAAAAAAAAAAACTGAACATATAGAATCTACACAAAAAAAAACAAATGATGATGTCAAAAACAGAATTTTCTATGAGAAAATTTAAACTTAGAATGGCAGTATAATGACATTTATATGTAAAAAAACAAAAAAGAAACAAAACACCAAAATGTAGCAGCAAACAACAAGAGAAAAAACAATCTATTATGAGTTTTTGTCATCATTTTTTGAAACACGTAGCTGGGATTTATTTTCTATAGCAGCAGAATACAAGGGAGTGTTTCTCTCCTACTCTCTATTCTTAACATACAATCCTAAATGTAATTTAATGGTTCCAACAGAGTGTGACATACTCACAGAGTTCAGAGTGTTTTCCACACTTTCATTTCAAGAGAGCCCTCTTGCTCGCGATAAACTGTCCTTCTTCACATATGAAGTATATATGAAGGTGGCCGTGAAAACGTCCTGGATTGAACTCCACAGAAAAAAAGACACTTGTGAGCCTAAACCCTTTTTAACCAATAGCCACTTTTTCACTTTTCTTGGTAATGTTGCCAATTTAGCTCTCCACATTTTTAGGCAAGTCCCAAGAAGCTCAGCCCATGTCTTTTAGGCTTGTGCAAAATAGTCTTATCGCGCCTCTTTTTTCTTTTCTTAGCTTCAGCTCTTGTTCATCTTCTTCATCTTCCCATAATCCATGAGCCCCATTTGAACTGAAGTGGTGCAACGAAGAAGATACTGTCCTGGGAATTTAGATGCAGACGTAATTTTACCACGTTTCTGGAATGCATGGATGTTCTGGTGTAAGAAATAAGCTCACTGTTTTGGGTGAAACAGCAGTAGGTAGAGCCACGGTCAAAAATAAAATAAATAGGTTTTCTGTATAAAAAATAAAGCATTATTTTAACTACAAAAATAATACTTATTCTTAATTTTTACCTCTGGACATTCAGCTTGTGGATCTGCATGCTGAGTCGTAACTAGACAGAGAACTTTTCTTAATACAGTAGCCCTGCCTATATGAAACATGCTGCTGTGACTCCGTCCTCAAGGGTCCAGCTCATACCACCATCCCATTCACGTTCTGTTGCAGACTTTATTACTGTGATTTTTAGTTGAGCCAGCATCACTGACCAAAAGTGCTTTAGAAAAAAAAAATCTTTTGAATAGTATTAGGTCTAGCTGGTCAGGAAAAGAAAACAGACTGTGAACTGCTCTGCTTGCATGTGCATTGATTTGATCTTATGGGCAAGCTGAAATGGATTAAGCAACTGTGATCAAGGAATGAACAGAGAATCCCATTTGTCCAAACCTTCACATCGGCAGCCCGGTCTCTAGGCTCATAAAAGCAAAGCATCACACACTACACTTGCTTTAAAAACAAAAAAGCTTGGAAGAAAAGTTGTAGATTATCTGATAAAGATGTCTAAAATGATGTGAAAAGTAAGCACTGATATATAACTGTCTGCACTAGATCACAAGACTAAAGAAATCTAAATCACTCAACACGTGACAGAAAAGAATATAAAACAAAAACAGCCTCTTTGCTTTAATAAATGTCAAGTTTCGGGTGAGGACCCGAAGACAGACTCTGAGGACTTGCTATACACTTTGGGATGTTTTAATAGGCAGGCTGACTCTGTGGCAAGGTAAAGATTCATAGTTTAATATGTGAGGGATTAAGAAAAAAAATTCATCTGCTCTGTGGCTTCAAATCCAGCCCATGCCGGTGACTGATATTCAGTGTTTTCTGTAGAGCTCATTTCCTATCCCAGGAATGTGACATGGGGCACGTTGCGGGGTGGGTGGAATGCTGTGTTTTATCGTGCAACCACAGTGGACAGCTGACATGCGAGCAACATGTCAGCCATGATAGCAGGCCATGAGCAAGGAGGAGAAAGATGAGGAGGAGAGGCTGAGTTCAGATGAGGCACCTGTTCCCCGATCACCAGCCCTCTGACGACAACTTTCCCCAAGTCATCAGGTCATCAGGTGAATCTCCCTCTGGATCAATAAAGTATCTATCTATCTATCTACCTAATTATCTACCTATCTATCTATCTATCTGGTGTCTATCTGTCTGTCTACCATCTCAGATGTTGATGTCTCTCACATCTGTTGGGGTGTAGGACAGGTCCACATCCTCTTCTACACGTTTGATTTCTGTTGTGCTGTTGTGTTTCTGAGCCTGCCGCAGGCTGTACTCCAGAAGAGACTCTATCTGCTCCTGACATGACCGCAAGCAGTCCTGCAAGCACACAAGTCAACACTAAGTCAAGATCACTCTTCACACTAATGTCAAGACCAAATGTGGCTTTTCACTTTGGAAGAATACTTGTGTTTCCATACCGGGTCACTGCGGATGACCTGCGACAAGAAGTTGGTGAGGTTCTGGGAGGACAAGGAGGCATCTTGGCTCTTAAGGTAGAGGCCCTGAACGGCTGCTACGACACTGCCTGCCGCCACCATGGACGGAGGACTGGCAATAAAGTTGACATCTGTTGAAACAACACCAGCACATCATTACAGAATATTTATGTGGAGTAGCAGTTTTATTATAAATTATTCAATTATATATTATATTATTTCCTAAAGTTCAAGTGAACCGTCACGGTGTCAGTAAATTAATATGATTCAATAATTAATAAAAAATAATACATCAGGTAAATAAATAGAGAGAAAACAGGACATTAAATATAGTAAATATATGTTACCCCAATAGAACATACTGCACCTCTAATGTTTACCTAAACATGTCTGTTTACTGTACATAAAGATTTATGTCACTTGAACTTATTTGAAGACATAAGGCTGATGTCCCACCAGTTGCGCAGAGGGCCACAAAGGTCTGGGCGTGTTTCCTGAGGATTTGCTTTGTGGATGGGTAGATCCTCAGCTTGGAAAGGAAGTGGTCAATGAAGTCATGAGGAGTGACTGAAGCCAGATCCCACTTTAGCTTGTTGAGCACAAGTAACTCCATTTGCTGTGAACAGACCAGACCAGAGGGATTCACTTACTTGTAGGTAAAAAATAAATAAATCTTCTCCTTTCCTGACTGCTGATTCGTCTATCTCTTTGGTTTTTGTATTTCTAATCGTATATCATATGCTTCCACATTTTTTGGTTAATTTGGTCATCTCTTTCCTTTGCCCTGCATAGATCAAAATACTGCAAATACAATTACCCCTAACCCCAACCCTTCCAATACTATAAAAACACAGTTACGTGCAAACTATAAAACCATTGTATGCACCTTTCTTGAATAAACTGAAATAGGTTTGGTAAATTTAAATATGATTATATTGGGATCATCTTTCTTGAATATTACTTTATCCCCTTTGGTAAACTCACAACAAGAGGAACAAAATAAAACAGATGTCAAGCAAACAGAGAAGAAAAGTATGTGTCTGTAACTGACTGAATGCTCAATTTATTGCCAACAGGTGGCGCCTCTGTCTTATGGCCACTAGGTGTCCCTGTGAATCCGTGTTCCCTTGGCATGGGCTGAGACCATTCATGAAATCAGAGGCCTTCCGATCACCATGGGAAAGTCAAGGGGCAGCCATTGAGAGACTGCGGCTAATTTCTTCTTTTCATTTCAACTGAAAGATTTATCTGTAGCCTTAACGTAATCAGTCATTTTAGATCATGGTGACGCTGACAAACTAGAAGAACTGCAAACACTCAGCAGTCTCCGGTGCATCAAGCTCACGTAAACCTAATGTAGCATAAATGTTATGCAACAGTTTGCAGAAGTCAGTTACCAGCAGTTCTTCCGGCTGGACCGAGTTGTCCGTGTAGATGCAGAGTTTCTCTGCTGTTAGGGGTACAGTTTCCTTCATCTTAGATGCTAGAAACATGCATGTAGCTCCGAGCAGCTGTAGTCTTGCTTTCCTGGTGGCCTCCACTGATAAAAATCTGTCCAAATAGTTCATAGCCAGTGGAAAAACCTCCTCCTCACATTTCTGTTCCTCGCAGACCTAGGAGGTGAGAAAAGCACTTAGAAGAGACTATTGCTTGCAGGAAGAACCCCCCACCCCCATTCATATGCATTGTGGAGTCTTTTCTCCCATTGGCTCTGTCTCTTAACATGTGCACATCTGTGTTAAATATCTAAGCTGCCACAAAACAAAACCAGAAAAACTTACTAAACTTACTAAACATCCATTGAGAGACGCTAAAGAAAGTAGCTTTGCAACAAAAGTAATCTAAAGGTAAACTGTAATTGGCCTTAAATAGCATGTAGTTTAAAACCATGCCAGGGATGAAACCAGTCAGGAATTAGGTTGCAGTCATTTCTGACTGGGACACAAAGGTGGCGTCAACGCACGTTTCACTCATTTATGTCTAACTTCGTCATCTTCTCAAAGCAAATTCAGAAATATTTATAAATTATCAGACTGTGTATAACTAGCATGTGAGCCTCGTGTGGTCGAATGTGCCAAACTGCGACTGGTTTGGATAAAAGACTAATAATAATAGGTTAATAGTAATTTCTTGTGCTTTTTCACGCTTCCCTCGACTTCTCCATGAACAAATTAGGAATATATGTATATTTATAAACATATATATATAATAAAATTATATAAAATAAAATAAATCCACCCCTTCATGTAAACGTTTGAAAATACTATCAGACGCGAAAATGAACATGGCTTTATTACTTTTACAGTTTTAAAATGTCAAATCTTATTTGCGACCTTCACCAGACTACTGATTATTAGTAAACAAAACCAACTTTACCAGTTGGTGACTATCCGGCGAGTGTTAGCAGTCAGTCTGCAGTCTCATGATGTAGATGCACCTCGGGCTGTTTTTAAATGAGTTACTCTCATTATCGTACATACTAAACATTTTAAACTATCTCAAAATCCTTCTTTCTATACGACAACAAAGATGGCGCGTATTACTGGCACGGGCCAGACTGCATACGTGTACATTGCTTTTATTTTGGAATATTTCCTCGTCTAGATGGATTTAATACCTTTCAGGAAAATATAGGCTGAGAAATAATGAACACGAAAGACGTTTCATAGTGGGAGACCAGTACTGTGGTGATCTCCCCATACAGACGAGGAACCACAGTCACCAGGACATACTTTTCGGAGCCTTTGTTAAACATTCACAATGAAATAGCAGATATTAATTGATCGCGTTTTAGACAACACGAATAAGGATAAACGGAGACAAAACTGTCAACAAGTTTGCAGCAAAACTCAGGCAGACGAGCAAAGTTTAAGTGGCGTTAAACTAACCTCTAACATCCAGGTGGCAACTATTTTCCTCATATTTGGTACAATTTCTTTCTGGACACACTTGAAGTAGTTTGGCGAAGGTAAATAGATTTCCTCTGCCTTTAGCATAGTGTGTAGAACTCGGTCGTTGAGCAGGTTGACATCCTGGTAGGCTCTCCTGATGGAGTCCACTTCGCAGCACAGCAGCTGGTCGTCCATAGTACTTCTGTTATGAATAGGCTACGGTTATGTCCCCAGATATAATTCTCGTATCGCCTCGTTAAAAAGTCTTTGTCACAGCAGGACGAGGCAGACGTCCGGAAGGGTACAGTCAGCTAGTTTTAAATCCTTTTTTCTACTTTCTGGGTGAATGTTTCGGCTGCTGCTGCTGCTGCTGCTGCTGCTGCTGCTTCCCCGGTGTCCGCGAGGTCTCTGAAGAACTAGCAGCTTCGCCGTACAAGACAAAAAGTCTACGAACGCGCACTGGCACGGGGGCAGTTGTTGTGCCGTGTGCGCGTGATGACGTCAGCCGTTGTTAAGAGGGGGATCAAGGAGACGTGCAGTCTGCTAGGGAGCGCGCGCTTATACGCGTAAGCCACATATAAGAAAGAGACAGACAGCACCCCTGGCGCCTCTCCCCTCCTCCTCCTATAGCTTGGTCGCTTTTGAGGAGGGGCAGGATCTGGGCCGAGTCTGGGGGACGTCTGTCTTCTGCGAAGAAGAGCCGGCCAGGAGGAGGCTGGCCGCGTACAGTCGTTAGGGGGCGATAGCGGCCCACAGCCCACCTTATTCTGTTTAACTGAATGAAAACAGCAGCTGTCTGAGCAAACATAAGGTGAGCACATGGGCCAATAGTGAAACACTGCTTTATTCATTCATCCCTTTTACTCCACATAACAGGAGAGAGGCCAGGAGGGAGTGTAATAAATCAGACTATTCTAAACACCTTAAAGGCCATTTTCACCTGTAGTGTCCCTCCTTCCTTCTGACTGAAACAAATGGCTGTCTGGGATACGACATGTTCTTGTTTGAAGACTGGGGAGTCATAAATACAACAGAATCACACTGTGTTTATTTCAAATTATGTTGAATGGAATGGAGTGAATTTGATTAATTCACCAATCAGGCTAATGTTAATTATTTCATTTTAAGTGAGTTGAGAAGCAGTAGTCTAGTTTGGTTTGGTAATCTTAAAGGCTTTTCCTGACACACACACACACAAATACACACACGCAAACACGCACGGACACACACACACACACCTCCCACAGGGAGGAGACTGGAATTACACCAATGGGAGGAATTACTGTTACTAGGCAGACACTGGTGTAACTTTTTATGTAGGGAAAAGTTCAGAGCATTTGAAAAGTTAACATTGTTACCCCCATCAAAGTCCGTTAATGTCTTTCATATGTCCTTGACAATCACGCTATTTTCCCGTTGACAGCTTTCTGGTGCAGGAGTTCAGGACATTCAAGACTGGAGAGGACACATCATTCAGAGTCATTTAGTCTGACATTTAAACTTGATAAAAAGCACAGTCCAGTCAATTAGACCCTGTAAATAGCAATGTATTTAGCTCCTCAAGTTAAAACTTAGAAGTGTACATTGTGTATATTTCCTAATCTAGTTTAAATATGAATTGGAGTCTTTCACATTCTTGGAATTCCTCCCTGGGCTATTGGGTGAACTACCGTAATGCCTAAAGTGTGTTACACTTTCTATGGACAGGGCCCATTGTGAGGGATAAAGAAATATAAATAACTTTGGTTTTGAAAAATATTACATGTAACTATTGATTCACTAAGTATTTACAAGTGTAACAAAATTGTACAATTACTAAAACTACAAACATTGTGGCTTCTGTTCACTCTCTCATAATATGTTAATAATGTGTGTTAATTTTAATGTCTAATTTTAACAACTATTACCCATGCATATACTGACTTTTCACGTGGTTTCTGCTTCAACATTACTTTCCTCCTCTGAAATAATACAGTTGTATAATTGTTGGCTATACTAATCTAACAAAACTTACCTCACTATCTAAGTTTTTCTAACTTTTGTTGTCTTTTGCGGTCATTTTACTTAAAACATGTCCCTTGTAAAACATTTATAGAGCCAACTTTATTTTATTTAGTAAACTATAAAATGTTTTCAGATGATGTGTTGGGAACAAAATGTTCAGTCTATTCCACAAACACTAACAGAAAACCAGTTACCAACAGTTTTCTGGTTCTCCTACAAAGACAACAGACAGGGGCTTTTTGTGTGAAACAAAGGGAGCTGGAGCATGTGACTTTTGCAGTGAGGCTCTTCTAGCAGCATTGTGGTAACAGGGAGGAGTTTTCAAAGAGGCTCGTGTGAAGACAGCTAGACAGACTACTGATCACACTGCCAGGACCTATGGCAGAAAAATAAATATATCCGTGCTGCAATTTACTACATTAAGGCCATTGCTTTTTACCCCAGTGTTTCATTCACTTGCAGATTTATGCAGTGTCCTTTAATTTGCTTTCATTTTCATTGCTTCTTCACAACATTCAAACTTATTTCAGCCTCATGTTAAATATACTTGGCACTAGAAGCTACATACTTGTGTGAATTTGATATTTATCTGGCTCTTGATCAGAATGAGGAATGTAAACATCCCAAAAAATAAGCCAAAAGACACATGAAGAATAATTTACAGGCAAACCACAAGGATACGAGCCCTTTTATGAATGTGCATTTGCCTGTTCTATGGTTGTGGTTATGTACTGATTTTGTGTGTTTGATTGTTTTACTTATTCTACATGTCTGTTTGTGGAATTCTGATTTAGTGAATGTTATATTTTTGTAACATACTTAATTAAGTATGTTACAAGGCAGTTCAACTAACTCCAAACTTAAAGCAAAGCACTGTGGGTATTAATTTGCAATGGTGTTGAAGTGGTGACATTTGTCTTCACCCACATTCTATGTACAGCTTTGAAGTCTTGATGCCTCTTCATAGTATTCTAAAAATGACCTCGAATAGCTTGCACACACAGTGCGTGTGAGGGCTTCCCTCACGCAGTGAAAGAGAGAAGGCAGAGTAGGAGGTTTTTTTTCCCTATGAATGAAACTCCTTTCTCAGCTGAGGGCAGGTCCACAATGACCGGGCAAAGATGGATAGCAAGATTGTCCTGTGAAGTGATCCGCAAACACAGATAGGCGGGGGTGTGTGTGTCCTGCACCACAAGTGACCTAGCAGCACCTCTGTTCTAGCTACATGGGTGGGTGCTCAGGGGGCATGTAGGGCCAAGGGCAAGGATAAGAGGAAAACACCCCACAACGGGTCAATAGCAGTTTGGGAAGGGGGGTAGGGTGGCTTGAAATGCATGCATCCTACATCTCTCTCTCTCTCTCCCTCTCTCTCTCTCTCTGTCTCACACACACGCACACACACACACGCACACACACACACACAAACCCATTGAGTCTACAGGGTGCTGCTTTGATGCTTTGATAGGTGTCTGTGAATGAAGCTTGTTGTAACTAGCTAGCTAGGCTCCTTTCATTTCAGTTATGCTCAGGGGTTTTGAATTAGATGTATATCCTTCAGTACATGCTTCAGTTAGGGATTGAAAAGAACAAAATGTAACATGTTCATCTAGCTAATTGATCAATTCTACTTGTGTCACTATGACACATTCTGTCATGCTAAAAAATTCTTGATCCAACCTGTTTGTTTGCATATTCACATTTTATGGTGTTTACAGGGAGCTTCGGGAGGGACTTCTCTTTTGACACGTTGGAACTTACATGTTTTGTGTTTCTTGTATGTTTGAATTACACAAGAGACCTGATTAGTGTAGTCACCTTGGCTGAGCAAGACCCTGTTCAGAGCTTGCATTAACATCTGCCCTGGACGATCCGATCTCAAGTGACCAGCTTTAGGTATGTGTATTCACACCCGGCAATAAAAAGCCTCCCCACACGCGACCTCAGGCAGCTCTCCAGATCCGATCTCAGTTTTGCGCTCTGTATGCAAATAAAAACTGACATCATTTGGGGTGCAGTCGAATGTTATAACTAGAGCTGTTTTTTTGTGTGTGTGATTCATAGCTTTAATCACACATTAAGTTATTCTCATTCTCTGATGAGTCACAACTGTTTTGGAGTCACAAGGGAGACCTACACAATATTAGGATGGTGGTCATCAACATGATTTCCTCAGTAATTAACCATATTCCAATACGCTATTTAATGACAGAATCACACACAGTGTACTCATATTAAATCATTTCATTGGTTAATTCTTTTTTAGATTTATCTATTATTAGTTAGTAACTGCTACAAAGACAGATTATTTTAAAAGGCTCTCATACTAGTGAATTTTCTGGCAATGATTTATAACAGTGGCTGTGGCAAAAACCACACTGATGCAGGAGCACCCTGCTGTATAGGTGTTTAATATGACTCGGGGCACATTGTGTCTTCACACTACCAAAGGTATATATGCAAATGTGGACAAATGTGACCCAGACCACCTCCAGCTGTGGTCAGAGATAGGATCTCTCAAATGCTGTCTCAGTGTGTCCTGGGTATCTTCACAACTGTCACTTGTAATCAGATTCACCATAATGGAAGTTTATGCAAGGTCTGAACAAGGCCTAAAGGCTGAATTATGCTTCCGCGTAGTGATCACGCAATGGTCACGCAATGGCCACGCAGTTGCTTGGACGCAGTCGTGAGACCGTGATGGTTCTGCGTGGGGTTTACGTGTCGAAATGCATGCCACACCGGTAGAGGGCGCTATGATTTTTTGTGACCGACCGACCGAGACTCTTGTGACGTATCTCGCCTCGTATAGTTATTTACCTTCCGGCTTTTGTCGTAGTCACAGTGAACGATGGACACCAAGACAGAGAGACTGGCGTTGGAGCTCCAAATTATTCAAGCAGAGGAAGAAATACTTCTATTGCAAATTAGGGCACGACAAAGGAGACAATGATGTTTATGAGTGGAAACCGGAAAAGCGGTCTCCAGCGGATGTAGTTAGCGGACCAATCACAGCCAATGCCGCTGCGTTGCTGCTGCGTTGCTGCTGCGTTGCTGTTGCGTCGCCTCGACGCGCGTCGAGGATTTTTGGGAGGTGCACGTCTGGCCCTTGCGTAGGACGCACGGGGGTCCGCAAGGACGTAATAGGTCTGCAATAGGTCCGTACGCACGGACGCGCTGTGTCAACGCGGAAGCATAATTTGGGCTTAAGTTTTGATACGACTTGTAGTATTTGGTCTCTGATGTTACTCTATTAAGATGTGTGAGTTGTAAATATGGATTTTCTGATTGATTTCTACAGTCACAATAATATTAATTTGCCTTTCAATACTCTCTCAAACCTCCAACACCTTTGGCCCTGTTAAGACCTACTATTAGCATGTATCCTGGGTGATCTGAGCACAAGTGGGTAGCAAGTAGCATTAAAATGAGTCTCCACTTGAGTTTCTATGACGTCCGCTCACAGTTCCACACTCTGGGGCCCTGTTCAACCTGCTATTGACATCCAACCTGAGTGATCCGATCACAGTTGTGGCAAGACTGAAAAGTGGATTATGGCATGCTGCAGCATATACTGATGATGTGCCGTGGGATTCTGCTGACACATCTGGGATTTTACAGACCTGAACGGGATTCTAGTGACTTGCCCCTGCCCTTATGCCACCATGATAACAAGCAGTTGCTGTCCCAACAAGTCTGAAAAGGACTGCAAGACTAAAGCTCAATACCTACTGTCAGTGACCAAACTTTACATTTACAGGATAACATTTATTCACTTAAGATTTTTCAAACCTTTTGCAATGAAGGGCACCCGGAGAGACTCAAGGAAACGTCTACAGCACAATCCCGCTGATTGCAAATATATTATCATTATATTATTGTCCATGATTTATTGGTCTGCTTATATGCACTACTATTCTGCTTATATAGATGCTATTCAGTGGTTCCTATACTTTTTTTCTTTTCTTCTCTTTCTATTTTTTTTTTAATAGGACATGTCTAATAATTGTGCAATCTAGTGTATGATAGTGGGTAAGAAGTGACTCAATTAGTGTAGTCGCAGGAACCAATATGGGAAGGTTTGCCAGTATGCTCATGGCGAGAAACACAAATGACATTTCCTTCCTTGGTGGTAACTTATTCTTGCCAATCACAGAACTGGAGCATAGGTGCAGGGAAAGGTGTGTCAATTCAGTGGGTGGTGCACTAGCATGTTAGTGGGAAGACAACTTGCATTGTCTCCCACTAGCAAGTCACCACAGGTGTTCTTAATCATCTTCTTCATTTTAGAAGGCACTGACCAGAAATGTTTTCAACACTGGAGGATATGTCAGGTACAGAGAAGCAACCATTATTTGGCGTGTCACCAGCCAATAATGCTGGCACAACCATTGCATCTCATACTAGGCCCCAGAGTTTTCGGTGTGTGACAGTTCTAAGGGAACTGCAGAGAAGTGTGTGAGACCACAGATCTGACACCTGCCGCACCATCCAAAGTGGGATGGATGTCCTCTCTCCTGATCACACCAGGCTTCCCATAGAAAGCGTGTGTCATCCAGGACAGATGGGTGCGCCTTTGTTTGGGGGGATTTTAAGACATATCCTTTACTGCATCAAGTTAAAGAGCGCAAGTTTTGGAACTGATACACTCAGGGCCAGCAGCCTTGCCTTGGTGGAGTCTCTCCAACTGTCTCATTGACCTGGTCAGTTATCACAATTGTATTGTGAAGATCCCTGTGAACGTTGGAGTTTGGAGGGCAGAGGGGGGCTGATTAGGAGGTGGGGGTGGAGGAAAAGCAGGGATTGGTTTGTCTCGGAAGGCTGTGGAGGCCCTGTTGGGGTCCTATGCTGAATCTTAAATACACATTGCACTCATTAATTCCGTTTGTCTGTTATTAAATGTATGAAAGAAACAAAGCAGATATTTGAACACTGATTTCGAGTCTGGAAACAGAAAAGCTTCTATACACTTGCACATGTAAAAGGACTAAAAGGATGATGTACTGGTGGGTAGTGTCTTGCTGACTGCGGTAGGCCACCTAGCCCAAGAATGCTAGTCAAGCCCTGGGTCTAAGTGAGGAAGCAGCTAGTATAGAGTCCAACATTTACTGGACAGTTGTGGAATTTGCTTGTTCCGACTCTTTGGAAGACTATTGCATGTGCTCAAAGTGGATGGTGGTGTCCTCTGAAAGGATGAGGGTTTAGACTTCCCCCCACCCCTTTCCTCACCCACTCAGTGCTGTTAAAGCCCGGGTGACCTCCAAACTATCAGAATGTCCCTAGCAGTCATGAGGGGCTATTGTTCTTAAAAGTGGGTCACAGCCTGCAGCTATCATAATCATTTTGTTCTGATTGGAGAACAATATGTTTGGAAATAGGGAGACACAGGCTACATGGCAGATCACACTTGTTGATACAAATGTAAGTAACAGGAACTGTTGATGCATTACTTCTATTTCACCACGCTCTTTCTCATCTCAAACTTGTGTGCCCTCCTATCCTCATATTCTTCCTTTACTCTAATTGTCCTTCTTCTCTCCAACTTTTTATACTTTATTTACCCGGTGGAACATCTTCTTATATAACAAAATAGCAACTGCAGCAAGACCCAGATATTGCACAAAAAAGCCACATTTCTTATGCATCCTTAAGAAAAGACCCACTTCCTGTATTTGGAATAATGATTAAGGATCAGGTGTGATCCTGATCTGTCAGTTCATCAGAACCCTTGTTTGACTGCAACATTCTTGTAGGAGAGACTGGTCAGTGCATTGATAATAATAATAACATTTCAAATAGAGAGAATATTGCAAGTTCCTTTAGTTGTCAAGTTCCTAAATGAGGATATTGTCTGAAATGCACATAAAACAGGACTCAAAGATTATCGAATCCTTTAAACCATGTATTTAACTGAAACTATTGCAAAGACAACATATCAATAATTGGAACTGAGAAATCATTTTTGAAAAGTTGATAAATACAGTATATACTAATTTTTGAAACAGTTTCAAAAAAGACAGGGGCATGTTTACCTCTGTGTTGCATCACCTCTTCTTATAACAACACTTTGTATCTGGAAACTCCAACCCCACACGGCTAAATTCTGTGCATGTAATATCGACAGCTAAATAGCCGCCATTTTTCAGCCCTGACATTCTGTTATGACTCAACTCTATTAAATTCTCTCACCTCTGTGTCTGTCACTGTACTAAAACTATAATCATAGACTGGTGGCTTTATTAGCCATGTGTTCTTCTAAGGGATGGATTAATCCTGAGAGCCTTTCTTTCTTCCTTGTGCAACCATATGTGCCAGAGACCGGAATATATAGCTACAATGGTACATCTTATAATGAGGGAGAAGTTGTACAGTTGGCTCAGGCATTATGGTATGTCCTTCTGACTGCTGCTTAACTGTCAGTTGTAATCTTTATTTTTCCTCCATATTTTGTCTGCATGTTTGATTTTGAGCCTGAGCAGTAAACCCCACTCTTGCTCTATACACTCCACCTAATGTGTCTGCTGTCTTACAGATTCTGATATGGCCATAGCTTAAGCTAGCTAACATTAACTAATGACATACGTTGCTCAATTTATTCTACTCTCACAATGCATATATCACTGTCAACATAACTTTAGTTATAAAATTGTTGTGCTGTATATTTTAATGACTTGCTTTCCAGAGTGGAAGCTACATATCAGTTCCCACATCATGTGACTCCTTACTAGGGCTGCAATAAACAATAATTTTTTCAACAGATTCATCTGTGATTATTTTATCGATTAGATGATTATTTTTTTAATTAATGTATCTTGTAGTGGATTATTATCTTTTGGTGAACTACTAAAATATAACTGAACTTTTCCTAATAAATTTTATTCAAACACAATGGTGACATATTTGAACATCTATGGATGAAAAACCTGGACTCAACTTTTTTACTATATTCTGTCATTAACTAGCATACTTAGAGTATGATTTAACTTCAGTGACTTGTGCTGATGTAATTTGAAATGCATCTGAATTATCCCATAGGGGGCAGTCACACTAACATTAACCTAACCTTCATGTGTGTGTAAGAGGATGCACAGCAGACATACACTATATTACCAAAAGTATTCGCTCACCTGCCTTTACTCATTCTATGAACTGAAGTGCCATCCCATTCCTAACTCATAGAATTCACTATGATGTCGGTCCACCTTTTGCAGCTATTACAGCTTCAACTCTTCTGGGAAGACTGTCCACAAGGTTGAGGAGAGTGTTTATAGGAATTTTTGACCATTCTTCCAAAAGCGCATTGGTGAGGTCACACACTGATGTTGGTCGAGAAGGCCTGGCTCTCAGTCTCCGCTCTAATTCATCCCAAAGGTGTTCTATCGGGTTCAGGTCAGGACTCTGTGCAGGCCAGTCAAGTTCATCCACACCAGACTCTGTCATCCACGTCTTTATGGACCTTGCTTTGTGCACTGGTGCACAGTCATGTTGGAAGAGGAAGGGGCCCGCTCCAAACTGTTCCCACAAGGTTGGGAGCATGGAATTGTCCAAAATGTTTTGGTATCCTGAAGCATTCAATGTTCCTTTCACTGGAACTAAGGGGCCAAGCCCAGCTCCTGAAAAACAACCCCATACCATAATTCCTCCTCCACCAAATTTCACAGTTGGCACAATGCAATCTGAAATGTACCGTTCTCCTGGCAACCTCCAAACCCAGACTCGTCCATCAGATTGCCAGATGGTAAAGCGTGATTCATCACTCCAGAGAACGCGTCTCCACTGCTCTAGAGGCCAGTGGCGGCGTGCTTTACACCATTGCATCCGACGCCTTGCATTGCACTTGGTGATGTGTGGCTTGGCTGCAGCTGCTCGGCCATGGAAACCCATTCCATGAAGCTCTCTGCGTACTGTACTTGGGCTAATCTGAAGGTCACATGAAGTTTGTAGCTCTGTATCAATTGACTGTGCAGAAAGTCGGCGACCTCTTTGCACTATGCGCTTCAGCATCCGCTGACCCCTCTCCGTCACTTTACGTGGCCTACCACTTCGTGGCTGAGTTGCTGTTTTTCCCAAACGCTTCCATTTTGTTATAATAGAGCTGACAGTTGACTGTGGAATATTTAGGAGCGAGGAAATTTCACGACTGGATTTGTTGCACAAGTGGCATCCTATGACAGTTCCACGCTGGAATTCACTGAGCTCCTGAGAGCGGCCCATTCTTTCACAAATGTCTTGTTTCACAGTCTGCATGCCTGAGTGCTTGAATTTATACACCTGGGGCCAGGCCAAGTGATTAGAACACCTGATTCTGATCATTTGAATGGGTGAGCGAATACTTTTGGTAATATAGTGTAGGTGCAACATGTAAACTCCACACAGAAAGATCTCAACTGGCTAGCAGGTCAGAACCCAGAACATTCATGCTGTGATGAAGCACTAAACGTGTCTTCCACCTAAGAGTGTGATGTTGAGCAGATTTTTATGTCTTTTAGTTTTATAGGATATGTGCAGCTGCCATGCTAGTGATTAGCATAGAAATTAGCATCTGCTTTTCAGTTTCTGTTGAGTTTTCTTCTCAAAAACAACAGACAACAACGACTCCCAGCCTCAGACCACCGACCAACCATCAGAATAAATAGTCCAAATAATTAGTGGCTCAGCCGTAGCTGGGACTAGTTCCAATTTTAGTAAATGTGTGCATCTAAGTCTCTGTTGAATGCACTCTCTTACTTTTGATGTTTGGGTAAGGGGTTTTTTAGTCAACATTGCAATGCATCAACGTATTTCATGCAAAATGACGTATTTAGGTAGCTGACATCATTGATGATGAGTTGTTGCAGCCCTTCTCCTAACTACTTGTGAGGATGTCCTTGCTGCAACTGACAAAAATAATCATTTTTTTAAACTATTACAGAGCGGGCTGTCAAAGCTTTTGAGCGTTAAGCCACTGCATGAGCTGATGTCTGTCATTTGTGGCAACATTCTAGAATCTTGTTGTGGAGGGGGCGTGGTGCATCAGCCGCAGGAGAGAGGTGTGGAGAGGGCTCATGAGAGCAGCACCAGGTGAGAGTGATTGGCACACCTGCATCCTGTTAGTCTAATCACTCTCTCCTTTTAAACACAGTAGCGTGCTGGACCTGGAGGAGATAGAGTCACAACCAAGGGACACAGGCACGCACGGATGTCGGCAGCTAAAGAACCTGAGAGAGGACGCCTGCGAACGACAGTGCAAAGTGTAAATAGGGTTGTGACATAAAATAAAGAGCATAAAAGTCATCACTGTCCGAGTATCTGTTGAAAGAACCCACAGTGGCATCAGAGCACGCCACGCTTGTCTATCATGCTGTGCTCTTGTCACCAGTCAAAAAGCAAACAACCAGAAGTCCTATTCGATAAAAGCCATTGAACTGTTTTCAGCTCTCCATAATGTGGGGAGTTTTTTTCACCATTTTTATCGTGATGAAAACGTTAACGAGTTCTCTCAACACCACAACAGCGTTGCCGTCCACACTTTGCTGTTTTGTAACACTGCTTTAAGTGTAAACATAGTATTTACTTTAGGAGAGACCTTGTTCCGAGTGAACAGCAAAGATTTAATTTGATAACATGGACCATAGAAAAATGTAAAAGCTTCCTGCAATGAGCTATTACATGTGATCTGATGGAGTCCTGCTTGTCTTTGTGATTATCAACGTGTGTGTGTGTGTGTGTGTGTGTTTACCCCCTGCTGTCACCTGGGCTCATCTCTCTAATTCTGTAGGGGCCACTTGTTTAAAACTGTAGCTGACAGTATATTGAGACTGCACATGTCTGATCTGCTTGACTCATGGCCTGGTAGATCTGCCTCCATAAGGAGGTGCTTCCTGAGTTTATAATCAAAAATCAAAATAAACAATGGTAAAACTACATTGAAAAGGTTGTTTTAGTCTTTTCACAAATGACAGTGTTGTTCAGGACAGCAATGAAAAACAATATTATTGTCTGCAGTGGCAGAAATGGTATATTCCACTATATATTGTTTCACCACAATACTGTATGTGTCATTATTATAGGAGTTGCCTCTAAACAATAGGAACAGCGTTTCCTGTGGTCATTGTCCCTCTGACAGTGACAGAAGATTTGCAACATTCGCACAATGAGCTAAAAAAAACAAACAAAATGGACATCAGTGTGAGGATAAAAATAACTGAACAATAACAATGAATGACTCACACAGTAATTCCATTCAAGAACTTTTCCTTTTGCTCTGGTAAAAGTAGAGGTAATATGATTGTCTGAAGGGTTTTTCTCTTCACTTGCTCATCTCACAGGATGTTACCAACATCAACATTTGGCCATTTTCACATTTGGATAGATGAAGAGAAAAAAAGGTACAGTGGAATTGTTCAATGTGAGATCTTGCTCCCCGATATTAAAGGAATTATAATTCTGGCGCAACTTCACCTACTCCCAAGGTGTGTGGAGGAGGAAAAGAAACTTTAGAAACTTCAAGCAGCACTCGTAGAACATGGAACAATTTTATTAGACTGATGCATTTGGGCTCATCCACATTCATATATACCAGCCAAGAGACACCCTGAAGTCTGCGTTGGGCATATTGTCTTTGGTTAACATACACATGCTATAAAAACAGTATGAACAGTTTAAAAAGTAAAAAAAATAAAATAATAATAATTAAACCACCCAACTCACATTTTTAGTTGTCTCCTGGCTGGTATATATGTCCCTGCAAACTCTACTTCTCCCTGCAGTTCTCTCTGGTGAATAAACTGTCCTATGGTCATAATTCACGGCCAGAAGTGTAAAGTTTGTTTTTGTTGCAGGTATTACTAATTCTTGTGAAGACGATTTATACTTGACACAGATGGGGGGTTGATTCATATCACTGTAGAAATGAATGTGCAGCTGAACTAATATCCAATAGGCTCAAACAGTAGTCAAAGCTGCTTGGCAGAAAATATTGGATGTTGCAGAGCATTTCATCACATTCTTCTTGAAAATATCATTAACTTTTACAACTTAATGTTACAGGGATATATTTGATAGCAACTTTAGATTTACTTAAAAGAAGAGAGACCAGGAGTACAACAATGGTGGACTTCTTGAAGATGATTGGGTACGAGGAGAGATTATCCATGTGGATGAGTCATCTTGAAAGTCGAGAGCAAACAATGGAAATCTTACCAGAGATGAAGCAGTGGGTAATTACATACAATCCATAACCATCGTACAAACAAAGTAGTGAGTCATAGTCTTAATCTCTAGGGACAGGTTTGACGGTCCATCTGGGGCAGATGGACAAGGGCGGCGCGCGATCAACATTATCTTACGCCCCACTGGTTGCCCGGCTGTGACCCTCCTGCTTTTGATCCGATTAGCAGGTGAATGAGGAGATGGACATCAAACTGACAGTCCAGAACTGGCTTCTGTTTGGACACCTGACCTGCATACTCATTAGCCCACACATATGCTGCTCTGCAAACTAGCATATTGCGCAAGGCTTCAACTAATTCCCCTAAACTGTTCAGTGTGAGGGGAAGTGTTTGTCATCGGTGGCTGGGGGAAAGATGATGCAGTGAGGTAGACTCTGCAAAGTTGATTAATAATATGCCGGAAGACTGGTGGGAATCCCTTCTTGACTATCATGATTCAGCATTAGTTCAGCGCCTGCTGTCAGAGGGATGTTAGCATTAATCAGTAGATAAACTATGATGTCTGGAATTTGTGATAACATTATAGAATCTAAAAACAGTATTTCATAACATTACAGCACAACCTTGCCACTGTGCATTTCCAAAACATGACGCCAAAGAATAGACACACAGAAACACACAGGGATCCCTTAATTTATGCACCAGTGAGATGCACCTG
This sequence comes from Chelon labrosus, assembly GCF_963514085.1. Classification (NCBI taxonomy): domain Eukaryota; kingdom Metazoa; phylum Chordata; class Actinopteri; order Mugiliformes; family Mugilidae; genus Chelon; species Chelon labrosus. The sequence continues at coordinate 27,225,632 of NC_140339.1, read as the reverse complement.
TAAATGCATAAAACGCTTATAGGATATCATGAAATTGCGTATAACTTGCCTGTACATTTTGTCTCGGGGGGGAATGCATTTTAAACTTTTTGCGTATCATTTTAGAGAATTGCACAAATGTCACACAAGATGGTTAGGGTTAGCGTTAAGGACAGGTTGATGATGCAGCAGAGGTGGAAGTACCTTAAGTGATCACATTAACAACTAAGCTACCAGCTACTTTCACCACTAGCCTGAACGGAGAATGTTGCAGACTGTAATAAAACAACTACATGGAATTCAGTCATCATTCATTTGATTATCTGTGGATGTCCTGCTGTGAAACGTCTGACTTGAAACAAGCTTGTATTGATTGATGGATTAAGTGGTGGACATACAGAATAGATGGATACATGCTTCACTGAATGATATATTGAAGCAATGCACAGCCTGTGGTAACTTTAGATGAGTTATATTATATAAGCTTATTGTGAAGTAAATTCGAACCACCATACAGTAAATCAGAGGAATGAAAATGCACAACTAATAGCGTAGTGCAGTAAAGCTATCATGTGTTGGTTAAACACAGGCTGTTTCATACTGCACACTGTTGTTGGCTTGGCTGTGTGTTGTTGCTGTTGTCTGTGAGGATATAAACTTGAAACTTTTCACCAAGACAAGTGCACTAATCTCGATTTGGACACACTACAAGCATTGATTTTCAGAAAATGGATTGTGCTGCAGTAATTCAGCCCATCCAGGGGAGGGTAGTATAGTGTGTGTGTGTCCATCTGCAGCATCCAGCTATCAGCCTGACTCAGAGCAGCAGCCTGTCCTTTGTCCTACCAGCAGAATGTTTTGGACTGTTTTACCTCACTCACTGTCTTGATATTAGAGTTTAGTCATAGTTTGGAGAGTTTCAGTAATCTGTGAAAAGTACTCAGTAATAGCCTTGTTAGTTTGTTGCAACTCTTCTGACCCAAAACTCAACATTTTGGTTGGTCTTGTGTCCTTGAGCCAGACACTGAACCCCCAGTTGTTCCCAGTGCTTGGCACTGGTGTGTGAATGGGTGTGTGTTTGTGTGAGTGACTTTAAAGAAACACGTGTGGTCTCCACATTTTGTCCCTCCTCTGAGCCAGGTCGTGACAATGGGTAGATGTGTCACTGTGAGTGTAAAGCGCCTTGAGTATATAAAAACAAGATAATTTAATTCAAAATGTGTTAAACTCGACCCTATCAGTTCATTATTTAATCATATTTAATCAGTTCCATTCAGGCGAAAAATGTTCTCCACTGTACTGTAGGTATAGGTGTAAGGTTGTAGGTATTGTCTTGATTTGATTGAGTTTCTCCCTCCAACACTGACCTATTGCTTGCTGTTCTGTATCTAAGAGCATAGTTTCTGTCTTCCTTTAGCTGCTTTTGTTCCCCTTTTATCTCCTGCACTACACTGTGATGGAGCAGCTATTTTCTAGAGATTAATCTTGACTATGTTTTGTTACTTGTAAAGAGTAACAAGAGTAACTTGTCCATAAGAAGGGTTAGATGCCCTGTAGTCTGTGATAATATTGTGCTTGTTGCATCTCAAAATTGTAATAAAACATCTGCTGAAAATAAGAATTTAAGTGATTAACCCCTCCGAGTTGAGAGCACATTGTCTGAGCCACCATGCTTTGTGTATGCTGTGTTGGAAAGCTGTTGCTATCTTTAACTTGTGAAGTTTCACAGTCAGTGGTCTGAGTATATCTAGAAAGGAGAGTACTAAAACGTTGTCACTACTGACACCATCTTGCGCCTTCTAACACCTCTCCTGTGTGCTTGTAATATAAATGAGAACAGGATTTTATTAGCCTCTGGGGAATGATTTGATTAAATGAGTTTGATGTTGTGCGAACTGTGCTTCTTCAAGAATTATTATAGCAGCATATGATCTAATTTGAATTGATATCATCTTGAGCCAGTAGTTGCTGCCAAAATTCAGAAGCCAATCAGGGAACCATCACAACTGTGGTCCAACGAGAGGCCAAAGCACACACTTAGTCCCCATGAGGGACCTTATCCAGAGTTTGTAGCCCAAGTAGAACTGGTGTTGACAGACGTTGGTGCACTGAAGAGTGATGAGGAACATACACACTTCAAACATCAAGCTTCCTTTGCCAAAGACTCTGGTCTGACCACAATCTATTCAGTGCTTATTCTTACTCATCCCAATGGCCTTCCAACCTTTGTCCGGCAGTATAAGATCCCACTACCATCTTAGGAGCCTGTACAAGAGATCCTGACCTGCTGGAAAGGGGAACTATCCAGCTTGCAATAGCACCTACTGAGCACCATGATGACCAAATGGAAAATGTCAGCTGACACAGTCATGTCATAAAAGATGAAAGTACTGTCATATGCCCAATGTAGGGGTAGAGCAAAGATAGGTAAGATGGTAAGATTGTTTGTGATGCAAAATTGTTAATAACACATATGGATACCTTCTCCGTTCAGTATCTCCTCTTCTGACTAAACCTGTCTTTCAAACACCTTAAACAAGTTTCACTCATTCCAACAAAGTAGTTTCAACTAGGGGTGAGTTAACTTATTGTAAAACACAAAGGGCCGTTCTATGAAAATCCTTTTGTCTCCCATCTATGAAGTATAATAAAATTAGGGGTGGGATGCGTTAAAATTAAAAAAATTAGCGCATTAAAAACAATTAACGCATTTAATCGCAGGTTGCATTCCAAACAATGCGGAACTTTTGTCAGTGCAGGATTTCCTGGTACACCGATTACGCTGATACACACGTCAGAGCTTGGCTAACGGCTACCAAAATGGAGGAATTGGATGATGGATGTTGCAGTGAGAACAGAAACCGCCGGAGCTGTTAGCACTAGCAGTCCCGGTCTGAGTACGGACAAGACGTGTTGGCAGCCTAAACTGTTTTTTTAACCATTTAAAGTCAATACTGTTCTGCAAAAGTACGTAAAGCACTTAAAACGGCCCTTTAACTTTAGGTCTGTTCAGTTTTGGCCAGGGATATTTTCTTTCTTTTTCTACTGTTTTGAATTGAAATGCAATTAAATGCATTTTTCCAGACATTAAAAGAGCTTGAGTTTACAATATTCATGTCTGTGTCTAATATTTGATTCAGTCGTCCACTGAAGCAAAATGTTGCTTTTTGGGGCAAATATTGTTTTGCGATTAAAATGTGATTAATCGAGATTAATTAATTACAAAGCCTCTTATTGATCTTTATATTTGTTAATTTGACTGGAGATTGAAAATACTAACCACTGCATGTTCTAGACTATAAATGTTTGGACTCTTTTTTTATGTGTTTACCTGTTTACCAAAATATATTGAAGTTGAAGCTATACAATAAATATGGACTTTATGGACTTAGTGGACTCTCTTATCTGCAGAGCTGCATGTTTCTCATCTGTGGTCCTGGCCACTGCTCGTTCTTAGCATCAACTGCTATTGATAAAACTGCCACTACTGCTCAACCGCCTGATTAAATGGTAGGCCATGTAAATAAGAATCGGTAGTTAATGTTTCATGACTTTCAAGGTTCTGATGAGAAGAAAACTGAGGAAATATTAATGTGTTTGAAAACAAGACTGAAAAAAGATCAAACCCATAGATTCATGCAAATTAAGATGAATGTATCTGTTTTAACCACAGGAACAATATTAACTATGTTATTTAGCCTCCTTTTAGGCTGGTGAACAGACAGCACCAGAAAAATAAATAAAAAAATTATTGTTATTTCAAATTCATATTAGTTTGCGCATATTTTTAACATGAATTCCCTATTTATCCAAAAAGCACTTTAAAAAAAAGTGGACTTGTACAGTTTTTGAGAAGACAAGCCAGTTGCATTTTTTAAATGCCGTTTTTAGACACTTTGTAATATGGTATATAAATTATTTTAGACAGTTCTGTGTTCCCAGAGAAATAAATGTTTAGCAACATGATTTTCTTTCTCAAATGTATGTCAAAACAATGTTTTCGTGGTATTACTTTGACATTTTAAGCACCCACAGACAATTTAGTCACCGTCAGTCTTTGTGACTGTGTAATAAATTTAGTTTGCCTGAAATAAAAGCGACTACAATGTGTTGTTGAAGTCAGACAGATTTAGTGTTATCTATAAGAAAACAGTAGTTTGAATTCAGACATTCGGGTCTCATTATGTCCAAACACATTAATAAGAAAGTAAAGAGACACTTAAAATAGACACATCAGACTAGCAATAACACTGTGAGGAAGGAATTGTACTTCCGAAGTACTCTTCATGAATCTATAGCACGGTATAATCACCCATAAGTGAGTTACATGTTCATCTTTGATTACCGATTTCGAAAAAGAACAAAACCACACCATAAAAGAATAAACGTATGAATTATAATCTGCACAAATGCATGAAAACAACTTCAGCATTGTTTTTTCTTAAACTCAGATTCTATCACGCTACTTTAAATATTCAGAATCGTCAATATTTTATAACTCAGAACTTAGTTACAGAAGAGATGTGTATACAATAGTGTATGTTGTTATTTTTTTATTTTTGTGCTGTTAATGAAACCATTCACTCACTCATTCATTCATTCATTCATTCATTGTCTGTAGATGCCTAGAGCATATTGCTGTTGATGTCTGGAGCTTCTTCCAGCAGGCAACGGACAAAAGTTGTTTTTGTCCAATACCGTAAGGACAGGCTACCAGTACATCACAGGATTAACACAGAGAGACACCAAGCCACTCTGGACGGGACTCCTCACCATCACAGGACAAACACAGAGGGACAAACAACCATTCACACTCACATTCACACACACAAAAACACAAATGGGGGTTTGGGTTAAGGAAAAGGGATGGGGGGGTCAATGTGGGAGGGGTCAGAGGAGGAGGTGGTCATAGGCTTGTGGTTATGGCAGAGGTCAGGCTGAGGCTGGGTCTCTCAAGTTCTTTTGAAAATTTTGAGGAATCTCTTCTTCAGAGATTTCTTCTTCACTTTTTTCGGCGCCTCCTCAGTCTGCTCTTCTAGGTGTTGCAGTCTGTCCATTAACTCTTTTCTGGCGCTCTCCCCCTTCTCCACCGTCTTCTTGATGGCCTCGGTCATGGATTGTAAGTGGTGCTGGAGGTCGCCCTTTTCCTGGTCTCATTGTCTTCTTTCTTTTTCCAGGTCCTCCTGCATCTTGATGGCTGCAGCCGTCATAGTTGCTGTCGTCACTATGTTAAACGTAGCGGAGCTTTTCCTCTTCCCACTTACACTGTTGCTCGTCCATCTGAGTCTGCATGAGAATCAGTGCAGCTTTAGCTTCAGCGGTCTCCTCTGCTTGTTGTTGAAGACAGGCCTCTGCTTCCTTCCTTTTGTTTTCTTCTGCCTTGAGAGCTTCTTCTAGCTGTTTACCATGCAGGGAAACATTTTCATGCATCTTCCCCTTCTTGCTGAGCTCCCACTGAAGAACAGCCATCTCTTCTTTCGCCTCCTTCCTTGGGCTGTGAGCTGTTTTGCTCTAACTCTTTTCTTAGAGCAGCATTGTCTTGCTCCAGTGAAGAGATCTTGTCTGTCCCTTCGGTCAGAATTTTGTTAAACTCCTGCTCCGAGATCTGAAATACAGCGTTGTTCTTGATCCCAGCACTGGTGGGTTCAGGCTGGGCTGCAGGCTGCGGTTTCTCAGCTGTGTTTCCACGCAGCATTTGGAGAATCGGATATTCTTTAGCTGCCTAAACTGTTTTTTTAACCATTTAAAGTCAATACTGTTCTGAAAAAGTACTTAAAGTACTTAAAATGGCACTTTAACTTTAGATCTGTTCAGTTTGGCCAGGGATATTTTCTTTGTTTTTCTACTGATTTGAATTGTAATGCAATTAAATGCATTTTCCCAGACATTAAAAGAGCTTGAGTCTAAAATATTCATGTCTGTGTCTGTTATTTGATTTAGTCATCCACTAAAATCCATTTAAATTAAAAAATGTTGCTTTTTGGGGCAAATATTGTTATGTGATTAAAGTGTGATTAATCAAGATTAATTAAAACAAAGCCTTTAATTAATTAGATTCATTTTTTAAACAGAGTCCCACCGCTAAATAAAATAAATGATAATATTTGTCCATTGGGCTGTAATGTTAATGTAACATCTGTATGATTACAGTCATGTCAATCATTTTTAAACTCAAAATCACTGAATTTGTGTATTTCCTTCTTAAATACAGGGAGAGACGCAAATTGAGGCAGCAACGAGCTGAGCCTCACCTCGAATTGTTCACTTTCTCACAAAATGGGTTGGGCTTGTGCCACGTGATTTGCCACCAATATAATGTTTGCACACGCTTTCATCACATCTCCTAACTTTCCAAGGTCGAGGTAATGTATTTCATGTATGTGTGTAACATATTGACGTTAAACACACTGAAACCACACTGAAAAAGTACAAGGTGAGGCAGCCAGTACTTCTACTTCATGGAAGAGTTGGACGTGAGCAGGTCAAGGGTGGTGATAAACTTGCATCTTCCCACTTTCTCCAAGAGTTCATCAAGCCGAGGCATTGGGTAAGGGTCAAACTTATACACAACATTAAAATCAATGTAGAACCTCAGAGATTCCTCCATCTTCGGGACCAACACAACTGGACTGCACCATTCACTTGTGAATGTTTTACTAATCCCTAGCTTCAACATTAGGTAAATCTTTTTTCTGAGCTTTGGCTCCAGACGTTCAGAAATTTGGTAGAATTTTTGACGAGGCTAAGCATTCTCCCTCAGACGGACATTGTCCTGTACCAGAGTTAAAACCAGGTTTCTCTTGAAACGACTCTGGACTAAGGAGACGTCTTATATCCTTCTGCTTGGAAGACCGGACTCTGAATTGCCATCAGGGAAGAATTGCTCTCTCTTCTTCATCCTCGACCACTCAAACAAGGCACTGCTGCAGGTGGGACAGCAGACTGTGGTGGAACCTGGTATTCCTTCAACAGCTTCATGTGAAAGATTTGATATTTCTTGTTCCTGTCAGACATGTCTTCCCCAGCCGTTTTGTGATTCTGTAAGGCCCCTGCCACTTGGCTAGCAGTTAAGTGTCATTAGTAGGGAGTAGTAACAGCACCTGTTGTTCCGGTTTGAAAAGTAATTTCCCTGGCCTGTCTGCTATACCAGATCTCATTGGTCTGAGCAGTTTGCACATTTTGTTGTCGTAGTTACGTCATTTGTTAGAGTCTCTCTCTCATTTTTATCACATAGACAGCCACATTCTCTCCCACTGTTTTTGGGTACTCACAGTGTTCCCTTAGCAGGTCTAGAGTCATCCTCATCTGGCAACCATAGAGCAGCTCAAAAGGTGAGAAGCACAGCTGAACCTTGTGGCACCTCATGATAAGCAAACAGAAGATAAGGCTGCCATTGATCCCAATCTGAACCAGCCTCTCAGGCAAACTTGCTCAGCATGTTCTTTAAAGTTTGGTTGAATTGTTCTGAATTGTTCTACCATCTGACTGGGGGTGGTTTTGATGGCCGAACACCAGATGAACCTGCTTAAGTGGTTTTGACGGTATTTATTCCACAGTCTGTGAGGACCTCTCTGGCTATACCTACTCAAAACAGCTGACGCAGACAATTGGCAGCCTGTCTAGCCTTAACTGATCTGAGCAGGACAGCTTCACAATAGCAAATTGCATTATCACAGATTACCAGTATGTAACAACAGGAACTTCCCTCTAATGGACTCACTTCCTGGACTAGTTCTGCTTTTAGTACCACCTAAAGCGTAATCAGTAATCAATTCGAAGCATAGACAGGACTTCTACCACTATCAAGAAATAAATTTTAGTGAACGGTAATGGACGGGACCAGATTGGCCAGTATGCAATAACACAATGGATGGAGGATCTGACAGGATTACCTACTGTGTAACGGTCGGACACTTGATAGAGAAACCAAGCGTGTACACTAGAGAGAAAATTAGGGTATATAAATCTTTAAATGCCTACAACTATGTCCTGAATGGTCATGAATAAGTCTTACAAAGATTTAATAAAACAAACCTGCACCAGGCTTGAGTTACTGTGAACCGAATCAATGGCTACATCTTGACAGCTAACTGCACTAGCATGACTTTGACAACCATGAAGTTAACTACATACTAGTTATTTGTGATGATCGTCTCGGTCCAATCTTGTCATTTTATTGCATTTAACTACAGGTTTCTCTAGTCTTTTTGACTCGGAGTGGCAGCTGGCATACAATAAAATTTCAGTTTGGAGCCATTAACCTTACTTCTCCAATTCTGGCACCCAGCAACAACAGCAAGCTGACATGTTGATAACGGTAGCCTTCTATTCTGCTCTGTGGTTTGCCTCCAGCTAACCGCAGTGATGTAGGCCATAAAAGGGTCTATATTTATTTGTTATATTTGACCTTGAAGTCAAAGAAGTCCAATCCACTGGCAACAAGCTGAGACCTTTAAGTTAGTGTTATCTCGTTTTAGTTGTTGGCCCACCTCAGATAAACACAAGTTCTTCATCAGCAGTTAGCTTATCGAGTTGGGCAGGGACAATGTGTAGGAGCTGCCACAGATAACACACAGCTTCTACAGTTACGCCAAAGGCGTGGTAATGAATGGAGACACATTTTGTACAACAATTACACATCTGATTTAAATTTGAACTCTTCTGCTACCCTGCTGCAGGGACAGCAGTGTTGTGTCCCAAACTATTTTATGCCACTCATAATGTTTTCTTATTTTTTTTGTTATACTGTGTTGAAAAGAAGAAAATATATCACATTTACAATGTTGTAAATTTAATCTTTTTTTATTTTTTTTTATTTGTCTTGTTTGAGACACTGTTTCAACTCCCCTACATAACACCACATTCCAGGCTGACCTTCTTCAGCCTGTTCAGAAAGCAGAAAATATACATCTTGTCAATCACGGTGGAGGTGTTAATGGTTCGAGACAGCAGTCCAACTCCTCTTAACTTAACTAAATGTAATTTGTTCATCCAGTTTTAGCTTCTGTTACTTGACTCCCAGTAACATACAGAACATAACTTAAAATCCTCCTCCTTACATAGAAGGCCCTTAAAGACCTAGCTCCATTATATCTTAAAGATATCATAGTACCGTATCGCCCCAATATATTTGCTTTCAAAGTGCAGGCTTATGTGGTTCCTAGAGATTCGAAATACAGAACAGGAGGTAGAGCCTTCAGCGATCAGGCTCCTCTCCTGTGGAACCAGGTTTTTATTCATTATCAATCTCTTATGTAACATGCATCAACTATATCTTGTACTTGTATCACGATGAGATTCTTCATGTATGCTTTAATCGGATGTACGTATCTGTGGCAGGTGTATGTTTATCTTGTTCCACTTACTGCTCATTCCTCTCTCTCTCTTGATGAGCTGGTTTCAGTGCTTGATTTAGAGGTTTCAGGCTCTGGGTTCTGTAAAGCGTCTTGAGACAATTTGTATTGTTATTGATATTATATTAATTAAATTGAATTGCACTGAATTTAAACATGGGTTCATTTACAATGTAGCACTGCCATCTGCTGATCATAAAATATGTGCAAACTGCTCTTGTCGATGACTACTCGTACTACCACGACATACGTGATGGCGAGGGTTGGTTACATATGGGACAGTTATGGCCCTTCATGGCAGTAAGAGAGAAAACACACAGGACATTCAACCACAGTGCTTAAAAGCTACTAGCGCTAAAATGCACTTTACAAGCTAGGGACAGTAATGCATTTAGCAGTTAATGCAGATACACAGTTAACGGAGAATATGAGTCATTAGTTTAGCTAATGATGCTAATGCACACATGTTGAAAAACTAACATAGTGGCTTAATAGTCTCTAATTCACGCACTGGCCGCACTACGAGATGATAACTGACAACAAGGTTGTCCTGAGAATTTAACAGTCCCAAATATGGAAGAGACTGGAGAGATGGCAGATTATTGTCGATAGTGATTGGTCTAAAGGTTAGGGGCTGGGGTGAGGCAGAGTGTCGTTTTGAGGAAGATCTTCTCTTTTGAGCTTTGCCTGCACAGGGTGAAGGTTTCATATTTAGTAAGTGTGCAACTTCCTGCATTTTGGTTTAAGGAATTCACACACTTTTGAAGTTTGGTTACTGGCTTTTTCAGTCATTTTCAGCATATTCCATGCAAATCAACGTACTATATGTACAATGAGTCACTAAAGCCTTATTTGTACGCATAATTTACATTCTTGTATTGGGAAGGTAACTTTCCACATGGGTGACATCTCTTACATTCTTTACTTTTTAAAAATAAAGACATACCGAAAGTATGTTACTAGTGTGGATTATGAATAATTAGTCTAAAACTGTCCAAATGTCCAACATACTCTGAAATGTCCCAAAGGATGATGACTGGACACTTGAGAAAGAGAGAAACTCCAGACAGAATGGGGACACTTTTTTATACTGTATCAATATACCTTCTTCTCTGGTGAGCTATAGAGACTGCTGGGGTGGTAGGACAGCACAGGACTGGCTGACTGAAGCAGCATGGCCCTAGTCTTTGGCCCCCCCTCCCTGTGTTTGGTTGCAGCCCTCCTCCGTCCTATGTCCTGCAGGCATTTAACCTCTGACCAGCAAGACCAATATTAACTCTTGAGTGATTGTTCCAGGGCAGCTGACTTCCCCTGGCTCAGGCCCTGAGAACATTCCTGTTCCATCGCTCAAAGAGTCTTGCTGTCACACTGCTGACCTCCTCCATGGCCATGGCGCACGCACACACACGCACACACACATAGCCCTTGCACCACCTTCCAGATAAAACTCTGTTCGTTCTGCTAATACACAACATCTGCAGTCATCAGTAACTGCTGCTAATAGTGCTTACTTGAAAGAGTGGGATATTTACCATCAGTGTTTGCATTCATCTAAACATACGATTGGGATCTTATTCTGGCTTAGATCTTATTCAGGATGTCAGGATATTCAAGATTGGTACATAATATGAGAAAACAGGTTATAGAGTCAACTAATTACAGGTTCAGTACAGTTTCTGATTGTTTATTGATGAGTATTCTCTTTATTGACACAGGTATATTTAGATCAAGGATCAAGTATTTACACTTTCAGAGACAGACTCACTACTGTACAACAGCAAACAATGACAGGTATGATATGCTGACCGCATCCACTGTTAAAATTGTTTCCTATTTTACAGACAGGGAATTAGGGAGTAAAACACATGTAGTACTAGGTTACTAAGGTGTACTTTAGGAACTGCCTTAAAATAAACTGACTGACCACATAAGTGACATCTTAAAAGGGCTTTGTCTCTACGTTCAGGTTTAGCTGAATTTAAGGGGAAGAAATCGTTTCTACTCCTGGCTCTTAACTCATCCCCACCAATAGGCTTATTCAAGGGTGCGGGTGGGTGGGACCTGGGTGGAACATATTGTTTTGTTGGACAACAGGCTGCCAGGAAAGCTTCAGCCATCCTGCGGCTTCTTTTAAGAAACTGCTCCACGATGATGGTGTCTCTAATTTGGTCCTTAGTCTTGGCATCAGGAGCCATCCACTTGCCACAGGCAAGCTTAACTTCCAAGCTTCCCTAAGGCTTAAGAGGTTAAAGGCCTTTCAATCCTCACCCTGCTGGAAGAGCAAGGATTGTTTTTTGTTCATTTTAACACCACATTGGGTCCCATCTTTTTTACCTGCAGAAGTAAAGACAAAAGGCCACCACGCCTGGAAGATCAGCTGCTTTGTATTGTGCAACAGAGCCACTAAATGTTTGTAGCGCAGCCAGGCTCTAGAACCAATCACAGTCGAGGATTCACAGAATGGGCATGGCAAACATCAGTCAACTGCAAATGAGGTATTGTGCAGGGACATCTGCATACATAATTATACAAGTGACTCAGATTAACAAAGAGCTGCATTAACAGCAGGGGCCACAACACACACTTACTGTATTCTTTACATGGACTGTGTCTGCTCTCTCGCTCCTCTTCCTTCTGTCACACACAGCCTTCTATACACACATCTTCACACCCCAGCATACACCCCAGCATACGTCTACCATATGCTTCCCTGCTTGTATATAGTGATAGATAAAGCTATAAATTAGAAGTTTATCAATTGCAGTGTATTGATTGTAGATGGATAATGCTGGTATTAATAAACTGTTCCTTTTCTTTTGGCTGTGTCCAGCCAGTTCATCAAAGTGCCATCTCTAGGACCTATTTTCCTTGGAGGGCCCTATAGGGGACATCCCAGGATTTCAGAGACACACAAACACCTCCATCATGTTAAGGTGGTGATTTCTTGGGGGAATTTCAAGCCCCTAATGTCTTCAAGATCTTCGAGTTTGACTGAATAATTTATTTCATCTATAAATGCTTTCAAATATAGTTGTGTGCCATTTACATAGCAATGGAAATATATGTTGTGTCTCTAAATGATACTGCCCAAGACACGGTTGTTAGTGGTAGCGGCCCCAGCACAGGACCTTGTGGAACTCCCTGACGAACTTTTATGTGTGTGGAAAAATCTCATGGTCAAATTGATATCTATCTGGTAATTGGGATTCAAACTAGTCTAGTGCAGATCATTTAATTCCAATCACATATATGGTGTTGAATGCAACATTAAGGTGTAGCAGGACAAGTATAGAGATCCATTGTCTGAAGCAATAAACTTTAATGACTGCTGATTATGTGCTATGGATATAGTAAGTCTATAAACACATTGATCAAGAGTACTATTTTAAAAGTTAGGATGGGCTCTAAAAGATATGCTTCACAATATATATACACCGATCAAGCATAACATTATGACCACTGACAGGAGAGTTGAATAACATTGACCATCTTGTGACAACCCAATGTTTTGCTGGGAAACTTTTGGACCTGGTATATGTGTGGATGTTACCACCCACCTTGACTAGACCAAGCACCTCCATCCCATAGCAATGACATTCCTTGATCCCCAGCAGGATGCAGCCTGATACAGGCACACACACAAAAACAGTTTAGAAACAACTAAAAAAAACATGAAGAACAGCACAAGGTGTTGACCTGGCCACCAAACTCGATAGATCCCAAACTGATCAAGTATCTGTGGGATGATCCACAGAGGCCCCTCCATTCAACCCATAGGTCCCAAAGGGCCTAACATTCTGTTGCCAGACACCACAGGACACCACAGGACACCCTCAGACACCACAGGACACTCGTGTCCATTCTCTAATGAGTCAAAACTGTTTTGGAGGCACAAGAGTGACCTACACAACATGAGGGAGGTGGTCATCATGTCATGCCTGGTCAGTGTATACTCTGATGAAAAACACATAATCCCAGCTAAACATTGGACAAACATCATCGTCTGGGTCGTGACAGGCTGTAGGTAGATGGTTCTTAATGCCTGCTGCAACTGTGGCTGATTAGGGCAATTAAGTTCATGAATGACTCAAACCCCTTGAGCTGCCACTGCAAGGCTATTGGGGTGCAGAAGGATGTAACAGCTTGTTCTGGCATTGTGCAGCACTTATTTGTTTTCCACTTAACACACTGAGAAAGATAAAGAGGTACTTAGATGGTAATGTATGAATCAAAGGTTTCTTATTGCAAGTTATATTAGTTAACGAATGCTCAGTTACAGCATGTGACAATACGCGCAATGTGTTCTTATAAAGTGCCTCTGTGATCCTTTTACCAGAAACTTTGAACACTGAGTTGTTCTATAATTCATTAATACATTGATATCTGGCTATATCCATCATTTTCAACTTATTCATATTCACTTTCATTTCAGTGAATAACCAAGTATCATGTGGTCTCCTTACATCATCTATATACATTACGCTCTATCCAGATGCATAAAGTTAACTTACTTGCTTCTCTGTTGTCTTGTTTTGAAAGTGAGGAATCTTAGTGTGGTTTAGCAGACACAGTGGTATATAAAGAACAGTGCCAACATGAACAAAGGATGAAAAATTGGATTTGGATTGGAGGTGTTTGTGATTTATTCAATATGTAGCTCCTTTGTACTGTTTAACATTTAGTTAGGATTTAACTTAGTGACTGTCTTCCAACAAGCACATCACATATACAAACTGAACTTTTACCATTGTGTTCTACTGTGCTGAATTTAGCCACCATTTCAAGTCAAAGTCAGCTTTATTGTCAATTGTGACATGTGCAACACATTCACAGCATTGAAATTTCTGCATAAACAAAATAGAATAAAAATAAAAACTAAGGCACATGACAATAGACATAAAGTGGCTGGTGCAACCCCTGATAGTGACTGTCAAATTACCACTAATGAATATGTAGTGTTTAACAATGGCTGAAGTGTGCTTCCCTTGTGCTTCATGACAGAAACACACACAGGGAAGTGGATCAGGATAGTATGAAAACAGTATATACGGCAGGACAAACCTTCTGTGATGTCCCCCATCAGATTCAGATGAGTGGTTCTGAAAGTCAGTATAGTATCTCTGGGTGTTACCTCTTGTTAATTCGAAAATGAGGAAATCTAATTGTGGTTTATTAAGTAAGCATCATTCTACATCATTCCACATTATAATAAAACATAAAAGTGTTCTCTTTCTCAGTTTTCAGGACCCCAATCACACATGCAGTGGGATGCATGCACAGATTTAACAAAGGTTTGCATACAAAATTCTATTTAAATTCCATTAAAATTAATATATTTATGTAAAATCTATTAATTTATTAACACCCCCACCCGCACCCACACACACACACATAATTGTTTAATTCAATTGTTCACACTTATTAAAGATTCCTTTATGTCTTTGAGACTGCCATTGATTGGTGAATAAGTGGATGACATATGCTGGCGGATCTCTAATATTTTGAAGTAGGGCCAACTCTGAGTAAGTCTGAGATGAATTATCTTGATGGTCCACACACACTCTGGTCAACAGTGCACCAGAACTAGACACATTCCAAAAATAAAATAAAGAGATCTGGGTTAGATGAGGAGTGGACTCTGATGAGCTGGAAATGAGTTTACTGCCACAACAGGGCAGCAAGCCGGAGGCCACAGGGCTGGTGGGCTGCAGTATTGTGTTGGGGGCAACTGTCTGCTCTGACCTATTGTCTGGATGAGCGTGACTGTCTCTGAGACAAAAGAAGCACCTGCCTGATCATCCACACACATATATTGGTCTGCCATGTGTCTGACACAAGGGCTTGTGTGTGTGAGTGTGTGTGTGTGTGTGTGTGTGTGTGTGTGTGTGTGTGTGTGTGTCTGTTTGTATGCACACTAAAATCATGGATATCGCCGGGAGAGTGTTGTGTTAGTGTGTAGTTGAGCCTTGTGCGTTGGGGGTGGGAAGGTTCACTCTGGGGGTCAGTTTGGCGGGAACACGAGGCTTGCTGAAAATACATATGTCCGGCTGTGTACCAGGCTGCGCGCTACAGAAAACACACAAGCTCATTCACACATTTGTGAAGAAGAGAAAGGCAGCATTTTGGACTTGCTCCCTAATTAACAACAGATCAATATTTCCATCTCTGAGTGTGTCCATGTGTTTGTGCACTAAAACATCTGTTGTCCCGTTAACAGCTACCATAGTTAAAGGGGGTCTGCTCTGTTGATCCAACCAGTCAGCCATAGTCATCCAGAGAGGCATAGGCAGACTCAATCAGGTTCATTCACACCTGGCATTAACACGCATATTGTGTAATCTGATCATAACAGGGCAGCTCTAAGTGTTCACACCTTCAACTAGAATGTGTCTCCACTTGCGTCTCCCTAACATTCCCTTAGGATTTATTCCTGTATGTTACCCACGACGATGTTAGTTTGTTCAGAGAGCCACAAAGTTCAGATCATAACTTGAGCTGTGGATGTATCCAGATGCAGGAGAATATCCCTGCTGCACTGTTTGCTGTCGTAAAAGGGAAAAAAACCTTGCCTAATAAAAACAAATAAAGAGCCTGGTCACTATCAACATGAGTCATAGATTTTTAATGAAATTAAGACAACATTTTGGTTACTTGGATAGAAAAGTAAATGATCTGTGACCCCTGCCAAATTGGATTTGTTTGCACAGCTGACAAATATGCATTTAGCTCCCGAACAACAATGATAAAATGTAAAAAGTTTTCCCTTCTCTTTTACGACAGAAAAGATGATGTTCCTCAGCTCTATGGCCACTTTGCTCCTCTGGCTGAGATTACAGCCGACCCAGTTTTTTAACTCTCTCACACCCTTGATGCCAATTTGCTTGTAGTGTTATTCATTAATTCATTAATTCTGGAGGTATCACACACCCGGTAACACTGCTGGTACAGTCATTGCTCCCCATTTGTGCTTATTGATACAGCGAACCACAACATTAAAAGAGCTGAGGGCAAGGCCAATAGTACTTTAACACCCAAATTAATTAAACTACATTTCCTAAAAGCTACATGGGACAGTTGTTACATTTGTGTGTGTGTGAATGTTTCTGAGGACTCACTGAACAGTATGTGTTGTTAAACCAAAAATTGCATGCCACCTTATCTTTAAACATAGTCATTTGAATCACAGTTTTCTCTGAGGGTAATATGATATGGTTGTAGCTGAACAGAACAAATCTATAGCCAGGCTCCAAATTCTTGTAAAAATCCTAAAACTAGATGCGCAGCTGCAATGAGAAGCTCATCTTTGATCAGACACATTACTTGGGTATCCATATATTTTTGGGTATTCCTATATTTTGGACTTGGGTATTCATACATTCATGTTTTATTTTTTATTTTTTTTCAAGATTGATGTAGAAAAGCAAACCAGACCAAAGGTTCATTACTGTAACAGGAGAAAATGTAAGTTGTTACTTCCTCCCTATAGTGTCTGTGTGTGTGCATGTGACGGTGTCCTCTTTATTTTGCTAACAATGATTGCTCTGTGGAGGGCTGCTCCACTTCAACCCCTGATAGAGCGATACAGAGAGAGAGAGAGGGAGCAGGAATAGAGACAGCATGGAAAAAGTGAGGACTTATTTGCGGAGTGTGCCTCGCACCCTCTTGTGGGCGCTCCCTCTGTTCTCCTCTGGTTGTCCCTTTCTCCCCTCTTCTCTCTCTTCTCTCATTCCTTTCTTCTAAGCCACTCTGATGTAATCCAAAAGCCTCCGCAGGAGCAGCTGCACAGCGAACCAGCCCCAGCTCCCTCCCTCTCCCTTTCTCTAAATGTCTTTCTCTCTTTTCTTTGCACTTCCAGAGGCATGCAATGGGCAAAGTGAGGGAGAGGAGGGCCCTCAGAAACAATTGAGGTCTTTTTCTGCCCTGAAAAAAGGGGGCTATCGCCTCACATCTCCTTCTGTAGCCCCTCTACTGTAATATACTCCAGGTGGGTGGTTGCAGTGGCACAGTGTCTTCGTGTGCTGTTAGTATAAGGAGACAACTGCAAATAAATACTGGAGCCAGACAGAAGATTTAGCTGCGGACAAATAGCAGTGGCTATAAAAAATGCTCTGTAGAGATGTACAAAGCCAATCTCAATGCAAATCTTAACTTGAACTCAAGAAATCAGTTTCCCAAAGCCAATCAAAACATCAGTGACATTAACACCCTGCTCTCTGCAATGTTAAAACAAGTCGAAAACTCAGCAGCCACTACAGGTTGTAATGTTACAAGTTACATTATACCTCACATTAAAATACTGCTGGAGAGGTGTGTGGTCCAAAAATGTTTTTAATGATCTTTGTTAGGGGCGTGCAGTTCATGAATGACTGTTTTGATCTCAGATCATTTCAAGGCAAGCAAGAACTGTTAATTTTGCTCAATAATTCTGTCCTCGGTGTGTTTTTTCTTCAAAGCATGGTAAAAGGCCTGGTATTTGCTTACAGTAGCAAACTGCAATTTTTCTTTTTGCTTCTTGGACACTGCTAGCAGTTACACCATGATTGGGAGCCGTGACACTGTCCACTCTCAGTGGGTCCTCTTGTGTGCTCATAGAAAACCACATATGGATTGACTATTGTCTTATTGTCTTGTCAGATTAACAGACCCACTTCCGCCCCCTTGAAAGTATCCCACAACATCTGAAAGAATGCGGGATTTAACTTCCAGTTGTTGTTGAAGGAACCCCCGCAAGACATCAGTTAAGTTGCACTGATTTGCACCTAGTTAAAGGTCCAGTCAGACTGCCATTATGTGTCTTGTGAGGAACTTGCAATGGGGCCACTTTTACTGACAGTTAGTTGTATTGCTTATTTGCTAGACTTATCGGCCAGATGTAAAATTGTAACCACTTCTTTTCCACGGCAGACCCACTTGGTTTGGTTTAGTAGGTTCCAATCTCCCTCTCTTCGCGGAGTGGGAGATTGGAGCCTCCCCTTCATGTATTTGTCTGTATTTAAGGGTTGTTTGAAACCTGTGTCTGTGACCCTAATAGTCCCTGGTTAGAAGAGAGATTTGTTAGTTTCCAAGCAAGACGATGTGTCTGTGTAAAAAATAACTCAGCAACTCAGTGCTGTGGCAAAGCAATGAAAAGTCACAACAATAATACTCAATGGACAAACCCAGCAAGAATATGTAGAGTGGCTGTAGTTTAGTTGATTTATGGAGAGCCATGTGTACAGAATACCTGTAAAAGTTGTGTTAATGCCTGCTCTGGGGGGTTTAGGCTTGGTCCTGTTATTGGTGCTACATAAATTAAATTAAATCGAATTGAATTAAAATCTGTCATGCTATAATACATATTGTGACACAAATATGTACACAAACACATACACACACTATATATTTTATATCACTAACAAGACATCACTGTGTCTTAAAGAATTTTGCATGACACATGACACGAACACTTACACATGACAGACATACAAACTTAAATTAAGTTATAGAAAGTCTAAGCTTACCAGGACTTATTGGGCAGATTTTTCAAAACAAAAGGCCAAAACTACTTTTAGGAAGTTACCAGAAAATGTGGAAAAAATAAAAAAAAACAAAAAACAAAATAAAAGCTCACAGATATATGATTAACAATTAAAATCTCTGCTGTGTGGCACTTCCTAACAGACACAAAACAATGGTCATGCCACTTTCTCCCACTGGGGTCACCTTCAAAATAAAAGCCTGTCCCATGCAGCCAGAGTAAAAGTAAAAGCTCTATGGTAACCTTAACTATCCAAAAGGTTTCCAAGTCCCAGACAAGAGCCAACAAAAGGGGCTTTGCTCATGTCTCACTGTTCACTTTTATTTCATTTAATTTACTTTCAGTTGCAGAGATTAAAGAAGCAATCAGCAGAGATGCCGATGCTGCGGTAGCGTTAGATTTGCAAGATGATACGTACAGCAGGGAACATACAGAGACTGACAAGAGCAGGTGGGGCCTTTTCTCAAACGGCACGCCAATCTCAAAATGAATCATTCTGCTGATATGAATGTTGCTGTGGGTTGTGTGTGTTGGACGCTATGGCTGATGCCAGCACCAAGGGAGCCCAAATGTGTGTGCGCGTTACAGTGCACAAATATTTAACTCGTCACTTGGACAGAGGTGTTCTGGCCACCTTCTTCAAAACCCTGAAGACAGATTGGAAAAGGAACACACAGGAATTTTTGCTTAATTTGACTGTAATTAACATCAGCATTGATGCATATCCACAAAAAAAGTACTTTACCTTTAAATTTGATTTGGACATGGAGCAGATTCTTTCCTTGGGAAGACTGAAAGGTTCTGTTGTGCCAAAATGCATTTTATCTTAAATAAACTAGAATTTTCATGTTTGCTTGCCAATCAGATCATTTCCATACTGGACATTATGAGTACTAGCCACAAGATGAAACACCTTAGTATGATATGTTAGAAAAGCTTAATACTCTAGACTCAGCTCCAGTAGAGGTTACAGAGGTACATTTATTTACAAGGCTATGAGCAGGCTTGACAATGTGCCTGAGTTGGCACTGTCAGTCACTTGGTACTCTCATACATTTCTTTCACATTGACCCCAGGATGCTCTAATTGGTGTATGGTAAATTATGGCCTACGCACAAACCTGGGTAGCGGAATAAATTAATTAGTATTTCATGGTTGTTTTTTTTATCAAATAATGATGCTAAAATTTATACTTCTGCATGGTAACTGAAAACCTGATCAGAGCATTATGCGTAGAAGATATTCTGTTGCATATGTGCTGTTGCAAAGTCACCCTGTGAATCCAGTGGACCCTATACTCCAGTGGAAAGATAAAGGCTCAAAGCGCCTCTTTGGAGGCTGTTCCCAGGATTCTTAAAATGATGGTGCCATAGTTGTGTCAAAAAAATGATTCCACCCAATTCTTTTCATTGTGGCATCTCCCAGACATTTTTATTTATTCCATCTCCATTGAGTTCAGTGGGTTCACCAGCAGTTTCATTCCCTGGGTTCTGTAGAGTGTCTAGAGACAATTGTAATTGTTATTGACACTATGGAAATAAAACTGTAGCACCACTGGTTACCTCAATGCAACACTGTCCAAAGGTTCCACCAGAAAGTTTGATGTGAGATTATTATATACAACACTAAATTGTAAAATATTGGATTTTCTTTTCACTTTGGCAGTTTTTATTTCTGGTTGACCTGGACTGTTCTTGCAGGACCATTCAAATAACGAGTAGCGTGGTCTACAGAGTCACTGTTGGGAATGATCTGAACCAATGAGACCAAGGAATTTGGCATTCAGACAGTGGTGAGGTGGTTAGCACTGATGCCTTACAGCGAGAAGGTCCCGGGTTCGAATCCATGGGCCGACTGCGCTTTCTGTGTGGAGTTTGCATGTTCTCCCTGTATCTGCATGGGTTCTCTCCAGGTACTCTGACTTCCTCCCACCATCCAAAGACATGCTCATTAGGTTAATTGGTGATTCTAAATTGGCCGTAGGTGTGAATGTGAGTGTGAATGGTTGTCTGTGTCTCTGTGTTAGCCCTGAGATAGACTGGAGACCTGTCCAGGGTGTACCCTGCCTCTCGCCTGATGACAGCTGGGATAGGCTCCAGCAGACCCCGCGACCCTTAACAGGAATAAGTGGTTACAGAAGATGAATGAATGAATGATAGTCAGTCAACAGTTTCACAGTAGTCCTTCATTAGTTTATCATTACTTCTCCATTATCTACAATTTGAATTTGCTGAATTAAATTTGATACTTATTTAAATACCTATTACACCTCCCTTTGGACATTTAGACAATTACAGTCAATAAGGTTGATTGGCCTGTCTTGCAGCTGTAACTAAACAAGCCTCTACTGAGCTTAACAGCATTTATGGTGATTCAAATGAAACCAAATGAAACTCCCCCAGAGTGCTGTAGGCTGAAAGTACAAACATGCCATTAATATTATAACTATGTCAGATCAACAAATACATAGTGGCTTCTATGTGATGAGTCAAGCATGTGTAATAAGTACTGGCCTCAGCATTCATAAGCATTACAATTAGTCCTGAAATACAGGAACCAACCATAGGCAGTGTTGGGGAAGAGGCAGCTGTGCTCCTTGGCAAACCAAGATCTCACACTGCCATCTACTGGCGAAAAACTGCTACACCAGACCAGTTAGTCCTGTTTAAACCCAGATTTCTCATTGACAAATACAGATTTTCAGTAGGAAAAATAAAAAAACATATACTTTATCAAATTTGTGAACACGTTAAAATTAAGTAATTGACGATTGCTACAATCACTTTTCCATCAATACCTTAAGTCAAAGTACTGTTACCTCCTGTTAACCAGCACAGGACAAACGTGTCCCCCCTAAAGGTGGTCTTTTTAAAGTAAGGTAAGGTAAAGTAAGGTAAGATAGGTAAGCCCCTCCCACCATGTAATTCAAGTGTTTATTAAGTCACTGTTACCACAAAGTAGTTTTCTCCATAATGCAACCATAAATCATCTTATAAATAAGAACACCGATATTTCCTTTTCAGCATTATTAATTTTCACAATGTTCCCCCTCAATAAAGTGCAAAGAACATGTTTTCACATACAAGAAATATTAGTGATAGTCTGCTGCCTCTGTTTGCATTTGGGAACGTGCACACACACGAGGGGTAATTAAACTCACAATGACCCCATAATGTATCTTGGCTGGATGAAAATGATTATCTCATCTTATCTTATCTTATCTTAACTTATTTTATAGTATCCTACTCGGAATGAATAACGCCCTATCGAAATAAATCACCAAGGTCTGTGTGTGGATGTACGTCTCTGCCCCCCTCCACAGTCAGTGACGGGACTGCAGCTAAACCTCTTTTTAACCTGCAAGCCTCACGGAGCTTGAGCATGGTGAATTTGGGACATGTATGGTGTCTGGATGTAAGAGATGGGGTGTGGGTGTGACAAACACATACGCAAAATGTATTGCATTAGTTGGTGAGGAGGTACAGTGGTACATTTACAACTAGTGAATATGTTACTGGGAGTTAATTATATGTATGGTATACTTATATTGCCTCAACTAATTATTTTGTATTTCCACTTCTTTATGGGAATACCCCTTGGCAAATAGTCACCATAGAACTCGTAATCTCCACAACTGGTTTCCTGGTGTAGTCCATGAACACGAGCTCCAAAAGGAAGCTGGATGTAATGTGTTGCAGGCCTCTTAGATTTCATACATAGGCATTTTTGAATGGCATAGTACCAGCACCCAGTTTCCTTGGCTTTAAAGGACCAGGAGAACCTCGAACTAAAAAGGTAAAGTACTGATTTTTTCCAACCATGGCTTATCTTATTAAGGAGTAGTTTTAGAGTATTGAATCTTAAAGGGAAGGCTCAATGTCTCAGTTGATTTGTCTGTCTGTAAAGGAAACCATTTTTGAGGAACAACCTCATGATGAGCTTTTGGGTGGTACCACTTATTGTTTTGCGAATTTTATCTTGAATTTGAATGAATTTCTTGAATTGCTTCATCAGCTGACCTCCTCCTAAGTAACTCACTAACACTAGTCATTGTCTGCCAAACTGGTGTAGAGCTGCTGTACCAGCTGCAGGTATAGTAGCTGTAAACCACAGTATGTATAGTAGGGGCGTTTGTTCCCAATTACACGGCTCCCTGGTCAGCTCCCTATCAGAAGGCTTTGTTGTTGCTTCAGTCCCAACTTTACAACATGGCCTCCAGCAGTCTTACATGTAATTCTGTAGTCAACAGGTCAGCCCTGCAACCTCCCCTGACCCTCGTCTTTTTTGGAAGAGGCTTTGCAGTCAGACACTGGCATTTTCCATTTAGATGTATTATAGTGGCTACCACGACATTGTACATGCCATCTGGTTTATGCTTAGTGGAACCTTGATTTGTTTTTCAAGGACAGCGACACCAAGGACAGTCCATGTGAGGGTTATTTGACCGAGAAGGAGAGTGATGGAGTGCTGCGTCAGATGCACCAAACCTGGGATGAGTTGGACTGCAGAGTAAGGACGAAGCAGGCAACAAGTGCTCAACACCTCTGGGAACACCTTTAATATTTAAAAAACCATTCCAGGTGACAACCTCATGAAGCTGACTGAGAGAATGCCAAGGCTCTCACTAAAGCAATAAGCGCAATCTAACTCATAAAACTCGTCTTGATTTGTACGTGAGCACATAAAAAGCACAATAATGCAATCTTGGAAACGAACTTTGGCCTTACAGTAATTACTCCTTACCCTTACTACTAAATGTGTGATCAAACGTCACCAAATTTCTCAATACACAACAGATTCTGATGTTTTTCTGATCTTTTTCACCTGCATTGTGACTGTTCTAAGCGTTTTAAGTTTAATTGGACAGAAATACTTCTATAGAGTCATTGCCTCAGCATGTGAGAATGTGCAACTGTGTTTTAGCTGTGGTGCAGCTAGTAGATCATCTTCTATATAACTATCCAGGGTACCTTGCCAGCGGTGAGGCAATCCAAATTTGAGGATGATTTTTAAAGAGCATTTTAATGTTACATTAAGTCCATTGTTTTTCTTTCCTGAAAGATAAACATAAACTGGCCGGTAGGTTTAAAAGGAATTCCAATACTCAAACACATGTAATGCTCACTGACCATACACACATTTGCTATTTTTTTGCAATTACCTGTAAAATGTTTTGACCTTAGTTTTAAATTTGCTCACTGAATTTCCATCAACTGCATCCTTGCTTCACTGGTGGCACATTTTTGGTTGTCATCAGAAACAGCTGGATAAGAAATGACACCTTTTGAATCAGTTTTGATTATATAAGATAACACATTTGTGTGTCAAAAATATATAAATGTGAAATATTTTGTAGCACTACAAATATGGAATGTAAAATATAGTGTACTTTATATATTTTTATATAGCAGGCCAAAGTGGAGAGGTCCACACAGCGCACACAGGCATTTGGAGAAGGTGTAAGAGATGAAATGCATCAGAAACAGTTTGAGAACAGTGCATATTTAGCTCCTTGCTGATATAAAGCTTAAAATGTTAAATGACAGGCTGTGATATGGCAGAGGTTTTTTTCAGTTTTAGGTCATGCCATGTACAGTTGTTTTGTTCAGTAGATCCACTAAACAAAACAGGAGTCACTGTATTTGACACCTCTATCAATCACTATCTAATCATACACTCTCTCTGGATGGCATTACCTTGGCTTCCAGTACTACTGTGAGAAACCTTGGTGTTATATTTGACCAGGATATTTCCTTTTATTCTCACTTAATCCAAGTGACCAGGACTGCCTTCTTTCACCTGTGTAATATCGTTTAAATTGTGTTCCTGAGCTGCATACTATTCATACGTGGTCCTGGTCTCATCAACCTGTCCAGTCTGTCAACGCATAACTCTCAAACCTGCTTATGGTACCTCTTATATTCAGTCATTACAGCAAACTGCTATTGTCACTGACAGATTTATAACCCCAAATATCTTGTTTATATTCCTTATCAATCTCTTATGTAAAATCATCAGCTATATCTTGTATTTGTATCATCACCAGATTCTACACTTTAGTCAGATCATGTATGTATCTATGACAGATGTATGATTATCTCGTTCCTCCTGCTGCTCTCTTCTCTCTCTTTTCTGTCTCTACCTGGCCGACCGCAATCAGATGTGTCCCTCCATATGAGCTGGGTTCTGCTCAAGGTTTCTTCCTGTTAAAAGAGAGTGTTTCCTTGCCACCATTGCCCTAGTGCTTGATCTGGGGGTTCTGTAAAGAGGCAATTTGTGTTGTTTTTGATGTTAGGCCTGTAGGCCTGTTTATCTCCTGACCTCACGTCCCACTCCCTGAGCAGTGTCCTCACTTCATTGTTTAGCCATGGCATTAGGTTGGGAAACACCTTGATTGTCCTCCATGTTGTCACATTTAAAATCCCCCCCAGGGACAAATAAAGTCTGAATCTGAAGATTTGCTATACAGGAATGAATGTATCCTGGCACAGGATCTGCATATTCCTCCAGGTCATTGCCCTCTTACCCTCTCCCTGCCAATCTGATATCAAAACACTCCTGCAGCTTTGAGGTGGCTTCCTCAAACCACACCTGTACCGTTCTCATTGTTGGTTTTACTCTGCAGATCGTGGGTCTGCAGGCTGGGATCAGAGAGAATGAAATATGATCTGGTAGTCCAAGGTGTGCAGATGGTCGAGTCTCAACAAAGATCACTGCTAATAGAGTTCACAGTGCAGATTTACACCTGCGCATATCAAATGTCGAGACAGATGGTGTAGACAAACAGAAATCAAGTGTGCACTAGTGGATCTGCCAGCTTTAACTGCAAATGTCCACACTGTGGGATGAATAAAGGATTTTCTTATCTTATCAGCGTAGCATTCACTTGTTCTTGTATTTAGATAGAAATGAAGGTGTTCTTTTTTTTTATTTCCAGTTACAAAGGTTATTTACATCTCCACACCTCTGCCATAACAATAAATTGTCAAGTGTTATAGCTTGTTCACCGTGCTTGCAGACTGTTGACCGTTAAGTTACGTACCTTCACAAACAGAAAAGCCAAGGTTACTATGACTAAACAGTAACCAGGCATTCGGGTCAAAGACCTGAAACATTACTGTCTGAACTTTGTTTTAACAACTACTTACGTTGAGAATTACTTTCCTATTTTTATGATGTGGGGATGGTACAACAACACAATAACCTCACAAACACTTGTGTTCATTAGTTAGCTTAAAATATCACACATGTCTCAGTGTTTCGGTTTTATTATATTCAGTATATGAAGAGAGGGGAGTAATGACATGATTGCAGTGATAGAGTAATGACATGCAGACTCCTCCCTGTGAACTTTAGAAAGCTTTTCCTTTCGCAGCTTCCAGTGTGTTGAGCAGTTGGACGCTCCTTCCTTCTAATTTCAGCCAGAACTGAAACAACACAGAAGTGAGTACACTGACAAATGGTTTCTTTTGTGTGTGTGTCTAAATCAGTAAATTCCTGTAGAGGGGGAAAAAATGTTTCAGTGACAGTGGTTTATCTGCTGCTGAGCAGTACTCCTCTGGGGTCGTATTTGCAATGAGAGTTGCAGCTGATTGTTAAATTCTTATTCCACGTGTGCTCTGCTCTTTTACAGCAGGGAATCATATCTCATGGTTTGATATGTTAGCACTGTACAATATAATGATGGCTAGAGACGCGACTCGAAGATGACTTTTCGGCAATTATTTCCCTCTGATCGCTTTACGCAAACGTTTATCACATAAAAGGCCAGAGACAACTAATGAATAGCACAGCAGTAACTTTTAAATACCCTCAGCAATGCCACGGAGCACAGTGAGAGGCAGTCAGGAAAAACTACTGTAACCCAGGAAGTACAGAAAAGACTATGTTTGGGATGGACATTTCCCCTGGAAATCATGAATAATATAAATGTTAAAGGTGAAATTCACAGACATTCAACAAAATAGTTAATATAATATATATTATATTATATATTATTTATATATAAATGTAATGTAACCGTGTACTGTATGTAATAAATTTTACAAATAGAAAACTGTTGATTACAACTAAAACAAAGTGCATTTTAACTGATTTACACAAACTGATAAAGCGATCCAATCATGTGACATCGCATATAAACTTCAGTTCAGTGGTCTGGCGTCAGGTCAGAAGTGGTACTGTAGTCTTGAAAGTCTTCATTCTGTCCTTTTCAGCAAAACCTGTAGGAGGAAGTGGCAACTGCAGATGTGTTTTTGATCTCACTCTCAGTGAAACAAACGGCGTCGCCTGTGTGACATCAGTTGAACGCAAGAAAGAGAATAGTGGCACGATGCGTCATGAGTGTCTAACTGTGCACAGCTTGTAATTTTGTGTGGGAATGTCTCTACAGACTAACACATACTGCATTTGGCGACAGATAGTTTTTAACTTACTTAAAAACGCTGAAAAAGTTTGAGATTTATGGCACCTACTTTCAATTCCAATTCAGAGTAAAGGGCTGTAAGTATTCAGTCCTTAAGCCAAGGACATGTGATTGCATGCTGTCCTAGCTCAACGCCGCTGGATGAGATTGGTCGATTGCTGATTAGCTGAAAGGTTGGCCTGCTGCGTCTTGATCTCTTTTGGTCTCTGGGATGCAGTATCTCTTCCCTTGTGGCTGGTTAGGGTTACCGACGTACCAACGCTCTCCGGCTCACCTCTACCTGCTCATGCACTTCATTCCTCCTCTTCAGACTCCCCACAGCCAATGACAGGTCTCAGCCCACCATTTTGTTCTGATTGGCCATTAAAATCTGTCAGTATGTAAAAGCTGACTTACACAGGTGCAGGCAATGTGGGAATGGCAGCCAGCTTCATGGCAGGAAGTGCATTTGAAAATTAAAAGCATGCAATAAAATGAAAACACAGGAAATTTAATATAATAAAACGCTAAAACGCAGCAACCAGTGAATACAAGACCATTTACCATTTAAACTGTAGGAAATAATGTAGGAAATAGCAGCCCATCTGAGCAGCCCTGTCACTGAGCAGCTGTGAGGATATTTCGCCTACTTTTGCGAGGTTGCTGAGATGGACATGCTATCCCACTGGAACTCATCACAAGATAAAATGAAAAGAGAAGGAAGTTTTACTTGCTAGAAAGATAAGTGTTACTATCGGTTCAGTCCTGATTCAGTCCTTGGAATGTAACAACTTTATGGGTTTTGTCTGTGAAATGACCTCTCCACAGGAAGTCAGGAGTGATCAGTTGACTGTCATGCAAATGTGTATGCATGGCAACAAAAGAATTGTTTCTTGGTGAATAAAAATGATTCCTGAAAATTATGCTCTTTCCTTTTTCAGATATGTTTGGTGTCTCCGTATTATTGCTTCTCCTTCTGTCAGGTAAATTAGTGCTTCATTCAGACACATGGCTGATTTTTTTTAAATTAAGATCTTTGACTGTGAAGCTTTCTCACTGACACTTCCAGGAGCGAGAGCATTCTTGATTCAGAACGCTCAGAACGGCCTGTGCTTGGAGGACTCGGCAGATACGGGTGAACTGCTGCTGAAGAAGTGCAGCTTGGACTCAGAGTCTCAGCAGTGGATGTGGATGGGTCAGGGCATGCTGATGTGTGTTGCGTCATCCAGGTGTTTGTGGGCCCAGCAGAGAGAGACACCCCAGACCAAGTCTTGTCATGGACAGGAGGTTGTTGCTGAAGGGTTAATGTGGGACTACTACGGGGACAGACTGATCAGCAGAAATAAATCCCTGCTGCTGTCAGTCAAAGGCCAGGAACTGGTTCTCACTCGACGTATGAAACATTCGAAGTGGACTTTTCTGGTTGATGGAGATGAAAGACTCAGTAAGTCTCATTTACGATTAAATTTGACTAGAAGAAAGCAGTAGAATAAGATCTGTAACAAACAGAGGTGCTGTGCTGTCTGTCTGTGTGGTCCTCTTTAGGACTCAGGAGGGGATCTGAGGATTCAGACCAGTATGAGTTTGAAGAAGAAGAAGAAGAGACACAAGTACCGTCAGGCATGACAGACGAACAGAGAGAGTATCTCCGCTGGTACTACCGCACGGAGGACCGTAAGTGCTGCTCCTGAATAAATATATCCTCCAGGAAGTGTGTCTCATTTATTTAAAATGTATCAGGATGTGTGGTTGTAGATACTGTAGATCCAGATCATGGATGCGTTGCCACTGTTGAGTTTTTAATCTGACACTTTATACACTTTTAAAATACAATTTTATGATTAATCCATCTGTTCATTACACTACATTACGCTCCCTGGACTGCTACCAGGATTGTTGCGTGTCTCTTCAATGCTGACAACAGCTGAAGAATATCTCCAGTGTTGAGACTGAGGACTGCCTAGGATCTGACTCCAGATGCTCGTGGACTCAAATAAATAACTGTAATCACAAGGTGCCAGCCTCTGTGGTCATAAAGTTCCCTCAGTATTGTCAGTATTATTTCAACTGTGGATCCCCTGCCTGTATGTTTACCCATATGTCGTGATTCCTTTGCTTTCTTCAGTCCTGTCTCTTAACATACAAATTTAGACTTGTAGGACTGGTTGTCAAAATCTTTGCCCATGTAGATAACAGTAAAACTCCCTTACAGTCCACGGTGAACTAGAGTCTCTTTAATAATAACACATTGAGTGAGGGCAGCCATTGACAATAATGTGGACCTGAATACAGATGGAATCTGGTTGCTGATATCAGCAAACAACCGGTAGAAGCCAGTCACCTTGTGCTTCTTGCGAGAAGTTGCTATCCAATTGTAATAATAATGATAATAATAATAATAAGGAATCAAGTAAATGTTAACTCTCTTTGACAAGTGCTTCATTAACTTTCACCTACCACACGGCTACAATTTCTTGTTGCCTAACTTCCTGAATACAGAATGTAAAATCTTTAAGGCAGTGAGAATTGTGATTTCTACTTTTATCTGATGCAAAAGTTGAGTACGTAATTAAATGTGTTGTGCTTTTTCCAAGTGTTCCAAGTTCCAATAAAGAAAAATGGTTAGGTATAATGAAAGTGTGCTAGTGCATGTTCTTCCATTTGTGTTGCATTTTAGTATACAGAGTTCGAAAATGATAAAAACTGTAGCAATATGAGAAACAACCAGAACACCTTCCTGCAATATTGAAACTGCCCTAAAGCCCTAAAGGGGTCGGCCAGCAGAAATCCATGAAACAGAGCTTTATGCTGATAGGACCATATTCAGAGACACACAGGCTCCAAGTGACACAGACATCTTGACAAACACTGTTGTTGAATATGTTAGGGAAAAATAATTCCCTTTGGTGGGGCGTCACTCCATCTCCCTGCTGGAGAAACTGTCCATGTTAATCCATCTGTTGAATGAAATAAGTTATTCTTTGAGCTATTTATTTACTCAGTGCTTTATTCAGTTCTGTCTTCACCCTTTTGCAGCCACCATATGGAAGTTTGTGCTGCTGGGAGTGTCCTTTATCACTCTGCTTTGTGGTTTTCTGGTGCTGGGAATTGGAACCGTGGCCAACAAGTATGACCTGAAGTTATACCAAAATCAACATATCGTATGTTTGAGTGTGCTGAGTGACATGCTTTGCTGTCTTAATTCCAACAGGAGCAGAAAGAAGATAGCGAAGTACAAGGCAGCGGTGTCTCTTCTTAAGAAAAGAGAAGGTGAGGAGTTGCTAGCTCTTTCACAGCACACGGACTCCATCACACCTCCGCCATCAGACCGGCAGGTACAAGAAAGGTCTTCTGCATCCAGCAGAGACAATAGCACTCTCAAAGCAGGAAACATTGCAGTCACATGGAAAGATGGTAATACCTCCTTACTGTACACGCCTCCTGCTGAGGAGGAAAAACAGGAGCATGAGCAGGATAAGGTGTCAGCCTTTCAACAGGAGGATCATTGACAGAGGGAAGAATTCATAGTGAATGACTTCAGCCTATGACAAAGTTTATGATGCTCCCCTTTGCACGACAGTGCACACAAATTACACAAATATGATTAACTAATCAATGCTCTCCTCCTGATCAGTATGGACAGAATGTTTTGGATCTTTACCACTTCTTTATGTTCGATGTAGGTTGACGATTGTAGTTTTAGTTATAGATCCACTTTTTTGTGACATCTGCCTCAAATGTTAATAAACAGTAAATAATTTTATCACAGGATTGTGTCTGATCATTTTCATGATGGGGTGTGGTAGTTAGCACTGATGCATCACAGCAAGAACTCACGGGTCAGCTGGGGCCTTTCTGTGATGAGTTGTCTACCTGTGCCATCTATCTATGAAATTATAGACAAACACAACACGGAGTGATACAAAACAGAAATATTTATTTCAACTGTACACTTGATAGAAAATGAAAGAATCTGCAGTCTCATAAAATAACATTTCCTGTAGACTTCCCGAAGAACATACCTACATAAAAATGTTGAAAACTGAATTTTCTACATTTCTGCATAAAAACCTTAGCGTATTCTCACACAAGTTCCAGTCAATGTAATGAGAGGTGTTGAGATGAAACAACACTGCATTCCAGCATCAGAACCTAATCCCGTCTATGAAACATAGGGGTGGGACAAGCAGCCTGAGCACACAAGTCGTACTACAAAAGAATGCTTAAAGAAAAACAAACTTAATGTTTTGGAACGAGCAAATCAAAGTCCTGACCTTAATCCAATAGAAATGTTGTGGAAGGACCTGAAGCAAGTGGTTCATGTGAGGAAACCCACCAATATCTCAGAACTGAAGTGGTTCTGTGCTGAGAAATGGGCTTCTGTAGACGACTGATCAGCAGTTACCAGAAATGTTTAGTTGCTGTTATTGCTGCAGAAAGTAGTCGCACCAGATACTGACAAGGGTTCACTTATTTTTCATCTCACAGATATGTACAAATGATCCATTCGAGTGGGTTCTCAGTGTCTACTGTCAGGACTTGTGTGAAAATCCAGTGAAGTTTAGAGTCATTTTTATGCAGTAATGTTATGTGTGTGATGCTCTACAAACCCTGTGATGACTTCTTAATATGTATGACGGGCTGCTATAACCTTAGCTCAAGTCAGCAGACAGCCATGTGTGATCGGTACAAGTGCAGCAAAGGCTCTCTGCTCGCAGAAGTGGACAGAGGAGACTCTGCGTTCACTTGCAGCAGTCAGTGAAACCTCAGAGGATGACATGAATGGAGATAGAAGCATGAGATTTAAGGTTTTGTCAGGATTGGATCTATACATGGGTATGTCTGATGAGGTTGGGAGACTGTCCAGAACTGGTTCAGGGTCAACATTTAATTTCAGACTTCGATGTCCCCTATTCTCCCTTCAGTTCTCTTATGACCAGTGAGAGGTGTTGTTCTTTAATTGACTTACAATGCAGCTGCTTCACTTAGAGTTAGATAAAGAACTACAGTCTGTCTGAACTGTCGGCTCGTTCACAATCTGTGTTGTTTACTGACAGAACATTCTAGGAACCTCACAGTGTTTGCATATCACAACATTTATATGGTAACTAATACAATAGACAAAACTACCAGCTACAAAAGTTGTGATGAACCATTTTAGTGGCTTATAAATGGAATCAGTGAGATCTGGTGATGTTTTCCATTTAACAATGTGCCTTTGATGGTCACTGCTCCTCTATTACTGGAAAGCAATCCTTGGATAACTTAATTTCTTGAGGGAACATTCAGCTCAGTTCACAAATATAACTATTAATTTTTTTATCTAAGAGAACACAGACGGCATGAGTTCAGTCAATATTAATGTGTTCCGTTACCTATCTGCAGTAATTCAGTGGTGTGTGTGTGTGTTAGTGTGTTAGTGTGTGCGTGTGTGTTTGTGTGTGCGTGTGTGTTGATGTGTTGTTAGGCCGCACGCATCATCAGCTCTTCAAGGGCCCGTTCCCTGTGGTTCTCATGAACAAGCAGCACTTCCTTGATGGCGTTCTGCTGGAAGCCCATCTCATTGAACTGACTCAGCAGGTGAAGGAACTCCTCCGCCTTAAAGGGAAAAAAAACAAACAAACAAACAAAAATAAATCATTTTACTACATTAGATGCTTTATCAGGAGAAAAGTGTCAAATTGTCTTTGAGAAGATTAAAGAATGGTGATGCTGCACGTCTCTGCATGTCTTACTTTTGTTTCGCAGTTTTGAAACATCTCCAGAGCTTCTTCTACCTGAGCCATGTCATAACCCAGCTGACACAGGTGGTCACACGCAACCAGGTAACTCACGATCTGCAGACACCAACACAGACACTGTTGTAGTTTAAAGTAAGTTCTTTTCTGATAAGATGATCAGCAATTTTACATCGTTGCATGTCTGTAGCTGATTGAGACAAAGAGCAATCAGATCGTGGCTGTAAAAAACAAATGATCTCTTTACAGGGTTATGGCTTTAATTCTACTTTACTTTCATAATAATCCACCTTCCTTTAAACGTTATTTCATTCTGTTTCTCAGGAATACGCTAAACTTTATAGTTGAGGATCTGAGGAGAACCTCAACTGTTCTTTCACTGAATCAGTTCAGTGAACACAGGGCGTACCATAATATACCTCTGTAAGGCAGTAGTTCTTATCATAGTGATTAAACAGCTGAATGATCAGTGTGTTTTGACCTGATCTATAGTCAATGGTTTTTACTGACAAGGAAGGAAAGACAGATAAGAGAGTGATCTGAAGACTTCTTATGCCATGACGCCAATTTACTTTCTCAGAATAAATGTTGTCAATGCACGTTCGAAAGCCTTCTCTTTGAACTATTTACCTTTACTTAAAAAAACGGAAGCGGAACTCAACAGGTGGGCGAACCTTCCTTTGTCTTTGATAGGTCGTATTAATTGTACTAAAATGAATATCCTGCCAAAGTTTCTCTTTCTGTTTCAAATGCTACCCATCGCCGTACCTAAATACTTTTTTAAACAGCTGAACTCAACGATATCTAGGTTTATATGGAAGACTAAAACCCCCAGAATTAAGTTAAGAGTCCTCCAGGGTACATATCAGGAAGGGGGATTGAAACTCCCCAACTTTGAAACTTATTACTGGGCAGCACAATGCCGGGCAATCTGGGTATGGAAAGCAAACTTACGGCAACCCCCCTCTTGGCTACAGATGGAACAGCACGATATAAATTCTATGTGTCTTGCCTCAATTCCGTATGTTCCCTCACTCAAGCAGCTTCACACGCTGACAATAAACCCATTCATAAAACAAACCTATAAAACATGGTCTGAATTACGTAAAAAGACCCACAGTGATCAACCCCTATATAACCTTACCCCCTTTCATACAAACCCCCTTTTGCCTAAAGTTCTAAGAGATGGTATTACCCAAATATGGTTCACAAAGGGCATCAAAACTTTTGGGGATTTGTACAAAGACGGGGCTTTAGGGTCATTTGAAGATCTTGCAGATAAATACAGCCTTGACCAGAGGCACTTCTTTAAATTCCTACAACTTAGGCATTACATTCGATCAGAACAGGGGGGCAGACTTTTACCTATTACAACACAGCCCCTGGATAGTATACTGAGTGGCAAGAAGGAACTCAAGGGATTTATATCTTACATGTACAACGGCATTAACAGTCTGTTGGACAAAGAAGTGCTCAAGGCTAGGGGGTAATGGGAGGGTGACCTCGGTCACAATTTTGAAGATGATGATTGGATCGAGTTATGTGAAAAGGCCCACCGCTTTTCCTATAATAGTAAACACATACTAACTCAATATAACTTGATACACAGGACTTATTACACCCCGGAAAGGCTGCATAATATGAGTCAGACAATCTCTCGATACTGTCCAAGGTGTAAATCTGAGGTTGGCTCTCTTATTCACATGTTCTGGTCTTGTTCACAACTGTCCAACTACTGGGAAAGAATACTTAAAACCATATCCAAGGTAACTAATATAAATATACCATCCGAACCAAGGTTAGCTCTCTTAGGGGACACTTCAATGCTACCTGTGGAGGGCAGCAAAGTCAGGTTTATAAGAATAGCTTTGACAATAGCCAATAAATGCATAGCTCTCAAATGGAAGAGCGAAGACGCACCTGTACCCTCTCTTTGGCTTAGTAAACTAACCTCTTGCATCCCCAGCGAAAAAATAATGTATAATCTAAAACAAAGACCAGACAAATTTGAAAGAGTATGGGGTAATTTGATTGAACATTTGAATACAGCAGATATAGATAATTAAAGAGTGACACCAAAATAAGACCTGGTTACTGGTGAACAAAAGGTAATTATGTATTATCATTTTCCATTCGTTACTTCACCTTTGGATTTTTATACACTTTGAATTAATTTCCATTTATATATAGTTGTATTTATTTATTTTTTTGTATTTTATTTTATTTATTCATTCGCCTTTGAAATTTTGATTGTCTTGCTGTACTTTAATGAGTATCTAAGTATGTATATACAGTATATATATATAATTTACCTTTTTTTTTTTTTGTGTGTGTGTGTATATGTACTTATAAATGTCTGTATGTGGTTGTTTTCATACATATCTTTATAAATATATGAACCAGTAAGGGAAAATGGGGGGAGGAAATGGGAGGGGGGCCAAGGGGAAAAAAAATAAGATGTTGAGTGTATAATTTGCTATGTTATACGTTAACATGACAAAATTCAATAAACACAATGTTCAAAAAAAAAAATAAATGAATAAATGTTGTCATGTTTCAGAAGCCTTTACTGAACCAACTGTATGGTAATTATCAGAAAAGCAAAGGATTTCAATATTCACTGTGAAGAAAGGGTTGATGAGCTACTTGAAGACATTCAAATGTGACATGGTAATAGTTGAGCTAAGGCCAATAGTGTGTCCTTCCTTTTTCTAATTTTTTTCCCATTAACCCTGCACTGTAGTTTGAGATTTATTCTGTGCACACTAGGCTACTGTATGTTGTGGGAGTGTAAAGCAGAGCTATCTCTGGGAGTCAAAGCTCTATTTTTACATTGGCTTACAATGGCTTAGCACAGTGTTTCTTCTCCCTTCAGGGTGTATGGTGTTTTTTGTAATATTTTCTAGGGTGCTGATTTTGTTTTGAAACTGTTTTCAACCAAAAATACCAAGGGTAACTGTGATTTGTTTTTTGACATCACAGTGGGAATAACTGCTAAAATGACCAAGCATGGGGCTTCCACCATGTAAGGGTACACTAACTGCTGAGCCAGCTTTTTCAGTTAATAATAGGTCCAGAAAAAAACAACCCAGTGTTTGTAATAGGATGCAGCTGACGAAACACAAACGTTGCCTACGTGTCTCCTAGAAATGTTTTGCTCTTAGTTGGATAAAACACTGACCTGGTCTGGACGCTGCCGACCTGTCCTCTGCAGGGCAGTGACGGCAGTATGGAGGGGGTAGCCCTGAGAAGTGATGGCCCCCAGCAGTTCTCTCTCCTCAGGGCTCAGAAGTGACAGGAGCTCTGCTGAAGAGTCGGAACCAGAGAAGGGAAGACCCTGTGGAGGCAAAGTGGCAGGAGGGTTTCTGCAGACATCAGGTTTGAGGCGCATCTAAAAAAGATTTTAAAAAACAAAACAAAAAAACAGCAGACTGTTGTGAGAACAAAGACAGATTCTAGCACTTTAGTGTGATAAAACACATTTGTTAATCCTGATGAACCTCTTATAAGCCGACTGAATTCAGGGAGTAGACTTTACAGAGTCCAAATCCTGACAGACATTTTGGAAATATAAACAGGACATAAATGCAAAAAGGTGTGAACTGATTTCTTCTTCCAAGACAACAAGATGACGGCACGGATGTAGGCCTCTGTACGGTGCTCTACAGTACTTTGGTGTATCTAAAAAAGCTAAAACAACTGGACTTGTTTCCCACCACTCATCCGTGTGACTTTTTGAGTTCTAAATGACAGGTAGTTTAGGGTTTTTTAAACATAATGGATGTAATTATAATTAAATGTGATGCAGACCTGGAACTCACATGACACAACATTCACCTGGAATTATAGAACGTTGTTCATATTAGCCTGGGTTGTATTCACTTTCTCACAGTCAGTGGTTCTCTGACAAACGGTTATTAGCCAGAAACTCTCCAGACGCAAGATGTTTGGGGACAGATGTTACTACTGTGTTGTAAGTAGTGTCTCCTTCCACTTGTTTCAAGAGGAATTTTCATATTTTATATAGATGGCTTCCTTTAGGCAGCCATCTACGATTTACT
The DNA here is from genome assembly GCF_963514085.1 of Chelon labrosus. Taxonomy (NCBI): domain Eukaryota; kingdom Metazoa; phylum Chordata; class Actinopteri; order Mugiliformes; family Mugilidae; genus Chelon; species Chelon labrosus. The sequence continues at coordinate 27,188,580 of NC_140339.1, read as the reverse complement.
TTGTTACAGACTGCTTAGCAACAGTCAGAACAATGAAAAAAGTGTCTGTCTTCATTGAATATGGATAATTTACAGAATGGTGGTCAGTTGTATCGTATTGAACGTGTGGGACAATACAGTTTGAAATATTTTGCAATTAAAACTACCTAAAAGCACAGACACAGTGAAATGTCTTTGATTTAATCAGCTTAAAGACTGCCTGGACGTCCTGCTAATTAAAATAGGATAATTAAAACTGCTCACACTCCACTCAGTATGTTTCTTCAAATGAACCTGGCTATCCCTTACCGTAGGTGATGTGTTGTGGTCGCTGATGCTGAGGAACCTGTCAACTGTATTGGCTCTGGAGGGGGAGGTCCGGGTGTTGAGAGATCTGAGTGAGGAAGGGCTCTGGGGCTTGGTGTCTGTGTTGGGATTCTGCTGTGTGGGTGTGTCCAGCACTGAGAGGGAACACTGACGCAGGTTCTTCCTGCGCTGGTGTGGCAGACTGCTGAGACAGGCTGGAGGGTTAAGAAAGTCAGGGACGAAGGCTCTCTGCACTCTCTTGTGACCATGCTGACATGAAGCGTCGGAGCGCTTCTCCTCCGGCAAAGCTTTCGCTGTCACACACATCTTGGCTTTCTGTGCAGCACTCTCCCCTTCATCCTCAGAGTCCGAGATGGCAAACTTGGTGCGCAAGACGGTGGGGTTGAGGCTGTGGGAGCGCTGTCGAGGGTTGGGCTCCCAGAAGTCTGAGCTGTGGCGGCTGGCCAGGCGGCTTTGCTGTGGGCTGCTGAACACCATCCAGTATGGCGGGCAAGATGGCTGCAGTAATGACGTAGAGGACGAAGGCTGAGGCCGGCTGGTGAAGCCACTCTGCAGCCCAGTTAGTACCCAGTTCTCTAGACTGAATACATACTGTCACATGGACAAACAGCATGTTAGTCACAAAAACAAATATTTCAAGATTAATTTGATAATAGGTGTGATAAATGTTTTTGTTGCATTGGAGGTCTGGCACACTGAATTTGAAGCCTGGCCCCGCTCTATGGAAAACAAGTTGAGGCAGCTGGTCATGCACATATGGTTGGTTCGAACCAACCTAGTCTTGCTCCCTGGGAGCTCCAGAGCAGTACAACACTGGATGACAGACAGTACAAAGGAAGCGTAGTCCTACACACCAGCGCATGGTTCACCACTGACTCACTGGACATACCCACTGATAAACCAGCTCTGGTAATTAGCAACTTTTGCGAAACGTGAAGTTAGATACTGACACTGAATCCTATTGAAAACTGCTGCCAAAGGATAAGCATAAATATGGTGAGAGTGTTATTCATGTTGCAGGTAATGACACCCTGTTAAGCTACAATAGAGCACTAAAAGAAATGTGAAATTGGTGTGTAGCTTCGCCAAAACCATGTCAGACCTCCAAGCTTTTTTTTGTTTTTTTTAATAAATTGAACTCTATGACCCTCAGGTGACGTGTACGACTATATCTCTGGTCGTCTTTTGTCCATCGCTGCATTAAGCCCACCCTAACAATTTTATTGGTCCAGCAGATCCTTGCTGGGGCATTATCAGTTCCTAAAGGTGTGGCTAGCTCCACACCAGCTTACCGCCACACAAAAAAAAAAAATAATAAATTGTGGGCAGGGAAAATTTGGACTGGATTCCAGGCCTGCAGAGTCCCAGAACTGTCTAACACTGAAAACTCTCCAAACTAAATAGAAGCTCTGTAGGTCATGTTTATCCCTGAGCAAGACTCAAGGACACTGGTGTGTGAATGTGTGTGTGCTTGTGTGGACTCGTGGTAGGTGTGTTATTGCAACTGTAAAGTGCTTTAAGTACCAGTAGTACCAAACAACCCTAATATAACAATACGAACAGTTATCAGAATGTGGTTTTTACAAGAGAAAGCAGCAGGTACACTATACATAGAATACTGTACTAACAGACAGAGAGGAAAACACTGACCTCTGTTTCTTGGAGTACAGTGAGGTAATCAGGTAGAGTCACTTTGATATCATCTTTGACTTCTTGTATGGAAGCAGCCTCTGGCATCTTCAGAGGGACACCATCCATACTGCACAGGGCACTGAGAGACACACATTTACTGGTAAAACATTTTAGATTAACATATTTACTACACAATAATGATGACATTCATGTTCACATCGCGCTTGAATAAACTGAGTGACATCATGTTCACTAATTCTTGCGCATCACAATAGTCCCATAAGAACTAGGATAAAAGCCATGCAATAATTTGAAACCAAAACAAAATAATAATAAAAAAAATGTCTTTAAAAGGCGTCATGTACGTGAAACACATATTGGGACCTATCTCAATGGGAAGGTGTATTTGGCCCCGTTGAAGTGCTCAGGTTAAAAAATGAGTAGGCTGCACTCATCAGGGTCCATGCAAATCATTCACATTGGTATTAGTGGAAGGTTCAGGGCCAACTGGAGAAAACTGGACGCCAATTATATAACCTTGTCACTGACACCAAAATGAGTAGAGGGTATGGCATGATGATGTATTCATTGCTAAAAATTAAGGCAAAGTCCGACATGCATGACTTAATCGTACCTCACATAAGGCTGGTTTTGTAGTTGACTCTAAGTCTTGGCTTTATTTAGTTGATGGTATCAACATTTGATGTAATTTACTGTGCTGTAAAATGGAGTAAGTCCTGCAGATCGGTTTAGTAATCATTGTTTTAATCATTATTAATTGGGGGCACAAATGACCTACTGTGAAAAAAGCAGCCTCATTGAAAGCATTCAGTATGTACTGTACATCTTTAATGTTGTATACTTTAGTTATAATGTCAGTAAGCTTTTATTAAAAACACACTTGAGTTCCAGTAATATATATAACTATGAGACTTTGTTAATGAGATGTTTAATGATATTGAAGCTCAAGTAGGAATTATCTCGGTAAACTGATGACAGATTTGAACTTTAACAGCTAAGATCTTGTCTGAAAGAAAATAGTTTTCCTTAAATAAATTAGTCGTTTTTTCGTGCCCCTGCTGCCTGCAGAATGCATTTTGCAATTCCTTGCTGTCTCAAATGCTCACAAATTATATGCCAACATGCCCTTGATAAAACAATTGGATCAAGTACACGCATAGAATCATAAGAACGCATAGAACATTCCTCCAGCACGTGTGCACGTCCACAAAGGATTCATGTCTCAGTAACAAAAGGGAAAATGAAAAAGGTTCTCAGTCATTTAAACATTTCTCTTTTTGTACTTATTTATATATTATTATTTATTTCCACACTTATTTCCTTCTTCGACGATTTTTTTCATTGCTGACGCACTCCTGTGAGAAAAGATGGACGACTAATGTCAAGCACAGATCAAAAATGTCTCTAGTCAATTTTAAATGTATTTATGAATTAGTTTATTTATTTTTTGCACTTTTTATGTATTATTTCTTCTTTTAAACCATAATGTGCCATTAGCTGTATAAATTTGCATTAAAAAAAAAAGTGGAATTTCTTTATGTACAGACACGTGTTGAGTAGTTTCGTAGTTCTGGAGCCTTACTTGCCAAATAACAAAACAAGGGGTTGGAATGTCTAATTGTAGTGTTTGCATTGCAATTCCCCTCAATAAAAAATGTAAAAATAAAAAAAATGAGAAAAGCAGCACCCTCTGCATCTCAGCTAAATACATGGATGAAAAAAAGAAGAAGGTGAATGAACAGAGAAATGAGAAAAGCAATTAAGGATTACCTTCCCTCTAATACTATCTGCTTTGAGCCATTGTCTAATTTGTGGAGTGTGTTACACAATGAAGAGTGAATCATGTGCAGGGAAAGGAACAGAGGAATGTATTAGGCAGCATGTTAGGCTCTCCATTGGACAAATGAGACGTCTTCTCCGGTCAGAGACACAGTGGAATCACTATGCAACTAACGATGTGAAATGAGACTTTTCTCAAGTTCAGATGAGGGAACAGATGGCTTCTGTTTACGCAGTAAGGTCATTTTGTTTAGTATTTGTCCCTGCTGTCCGGCCAAAGTTAATCAGACTGAAATACCAAAACACCAGGCAGACAGATGGTCTTGGATATCCAGGAGCACGGAGTAGATGCTCCCTAAGCTGATGGTGTTGTGTGGTGTGCACTTAGATGCTAATGCCACTGGACAAATATCATCAAAGGTACATGACTACATGATTAGTTTGCAAAATACGTTCATCATTATTGAGGAAATATCGACTCTACCCAGTAAAGCTTCAGATGTCTCATCTGAAATTCCCCATCTACCAGTTTAGAAGGAGACTAATGAACTGGCTAATATTTAGAATATTTTGCAGAAACATTATTTTTTGTAGATTATAATCGTGTTCTCTAAATAAATGTGTAGCACTCCCTTGTCTGTCAACCACATTTATGTATTTTTCTATTTAGATTAGAAGAATAAAAACTCCTACCTGTGTGTTGTTGGATTTCCAGTCAGACTCTATGTGTGCAGATAGGAGACTGAAGCACCACACTGTAGATCCAGCTATTGAACCTCCTGGAACTCTAATCCACTTACCTCCAGTAACTCTCATCAGCTGACTTACTGCCCACACAGTCAACACACACATCAACATGGAAAGTAAAAGCATCACACATTATTGCAGCAGTAAAGACAGCTGATTACAGCGTCATAAAGCCTCTGCTGGATTTTCATTGGATGCCTGTGTGCTGGTCTCAGTGGTTGTAGTTATGAACCCTGAGGGAACCATCACATTCCACTGAAGCTCCCTTAGCATTGCAGTGTCTCACATTGTTTTCAGTGGTTGTAAAAGATTAAAGATTGTACTCCAGATTGTGCACCAGACGTTGGGAGTCATTGAACTCAAGTCCTTAAAGCTGCTGTAATCAGTGTATTTATATTCATGGATCCAAGAGATTGTGATCTGAGCACGAGCTTTACACTTCACACAAGCTCTGCTGTGTTTTCTGGCATCAACAGGCAGTTGTTCAGATTTAAAATCTGTAAAACAGTATGGTGTACTACCTGTCTAGGCATAAATAGCATGCAGATACTGTTGGAGAACACAGTGGAGTGTAAAGACCAAAAAATGAATGGCTTTAATTCAAATGATGATTGTTTTGCTCCATGGTTACTGTATGTGGAAATAAAACCTTTTGCTGACAGTTTCTTTATACTTTATACTTATATACAGTATAAAGCTTTGTCATATGTTGGATGTGTTTATAACACACTGTGTCACAGAAAATGTTCATAAAACTAGTAATAATCATTCATTAGGACACCAAATTATTTTAATAAAAAGTAATTTTATTTTTCAAATTATAAATACATTTCAAAGTCAGTAGAAACAACAACAAAAAAAATCCATTATTCCATTCCACTAACCAGTTGTCATCTCAAGCTGGGCTTACACCAACTGGTCCTGCACTGTGTGTGCAGAGGAGGTTCTGACTGGCAGCTGTATGTATTTTGGGCTCCAACTGACAGACAGCACAGATGAGTCAAGGACCATCATGATCGGTTTCTGAAGTCTGCACGGCAGAAGCCCAGACCTGGTCCGACGGGGGGGCTGGCAGGATCCAGTTCTGAGGTATAAAGGAGCCATCGGGGTGATCTGCTGAAACCACGAACATGTCCCACTCTTTCCTGAAAGAAAGCAGTTGTATTCAGGAAGCTTCTCAATGAAGATAATAAATAGCTAATAAAAGCTGAAAACAGTGATGAATGCCCTGTGTGACTTCCAGACTGTCAGAAACTGGCAGCCAGAAAATGTTATCAGATGCTACTTTAATGCGCAATTTATAGTACTGCAGCATGTTGACTGCATAGCTACAACATGGCTCTGGACCCTATGCTGCAACCTACACCGTAACCTGACATGTATCTCACAATATGCCTGCGATGTATTTGAAACCTTTGATGTTTCTCCACAAACATAGAAATTTATCATTTTTAGGCTCTGTATTTGAACAAACTCCTACAGAATGTTTCTGATGTGCTTCAGTTCTGGTCAGCACAGATCGTCCACAAACTGGACGATTAAACATTATTAAAAGCTTTTGCACAAGCTATGCAACATGGCAATCATCTCCATTCAAAGTCTTTTGGAAATTGCCATTAAAACATTAGAAGCATCTGATAACATTGCAATCCCTGATAGGGGAAAGGGTTAAAATAAGGCACAGCCCAACTGAAGCGCAGCCAGGCAATGGCAAGGGTGTGACAGCCAGTTGAATGCTGCTTGCAGCTTTAATCTATATTTGGATTCCTTCTCTGTAATAGATCTTTCTGAGGCTTCCCTTAAGCAATATTATTACGAAACACTGCGTAATCTTCCGTTGCAATGCAGATGACATCCAGTTCTATTTATCCTTGAAGCCAGGTGAAACAAACCAGACATAAAGACGTGGATGACCTGTAACTTTCTACCCTCTTTGTATTTGGCCCTAAACACCTCAGAGATTCATTGTCTAATCATATAGTTTCTCTGTATAGTATTACCCTGGCCTCCAGTACCACTGTGAGAAACCTTGGGATTATTTATATTTACACAGGCCAAAAAAAAAAAAAAAGTCACCACCTGGATTTAACTAAGCAAATAGTTACGGGCCTCCTATTGGATAATTACTGCATGGGTGATTATCTTTCAGCTGTCAACAAGTTATTTAACCCCAACTGATGCAATGAGTAGCTTCTCATTTCTTAACAACCATGTTGAAAGACACATCCTGTGGTCGTGGAGAAGATGTTAGTCTGTTTGAGAAGAGTCAAATCATTGGCATGCATCAAGAAGAGAAAACAGGATCTAAGGAGATTGAAGAAACTGCTAAATTTGGGTTAAGAACTGTCCAACTCGTTATTAAAACTAGGATAGTGGGGAACCATCGTCTTTGAGAAAGAAATGTGGTCGGAAAAAAATCCTGATTGATAAACATGAAATCAAATTGAAGAAAAACAAGGGATTGGGACTGAACAGCTGTGTAGCCTTAAGAAAACCACTAATCACTTTCACTACTTGAAAGGTAAGCTCATTCGTTTGTGTGTTGAAATAAATAACTTGAATAAGATGAAGACCAACCTGATCTGTATCAAAGCATGCAGGGAATGTTCAGCATGGCTGTAGTACTGTCTGAATGGCTGCAAGACACTATCCCTGGGAAGCTCCTCTGTCGAACAAACAGAGAAACACATGTTCAGCTATGTTATAAAGCACACACGACTGTGATTTGATCATACCAGACAAACTTTTACCTCCAAACAGCATGGAGTGCACTCTGTGTTTCCTCTGCAGCTGTCTCTCTTTCTCCTTCTTCATTCGCCTCTCGTGCTCTCTCCTCCTCTCCTCCTCTTGCTCTCCTTCCAGCATTACCATCAGAGCTTTCTCCTCTGCCGAGTAAATCGCCATCCTCTTCTTTATCACATAGCCCATATGTTCCAGTCTGCTGCTGAATACCTGGTTGAACTGCTGCTCAGTGTCGATACCTGACGCATACACACATAAAGAGTTATAGAGTGTAGACACAATAGTATCACAAAAGATTTACGCCCCTTTACATTCAATTGAAGCTAGTTCTGTCTTATTTATATGGCGCAAAATCATAATTGTATCATATACAGTATGTAATAGTAATCTTAAGACACCTTGCATAATAAGGTCAAGACCTTCCAGTATTATTGGAAGAAGCTCAATTCCCCCTTAAGCAACACTTGATGACAGTGGGGAGGAAAATGTTTTTAACATTAGGAATCTCCAACAGAAACAGAAAAGGGACAAGCACCATCTGCCCCAACTTGCTCGGATGAGTGGATAGCAAAGAGAAAAGATGAGCACAGAGGATTGGCCTAGTCTCTTGTTTAAAATAAGAAAAGAGATTCTGTTGGAGGGTTAAGAGGGATTTTGCACGACAGTTCAGATTTAAAGTTATACTGGAAAACAGGCAAAAACAAGGAAAGAGCGGTGGCAAAATAAGGATTCATTAAACACATAACAAATCTCCTATGGCTTTGTGTGAATATTCTGTTAATGATCTTAAAATTATATGGTCTTATCATTTACTACTTAATATTAAAAGCAAGAATGTCTACCTATGTTACAAAGTTCACCTGCAATTGGATAAAAGGTTTCTTTAATTGTTTGCACACACCAGTGTCCAGTAAAAACTAGGAACACACAGAGCCAATTTCACTTTGCATTTAACACACAGAGCTCTTTACAAGATTTTCTGTATCACCTACAGTAAGCAAAATGTACCTCATGCAAAAGAAAAAAACCAAAAAAAACTTAATTTTGTGAAATATGAATTACTATTTTTAAGTCGACTCTTGTGTAGGCCCACACTAAGTTTTTATTTAATAATACTTTTTTTCTGCATCTTGATCCCAGAAAAAAGCTGTCGCATTCTGCTTCGGACAGAGATACTGTGTATGGCAATATAACAGTACATTGGATTAGATCATTTCTTCCCAACTGAAGAAGCACTTCTCTATAAGTAATGACATGCTTTCTTTCTAACCGACGCATGATCACAACTTGCTCCACAAGAATGACACGGCCATAGCTGCGCAGATTTCCTGAAACAACACAGTTGAATATTGTCATCTAAACTTGTTCACACTGACTTTATCAGACACCTGTGGTTTCCGTGAAATGCCTTGGTGGTACACCACCATCCGTGTTCCACTGAAACAGGACGTCTGGAGCTAAATAGATCACGAAATCTCACCTTTCCTGGATGCTGCTTCTTTCCGCAGCCTGCGCAGCTTCTCCAAAGATTTCAGGACATCTTCCATCCTCTTCACATCTGCCTGCTTCTTCCTCACCTCACACAGAACGGAGTCTGCTGCCAGCTTCAGCTCCCGCTCCTGATTCGCAAACACACACGTTACTAATGCCTTGTCTCATGATTATCCTTTGGTGGTGCAGAGCAGGTTGTCCATGAATGAGTGTTTAGTGGTTCAATCCCCCATACATGGACAACATGCTGAAGTGTCCTTAAGCAAGACACCCAACCCCAAAGTTGCTGCCAGATGTGGCATTGTTACTGTAAAAGCCTCTATAGTGTACCAGAGCTATATAAACACAGGACCAAGATCATATCTGAGTTTTAGCTCTATGCTGAAAGTTCACTGCAGCTATGGATCCTCTGTTGACAACAGTCCTTACCTTCTTCTTGTCCTCCACTTGCTGTATTTGCTTCATCATCCATTTATCTATAGCAGCCTCTTTCATAGAGCGGCGCTCCTTGGCATTCTCCTCCTCCATCCGCAGCTTTTTCCTGGCCCTCTCTCTCAGAGCTCTCCTCCGAGCAAAACGAGACGCATCAGCTTTCATCTGATCTAAACATTCGGGGTCACTGACGAGTTTCCCTTTCTCACATATCTCTTTCATCACATTTAAAGTCATGAAATAGGAGTCACTCCACACAGAGTCCTTGTGCAGGTTGTGTTTGAGAGTTTCACAGGACTCTTCCATCAGTGAGACTAGCTGAGATACCTGGTACAGTGCCTTTCTGAGTGCGGGGACTGAGCTGAGGCGTGGCTGCTGCCTCTGCTGGGTCTGTGGGCTCCTGGACTTTTTGCTTCTGTTCTGCAAAAAGCCTCTGAGCCACTGTGTGTCCCGCATCCTCTGCACGGCTCTCTCATCTCCCGGCTGTGTTGTAGTTAGCCGACTGCTGTCACGGCCCTGCTCACAGTCATACCGAGGGGTCTGAGGGCCAGCTCTGAACTGCTGAGAGAACGGCTGATACGCAGGGAGTCGGGGGCTACGGTATGCGTCCACCTGAGCGGGCGGCGCCATGCTCAAGGGCCCCGGCGGTGGGTAGAAAGGAGGCGGGGGGACGGAGAAGTCAAATCCATATGGAAGGGGGAAGCGAGGCCCTCCTGGACCCGCTGCTCCGGAAGACGATATGGGGGAATCGTGTCTGAATTCGTACGAGTAACCGTCGTGAGCCGGTGGAGGTTCCCACGGTGGTTGAGTGTGGTCCGGCTGCGGTGGTCCATGCAACCCGCTGCTTGTCGGCTGTCTGTTAGCGATATACGGCGTCTGCATACTACCACCATCGTAGACAGGGGGTTGTTGACTTTCTGGCTGAGCGTACTGATACATCCTGTCCATGTTGGCGGCATTAACTCGTTCAAATGTTGCTCTAAATACTTTCTTTCACATCTCAGCAGCAGCCATGTTTACACCGTCTTCTGGTCTTTCTTCTTCTTCTTTTGTTTTCCTCAAAGGCTCATAAGGGCTCCCCCTGTTGGCTGAGTGCAGTATAGGTCATAAACTCCTCAATCCTTGTTAATGGATAGATAATATAATGCTGATGCATGTTCAAATGTCCATTTTTCCAAGAGTGGGAAATAAATTTAAAAAAAAAGTGCAGTGTATAAGCAATTTCCCTTGTGTACCAATAAAGTTCATCTAAGTTTATCTAATCCAACATTTCTTCGTAAGGTCTATGTTCTCATGCCTCACAGCTTTTTTAGCCAAGAAAGCTAGTAGATAGTCCCTTTACTTAAATGCCATATAATGACTGATGATCCACCATATTTGATGTTTACAGGCACAGAGAAACTGTCAGATGTCACAGTGTTTGTTATTTTATAGAATAGATAGAGTTGAATGCCTTTATTGTCACTATACACATGTACAGTGAGATTAAAAGCCAACTCCAATAACAGTGCAAAAACAGTGTAAAAAATATACAATACAATATAAACATAGGTAATATACAGTAAAGATAAAAAAAAAGTAACATAAAGTAATAGTACAAAAAAAGGGAGGTAAGGTGCACAGTCTTTGAGTCCCAGAGCAGTTCTAATGGAGGATCTTTTGGCGAAATTTGGAAAATTATTTGGACATAGTTGGGTTTTATTTGTTGATGACAGAGCAATTTGGAGAAGAGGAAGAGATGTTCAAATGACCTTTGTTACGGTATGAATGGGCATGCGGAGGGCAGTAATACGCCCACTCTCCTAATCACCTGCCAAAGTTTCCAAAAAGAAGAACTTGAAGAGTTTAAAAATAGAAAGGACGACAAGTAAACATGACTAGTCATTTCACTCATCCCTCCGTAGTTATTCCCCACGCCACATATAGATTTCAAGATACAGCAAGAAGTAAGGTGTGAAGGTGGAGCACTTTTTATTCCAGAGAAAGAAATACACATGAAGAAATTTGTTTCTGATCATTTATCTGTTTATTCCACAGAACGTTTGGCAATAATATTAGCACTGCAGTGGGTTGAGAAGAATACTGAAAACACTGTGCAATACTTTACAATATATATGCCCATTCACACCGTAACAAAGGCCATTTATATGCAGGCTATAGTTCCCACTAATAGGTATTATTTGCCCACTATTTAGCATTTCTTTCCCACGAATAGGTATTTTGTGCCCACAAATTATTACTTCGCGGGGCTCCGTGTGTATACAAATACTATAATTATCAATCATGGCGATATTGGGGTCGCAAAATAAGCCAATAACTTATTGGCAATAAATTAATCTCCAAAGACGCTCAAACATAAAAGATTATTATAGGCTGGTTTATAATACGAATAGGTATTGTATACTTGGGTGACTACGGCAGACCAACACAGACTTAACAAATAGTGAAAAATGCGCGTGCGGAGCGGTGGGGGGCGGTGACAGAAGCTTTGCGGAAGTGTGTGAAACGCAGTCATATGACCAGGTAGCAGCCCGAGAAAATGCTATCCCGACATGGGTAAACTGCACCGGACACGGTGTCTAACATCCACAAGCAGCACAGCAACAGCGACCTGAACTCGTTTACGAACACGGTGGATATCTGTGGTGAGTGGGCTGTGAGCGGACGGAGCCTTGATGCGGTGGTCTAGTGTCCTTAACGTAGCGCTCCAACAGTTAGCCGTTTAGCTAACCCCTCGGAGGAACAGTTCGCTTCCCTCTTTGGGCCACATCTGATTGTAAGTGATTGCTGAGCTGTTTTTGTCCCTACATTAAGTGACGTTTCCTCTCTCGCTGTGTCCGCAGATGGAGGAAATTAAAGTGTCTCCTGATTATAACTGGTTCAGAAGCACAGTGCCTTTGAAGAGAGTAAGTACATCTTCCCATACACTTTGCCTTTCTGCTCTGCAAAAGACATTTCCAACAGCAGACATTTTGATTGTGACTTGATATTAATTTCATTAACGATAGTTCTGGCCCCGGTCAGACCTATGTCTGTCCTGGGGAATCTGTGACCAGCGTAGTACAGGTGTGAACAGACCCAGGACACTGATGTCCATGGTCCATGGCCCTTGATCAAGCGCCTAACCCGCAAATGGCAGCCCACTGCACCGAGTGTACATACTCGTGTGAAAAAATAATGTGTCCATGGATGCTTATAAAATTGCAGTTTTAATCCGAGGTTTGTTCAGATCAATAAATAATAAATTTAAGTGTGTGGTCAAGTCATGAAGCACACACAAAACCCACCCAGTTCATGATTCTGAAACGGCAGTAGAGATCCATTAGAGGAAACAGCTTTCGTAATATTGTACTGTGCCACAAATTGTGTCCGTTTGTTTTCATACAGAGAGCAAAAATAGATCAGATGTGGAGAGCTGGCTGAGGACACATGTGGAGACTTTTAATGGAGGTTTTAATGCTAAGTGTCAAAACGAGCACTAAAAGCTGGCAGCTTGTGATCAGATTGCCCAGGTCAGATGTTAATAACACAAGGTCTGAACGGGGCTTCAGTTAAGTACCCTAGTAATCGGTAACATTGCGGCATCATGCGCTGCAATCCAGACTAACCCCACAAACAACAATAGTACTGAAACTTCAACAAACAAGTGGAGACAGTTAAGTAGCTAACAATGGAATGAATGAAGACTACTTGCTCCGTCATACATGCCTGTGTCATAAAGCCTAGCATATGACAAGGAAAACCTCTCTTTTAAAAGCAAGGGGGGTGGGTGCACAGAGTTAATGACAAGGAATAACATAAAAACATGGACAGTTGGAAGAGAGGTGCTCAGCAGCGAAGGCCAACGGCATCAAAGCTAAGGGATGGTTCAGGGTCTCCTGACCTAGCCGTAACTATAAACTTAACAAAAAGCATTATGCATGTAAAGAAGGAAAATCCTAACCTTAAAAGTAGAGAGTGTAGTGTCCTCCCATCTGGGGGCTGGCGGGAGCATGCGACCCAGACCACCTCCAAATGTGGTCAGTGATTGGCTCTCTCAAATGCGATCTCAATGCGTCCTTGGGGTGTTCACACATGTCTTTTACCCTGGCCACTTACAATTAGATTGCCCTGATCGGATCTTAATGCAAGGTCTGAACAGGTCCTAAGTTTGACTGAGCACGCATTTCACTTGCTAATTACAAAACTAAAGGAAGAAAACCACCCAAACAAACTACAAATAAAGATGGCTGTAGTAAACCTAGGCAAAGCAGCACAAAAGAAGAAACCCATTCTCTGATGCTGTCCATGGGTTCAGGACCAGGTCACTGCCTGCCAAAAAAGATCTTGACAAATTAAAAATCTCCATTTTATTTATGATTATGCTAATTTTTTTTCAATTACATTTGAACCCTTGAGAGTAAGGAACTGTGTATAAAAATGGTTGTTATTCCTTAACCTTTCTCCTAATGGATTGCTTATGTATACCCTCAAAGCTGAGCATCTGCACTCTAACTCAGCACTGTATCTAAACACTTTACATGTCTTGTAACACAACTCCAGGGAAGTTTAACTAGAAGCAGCTCAGTTTGTTTCATGTCCATCATGCAGTGTTTAAAGAGCTTCTTATATGAGTCCTTAAGTCAAATAATTCCAAGCTGGGAAAAAATGGTGTTTAAATGGACATTCAGGTCCATGATCTGTGTTGCTCACATTGCTGTGTTTCTGTCTCCCTAGATCATTGTTGATGATGACGACAGCAAGGTGTGGTCGCTGTATGATGCAGGCCCAAAGAGCATCAGGTGCCCCATCATCTTCCTTCCTCCAGTCAGCGGGACAGCTGAGGTGTTTTTCCACCAGGTGCTGGCTCTGACAGGCTGGGGCTACAGAGTAATCTCGGTGAGCTCGCCAGTAACACAACATTGCAGCTTTAGCATGTTGCTAATTTCTCAGTGTGTTCTTTATGGCCATCAATGGGAGCTTCACAAAGAAAATCTTAAATATTCTTCACGTTTCTCTCCCAGATTTTACATCATGTTTCAGTGGAAATAAATACACAAAAATGTCTGAGAGAAAATCATCCCAATCACAGCACAAACCACAGACTGAATTATATCTCTCTCAAGATTGATAATAAAATATATGTAATAAAAAAAATCAGTGGTATTTTATTGTATGGACATATAATTGTATAATTAGTGTAAAATTATGTGTAAATCATTATGTTTGTGATTTTAACACATGTCCAGTCTTGCTTAACCATACTATTCTGGATATAGACATACTATTTGGATGCTGGGCAGGTGATCAGACATGTGACTGACATCTGGTGTAGGGTCTGTTCAAACTGACTCATTCACGCTGATTCACACTGATGTGATGTGTCAGCGGGTGTGCTTGTTTTCGCCAGAGTATCGCGAAGTAAATGTACAAGGAATAAATTGGTTATAAAGGACATTCTATATGTGTCGGATGAAAGGCCTTCATGAGCTTCCTCTATCTGGTCTTCTTGGGGAACAATGAAAATACCCAAAACAAAAATGCTAACCTCATTTGCCTGTGTTGTACAACTGCCACCTCTGACCCATATGCCTGTCTTCAGGAAGTGTGTTGTCTCTTATCAGGTCTCTCTTATCATTTTGGCCTGATATAATAAACATCTTATGATTTCACCATGGTTGTTTTCCTGGTTTGGTTTTCAGCTGCAGTATCCTGTGTACTGGGATCTCATGGACTTCTGTGATGGATTTCGGAAGCTCCTGGATCATCTCCAGCTGGACAAAGTAAGACTGTGTTTTTTTTTTCAAAGCCTACTAATTTCTTTAAAATAGTATTTATGACACTACTCTGTAGTTCAGTGGGTTGCCAGGATGCCAGCTTGGGGACTGTGTGTGTATATATACATATTAGGGGTGGGACTCGATTAAAAAAATCTAATTAATTAGAGGCTTTGTAATTAATTAATCTCGATTAATCACATTTTAATCGCATAACAATATTTATTTCAATTCAAAACAATAGAAAAATAAAGAAAATATCCCTGGCCAAAACTGACCCTAACCCTAACAGACCTAAAGTTAAAGTGCCATTTTAAGTACTTTAAGTAGTTTTTCAGAACAGTTTTGACTTTAAATGTTAAAAAAAAAAAATTAAAAAAGTCTGGGCTGCCGACACGTCTTGTCCGCACTCGAACAGCTCTGACGGTATCTGTACTCACTGCAACATGCTTTGCATTTAGATGGCACCGTAGGGTTGAAGTGCTTCGTTGGTATGCAAATTTTTTCCACAATTTGCACAATACCCCGCTTTTATCACGGCTTCCATCAGGTAGTTTTTTTTTTTTAAATAAAATTTGCCTTCCATCAGTCCTAGCAACGTGCTTTCATCCGATTCCTCAGTTTTGGTAGCTGTTAGCCAAGCTCTGACATGTGCATCAGTGTAATCGGTGTACCAGGAAATCATGCACTGACAAGTTCTGTTTGGAATACAAACTGAGATTAAATGCGTTAGTTTTTTTGTAATTAATTAATTGTAAGTAACGCGTTAAAGTCCCACCCCTAATGCATATATGTTATGTATGTATATACACTGATCAGCCACAACAATTAAAACCACTGACAGGAGAAGTGAATAGCATTTCTCATCTTGTGACAATACAATGTGGATGTTACTTAGACATGTACCACCCACCTAGACCAGACCAGGCACCCCCACCCCATAGCAATGACACTCCTTGATGGCAGCAGCCATCCCCAGCAGGATGCAGCCTGACACAGACACACACATAAAAACGCTTTAGGAACAACTAAAAAAAAAAAAACATGAAGAACAGCACAAGGTGTTGACCTGACCTCCAAATTCACTAGATCCCAAACTGATCAAGTATCTGTGGGATGATCCACAGAGGCCCCTCCCCTCAACCCATAGGACCCAAAGGCCCCCACTAACAACATCGTGTTGCCAGACACCACAGGACACCCTCAGAAGGTCCATGTCCATTCTCTGATGAGTCACAACTGATAACAATATTAGGAAGGTGGTCATAATGTTATACCTGATCGGTGTACATTTATATAACCGTGAATTGTCCAAAAATGTATTGACTTTGACACAGCAGCAGTTGTCATCATGAACAGTCTGGTACAGCACTGCTGCCTGCTCACCCATATAAACACTGATGATCCTGTGTCACTTAACCTTCAGGTCCATCTGTTTGGAGCCTCTCTAGGTGGATTCTTGGCTCAGAAGTTTGCAGAGTACACACACAAGTCTCCCAGAGTCCACTCTCTGATCCTGTGTAATTCATTCAGTGACACCTCCATCTTTAACCAGACTTGGACAGCTAACAGGTACTTTTCACGGTCATCTTGTACGTTCTACTCAGGCTTACAGTCATTATTCATCTTTTCTTTGCTGCTCCTCCTCAGTTTCTGGCTGATGCCAGCTTTCTTGCTGAAGAAGATTGTTCTTGGGAACTTTGCTAAAGGTCCTGTGGACCCTAAAATGGCAAATGCAATTGACTTCATGGTGGACAGGGTAAGTGGACATGTAATTCATATGTTTCATGTCTTTGGGACCTAACTGTGTAACCTGACCATAAACCCCAGCACACTCTGCTCCTACTTAATCACAGCAGAGAATATCAGGTTGACAAGAATCTGATACCAGAAACGGGTTACATTAGTTCTCATGTTATCTCTGGGGGGAGTCTACATAGTGAAAAAGACTTTGAGTGTTGTATTTGATTGATTTTAGATTTTGTTTCCTTCAGCCACTGCATGTTCTCAGAGCAAAGCTGGCTATTGATTGGTAACAATACAGTTTCTGTGTTCACATCGGCCTGTGAAAATAATGTTTCACTGTCAAAGTACAGTTAGCAAAATTATTTGCTGATAGGTCTTGGAGATTTAATTACAACTGACCCAGATGGCTTTCCAACTCCACAAATGTCCATCTTTGCTCAGCTCCTTCCCAGTGGTATTGTTCAGTCTGTGAGGTGAGGCCAGCACACTCTGATCTTTATTGTGTGTTAATAATGTTGCACTGGATTGGGCTGCTTTTACTTCATATAAGTTAACAAACCAACACAGAGGAAACTAAACTTGAATATTGAAGGTGTCACGGTCACCATTCTTCATCAACTGCTGTCTCCAGACAAACTGACTTACTGTCAGCTGCAGACAGGACCAGGCTCGTTGTTTCTGTGTCTCTCTATGCAAACCAAGCGATCATATCTGGACTTTATATGTTTAATGTCTCTGTGCTTAACTTTGAATGTTAACGTCTCCACTCCTTATTTCGTTTATGCTGTAGTTGGAGAGTCTGAACCAAAGTGAGTTGGCTTCGCGGCTCACACTCAACTGTCAGAACTCGTATGTGGAGCCACACAAAATAAAAGATGTCGCTGTAACCATTATAGATGTAAGTGTCAAACCAAACCACCAGGTATACCTTTAAGGTACAACTTTTTCTGTTTCTACTACAGTCAACAAAATGACATGTTTCCTGTTGATGTTCAGGTGTTTGATCAGAGCGCTCTGTCGCTGGAGGCCAAGGAGGACATGTATAAACTGTATCCTAATGCCAGAAGAGCTCATCTGAAAACTGGAGGAAACTTCCCTTACCTGTGCAGGAGTGCTGAGGTCAACCTCTACATACAGGTATGCTCTGCTATGTATAAGGACACATACTGATATGTTTTGTCTGATGACAAATGTTGCAACAATATTGAAACATTTAGTATCTGCTATGTTATGCAAGTTGTCCGCATCTTTTTACATCACATGTGAAGAGGTCAGCGGTTTCTGGCTTCCTGTTGTTCTTATTTTAAACACTAAAACTCACCTCACAGATCATTTCTTCCTCGGGCTGGGTGACAAAGACCTATATATGTTTAAACATAGATTTAAAACACTGACCAAAACAGGTATGAAATCAACCTTCCCACCTACCCTATAGGCTGAAATCCCTTATCATGAGGCTTTAAATTATGAGAAGACCAGAGCGCAACATTATCCTGTTGAATGAGCTCTGCCCATTTGCTAAAACTGCCCATACTTTGTTGATTGTCTTTTATTTGGTCAGTATAATATGTTTATGATGTTACTTGTCTATGTGCAGATTCACTTGCGACAGTTCCACGGGACAAGATACGCTGCCATAAGTCCTGACATGGTGAGCGCTGAGGAGCTGGAGGTGCAGGAGAGTCACAGGACAAGTAACGAGGAAATTTAAAGACAAACCCTGGGATGACGGTTTAGCTGCCAGCTGTTTCCTCTGAACATTTCCAACAGCTGCTGTCTCTCTCCTCCTGAACTCACAAGACATTAAGGAGGATTCACTGGATATTCTAAAAACTTTCTATGGAGCCCAACAGTCAATCAGGAAATCCACTGAGAATATTTTTGACAGAAGCAATATTTTGGTATTGACTTGTATACAAATGGTATTCCACTGCTTTGCTTTAAAAACATACACCTTGCCTTATGTGAAAAGAATTGTTGCACTTAAACTGCCCAAACTTAGTTCTTGTATATGTATTATATAAACTGTTCCAGCGATGAACCGAACACACTGGTTGTAGAGATGTATAGCTCAAACAATTTGTATAACTCACTGACATATTATTATACATTTTTCTATTTTCTTTTTTTCCCTCTTTTATTTCATGTTATGCGTTTGTGTATGTCAGCTGTAAAAGGTGCAGAACTGTGTGAAATTTTGCCTGAAGCTCAAGGAGAAAAAATGAAGAAAAAAAAAAATCTTCAGGTTGTTTATGAGTATATAATATAATGCAATTAAAATGTGAGTCAACGTGAGACTGCTTGTGTTCGACAACTGGAGTGATAAAATTAGGACAAGTCTGCCCTGGAGATCCAGCATCTTGTCCACAGCCCACCTCACGCCCAATAATTATTCCTGGTGCAGGGGGAGAAATGACCTACTCACCTCAGAAAAATAAATAAAAACTTTTCAAAACTGAACAGCACAGCACATGTAATTTGTATTAAAAGACAAGTTTTAATCTGCAGGAAATCTGCACCATTTCTAATTAACATTACACTTCAACATTTTTGGGGGACTTCTAGTTTCAGAACATAACAATCTGACTACTGAAAATTTCCCTCAACCATAAAACACATCACTTACACTAAAATCTCTGGAGGAATTTTGTGACAATCGTATATAAAACAAACTGTGGGCTTCAAATTATTAACACTGCTCTGTTTTCAACAATCCACTACCTTCAAGATAACATACGTAATCAAAGTCAAACCACCAAACTAATATATGTTTCTAAACTAGAATCAGTAGCCCCAAGAAATAAATTAAATAAAAGCATTTGTGCAAGATCAAAAGTGGGAATCAATTTGGTGAAAGTGCTGATAGAAAAAAAAAAAACACAAAGGCAGCCCATTACTGTACACATGACACATCCTGTGTTACCACTGCACAACTCTGTGACAAATATGAATTGGCAATATGACAGAAAATATTATTCAACTATTTTTAAAATATTACTGTGCAGAAATACTCAATTGTAACTTAAAAGCTGTGTTAATCAGTAGAAGAATGTGCCAAAATCACCCATGCAATTGCGTTTGAACTGGTTCCCCTGAATGGAGACAAAGATCGGGTGATCCATTAGATCTTCAACTGCTCGGCTACAGGACGTCTCCTTGTTTCTGCTCAGCTGTCGACTAAACTGCCACTTCTTGCCTCCGGAGGAGGCTGCTTCACTATCTGTGCTGTTATTAGGCTGAAGAGCGCCCAAGCTGCTGATGGTTGATGATGTGGAGATGACGTTAAGATCTGAACCTTCTTGCGGTTTGTCTCCAGCTGTGTTAGCAGTAGGATCTTCTGAGAATAGAAAGTTAGGTAAATATTGATATTTAATCAGCTTTTAACAACATTACTGGGACTCTACCTACCTTCAACTTTATCCTCTGGAATACCGTGTTGTTGTTCTCCATCGTTTGGTTTCACTAGAATCACCCCATAGCCTTCATTGTTATAGATCATATTGTTCTCCATGGTGATTGAAGGCATTACATCCAGCTCATCAGCAAAGTCCTACAAACGTGACATTTTAATAACACTGGTTTATCAAAAACCATCAGCAAAATGTAACATGTAGTTGTTAAGTTTCATTGATCATCCCATGTCTGAGTTACACATGAGGGACATCTTGACATCTCACCAGTGCTGGAAAAGCCTTAGAGCCGCTATCACAGCAAAGCAAAGGTTTTAGGCCACCTAAGCCTTGCTTGGAGCTTAACTAACTGATTTGTTTAATACGGCTTCATAGATAAATATATCTGGGTTCCACCTGCATAGCAATGGAAATGTATGCAGTGTTTCCTAATATTATTGCAGAAGGGAAGCCTGTACAATGTGAAAAGTATTGGTCCAAGCATAGCACCCTGTGGAACTCCATGACTAAACTATAAATTATGTGTAGGAATTATTGTTGACATGGACAAACTGGAATTCGTCAGATACAGTGCCGCCTCAATACATTTGCCCCCATCAGAATTTTCTACATTTCTGCATAAAAAATACCCCAAATATAAGCAGATTTTTACACAAGTCCTAAAAGTAGACTTTAAGACTCATCTCACCTTGATGAGTATCCCGTCCTTGCAGTGATGGATACCATTACCAACCAGACTGCAAACACTTCCAGGGTAAATCTCCAAACCTGCTCCCTGCACACAACACATCTTATCTTAATAAATTAAATAAAAAAAATTAAAGGAACACTTAAATCAGAGAATAGCATTAAGTCAATTCAACTTCTGGGGTACTGATATGGTCAGTTAAGTAGCAGAGGGGGTTGTTAATCATGAGTTTCTTTGGTGTATAAAATTAACAACAGGTGCATATGCACAGTCTCAAGGGCATGAAGGAGATCCAGGAGACTGGCAGTTACTCTAGGAGTGCTGGACAGTTCCATAGAAGGTCCTCAACCCATCAGCATGACCGGTATCTGCTCCTTTGTACAGGCCACTGGTGTGAATGTCTCTGCCCAAACAATCAAAAAAAGACTTCATGTGGATGGCCTAAGAGCACAGGGCCCACTAGACCGCCTCTCTCGATTCTGGAGAAGCCATGGAGACGTTATGCTGCCTGTAACATCGTTCAGCATGACAGATTTGGTAGTGGGTCAGTTATGGTCTGGGGAGGCACCCATTGTCAGACCCTGTGCTGGTGCAGTGGGTCCTGGGTTCCACCCGATGCACGACAATGCCCTGCCTCCTGTGGCGATAGTATGCAGGCAGTTCCTGGGGATGAAGGAATTAATACCATTGTCTGGCCCCCATGCTCGCATGACCTAAATCCAATCCAATAGAACACCTCTGGAACATCATGTATCATACATACTGTATGGGTCCATCTGACGCCACCAGGCTCCTCAGACTGTCTAGGAGCTCAGTGGCCTGGTCCAGATCTGGGAGCAGATACCCCAGGACAAGATTAGGAGCATGCCCCGACACTGTCAGACTGCATACAAGCATGTGGGGGCCATACAAAGTACTAAGCACTGTTCTGAGTTGCTGCAAAGAAATTTAGCTAAATGGACTAGCCTGCTACATCATTTTTTTGGGGTGTCTTTGAATTCAGCCCTCTGCGAGTTGACAATTTTCATCTCCAACGATGTGGCATCCTTTAGTTCCTAACACATTACCCAGTCCATATCAGTATAGATATCCAGCACGATTTTTGAGATCTGATGTGTTTTGAATATGTTCCTTTTATTTTTTTTGAGCAGTGCTGATCAAGAGCAGCAGATTGAAACTTCAGAAAAGATCCAGTGAAGAGGAGCCTCACACATGATTAGTTTCGTGCAGTGCCTACCTTGGAGCCGTACAGATCACACATGTTCATGGTGAGACGGGCAGATGTTCGAACAATAACTCCAGTGGTCGCACACTGCAGGACACAGTTCTCCATGTTCAGAGTCCCCTGACGCACACCTGGCAAACGGGTACATACACCAGGATGTAAACATATTTTTTCTACTTTATCACAAAGAATGAAGTTCCAACCCAAAAGTGGTAGTATTTTTTTTTATAAATGGCAGAAATGAGTCAGAGGCCGCAGAAATCTCTACCACAGGGACCATATGCATAGTGACAGTGAGTATTCAGTACCTTTCTTAGACCACTTAATAGTCACTAACCACAGCAGACCAGGAACAGTCCACATCAGCTGCACTTTTGGAGATGCTCTGACCAAGTTGTCTAGCCATCACAATTTGGCTATTACCAAAGTCACTCAGATTCTTCCACTTACCCATTTTTCTTACATTTTATACAGCATTTGTGGCAACCTTTGTGGCAACAGGGTTGTATATTAGTGACAGCTATTCAGTACTCACACAGAATGCCTTCTATAGTATCATGTTGGATGAACTTGATGTTGGACAGTCTGACATCAGCTCCCGTTGACTCCACAAACGAGTCACCTTTGTTCTTCTTCTCAATCACCACTTCATCAGGAAACCCAAAGCCTGGGCACACACACCGCACAGAAACCAAGAAATCAGTCAAACACAGCAGGTCTATAATCACACTAAAGTTGTGTGTTTGTACTTGCACTACTATCTTTGTTGGGCCAGGACAACACGTTGAATATTATATTTACAGTCACAATGGGTTCAATACAAAATATAACACCATGGTGCATTTTGTTCTTCTACCACCTTCAATAGTGATGGAATCTGGTATGAAGATGGAGTTGCTGACGCTGTAGTTTCCTGGAAGAACAATCACCACATCACCCTGATGGCACAAATCCACTGCTGATACTGGGTCTCTGTGGAACTAGACACATGACACAGCTTTTAGTCTCATAAAATATACTAAACCTATCAATATGTAATTCAGATAAGTAATTAAATTAATAATTACAATGAAATGACCGTATAAATGGCTAGTACAGATTGAAGGGTTTTAGAGTTGTACATAGCAGAAACTGGCAACATTAAAAAGACCAGCATATATACTCAAAACATAATAACGGTGAAATATCACCGTTAAACAAATCTAACTGAAGAGCAAAGTGAGCATGTTGGTTGCACACCAGAAACTGTCGCCCCTTCTTACTACATAAACACGTTATGGCAGAACAGACGGAATTTGTGAAGTGGGAGATTTGAAGCCTCTCCTTCACCGTGTGTTGCAGCATTTCATGACAGTGTATGTGACCTGTGCAGAAATTCAATGTTGCCAGATTAGCAAAGAAGACTTTTTAGTTGCCTGCAAGACCTGAGAGTAATCCCAGCTGTGGCGCTACAGCTGATTCATTTAGGGCTGTGTGTGTGTGGTACTGACCTGGATCTCAGTGTCACCAGAGGAACACAGTGGTATCAGTCTCGCACTGAGGAGGGACTGGAGCTGGACGGTGCTGCAGGAGGCTGTAACTACATGAACCACCTTCATACCCGTTGGTCTGAGCCCACGACTCTGTACAAACTGCTGTCTGACATTTCCTCGGTAGGCCAGCACGTACCTGGAAATAAGGAAGAGGGGTAAAAGTCAAGGTTGCAGATAGGGCTGCAAAAAAAATTGTTGATGTCATTGATGATAAATATGTTGATTTGCATAGAATACATTGACAGATCGCTATGTTGACTAAAAAAGCCCAGACTCAAACGTCTAAAGTGAGGAAATTCATTAAACAGAGACCCAGACGTTGTTAATACTTCTGTCCTGCAGAGAGCAGTGACATTACTAGCAGCTCAAATCTGCCAGAACCCAGAAGAAGAATACAAAGTGGAATCACATTTACTAAAATTTAAACTACTCCCAGCTGTAGATGAGTCGCTGAATATTTGGACTATTTCAGTAAATTTAGTCTGATTGTCAGTTGGGAGTCATTGTTGTGTCTTTATCAGTCGTTTTGGAGAAAAGACTCAAGAGCAGATGCTAACCACTCGCATAGCAGTGCTGCTTTCCAGCCCATTTAAATTTCAGCAGATTATTTCTGCACATATAGACCTATAAAACTTAATAACATTACGCTTTAACTAGGTGGAGCCCACCTTTAGTGTTGTATCACAGCATGAATCTTCTGGGTTCTAAGTTAACCTGCTGGTCAGCTGAGATCATGGTGACTGATTAAAAAAAATACTTGTTTTTGCAGCCCTAGCTGCAAAGGAAGCTGGATCTGAGAATCCAAGAGAGAATAGTGGTGATGGTGTAGACCATTTCTGAGGACACACTGAGAGATCATACCTCAACAGGGGGTTTTCAATGATGTGTAGCTTGCGCTTGAATGTCTCCAGCTGGTCATAGAGCTTCAGACCCTCCACCATGGATACGTTGTCCAGCTCAGAATCTGAGTCAGTGCTGAGGCCACTACGAAGCACAGAGAACTGCTGGAAGCACTGGGAGAAGTTCTGCAGTAAAGACTGGTACTCTGCCACAAGGCCTGAGGGGACTCTGTCCTCTAAAATGTCGTAGTAACTTTAAAAAAAAACAACAAGCATACAAAAAATACTCAGTGTTGTGGTTAACGTTTAAGATTTTTAAGTTTTAGACCGTTAGAGCCCAAGTGGACAGTACTTTAGGTCCGCATAATCATAGTAGTAACTGGGTGTACTCACAGCCTGAGACGAGGCTCCACACAACGAACAAAGTAGTCATAGTCATCATCTTCGTCTTCCTCATCCCACTGCCTCCAGATGTGCTTATAGAAAAACCTGAGAGGCAGAGGAAAGTGTGGAGCAGCTGGGCAGGAAATAGCACCAGACCGTCTAAATATAACGGCAAACAACAAGTGAACTCTATCAGTAGAGGCATACCTGAGGTGTTCGATGGCAAGGGCCGTCTGATCTAAGTCTCCAGACTCCTCGTAGATCACCTGTAGCTCCTGCAAAGGCACTTTGTGCTGAGTGGCCTCCAGCAGAGATTTCATGGTTTCTTCAGTAAATTCACAGTCTCTGGTGACACACTGCAGAGGCAGCACGAGCCTCACGCATGCCTTGAGATCCTTAAGGTCCACATTTTGCACCTGAAAACAGCAAAAGTGGAAATTACCAAGTGCTGCACACTGAAGACCAGCAAAACTCCATTTGTGCGATTACACAGATTCAGTTTTGTGCCTGCTCAGCAAGAGGCATAGCTAGCTCAAAAAGGTGAATTATATCTGTAAAGACGTGTCTAATGGTTGGTTCACCTCCACCAGAACATCAAAGACATCAGTAGACCACAGAGCCAACCAGTCACACGGCTTCAACACCTTTTCCAGGTAGTCTGTAATGAAACCCATCACCTCTGAGGGTTTACAGTCTCCTAAAAAAGGACAATCAATAAGTGAGATCAGGAATATTTTAACATTTCTGATTATTACTGTACTCAAGTCAGAATGTGGGACAGCGTGTGGCTGTGGTTACCGAGCATGTAGTCCTGGAACACCTTGAACCTTTCATAGAAGAGCAGGTGATTGGTGTGGAATGTGTCAGGAAGACTGGAACTCTCTCCTCCATGTCGCTCAAATCTCTGCAGCTGGGTCCCCGATTTAAAGTGGTCTGTGCCACTGTCATCATCATCGTCATCATCATCGGTGTCACTGTAATCCCCTTCCTCCTGAAACAGGACTGTTGGAGGAAATATCTGTTATTTATCTCAGTGGTGGTTTAAAGCAAGGTCATCATTTCTAACCTTTATTGAAACAACTTGTGTTAAATTAGTTTTTTCAGACATTACAGCTTCATGATTATTTATATAAACTAAGTGGTGATTCTCAAGAAGCCAAAGTATGTGGCCCTGGAGGCTGGTTGCAGTACAGGACATCAGATCCCTACAATACAGTACATGTCAAATCAATTTTTCTTCAAGGATGGATTCTGTCGTTTTGAGTAGTTAATGTAAGTTTCGGTGTATGTGTCTGGTAAGTTTCGTTTTAGTTAGTTAACACTATAAAAACTGGACTGACACCATGATCATTGACAGTTGCCATTGACAACCGCTCCGTGCAGGGGGCGGATCATCGATAATGTGGCTGTCTATGGTGGCTCCACTAGCGGACAGTACTGCGCAGACTCTGGCTACAAACTCGGAAGATGGCGCCGGTCGTACCCCCGGGACATTAGCTTCAGTGTGGCCATTTTTCCACAGTCTATGGTACAAACAAGTAAAGCAAGTACTACCGGTAAATAAGAAAGCAGCAAGACAGTGTCACGGTGGACTGCACCACGATGTCAGAGCACAAACCACAAACCACCATATTAGGAGTTGGACTAGTTGATCCTGTAAAGAATCAAACACTGTCAAATTTCCAGGATTCACCGAAATGGAGATTCGATCGTAAAAACCGAGCACCGAGCAGCAGACAAGGAGTTATTTAGAACAAGTGGCAAATGGAGAGCGTTTGCTTCCACTGCCTGTAACAAGATGAATGTTTTAGCACAGACTACAAGGGACCGACACACACATCACATTAACGTTACATTAGCCGATAGAGCCAACCAGATCAAATCAAATACACGAGTACTAACGTAAATTACTGCTGGGTTGAGAATTTAACAACTACAGGAAGAAAAATCCGTCTACAGACCTTGTGTTATATCCGACGCCCGACGTCCTACTTCAGAAACGCCGTTTTCCACGCTGAGTTCAACTTCTTTAACAGCAGAGTATGGTTCAACCACTACGAAGTCCGACATGTTTTTTCCAGGGCACGCGTTTTCCTGTGATTCCTGCTCCATGGAGAACAATTTCGACTTTCTTTTAACGGACTAAAAGCTAGAAGCGCTACAGGTTTATGTCTGACAAAAACAACTCGGTCAATTACACAAACCTACTTTCAAAAATATCCCGGTCTGCATAGCCACAGCCAATCAGAAAGGACAGTTTCGGGCTGCCCCGCCCCCTGGCGTCGGGCGGCCCATAGGCGGCCAGGCTGAGATCTCCCCACGCATGCGCAGTCAAACGCGCCAGCTGAGTGAGTGTGCTGGACCAAGAACACCAGTGCAAGTCATTAGAGTGAGGTAAGTGACCATACATGTATTCAACTGTATTGTGTATTGACACACACAACACATGCCAGCAGATGATTTTGACTTGGTCACGGTATGTAATTAATCATCTGTATATCTCACTCCATTAAATTAAAACGATGAAAAACATAGGTCTATAACTTTATCTGTTGTCATGATGGTGAATCGTAGCAGTGGATCACTAAGAGCAGAATTCATTATGGGTATTATGGGTGCAGATCCCGGGGGTTTCTTTGCTGCAAGCTTCAGCATTCCGTTGCACAAATATTCACATTTCTCCAGCAGGTGGCAGCACGACCTCAAATAACTACACTGTTAGAAATTGCTGTTCATTTACAGCAGAATTCCAGCAGTATTAACCTGTTATTTTTGAATACATCACTCTACTGTTAATACAAACAAAAAACTGTGAAATTTTGGTGATTTACTGGTCTTTTAACAGAACTATACTGTTTTAATAAAAATACAGCATTTCACCGCTTATCATTCACCCAAACCTTCTAAATCATGGTATCATGATGTATTTTTTGCATTCTGGGAAATTTAACCCGAACTACACATGGGAAGCTGGATCTGTTCGGGTGGAACAGTGGGGAGGTGGTTAGCACTGATGCCTCACAGCGAGAAGGTCCCGGGTTCGAATCCATGGGCCGACTGCGCTTTCTGTGTGGAGTTTGCATGTTCTCCCTGTGTCTGCGTGGGTTCTCTCCGGGTACTCCAGCTTCCTCCCACCGTCCAAAGACATGCTGGTTAGGTTCATTGGTGATTCTAAATTGGCCGTAGGTGTGCGTGTGAGTGTGAATGGTTGTCTGTCTTTCTGTGTTGGCCCTGCGATGGACTGGCGACCTGTCCAGGGTGTACCCCGCCTCTCACCCGATGACAGCTGGGATAGGCTCCAGCAGACCCCCGCGACCCTTAACAGGAATAAGCGGTACAGAAAATGAATGAATGATCCATAATTCTAAATACTTATGAAATGAAACAGTAAACTCCACTCCCTATAAAACAGACTGATTGCACTTCAGAGCGGTAATACACAATCTCAGAATGTCACCCAGAAAATATCAGGGATGGTGTATCTTCTGCAGCAATGCAGTAGCTGTACCTAACTACAGTTAATCTCACAGCCACTTTTACGTTCACTTGCAAACAAAACACTGAGATATTTGAACAGCTCCTCCTGGGATAGACTTTGCCTTGTCACCTGTCGGTATGCCATCCGTTTGCTGATCTGCATTCAAACCATGTCACTTTCAGCTTCAAAGCATTTAAGTGTAAACCCTCTGATTGTGCCTGAAGGACAGAATCTTACTTAAAAAGTGTGTGTCACTTTCCAATCCTCATGCCGGACGCCTTCCTTAGTGCAGACACACCATGAAATTCTGGCCGTGAAAATCAGCCTTGGCAGACTTGAATACACTGAATAGGTCTGACTTCATGCCGACCATATTTAGGGACCAAACTGTCACCAAACTGTCATCAAAATGACACAATGTGTCACTGGAAAGGCAGGATGAGCAGCTCAAAGTAAATTCAATGATGACTTACAAAAATATGGATCAAAAGGCTTTGTAAAGGCTTACAAAGGGTAAGCAGATTAAATCCAAGAACACAAATTCAACAAGAGGTTAAATTCAAACTAAAGACAAACAGGGTATTAAATAGCAAGTTACACAGAATCAGGTAAAACAGACAGGAAAAACTGGAAAACAAGCGGATTAGTCATCACGACCAGTGTCAAGGGGAAAGACAATATGCACTGAGGCTAACAAGGCACGAGCAGACGAAAGACACAGAATCCCTCAAGAAACCAATCAGTTATGTTATTTATATAGTGTCAAACAAGACACTCTCAAGACACTTCACAGCACCCTAAACCAAAGAAGCCTACACATTAGCTTAATAGTCCAATGGATATTTGGAAATGTATTATTTATGTTTTACCTATTACTACATAAGTTGAAACAGACACTAGTGAATTTATTTTTCAAAATATTTAATAAATTATAATAAATGTGTAATTTTCATTTAATTCTATTCATTCTTCATTCACTGATTTACACCTATGTGTGTGACCATTCATTCATTCATCTTCTGTAACCGCTTATTCCTGTGAAAGGTCGCGGGGTCTGCTGGAGCCTATCCCAGCTGTCATCGGGCGAGAGGCGGGGTACACCCTGGACAGGTCGCCAGTCTATCGCAGGGCTAACACAGAGAGACAGATAACCACTCACACTCACATGCACACCATGCATACGGCCAATTTAGAATCACCAGTGAACAAGTACCCGGAGAGATCCCAAGCAGACACAGGGAGAACATGCAAACTCGACGCAGAAAGGCCCAGTCGGATTCGAACCCGGGACCTTCTCCCTTGTGACCATTCAATATATATCAATCAGCAATATATGCTGAGCATTCTAAAGACAGGTAAAGTAACTAAATACAATGCTAATCAAATCTATACTGGCAGGAAAGCGTGTATTTCACCATGTCAGCAAACAGTTACTCATTAAATGTACTTATGGTGAACACAAAATAACAGGCAGTCAGATCTCAGACTAGCTGGACATCACTGTGAATTCACCATCTAAAGTCAATATTTTATTATTTATTATTTATTGATTAGATTAGATTAGATTAGATGTACTTTTATATCAGATTGCAGAAGTTTAGTGTAATTTAACTGCAGTTCTGTTTTCTGAAAGTCTACAGAAAAGTCTATTTTATGAGATTGCAGATGTTTCATTCTTCACTGTACATCAAGTGTACAATTGTATCACTACTGTTTTACAAATACTCCATGGTGTGCAGATATAAAGTGTTACCCACGTTTAAACTGTAATTCTAATTTTCACATGGCTTTAGCTGAGCCGAGTGCACATGGGTATTTATGCTTCTAATACTGATGGAAGTCCACACTGTGGAACATTACTATCGTGAATTTAACTGCTTAGAAATATCTTTAGACTTATGGCGAGAGGATCTCTGTTTTTGTACCTCTTTTCCTCTTTGCTCTGATAGCCACCTGTAATGCCTCCTCCACATCTGCTGCACACAACAGGAACTGCAAGTACCATTTTGACTACTTTGAATTTTGACAGCTGATATTAATTTGACTAACAAAATGTATTTAAAGACTTATCTGTTTCACATTTCATCTTACAGATGTGACATAATAGTGGTGTTACTTACTGTAATTTGTCATTACTGTGAGTATTTATTATACTGCCATTTTCCTCCATAGTGACATTGTGGATCATTGGTGACAGCTTTGTCCGGCGTGGTTCCCAGAGAGCTGCAGAGACTTTCAGAAGTAACCTCTGCATGCTGGAGGTTTGTGTCTGTTGTGTGGCTGGTGTGGAGTGCAGTGGCAAGGCTTTCTTGTCCACTCCTTTCAAGGAAGAGCAACACTGAATGTCCTCATCATCCACTGTATGGTAGCGACATCGGGGAGTTCAGCAACGTCAAGTTGGTCATGATGAAGGACATGCTCCAGCTTCACCTCCAGTACCTTGGCGTGATCATATAGATTTGTTTTTGACAGAAAAGGGACCTGGTGACGACTAGTGCTAATCCAGCCAAAACTGATATGGTCAATAAATTTCTCAATGGTGCTATGGCTACAGTGGACCGTCACATTAGACATGCCAGACCTGGGCTATTTTTAGGAGACAGGGATGTAGTTAATTTGATGATGTTTGTAAGTACATTGGTCATGTGCCTTAACGGTCACTGCTTTTTGTCAGACTTAAACAAAGCTCTGACTGTTGTGTTTATTAATGTGGTTAAAGAACATAACACTTCCCACCTCTGCTCTTCCTCATTCCTATAATCTGACCCTCCATCCTCTTTGCCCTTTAGCACCCCATGTAGCTCTCTGGGCCTATGCTGGGCATAATAACCTTAATGGCATGTATATTTTCACATTTTATAGATTTAAATTTAGTCCATCCTTTTGTATTTAAAGTCCTTTTATTGACACTATTTTCTTTGGTTTATTTTATGACAAGTTACAGTTACACATTTCAATTAATTCTATTTACAGTATATTTGCACTCGATTTGCCGTCTGCAGAACGTCAATGTTAGATTTCACACTAAAAATGTCTCTTTCAATTTAAAGTACAAACAAATCATACAATACTGATAAAACATGTAATGAATGCTCAACTCTTTTGACAAGGGAATACAAGTCTAGTTTAAGTATCAAGTTAAAACACTCCCACAATGTTTCTGTCTTCTCATTGTTCTCAGGACACTGTCTCAAATTGTGGAGACAAATACTAAAAGAAACATAATCATCTTAATATGTTCAATGTTTATATCACCAGTCTGCTAAGACAGGATGAATGACAGCTTTTAAGAATGTGCTATTACCAAGGGGAGGTGGCTCAGTAGGTAGAGTGGGTTGTCCACAAACCGGAGGGTTAGCGGTTTGATCATGCCACATGCCGAAGTGTCCTTGAGTAAGACACTGAACCCTGAGTTGCTCTGAGTTAGTCGGGATTTTAATAAAATCTTTTCCTCTATACAAGCAGTAATTTAACAAATTAAAGTCACATCTTGCATTCAGGAAGACATCAATACTTAAGGTAACACATTTTTGACACAAATCAATAATGAAGTCCTGTTAGGAGTCCTGCTCTTTGTCTCATGTTGAGTTGGTCCACTGGTGCAGCTCATCTGGATCATCTGGAGGACAAGTATGTAAAGTAATGTAGATATAACATCAGTCACTTTACTGTTCAACCGCTCATCATTTGCTTAAGGAAACAACATAGTCTCTGTGTTATATTGTCTATTCTTGTTTAGTTATATTAACACACAGCTAACATTAATAAGTTCTGTAAGTGCACAACAAGACAAGATGACAAAAGACTTTATGGCATAAGCTTAATTTTCACTTAAGTCACTAACAAATCATCATTGGTAAGTATAACAAACTCAAGTGGTATTAGGTGCACATTTTGGAGGCTGCTGTTTTGATGCTATTGTGGTGAACTTCTGTGTAGCATAATAAGATGTCTGACGGTTCTCAGTCATCCAGGTCATGGTACATCCAAAAATGCTGAAGAAGTTCAACTGGACTGGAAAATTTCTTGAAGACGTTTCTCCACTCATCCAAGTAGCTACTTGGGGGGAAGTTAAACAGGGACATCTGTTGGTGTTACTCATCAGAAACTTAATGACTAGTGTCTGTTAACGGCCAGATACCTACCTGTCCTTCTCCGATGAATGGTACTCTAATGACCCATCGTCGGACAGAGGCTCCAGTCTCAAGGTGTGAACTGGGTGAAACTTCTTGTTAGTTCCCTTTTGAACAGTTTCTCCTGAAATGCAAGTGTGTATCAACCTCCAGTTTGTATTTGATCACAATCTGTCAGTTTCTGGAAGGAACTAATCTTAAATGATTTATTAGAAGTGTTCATTTTTGGGTTCCTTGACTGTTTACATTAGAATATAACAACCGACTCCAGCTCCGGCAACAGCTCTTTCTTTCAGCATCTGGACTAATGTTATCTCTGGAAACATGCAGTGTTAGATTAATATTTTACTGCACATACACACACCTCGCCACTTTCTAGCACACCTAACATTACCATTACACTATGGTTGCTTACACTATGTTAAAAAAAAAGTATTATGACCCTAAATTCTAACTTTTCTATATTATGTTTTGACTTTGGTGGATGCAGGTTTGATAAGAAATTTCCCATTAACACAACCAGAGTCTAGTTTGAAGGCTAGGCTTATTCCTTAGCTGGCTAATTAGCTACCAGACCTGCCATTTTCACATTGTGTGTCACTGTGTGGTACGCAAACTGCCCAGATGCAGACAGAGAGGATTTGCAACGGTTAGTGAAGTATGCACAGGGCATCACCAGCTGCAGCTTTCCTGCAGTCGAACAGTACATCAAGGAAAAGGGCAGGACTCTTCCCGCCGCACTCATGAACTGTTTACCCCCCACCTCAGAACAAAGGCTGCCCCAGCTTCAGGTCCTGAACCAATAGTGTATTTTCTTTCCAGAAGCTGTAAGACTCACAAACACTACCACCCAATAACTATGTTCCAGGTGCAAGAACCTTCTTATGTGGAATATCTGTATATCCCACACATATTTATCAATACACACCTTATACGCCTATTGCATTGCTTTTATTTATTTTACTTTATTTATGTGGTTAGGCGTATTATTTATACTCTTCTTTTCTATTGTGCTGTGACTGGACCAGTAGTTATTTCCATTCCCTTCCGTGTACCTCATGTCTTGGAATGACAATAAAAACCTTGAAACCTTGAAACCAAAACCATAAACACCACGGAGAGGCTATTGTTGATTCTTGACGAGCCCATCCCTCTCCTTTCACGCGGCCACGCCCTTACTTATGCCGAACTTTAAGCCTTCATAAAAAAAAAAAAATAATAATAATAATAATAATAATAAACGAATGAGTTATAAAACAACTCATCCTCCGAACAGTTGTCATGAATAGAGAAATTAACTAGTTGCAGGCTGTAAACATGTTGTGTTGGGCATTTAACATGGAGGTCTATGCAGATTGATTTCTTTTTGGAGCCAGGGTCAAACGGTAAATGAATGAATGAACTGCAATTTTCCCAGATCCGGACATGTCCACTTGTAGCCTATTTAGTGTGCTGGTGTTCCAGTTCCAAAAAATTCTCCCCCATGATCTATACTCCAGAATCATGTTTACTTGTGACTTGGCCTGTAAGACTATTTAATTAAAAACGTTTTATTATTATTATTTTTTTTTGTTTACCCTTTGGACTGGATTCCAATACTCACATTACCTACCCTTACCACAGGACGTGAAGGCAACATGACACTGTCCCCGCGAAAGGTGACGTCAGCGGCTCCAGGTAAAACGACACACCTTTACTTCCACACACAGACACACACACGCACACGGAGAGGGGCTAGCTTACGGAAGAGAAGCAGGGACAGCTGATAGAAAGTGTGTTTTTGTGTTTTTGCCTTTTGGTTTTTGGTCACTGGCCGATGATGGAGAAACTTTAATGAGCCGGACGCAGAAGTTCACATCTACTCTGCATTACCTCCAACATGTTCTTCAAGGCTGTCGAGGTAAACAAATGTTTTTCTTAAACGTATTAACATTGCCGTGTTAGTAAAAATGTCTCCCACTGGACCACCCAACGCAAATTGAGGTAAAGACTACTATTACGTTACATTATAATTAAGAAGGATATGTCAATTTACTTTATATTACAAACTGTTCTTAGTTGGAGACCCAGTGTTATTGTACAATACAGCACAAAGAAAACACATGTAAACATATCTGTCTTCAGCCAAAGCACAATTTTCAAAATTCTGGTTGTGTGGAGACAACACATATATATCAACACAAACACACAGACTTATCAACCGCAATTTATTATCAAAACATTAACAACATCATCTCAGTAATCTCCTTTGCATTACACCTGAGCCTTGCACAGAATCACACACACACTGTGCGCATATTAGAAATTTTCATTTCTTATATTTATGTATTAATATTATATATTAAGTATTTAGTTAACATTCACAGAATGTTTCAAAAAGCTCTCATTACAAATGAACACAAGGTCTTCTGGTCGTCAGCTTTGTCCAGAGTCAGTGCCTTTTCATCAGGAGGAGGAACAGCTTTTCTCACAGAGGTGTTGTTCAGTGCCAGGAACTTTCTGAGAATTTCATTCATTAAGAAAAACTGGACTGTCATAACATGGTAATGTTGGATCCGCCTTGTAGCCTGCCATGTGTTCATGCGTTTGGTGCTCGTGGGTTCCCGAAAGAACTTCTGGGTTTCTTGCCACAGTCCAGCCTGGCTCTTGCTGTACACCTCAGCTCTTCCTATAAAGTCACTGTTTGAATGAATTGTTAGTTTTTGTTTAGTCTTCTGGGAACCCATTATTTCAGAATGATACACGTAAAGTGACACACTTAGTTTGTTATGCATTAGGCTGCTTCTTCCATCAGTGGAGGAAGAGCATATCCAGAGGTCCTGGCAGAGAGGACTGGTATGAATACATTTTGCCTGCTCATTAAACTTTTTATCTGTTGATAAAAGCATGAGATTAATTGCTCAAACTGAATATTTGCAAAAATGCAACTGAACAGCTGCAGTTACAAATGACAGTTATGAGATAACACAAAATATAACAAATATATAGAATTTAGCTGAAATACTTGTTATGAATTTAATATTCTGTTCATTAGAGAATGACTCCTGTCTGGATCTCAATATAGATTGCTTATTGTGTGATCGTTTTCTAATGCATTACAAATATATGTAAACAAAGATTATCAAGTTGAGTATTTTAGTGCTACCCTTATATATGTGCATGTGTGTACAGGAAAACACAGAGCTGCCGGAACTACGGAGGGACAGCTGCTCTGAACGTTTACTTCCTTCAGTGGTAAGAATTCACCTTTGGTCTCTCTCCTCCCACCTGATCTTTTCCTTAGGTCCTTGTATTGTGAGATAGCAGTAGACAGAACCTTGTCAGTAACATGCAAACAAAGAATATGTCTGCTCGTATGAAAGGACTATTTTTCCAAAATACAAATTAACAGTTCAAGATAACACTTGAAAACTGTTCACGTCCAGTG
Source organism: Chelon labrosus (assembly GCF_963514085.1). Classification (NCBI taxonomy): domain Eukaryota; kingdom Metazoa; phylum Chordata; class Actinopteri; order Mugiliformes; family Mugilidae; genus Chelon; species Chelon labrosus. The sequence goes on along the minus strand of NC_140339.1, from coordinate 27,152,812 downwards.
TCTCATTTGCTTATCTTGAGCGCATTTGGAAATGTTACTGGACCTCAGTATTTCCTTTTAAGTCCACTTCTGTCTTATAATGTATACTTTAGATATTGGTGGACCCAGAATAACTTTAGATACACTTATGTCTTAATTTCCTGGTACTTTCCCTAACCTATCCCAGACCTCAACTGTAACATTAACATAACCTTTTCATTAACCAGTGACCTGCAAATCAGTGATTTTACGATTGGGGACTCCACTTTTGTCCCCATCTCCATCTGCCGTCCATCAGTAGATGTGATGTAAATGAACTGCATGGCCTGGAATACAGACTGCCTCACTGACAGGCATATATATAGTATGTCAGACTGCAAGGCTATCTAACAGACTGATTAACTTGAGGGAAAATGAAAGCTATCATGGACAACCCTCCTCATTCTCATGTCAGGCTGAGGCAGCTCAGGAGCATTTTAAGCCACAGACCACACAGCCACAAGCTGCACAACCTTTAGAATGCTCTTTCTTGCCAACATCCATCATGCTGCACAATGCTACATCACCCAGTACCTCTAGGCTCACCTGAAACTGATCTGATAAAAGATGAAGCTTACTGCCATCTGCCTCATCAATCTATCTGTTTTTTTTACACTTATCCAGACTAAGCAGGATTTTCTGAGCTTTCTCCGAGCTCTCTTCGAGTTCTCTCCAGATATCTGAGCTCCTCACTATCTCTAAGGCTCAGACCAACCACGCTACAGAGGAATTTCGTTTCTAACCATAAGTGTCGGTTGGAACGTAGATTGTCCAGTAAATCGAAAACTTTGCCTTACAGCTCAGCTCCTTATTAAACTCAATGGTCCAATACAGTGTGGTCCCCTAAGCAGAATGATAAAGCTGGTTCATTGTTCCACAACCAGGACAGAATCCACATTGCTCCTTCTGAATCCGAAGTTCGATGATTGGTCAGACTGTCCTTTCCAGCACCCTAGGGTGCATACCCTCTGGTCTCCTTTTTTGAAAATCGAATCCACCACCCCGGTCTGCCAGGTATTGTCCCAGACTTGAAGAGGCGAGGTAGCGTCTTTGCTTTCCTCGCTACCTGATCTAGCTCACTACCAGGTGGTCATCATTTGACAACTCTGCTCCTCTCTTCAGTTGTCATAGACATACGGCTACAGATCTGATGAGGCAACCACAACGTCCATCATTGAACTTTGAATTATTATTTTTAGTTTTTTAGCAGATGTACTGTATATATGCAGATTACTGTATCTTATTCTTTCTTTTGTATCTTATTGTAATGGTGCTGAGATGTTTAACAACTTATAATCTTATCCTATGAGCTTAAGACATGTACATAAGATAGATGTATTCCAGGCCTATGCTCTGTTATTTGCTAATTTGTTAGACTTGTTTTTGCTAAAAACTGCATTTTCTTTTCCGTCTGTCTGGTCATTATTGTCTGTATTAACTGGGTATATTGTCTTTGATTAGCCCGCCCAGAAGACATTTGACTACATACTGGTTGCACACAAGGGGCACAGTGACGAGGACCTGAAGATTCAGAGACAGTTAGCCTTTATACATCAGCTACGAAAGAAAAACATCTCAGTCACTGTGAGTTTCTTCAAAATGCATTAATGTAATGTAGTATGAAAGAATGCTTATAAAGAGAACCTACTAACATGTGTGTGTTGTGTGTTAGAAAATCATCCATGATGACAAAGTGTTTTACGGCCTGCGGGCTCCCAAAGAGACATTTGACGACTACCAGTACCTGCTTAAAGTCTCAGACTCCTGCAACTGGTGTGGAGATGTAAAAGGAGAAGTCCCCCAGGCCACCAGGTAAAGCACAAACCTTGGTGAATTCTGTACAGGTAGTTGACCTTCTGATTGGTCTGCTGTTCACCAACCAGAGGGCTTCTACCCTTTGTCATGTCTCTACTTCGTATGTTACTGTTGGTAGTTCAGACACACAATAGCAATGCATGGGCCTGTGTCCATAAAAAACATCAAAAACCTGTAATAATAGGGTGGAGCTGGCTAATGTTAGCGACCCTGCTAACGTTGGCAGATACTGGTAAAGTTACCAGTCTTTTCAACAGCTTTCAGTTACAATTACGAGTTTCATGCTAACATCTGTGAGCAGGGCTTAGAGTGAGACACAACTGAAAGGATCACTTTTATGTATTGAACTCTTGGCAAGCTGCAGAAGACAATGACACATAAATTGGCTTCTTATTTATTTTTGTACCTCTGTTCCCTTAGCAGTGCCAAAAAGCACAGTGTAATTTCATAGTTTTTCTTTTAAATACAAATACTGTTGTACAAAAACACATTTTTCCCACTACACAGCACAGTAGTAATATTTAGTTTTCCTTATCTTACGTGTTTTCTCCCGGATCGCATGTCAAAGTTAATGTGATAATAACACCTTAACCCAAACACCTGTTATAATGTTCTGGTAGAGCTGTGGCTGACCTGTAGTGTAGAGTGGGTAGCTCGTACCATAGCTCCAGAAGCTCCAACAGACGGTGTAGTCCTGTGTTCTCTACTACAGAAATGGGCTGGTCATCATGAACTCCATAAACTCAATAGTATTCTATGTAACGTTCTGTGACGTTTTCTTTTGTTTTAAACACAGGGTTCAGTGTTTGTCGTTTCAGTGCAGCCTTTGCCTGCGGGCACTCAGTGTATTTTCTTTTGTGATTTATTTTTTTCTAGGTGGTGAATCAAGTTTGTAGTATTGAATCTCCTGCTGCCATCTTGCGAAACATCGACATTGCACAACTTACAAATATTTGTCCAACTGACTTAATTTTCCAGAGGAGAATACTTCCAAACAGCAGACATGTTTAGCCACCAGATTGTTTTCTTCATCTTCTGGGATTTTTGGTAGCACTGATGCTAGCCAACCACTATTAAAACATAAGAAGAAGTTTTGACACTACAGGGATGTGGTTTTGGTTTATTTTAGAGCTAAAACAAATAACTAGAGAAGATCAGGCTTCGGTTTTGTAATTAGTTGTAACGATCTAACGGTATAATATATGTATACAATGCTGCTTAAAAGTATTTGCGGCCCTCAGAATTTTCTACATTTCTGCAACTACATGACCCAAAACATCAGTGGTTTTTTATCCAAACATGAGTCTCTCATTTAAACCAAACAATTCTTCTTTGGTTTCATCCAACCACACATTTGTTTCCCAATAGTATTCTGACAGACAGACAGAAATGTTCTTTTTGGAGAGTAGTGGCATTGTCTCCTGAATAAATAATTTGTTTTTGTATTTGTATTTTCATTCAAATATTTTATTATTCTAACCTGACATTTTTTGCAGTACAATATACACTGCATGCATTTATGTACATGGGCAATTTCTTTTCAAAAGTACTTGCGCGACTTTTGATCTAATTGATAATTACATTTATATTAATAGTATCGGTTCATCTCCACTGAACAACTTTTTATTGTTCCTCCAGGATCCGTATTGTCCATTTCATTCTCTATCAGACGTCTCTCAACACAGGAGGTGAGTTTGATTTGTTCAAGAAAGTTTAATTTAGTTACTTGTTATTTTATACCTTTGTGATATGGAGTTGTGATTGTTTATGTGGACATCTGTTTTCTTTTTCTATAAGAGAATCTAAATGACCTGTTGATGGACAATGTCTTTGAAACTTTGTTCTGCCTCCATGAGGTAAGTCGACCTAACTTTCTCTCTTTATTAGGGAATTTGTTGTCCCAATCTTAATTTTGAATGTCGGCTGATGCCCATGTGACACTTGCTTAGAGCACAGTCAAGCTCAATAGATCATGTTGAACTGAAGTCATGCTGAAAGAAATAAATTCCAGGATTTCTTATCGTTTCTATCGATGGATCAGTTCCAGGATACACTTTCATTACACTACTCTATTACACAATTGTTTATTCACAGTAAGGATCTGATTTGCTGCTAATAAATGAGCGCTCAACAGATCCCAAATAGTCCAGAAAACCCCAGGTTTAGGTTATGACGTGCATACCACACCACCATTACTGAAAAGCACAACAAACTGCCCTGGTTCTCTGTTTAGCTTCATTGTGATTCACATCTTTTTATTGAGAAAGCATTGTTGTCAGGCTCACACCACTGATTTTTGGGCCAACTTATCCGTCTGACATTCAGTTATTTTTAGGGCATCGTGAAAATCGAACAATGTGTCTCATACAATTGGAGAATTAGCAGCTATCCCTTTAAGAAAGACAGAAAACTACAACTAAGCCCACTGAATTTAATGAACTAAAAGCAGCTTGACTGGTTTGCTCTACCTTCAGTTATTATTTGGTTCGATGCATCCCAGAAAAAAAACACAAATAATCATTTACATTTGGGTGCAGGAAAGAAACTCAGCAGAGAGAACAGTAAATACAATAAAGAGGAAGGTCAGTCAAGTGCAGCAACAAAATATAGTACAGAAAAAAAGGTAGTGAATAGAAACAGTCAAAACAATTACGCCAAAAACCAGTAAATTACAGTACAGTAGTGGAAGTGGAAATGTCTTGCAAATCTATTTTTGTCCGGATGTTTCAATGCTGACATGACACTTGTTCAATGTGCTTCTCTGTGGGATTCAAAAAACTGAATGTATTTTTATTTTTCTCATCATTCTCAGAAAAAGATACAGAAACACCTGAGAAAGAAGTGGGCTCGTTGGTCGGCTCTTTTTACATCACAACCAGTCAAGGACATCCAGTCAGTATTTGTCTGTAATATACTGTTTGTCTACTGACAGTCACAGACAGTCATAGATGTCTGTCTGTGATTGTCAGTGGCTGTCACTCCAGAAAATGTTTACATCACTTTAATTACACATACAGTGCCACTTAAAAGTTTTTACGCCATTCAAAATCTTCTACATTTATGCATAAAAATGACTCAAAACTCCTCGAGGTAGATAAGATAACCCAGTCAAACAAAGGAAACGGAAACATTATTTTTGTGCATTAATTTAATCAAGAGAATGAATCATTTGTACATATAGTATATGTGAGTTACAAAAGTATGTGAAGACTTCTTTGGAGTATCTGGTATCAGCAATAACAGCAACTAAATGTTTCCGGTAATTGCTGATCAGTCGCGTGCAGCATCTAAATCCATTCCTCAGTACAGAACTATTTCATTTCTGAGATGTTGGTGGGTTACACATTAATTCACATAAACATGTATTGCTTCAGGTCTGTCCACTGCATTCCTACTGGATCAAAGTCAGGATTTTGAAAAATTATGGCAAGCTGTCCTGGCCCAGATGCAGCAAAGGCCCAAACAAGGACATTACTACCCCTATGTTTCACAGATGGGATGAAGTTCTGATGCTAGAATGCAAGTCTCCAAACATAAGCCTCTCATTTAAACAAAACAGTTTTACATTAGTCTCATCTGTCCACAAAACAGTTTCTCATTAGTCTTCTGGCTTGACCAAATGGAGAGCAGTGGCTTTGTCCTTGCCACTCTGCCATGAACACCATGGTGGTTCAGTGTTCTCCTGATGGTGGATTCATGAACATTAACATTAGTCAATGTGAGAGAGGCCTTTAGTTGCTTGGAAGTTACCCTGGCTTCCTTTGCGACCTCTCAGACCATTTTGCGCCTTGCTTTTGGAGTGATCTTTGTTGGTCGTCAACAACTCATAGATATGTAGTATTGGCTCATATAATTTTTCTGTTTCATTTGTTTGATTGGGTTGTCTTTGTCTACTCTCAGGACATGTATGGAAATATTTACAGTCATTCCTATGCATAAATGTGGAAAATTCTGAAAGGTGAAAAACTTTCAGGACACTGTATATGTGTTGTAAATTTATTGTATTTTACCCCTTTACAGTCAACAGTAGTTCCACTTTCCATGTGACACTGTCGCAAAGCAAACAGACAATTTAACACTGGAGTGGATTTGGGGACAAATCTCTGACTGTCCTTTTGGCCAGACCCTTCCAGACATCTGTGGAGAGACCTAAGCAATACGGTCTAAGCATACTTTTCATCCAATCTGGAACAGTGAAACAAATTGTAGAGACTTGTGTGCTGCAATAGCTGCCAAAGAGGATTCTACAAAGCACCCAGACTTTGAATTAATTGGGGGGAAAAAAACTAATTTACACTATTAAGTGTGCAAAATTGTAGGTGTCTAAATACTAGTAAAGGACTACCACTGTCTGGCTGTAGTTGTCTGTAATTCTGCCCATAACCAAAACTGACCTTTTGGTTGTATCTATAGTCAAGTAAAGAATTAAAGTTATGTTAAAGAAACACTGGAACCTGACAAAAATAAACAGAATTGAGTACGGTGAAAATAAAATAAAGTACAATAAGGAAACTTGACTAAATGTAAGAAAGAAACACAGCGCAATAAAAGTGCAATAAACGAATATAGTAGAATTTAGAAAACAAACATGGTCTGTAAATGTCAGATTGTTAACTACAGTGCTGTGAAAAGGTATTTGATCACCTCATATCTTCTGTTTTTTGTGTATCATAGATAATAAAAATATAACCCTACTATGTGCAGTAATTCAACATTAGAAATGATAAATTCAGCCAATCAAAAATAAGAAAAATCAATAGTTACTAAATACAAACAAGCTGCCGATTACTACCAGCCGTCAGACCATCACTTTAAAAGACTATTCAGAAGTACCAGGTTTGATAAATTTAATCATTTATGAAGAAAGGAAGAGGGTCATTGAAATCCAACAGTGTGAGAATGGATTCAAAGCTACATCTATGGCATTATCAATACATGCAAAAACTATGTGACCATAGTGAGCATTACCAGTAGTAGCAGACCTTGTAAACTGTATACAGCAGTATACTGTCAGCTTTCTGTGCTACTGACTTGTTGTGTCTTGTATACATGTGAGTAAGACAAAACTGAGTTTAATTTAATTGAGACAGGTTTCAGCTTCAGACTTCTGGAAAACACTGCACTAGATCATGACTGAAAAGGTATGGGGTATGTTCATGTGTCTGGTGAGTTCATCGTGTCTGTCTGTTTGTTTTCTCTCTGCAGGAGTTACTTTGGGGAGAAGGTGGCTCTGTACTACCTGTGGCTGGGCTGGTACACTAAACTGTTGGTGCCTGCTGCTGTTCTGGGTGTTGTAGTGTTCCTTTATGGGCTAGCCTTTTTTAACACTAGCCCTCTCATGTAAGTCAGTTATATGTGTACATGAAAGTACAGTACAACAATATGTAATACATGGTCTAGGAATGCTGCTTTTGGATGGATATAAGATTCTTTAGTAACGATAACAGGATAAAGACTAACAAGGCCTTTGAAATTGAAAATGTGTGACTCAGTGATAGGTGTATGTTGTTTTTAATTTTGATCTTTGTGTATCCTTAGTAACGAAGTGTGTCAGTCCAATATAATCATGTGCCCTCGCTGTGATAAGAGGTGTCCGCCGTGGCAACTGTCTGACACCTGCTCCTACGCAAAGGTGAGCTTATTTTCCATTGGCTGTCCTCAATCAGCTGTTGTCATATCACAATAGTCAATGTATCAGTGTAACCCATTTTAAATGAATTGTAACAAGTACACCAACACATTACAGGGTGTAACAGTAATGATGATTAAATTGACTGGGTTAGACTGGGTTATTTTTACATAATCATCAACTTCACATCTCTTGAAATGTCACAGATCCCTGCGAGGAAACAGTTAAAAATAAAAATAAAAGTAGGCAATTTTATTTCCCACTTGAAATCTGACTGGATCTTACAGTGACACAAACTGACAGCAAATTCTAGTCTTTGTAGTTTTTAAATTGTATCTCATCCAAAGAAGATGCGCTGCTCAGGAGAAAGTACTCTTTCCTTACAATATCACAGTCTGTTCCAAAAATCCTCCTCCCCTGCTGAACACAGTCTGGGTTGAACCTCTGTAGGTAACATGAGAACTCCTCAGATCCATGTGTTCATTGGGTGATTTTAAACAGAACTGTAAGCCATTATGTTACTGTTACACCTCTCTTCTCTTCATTTCCTATAACTAAAACCCCAAAACCCCTGGTCTACCCTTGCTATATTTACTTTATTACTCTTACACACACAACAGTGGTCCACCACATTTGCTCGGGACAGACACACTGGGCTGTCTTCCAAACAGCAGTTACATTGACAGTGTGTTTAACAATTCCTTGTTAGCCAGCTGGACTGGTGTCATTTACTGTCTGTTGACATTTTGGTAGTCAAAATTATTTATTCTGTGCTTTTCTTTAGTGGCTCAAACTGCTATGACTACCAACTAGCTTGTTCCACAAGAAGCAATGTGATGGTCTATACTATAGAAATTGCTTAGTTAGGATAATGTACTACACCAGCTGCATTGCTTTGTTGTATTAGACAACATACATGATATCAGCCTCAGTTTGAGACACAACAGTGGAGGTCCACTGAATAGTTTATTTCCTCTGTAGCACAAAGCCTGAAGCCACAATTATCAACAAGTTTAACTTCAGCAAGTGCAGGAAGGAGATTAACTTGTTACTCATTGACAGGTATGATAATTCAGAGACTCACTATTATAAAATGCTTCTAAATATCCACAGACAGACCCTGCCTTTCAGTGCAAAGTAGTCCTAGAAAGGCAGGTAGAATCCCATAGTTCAAACAACTAATAGAAAAGTTATTTAGAGGACCTACACGTTGGAACCAAAATTCTCATCAGACCAAAGTACAGTCTAATGTCCACTCTCGCCCAAGCAATTCTCTACTTCTTCATGTTCTCCCTAAGTAGAGTCAGGTCTCTGTTCATGCAAGAAGACATTGTCAAGGCCTAGCTCAGAACATTTTAACATCCACCATAGTTGGGTCAGTGTGATCCCATCTACTTCAGTTCCTTCCTACATGAAATGTTCATTCCCTCACCACTTAGGAGGAGGCAACAATTACCAACTGACACATTTGGAATGTAAACAGCTCCTCAAACTCCTCACTCATACTTTAAAACAGACACTGTTGATAAACTACATACCTAGTTTAAAGATATCTGATTAGATTAGATTCAGCGTTATTGTCATTGCTTAGAGTAAGTAAGCATTTTTGATTGGTTATATGCATTATGGACAGTGTAGAGAACACAGTATGTACAGTCAGTATACCACACATATATAGTTTACATATACACACACATACACTTAGATAAAAACTCTACAGACTCTACGCACTGCCAGATAACCCCTCAATACCTGAGATAAGGAAGATGACACCAGTGGCTTGGGAAACTCAATTGGGCCTGCCAGCTCAATAGCTGAAGCATTATACAGATGTACTGCCTCAAAAGGTCACCCCAGCAACAGCACAAAAGGGTGACAACATGTGCTACTGTCTTATCTATCAATTGCATCAGCATTCATACAACAGAAGCAGTTGAATGCCAGTGAGCCAACTAGCTAGACTTTAGAGTAAAAACTCAGATAATGTTTGTTTGTCAGACTCCTTCACCACTGTTCTTACCACAAGCAGGTTCTCAGGAGGCATGTTCCACATCTTTTCACAGCCTGGACAATAAAAGGTTTCATGACATCCCTGCCATATGCCTGGCAGTGCCCTACTCTGAGTAGATGACGGAAGTTATCTATCCAGGCCCAGGCCAGTACAAGAGCCTGGATAGTTGTCCAACATCTAACCAAAACTTCCCTCAAATGCTTAATGTAAAGCCAAAAGTCCAAAATAAATAAACTCGAGCTTGCTCCAGAAACCAAAATGGGGAGAGAACATCGGTGTCCCTCCTTGAAAATTCATCATTCTCTCCTACCAGGCTCTGCACCTTCTCTTTAGGAACCCATCCCCGCCTTTGAAACAATAGTGTCACACCTCCCAAACCAATCCCTTACAATCTCTGGGCAGATTTCTGTTTTTGTCCAAACATTGCATTCCCTCTAAACATTACTTCATGGCATTAAGTTATACCCTGCCAAACCAGTTTCAACTTGTATCTTTAGCTTCTGTTGACTTATCTGTCTGGACTTGCTTCAGCATGCTAGTGCCCGTGTCAGACCAGCCTTCTTTTGCACGATGCTGTACACAACAACAGGCTCACCATCTCTTTCAGTATGACTAGGATACTACAGACTACATATTTTTTTGACTTGACACACCTTCTCAAGGGTTTTTCTTTATTTTTATTGTTTTCGACATCGTAGATTAATACTGAGGAATTCAAAAGTATGAAGGAACACATGTGGAATGATGTACGTAGTTAAGTGTTAAACAAACCAGAATATGTTTTATCCTCTTAATTTTGCTGGTTCTTAGGCTCTTAGGCAAAACTCTAATGATCCTGTGCAGAAGAGTTAACTCTTATTCTTCCGGTTTCATCATAGCGTTTTAGGGTTTTCTTGTACATGTTATGGTTTTTGCACCAGAGATAGATTCAGAGTTCTTGAAATTTTCCACACTGACTGTCCTTCATGTCTTAAAGTAACGATGGAATGTCATTTGTCATTACTTAGTTGAGTGGTCCTTGCCATAATATGGATTACAGCAGTAGTTTAATAGGGCTATTCACTGTAGAGAACTGTGGACCAACCCTACCTCTGCCTAAGACAAGAAATTCCAGGAGTTCATTCTGGACCAGGCACACCTCTTTATTGAAAACCATCCCAAATGACTAGTTTTATGAAGCTGGCTGAGAGAATGTCGAGAGTGTGCAAAGCTGTCATCAAAGCAAAAGCTGGCTGCTTTAAAGAATCTCAAATATAAATCCTATTCTGCTTTGTTTAACACTTTCTTGTGTACTGCATAATTCCATGTGTAAGTATTGATCTACCATGTAGGAAAAGAAAGAGAAACCGCTGAATGTGAAAGTGTGTCCAAACTTTTGACTGAAGGCTGACTTTGATATTACCTGAAATGTTTCCAATCATGTAAGTTTACATGACAATGTCACCCTCATTCTAGGCATCTTAACTGCATTAGTATTCCATTGGATTATTATATCTCTGGCATGAAATTGTCCTAAAATTACAATAATATTGTTTGTTGCATTTATTTCTCGGGACAGTATATTATCTAACAATGAGTTATTGGGACAGTCCTGCTCTCTACAGAGGAGACTGACAAAATCAAAAGATTTGAAATAAATGCTGTCTCTATTATTTGTCCTGGAGCTGCACAAGGTCAAAGATGCAATTTGGTGCACTGAAAATTATACAGAAAATAAATGGAGGCACTAATAAAAAACTAAAACTAAAAGTTATCAATCTAACATTAACTGATATTTCTGATTCTTCTGTTTAGACACAAACATAGAACCCTGATTCTGTCTTGTGTGGTACAAGATTAAGCTTCTCTCCTAATATTCATGGTGTGTTTGTATCTTCACAGGTCAGCCTTTTGTTTGACAACGAGGGCACTGTGGCTTTTGCTATGTTCATGGCAATCTGGGGTGAGTCTCTAATAGAGTCTGAGCGGATCCACTGGAACATCTAATATAATGTGATGTGCTGTGTAGTTAATTTTTTAAATTAATCATGTGTTTTCAGCCACGCTGTTCCTGGAGCTGTGGAAGAGACACAGAGCCGGACATGTTTCTAAGTGGAATGTCTATGACTGGTGTGAGGAGGAGGTACAGTTTTCACTATGACTTGTAGAAGCTCAGTGGATTGTCAACATAGAAAACAAAAACATTTATTTACATTGTTCTAACCAAAAGCTTATCTAAAATCAAATATATGCTTTGTGACGAGATACCTGCTGGAGAAAGCTAATGTACACTTGTGCAGTCATATGCAGTCATGTGCACAAAATCACATTAATTTGCAATACAACCACAGGCATAATATTCATTTTCTGAAAAAAAAGTACACACTTGTCTCCAGCTCCTTTCCTCCTTAGCTGTGTAAGACTACAGTACATGCACTTATCTTGTAAGACTACAGTACATGCACTTTATGAAGAGTAACACTGTAATTCACAATTTCAGATTCTTTTGTTCATTCCTGTTTTGTTTTTTTTATCACGGTGTTATTCTTTCTTCACATACGTAATTCAGTCATCTGTTTGACATTTCCACCAAGCTGGCAGAGCTTTGTCCTCTGATGTTCACAGCATTACAAAGAAATTTAGGAGAAGACCTCACTTTTTTGTACAATCTGTCCATTTCACTAACTGGAAGATTGGCAGCAGTAGAACTGTCCATACTACCTCAAATAAATGACCCCTTTGCTATGATGCTAGTCCAACCTACAGCGCAATAGTTTAACACCTTAGACTCTAACTTAGTGCAGTTCTACTGGAAACATAAGCCCTTTCAAATATCATGAAGTCATCCTCAAATGTATCCAAATGGCCACAACATTCACTACAATCACAGCAACCATGGCTGGACAAGAAATATCAGTATCAGACCTCCCTTTCCTTACACAGCTAGTTAAAAAGTATAAGTATTTCAAAAGCCAGCTTGGTGGAAATCCAATCCAAGGGAGCCATATTGAGTTTTAACGCTCTTGTTAAAATGTTTCATTTCTTGATGCAACGTTCCTTGTAATATGTGTGTCTTAAACCTCTGCTTTCTTGTGTCAACAGGAGGAACTGATCTTGGAAATAGTCAATGATCCAAACTGTACAGCCAAACAGTTCACACATTCCTACTTCCGCAGTACTTTGGTTCTCATCCTGGTCACACTTATGGTAAGACAAACAGTCTTACCATGCAGTCTGCTGTACCTTATGTTTGCACATACAAGGAATTTATTTTGGTGGTTGCTACAATAACATAAGTCAAGAAAAAATCGGACGATAAAAAAATATTGAAGGAAGTGGACAGATTGTTCATGAAAAAGGTGCACATTAACAAGCAAAGTGTAAAAAAATATTCATTAACAAACAAAGTGTGTTTATATAATACATGTAGACTTAAAATGTGTGTGTGACAGGGTTATTCTGCAAGTTCAGTTGCAGATGGGAAGAAACTGTTCCAAAACCTCACGTCAGAAGGGAAAGCTCAAAATATTTGTGTCCAGGGTGAGAGGGGTCAGCTGCAATCTTTTATTCCCACCTCAGAGTCCATGCCCAATCGCCCTATCAGCAGACTGTATCAGTCAGCAAGTGAAACAGCAAACAGTGAAACATTAATTCATCACTGGCCAATTTAAGAGGTCCTAATCAAACAGGACCTGAAAAGGTGACCTGAAAAGTTCCTGTCTAAATAGCCACAATGTATTTTTTCCCCGTTAAACCATTTTGCTTACTTCCTGCTGATTTGGGATCAAGTACAACTTTGTACAAACTAGCAGTAAAAATAATTAAAATAAGCAACATGTTTGTCAACTTATGGTATTGTTGTGTTGCAGTTAATGCTAATCATCGGTCTAGCTCATGCTCTGGTGGTGTTTCGAGTGGTGGCTGCCCCCTTGATGTCTAACTCTGAGTGGGAATTTTTGAGGGACCACGCCAACCCTCTCACTGTGATGCTTGGGGCCGTGCTGCACTACGTCACCATTCAGATCATGACCCGGGTATGTATACCTGTTTTCTGATCCTCATACAATATTCACTCAGTGTAGAATTAGCGAAAACGGGAAAACATTTACAGACGTCAGAGCATAGTCCAGAGCAAAATAATTCAAGTGCCGAGTCTCAAACAAGGGCTGCAATTGCAATGGACACAGTTCTTTTCTTGGGCAGCAGTTGTTTGTGTTATTTCAAATTTCAGGAGCTTGTAAGTGGCTCAGAGTTGACTAACAGTTAAGAGATACCATTTAAACTAATGTGAAAGAGTATCTCAAAGTCAGTTTCTCAAAATTAAATGTTTAGTTCATTCAGGTGTGAAACATTAGAACAAGCTGAAGGGTGGATGTTAGAAAAGCATTGTCATACAGACATCTTTTATGACTGTATAAATGCTCTCTGGGGTATAGGGGACATGTTTTGTTGTCAACAGTAAAGACACAACCTCATGAGCAGACCCTCAGAGGATTCATCCCAGGATGCAGACATGTGGTAGGATTCAAAAAAGAAAAGCCAGGCTGCAGTTCTCAAAATCATATGACCAGTAGACTTTTGGAAATAAGGACCATGGACAAAATGAACCTCTATCAAAATGATGAAAAGAAGAAAGTGTGGAGATAAAAAAAAACTGAATCAGCTCATGAGCTAAGGCTATTAAATAATTTTTCAAACATGATTTCTTTTGACTGACCTGCTGAAGAAGTCAGAGAGAGCCACAACAAGCAAGAATAAAACTAAATGGCTATGAAACACTGAGCTAAATTTGGATCTAGAATCAGATTGTATTCTTGTTGTCAGCGGTTCTGCCTTTCAAACTGTTCATGCTGTGTCTTGAATTAGCATACTGTGGTACCCTACTGAATGAAAAATCTCAGAATGCTCAAGCCTCATGTAGACTAACATTAATACAGTACATTTTCCCACTTTTCAACTTGAGCATGTTATGTAGCTATAGTGATTTAAAATTGTGGGTGATCAAGGCTCATGTCTAGTAATCCACTTAAAGCAACAACTCCAAAGAGTATATAAGACAAGACCTTTGGAGCTTAACCCCATCCCTCTTGTAGCTTGAGAAGGCTCCACTGTGAATGTCAATTGGAGCGTCATCAAACATTGTAAGGGTCACCACACTACTGCTACGTTTACTACCACTTCTGCAGTCCCTCAGTTCTCAACAAATTCTTCCTCTTACGATGACCTGCCTGCCGCCATTGTAATGACTTCATCAATGTTCATGACTGTTTGTGTCTTTCATTATAACAAACCTGCAGGTGAACAGATGGGTGTCACTGAAGCTATGCTACATGGGTGAGAACAAAGGCTTTTTTTATTATGCATTCCTGCAATTAATAAAAAAAAAAATAAAGATTTAAACTAATTAAAATTTACACAGATGAGCCACAACATCCTGACTATTTGATATGAAATAAAATAGCACATGCTTTTGTCTGGGATACAGCATGGACAAGGCTTAAGGGGAGCTCCTGGTCAATGATCAATGCTGTCCCTATTAATACTGGTCCAATGAGAAACACACCATGAATTAACCACAGGGGGATTAGGGGTTAAGACAATTTTGATGCATTGACAAGTCAGGATTACAGAATATCTGGTAACATCTCAATGCCAGTGACTTGCTGCACACAGTTTCTGCAGCAGTTGTGGCAGCAGGTGACCAATGAGTCACATAATTGGCATGTGGTCATTGTGTTCTGGCTCATCAGTGTATAAATCCAGCAAAATCAAGTATTCAACAATTTGAGAAATTCCTCACTACTTACTGTACGTTCATGTGCTTCTCTGTATGTGTCCATTCAGAGAATCTGAACTCAACTGCTGCAACAGAGAGGAGCTTCACAGTCAAGATGTTCACCTTCCAGTTCTTCACTCTCTTCTCCTCTCTCTTCTATGTTGCCTTTTTTCTGGGCAGGTACTGTTTCTGTGATTGTCAAAAAGCATACATAAATTGTGATAATTATGAGGTCCAATGTGTACTGTTGCTCCTCACTAAACGTAAACGCTTCAGACATAATAAATATGAAACAAAAAAAAAATGTATTCTGTAGAATCAAAGCTTGGTTTGTACTAATGCACCCAGTCTATGCAGAGCCTATCCTGGTGAAAGCATTTATACATGTGCGACTAATCTGCTGTGTTGAGTTGAGGAACGGATTTTATCCAAACAAACTGAGTACTGTAATGAAATCAAAAAAATTCTTTGAAATCTGCCACATTAGTTTTCAGTGTCATTGTGTATTTTTAAAGGTCTGATATGATTTAGCTTTGAGATATATATATATATTTTTTTTTTTTATGTATTATTTTTTTTTTTACATCACAAAAACTTGCTGTTTTACCATTTACATGGAGGGTTCAACTGCTGATCTGAAGTCTTTTTGCCACAGGATAAATGGCCATCCAGGAAACTATGTGCGTGTTGCTGGGTTCAGACTGGAGGAGGTAAGAAGATTCATTCAGTGTTCAGAAGTTAAGCTACACACTGCAATGTTTAACATTCACCTGTGTTGTGTTTTGTAGTGCCATCCCAGTGGTTGTTTGACAGACCTCTTTATACAAATGGCTGTGATCATGTTGCTGAAACAGACACTAAACAACATCTTTGAGTTTACTGTGCCGTGAGTATCTTCAAGTCTCATTTAAGGAAGCAGCTGATAAAACTGTCCCAACGTCAAGACCTCATCAAAAAAACTCAGTGATAATGTGTCATATTCTCCATTTGTGTTTTTCCAGCTGGCTGAAGAGTTGTGTGAGCAAAAATGCCGCAAAGAAGCTGGAGAGGAAGTGTGGGCACTGTTATAGAAAGGCCTGTCGTGATGAACAAGGCCGGATTGAACCATGTGATATCTGCAAACTTAGGGATTGGCTACATAACTATCACCTGGCCAACACCGACGCCTTCAGCCTGTTTAATGAATTCCTGGAAATGGGTAGGTCCATAGTCCCTCACCAGTCATCACAACTAAAAAACAAGTATTGACAGTATTCATTATTTCCTTTGCTCTCACAATTATTGAAGATACAACTATTGATTTGGAGTTATTGTTTTGATATACACTGATCACCCGCAACATTAAAACCACTGACAGAAGAAGTAAATAACAATGACGTTTTTGGACCCGGCGTTTATGTGGATGTTACTTAGACATGTTCCACCTACCTAGGCCAGACCAGGCACCCCAACCTCATAGCAATGACACTCCTTGATGACAGCAGCCATCCCCAGCAGGATGCAGCCTGACACAGATACACACACAAAAACGGTTTAGGAACAACTAAAATAACATGAAGAACAGCACAAGGTGTTGACCTGGCCTCCAAATTCACTAGATCCCAAACTGATCAAGTATCTGTGGGATGATCCACAGAGGCCCCTCCCCTCAACCAATAGGACCCCCAGGCCCCCACTAACAACATTCTGTTGCTAGACACCACAGGACACCCTCAGAAGGCCCATGTCCATTCTCTGATGAGTCACAACTGTTTTGGAGGCACAAGGGAGACCTACACAATATTAGGACATTAGGTCATAATGTTATGCCTGATCGCTATATGTCAGTGACATTTAAAACTGTTTTATATTTCATTTTGAACTCAATCACTTATCTTTTTACTCTGCTGAAACATCTCGGAGTAATAATGCTGTCTATGCCCTGCAGTGATCCAGTTCAGTTTCACCACAATATTTGTGGCGGCATTCCCGCTTGCTCCCCTCCTCGCTCTCATCAACAACATCCTTGAGATACGCCTGGATGCCATAAAGATGGTCCGTCTGGAGCGACGGCTGATTCCTAGGAAGACCAATGACATTGGTGTGTCCGTTTATATGAATATCAGCCAAACTTTCTGTGTGAACAGCGTGAATCAATAGTCTGAACCAGCTAAAATTATAAAAGTTACTGAAGTCTGTATCAGACCACTCCACGTGAAACATTTAACATTTCAATCAGGCCTGAAAATGCTATAAAAGTAAAATAAGAATACAGGTACATGTATGTAACCATATTTGTTGACTGTCATGTCCTTGCAGGTGTGTGGTTGAAGGTTTTGGAAGCCATTGGAGTGTTGGCAGTGATCGCTAATGGTCTGGTCATTGGAGTCACATCAGACTTTATTCCTCGTCTTGTCTACCATTACCGTTATGGCCCATGTGCGAATGGAATCTCTCATACAGAGTCAGTCATACTTCATCTGGTAGAAACGCAAGGTAACATGCCATGCCGGCAAACTGTTTTATGTGTTTTTATGCATTTTGTGCTCTTGTTGCAGCTGCATGGCGGGATACATTAATGATACTCTGTCCACGGCTCATATAACACACAACTCAAGTGACTTCAACACCACAGAGTGCCGGTGAGACTAAGACTGAAGTATTCGGCTCAGTGTTAACATGGACAAGCGTAATTTGCAAATGAGATGAACACGACAACTTGTATTTCGTGTGCAGCTACAGAGACTACAGGAGCGAGGACTACAGTCTAACTTCTCAGTTCTGGTTGGTCCTGGCTGTGCGGTTTGCCTTCGTCATCCTCTTTGAGGTTTGTCTCTTAGGTGTGATGGAGACTATGTTGTGCACATTAGAGTACATTGATGAAGTCAGTTGAATGGTTTTGTCTGTGTCCTGTGTGTTTCTACAGCACGTTGTGGTCGTCTGTAAATTTATAGCCGCCTGGTTCGTCCCCAATAGTCCCCTTAAGGTGAAGAATGCTCGGCTCCATGACAAACTGGATCGGCTGAAGAAGGAGCTGTAGTAAGTCTGCAACAAAGCAGGACATGTTCAAGTCATATTAGAGGACTTGAAACTAACTAACTGCTTTCAACACATACAGCTATGATGTGGAAATATCTGGTGTTTTATTACTAATAATTAATCAAATTAATCAGTTGTTATTTCCTGATTTCACTGATCTCTGTCTCTGCCCCAAAGGACTATGCAAGATGAGAACTCGATCTAAATGAAAATTTATATGTTCACTATTTAAAGGTTTAATATTGTAAAATGCAACTAACTAATCACAAATTACTTTTCTCTAAGGATAAAGCTAACTTATACAACTGACATTTGCAAAGTGAAAATAAATAATGACCAGTGGTGAAAAAGATAATATAGTTGCTGGATTCTCTCCCAGGGTGGTTGATGTATCCTGGTAAACTCTGAGTGGACTCCTCCATGAGCATTAGGAGTATTGTTAACTACTCCAGTAAATAAGACAAACATTACTTTACTTTCAATAGATGGTTAGCACGACTCCAGTTGGAGAAGAAGACACAATGTTTTAGCCACACACAAAAGGCCCACCCATCTTACCCTCTTCTAAGAACAAAATGATTTTTAATACATTTAATATCTGAAAACTATTGCTCAATTCAGAATAACTTCACTAACACTGAGCGTGTCATAAAGCTGCACAATCACTCTTTACACTGAACAGCCAACAACACATTGCTTCCTGTAAAACGTGTCTTTAGCCGATACTGATACCATGATAAAAAAAAAAGTGCCAGCTGATATTTTTCAAAATATTGTCTTTCTGTGATTCCCTCAAAGATATCCTTTGCATGAGCCATGAGGTGACAAAGTAAACTGTTCTTGTTTGGGTTGGGAGGGCTGTTAGTTGTTGTTAGTTGAAAAAAAGCTACAGTGACATGTTCTTACCTGCAGAGGGGAGGAGGTGAGATTGAATGGTCTATACACTCACTTAAAAAAAAATCCTTTGTTTATCTTTGAAAGCTATTGTGTACAAAAATAATTACCTTAGGGAGGAGGTACCCTACATGCAGCTGAATACCATCTGAAAAAAAACCAAACCATTGTCTAGGTGTGTAGACATTCGATGTTGTAGTATTCTGTTCCTGTGCATACTGTAGGCAACACTAGTAATCATATTGTAGTTTCCTACAGAGGCTGCATGCACACACTAGTATTGAATCTCACATCATACACAGACTATGGATAAGTACCTCATACAACCTGCTTTAAAGACACCAAACCATCCCTTTAACCCTCATGCATCAGTTTAATTTACTACCCTCTTGAGTCATTAAGGACAAAAATGTCCACATCCAAAAAAAATGCTATAAAAACTTAACTGGTTAATATTTTTTTCAGCTTCTTTTCTGCATAAATATTGTAAAGCACTTCAGCACTTTGCAAAACTACCAAAAAGTCCATCATTTTGAGGATTTAACCCTTTAAATTCCAGTTTGATTACTTAAAGTCACTGTTGTTTTTTAACGAAAAAAGAAAACACAAAAAAATTAGTTATTTTCCATAAAACTAATGTTGGGATGCCGGGGCATTTTTGAATTGATTGCATTATTAGTTTTTGTGTAGCATCAGATTTAAAATGTACTAACCCCTTGCGACGTTATTGGACAAAAATGTCCCACTGACTGCCATTAAACCACATTTTTTAATCTCTCAGCCATGACACAGTATGATCATTCATTCTGCAATATTAGGGTTTCATTTTTGAGAAAAGTAGTCACATCATTTTTAGTGTTCAACACTAAAATCAGCCATTTCCCCTTTATAGGGCCTATGCATAAAATGTTTGTTATGTCATTAACTTTTGTGCTTGTGTATTTGAATTCTGTTCAGCTTTTACAAGGAACCATTGCAGAATTATTGAGACATCCCAATAATAAACAATTAAAATAGTCCAGAGACAAATAAGCTGAAACAAGGCCAACTGGACCAAGGGAATTTTTTGAAAACCCTGCATTCCTGCTCACTTCAATCCCCACAATACAATGAGACAGAACAGCCAAGTAAAAAACAGAGCAGTGTACTTTATGTTGTTCAGTGAACCACACCACACCTTCAGAAACGCAGCTTGTTAGGAAACGATTAAACAATCCGCCTACACCTTTGGGACAAAGCACAGAGGAGGAGAAAAGAAAGCCAAAGGGGCCTCTGAGATATAATGAAAACTTCATGGGCACAGATGTTAAGACTGTGTTTCAGCCCCATTCACACTTGAATGGACAGACTGGAGCTTCTGACTGACAATGGGTCGTACCATTCATTGAAGACAGAGGACAAACAGTTTCCTCGTTAACAGACACCAGTCATTAAGCCTCTGTTGAGTAACACCCACAGATGTTCCTATTTAAACCCCAACTCTCCACCAGTCCTTTAGAACTGCAGAAGCCGCTTGGATGTGTGGTGAAACGTCTTCAAGAAACTCTACACGTCCACATGCCCTTGTTTCAACTTATTTGGATATACCGAGACCTGGATGACTGAGAACCTTCACAGACAAATTGCTTGTCATCTTGTCTTTTGACAGTTAAAAGACTTAAAAGTGAAGCTGCAGAATAAGACAGTTTTAGTTTGCATTAGCAACAACCTAATAACCCTCGAGCTGATGACAATTTAAATAGTGACTACATTTAGTGAGTGCAATAGACAACATTTGGTAGGCTACGAGGCAGGTGGAGCTGTTTGTGTAAAGACCAAAGTGAAGCTTACCTGACCTTTCTTGGAAGATATATGCAGGGACTTCACGTTTTTCCAAAGTGTGTACAACCAAATGGATCTGGAGATTTAGTGTTATAGATGACCTAACCTAAGATAATGACTGAGACAACTCACAACCAAAAAATGACAAAATATCTTCTCCAAACATTAGATGTTTCCATGTCCCAAGGCCCCACAACATACAAAGACAGAGTTTGAGAGGGAGAGCGACTGCTCAAGTGTTTCTGCAAATTGAAGGACTCACACTGATAAACTAAGGCCCACAAGATGCACGGGCCAAACCTGTGGGTACTTGGGTCAGCCTGTAGGGCACTAGGCCCACCACATCAACACTGTCAATACCTAGGCTTGTCATGTCATGTCTAAATTCCTTTTATTCATTTAATTTTTTTCCATTTTCCATTTTTTTTCAGTGAAATAAAACGCTGCAAATCCACAGAAGTCTGACATCCCAAGCCTGACCTCAGACAGGCTGTCACTGACAAGTCCTGACTAGCTGAAGTATGAAATGGGGGGGTTATTGTATTCTTGTTTTTGTAGATTGTATTTTCTGGTGAACTCTAATCCAGAGTGCATTGTTTATGTATTGAGATACTATTGGACTTTTATTTTCTCCTGCAGACATTTTACTATAGAGCCATCAGCATGTGTTCAGCACAACAACTGATAATCTTGAAAAGTTTTCATATTATCCATTCATTAATGTGATGTACCTGTTTTTCCTCTGGAGGACTTTCAGGAGTGGGGGGTGGCTGTCATTGGCTGACAGGCGGGGTACACCCTGGACAGGTCACTGTACTGAATAATAAATGTAGTAAAATATTTCTTTTTTGTTATTTACTGTGTTCCATTAAGCAGCTTCACAGATAGGTTTGTCCCATATTGGAAATATATCAATTTGCAGTTCATTGAAGACAGGCACTGAATTCAGTAAGTGTATTCTGAGGTTTACTGCAGTTGAAACTCTTTGAGAGACATTCAGTCTGGGAAAGAAGGGGTGTTGCTGTCCGTTGGGGTCGTTTGCCAATATGATGTGCCACTCTTGATCTGTTAGTAGACAGACAGTGGAAAAACACTGCAAAAACTATATAAATGTTAGTAGCCATGAACCAGGGAGATTCATAGTTACTTGTGCAGCATATTGTAATTACACTAGGCTGAAAGCGTGACAAATATTTTTACTTTATTTAAGCCTGTGCATGAGTATGATGAATGATAATGAATACATAAACACAGAATTATATAAAATATGATGAATCTAGCTGTGGTTTTATGATCACAACTTATGATACACTACAACAAGTTAAATGCAGTACTGATAAACTGACATAACAGGATATACTGTAGACATTGGGTATTGTATTGTGTATATATACACAGTGACACTGCCCTTCAGAATTTTCAACATTTCATTCTAAAATGACTTACACATCGGCAGATGTTCACACAAGTCCAGAGAGAAGACCAAGAGAAGCCAGTCAAACAAATGAAATAGAAATATTGAAGTGGTTCTGGACTGAGGAATGAGCTTCAATTCCTCCATGCCTTTAGACGACAGATCAGCAGTTACTGGAAACGTCTATCTGCTGTTATTACTGCAAAAGAGGGTCACACCACACACTGAAGACAGGTGTTCGCTCACTTTCTTGAATGACGCAGAAGAATAATACTTCAGTTTTGCTGGGTTGTCTCCGTCTACTGTCAGGACTGAAGGACTCAAAACCGCTGATGTTTTGAATCATTTTCATGCAGAAGTGTAGAAAATTCTGAAGGGTGCAAAAACTTAGCACACACTAAACACCAAAATACATAGTAACATGCAAGTAATGTTAAGGTTAATATATTTTAGACAAACAGAAATTTTGGTAAATTCTGTCAGTAGACGGTACAGTTAGCAGAGGAGCGTTGGGTACACATGAAGTCACTGGTGACCTCTCTATAACCTCTGGATTCGGTTAGACCACTTCCTGTTCGACAAATGACAAGAGATATGTCGGGTATGAAGAGCATCTGTTCACAGCAGACAAAAACGGGTACAACTGTACTGTATGTTTACATCGTGGTAAGTGCTGCGTGAAACCTTTCATACACTGAATTTGTGGAAGTACCTTTAATTACAGAAAGGTGTGTGCAACTCCAATTGTTCCAACTGATTATTCTATCAAACCAGACTACTCACTGCACCTTACCAATGGTTATTAAAAGGCTATCAGAGATTTTATTACCACACTATTGCCCATCTTACCTTCCATGAGGTTGTAGAGGTTACAGTAGTTGGTGCCATGGTCTTTAATGGCATACCAGTTCTGAGAGATGGACATGGCCTGGAGACAAAGATACATCTAGAGTAAATGTGTTAAATAAAACACAAGGCTACACAGAGCAGACACAGAAAAAAGGAGACAAAAACAGGACCAGAATAAGGACAGATACCACAAGTACAGGCCTGAGAGCTACAGGCCGAGTCAAGAGAGTCTCAAAAATACCAGAAACAAAAACAGGAAGGAGCTCAGGCTCATAGGAACTATTATTATGATTTTTTTGTCAGTGGTTGTATCACATTCTTACAGTGGCTAAGAGAGATCAATGCAGTGCAACTTGAGAAAATGTCCTCACCAATTTGGCAACACATGCACTGCAAATACAACACAACCAAATACAGAAATGCAACGCAAATACTCAAACCCCAGCAAATACAGACTCATGCTGCAAATACTGAAAACACCAGCACATAAAGAAATGTTTAAATATGTATTTTCTGGTGTTTTAGGTATTTTCTGTGTATTTCTGTATCTGCAGGAGTATTTGCTGATGTTGTGAGTATTTGTAGCACAGGTGCTGTTCTTGAGTTGCCGTCAGTTGAGCCTCTTTTGGCAAGCGCACATTCAGCTGGTTTGGTATTACAGAAACTGTCACGCAGTCAGGCATCATGGAGGAAAACTTACCGTAACATGACAGCAAGTGAAGAAGTGATAGGAATTCAGTCGGAAGTTAAGGATGTCCTCATACCTCTTAAACGGAGTAGTGTGCTTGGCAGCTATAAAGTGGACAGAGGCAGACTGCAGCTGCAGACAAAACAGGAGTTACACATTTAGTAATATAACCGGCGATCAAGAAACAAATGATGATTAACTAGTAAGCAGAACACCACCACCTAGGTCTGTCGACACAGGAAATAAGATGCATCACTGAGCTGGAGAAGGCATTTTGGAACTGTCAGAGACTAGTACTGGAAACACTAGTTCAGTTGTGGCTCCTGCTAAATCTTTCAGGGAGGGGAACAGTAGTTCTGATTTTCAAGGTTACCTGTTCAATGGGTAAATAAACAGCAGGCTAACTAGATGTCATCACATTGCACTGACCAACTGGTTTTGAAGTTTAACTCGGGTAGCAATATAGCCAGTAACCAACAGATGGCTGCCATTGATTAGTGAAGCACCTTTAGTTTCAGGAGCAACTAGTTTAGTTCTCAGCCATCTGATTCAGTGCATCACATTTCATTTTGGGTGCCAGAAATACAGAATGAAGTGATAGGAGGTGAAAGGTGTCGGAAAAAAACGAACTTAACATATGAGTTCATGAGAATTATCTCGACCTGGCATGTCCAAAGTCCGGCCCGCTGTCCAATCACGGCCCGAGGTCGGATTTTATATGGCCCCCACATTTTGTCTAAAAATATGTTATTTTCCAGCGCACAGAGTATGCAGTTTCTTTTCTCAACTCATGGAGGCAGCGTTGACAGATGTCCGTCAACTGCCATTGAACCTCAAAGAAGAAGAAGATGATGGACCCATGACGTGTGACACAGTACTCTTGATTGGGAGGGGTTGTCACGACAGAGAGCTTTGCAAGTCTACACAGTCGACACTTAAATGTCCAAAAAAAATTTGCTTTGACGCCTCAACTGTCTTGGCTACATCAAGTAGAAACAGGAATGTTGACAACGAAGGCCTCCGCTTCCAGGAAAGGTGGAAATTACAATATGATTTTACTGAAAGCCGAAATAACTGTGTCTGCCTAATTTGCCATGAGAGTGTTGCCTTGTTTAAGGAATATAATGTGAAGAGACGCTACGAGACAATACATGCTAATACTTATGACAAGCTATCCGAGAGCACCCAAGCTCAAATCTCAACACCAGCATCTCTCTCTCACTAGAACTCAGTTTCACTCTTCACTTTAGTGTTAGTGGCTTATCTGTTGCTTTGTTATCACAGAGTTATATTTTAGAGTTTCTGTATGTTTCTGCTGTAATTTCAGATAATCTGTGTGCCCTGATGTGTTCATCTGAATGCTTTTATGTGGTAACTTCATTGTCTGAAATGAAAATGTATAAAAAGAAAAAACAGAATATCTGCATTTTTATTTGTTTTTTATTGCTGTCACGCTGTTTGTTACGCTGTCCTTGAGCGTTTCAGTGGAGGTTGCTCTTTTGAGTGCCCAGCCGCTCTTCTGGGTTGACTGTTTCTCTCTTTGATGATGGCCCGTAGACGCTTCGCCCACTTGGGCACAGGGCCCGCTGTCGTCCAACGACGTTTGATGGGATTTTGAGGAGTTGACAGCTGTCTCGGGAGGCTACTCTTCTGTTCTTCAGATGACACAGAGAGCCATGGTTCGTCCCCTGGTGCAGGGTCAGGCTGCTTAGGAGGAGAACTTGCAGAACGGTAAGAGGAGACTCTAGGGGGGCTACAGGCCGGGCAAGGAGAACGCGAGCTAGGAGAAGAGCAGAAGGAGAGGGCTGGTACTGGGACCCTTCTCAGGATCAGTCTTGGGCTGTCAGGCCGGTTTGGGTTCGGAATGTGGACCACTGTCCACCTGGTAGGAGAACCTGCAGAGGAGTCAGAGGAGACTGCAGGAGAGCTACAAGGTGAGCGTGGAGAAAGGGAACCAGGTGAAGAGCTAGAGGAGAGGGCTGGTGCTGGGACCCTTCTCAGGATCAGTCTTGGGCTGTCAGGCCGGTTTGGGTTTGGAATGTGGACTGCTGTCCACCTGGGAGAAGAACCTGCAGATGAGTCAGCGGAGACTGCAGGAGAGCTCCAAGATGAGCGTGGAGAAATGGAACCCGGGGAAGAGCTGCAGGATAGGACTGCATCCAGGACTCCTCGCAGGATCAGTTTCGGGCTGTTAGGCCGGTTAGGGTTTGGAACGTGGACGGTTGTCCATGTATATCTCTGACGAACACAAGAACAGAAACAAATGCAACATTTAAACTTCAGCTGAATGAACACATGAACACACATCAACTGTTTTACCATGAAGACTTTGTTTAAAAAGGCCTCACATTATATTAGAGATGAATAGATCAGGTTGGATGACAAAGCCAATAAATATCAATTTTCTTCTTAATATGAATTGTTATACTA
The DNA here is from genome assembly GCF_963514085.1 of Chelon labrosus. Classification (NCBI taxonomy): domain Eukaryota; kingdom Metazoa; phylum Chordata; class Actinopteri; order Mugiliformes; family Mugilidae; genus Chelon; species Chelon labrosus. The sequence continues at coordinate 27,126,470 of NC_140339.1, read as the reverse complement.
TGTATTCACAACACTTCACACCGTTATTCATATTTGCACTTAATGAAATGCTGTAGGATAGGATAAGTTACATGCTAATTTTAGTCATCTCCCTACACAGCCTGGCTACTGTGTCACTGTTCAGTGTTTATAGAAATCTTTTGGTGTATATTAATATTTGTGTAACTGGTAATTTTGTTACTTTTTTTAAAGCAAAAATGTTTTCTCTAACATGCAGGCCTTGCAAACGTATTCACATCATTCTTTTTTCAAAAAGTAGATTGTCTTAGATGTCTTAGAAAATTTTACACAAAATAGTCAATGCAGTAGCATCAAAACACAGTAAAATATACTGAGAGTTAAATCAATAAAACTTACCTCCTCCATGTTGAAACACTTGTGATCGCTGTTGGTTGTTCGACAGGCAATTGCAGACTGCAAAAGTGCTCGAGTAATCGAGTGTGTCTTCTTGACAAAAGTGCTACGAAAATCTCTGTGCTTTCTGCGCTGAGTTTTTGTAGAAGTGATAATCAAGGTAGGAGATAGCTATTAAATCTAAGAATTCTATATAATGCAAGCTATGACTGATCTTCTAGTTATGATGTCATAGCCATGTGGTGTGATGGCATCACATGGATGGATGGAATGTTTGTGTGAACATTCCATCCAATGAGGTCTGGTTCTCAACCTTGTTGGACATGTCCAAAAACTAAAACAAAACAAAAAAACACTGACTACTGACTACCATGATTCATTTATTGAAATGCTGAGACATTTGTGCATGTTTGACCTACTGGCTTACATAGGGAGGACTATAGTATAGCAACACAATGTATTTTCATTTAGTAATAACACACTCACAATTGAATAAGAAATCTCCAATCGCTATCAATAGAGATTTGATCACAAATCCAGGATAGTGCACATATTGAGTTCTTGGTGCATGTTACATCTCTCTACACCCCCATTAATCTTTCAGTGGCAGGGCAGGTGTCAGATAAACTAAACAAAAATAACATTTTTTTTTTTTTACTCCAAGTGTAACATGAAACATGTTCTGTGTCTTTGATTTAAAATAGTGATAGCGTCATGTTTTTGCTTTTACCATGTTGTTTTATTAAATTGTGATTTTGTAATTGTAAATCCATGAGATTCATTTTACCAATACAGACCTTGAGTCTTGAGTATTTCTGTTCCACATTGTAATTTAATTGATGATACATACAGCTTTTGCAGTATTTTGGAGATTGTCCCCATGTGCCAGAACTACCAGATACGCATTAGTTGACTGTATAGAAATTTTGAAAACAAAATATTATATTGTTTCCCTCAAAATATGTTTTTAGCTGACTTATAAAAAAACGTAAACCCTCACTTTCCACTTTCTGCCACATTGGGACCAATTTGCTAAATATCCATATAAAATTACTGAAATTGAAAATAATTCTGTTGGATAAAAAGATTAATAACACCATCAAGTGTTGCATTAAAAGACATGCAGAGTTCAGCCCCAGCTGCAGAAAAGAACAAATGGAAAAACAAAGAAGCACAATTACAAGACACAGAACTGTATTCCTGACCTTTGTGCTGATTTTTGTGCTACCCGCACTATATGTGCAAAACATAATCCCCAAGGTAATATGAGACCTAAGAGAGGACAGTTTCCAAAACCAGAATTCCCATTCCAACATATGTATGTATGGACTTTATAGAATGAAATAAATGTGAAGAAAAGAAATATTGCTACATTATAATTGATGCATTGACCAAATGGGTAGAAGTATTCCCCTGCTCAAACCCAGACGCCATGACAATTAAAGCATTAGTAAAACAGATGATCCCAAGATATGGCATTCCTGAAAGAATCTACAGTGACAGTGGGGCTCATTTTGTGAACAACATAATCACACTCATATCCCAGACTCTGAAGATAGAACTAAAAAACCAATGTGCTTATCACCCATAGTCTGCAGGATTAGTGGAAAGACATAATGGCACAATAAAGTCAAACCTGAAAAAGACCATGGAACAAACTGGAAAGAACTGGTTATACTGTTTGCCCCTAGTAATAATGAATATGCATTTTACCCCAATATCATCACCATACCAAATTCCTCAACTAAAACTATTCAAGAGGCTAGAATAAGAAAGAGAAACAACATTAGCTGACTACATGGTACAGATGCTAACAAATCGAGAGAGTTCTTCAGTTAATTCTGTTCCAGACATTCCCCTGAGTCGTGAGGATCTAGCTGCTAAGCCTGTAGACTGGCTGCTGATCAATATCATAAAGAGAAAGATGTGGTCCAGTCCAAGGTGGAAAAACCCATTCCAAGTCCTTCTCACCACTCCAACTGCTGTACAAATTGCTGAAAGGACTACGTGGATTCACCTGTCACACTGTAAGAAGGTATTTGGGTTGTCTGAGGGGACAGACTAAACTGATAATTCTTAGACATACGGATCCGCCAGTGGCTGGGGGAAGTCTGGGCTACAAAGGGAGTTCACTTAAGTTAGAGAACTGTCTCAAACCCAGTGAAGAGTTAAAGATCCCAGTCACTTAGAGGAGAAAGTGGTCACAACACAGTATTTCAGTAGCGGTACCTCCCTGAGGAAACCCCACAACAAATTGGATCAGACACGGTCAAGGTCACCTCTCCGCCTTACTGCGTGAGGGTAAATGTAATCCTCTGATAATATCACTTAAAAGACCACAAAATAAGGATACTGGACTATATGTATTAGGATCCTATGAGATAGGCACAGACCCATTAGGACACTTCACCATACAGGTCACTAGAACCAATACCACCTCAACTACAGGAGTGGGAAGTCAACCAGTGACACTCCCTACTGGAGTGACGTATCTAACAAATATCTATTGGATGGATTGGATATATATATACAGCACAAGAAACTGGTCAAACTAATTGCATAGCATGTTCCACTGCCAGACCACAATTAGGACCAATTCCATTCAGGCTAAACTTCACCTCTGACCCCTCAGGTTTGCAATGTGTTGTAAGCCTGTTTAATAAAAGCACGACTCCTACAACTAATCAACGTGAATCTCTGAGTTTATTGTTTACTCCAGTCAAGGACTCCATCCCACGAATGACAACTGCCATACCAGGTAATTATACCTGTTTTTTACAATCAGGAAATGGCATGGACGTAAGGACCCTTGAATGGTGCTCCAGTACTATCAATATTACTGCTGACAACAGTAACTGTTCCGCCTCATGGTTTGTAAATCAAACTACAAGCAAAGCTGACCTCTGGTGAGATCTAAGCTCAGTAGTAATAGTTAATAGTAGCTGTGCAATGGTGCAGTTACTCATGTCATTCCAACTCTTCGCAGTAGGAGATTTTAAGAATCTCTCAGCTGTACTCCATGACAGGCAACCACACGGGGGATACCACCGTTCAAAGAGAGTTCAGCCAGGAGGTACGTTTGACAACTGAGTGTACATTGATGCTATTGATGTACCAAGAGGTGTTCCTGATGTGTTTAAGGCACGTAATCAATTGACAGCCGGGTTTGAGCCATTCCTTTTCTGGTGGTCTACAATAAACAAAAATGCTGACTGGATTAACTACTTGTATTATAACTAACAGAGATTTATAAATCACACTAGAGATGGCATGAGAGGCATAGCTGAACAATGAGCTCCAACTTCTCTTATGGCATGGCAAAACAGAATGGCTTTGTACATGTTGCTCGCTGAAAAAGGAGATTTATTGTCAAATGTTCGGAACATTCTGTTGTAGTTTCATTCCTAACAACACAGCTCAGGATGGAAACATCACCAGAGCCTTGGAGGGACTGACGGCTCCGTCTGAAGAATTGGCTGAGGACGCAGGGGCAGATCGACCATTTGCAGCCATACTGAAATCGTCCATTGGTATGCCACCCCTTTCAGACTTTACTGTGTTGGTATGCTGTATTTTATGGACAACAACCAAAGTCTTACTAATTAATACTTTTTTCTTCTTGTTTGTTGAATGTAGCCTTTTAATATAACACTTTGAAACATATAAAGACCCACTGACCAGGAGATAGATGTGGCATAATAGCTATTATTTACCATTAATATTTTGCATAACATTTAGCTATGATTGGGTTGAGCTGTTTTCAGCCAACATAGATATGATTGGTATGGCAGATGTGAATTAACAAGGCTTTGTCACTCAATTCAGTGCCATATGCTGTTCTATAGCCACAAACCACTGCTCATCCAGCACTATTAGCAGTGCATTAATTACTCAGTATGGATAGTCTGAAGTGCAAGTGAGTTATGTAATGTATACACTTGAGCTCAACTTAAAGATTCTACAGGCCTGAAGTCAAGTGTTCTGTATTACACAAGCACACACACGCGCACACGCACACACACCCACACACCCACACACCTTGTATAGGCACTTCTGTCCTCCCATGGTGCAGCCAGCCATTGTTCTCCATTTCTTAATCTGTGAAACCAGGGATTCAGAAACCACTCGACATGGTATCCCAAAGTACCTGCATGGAACAAAACAAGCACAGCAACTGAATGTACTTTTTGGGCATTGTGCTGCAAGTATAGGTTAATTTTAAATTAATTCAGTTATAACATTAGGAATGAATTCCAAGAGAAAGAAAATATACTCTTAAAACACTGTTTTTTCACTCAAGAGGTGGATTCTTTGTGCCAATTTTGAACATTTCAGTCCTCATTAATTTGGCATCACCAGTAGTTACTGCCATATCGCATAATTCTGGGGGTAGCAAAACAAATAATCCTTTTAACTCAACAGGGTTGATGACCTCCCTGGGAGGTTGGAGGTGTGTAGCCTGTAGGCCGCAGCTCTTCATCCAATATTTCATCCAAACTTTCTGGAATATTTTAAACACATCCACTGTCAGAAATATTCCCCATTTCATTGCTGTCTTTATGAACAATAACAGTAGGTACTTGGCTTGTCCAGTCAAAGTTTTTGTCACTTAAAAGCTTTTCATGTAAAGTTGCAGCTCTTGAAAATGATTGGTTTTCATCAGCAGTAATCTGTGAAACCATTGGCTTCCTGTTCATGGCCTATTTTGATGCGTTGATGTCCAGATATCTATCCAGAAATCTGTTTATAGATAATACAAAAGCAGTAACCTGTTACCACAGACTCCCTGTTCATTGTAGTAATGAAACTATATAAACGTTACAATTCTTTCATCAGTGGACCATAGGCTCACCATTGTGTTACTTCATTCAGCAACAGATTTAGAGACATTTTTAAAGGAAATGTTGAGATATCTGCGTCAAGGTAGATAAAAACTGCTAATATGAGACCAAGGCTTTTCATCACAAGAAATAACTCAGTCCACTGACTTCTGTAACTCAAGCTGAAGAACTTTCCGTTTACATTAGAAATGCAGTCTCTGTGATTTCACTTATACAGCAACAATTGTCAAATATAATGTTTTGAACAGAAACATCAGAAATGCTTAAGGAGTTTCAGATAAATAATGCTTTTATCTAGTATGTCTTATTAAATTTAATATTGCCCACAAAGTTGTGGAAACTCAACATTCCAAAAAAAGCCATGATTGTTTTCATTTACATTTCTAAAGCAGCAACCACAGGAATTATGAAATGGTGCTTTGTGCCATATACAATAAAGTAAATGAAATTAGCAAAGTGAAACTACTAATACACATTTATCACACTCATACATTATTTTCTGTACACACAAAGGCAAACAAAGATGGAAGAGTAAAAACATCACTGCTTTTATAGCTGGCATACCAAACATAACACTATCAAAATATGGACAGAATAAATTATACCATACCATTCTACTTTGCACTGTGCATGGAAAAATCCCGCGCAAAGCCCAGATGAGCCAACTAGGAAAACAACCCAATGGAATAAATGCATTCTGCTCCAAACTGCATCAGCAACTTCAACCTGGATTCACAATGGCAATATGTTCAGTGACTGAAAGACATAAAAGGAAAAAAGAGGCAAGAAATCACAAGATAATCATGTGCTTCTCTAAACTAGGAAACAGTTTAAATTGGATTAACTTCTGTCAATAAACAGAAGCTACACAGATACTTGGCTTACAGAGACACCTAGAGACAGCCTGTAATAGAGCAAGGGGGATGCACAATCTGACATCCCCAGCACAATTTGCCTTTATGCGGCTGCTGACACTGCTGCTATGCAGTTGTTGTTGGGGGAAATACTGTAACATAGCCTACTGTTTGACAGGTACTGAAAAAGAAATGAAGAGAATGTGTTTTGCATGAACAGAAATATAGTTTTTAATAAAGTGTACTTTGGTAACACGTTTAACTCACATTATTATGAAAATGTGTGAAACTTTAGTAATAATGTTTCTAAAAATGTAATCTTAAATCCCCTGAAAATACTGTTATAACTGCGAGGCAGAATGGGGCCCTCAAAGACAAGTGTTGTAGAACATTTTCCGAATTCAGGACACCATTAGAAGACGGTTAGTGTGCATGTGCATCACAGCACAGGTGCAGAAAGGAAAGTTACTAATAATCGGCCCATAAATTTGGAACAAAGACACCGGTTTAGTAGGTGGGGATTAGAGGGAAAGACTGAGCATAATATATGGCTCCTCAGAGCAGTTTTTTGTTTCCAGGGAGCATTTACATATAAATATTCATCCATCTTCTGTAACCGCTTGTCCTGTGAAGGGTCACGGGGGGGCTGGAGCCTATCCCAGCTGTCATCGGACAAGAGGCAGGGTACACCCTGGACAGGTCCATTGAAATATAAATAAATACAATAAATTAACTAAATAATGTCCTTTTAACTCTGATACGTATTTTTTCTTTATATTTGCATTCAACATCATTAAACCAGGCAAGTCATTAAGAACATTAAAAAACTTCAGAGTTCATTTGGGTGGTCTGGCCCTTTAAATGTAAGATGATACGTACCCTTTGGCGCCACCTTGAGACTTGCATCTGGTGTTACAACTTAACAGTAAGTATTAAAATATAAACTGGACTGAGTTCTTCATCAGAGACAAACCATTAATTGATCCGGGTTCAATTCCCAGTAATTGCAAAGTTCTTTACCGAATTTCCCACGGGATAAATAAAGTATCTATCTATCTAGAATCAATATTTCAGAATATGTTAAACTCAGACAGTCCACCAATAGAATATATTTTGGTGGAATATCCAATTTTGAATGACTCTGATCCAAATCAGACCTATCAATCCCTCCCAGTGATCATAAATGAATCACCCCTTGACTGGCATTTTAGAAGGTAATAAATATCCCGTGTCTTACACTGTGACAAGAAATAACCTGATAAGAGGTCCTTTATCCGTTATCCATTAGAGCTCAACCCTTTTACACAGGGTGACACATCTGAGATAACGTTATTGAAAGATTTCTCTTCCACTTTGACAGCACATTAGTGCTAATGAACGCTACAACCACCAGACTCAATGACCACCAATAATAACCTGACAGTCATTTAGTAACTGTTGTAGAACATTCAACACATTTACCTGAACATAAACTATCGCACATGTTGCTTTGTTTGTGGGCGGGGCAGATGTCAACCCTCACTACAATTTAAATATATATATTTATATATATAAAATTCAGTTTGCACTAACATATTAACGCGTAATTAACATATAAATTAAATAATAATAATAATAATTTATGTGTATTACTTAGATCATTTTTTTTAAATATATATTGTATTAAATTGATTGTCTTCGCCATCAGTTTCAGCCGAACTGTTTTTGTGAGCGAACAGGAAACACATGTAGCTATGGCCTGTTATAGATATACGCTGATATTATCAAAGCGTATAAATGCAGATTTCTTTTTCAGCACATGTTAAACTCTTGAGTAAGTCGAAGACGTGCTCTCAAAGACGTAGCTCGAGCCGTCACGTATTACACGTAGCGGGAGGGAAATGAGGAAGTATCAGGAAGCAGCAGCTAGCTACGCCTCCTCCTCCTCCTCATAGACTAGCTGCTACTGAAGTACTGGAGCTTCACTCGTCGGTCTGTCTGCAGAGTTTTCTCACAGAGGTCTGGTCAGAGTGAAAGCAGAGGTCGTCATGAAGCTGTTGGTCCTCTTCCTCCTCCTCTTCCTCCTCAGCCTGTTCAGCTCTACGGACTGTAGGTGTTTCTGTCAGGTGAGTGACTGCAATATTCTTCCTGTATTCTCTGCTAGTGGTGTCACTGCCTACAATACGAGTCATGTGTGTATTTTATTTAAAAGATTTTATTAAAAGTTGCTCTTTGTTAAAAGAGATGTCAAAAAACATCTCAAAATCGGGGTCCAGACGTTTTAGGAAGGCTCTCGTCCATCCAGCCGTCATGTTAAAAACAGGAAGCAACTGCATGTGTTTGAGTTTTCTTTAAGTTTTAAATGACTGGTGAGGAGTTCAGGCTTTTATCAGGAACGTCTGCGGGTGGTGTCCACCTAAAACTCACATGAGTAACAACCGGAGACTCACCTGTAATGATAACAGTCCTGCACTAAATCTTAGCTTCATGATTGTTTAATGTTTTATTGATGCTGAAAGAGTTGAAAGGTGGTAATTCAACTGGATGATCATTTTGTGGTGTTATTTTATTTATTTATCTTGGTATTATATTTCTAATATAAAATAACAAGAACATGTGTCAGTACAGCACAATACAATTCAACTGCACTACAAACCACGGTGTATAAAAAGAAAAGACAGCTCTCGCAGTTATTTTAAACTAATGCTGAATACCATAACCTTCATGAAGCTAAGGGGGAGTGCAGGACAGTTACATTAGAATGCATTCTCTAGTGTACCTAATGAACTGGCAAGTAAGTCTGTATGTTCCTAAATAAAATCTAATCTCCCCACCAGCCATTTACAGCTGAAGCAGCTACCCAACAAATCCAGTTTTATGTTTGTGTTTAATGTAATCCTTGTAAGAAAGAAAGAAAGAAAATTAATAATTTATCTAATGCATCTCTAGCTACAAGTTGCAACCGAAAATACTGAACAGGAAGTTCAAATATCAAGAAGAGATAAATAAATATGCTTGAGTATAGCCCAGTAGAGAGAGAAAAAAGGCAATCAGATAACTTCTGGGAATCACTTTATATGTCGACGGTACTCTAATTGTTTAATTTTCTGAACACAACTAATAATATTAATAATAACAACAGTATTGGGCTTGGAGTGTTGGTGAAGCCAGGGGATGTATTGGCATCTTTTTTTTGTTGTTGGTTGGTCTTTAATTTGTCCATCTCAAATAGTTGTTTGTGGTTCCTGTTTAAGGTGACTGGTGACCTGGACGACTGCGCCTGTGACGTGGAGACCATCGACGGCTTCAACAACGACCAGCTTTTCCCCAAACTTCAGTCTCTCCTTGAGTCAGACTACTTCAGGTTCTATAAGGTGAGCTAGGCTAATGCACCACACACGCACATACATATACACATTGTGGGTGTTGCTAAGGACATGCATTTGGACTCGATCTCCTGCAGGTGAACCTGAATAAGCCGTGTCCATTCTGGACGGCCGACAGCCACTGTGGCCTGAGGGACTGTGCTGTGAAGCCCTGCTCTCCTGTGAGTTCGTCTGTCTGCTGTAAACAAACCTAGTTAAGCCTGTTATTAACTCAGATCTGTGTCTGGATAACTTGACAGTAAAGTCCATACATACAGCAGCTTTCCTCCTGTGAGCAGACTCTATCTAACTCATTTTCAAATTGAGGTCAAACTGTGGACACTGAGATAACGAGAACTCATTTTAATATCCGGTGCAAAAAAAATGCAAACCCATGGACTGCATGTGTTAATCATTGACTAGGTGTAAAGATGGATGAACCCTCCGTGATGCTACACATAACTTTTCTGAAGAGCAGTTTTGGAGCTCAGCGTAGTCCAGGCGTCACCCACCTTGGCCCAGCTAATTAAAAAATGGTCAAAAAGGTGGAGACGAGGCAGACAGCTAGGAATATTTGAGCTATATTCCTGAACTTTAATGTGTCTCTGTGTTACGCCAACTTTGCATTCTCCACCTGCATTAAAAACTAAACACTGCACACTGAGGGCAACAAGTGAAAGCTCCAGCTAAAGTTGGCCATTTTGCCATCTATTTTACTGATCTTAATCCTTGACTGTATATTAAAATGAACAAACTCTTGATTAAATTGAATGTGTCCTATTTTAACATATCCTACTTCCTTTTAGATATCTAAATTAAACAGTCATATCTCTCATTTCTGTGTGTATTAGCCAATATTTCCACCATCTGGCTCTGTTTAATACTGTTCTTAATCTCTGTCTTTTTGAAGAGGTCAAATGTATGACCTCTTCAAAAAGACATCATGAGCCAGAGTGAAGTTTAATCAGTATGTGTCTGTGCACATTGTACATGATCACACTGTTTGTCTACCTATTAAAATACTATTCTTTGACATGGAAGCCAAACCGCGTCTACAAATCTTTGTGGTAGAAAGTTGGTCTGGACTCGCTCCATTTGGAACTCATTAGGCCCCGGCCAATCAAATCAATTAAATCATTTGGGGGGTTTTGTGGTGACGGACAGAAGAGTTACAGCGATGCAGTCATCCGCGTCATCTGAGCGCCGTGGAGTTGAATTAGTTTACAACAAAATGGCTCTGATTGGTTGGAGGACTATCCTTGCATACAGAGTTTTTCTTTTCTCTGTATTGGTTGAAACATGCCCCATAATGAAATGTTGCCAGACTCAAAACCCTACTCTGATACAGCTGACATGTTGAAAATGGGTGAAATACATTACAGTATCTACATCAGACTGACCAAAAATCTGTCTGCTCACAGAATGAGGTGCCTGAAGGGATTCGATCCTCGTCCCAGAACAAGGTGAGTCAGTCAAACTGGCTTTAATATCCAATTATTAGTACTATTTAATGCAATTTTGACATAAAATACATCTGTATTGAAAATGGGGTAGCACAAAAGAGAGAATTAAAGTCGTAGAAGATGGGAAATATTTAATGCTAAAGGTTTGGTGCTACAACATGTGACTCAGTTGTAAGTGCCGTAATCATTGTAAATAATTCATTTTCTGTTTAGGGATCTTTGCCAGTCATAATAGTGATATATCAAATTTTAGGATTGTAAAAAAAAAAAAAAAAAAGTATGTGGGACAACATACGTTTTCACTTTTTCCCTTATCGTTCTCCATTACGTTCCTTTTTATTGTTTTCCTTAGTTTTCAGGAGTGAATATTGCTCTTGAATGTGATGGCATACATTTCCTGTTTATTATACGTTTTAATATGTCTGTGTTTGTGTTCAGTATTCAGAAGAAGCAAATAAGGAGCCAGATGAGTGTGAGCAGGCGGAGCATCTCGGAGCTGTAGATGTCTCTTTAAGGTCAGTTTTGTCAGCATTATAACTTAAAAACAATAAATATATTTATACAGTTATTTATCATCATATGCATTTCACATGTTACCACATCAGCACAGGATTTGTCACCTGCAAATTATGCTGTGGTTACAAAACAGTTTATTTTAAATCTAATCACTGGCTGGGTTATGTTTAGAGCAAGTTTTTTTTAATGCTCTGTGAACTGCACCAGACTCACTGGGAGGAACTCAAGGTGGATAGTGGGTGTACGAACCACAGACATTATGGGTGGTTAAGGTTAAAGTAAAGATCGTGGTAAGGGTTAAATCTGCGGCACAGCAACATTTTCTGGTGTTGAACTTGGCCCGAGTTTTGGGGGTGTGTCCCACGCCGCGCCGTTGGCAGTAGTCGGACCTATGTTGGAAGCTATTCAGCCAGTTCATCACAAGTCAAGGAACAAGTCTGTCAGAGAGATCGCTCTGGTTGGCCGGTCAGCTTGAAGAAACAGAGCACGAAAAAACAAATAGAACTGTCAATAAAATGGCATGCGGAAGGCTCCTCTAGTTTTCATCTTCGTCACATCTGAACGTTCAAATACACAAATATTTCCACAACAACATGATGGTCAAGAATGAATAAGCTTCCTAGCCTCTGAGCTAATAATAGCTCTTCCTGTTTTTTTTACTTTTGATTAACAAATATAGATGAAGAGTTATCACCTTTTACTTAGTCAGAGGACGTTTGTATCAGCTGGTCGTTGACTGTAGTCTTTGTGTCGTTATCAATTGGAACTTTTTGGTCCAGACATCACAGTCGGCCTTTGTTGCCGGTAGTTTGTTGCAGTTGGTTTGTAGTGACCTGGCTTTTAATCCACAGACTGGCATCAATGTGGCCACATGAGACCATGAGTGTTAACAAAATTCAGAGAGTTGTTGCAACAATGCAAAGTGGGCAGTACCAGTTGGACTTATCTCAATTTTAATGGGCAATGGCAGCGACCAAATGCAAACACAGAGCTCCCCACACCGTGAGGAAACACTGTCGACCACTTTCTACCACCAAATTCACCACGCTGATAGTGGGGGTGGAAATATAGAGCGATGACGCCAAGAAAAATTAACTCTGTCCATACACTAGCAATATTTTAATGTTCTGCTGGATTCATTTGGGGTGGGAAATGCACAATAGGGTTACCTAGGTAACCAGAGCTAACAAGACATATTACAAACACAGACAATAATCAACAATAAATGAAAATATATGTAATTCAGTTAAAAAAAGAACATTGGTCTGCATTTAATTTTGATGAACCATTTGAGTACGTCTCTCTGTCAGTGTCTTTCTTTGTCCACTATTTTAACCAACTAAAGTAGACTCTTCTAAATATTTTGCCAATAACGCACGATTTTATTGCAGTTACTACATTTTTCATGAGATAATCTTGTACAACATTAAGATACAATAAAAGCCCCCCCCCATGTTGGGCTTTATATTAGTTTCTTTCCACATTTTATTTTTGTTTATCAATTCATCATTTACTTTGAAATCTAAGCTGTCATCCAAAGTTAAAGAACTGTGCCTATTGTGACGTTGTGATGTTAAGTTGTGAAAGCCACGGCAAATTAACTGGTGTAGGAAAGTGGTGAAAGTTTGTTCTTTTTTTAAAATCCACTTCATTCACCTGTGCCGTCCTTGACCTCTGTATGTTTACAGAGAAGGAAACGGGTGAAACTAAACACGCTGACTTCTCTGTTTTCATTTTTAGTGTCGAGACCCAGGAGGCTCTGCTTGAATGGAGCAAACACGATGACGAGACAGAGCGTTTCTGCGTGGTTGACGGTACAGTTCAGTGCATCAGTCAAACAAATTAATGAATGAACAAATAAGCTTATACACCACTGTAAGAAATCAGAGTAAACCTCTTCAACTATACACATAAAAGTGTGGGTCAGAACAAATTTCATTTTAGATTTATAATCAGAATACAGAATATTTCTGGAAATATAAAAAGAGACAATGATGGTAAGACTACACCATGTCTTAGGAAAGTTCTTTTTTAGTAAAGTTCTTCTTTTTTGATTTCTCAACACATTTATAAGTCATCCATCACTACACACCCATGATGGATTATTGCAGTGTTCTGCTGGTGTGTAACTCCTCTAATCAAACAGATGATGTTATAGTGACTTACAGCTGACTAATGTGTTCCTGTTTCCCAGACGAGAAGTCACCTGACTCCCAGTATGTCGACCTGCTGCTGAACCCTGAACGCTTCACAGGATACAAAGGACCAGAAGCCTGGCAGATCTGGAACAGCATCTATGAGGAGAACTGCTTCAAGTAAACTCTCTTTATATTATACATCTTCATATTCTGACTTTTTGTATGTAACCATCTAAAACTACAGAAGACCACCTTAAGAGCAGGCCCTGGAGTTCAGTCAAATGAAGTTGAAGGGAATAAAATTAAAAGTCCTCCTGCACAAATCTCACTTATCTTTATTCTTGTGACATATTTGAGAACTTCACCTCCCTGGGTCTTCAACAGCAATTTACATTAAACCATAATCTCAAAAGTTACTACTAATTAAAGCTGTCAGATCAAGGGAGTGAAACAAAAAGGTCATCATGTATAAAATAAGAAAATATAGAAACTCTTAAGTAACATTAAACTAACACAACTATATGATTAGTGACCAACCTTAGAGAAGCTCCGCTATCGTTGGTTGTTGTTTAAAGAGGACAGTGTCATTGTTGTGGTTTAGCTCCGCCAAAAAAAAACTAACAACCAGATGAGATGACTCCCCATAATGAATCCATTTAACAGCTGAAAAGATGTTTCCTTTGTTTCCCCTTCACAGGCCGTACACTGTCAGACGACCTCTCATCCCTGAGGCGTTCCAGAGCAGCCCAGGAAGTGAAAGTAAGACCTCTTCAGTATTACACCACACAATAGCCACAGCCGCATTAACAGATAGAGAATATAAACACTTTTTATTCTGAAATATGTCACTTCAGTGATGCGCAAAAGTCCAGATATATATATTTTTTTCTTAGTTTCATTATTTTACACCTTTAAAACCTTCTTTTCAATAAGCTGTCATATACGTACACAAACAGCTCAGTGTATTGTCTCTGGCCGCCTTTGGCAGTGCTTTATCAATACCAAGTATGCAAGCTTTGGACTTGCGCCCTCAGCAGTTTAGACTTGACAAGTTTGATTCTGAGTACGGACTCTGGAAGACGTTAACTGACAACACTGTGTTTATTTACAGCGAGGACCTTCTACAGTTGGCTGGAAGGTAAGCTGACATTTCAACTGTTGTGGAGTGTTTTTTAGTTTCTTTCCATCAGCTTTCTCTCTGTGTTTGTCTATCAGGTCAGTGTGTAGAGAAGAGAGCTTTCTACCGGCTCATCTCCGGCCTCCATTCCAGCATCAATATACACCTGAGCGCCAGATACCTGCTGGATGGTGAGACATAGAAACGCATGCTTTTCCCAGAGTCGGGATTTAATCAGCTTGGGTTTGACTATTCCTCTCTCTCCTTGCAGACACCTGGTTTCAAAAGAAGTGGGGTCACAATGTGTCGGAGTTCAGGGAGAGATTCGACTCTGAGCTGACGGCCGGCGAGGGACCCAAGAGACTCCGCAACCTCTATTTCCTGTACCTGATAGAGCTGCGAGCGTTGGCCAAAGTTCTGCCGTTCTTCCAGCAGCCGTCCTTCCAACTGTACACCGGCAGACCTGAGGAAGACCAGAAACACAAAGAGCTGTTGATAGAAATCCTGCAGCTGGCCAGGTCAGTCTGAGACCACTCCAGGTGTCGGGGTGTTTTGATCGCAACCTGAAGTTAACCAGATATCTGCAGCTCAATACTCATCTCTGCTTAAGGCTAAGGACTCACTTTATTCTCAGACTGCATCTTCTAAGTTCATCTTATAATATCACACATCTTTCTCTGATCTTCTAGATCTTTTCCTTTGCACTTTGATGAGAGATCTCTGTTTGCTGGGGATGAAAAGGAAGCAGCAAAACTGAAGGTAAACTTATAAACTTATAAAATTGAATTTTTTTTTTTTTAATTATTAAAGCTTATTAAAGCTTTTTTCCACTAACTTGAAATCGTTCACCATCACATCTTACAGAATAAATACCCAAAAAGTGATTTGAAGCGAAATATTTTACAATAAACATTTTGTGCTAGCTTGTGTCAGAACAATGGCTACGTCTACACAGACAATATTTCTAATTAGTGATTCAAACTTTACCTGTTTACATGGCAACTTAACGTCTCTGATAACTTCTGATCAGTTGTCTACAGCAGCTGGGAGGAATTTTAGCCTGTTCCTCAGTAAAGAACATCTGTAGTTCTGAGAGTTTCCTCTCATGAACTGCTTGCTTCAGGTCCTTAGACAACATTTTTATTGGTTTAAGGTCAGAACTTTGACTTGGCCGTTCAAAAATATTCATTTAGTTCTTCTTTAACCATTCATTTCAGAACGACTTGTGTGCTTGGGGTGCATTGTCCTGCTCCATTTCTCTTCAGATTCAGCTCACAGACAGATGTCCTGACATTTGCTGGTATAATTTAGAATTCATTGGTCCATTAATGATGTCAAGCCATCCTGGCCCAGATGCAGCAAAACAGGCCCAAACAAGGACATTACCACCTTCACAGAGGAGGTTGTGACGCTGGAACGCAGTGTTGTTTAGTCTCCAGACATGAGCCTCTTATTTAAACCAAATAATTCTACTTTGGTCTCATCCATCCACAAAACATTTTTCCAATACTCTTCTGGCTTGTCCACATGATGTTGATCAAACTGCAGACTGGCAGAAATGTTCTTTTTGGAGAGCAGTAGTTTTGTCCTTGCCACTCTGCCATGAACACCATGGTTGTTCAGTGTTCTCTTGATGGTGGATTCATGAACATTAACATTAGTCAATGTGAGAGAGGCCTTTAGTTGCTTAGAAGTTACCCTGGCTTCCTTTGTGACCTTTCAGACTGTGAATTTGTGGATTCCAAAAGAGCTAACAGTCTATTCATTCTTCACTGCACTGAACTGCATCAACTACAAATTTCTTATAGGCAACACCCACAGATGTTCCTATTTAATCACCACCAGTATTTTAGAACTGAAAAAGCTTCTTGGATAAAACATCTTCAAGAAACTCTCCAGTCCAGTTGTCTTTGTTTCAGTTTGTACAAATGTAGTGCATCATGTAATTATTGTTTAACTCCACTGTTAATGTCAGGAGGACATCAGACTGGCCTTCCTCAACATCTCCAGGATCATGGACTGTGTTGGCTGCTTCAAGTGTCGCCTGTGGGGGAAACTACAGGTAAAATGTTCTGTCATTTGCCAACCTCTCAAAGTCTCCAATAAGCTTTAAACGGACACCTCCTGCCTGTCATTTTAATCAATAAAATAACAAAGACACGAGGATTTTCTCTGCCAGTGCGGTCTCATGGGGCCAAAAACTGTCTGCAAACCTTGCTTGGTATAGTTTGTAAACATCTGCTGTATAGTGACCTAGCCTTTGTATTCCTCTCTCTTGTCATCAGACTCAAGGATTAGGCACAGCGCTGAAGATTTTGTTTTCAGAGCGACAGATTGAAGCTCTGCCCAAATCCAGCAACCAGCGACCCAGTTTCCAGCTGAGCCGGCAGGAGATCGTCTCCCTGCTCAACGCTTTCGGAAGGTAAGGGAGTGATATAGTATCCTTAAAATTAACCAAAAATTGCACTGGAGCCAACCTCAATTCTGCAGGAAGTAATATGAAAACCTCAAATTTTCATGTATAAACTGACTTTAATGAGAATATACTGGAGTCAGACTTATGTTCCTGATGCCCCATAGGATTTCCACCAGCGTCAGAGAACTGAAGAACTTCAGATCACTGCTGGCAGAGGAGCGATGAGGACGTCAAGAGCCTGTCAACCATCTTCTGATGATTTCTAAATTCAAATCTGTGCATTTGTGGATGTGATGTAACGACAGCCATCTGTTTAGCTGTCTTAGACTTGCTGGCTTGAAGTGTCTTGACTGAAGCTGTAATTGTCACAGACTGAAAAGTGTAATCAGCTCCAGAACCATTAATTCAAACATAATTCTTTAAATGAAAACGTGCTTTGATCAGTGAAATCATGTCAGATGATATTCTTCGGACATCAGCGTGTTTTTGTAATTCTGCTTTTTTCCTGAAGATGGCGGTGTTTATAAAGAAAACTGTCCTTTGTCCTAAGAAAAACTTGAATGTAAAGACACTGTTAAAATGGAAATTATAATGTGTTTTACTTACAAAACTTACATTCCAAAAACTTGAATCTGGTTTACTGGTGGTTTACTTAATGAAGAAATGAAATGCATTAAGGGACTGAAAAGAAAAAAAGGTTGTTTGTAAAATAAATGTATTTTTATTTATGTGTATACTATGTTTGGTTTGGAAATAATGGCTGATTATGCCATTTTATTTTTTCACTATTGATCTTTTGTCTAGATAATTAGGTATTGTAAAATAATTATTTGTTTTATTTTTTTTTCATTCCTTTTGTGAAATTAATAAACTTGCACTTAAATATCCACTTATAATAAAATGAAGAGATGAGTATATGATGGCAGTGAATTATATGAACAGATTGTTTTTAATAATCACAATTCTATTTTTTGACAATTTTATGCAATGGGGAAGATTATTGTTTGTTTTGTTTGTTTTATAATTTACAAAGTTGTACAATGTAATTATACTTAATTGAAAAATAAATAAATGAATATTAATACAAAATAATATGTATAATTTTAAATTATATAATGTATAAATGTGTTATCAAACATTAACAGTTAGGCATTTATTATTAAATAAATGGTTTTGTAAGTACACAATAAATTGCCTTGTAAGATACTCAAAATTATACTTACTAAGAAAATAAATAAATAAATATATATACACATATATATATACATACTGTATATGTATATGTATGTATGTATATATATACACACATATAAAAAACTGGATTTGTAAAATTCATTCATTCATTCATCTTCTGTAACTGTTTGTCCTGTGAAGGGTCGCGGGGTCTGCTGGAGCCTATCCCAGCTGTCATTGGGCGAGAGGCGGTGTACGCCCTGGACCACTCTAATGCAGGGCGAATTTGTAAAAAATTTATTTTAATCATTGAGGTTTTTTTGCATGTAATTGTTTCAACCCTTATTCTTTTTAAATATCAGGTTTTCTGTTGGTGATACAGCTGTTTCTGTTTCTGTCGGAAGCCTCCACGATATGTTGCCTCCATAGCCTGTATGGTTAACCGTAAACACAGCGTGGCAGTTGAGCCCTCTGCTACCAACAATTGCGCAAATAGATATCAAAATAAAAGTCCACAATTAGCTTTCAAACACGTAAAGGAATGAAACAGCTTTGATCGAGAGAAATGTGTATGCTATAGATATAAGGTTGATGATAAAGGACTAAATCCTCTGTAACACACATGGTGACAGCAAGAGCACTTTACAATAGAAATAAAGGTCCTAGTTCTAAATATTACGATTCCTAAACTGATATTTGAGCCAGGCAACTGCACTGCCCATTGTTTCTGATATTTTAGGCACACACAAGGTAAGGCAACAGCATGAGAAAAACATTTACAGGAATAAGAACACAAACCACAATATACAAACGCATATTTTATTGTAACACTGATAAGAATTGTAACACAATGAGGTAAGTTAAATAATCCACATCTGTGATGTTCTTGAACCACAAAATATTCACCACCCTATCAGTAACAATTCCACAAAGTCCGCAAACAATGGCTGGTAATGCCCTGTCAGTTCAGTTCACAGTTTAAAACAAACACATTTTTTTCTGTTTCTTATGAGAACAAGAGCAATACTGTTACTGACACAACCACCCCCCCTGTCCTTCAGTCACAGACCAAAACTTACCGGTTGTGTATTTGTTTCCTTTTTAAGAGATGAAACTCAGTAGAAAATATCCCCTGAGGGAGGAACATTCTTTTGATTTTCTGATGAGAAAGAAGCCACAGACACTGGCAGGCTCAGTCTGAGTTTGCTACCGTTTCTGCTGATGACTTGGCACGGTCTCACAGGGCACTAGGACATACAGTAAGACAGCATTTAAGTTGCTCTGTACTGCGGCCAAACCGTGTAAAAACGATCTCACGATGCCTGATGAGTTATTAAATACTCCACAGACATCAGCTGGACAGGACAGCGTGTCTGAAACGCCAGGACCCTGCCCTCTGAGTTATGACCAGGGTCCTTGTTGAGAGAGTGGTCAGAGGATTGTTTCTCTGCACTCAAGGCTTTGTTCAGAAGAAGGGGAGCCCAGTGGGTTGGTGGAGGCGCTGGTTGTTTGTGGGAGATGTTTTGGACGGCGCGTGGAGGGGGACGGGGATGAACTCAGGGCACCGCAGCTCTGGAGGTGAAGGTCCTCATGGCCACGCTTCCTGGGGCTGCCTATGATGCGTTGGGTCATCACCTGGCACAAAGACATGTTTCTTGTTACAAAAATGTTAAATTAGGTTACTGTAACTTGAGTTCAGGAACTAGACCACGCCCCGTAACATTTTTTTTCCTGCTCTTACTTATAAAGGTAAATCCTCAACCTCCCCGATCCTCACCACCCCTCTCTTTTCTTCCATCTTTCATTGGAGGACAAGGAGCCGAAGCTTCTTGAGATGTGCCCCCACCCTGAGGCTCACTTCTTGGGTTCCTCTACCATCATCCATCTACACATTCTGTGCCCTTCAAGACTCCCCTTTGACCCCCCTCATCACACTGTCCATTTCCCTCATGTCCTGTCCACCAATAAACCTACATAATGTTACATCGGTTAAGATGTGGTATTTGTTCGTGAAATTAGTCAAGTATCATTTTATAATTTGTGCAACTGTTAAATAATTTTTTAGTGATTCTTTGGTTTCGATGCTGGTCTCATTACAAATTCCCACTATGCTTCCAAACTCAATTATTTTCCATAATACAAACATCATCAACGGTCTAACCATGCCCCTCCTCACGTGTTAACATCTATTTAAACTAATGGTAATTAAGAAGCAGCATGCGCATTAACGCACTGATGGCACTGTCACTTCTACAATGTAGAAGATTGACAAATCCTGGTTCAGTTACAGCTCTGTACAGTGCATTGGTTTGAAATGCGTCATTACCAGCTTTTTACATGCTACATTTCTTACATTTTTCTTTTGGCCCAACATTTGCCCCAACTGAGTATGCAAATGACTGGCCCAGCTCTACTGGATCATCTGTTTAGAGTAAGGTGCCCTTTTGTCTGGGGCAAACCAAAGTTTACATTTGGCATTCAACCTCCAAATCTATCCAAAAGTCTCTGTGTTTTACATGTCTTTATGTTTGTTTTCTGGTTTGTAAGGAGCATTACAGCCTCACCAGGCCTCTAGCATGCTATTGACCTTAGTCCAACTGGATCATTGCTCACAAATAACCATCAAAACCTGATGAAGACCTGCAGTTTTCTAAATTGCACCGAACCATCAAAGGCTGTTGTTCGCCATCTAATCCAGTTACCTGATCTATGACGTTGGCACTGAAGATGGCCTCTTCCATGTGTTTCTCGTCCGACTTAATGACACACTTGATGTTGTTGACAACCTGTTGGACCTCAGGAGGTAGACTGCAGCTGGAGTGCTCCAGGAACTTGGCCACTAATATTTTGGTGTCTTTGTACATCTTTAGGTCAGCCAGGGAGTGCGGACGGTCGTGGGAGGAGTGCGTGTGCACGGATCGGGGTTTGAGTTGAATGTCAACTTTCCTGCCCTCCTTCTGCTGCTTCCTGACACATAGATGACCGGGTTTGGCTCCGACTGCCTCTGTTGAAATGTCTCTTGGCTCTGAAGACAAAAACACATTGTATCACGAACAGTTCTCGAAGCTGAGGCTGCGTGTTGTCACAGCTCAGTTAAAATTAGCTGAGGACTCTTTTTTGTGTTTCCTAATAATCCTTTACCAATTTGTGGTTTGCACTGGACAGTGACACTACCTAGCAAATGTTTAGAAAAGTCTGTGACGTGCAGTTTGTCCATCAAGTCATTGACAAAATAGAAGGTGAAAACCTGTGTAGCAGCAGACATGCATATTGCAGATGTCTGATTTCCTCACCACCACCGCCACATGAATTCATAATTTGTAAGTTCATACCCTGTTCTGGGGATGTGTGAGCTGAATCTTCAGCAGCAGGGTTATTTCCAGAGGCGCAGCCACAATTCTCTCCTGTAGAGGGAGACAAAAACAATGGAACAATGCTGTAAGGTGGCATGTTTAATTTCAATAAATCTGCCATATGATCATTTGTTCAGTCTACAATAAAAAAAACAAAAAACAGTGGTGATTTTAAGTGATAAAAAATGGCAAATCATCACCCATAAGATGGCAACCTGAAGTCTAAACATTTTTACACACTTACTTCCTGTTGTAGTGGAGCAGGAGATAGGGTCACTGGTGGAACGGACAATGCGTGCCAATTTGCGGTACCTCCTGGCAGCTCGGAGCATCCGAGGCCTCTCTGAGGGTGAGTGGCCACTTTGGGCTGAGGTAGAGGGGGGCTGTGATGTGGAGGAGGGTGACCAAACACTAAAACACAGCCTCGGGCCACGTGGCCTGTTAGGAGGGGAAGGGGAAGGAGAGGGCGCCAAAGGGCTGATAGCAGAGGTTCCCCCAGACGATGCCACAGAGGTGGGGGAGCAAGGCTGCGGTGGCGGGGGGATAGTGACAGGGAGTGTGAGCTTCCGGCTCATCATTCGTGCTTTAATGAGGGAGTGTGTTGATGCTTTAGGTGGCTCCTCTGGTAAATGTTTGGCTGAGGCCAGCTCATCACACATGTGCATGGCTGCCCTGAGCTCCTCACTTGGATGTGTGTTCTCTGCTGAATCCTCTTGGTCCAGGTTGCTAAAGTTCTCTGACGACCAGTCCGGCGAGCGTTCCAGTGAGTCCTGGGTGTGAGAGGACTCACTGTAGCCAGTATCACTGGGGCGAGGGTCCGTGTTAGGCAAGCCACGATGGCGCCGCGAGGAGCCGCGTGTGCAGAGCTCCAGGCTGGTGCAGCTTCCGTCAGTGGGGGCCGTGTGGAGGGTGCCATAGGGTGAGGAGTCAGAGCCCTGGACCTCCAGGGAGCACAAGTCCTCTGAGGAGCAAGTCTGGTCCTGATCAGCCACCTCTGACACCATCAGTGACGCACTGTCCACAGAGGCTAAGGAAGAAAGTATCAATAGCATGACTACTAGTAAGATATTTAACAACTTCATGCAATGTTCAGCTGTTCCAACTGTCTTTACCCTGAGTGCTGAGTCCTGCAGTAGTGTTTCTCTCACACAGACTGGACTCAGTGGCCTGTTGCTCCATGCTGGTGGTGACCTGCAAAGACAAAATGATTAGTGGAGACATAACACAGCAGCACTGCTTAATAAATATTCATGTTTTGCATGTACTATATGTATTGCATAACAGCAGTGTGGCGCTTAACTCACAATACCACTGACTGGTCTGTAGAGGGCTCTACCAGACCACAACACAGTCATTTCTATCTTTAAAGGGCAGGGGTACCAGTGCAGAAAACTACTGTGTCATGTAGTGCTGAATAAGAAACTTTAATTAGAATCACTAATGCCCTTTTCAAAGAACAGTATATGAGATCTGATCTATTTCAGGTGAGAAAAGCGTTTCTGTTAATTCCCATTAAGGACACTGTTTAAAATAGGTATGAAGAGAACTATGGATTTACCACGCACTGTAATGGAACAGTGGATTAAAAGCCCCAGGTGTTAAATAATGTCGAGAATACAATATAAGATAAAAGGATTTTCTCGCATATGAGGCCGTTATTTTTAGCTGTGAACAAAGAGGTGCAGCAAAGCCTCAGAGTGAGGGGGGAAAAAAAGAAGCTCTGATCACTTCAACCTGACGGTGGAGGCAGACCGCCCCAGTACGTCTGAGACAGCAGGTGATAATCAGCTTCAATTTGGCAGTGATTTTTTTGACTCACAGACTTGACAGGCAACATCTCAAGATGCAGGCATGCGATGAAAGCAGTATTTGATACTGATAAATATGAAATACATACTGTATATAGTGGCAATACTCTTTTAACACATGGGTACACAAAACAGGATTTTGAGCAGCACATCCAGTCATATGGATTGCTAAAATTCATATTTTTTTTTAGCCTGTGGAAGTTCCCAATCATCAAGGTGAGGGTTTATCTAAAAAACTAGGGCAATTGGACTTGTTTGGTTTCTTGGAGATGTTTTGCAAGTTATTCACATCAGGAACATCTGTGGCCTCCACCTGGTGTCCACCACCCACAGATGTTTCCAGTAAAACACCAACAAGTAATTTAGAACTGAAGAAGCTACCTTCAAGAAGCTCAAGAAGTCCGGTTGTACTAGTTTCATTTTTTTTCAGATTTTCTGATGATTCACCTTGAAATTATTCTTGTCTTTGAAGAATATCTCATTAAAATTTACATCATTTCCAGTTTTAACTAAAGGACTACATTTTTAATAGCACCACTCATCCGACTATCTGCTTATAATGAATTAAACTCATTTAAAAACGCCAAATAAATAGGTTTAAACCTAGTGAAAAAAAAATGCTTTCTTTGTTGCCTCTACAGACAGGCTTACAGTATAGACTTTTGTTTTAAGGACAAAGCTGGTTGTTTTTTTTCTCACCTGGCTGGCGGGGGTTTGTCCCACCACAGACTCATACGGAGGGGGCAGGTCAGTTGGGTACAGCGTCCCTGGGCTGTTGATAGGAACCCCATAAATGGCACTGAAGGGGGAATGGGGAAAGTCCAGGTGCAGGCCTCTGCCAGGGACATACAAGCGGAAATTCAATAAAAGAGTGGAAAAATCCAGATCATATTTAGAAAAGCTGGAATACAAAGAACTGAGCCGTCATTGAGCCTGTCAAACAATGTTGAGTGTTTAAGCAACTGAAGCACCCAATGTGAATATCCGAGTTATAAATACGCTACTGTCTATTAAAACGTTAAGAAAGAAAGGATGAAAGACACACTCTGGTGTCCAACACTCCAGTCCAGACAATATACTGTATATCAGCGCTGCACTTCTCTATGTGCACCGCCACCACCGTTTCATATGGTGCCAATTAAGAATAAGCAGCCATGCGTGCTGTCATATCTTTTAATTACAACCCAATTCTCCTCCAAAGTGGCAGAGCATGAAATACAACCAGAGAGTTTCCACCAATCATTGGAGGCATGATGATGTCATGGCACATCCCTGGCCGTGAGCAGAGACACCATAAATGCTTCCTCTGCCTTGTATATATTTATGGTGTAATTGACAAACAGATGTGGCTTCGTGCCAAACGGCCATAACAGCATCTCTCTCTCTCTCTCTCTCTCTCTCTCTCTCTCTCTCTCTCTCTCTCTCTGGCAAGACTGAGAAAATGGAGGGAGTGATGAGGGAGGGCTCAAATGATCTTCCACGACAGCTGAGATTCATGGATGTCACAGCTGTTTAGCGGCGGGAAATTATCTGAGCTGACCGTGGATGATAGTAACACACGTGATGGTCACAGGGAAATAGTAAATAGACATGATGCCTTTTGTATTTGGATTGTCTTTGTTTCAGCTTTGTTTGTTTTTTGTTTTATTTGTTTAGGATATATACCATGCCCTGCATGACTGATAACCATCACAGATATCTGGATGTAAACGTTTCTTCTGGCAAATTCACCATCTCATAGGAAATTCTGTCATGGTTTGCAGCAGCCTACATTAAATATTAATGTCAAACCATACGAGTAAAGAATGCATAATACACCTTCTGAGCTCGTCCCAAACAAAGCATTCTATCCGACCAATCAGTGTAATAAGCTAAGACCACTTTTGTGTCACATAAAGACATCCAGATATGATTTCAGGTGCCTGTGGATGAGCAGGAAGGACACAGCATGATCCAAATACATAACATTATAGAGTATGTGTGAAATACACTATGCATCTGTTACAGTGTAAGCCTTGAAGCTGGAAAATGGAAATGCAAGTGTACAAATATCACTTCTCATTCATTTGTCCTGCAGATATAAATGTAATTCAAGGAGGAGCCGACTCTTGACCAGAGCTACAAACTTGCAGAGCATTTTGAGGTAGGCATCTTTAGCAATACTACACTAGATCTTTCAAAAAGTTATGTAATAAAAATAAAAGATTAGAAACACAATCATTCCTACAGGAAACAATACAGTCTCAATTGTCATATAGCATTTCATATAGATTTACTTACTGAAGTATTTTGGGAAACTAGCCTATTGTGTAAAATTATATTGCCTTGTAACCAATTCACTGATCTTATTCTGCATCCACACATCCCAGGAGACAGATTGGAAGAAGACTCTCAGAATGATGGCAATCAGTAATATTTTGTTTCTCACCTCTGTCCATCCATTGAGGGGGTGCAGGTGTACTCTGGGGGGTAGTATGGTGGTGGGGGAATGGGAGGAATAAACTCATCAAAGTCCAGTGTCTGGTGGAGGATGGTTCCATGGGGGGTCATGCAGTCAGCATTCAGGGCTCGAGCTCGGTGCGGCATGAACTGAAACGCAGCATAAAAAAAATAAAGATATCAGACTATTATTCCACCTGATACTGAGCCTTTAGCTGTTCATGTCTTATTTTAAACCACAATTTATCCACGCACAGCTAATTACTCAAATGAGAACTGTTTATAGCACCTTCTTGTTTTTTTTTTACACGTTTTCAGATGCACGCTGCTGGTAACTGAAGGAGCTCTACTGCAGGAACTAAAAGTCAAGGGCCTCACTCAGAGGACAGTTTTCTCAGTGGGAACATTTTTTTCTTTTCTAACCTCCACTGCCTTAATTAACTCGGCTAAATTTACAGAGCTAAACAAAAGGTTTATTCACCTTTTGCGGTGAATGAGCCAAAACAAGGCTACCCTTGGAAACTCCATAAGACTGCTGGCGGTAAGACACAGTGGTTTTATACTTTACTTCACTGCGACTAGATGCCACCATGTTCAGCCGATTCAGTTTACATAAGCGTCCTGTTGGTTTTAATGTGTAGCCTGGTGTGTCCTTGTATCTAAAATGTATTTTTATGAATTTATTTATAATGTATTTAGTTATAATGACATGTGTAGTAGGATAAATAAAGTCGTATCGTATCGTATCGTATCGTATCTTCTGCTTGATGTAGAGTTAAATTCTCCTAATTCTTACACCATTAGACAGTATCAGAGACATTATAATAATTATCAAGGCAATGTATTTATATCTTCACAGTTCCATTATAATCTCAGATATGCTGATCAGTGAAGCAGTGTAAGCTCCAACTAGAGGTCTTATATGAAGATGAGAAGGATTTTGAATTTACATTTTTAAATGTTGTATAAGCCAAACAGCTCTTGATGGCTTTGTCTTATTTGTCTCTGACTTATATCATTGCATGTCTCTTGTTTCATAGAGCTCAAAGATAATTAATAGACCACAGTAGTCTTTGTTTCTATGGTTCTTTCCCAGGGTTTGAAAAGGTTATTTATAGAATAACAAAACCTAACTGAGTAAATAAGTAAATGTTGACTGATCGGCTTTCATCATGTTTTTTTTGCTTCCATTTGGCAGAAACATTATTATAGATTTCACAGAACTCAAAACTCGTGAATTTTCTGCAGTCAATTTGGCCAGATGGATTTAAAACTTTGTTTATTTTACCGGCTACTATACATCTAAGATCAGTTTGCATTCCCTGCCTCTTCAGCCTGCTGTCAAATCAAACATCCCACGTGTTTGTCTCAGCGTGCACAAAACTTACAGCTTAGTTCATGAAATGTGCAGAAGACTCTTGCTTCAGATGTTACTAAGTTATTAAATTTTTGGTATCATGTTGACCGTGCAACAAATAAAATCAAAATTCAGGGAAGTTCTTCAAAGGAAGAGGAGGTCCTGTGGCAAACGACCTTCACTCTGTGTGTTTCCATTAACTTGTATTTACCGATCAGACTGACTCAAACATTTCTCTCTGGTTTCTTAAAACAGATAAAGGCTGCAACAACGTTCCTGAGCTGTGTGTGTTTGCCCTGAGGAGAGTAATCTTCAGTCGAGTTCAGCAGTTTTAGTTTTTAACCGCAGGGAGGTCACTGAAAATAAAATAAATTCAGCTATTGTTGCTGTCTCCCATTGCACCACGCTCACCATCTGCAGTACATCAGTTGAGACCATCTGCATACAGCACATTGCAGTGGCTAGAGCGCACACAATGGTGGAGATGACGTTCAGGGCGCACACGCTAAAGAGCAGCTCCTGCAGGAAGAGAGAGGGGGGAGGGAGGGAGGGAGGGAGGGAGGAAGAGACTGTTAGAAGAAAATGTGACAAATTACAGTGGTGTAGTGAGGAGAGGAAATAGGAAAGGAAGACAGTAGAAGGATGATATTTGAGGAAAATGAGAACAAAAAGAGGCAAATATGGAGCTACAGGGAGAAACACAGAAAGGACTGACGGCGATACAAACAAATGCCATGAGGTAACCAAGTTTAAATAGACACAGACAGGTAGCACTGCAGTCAAGTAAAAAAGTTAAAAGGTTAAAGACTAATGGAAAGAAATATGACCTCTGTATATGCTCAGTATGTGGGAAAATGAGCTCATTAAAATCCAAGGTTAAGCATCAACACATTCACACACTCTGCAGGCTCTGCAGAGAACCGCGAGGGGACACACCAGTACTGAAGCTGTCAGCAAAAAGAAATGTGCAAGCTCGTGAAATTGTAACCCAGCACCCCCCGAATCAGAGGAAAGACTTATATAGCAGCGGCGTTCACATTACGCTGCTGCTGGTGTATTTACTTATCTAAAAAAATATATATTTAAGTGGCTCATTTTTTGAAACGCATCCGGGCCTGACAAATAAACCTGTAATAACTTGACTTGATGAATTAATTTCCCAGAGAAGACCACAGGAACCGTAATAACATCTGCCTAGAAATTGAATCTGGGAATAGCTGCCTGGCGCGCATAATGTGCTGAGAGGACGGAGGATGAGGGCAACTTGTATTGCTGGTCAGAAAATAAGAAATATAAAATATCATTTGTGCATGTGTATAAAATATGTGTGTGTGTGTGTGTGTGATCTGCAGTCCATTCAGATGCATGAATACAATCACGAAACATATGCTGATGTTCCTCCGTATAAACATCACAGAGCTCATCTGTTTTAACAAATTCACTTACACAGTCATTGTCACGATACTAGTGTCAGAGCTACTATTATCAAGCAGTATAAGACCCTCCAAACCACACTACTGCTGGCACACCAAACAAAACACGTCCATGAATATAATGATATTTTTCCTTGGAGACAAGAACAGAATAAACTGGATTTAAATCTCACTGCACGTTCTTTGCAGACAGAGGCTCATGTATGAAGCTCCCCAGCTTCCACACAAGGCCTTTTCCAGCCTGTCGCACAGATTATTCACCAGATTCAGTAGGCACGTAATTACCAGTGACATTACAAACCCCGGCTTTTATTAATCCTGCGGAGAGAACAGCCATCTCACCTGCTGAGGTTTACCCAGTCATGGTTTGTAGTCGGGGTGTAAAAGACGATCAAGTTTGGTGTTTACAACAGGCGGTTCGTTTTTTTGCCGAACAGGCCGCGCTACTCACTTCAATTCCTTTTGAAGTTTGTGATATAAAATGGATCATGTTGGCATCAGAGATGTTGAAAGTTTCCAGCCCTGCAACTGTTTTTTCAAGCATGTTTGATATAAGCTGCCAAAGATCAAGTCTGTGTGAGCTGGGAGTTAAAGCAGAGATGACGCCAGTTGGAGCTGAGCTGAAGTTGCGCACTGCCAACTATAAAACACAACAAATGCATGTTTGAGTTGGAAACTCACAGTGTTGGAGGGAAGTTTGGAGGACATGCCTGACATTTCAAACTTGAAAAAGGCAAACTTTTCACTAAACAGAATTGGTGAGAGGATATTGTCATTGGTTTCATTGTAGCTTAGTGATAATTGCTCTATATTGTTAAAACCTTTCACTGCACACTTGGATGAAGCACTGCACATCACAGAAGAGAACGCTATTACACTGATCAGCCACAACATAATGACCACTGACAAGAGAAGTAAATAACATTGACCATCTTGTGACAATACAATGTTCTGCTGGGAAACTTTTGGACCTGGCATTCATGTGGATGTTACTTAGACATGTACCACCCACCTAGACCAGACCAGACACCCCCACCCCATAGCAATGACACTCCTTGATGGCAGCAGCCATCCCCAGCAGGATGCAGCTGGACACAGACACACACACAAAAACGCTTTAGGAACAACTCAAAAAACATGAAGAACAGCACAAGGTGTTGATCAGTTTGGGATCTAGTGAATTTGGAGGCCAGGTCAAGTATCTGTGGGATGATCCACAGAGGCCCCTCCCCTCAACCCACAGGACCCAAAGGCCCCCACTAACAACATTCTGTTACCAGACACCACAGGACACCCTCAGAAGGCCCATGTCCATTCTCTGATGAGTCACAAATGTTTTGGAGGCACAAGGGAGACCTACACAATATTAGGAAGGTGGTCATAAAGTTATGCCTGATCGGTGTAGTTTGGCTTCACTTGAGCATAGCTATGCATCATTTAGAAAGAAATGAAAACTTGGAAAACTTGCTGGAGGCAGTGTGGCCATACAGATCCAAATCACGCACAAATTCTTCTGGACTTGCCCAAAGATAACTTTTGAGATTCAGTATTAACCTCAGTATTAAATTAGGTATTAGGACACACAAACCCCAAAAAAGTGTTGTATATTATATCTTGGAAATGCAAGTGAAGCAACGCGAAAAAAAGAAACTGGTCCCACCCAGATGTAAACCAGGAGAAAATAGTGATAGATAATATACTTAACGTCTGAGAGTGAAAGAAGATAAATTTAACAGAATAAAATAGAGTATGTTTAGGAAAAACATCAGTCCTGAATTATTGTATTGACAATAATGTATTTTCTTGCATTATTAAGATAAGATAAGACTTTATTCACCCCTGTGGGGAAACTGTAACCGTTTGTATAAGACAACATTTTTTTTAAATATTAAATGCTTGCAGAAATATGAAACTAAAGGCAGTAATAATAATAATCAAAGAAACATAGAGGAACAAAACAGAACCATGTGTATTCATTTTAATCTGCTTCCTAATCTGGACACAGTTTTACTTTGGCAGATTCCACAGAGGGTTGGAGTGTTTTTTTTTCTTTCACATCACTAATACTCAACTAGACACGCGCTCCAAATAGCTGCTCCAAAATACTACAGATTCAGAGGAACAACGGTGTGCACCATGCCTTTCTCCCACCAGCATCGAGTCTCTGTTAATAGTCTCAATGTCGGTCACATTACCATCATCTGTTCTGGCGTCCCTATCCAGCTCTTTACAGGATCTGACAGAGCATCAAGAACTTCCCTCAAGAAACCCTGCAGCAGTTTCAGGGAGGTCAGGTAGGTCTGTTGACAAAGCCCTTTGGAGATTTTCTAAATTCTGATGACAGTAAAGCAGCAGAAGTTCTGATCTCTGTGATGCCACTTCCAATAAACTACTACTAGTACCCAGACTGTAGTAAAAGAAGAGCTTTTCCTCTCACATAGATGCTTCAGCCCCTGATGAATGCAGGTGACACGGTTGTGTAGTGGTTAGCACTGACAGTATCTGGGTGTACTGTATTTATCGGGATTTGAACCCACCAGCCAGTTGGGGCCTTTCTGTGTGGAGTTTGCATGTTCTATCTGTGTCTGCGTGGGTTCTCTCCGGGTACTCCAGCTTCCTCACACTGTCAAAAGACATGGTTGTTAGGTTAACTGGTGATTCTAAATTGGCCGTAGGTGTGAGTGTGAGTGTGAATGGTTGTCTGTCTCTCTGTGTTAGCCCTGTGATACAATGGCAACCTGTCCAGGGTTTGCCCCACCTCTCGCCCAATGACAGCTGGACTCCAGCCTTCCAGTGACCCTGAATGAATAAATGATCTGAATGCACTTAAGTGTAAGGTGCATTGCTTTTCACCCTCTAATAAAATGGAAGCATGGGTCAGAAAACTGTTACTAACTTGATGCTTTCCCACTACTGGATGATAATCAGAGCAGTAACAACGCTGAACCAGCAGCTCGTTTTCATTGCTCATTTCACCAGAATGCACACAGTTTCCCCACGAAGCAAATAGTAAGTTACAGAAGAGTGGATTAGATGCCACTTTGCTGTAACAAATGTGATACAAATGCCAAATGAGTGAGAGAAGTCACTGATTAATGTTACAGCTGATAGGACTCTGAAGTGAAGGTTTGCGGGGAAGTGATTAGCTGAGATCTGGACGTCAATGCAAGGTGAATAGCACAACGTGAGTGACGTGGCACTGAAACGGATCAGTCAGGCATGTCCACAATTATATTTTACATTGTATTTGCACGCTTTAAATCACTGACTATGGAGTTCTGCACTCCTAAACTTTATTGTTTCCACGCTCGTCATCACAAAAGCAAGTTGCACAGATGAAAGTGTAAACAGCAAAAACTCATCCATAATCAGTCTTGTAAGGCTCTGACACATAATTAGCGCCTTACAACAGTCCAACAAAGACAGACTGGCGGCGCACAACATCACACTGCAAAGACTACAAATGATCACCAGCTGGTGCAAGGCATACATGTAAGGTCTGCATCTGAGGGCGAGGAAACAACTGTCTCTGAGCCTAAACACCAGGAATAAAGATGAAATAAGTCCTACATGTTGTGTTTTACAAATACAGTAATACTATCCCCGACTATAAGGGCCGACTGTCAGTTTTTGTGCCTCAAAACACCTACAGAGACGCAAAAGATACTAGGATTTAGTCTCGTTTTTCTTATTATTTGCTCAGAATACAAATTGAGAACGTGTCAGAGAATATGGCCTTGCCTCTCTGTGCACAGACATCGGTACTCTGTGGTCTACTTAGAAAAGGCGAGAGGAGGAAAATAAAGGAAAAAATACAGTGAATGAAAAATCAATTGGTAGAGCAGTCGAGATTTTGGACAAGAAGAGAAAACATTGCCAAAAGCACCACAAAAACTACAGGCGGCACCCACAAGACAGTTGTTAAGAGGTTTGCATAGCTGTGCAGGGAACGAGGAACAAGACATCAGCTCTGTACCTTCATTCGTGTAATCAGTACACTCCATGTGAGCTAGCTGACTGAAATATGCTCACAGTTGATCATTTATGTATCCTGTTGTGGCAGCTTCGACTGCGAGGACTCGAAAGATTTCATCTTTCACGGCACAAACTAACCCGTGTGCAACATTTGTGAGCACCAGAGCTGAACTGCAAGCATCTAGCCTTGACAAGAAATATTTATGAAGGCTTACGCTGCAAGCTTGATCATTATTGTTGAGGTATTTAATCAGCCGCACAGACGTGGGAAGGTGCGTTTCATTGATTTCCCTTGTGAGCACAATGTACATAATAACATAATGAACCCTGCCAAGCGAAGAAACATGATAACATCACAGCATAAACCGTTTCCTGCTCACCAGATATTTGACCTCTAGAAGATACCTTGCCTCAGGTCAATCAGGTTAGTGAGTTACAGAACAAGGTTACACATCCGCCCTTCAACAGGAAATCACAAATTACCTCAACACTCCCTCTCACTGATGATTTGCAGCCTGCAGGCACCGAGGTGAGAAGAAAAACGGGATGGAAATGAAATGTGTCTGCTAAGACTGACTGGCACATATCAGCAGCTTCATTTTAAAAATCAAGTTTCAAACAGATGAGCTGTTGAACAAAACGAGTGAATAAAAAATTAAAGTAGTCTACAGCTGGGTCTGTCTGCTTTGATAATTCAGTATTCCCCCATATGCCTTGTGGTTTAGTGACAGAGGGACTCCATGGCAGCTGCATCAGGAGTTCATTAAGGCCAGCCACAGACTAACAGCCATCTGAAATGGCCAAGGACTCCTGGGACTGACAGCTTCCTCTTAGACATAACTCAATACGTCTGACTAGTTTGGCACTTAATAAAGGTTTATAGCACCAATTCCACTTCTCTTTTAATGACGGATGATCACAGTGACAAATGTGCTTGATCTGTCGTCTTTCTGTAAGCAGGCTTCATCCTAAGAAGTCTTTTATTTGGATATCATGGTTTCCTAATCAATCAGGGACATAAAAATGAATGGATATGATTATCCAATAAGAGTAATACATACTGTATGTCATTCCTGCATACACGTGGTGTCAAGGTATTCTACTGAGGTCATGAAATCTACAGGCAGACCTACACACCTCATACTCAGAGCACTTCTGTAAAAAAAAAAAAGGATTCTGCTTTCCTGCCCAATTAATCCGAGACTGAATTTTTACTTTGCTCTTCATTGTTCTGATTAGAGAAGCAGGATTAGTGTGGTGAGGCTGTACTCATATATCGTGCTTTGAACTAAATACTAAAGTCAGCGTGTTACATCTAACAACAATTCTAACATGATGCAGAGAAAGCCTAAATGACATCTGAGAGAAGATCGTATTTTGCAGGTTTTTCGTCGTAAACCACCACATGGGACGAATAAAAAACTGCACCTTACGATTACATTTAATACATCTCAAGGTTAAAAGATCGCCAGACTTTTGAGGATTTGAGGAGTTATGTATGTCTGCACAAAATTGCAAGGCAATCCACACTAGGGTGTTTTGAACATTCCAGTCTGGACTGAAGTTGTGGACAGACGAATTGCTGACATCCCTCAAGTCGCGCAATAACATGGCTGAAAATAGGTAAAATCTCAAAAGGTAATGTCTGCAGATGAAAATCAAATAACTTGAGGCACTACGTAGACACAAAATCCATTTTTCCCCCAGAAACCTCAATTTCTGTTTCCAAGTCTGGATTGAATGAAAGTATATAAAAAAAGCTAAATAAATAAATATGCGGAATCCAATTTTTGTAATCACATTGGCATTATGAGATTTGGAGTTTGGTTCAAACTGTTTTTTTGGAGTTGTGTCTCGGGTCTGTCCTCCCATGTGGATTTCAGACTCTAACAACTGCAACATCACAGAGAGGATAAAGCTAGCCATTATGGTCACAGAAATATGAAACTCCAGTTATACTCACCCTACAAAAAGTAAACTATGTCGCTAGGCCAGCTGCCACTTTAGGTTAGACATGTCAGCACAGCTTTGAACTGTCTTAAAGCTGTTTTTGAGCTATATAACACATGTACCTGCAACCTGAATACAGTCCGTACAGAATGTTTTCTACATGTGAATACAACTTGAAGAGTCGACTGCACAGAAACACATGCTGGGTTCCGCCTACCTTGAGACGTAGGCGTATGGTATTGCAATCCCTCAGTGGATTCAGTTTCAGCGTCTCTCCCAGGTTGTTGCAGCTCGAGCTCTGCTTCTGTAGCTCGCAGCATACACACACTCCATCGCTGTCAAACTTGAGCTGGGGGGGAGGAGGGGAGAACACGCATCCACACTCATGCATGCCCGCCACGTACACAAAAACACACAGAGGCACAGAAACACACACACGCGCACACACAGATGCACAGATCAGACCTGGGCTTAGTGTTTTCATGTGTTTATCCTGACAATCTCAATGAAACTATGTAGTCAACACACTGGACCCACACTGGATGCACGATACACAAACAGTGAGAATGGCCACTCTGCGTGTAGAACAGGACAAAGGATGGTGAGATATGATGAGCTAACCAGGAAGGAATGGAGGTAGAGCATACCTCTGCTATGTGTCCCAGATTGAGAGAAAGCAGGACATGAACCCAACAAGTGTGGGTTAATTACATTGGGGAGAGGAAATGAGGAACATTAATATTTCAGTCACGACTGGGGGAGGGTCTCTGGGGAGCAACATAAAGCAGCAAAGTTGGTGTGGCTGCTCGGTAGCATGGTCCCACTTGAGCAAGGAGAAAAGCTGCTTATAATGTGGAAGAGGTGGGGTTAGTGGGTTGGGTGCTAGATGATTCACTGGGGACGTCTTCAGGCATGAAATTGATAGGAACCCCCGGCACTATGAATTCAGCTTAAACAAATCAGCTAAGCATCTCATTATGAGAAGTTTGGAACACAGTCGCTTGATGGCCAGACTAACTCATGGAACGGAAGCTCATAATGTAGTTTCCTACTTCACTCTGCTGCATGAAAGCGCTTTCTACTAAAAGCCACTTGTGCTCAAAATGAACCATGTCAGAAAATGGAAGCTAGAGGAAGCAATTGTGTTCAAATATATGGATAGCAGCGTTCCCTGTCCTAATGTTGCACTCGGTTGAACAAATGAAAAATGATTGAAACGGTTCTGTATGAACGCAATAAAATAGCTTCAGTGAGAAGTCAAACTCCTACCAATTGTTTCACCTCCACATAGCTGGCTGATTGCTACATGAAGTGGATGTGGCAGTCTGAATGCCAGTTTCTGAAAGTTACAGATATTGTTGGAGACAACTCCCCAAAATCTGATATCTGAGCAGAATGGGAAAGGGGGACTTCCAATGAGAACTGACAAGCCCTTCTGGTGGAGTACACCAGGATCTTTAATATATCTGTATTTATGATCACACCATTACAAAATCAGGGCACCTTAGAATCTGCCGCAGTGTTTTTTTTTTTAACTCAAGTCTCCCAACTTTGAGTTGGAGTCACTGAACTCTTCCAAAGTTGTTTATCTATATTTTGGCTTGCTTTGATTGTGGCAAAGCTGGAGCCATTAGTCACCAACAGACAAATAGCTCAGTTGACTTTGGGTGCTGACTCAGTTCTGCTGCCTGTTTATAACAGAAGTGCTGCCTGTCAGCCCCTCACGTCCTGGCATTCGTGTTGGCGGAGTGAACTGGATGCAGACAACAATGTCTAGTTCTCACTGATGTCAAAGTTACTGCTTTCACAGATGACAACAAGTACAACAACAAAGTTCCACGCAAGTCTTTCCCTAACAAGTGACATTTTCTGAAGTGATCCACCTTCTTTCAACCATTTTATTTGCTATATGTGACAGCTTTTTTTCGTACATAACTGTGCGAACATCATATAGCAAATGAAATCTGATCTATTCAGTTCTGATTTGGGCCATCAGCATATGTAAACCTAGGCTGGACACAGGTTGGATGTCTCACTCTAAGCAGTAACACTAGAATTCATGTGATATTGGTAACAATCCTGTGTGGGCGGCAGTTACACTGCACATGCTAAAAAGAAATTTTGTTTAAATGAAGCAACTACATTCCAAACGTTTTCACAATCCCACCATTCCTGGCTCCGACTCAGTAAACACACACAAATGCACCATGAGAAGTCATAATTTAAACATATCCTCCATGTTCTTTTTGCCTCTTCCTCATCCTTTTTATCGTCTGCTCACAAATTCAGTTTCCACTGCACATCAGCTTATAAATTAAACTGTAAGCACATTGATTTCAGTGTCTAAGTCCGTATGACCGCGTGATGTGTTGCTCTTTCGTACATGTGGGTCAATTTGGAATCATGAACAGTTCACACAGGAATCTCATATTAGTCACTTTAAAAAAAAAGATAATCAAATAAACAAAACAACAACAAACTAGAGATCTTTGTATTAAATCTGACTTAGGCCTTAAAATGAGAAGATGGAATATGGATGGATGACATATTTTCACAGCATATTAGACTTGTAGAGAACAGCACAGAAATCCTTTCAACTGGAATGTCAGGGCTTTTGAAGGAAAACAAAAAACAATTATGCAATATGAAATATTCTGGTGCATGAAGTTTCTGTTGTTTTGCTAGATATGTGCAGGATTTTAAGACACAGAAGATGTGGGTATGTGAATGATGTAAGATATTGTCAGAGATCTGGGAATATGAGAAAGAGTCTTGCCTTTCCTGTCTTTATTTCATTACATTTTGGTAAATGAAAGTTCAAGCCAGATGTAAGATATATACTGTATGTGTTGTGACCAGAAGGGTGTGTGTTGTTGACACTTTGGATCAATCTGTCTTAGTAATATGAAAGAATATGTGAAAAATGTGTGTATATAGTACTTATATATTTAGGCCAGTGGCACTGAGGCATATTTTTT
Source organism: Chelon labrosus (assembly GCF_963514085.1). Taxonomy (NCBI): domain Eukaryota; kingdom Metazoa; phylum Chordata; class Actinopteri; order Mugiliformes; family Mugilidae; genus Chelon; species Chelon labrosus. The sequence goes on along the minus strand of NC_140339.1, from coordinate 27,088,961 downwards.
ACAGTGTCAGAGGTGTATAGGAAAAGTTTTCAAGCCTCACAAACTGACAGCCCCATTAAATGGCTTGTCAATACGGACATCTCTCTTGTCCACACTTTTCAAGTATCGAGAAAAAAGCTGCAGAGTGCATAAGGGTTAAGGTCCAGTTGGTCTCACCAGCTGACAGTCTTCCAGAGAGTTGACAAGCTGAGCGTTCTGGCAGGAGAGGATGGAGCCCGCCAGGTTGAGCATCACACACACTGCAGAGAGCAGCATGAAGAATGTGATCTGTGACAGAGAAAGGAGAGGGAGGGAGAGAGAAATTGACAAAAGGGACAACATAATGTCAAAATGCTGCCGCTGAAACTGATTCAACACCTTTCTGATATTGTCTCTGAAAGCAGTTGTAACACCAGAGCCACAGTGTCCTCTTCTAATCAATCGTCACACACTGATTTTAACAGATCATCAAAGAGGAAATTAGAAAGGATGTCGAGAGAAATCGATCGGTGTTCCTCCTCTGAGGTCTAGCGTTTGGAGGGGAGAGAAATCATAATAACAGCAAAGCTGTTCACTCAAAGACACAAGAAACAACTTATTAATGGGTGGAAATCCTAAACCCACAGTGGACCCTTTTTGCGTTCCTCAACATCAGAACAGGTGGAAAGCAGCTGATGTCTGTCAGTCAGTGTTAATGCACCCTTCACAGCAGAGCCAGTATTTAAGCCGGCATCCTTTTAGCCCCTTTTTCTCAGGGTAAGGGCCTTTATTTATTTCTTAGCCCCATGGATATCAATCCTGTTAGCCAAAATATGGCTACTCTGTCTAGTAGTTAAAATTACAGGTCAAGTGTTCTTGAAAGACTTTTATAAACAACCAGCTCTCTCTTTCCAGGGAAGAAAACCAGACCCTTGCATTGTGTAACCAGAAGTGCCTCCTCAACTCTTGGATTTGGTGAGATCTGATCACAGCAGCAGGGTCTCACAAACTCATAACTGACCAATTTCATTAAAAACCATAATAAAGGTCTATGTTCAAAATTTGCTTTTGCCAAGTGCTGGAACCCTGGAAGAGTGTCAGTGTAGGACACAAAGGGCACCAGCAGGAGGAGCTTGACGGACGTGAAGGTTATTGAGAACACACATAAGCAGATGGAGAGGAGGTGATGAGGATGGAGGGTGGAGAAGGGGAAGGAAAGGAACTGGAGGTGGCATGTAATAAACAGATGGAGCGATAAGTTTAAGTGCTTTTCAGCGCAGCAGAAAATTGAAAGATTGAGAGACCGATGGATGAGCTCAAGGGGCAACTCCTTGGATGGCAAAGGAGAAAATCAGACGGAAAGCAGGAAAGACCAAAAAAAAAAAGAAAAGAAAAGAAACGAGGCAACCACTAATAGGTGTTAATAGGCATCCAGGAGAACAGACAGACAGATCAAGACTCTGTGGTCCCATGATGCATCAGTGGTAATGATGTGTGGATCTAATTAATTAGTATTTCATTTTAATGTGATATCAGCTGTCTGGTTCCCTGGTTGATCAGCTGCGTTAGAACAAGGAACAGCTCTGAGAAAGTTGGCCTTGGCAGACGACATTACAAAACAAGTAAGAAGAAACTATGATCAACCAGCCACCATTAACATATTCATTTTGTGTCAAGATGTTTTTCTGAGCAGTTGGCTGGCTCAGCTACACAAACATTAATATGCTGTACTATGAATTCAAAAAGGAAAAGCAGGAAGATTTTGTGGCTGTGTGTGTGTTTGTACACACTCAGTGACTAGGGATGGAGTTACGGTTAAAAAGACATTGTCCAGTTTTTGCCAGTTTTTTATCCCCTTTTCCCATTCTGCTCGGTATTTGCTACCAAATGAAAAAGACAGAATACCAATGAGCAACTGTCTGAATTCACTAAACTGAACCCTTTTCTTGTATGAATCACGATCTGACTTGTGAACGCGTTCGCTGACGACCTTGTGGGACATTAAAAAAAGTCTGTTAAGAAGCCCGACACTGTTAAACCCCCACGATCTGATTTCTAGGGTAACACTATATATGATATTGTCAGACAGTGTGGAAAATGTTCATCTACATGTACACAGTGTATTGCTTATGTCACTGGGTCACCGTCACATTTTGACAAGTAGATTTAAGTATGACAGCATATGACGGCGGAATACGACGGGGGATACGTTGGAAATTTGATAAAATGTCGTCATGTCAAAGCATTAGTTTTGTATTACTGATTAGATGCGTATGTAAATAACAGATATTATTGATTGCTGAGTCCAGAAGAGTCTGCGTGTTCAGGACTGATGGGATCTGCCTGTTACTGTGGAGAAAAAAAACAAACATGGGCCCATTTAAATATATGAACCGTGTTACTCTTCATTCACCACGACAAGTGTTTTGAAACTCCCTTATGGAGATCTATGAAAAGCAGAAGGTATGCAGCATCATTAATGCGAGGAAGTGTTTCACTTTAAAATATTCAGACAATTTCTCTGCTGGTAATTTGGATTTATTTATTTACATGCAACAAGCACCTCTGAGTGCTCTTCACAGTGGAATTTAGATTTGTACTGCAGATGAGTACTGTAAACAGTGGTTCCATAATATCCAGAGTCATATCATCCAGGCTGGTTCATATAGCACTGGTAAGTGTGACAGTAATAGTTAGTGTTTTCAGAGAGCTGTGCTGCAGAGATGAACAGCAAGCAGAAATCGTTAGTTCATTTGGGAGTGCAGGAGCGTTTATCTTGAATGACGCCACGACAGTAACTATCACAACGAGGATATTGTATCGCGCAAACTAGTGACAGTAAAAGGTTCTTCCCTGACACTCAGGCCATTAGTTGTAGTTTAGTGAAAGCCTGCCTTGTTGCTCTCTGAGCCAATCAGATACTGTGCTATGCCTCAAACAATAACCAGAAGCAATTCCAGCGGAGAAGAAAATAATTTCTTTATAAAACCCTTGAAAGCACGCTTTAAATCAAAACTTTAAAAGCGCGCAATTGTGTTTCTATTAAAAAGTGGCCTCGTGTGACCAGAGTATCACCTGTGTGCCCCGACACTTTTTATGTGCCGAGCTGATTGTCAGGCCTGGCCCCACACCGATGCCTTCTCATTACAATGTAGGATCACATAGCACCATTTAGCAGCTAGTCATTAATTACTGCAGCGCTGCTCTCTGCATGCCAAAGAGGAAAACACACACACACACACACACACACACAGAGAAAAGGCCACGCACACTCCACTTGGTCGCTGTAGCAGCCGAGGCAGATTTACGCCGTGTGTCATCATCACATCGTTTAGCACTCACTGCGGAGGACAATACAATCACCATCCATCTCCATCACCGCGCATAGATTACAATATAAGACCCAAGGTTCAGGTGTGCCACTGTAATTCTCCATAACTGTCACTGAGGTTAAAATCATTTGGTTACTGCTTTGCCTCTTCCTATTCTGCATCCAGCTTTTTCTTCAAACGGCAGAGAAAAGAGATGAGGTTATGGATGGAGCACGCATGCATTAACATGGTATGCAAAGGCACACAAGTACAACAATGGTGTAATGCACATTCCTCCTAATGGTTTTACTTTATTCCATCATAGAAGACTGCTAAAAAGAAAATACAGACATTTGGATTGAATCAGGCTATAGCTATTCACCTGTTTCCAGTCTTTGTACTGAGCTGACCAGCTTCTGGCTGCAGCCTTACAGACAGACACTACAGTGATATTGATTCCCTGACCATGACAAATATCATATTATTCCTTCCTTTAAAAGGTGTGGAGTTTCATCGGATTTGGAAAGTCTTTGTAAAAGCATGTCAATTCAACAACTTACACAACTCTTACGTCAGCATTTACTTTCAACAAAACTGCCTAAACAAGCAAAGGCAGAAATAGATCCAGGCTGCCTGTTACTCAAACACATTTCATCTTTCTATTCTGAAGCTCTTCTCATCTGTCTGTGCTGCCGCCACCAACACAGAAAAGCAAGCTCATTTATCACCTCTGTTTATTTGCAGTCGGATAAATTGGAGATAAGATAAGCATCTGAGTGTGGAAACTAGACTGCTGCAGCATCAAATAGTATACTGTAGCCTTTCATTGTTTCATTACAAGCCAACTAATAAAAACCTAAATATATTTAATAGAAACAGGAACTGGGGAAATTGGGGGTTCATACATCATCAACTGACAACTTCAGCAGTATTTTAAGCAGAAACTAATGAATATTTCATGGCCTCAAGCTTGCACACTCGCACAACTGTCATGCAGAAGTACAGTAGGTTATAATAAAGACATTATACATATTTCATTTATGGTTGTATGGGAGCACTTGGGCACCCCCGGGCAAATTATTGTACATAACAGTGACTGTGGCATGTAAAAAAGTTTCAGCAGCTTAAGTCACTACTTAGTAACCTCAGATTTCATAACCTTTAAATGTTTTTGTAGTGAGCTAAGAGGCTTTGTATTCTTGACTTCAGAATTGTCCAACATGCTTCCTTCCACCTCTGAGATTAGGCTGCCTTGCACACACATCATGCTTAAAAGGTACCCACAGATGATGCTCAAAATTGGCAGCTTTTGTATCTTGTTTCGCTACTGAGAGCTCCACAGCCCCTGGTTTCACTCCCAGTTCTTAACGTTTGGCTCGTTTAATGCTGCTCCTATATTCTCCATACATATTTTAATTTAGGCCAACAAGCTCAACTTTGATACATCTGTTCCCAGTCGTGTATTCCAAAACTGCTGTAGCTCGCCCAAATGATTTTTTGCTGAAGACTCTTCCATGTTGACCCTCTTTGTACATCAGCTGAATGATGCTCCAACACTCTTGGGTCAGCTAAACGTTTGCAACAATTAAAGGGTTTTAATTTCCCTTTCTCGGACCAGGAACATATTGTCCACAGTCCCCCTTAACTGTCTTCTCTTGTGGATATTTTAAACAATTGAAAGTGAATGCACTCACTTGATAAGTTACCAGCTCTAGCTGATGGTTATTGACCAACCTTTCAATTAAGGCTAAGCAAGTAAGTTAAGTAGGAGAAGCCTAAGTTTTGCATTCGCTATAATACAGTTTACACAGTATATACAATACAGTTTTTAAAAATGTAATAACTTTTGAAGACATGCTCATTATGTCTGCAGGGGGTTGTGTTAAAAATTCACTTAAAAAATATTAAATACTGCAGTTTCTGAATCATCACAGCTGAAGTCAATTCTGAGAATGTACAAGATGCATGTGTAATGATGTTTGCCTTTTATAATGTTTCTATAACGGTTGACAGCAGTACATAGAAAGAAATGAGAGCACAAAAAAATTAAAAATAAAACATAAAAACAACAAAACGCAATGTGTGAGCAACACCGAAACCCTCATTAATACTGAGAAGCATTAGAATAACCTTGTGCACAACGACCTTCGTGAGTAGTTACAGGGATTATCTGCCTTTGCTTCACTGAGTAAGGCAGATGCTGCAACTCATCAGCTCATCAAAGATGCATCAAAAGTGCAAACCACAGCATGTTATGCAATTCCGTGTACATCTCATCTTCACCAACCTCAGTTTCTAGAGTGAATGTGGTGCATTTGTAGCCTGCATAATAATAACCACGGGGAATCTGTCCGCTAGCTGTGTAGCGGATGTTGTGTTGTAATGTTTATGCTATTGTACCTACTGAATATTACAAACAACAAAAGTGTGTGTTTTTATCCATGTCAAGGACCTAAGCAACACATACTCGTACTACAACTGTGTAATTTATAAATTTTATAAATCAAAAACACTGACAATTGGCATGTAAAACGTTTTTTAACTCAAACTGATTTGTAAAACGTATCCAATAACAATAGTAACCATTTAAAACATTTCTGTCATAATTTATGTTAACAGATTGTCGTGGCTAAATAACCAAATCTACTCATAAATGGCCCTTTAGGACCAAAGATTCAGTGACCATACTAGTGCATCTAGCAACATTTAAACCTTGTTGAAAAGACACTGACCTGCAGTTGTGGATTGGACAATAAAACATCCAAAGACTGGAGAGTTTTGAACGCATGTTAGTTGTACAAAAGCAGGGTTTGAAACACATCCTTTGACTGCAGCACAAATTAGTATTTAGTGTGCAGCAGCACTGCGCCACAACACTATTTATTTTCAATTATCACCGAGCCACGAGAAATGGAAGCAATGTTGTTTTGTTTTTGCTGCTGCTCAGTAGATCACAGACCGTCTGATTCAGTTTCTCTGTGACACTGTCCATCAATCCTCGGGCCCCTGCCGACCAAAATGCACTTTGCAGACAATAAGACATCATCACTGTGTATTGATTAAGAGGAAGGAGCGTTATATAGGAGTTATGGAGTACCCTGGGACTTCAAACTTAAAAACGCAGATTCAGAACAGAAACAGCTGGTTCTCATTGGTTCCCACTGTTAACTATCAGTTCCACCTTGGGCTGTGCTGTATATTATTTATATATATGTGTGTGTGTATGTTAGGTGGTGATTGACCCTGAGTTCAGTGAGTCCAGATAAACAGTGGAGGTGTTGATAGTAACTTTCAGCAGCAGAACCCAGGGGGCATCACTATACACCACATGTAATGACTTAATGGACCACTATTGCTGCTGGGGAAATTAAGTTTCTCTGGAGAACACATCACTTTACAACCCTCGAACATGTTCAGGCATGTGTTTGGAGGTAAATGGACACACATATGAATAAGCCCCAATTCCAACTCGACAAAATCATTGGTGAGAAACAATGACTAGTTTATACTACGCAGCAGAAGGACAATATTATACTAAAGTCACAATAAAGCACAATTTTAAGAAAATGGATGTTTATACAATAAAATTCATATCTTTTTAACTGTTTGTGCATAATAAGATAGTATTTTGTGTACTGTATGGACAACATTTGAACATAGAAGATGATATATTGTAGATATTTTACAGATGGAAGAAAACTAAGTAAACAATATGTTCTATGTTGTTTACTGTTTTATATTCAAATTTTATATTTGAATATATGAATAAAATTTATATTTTTCCTTTTTAAACGTAACAAATACTATCAAATACAGAGTAGCGTGGTACTATGTACTTCAATTAAAGTCCATTAGATTGAATGCACACAGTTCAATTCCATATTCACACAGTGGCCATCTGGTAACAAATTCAATTTAATATTTTACAAAAAACACTATCAGCTTATGCTTGGTTTAAACGATAAGAAGCAGACGTTGACTTAAAGATAACACTTTTTAAAAAAAAAAAATCTCAGATCACGACTTGTACAGTGTCACATGTGCATCGAAAATGAAGGGTGCAAACAGGATCAAATATTTGTACTTTCAAAGTAAAAGAGCCATCTAATAGAGTATAAATAACACACCAAGTCATGTTACTTTATGTTGCAAAATGACACACGATGAGCTTAAAACGAGTTGTCAGGACACGTGAAATATGCCTTAAGGGGCATGCTAGAGTACTTATATGCAATTTGCAGAATCCTAATCCTGCTGGAAAATAACTTCTTTTCAGAAGAACACGTCACTTTGAGCCCTCAGCCATGTACAGATAGGGGCTGAGAGATACTTAGACATGCACATTTCTATAAGCCACAACTCTAACCCAGCGAATACGCTGCATGAGCTTTTCAGAGAAAAGAAAGACACATTTTAAGAGCATCTTTTTACCGGACACTAGTGTATTTCTCATTAAACCTCTCATTAAACCGTTATGGCGGACATGATCTAGTTATTTTCACAGGCAGACAGTAAGACAGTGAACCACAGCAATGTCAGCCCTAAGAGAAATGTTTTGATGTTGATCTTTATCAATTGTTCACTAGGTGTTTTTTTTTTTCTTCTTTTTTTTTCTATTTTTGTTGCCTGTAAGAGTAAAAAGACACCTTGCCTCTTGCCTTAGTATGCTTTGATGTGCAGTTATGTTGACAGCATGTCCGACTACATCTCCACAGGATGTGATGGATTAGTTCCTGTGGTTAGACACATCATGTGGACACGAGTCTAACAACTTGTGCTGGTGGCAAATGGGACAAAAGGCATGCTAAACTACATCTTACACATTAGAGTACCTTTTCAGTTTAACCATTTGACTTTTTAATAATGTGCACAAGCCTTGGAGTTTCGTACCTCCAAGCTTCAACAATAGGAGAGACAGCTAATCAGACAAGCAGTTATTGGGTGAGTAAAGGAAATAGGGGTGTAGGCTCTGCGTAAGTAAGTAGAGTTGATCTCAGTGCCAGTGCTCACATGTATTGATTAAAACAGACCATGAAAGACAATAACACCCCGAGGGTCAGTAGCTGATTAACCTCCACTTCTGAACATTTTAATCAACCACTGACCTCTAAAGAGCTAAAACAAGGAGGCTCTGCCTTCTCTGCTCCACTCCCCAGGCTCTTGGTGGGGGGGCTGCTGTAATGAGACAGGCCTATAATGAACCAGGTCCCAGCAGACATGCACATCACACAGACGTACAGAGGGAACTTGCTGCTTGCTTGTCATTGGAAATTAACAATGTTGTCTCGTGAGTGAATGAGTAAGTCATAGGGTGTTAAACAAATATGTCGACTGTAATATGTTATACACAAAACACAGAACAGGACCAGCGTAACCTAGCCCGCAAATCTTGCTTTCACGACAAGGACATATATTCATGTTCTGTGTTGTGGTTCCTCTGATGCATGATTTTATGAATGGAACTGTGCAAATGTGCATTGTTTTTAATGACAACTGGAGCTTATATGTTGTATGTCACTCATTATGTTTCTCAGGCCGAATAACTTTACAACAATGACACACATTACCCCATTTGTCATGGCATAATATAAAATGTTATTGAAAGTTTAAAATCATATTCAACAGATTGTTTAACCTATGTCTTTCTATATCTTAATACGAAAAAAAAGTCAATTAATTCAGTTAAATTTTTGCAAAATAAAATCAAATTACATCGTTACATCTGTTTAATGTTGTTATAATATACACCCTGGACAGTCTCCAGTCTATCTCAGGGCTAACACAGAGAGACAGACAACCATTCACACTCACATGCACACCTACGGCCAATTTAGAATCACCAGTTAGGCTTTGAGTAAGGCCAGAGTACCAGGAGAGAACCACACAGACACAGGGAGAGTTTGCATGTTCTCCAACGGATTTGAACCCAGAACCTTCTTGCTGTGAGGCATCAGTGCTAAGCACCACATCACGCTGCCGCCCAGCATTTTACCATGAAACAAAAAAATATATATATTCTGATATTTATGGATTTGCTATATGGGCTAAAATTGGTCATAATGACTAAAGGAGTGCAATGTGAGCTGAGCTGTAAATGTTTGCTGAAACACCTCTGCTGCTGGTGCCTGGATCATGCTGCTGCTGCTGCTCCTCTGAGACATCAGATAAGCGGCTCTATCTAATTCATATTCTAATTAATATGGAGCCTCACTTCCTGCGTCTCAGGGCCTTAGGGAAGGACACTATTCATCAGGCATTATCTTGAGCCCAAAGGTTCCTGTTCACCCAGCCAACCGTGCTCCTCTGCACTCTGCCCCCAGCTCACACTCCGCTCATACCTTTGTCTGATCCCTTACCTGTCACTTCCTGTCATTTTACACATAATAAGACCATTGTGGAGCTCAGAAATAAAGAATCAAAGATGTTTAGTGTAGGGGTGTGCATAGGTGGGTCTTTAATATGCCCAGAGAAACAATGTGATATAAATGAAAGGGAGAGGAATGAAAAGACAAAAGGAGGCAGCCACATTCAAAAAGCCTCCCAAATTGCCTTAAGGGAGGCTTCTTTTAGTCTGTATGGGAAACTGAGCAGAGTGGATCCTGTTTTTGTTTTTTACATGATCAAAATACTTCACACATCTTTTTCCTTTAAATAGTTTCTGTTTGTTCAGTGCCATGGTATAAGAAGAACGAATTTAGGTTTGTGACACCCAGAGTTAAACGCACAATAAAAAAAAACACAAAACACAAAGAAAAAGAAAAGGTGTACAGTAGCAGCAGGGGAGGCATAGACAGTGATGTGATGCAACATTTACCAACCAAGATTTCTTGCTTATTGAAGAAACGGGGGGGGGGGGGGGGGAATAGAGTTTGTTTTGTAGTTGTGGCCCCCTGCAGAGTCTTATTTCTGGGAAATGTTAAACAAAAGAAGCAAAATATTAATCTGGATTCAGAGATGCGGTCTGTAGAAGCTCTCAATGGGAATTGGACTGTGTGAGCATAAAACTGAGTGATAAAATTCACACAGTAATGGAAGTCTTCGCAGATAAATGCTGACAATCTGAATTTACAATTTATGGATTAATTTACATGCAGCTGTATTTTAATGTTGTAGTTGGTCAGGGCTAACTTATTGTCATATACAGCAATACTGTGTACGTACTGCTTGACAAAACAGAAAGTGTAGTTTATATGCCCATTTTAGGTTTTTAAAACTTAATATGAAAAGCAACTAGCAGCTAAAGCTGTCAGATAAATATTAAAAATACATTTAGGAGAACTATAAAAGTTACATAAAATCAGAAAACATGTACCCCAGCATGGTACTTAAAGTAGCAATCTCAAGGTCAGCAGCTATCACTGATGGTAAAAGCAAATGTAGTTTAATACCACAGGTCACTGACTTCTGAGGGCAGTGAAACACACTATTGTTTAAACAAATTAGTCAGAAGATAGCTGGCCTTCTTTCATAAGTCTGTGAGCGGCAGTGATCTGATTTTGTGCTGCACACAGCATGAGTCTGTGAACAGCAAGAGTTGGTGAGAAGTTGGAGGTGTGCAGCCCGTCACCTGCAGTTCTTCATTTAACATCTCACTGCGGCTGCTGCTTCTCTTTCCATTACTCCCTGCAACATTTAAACTGAAATGTTTATTGACTTGTTTTGTAGACACTTTTTTGATGAACACTAGAGCAAAAGCATTACACTGACAAAACATATTGGATTTTTGGATTTCCCTCATTTGACTACTTATTAAAGTCAACATGTGTTTTTGCCAGTGAAATGCTTCTCGGGTTTTCTTCAGCAGCAGTCTTGGAAGCCATGGTGGTTATGTGATGCTTTAAAGTATAATATTCCTATAGACACTACATCCCCCATAAGTAAAACTATTTTTTTGTATACAGATACGCAACAAAGTAGAATAACGAGAGGGTTCATCAAGCTAGACACCAACCCAGCACCTTATGGACCGTATATACTATTATTTGAAATTACAAAAGGATTGTAATACATACAGCAGAGTCTAAGAATCAGCAGCACTGTGTTGCCTAAGGCCTTGCCACTTTGCTAACACAGCTGACTCTATAGTTTACTACTAAAGGGCTGATGTGAGCATGTTCCCTTGGGTAGGAATCACTGCTTCAAAGACGCCCCCTTAATCACCCTCTTCATTTTTCTATCAGCAGTTAAGACTCAAGTTGGTTCACAGAGCAAAGATGCTCTGACTCACTAATTTGAATGCTTTCTTGACAGTTTCGCAGTATGTGAGAAGAAAGGAGGTGAGCTGAGGAGCAGTGGGAGACGGAGAGTGGCAGTGCTAATGCAAACTGACCAGAAGTGACAGGCAAACTGCGACCAGAGGGAGGACACTCCTGAACACACATCCTTGTACTCTCTCTTTCAGTTTGCCTGCTGTACAAAGAACAAACACACGCTCTTTATTCAAGTTGGCAGCGAGGTGGACGAGAGGCCACTCTTCAACAGGAACACTTGGGGTGAAGCCTCCATGTTGGCAGGCATCCACCTTGCTTAAGTGTCCCTTAAGAAAGACACCTCAGCTCCCTGCACCAGGTTAACAGAGCTCACATTAATAGCTCTGGTTTAGGGTTAATTATACGTTGTTTATTGCTGATCTTAAATAGGAGACTCTATAATAGCTTATAAACACACTAATTCCTGACTAAGACCTAAGCTACATCTATTTTCTTTTGTTACACTTATTTATTTTTTTAAAAAAAAAACCTCTTTATTTATAGATAATTTTCATCTTTTAGTACAAAAAGGTAAAACAAATATAAAAAATATAAACATTGAACAATTACACATGGTCAATGTCCTGATCACCCTCATTGGCCAAATAAGCTTGCCATTTCTGCAATCAATCTTTTTTTTTGTTACACTTATTGAACCAAAATCATAGCTATGGCACTTGGTAAAGCTTTCATTGCAACAACAAAACAACTGTGAGATAAAATCATTCAGCTGGACATCCACACTAAACCAAATCAAACTTGAACATTTAACCTAGGATGCTGGAAGGATAGAAAAAGATGTTGCCTGGCAACAGTGAGTTGTTGTTTTTTTGTTGTTTTTTTGGCTTAGGACCAAACTAATTTTATCGAAACAAACCCAAAGCTTCAGTCCCTGCCTGTGTTCCTGTGCCCGGGGCACATCACAGCGGTGCCACTATCTTATGGTAAAAATCTTCTTTTGTTCACATGTTCCTTAGTTTAATGAACCATTTAAAACGAGACACGAGAATGGAAAAATGAGGAGTAATGGGACTAAAACATCCATCACACCATTCTGAGTGAGTTTGCTGGTGAAAAGAGAAATTGGAGTACTATAGACCCCTTTTCTGTTACTGACGTTTTTTGGTTGACCCGTTTGCATAACACAATGAATGGATGATCTATCAGGATTACCTTCTGTGCAATGGCCGGGCATTTACACAGACCTGATAGAGGAGAAAAGCATGTACACTACAGAGAAACTGAGGGCATGGAAATCCTTAGATACGTATAATTATGTCCAGAATGGTCATGAACTTAACTTACAAAGATTTAACAGATGAGTTTTGTGTTGTATGAGCTGATTTTCTGCCTAGCCAGCGGTAAGGCTGGAAAACAAACTTGCATCAAGCTTGGGCTATCATGAGCCGAACCAACGGCTATGTCTTGACAGCTAACTGCACTAGCATGACTGGGTAAGTAACCTACATCTCGTATTTGACAACCATGAAGTTAACTACATACGTGCTATATACACTGTAAGTTGGTATACTTTACAGTGTATGTGACTGTTGTGTAGGCTAATGAGTATGCTAAGGGTGTCTATTATACAAGTTGATGGGTACGAGGGTAATGAGAAAGCAAAATGTTGTTAGCTGTGTTATATTTAGGAACATATTTCAATTTAATTTCCCATCTGACATTGCAGCCATACAGCATCAATACTGTTCAAGGTGAAGCTGCCAACTTATCTAATGCACTAATTTGTGATGAGGCCAATCTTTAGAGGAGTAACCAAACCGACAAAATACAATATTTAATTTATTGTCGCTGCACACACAAGCATGTTTGATGATCGCTTCAGTCCAATCCTTTTGTCTTATTGCATTTAACCACAGCTTTCTCTGATCTTTTTGACTTGACGTGGCAGCTGGTATTGAATAACATTTCAGTTTGGAGCTATTAACCTTACTTTTCCAGTTCTGGCACCCAACAACACAGCAACATGACATTCTGATAACATTAAGTGAACCGTAGCCTCCTATTCTGAATCATCGTTGCCTCCAGTTCTCAGTTGTTTTGCCTCCAGCTAACCGCCATTACGTAGTCATGACATAGGATATGAAAGCTATATGGAGGGAAGTGAGTAGGGAGTGTTTACTGCAGCAACTCGTTCCACTGTAATTGCATAGATATCTACTGACGTTACAAAGCTAACCAGCTAACTCTGGTCTGGCCTATTTCAATACTATTGGTACGCAATGGCAACCAGTGTAGTGTCTAGTCTGTCCTCACACCAACATGAGAGGAAGAAGGAGTTGTGTTGCTGTCGTCTATGATTCTAACATCTTAACAATCATGTTGAAGGACAGTTAGTCAATGAATGAAACAGTAAACGCAACTATGGCTGAGGCACACTGCTCACAACATCCACCAGCACGCACCGATGCAAAGGCCTGGAGGCCTGGTGCCTACAGCATGCTGAAGTCCTGTAGCTTATCCTGCAGATCAACAAGTTTATTGTTGGATGATTTCTATGGCATAGCATTCGCTGGGGTTGGTAGACACACAGACGACACTGGTTGCTGGTAAAAGGTGGGTTAAAAGACAAAAAATAGCTTCATTTAGGATTCAGAGAGGCCAGAGAGTCACAGTTTGAGTTTTACACATTCTTGTCCCATAAATGTATTGGTAATTGTCCCTTAATATGCTTCTACACTGATTTATTGAGATTTATCAGGATCTCATAAATACTTAAACTAAACTTTAACTACCCCTTCAACAAGTGAGTGCTACACTTGTTTTTTAATTATTTTTTTCAAAAATCATTTGAATTGTGCACCTCTCATTTCAAGGCCTTCTTCTGTAACCTCTCCCCTGCCAGCTCAGTAGAATAACTCAAAAGAACCTAAAAGAAAATCAGATTGTAAAATCATAAAGTCCCACAGAGAATATGTGAATGGGAGTAATCGCATCCCAGAGCTATTCTGGAGTGTTTCCCCTCTGTTTGAAGCAGTGCAACGTTTCCTGCAGATTTATTCTTTGTACTGTGTGTCTGTACCCCAAAGCAACACCTTTCACTCATCCTTCCTCAGCTCACACATTTGCAAACGTATGCACTTTTGTTTTCATCTCTCTCTCTCTCTGTCTGGCTGACACACACACACTTCCTGTCTCCCTGTTTTCCTTTAGCAGCTTCTGACAGGTGGTCCTGCGGGGCCCATATCACTTGGCAGTGGGCTACATCTCCCACTAAAACCTCTCCATCTGGGTCAAGTCAGAGAATAACAGGCCTCTAAGGAAGCAGGAGATAGAAGACACACATGCACACACATACTAAAATGCAAACTTGGATGCTGATTTGAAATTAGTGTGCATGAATTATTTATATGTCTGTATATGTGAATGCATGTGTGCATCACGGACTACACGTGCACATACAGTTGTAATTAGAATCCTTGAGCCTGGAGTTATTTCACAGTTCCCTAATTACATGATGATAGATAGAGATGATTGAGAGTACAGAGTTTTACTTCTGTATTATCAAGCCAGTCATCCATCAGTCATCCGCCATCCATCGCAAGCCGACGTTCCCGGCTCTGGTTGCCTAGGTAACCCTCTTGTATATTTCTCACCCAAATGTTTGGTTCCAATGTCAACAAGCAGAACATACAAATATTGCGACTGTATGGATAGAGTTAGCTCTTCTTGCTGTCACTGCTCTCTTCTCTGAAAGAAAATACCACCAGCAACACAACTGCTCTATCTGGGTTTACCCAATGCTTAAAGCCAAGCCTGCTATCAGCATGGTGAGTTGTGCACGGTGTTTCCTAGAGGCAAATCTAGGGGGAACTCTTTATTTGCATTATACATGAATTGTATCAGTTGTTCCCATTGATCGTCGCCTCAATCACGTTGCCTCAATGTTGAGATTATTTAAACTTCAGTGTTTTTTCTGTCTATCATTGCCATATCGCTGAATTTCATTTTTATTCCATGGTTACTGCTAGTCTATGTCTGTGTTTATGCCCTTTAAGACAGGACAGTTGAAGACGATGGTCTTTGTTCTGATGGCAGATCAGGGTTTGTTTGTGGCTGCCTCTCACTTGGTCGTATGGTGTATTCCTGGACATGAAGAATGTCTTATGTGCAATTATTTTACACGTACAGTGCCACTTAAAAGTATTTGCACGCCTCAGAATAAAATAACTCAAAACATCAGCAGATTTTCACATAAGTCCTGAAAGTAGACAAATAGAACCCAATCAAACAAAAGGAAGAGATATACTATACTTGTATTTGTTTATTCAGGAAAATGAGCCAACTTTACATATTGGTGAGGAGCAAGAGTAAGGACACATCTAGGATTACAAGTTAATGGCAAGGTCAAATTAGAGTCCATCAGAAGTGTTTCCAATCAATATAATGGGACACACGTGTTGTCCAGTGCCTTGTTATGTTTAAAAAACTCAAGGATTTGTCTCAGTCTGATCTTCACAACACATGTTAATCGAAGTGTATGATGGTACAGACAAAGGAACTTTCTGAGGACCACAGAAACAGAGTTGTTGTTAATTGCCAGGCTGGAAAGGGTTACAAAATCATCTCTAAAGAGTTTGGAATTGTGAACAAATGGAGAAGAAGAACCTCTCTCGTACTGACTAATGTTAATGTTCATAAATCCACCATCAGGGGAACACTGAACAACCATGGTGTTTATGGCAGAGTGGTAAGGACAAAGACACTGCTCTACAAAAAGAACATTTCTGTCTCATCATCATGTGGACAACCCAGAAGACTACTGAGAAAATGTTTTGTGGACAGATGAGACCAAAGTAGAATTATTTGGTTTAAATGAGAGGCTCATGTCTGGAGACTAAACAATGCTGCATCCCAGCATCAGAACCTCATCCATGAAACACGAGGGTGGTACTGTCCTTGTTTGGGCCTTTGCTGCATCTGGGCCAGGACGGCTTGCCATCATGGATGGACCAATGAATTCTAAATTATACCAGTGACTAACAGGACATCTGTCTGTGAGCTGAATCTGAAGAGAAGCTGAGTCATGGAGCAAGACAATGAACCCAAGCACACAAGTTGTTCTAAAAACAATGGTTAAAGAAGAACTGAATTACTTTGTAACGGCCGAGTCAAAGTCCTGACCTCAATCCACAAGAAATGTTATGAAAGGACCTGAAAGGGGGTCACATCGGATACTGAAAGTAAGTGTTCTCATACTTCTGCACCTCACAGATATGTACAAATAATTAATTGTTTTGAGTCACTTTTATGCAGAAACGTAAAATTCTGAGGGGTGCAAATACTTTGAAGTGGGTAGGTTATCCAAAATTAGTGAAGTAGCATTGTAGTAAATCTGTCTTGTTGACAGCTGTTATTTTTCTCCACCCTTTTTTGATATCAGCATTAGTGAAAAGAAAGAGGTTTTCGACCATTTCATAGCATTGCAGTTAAGATGTTCTACTGTGATATTAGACACCACTGGTGTAAAGTCAGTCTGTCACATTGGTTTTCTGTACCCTGCAGCCGTACCAGGTGAGCTTTCAACAACTATAAGCTTGTCAGAGTTGTGAAGTATAGTGGCCGTAGTCATGCCGCAGTATCAACTCACTCAGCTGTGAAATATGGCTGGCACGACTGTGTGTGTGTGCAGACCGCAATTACATTTCGAGTCCCTGACAAGTGACCGCGGAGCACTAGTTGTTCAGTTAACTGTTGAGCGTGATCTGGTGGACCCTGCCTTTCGATGCCAAGACGCAATCACTGCAATGTCACACACAGTTCTAACTGTTTGCAATACAAAGAGATTGCCACCAATGTGACAGAAGGGAGAGGAGAGAGGAGACTGTTTGTGACGCGAAACAATAGCTGAAAGACGGGCACATCACTTTTTGTTCACGTCCTTGTGGTTTGAATGACTGCATACAATTTCTCATCAGCTGCAACTCTATTATCATTACCACTGGATGCTTTCAACGAGTTTCATTTCGAGACTGAACAGGATGACAATGCATTTGTTTGTTCTCTCTGTCCAGCAAAGGTGTGTGGAGTCTGTCTGTGTGTAAAAGTGAATGTTTTAGACACCAGAGGACTTTTGGCAGGTAGGTTACACACAATACGTTCAAATTAAGCCTACGGTTACTCACTGGTCTTTAGGATACAAGATTTTGCTGCATTTCATTCATTCATTCATTCATTCATTCATCTTCTGTAACCGCTTGTCCTGTGAAGGGTCGCGGGGGGGGGGGGGGGGCAACCCCAACCCCAGCTGTCATCGGACGAGCGGCGGGGTCCACCCTGGATAGGTCTCCAGTCTATTGCAGGGCTATTTTGCTGCATTTCCTTTATGTAATTGCTATTAATCATATATACAATCCACAATGATAATGGTAGCACATCAGGACTCATTTCTACCAATTGTTAATTTTTGCCAGTTGGTAAGAGTAACTGACATATTATTTTTGTTTGACAGGCCCGCCCGCTGTGCCTCATACAGCTGAGAACCTATGATTGTTGTTTGGGGAAGCGGTTTAGCAAACATTTTCTCAATTAATTCTTCACTTAGTTTTTTTTTTCCAGTTCGTAGCACACATTTCTCTACCACTTAAAGTGTTTTTTGTTTGTTTTTTAACCAACAGCTCAGGCAATCTAACGTCATTAGCCATTGTAAACATCTGACATATTCTGAAGTTACAAACATGCTGCTTCAGAATATGAATAACAAGAGTCTTGATGTATCCACTCATTTGGCGTAAGCCTAGACTCCATTAAATGTACAATTCCTAATTGCAGTGTTACTTTACTGTAACTGTAAAGTAATTCCTGTAATGCAATACAGAATTATACATATTTGTTATACATAACATGTCTTCTGAGTCTGGCCATAATTCTCACCCACATCACTCTATAATCTCTTTTGTTGCCTGATCTATCCTTGCAATGTTCTGCAGAACCGTCCAGACACTCAGCATCCATTGACACCAGGAGAGACATCAGAACACGTGGTTGGTGGCTGAGAACTTTCAGTGTTCATGAGCAAAATATCTTCTTTGGCAGAAACGTGACACCATCCTGGAAAGTCCTCTGTGACCGGAAGAGACGCCAAATCGCCACATACGATTACAAATATTCTGGATTCTGCCACGCCCGCTCACTTTCCTCATCCCCTAAGTAAATCTTATTTTAGATGTAACTTAAATCAGCAAGTCCAGTCCAATTTACGGTTATATATATTTTGTTTTATTTCAGTAAGGTTTGACTTAAATCTGGATTATATCAAACTGCTCACCGGTGGTTGCATGAGAGACATCAAATCAGGTGGTCACAAAATCTAGTCTTTGTTGCTGAGTAATGTAGAGTAAGCTAAATGGTGACACCACCATGAGATGGGCTTTATTACATTTTATTTTAGATTGAAGTAACAAATTCCAGCCTTATCAGCAGTAATGAGTCTTTTGAACATTTATCAATCTTTATAACACAATGAACTGTAAATATTGAGGCCAGTTAATGAAGGTTGTAAATTGTGATTGCGGATTGAATTTTGTCAATTTTGACATCTGTTGAAAATATGAACTCACGTTTGTGAAATCTTTGTTGTTAACTGTAAAAACACCCCAATAGTTTAAGGCGGAAGCAGCAAATAACTTTAAAAATACAGCATTTTATTAAAAGTAGTTGGTGAATGAAATGTGAGCTTCAGCTAATGACGCTGCGTTTCGAGAAATTCACAAAAGGCTTAAATCTAACATTTATATGGGCAAATAAAGTCTGGAGCAGTCTTGAACACAAGCAGCAGAGGAGACAGCACAGGACAGATTTATCGGCTTCATCACAGCTGTTCTTCAGGAAACTTTCTCTGTGCCTGGTAATTACCTCACTCTGTCTTGAAACCCTGTAAAACTCAGATCATCCATCTGACATATAAATTTTGTGTGCAGATGATGGTGCATGATGACTTTAATAAAGACAAGATTATCAGCTTTGTATGAAAACAATAGCTTGTTTGTTTGCCTGGATGGCAGAAAACTGTTAACTGTGTGTGTGTGTGCGTGTGTTAGGATGGTTAGCCACACCAGATGCTGCTCATTTCTGTAGTTTGCTGTGTGGACGTGAGGATTAGCATTTTAGGCCATCAGATATTTTCTGTTTAAGGATGGAAAATTTCTGCGCCCTGGCTTGTGCAGTTTATGTTCAGAAAAGAGATAATTTCTACATGTGCAGAAACAGAAAAACAGCTGCAAACTAATTTTCTCACATGTGCACAGCCGTACAGTCATGTCAACACCCACCTCTGCATTTATATTCACATGAACAGCATTGCTATAAATAATCCGCTGTGGGATCATTATGATCAAAACACAGCCAAACCACTGAAGACTACAAGCTGAAGTTCTCGTCACTGTACTTTTGTTTCTTATGATTCATGAATTAAAGATTTACTACTGGCCGCACAGCAAGGGAGATTTTTAAAATACTGTCTTACATAACGTACGTATACACTTAGGTGTGTAAGAGAGACCTCATGGCTTAGACAAGCGCAGACAAAAACACACATATCTAAACCTGCTTTCAACAGAGCCAGGAACAGAAGCTGCTAATGGGCTAATTTCACTCCCAATTACAGGATTAATTTTTCCATTAAGGTCTGCTTGAAAAATGCTCAACTATTGGAGGGCGAAACTGTGCGGAAAGACCCGCCGCCTCCGGCTGTGCATGGCCTTTTAATCCGCCAATTAGCTGGATGATAAGACATTGCGCTCGCAAAGTTACGTACTTAGATTTTTATGTTGTTTTGATTATTACAAATCTTCATTCCACCGGTGTAGTGAGGTCTGTTTCCCCATCACAGTCAGTCAGCGTGCCGCCTCTTTCTCTCTGTCTTTCTCTCTTCCTCCCTCTTTCATCTGTTACAGGCAGTAATATTTATGGGCTGTCAGGGTCACAGGCTGTCACAGAGAGCACCTCATAAAACCTTTCACCGATGTCCTGCTGGCCCTACTGTAGTTATAGGATCGTAATGGAAAGTCTACAGATATATGTACGCTCTGTCAGTGATTTGTGTTCCTCCTTAGCTGTATATCTGTAAATGTGGAAAGTATGGATGTGTGTTCATACGTGTATTATTTGTTAAAAACGTGAAGCTGCTGCCCTCATGACACTATGGTATGTTTGAGTTTTGTGTGTGTGTAGACAACAGTATGGAGAGTGGAACAAACGCTGACCAAAGACACCTGGATTTTTCCCCAGGAAGCCTTTGGCCATTAGCGTGTCGACTCAAGTGGAGGTGTAAATCACAAACACCATTCCTGTATGTAGTCTAAGACAAACTGAGACACACACACACACTTGATAAATTAAGTTCAACCAGCAGGAATATACCACCCTGGAACTGCTCTCACACATTTCTCCACAGCCACTCAGTCCTCAGTCTTCCAGCATTCAGTCCAAAACACATCCATCAATCTAAAGCTCTGTTGCATAAACATACCATTTCATCAGGAAATCAAAGTAAGAGGGAAATAAATGAACTCTTCTGTACTCTTGCATCAACTGGGCAAATGCCAAGAAATAAAGGAAGAGGGGTCCAAGTAAATGACTAAAAATGAAATAATATTTTATTTGGAACTCTATGATACCTGCATATATGCCTCTTCACTTAAGTTACTGTATTTAAAGCCCATGCTAATGACTCTGAGTCTTTACTAAATTAATGTGTTACAAATGATCTTATTGGCCACTGAGGATCACGTCAACATTTCTCTCCATATCACCCTCGCCTGTTTGCGTAGCTGTTTTCTTCAAAGTTGACCTGGTTACTATAAGTGGTTACCTGACAAACGCTAGAGCAGCATTTATGTGGAGACAAACGTTCCACACTCAAAACACCTTGGTGTGTGGAATATATTACTAAAACTCTTATGATAAGGGATCCATTTTAAACCTCCTTCCCATGCAAACTTTGTCTCTCTGACAGCTTCTGCAGACTTCTTCCTTTGCCCCCAAGGTAACTATGCATGCCGCGCCAGAGGGCTTTGCCACTTAAAAACACCAATGTGTTTCTGGTAAACTTGCTGAAATAACCGAGGCTGTCATTATTCTTGGGATGACAGTCCTCTATATTAAGATGGTTTCAATTCAGGTGGGTAAATAAAATATAATTTTGCCTAATAGTGGTAAACAGAATATATTTTTATAACAGAATATATACTCTCCTCTAGGTTCCTAACACCACAACAAATGACAGAGGATGTGACGTCAGTGTTCTCATTGGTAGCTACTGCCCCATACTGTTGCAATTGAGTGATTACTAAATGGCACGTGGTGACATGAAGGCAGGCACTAATGCTTAAAGATCAAATCTGAATGTCCATGGCCTGTACAAGCAGGCAGCAGAGGTACGACCATATCCGTTGGATCAGGCCAGAAACATGCTCCTGCTCCAATCTGTCAATCTAAAGGTTAATGGATGCATAGAAGAGTCACACCACACCACTACTGAGGTGACTATTCTGGTGGAGATGAAAGGTTTGCACTCTCTGATGACACAATAGCAGTTCAAGAGGTGCTGTTCAAGGCTAGTTT
Organism: Chelon labrosus; assembly: GCF_963514085.1. NCBI lineage: Eukaryota > Metazoa > Chordata > Actinopteri > Mugiliformes > Mugilidae > Chelon > Chelon labrosus. The sequence goes on along the minus strand of NC_140339.1, from coordinate 27,066,862 downwards.
TGCTATAATTGAAGTTTTCTCAAGGAGTCGACAGTGTTTTACGAGGGGTGAAACATGCTTAGCTTTAAGTGCTCTTGGGAACGTACAACAGTGTCTGTTTTCCTTTCAAAACAATGAAAAAAGAAGGCCAGCACTGAAATAGGTGACTTTCCCAGCAGAGATACAGGTTTAATATTCTCATGGCACACAATGTAGGTTAGGCACTCGCTAGTGATAAACCATTCTAGCTAAGGGTCATTAAAGCAACACTAAAGAGTTTTTAGTACCTTAAAATAATGTTTCAAAAAATAGTTTCAGTGATTTATCACCTCAAAACTGGGTGAAAGCCAATTCTGTAATCGCTTTGCGGCCCTCTATTGGCTGTAACCGCACTATGTAACTTTGCTTCGTCGGGTAGCGTTTTTGTAGTTCTAAAAAGACTACAAATTTGACCTGCTTTACGGCAACGCGGCTACAAAATCCGGTAGGTTGAGGCTCAAATCAGTGAGAGAGTGAATCAGATCAGTGAGAGAACACTCAGCAGGTGTGTGGAAGATACCAGCTAGATAGTTTTTAAATTGTCATCATGACAGAGCCTGCAAAGAAAAGGAGGAGTGTATTGTCCGATGAGGCGAAGAAAAGAAAACGAGAGCATGATAAAGAAAGAGCTAAAACGAGAGTGAATATCGGACCGGCTCATACTCGATGGCGACTTGGCTTTGCTGCTGCTGGACTTGTAAGTAATACCGGTAATCTTTTTTTCAAACAGTGTGCATCGGTGTACAATACATTGTCAATTATTTTTTCGGCTCATCTTAGCTAAGGCGTTAGCTATTGTGCTAATATAACTATCGCTATGGCTCATGTTAGCTAAGGTGTTCGCTATTGTACGTAACTATCGCTAAGCTAAATATCGCTGTAACTATCACTGCAAGCTAAGACAATAACTGCCAAAATAACCCCAAATGTTTGATCGTTCCCAAAGTTGTTGATTCTTAGTTCACAACGGTCTCTGAAACTTTTTTCAACAACATTCACAAGATTTTCACAGACAATGCAAATGGCTATTACATGCTAAACTGCAATACGTTTCTTTATTTTTCATCCTTATGTAAACCTATCTGGCTATTGCTAATCTGCCGTTTCAAATTTACAGTTTCACACAGAAATAAAAATAGCAAGCAATGTCATTATTTTGTTTTACTTCATTCTAATGTTGCAATACATCATACTTTCGTAAAATCATGCAACCTACTCTACCTTGTCACTGGACATCCTTCGATATCGTTGATTGTTTCCAAAGCCGGTTCTGCATAAACAAATAACGTGCCTGCGACAGTAGGATGCAGTCGGCTTACTTATTTACGACGGAAGTAATGGACAATTACACTTCCAACCAGTAGGGGGACGGAAGAAGAAAACTTCTTTAGTGTTGCTTTAAAGCATGATAGTGGAAAATTGCCATGAACAGTTATTTGGACAGTAATTCAATCCAAAAGAAAAACCCTCTAAAATATTAAAAGCTCTGTGAGGCTGTCAGTGAACAGCTTTGAGTAAAACGCTAACGTCAGCACGCTAGCATGCTCACAATGACAAGGCAGTAGAGGAGCAGTCGTCAAAGTCAGTGCAATACCTCCTCTGGGCACCACGGATCTCCCTGTGTCAGAGATAATTCAGTAAGGATCTATGATATTGACTGGTGTATTGCAATCCATATATAGTCACTGCTAGCATCCCTAACACAGTCACAGTCTATTTAGAAAAAGTTCAATAGTCAGACAGTTGCAGTCCATGCAAACATAGCGTAGTGAAACAAGGAAGCACTCAGACCGTAGTACAACCCTGCACACTCTCACGACAACGTGCACTTCAACCCCTGTGGAGACATGAACATAAAGTAGCTGCACATGTACGACTCTGTTACCTCCTGACACCTCACAAGTGTAGTGACCGTTTCACCTCGAGACAGCTGTGCTTCTCCATTATTTAAATCCATCCATGCTACACTTTCAGAGAAGTACCCAGCGTACATATTGCTTCCTTTTTATGAATGGACAAACTGAACAAAATAGAGCATGAGATGTATCTTCTGCCCTTTCATTGGTGTCTTTTAATTTGATTTTTTCTTTAATTATTTAGGTACCTCCCTGTGCCAGCTCATGAATGTGAAACTGCAGTTGTGAAGCCAAAATTTCTGCTTGCAGTGTTTCTTTAAAGTAACAGTATGTGTTATACAGTTGGCGATAAACATGAAACTAAGAGACTGATTTCGGGAACTGCTCCCGTCTTATGATCATCTTTTCAGGACACCACCTGAGACTGCAGGAAGTCGACCTCTGAGATATGACAGAACTGCATATAAATAGGACACCACTTGAAGCATATTTTGGGTGTCATGACTACTCAACTTTTTTGCATGTTGCCATAAAATGACAGTTACTTTTAGGAATAACAACATGACAAGAAGGTCCCTAATCAATAGGCCACAATGGGATTGGGACTGTTATACAAGAGATTATACAAGGCTGCTGTTCTCAAATAAAATATTTTAACCTGTAACCAACCTAAAAATGTAACTTGTAGCTTTTATAGTTCTGTCTGTGTACAAATTTTCAAAAAGATATAAATAAATGTGGCGGCACAGTGGTGAGGTGGTTAGCACTGATGCCTCACAGCGAGAAGGTCCCGGGTTCGAATGCAAGGGCCAACTGGGCCTTTCCGTGTGGAGTTTGCATGTTCTCCCTGTGTCTGTGTGGGTTCTCTCCAGGTACTCTGGCTTCCTCCCACTGTCCAAAGACATGCTGGTTAGGTTCACTGGTGATTCTAAGGGCCTGTCCACACGGAAACGCTTTTTGGTCTAAACGCAGATGTTTTGCATCGTTTTGGCCGATTGTCCACACGAATCCTGTAAACGCATTGCCCTAAAACGCACTTTTCTGAAACCGGGTCCCAGGGTGGAAAAATTCGCAAACGCACATCTTGCGTTTTGGTGTGGACGGGGAAAACGGAGAAAAACGCATACGGGCGTTTCGATGATGTCATCGCCACACCCCTCGAGCAGCCTTCCACCTCTTATATCCCGCGAGATGTTTCATAACAACATCAACAACAATGGCGGACTACATGCTCGTGTTCCTGCTGGAGAAGATGTTGAGCCTATTAGGGTTACTAGGGCAAAATATCATTTCTCCTTGAGTTTGGTTTCTTCTAAAGCCGATTTGTAAACAGCGCTCAAGCTTTATGCGCATGCTCCGCCTCTGCCTCTCCGTTTTTGGTGAATTTCTGAAACTGAAACAGCGCCACCTATAGGCCTGGAATATGAAGTAGCGTTTTCAGTCGTGTTGAAACGGATCTGTATGGACGCAGATATTCTGAAACGATGCCAGGGAAAACGGAGGGGGAAAAGAACGTTTTCGTACGTGTGGACGTGGCCTAAATTGGCTGTAGGTGTGAATGTGAGTGTGAATGGTTGTCTGTCTCTCTGAGTTAGCACTGCGATAGACTGAAGACCTGTCCAGGGTGTACCCCACCTCTCGCCCGATGACAGCTGGGATAGGCTCCAGCAGACCCCGCGACCCTTAACAGGAATAAGCGGTTACAGAAGATGAATGAATGTTTGTATGTTCTAACTGCAGACTGAATCAGGCTTACTGCTTCCACTTGCTTTCAGTCTTGATGCTAAGCTAAGCTAAATCTCTCCTGACACAGACATGAAAGTGGTTTTGATATCCTCATTTAACTCTCAGTAAGAAACAGAATATATTATAGTTAAATTAGCTCCCCTAAAGGAGATGATGGCCCCAGTTGGCCAAAGAGAAATTACATTGAGAAGAATGGAAGTAACAGATGAGGATTTCTGAGACAAATACTAGATGCTGCAGACTATTACAATGTTGTTTCCCAACAGGGCAAACAAGGACTTACTGCCCTCAGACTCGCTCTCTATCTTTCTGTCTCTCTCTAAACACATAATCCATCACAGTCACAAACAGCAGAAGACTGCAGGTAGTCTTGTCTCGTCTCCAAGCTCAGAGTGATACAGAATAAATCTGCTACGGCATTAATGCAGCAGACAAGAAAAGCGGGTGGAAAATGTTTATTAGCCATTTTAAATAAGTTGAACAAGGAGTGTTTCCTGGACATAGCGTGTTTTCTCATTCAGCTTAGCAAAACATCCGCATCAGTCTTTGACGTGGTGTTTACAAGGGAAGTGTGAGTTCGACTGAAATTCTCATTCAACACGTCTCCTTTCTTCACTATTGTGTTTTTCTGTTCTGGCATACAAACATCCTGTCTCCAGCCATCCAAACATTGCTCTTATGAGCTGACATGACTGCAGCATGTCAGAGCTGAAGATACTGCACAAGCTCGCCTCGATAAACCCTGTCTCACCTTTTCTATTTATAACTCATACCTACCCCTTCAAAGGATACGCAATATGAATACAAACATCATTGTTAGTCTAGTCTACACGCTGTAAAGAGAAAAAATTGACAAGTATCAGCAGAAATCACTCCGGCCAATAACTGAAATCACTCTCTGATTTTTTAGACTCATTACAAGAGAGCTCTAGAGTCAGTTGCAACAGCAGGGTTAATGTCCAGTCTTGAGATAAATATTTATACCAATTGCACCAGCTCCAAGTAGGACAAAGCAAAGCCATCCCTAGTGTGGTAAAGTAACTTCCATGCCGACATACTCTAGCGCAGTGACAGTTGTTGTCTCACTGCTAGGGTTAATCACCTTATCTAACTTACACATACACCAGGAAGTAGGTCAAAAATGACTGCAAAGCCAACAGAACAAATATGAAATTACTCAAACTGTGAAACAAGAGTATTTATTAAACTGTTCAGTAAATATTATATGCACTGTGCTAAGCACTATGCCAGGGAGCTGGTCAACCCATACCACTGCACCATCACATCAGTTAGTTTGATGTCTGTATCGCAAACAACCTGAACCAAACTAAATCTCTCAATAGGTTCTATCGCCCTACAATGTATAACCAAATGATTGGTGCAGCCTTTCATTGCTCTTTGGTGCCTGATCGTCTGTTGGTTGTGAAGTCTATATATTAGATACGCCGGTGCATTAATGTTGTTATTTTCAAACTAGTCAAGGTTTTCCACTTTACATCTGCCTCTGACTAGGCGTAAGGTTTAGCCTCAGACATACCACTACGCACACTAGTACTGACTTGTCGGCAAGTCAGTTTGTCGACTCCACTGCTGTCCGTGACATTTTAAGCATCATGTATACTAGTCAGTGATCACATGACAATAGCAACATTGAAGCCTCAGAGATGACAGGTGAGTATTCCAGTGGGTCATTGCAGCAAACTAGCAGTGGTTCATCAAGTGTGTGGAAATACTTCACTAAAGATGAAGCTCATGCTACCGTGACATGCAGAATATATAAGTCACTCCTACAATACAACAAATTCCATGTGCAATGCACATTCATTGGCTCCAGGAAGTCAATGAACAGGCAAAGGATAGTGCGACATCTAATTCTCCAAATGTGTTATTTTGGTTATATTTACACATTGTTTCATATATTTCTGTACATGTTCATTAGTGATCCTTAGATTCAGTTTTTGTTACCTTTTTAAAAGAGCCAGACAGTTTCCCCATTTCCTAACAACATAAAAACACCCATTCACACCCACATGCATCAAAATCTAATAAAGTGCTTGATAAATGACACTTAAGCGATAAAAGAGTTGCAGATAAATCCTGGCTGACTAACTGAGTTATCAGCTAATCCTCTGAATACAAAATTGTTTTGCAGGCTGAAATCCTAAACCCCACAGATTGTGCGATTATCCACTGTTATCATATGGAGAGGAGGAGGAGCCCGGTCTCTTAACAGCCAGTTGAGAAACAAGAGTCTTTAACACACACACTTAAACCGTCTGGAGAAACTCCAGATATTATGAATCACGATGCAAGGTGCATGGCCACCCACAATTGGCAGATGGGATAGGGCAATGTTGCCAAGCCTGAAGGCGTCCAGCCGGTGTATTAGTCACCTGCCAGTCATCACTGGGTCGAGGCCAGAAAAACTCGGCAGTCAGGACCAAACATTAGATTGTACAGTAACAAAAACAGGACCAAATATTACCATTGGACCCTTCTGTAAAGCAGCAACCATGGACTGAGAACTCTGTACACTAGCGGGCACAGATTATTCCAGTGAATTAGTCATGGCTTTAAGAAAAGACTAGTAAGAGGATTTACGGTGCAGAAAGCGTGACCAGTGTCTATGCACACCTCAGTGATGGGATGTTTCTTTTGATCCCTGAGAGAAATGATTCCAATCTCTTCTTCTGGTCTAATGTTTCACAAAGGGGACGAGATGGAGGGGAAAGGAATAGAAATGTGAAAAGAGAGGATGCAGATATGAGTAGCAGAGAAGCAAGGCAATAAAAGTAAAGGGAGTGAGACAAGATGGGGAGGGGGTGTGAGATGATGCACTGCAGGTAAAGTATGAAATAGAGTTGGAAAGGGGCTTTTACTTTGTGCTCTACTTTAAAGTACAGAAAAACGTCAGTCACAAGTATGCATATACAATATATGTCCTGTAGTTAAACACAGGGGGAGAAAGGAATAATTCATGTTATTGTATGTAGTGTATCACACATGGTAAATGGTATATAGCGCTTTTCTACCTATTGGTACTCAAAGCGCTTTGCAGTCATAGACACATCTACCCATTCGCTCACACAAGCACACACACATTCACACACCAGTGCCACGCACTGGGAGCAACTGGGGGTTCAGTGTCTTGCTCAAGGACACTTCGGCATGTGGCACATTCCGGCGATCGAACCGCTAACCCCCTGGTTCGTGGACAACCCGCTCTACCTACTGAGCCACAGCCGCCCCCACATGCACATAAGGGATATGTGGACGGTAACATGCACAATAAGGCAGTCATTTAAAAGTTGCTCTATATTATTGCCACAGTAATTTATAATAAATCAATAATAACAAGCACAGTACCATTTGTTTATAACAAAGCTTTAGTTGTTTTATGTAAAATCCTTCACTTTTACCCATAAACTTCAGACTACAATCTGTTACATGCAGCTTTTAATACATAAGAGCTTTCTTAAGTTAGTTAAGAGTAGATTCTAGATGTGTGCAGTGCAAAAAAACAGAAGTGAGCTGACACCTTCAGAGGCGTGTTCTAGAGCGACTGTCAAAAATATTGTTGGTCGCGATGAATAATACATTAGCAGAAGCAATATGTATAATTCAGAATGGGCTATTATTTGATGGGAGGTTACAGTTCATTTTTGTCTTTATTCGGGCTGCAAACAACAAGAAAAAAAGCTAAAAATGGTTACTTTACATGTAGCCTCATCACATGTCTGTGGAACTAAATTCTCTATATTGATAACATTTGATTTATAGGAGCAGCGGCATTTGCTTTTATTTTAATTTCTATTAAATTTAGTTTTATTCTATCCTGTTTTGAATTACTTATTCATCATAAAAATGATGGATTTTGAATACGTTTTTCTCATCATCCTGTAGTTCAGAGTTCAGAGTACTGCATAAAACAAAGGTTTCTGTCCAACTGAGCAACAATATTCTGCGATTTTCTCATCTGTGTAGGACGAGAAAGGAAAAATGGAAACTGCTAAGACTTCTAACTGACTTTGGTCGTGTTATTTCCAGGTCAGCGGCTGTGGAAGAAAAATACACTGAAGCTGGGATTCAGGGATTTTACCACAACCTGAAAAAAACTCAAAACTTGATCAGTGACTGTTACAGTTTCTACAGCTGCTAAACCACAAGTGTGACTAGCAACAAGGTTTGGACTCATTGACTCTGTCACACTGTGTTAATAAGCTGAGATGACAGCTGAAGGACTCTTTATCAGGCTCAGCAATACGGCATGGTTTGCAAGTTGTTTGCTGCTTGCTTCACTGCAAGAAGACAAGCATGCGCTATTGCAACGTCAACAGTAAGCATTAGTTCATGCCAGTATGTTTAAACACAGAAAGTTGTTTTATTAAAAGCTAGAATTACCATCTATTCCTCCACCGAGCTGCAGTTTCCAATGACTTTTGAGATTTTCTAAAAGGTATTAAGTGTTATATTTTTGGCAAAGAGGAAGCTACACGTATGATTCCAGCAAGACACATGCCGTCTTCACACTGAGACTATTTTTTTTAAATTAGAACAGAGGACTGATAGAGAGCTTCATCACGCAGTGCATCGACGATCACCTGAAGCTCAATATTGGGAAAATCTAAATGCTTGTGGTAAACTACCAGCAGGAGGAAGAGGAGGAACCCTCTGTCCTGGTTGACATCCAGAGAGAGAGAAGTGAAGAGGGTGGGATCCTTAGAGACATTTGTGTGAAATTGTGTGTGAACTGCTACTTCTGAAAATTGGCACCATTTCTACCTCGACAGTACCATCTTAGTACTCTTACTCAGTTTACTCAGCTAGAATTTGGTGACAAGGAAAACTCTCTCTCAGGTATCATTGCTTTGTTTAGAGTTGTCAGATTAGCAGCTAGAGTGCAGACATTCACAGGACACTCACCACAAGAGAGAGCGGCCTCTTCCATGACACCACTCCAATGAGTCCAGAGAGCAGAACCTGGGAGAGAAAACCCAAAACAGACACTGTAAGAGGTGAATGACTGAAAATGGAATACATTGTATTTCTGTCTCTTCTTTGCACAATCTGGATCTTAGTTTCTTAGTTTTGGGTTGTGCTGGTAAAAATGATATGAGATGTAATATCCTCATGAGAGAAATAAAGGCCAATATTACACACATAAAGATGAAGATTATAAAAATGGTAATTTCCATTTAATATATACAGACAACAACAACAAAACCACACTTCTTAGAATAGCCCGTTCATATAAAATTCCTGATACACAAAATCGTGACTTTACCTTCTGTTTTGGCTTTAAAACAAATACACTCTTTTAAAAGATCTTTGTCTTTACACTACTGTCAGCGACTGAAATAAGGCCACCAAGAGTCAACAGGTTGGTACCACCATGACTTCAGGATGTCCCAGTTTTGCAGGCACTCAGGCATTTAATTTGGTACACCTGTCCGGTCTAATCCCATTAAGTATAACTCTTTTCATATAAAGATTCACGATGCCAATAATCTTTTTTGTTGGCAAATTCCGGCAATTTCTTCAAGTCTGAGGCCGTGGTGCTCTGCAGGAAAAATGGTGGATTGGGGGTAAATTCCAGCCTCAAGCAAAGGAGTTATGAGCATCTCAGAATGGAGCGAGAGATGGAAAGAGGTGGTTTGGTGCAGTGGGTGCAGCAATGCAGGCGTTGTATCGAACTGTTCTGGTGTACAAGGAGCTGAGACATTTTATTAAAAACTAGAATTTGCTGCTTTCAATTGACCAGTTGTTCTAAATTCCAACCCTCACATATGGTCAGTAACTGAGTAGTGACCGAAAGAATGGTATTATGGATACAAAGGGTCGAAATTAGGTTTCTACCCAGAGATAGGGTGAGGAGGAGTTAGTAGAGTGGCTGCTCCTTTGTTTCGAAAAGGGCCAGCTGAGGTAGTTCGGGCATCTGGTGAGGGTGCCTCCTGGGACTGACCTGGGAATGCCTAGGTATCCCCCAGCAGGAGTGGGAATACTTTGCCTGGGAGAAGGACATCTGGAATTTCCTGCTTGGCCTGTTGCCACCACGACTCAACCTTGGATGATATGGATGTGGATGATGATGGATGAATAGATGGATGATGGCAGCATGAACATTGAGAATATCTGTATTCCTAATAAAGTGTATTATTTGATTCTGAATTCTCTAAATTTATCCGTTTATCCGTTTGAGTTTGGTTGCAAATCTTTTATCAGTCCAAGGATTTTATAATTCCACCTACAGCGTGGCTAAAATAGGGAAGATTGCTAGATTTGTGCGGAAAGACCTCTGGTAACGCTCCTTCACACAGCGCAGGTGAAGTTCCCCAAACTTTTACCACAAGGACGCATTGCCCATGACTTTGGTGCGCTCGGAGCATCAGGGGAAATCAGATTGAGCAACGGCGTCGTTGAGAGTATTTTCCTTTATAGAAGAGAGCGGTGAAGGCAAGTGGACCTAGCTCTGTCCATACACTAGCAGTATTTTATGTTCAGCTTGTGTCACTCTGAGACATTTTTGGTGGGAACCAAGATGATTATCTATTCAAGCCTGAAACATCTACTAGAAACTCACTCTTTACTTTAAAAAAATGCTTAATGGTTGCTGTTTATTGCCTACTTCCAACAACAAATATTGTTTTTTGTTGTTTTCTCTTTAAACCATGAGTGTTCCTTAATCTCATCTGAGTAGTACTTAAACTCGAACCAGGATGTGTTTAACAAGGTTATAATAATAATAATAATAACACATTTTATTTATAAGCGCCTTTCAAGACTCACAAGGACACTGTACAAAAACATAAAGACACAAAACAAGACAGAATAAACAAATGGAACAGTGCAATCACGGTGGATAAGCTTTCTGGAACAGTTGGGTTTTGAGTCTGGATTTGAAGAGAGGGAAAGAGTCAATGTTTCGGATGTCCGGTGGGAGTGAGTTCCAGAGTTGGGGAGCAGAGCAACTGAAGGCTCTGCTCCCCATGGTACTGAGGCGGGCCGAGGGCACAGAGAGGTGGATAGAGGAGGAGGATCTGAGGGAGCGGGAGGGGGTGGCAATATGGAGGAGATCCGAGAGATAAGGGGGGGCGAGGTTATGGATGGCCTTGAAGGAAATGTGTTAGGTTAGGTTCATTCTGGAGGGCAGGTACAAACGCTATGTGTTGTTTTTCACGTTGGAGGACTGAAAACACAGCATCTTGTATTACTACTATGGCAGCTTCATCAGATTGTCTCACAGGACTTATTGGAGCTCCAGGTTTCTCCATTAGCAGTGATTAGCTTTTAGATTTATGCTCCATCTACCTGGAACCAGTTTCCCTGAAGCTTTCTGCCGGGGCTGAAACGAAACAACTCAAGCCATCCTGTAGTGATGTCCGTGTTTCCCCTTAATAACACTTATTACTTATTGTTACTGACCGTGTGTCCATTTGGTTTAAATCAAGTTAGTCAAGTTTTTAAATCAGATGCCTGATTAAATCAAGTTAAAAACAAGAAAAATACCTATTAGTTTTCTCAGCACTCTTCTCTCGGGGTGTGGGAATGCATTTTTACAGTGAAGGTGTGAATTTGCGTATCATCGAAAATGTGTGTGAACAAAGGGTACTCGTAGCCTCCAGCTCTCTGTTCTTCCACGGTCTCCCTCTGCCTTTCACCTCTCTTCACCCTCCATTAAACACCAACATGCTCTCCTTATTTCCCCCATCATGCTCTGCTTCTTCATTGCCTCGACTCACTTTCTTGATATCCACCTCCTCTCTTTGAGAATTTCTATCACTCCATATCTGTATTTCTTGCTCCTGCTCTGCACCCACACGGTCACACTATATTCTGCACTTACACACTTTCACTACACTCTATCCAGCCTTCACATTTCTCTTTCCCTCTCCATCTTGTTCCACTTTCTAGTCAATCTCGCGCTTCTTCGCTCACCTTTATACCCACAAGAATAGGAATGGCTTGTCAATATTTCGTTTGAACACACAGGTACACACACACACACACAAGATCAAAGTTTAAAATGATGTGTTTAAAACATTAAAAAGATATAATAAAAAATCCAAACCCACAGTGTGTGAATCCAGCTAATACAAATTATGTTCCCTGAAGTGGTCCACACATTCTGCTTTTCTGGAAAGCTCTTTTATGCTTTTACAAATAGTTTGTTTTTGTGAACCCTTTACTGTCATGTGTTTACTGTTGTGGTCAAGCCTGCAGTAGCCCTACAGTAGATAACACTAGCCTAAAATGTGTAACCTCCAGTGGGTCCACTGGGTGCAATTATTTTGTCACTGTCCAGCATTGCAATAGTCAAGAGACAATCTGCAGCCGTTGTCACCGATGGGCAAAACTGTCTCTTCTATTATTCGACTCGTCTCTCTGAGCTCATTTGTATTCTTGACAGTTCACAATAGAAGTTGGCTTTGAGTCTGAACGGCATGTTCCTTTGGGTTTGTCACTGTCTCACCAATCTCTGAGAGACACTTGTACATGCTACTTAAAAAATATAGATACAAAGAACAGCCACAAAGAAGAAATGTGGCAGAATTTTTAGAACATCTTCCTCAGATATTATCCACATCCAGAGGATTTCAGATGTCCACACTGTCTGTACTAATAACGCCTCTGCTGTGTCTGCTCTGCCTATTGCTGATATAAACTGCATCAAGAGACAGAGGCTTGTGTTACTGCAGGTACTATTCCCCCTCTCTATATCGGTGCCAAGCACTGCGACAAGGAGTCCAGAGATGTTGTGTCACCGTTTTAAACCTCTCTCTCCCCCTCTCTCCTGGCAGCAGAGAGAAAATGCACTGCACAATCAGGGTCGAACAGAGATCCTATCATAATGCAGTTCATGCTTTCTTGTCCAACTCTAATCAGAGATTTCTGTACTGTGCAACATGAGATAAATCATGTTGTTGTTTGAAGTGACTTCATATATCTACGCTTGGATCAAACTGTTACAATCAATTTTATGGCACAGAATGAGTACAAAGGTTTTTCTTTTTAATGATGCTTCAGTTCCTATACATTATGTTTGGTGTTTAGAATATTCACTTCCTGCTTAATGTGATGGAATGGGAATACTTCCAAGATCACTGGACTACAGACAAATGGAAAAAAATCTGGAAATGCAAACATGCATTATTTTTCTCAGCGTGCACATACAGTGTATGTCTGTGAGGATGGTCTGTCGCCCAGATGATGGTGTGCCTCAAACAAAGTCAAAGCACAGGCAACTGGACTTGAGGTTTCTTCAGTCTTTAAGAAACCACAAGGCCAGCTCAACAGTGTCTGCGTCTAATCCATTCTGTTTTCTACATTATGATTCTTATCACACTGATGTGGAAGCATGGAGCAGATGCCCTGCTTTTTTGTGGATATCACACACACTGATAGATGGCTGGATGGGCACCAGCACTGTAGCAGAGACTTAGATGTAAATGTAGGGAAGCCTTTTCTCTTCTTTGTCTCATTTTGCTCGCACCACGCTTCCTGTCCCTTCAGCGTACACTGCATGCCTGTGCACCCTCGTACACGTGTGTGAGGGACAGTGTGTGCGTATGTGTCGGTGGTTTGCGCGATGAGAGGGCAAGAGCCATGTGATAGCTTTGCTGTCTGTCAGTCGCTGGAGGCTTTTCCTCTTGGCTGCTCCCAGAACAGGATTAACATTAAATACTTAGCAGCATTAGTCACCGAAACCTGGATAGCACACACCCACTATCATACTGGGGGAAAAAGTGCTGAAGATCTTTCAGTATTTTATGGTATTCTGTTTTAATATACAGTACAAACAATCAAAAAGCTCAGTATAAGCAGAGGCAACCAAACAACACAAGCAGGACGGACAATCAAATTAGAATAAGATGTATGGCCCTGATAAGTTGTTTTGAGACTACAAGACGGCTTTTAGTAGAACAGTGAGCCATGTATGTGAGTTTAAACTGTTAATAAGAAAACTTTAAATCTTTAAAATATGAATAAATAAAAATTTTAATTTGCATCTTTGATGAGTTCATGAAATCATGAAACGAGTAAAAAGGGAGAAAAAGGGAGGAAATCAGAGGTCAGATATATAGACTATTAAAATATAACACTAAATCATTAAAGTATGATACTAGCCTTGATATAAATTAAAAAATGTTTCCTGTAGAAGATGCTTTTATGTGTATTTATATATCCATCATGTACAATGAGTAATTTGTTCAGGAATAGCATCCAGAGTCTGACGTTGGAGTTGGATCACATTTAAAGCTTTGATGTGGTTAGTCAGCACAGCGGGATATTTAGATCCTTAAGCATATCTGCTTAAATGACACACAGCCTGTAACTTAAAAATGACGGATGATACAATAAAGCGAGTAAGAAACCGAAATAAGTTTTACAACTTTTCAGGACTAATATGGAGCTATAAGGATTTTCTTAGTGGGGCTCTGACACATGAACACGCAAACCCATGTGCAGTTTCACAAGGACACACACACAGTAGTGACAAGTGCAAATGGAACAGAGAGATAAAAATGAGGCTGACCAGAGGAGCCAGTGTCACAGCCATGAAATAATGTATTGCTCTAATACTGAACCCGAGTGGTGTTCAGTTATTGGACTTCTGCGCGCATCGCAGTCTGTCCATAACTAACACCATGTTCGAACATAAGGTTGTTCATTGGTGCTCTTGGCAGCATGACGGCCTAGGTTGTAGGTCAATGATTGACTTTACAGTCGTATCATCTGACCTGCGACTGTATGATCTGGACACTCATGTATAGAGAGGAGCAGAGCTGTCAATCAGATCACCACCTGGATCAGATGGCAGGGGAGGACGTCGCGCAGACCTGGTAGGCCCAAACAAATAGTGAGGGTCTGCTGGCAACGCTTGGTGGAAGAACCAGTCAAGATGGCCTTCAACTCCCACTTCTGGCAGAGCTTCAACCACGTTCCGGGGCCGGTGGACTCATTCATTGAGTCTGAATGGGCCATGTTCTGCTCCACCATTGTTGAGGCTGCCGTTGTGACCGCAAGGTTGCTGGTGCTGGTCGCAGTGGTAATCCCCGAACCCGCTGGTGGAGGGAAACTGTCAGGCTGAAGAAGGAGGCCTACAGGGCATGGTTAGTCTGTGGGTCTCTGAAAGCAGCAGACCGGCACCGGATGGCTAGGCAGTCCGGGCAGGGCAGGCAAAAACTCGGACATGGGAGGAGTTCAGTGAGGCCATGGAAGAAGACTATCGATTGGTTCCGAGGAGGTTCTGGCAGACTTTCCGGCGCCTCAGGGGAGGTGCCAGAAGATTTGTTCATTAGGAGCTGCTGACGTCGTCTTGGGATATCATCGGGCGGTGGAAGGAATACTTTGAGGAGCCCCTCAATCCCACCAACAGAGTTGGAGGGCCAGGGGTTGGACTGTCCAATCTCTGGGGCAGAAGTTGCCGAGGTAGTGAAACAACTCTGCGGTGGCTTAGCTCTGGGAGTGGATGAGATCCTAGAGGATGAGATCCTAGGTATCTCAAGGCTCTGGATGTTGTAGGGCTGTCCTGGTTGACACGCCTCTGCAACATTGCGTGGACATTGGGGGCAGTGCCTCTTGAGTGGCAGACAGTGGTGGTGTTCCTCGTCTTTAAGAAAGGGGACCAGAGGATGTGTTCCAACTATAGGGGGATAACACTCCTCAGCCTCCCTGGCAAGGTCTATGCCAGGGTGGTGGAAAAGAGGGTCCGGTCGATGGTTGAACCCCAGATCGAGGAGGAACAATGCAGACGTGGAACCATGGATCGGCTCTTGACTCTTGCTAGGGTGCTAAAGGGGACATGGGAATTTGCCCAACCGGTCGACATGTGTTTTGTGGATTTGGAGAAGGCTTACGACCATGTCCCCAAAGGAATCCTGTGGGGGGAACTCCGGGAGTATGGGGTTGATGGCCCCTTGCTAAGGGCCATTCAGTCCCTGTACCAAATGAGTGCAACTTGGTCCAGTAAGTCGGACCTGTTCCCAGTGAGAGTTGGACTCCGCCAGGGCTGCCCTTTGTCACCGGTTATGTTCATAACTTTTATGGACAGAATTAGTAGGCGCAGCCGGGTGGGGGAAGGTGTCGGGTTCGGTGATCAGAGGATCTCTTCCCTGCTTTTTGTGGATGATGTGGTCCTCCTAGCTTCATCAAACATCCTCAGTCAGAAAAGAGTGGATTGCACACTCCGGGTCGGGGAGGAGGTCCTGCCTCAAGTGGAAGAGTTCAAGTATCTCAGGATCTTGGTCACGAGTGAGGGTAGCATGGAGCGGGAGATCGACAGGTGTATCGGAGCGGCATCTGTAGTGATGCAGGCGTCCATGGCAAAGAGAGAGCTAAACCGAAAGGCGAAGCTCTCTCTTTACCGGTTGATCTACATTTCAACCCTCACCTATAGTCATGAACTTTGGGTAATGACCAAAAGAATGAGATACAAGCAGCCGAAATGAGTTTCCTTCGCAGGGTGGCCGAGAGAAGCTCAGAGTAGAACTGCTGCTCCTCCATGTCGAGAGGAGTCAGTTGAGGTGGTTAGGGCATCTGGTAAGGATGCCTCCCGGACGCCTCTCGTGAGAGGTGTTTCGGGCATGTCCCACCGGAAGGAGGCCTCGGGGCCAACCTAGGATACGATGGAGGGATTATATCTCTCGTCTGGCCTGGGAACACCTGGGGATTCCTCCGGAGGAGCTGGTGAAAGTGGCTGGGGAGAGGGCTGTCTGGACTTCCCTGCTGAGGCTGCTGCCCCTGTGACCCGGATCCGGATAAGCTGGAGAACACGAGACGAGATGAGGCTCTAATACTCTGACAGAGAAAGCTACTACCTACACACACACACACACATAAAGAAAATGACTTCCAGAGGTGATGTGTCATTTGAGGCTGACAACAAAGAAAAATATTTGATTCTTTTTTTAGAGATAAGTCGATCAATCAATCAGACTTTATTTCATACAGCATACAACATTTATACAGTAATCCCACCTGCACTCCCCAAACACCCCTCCCCCAACAGAAACACACACCCACACATACACAGACACACACACAACTTAATAATCCTGCGAAGCACTACAAATAAGAACACCGTTCATTAAAACAAGGACAAGAACTGGAAACGTTATCGTAGGTGAGGAAACACCAGAGGCTGGATAAAACCAACAACAGCACGGTAAAATCAGTCAATAAGTATAAACTCCAAAGTAGTAGAAATGAAATAAAACATAAGAGCACAAAGTGAGAAAAAAACTAACTGAAAATAATAAAAATGCTAAAAGGTAAACGAGAGAGAAAGTGATAAAATTACATTAACAACAGAATAAAAATGCCAACTACTAAAACAATAAAAGATCAAAAAATATCATATCGCAAAGTAATTGTGAAAATTCTGATGTCAAACTGCTTTATGCTCATGAGTAGAAGCATGGGACCCCTGCTGGATACCCACATGAGAGAAACCCAGTGAGTAATATAGCTGCTGCAGCAAATTCCTGGCTTGCACACAAGATGTAACAGATATACACAGCCCAGAGCACAATTTACAACAAACAGATGTGTGGTGTTTATGATGCATAATAGTTATTCTTTTATTCTCCAGTTATTTAATCTGGAAACAGGAACTTCTCCTTGGATGATAGGCAGTGCAACTTGATGGAGACCTTCAGAGCACAGACACAACTGTTCTGGGAGCTCGGTACGAATTATTTTCTGTCTTTAAAGCACAAAGAACATTGTCTCTGTAGTTTCCGTTTAGATAGCTTAGTTTATTGTTTGTTGGCAATATAATCCATTATTAACATCGGCAGCCCTAAAGGGGTGCTCATATGTAGACCACAAGGTTGTTTGTCATTTCTTGCTTTTTTTTTACACAGAGACTAGTGATTCAGCATTAATTAATTTTACTGCAGTCAAAGAGATGAAAGAGGTTCATAAGTAAGTTAGTAAATGAGGACTGGATGCATTGTGAATGGATGCTGAAGAATGTAATGTTGTACCTTCGGCAGAAATTAAACGCTGTCTCACTAACCTTGTTCTCAATCACTAGCTCTGACACCTCAGCTACCTTGATTAGATAAACATCCAGATGTGCCGTTATGAAGAAACGCTTTGAACAAGGCAGTGAGTTTCAGGAAAGAGGCATCTAATTTGATGAAACATTGAATGTTCATTCATTCATTCATTTTCTGTAACCGCTTGTCCTCTGGAGGGTTGCGGGGAGTCTGGAGCCTATCCCAGCTGCCATTGGGCGAGCCTATCGCAGGGCTAACACATAGACACAGACAACCATTCACACTCACATGCACACCTTCGGCCAATTTAGAATCACCAATTAACCTAACCAGCATGTCTTTGGATGGTGAGAGGAAGTCGGAGTACCCGGAGAGAACCAACCTTGCTGTGAGGCATCAATGCTAATAACCACACCACTGTTCTGCCCGGAAACATTGAATGTCCCTTCCTAAAATGTAACAAGATTTGTTCATTAGGTATGTGACCTAAGAAACCCTGTTAATCTGCATATGTGTGTTTCAGGCTGTTATTGGGACACGGCTGTTTTAAGGTAGAAATTCCAAGTCATCACTTTCACTGCTTATTTCAGATATGATATGTCTTTTAGCAAAGCATGGCATAAAAACATGAGATGGACACGTTAACAAGGATGATTTTCAATGAAGGGGCTATTAATGAAATTTTTCCTTTTGTCTCAGTTCATCAGTGTAAACTGAACTCACCTAACCTGAGCATATATATATATAAAAAATATAGGATCATAGGTGCAAATTTACAGAATTATAAAAAAATATAATCACATGTACATTATAATCACGTAAGATAAAAAAATGTGAAAATTTCATATTTCATGTCATTACAAATATTTTTACTTCCATACAGAGACACTGCATGTAAATGACACATGCATTTATATTGTTGTGCTCTCTCTGTAAAGTGTATGCAAATAAAATCAAGTAGAGTTAGTTATAGAGTCAAATCAAGTCAATTTTATTTATGAAGCCTGATATCATAAGTCACACATTTTCCTCAAGGGGCTCTACTGCGTGTACAGAATATGATACCCTAGATATACTTTGGTTTCGGATATGGAAAACTAACCTCAAGAAAAGCAAGACAGACACACCTGCAATGGATGTGATGTGTTCAAAATAAAGCAATATAGAAGAATTAGAGTGGGAAAACCAGGGGATACTGTATGTGACATAAAAATACATTTCTATTCTATTATTTATTGTTTTAACTGATTTGTGGTATTTCTTTAATTTCAAGCAGTTTTTAAACCTTATATTCAAATTTGAGACTTCTTGAGATAACTAGGCCACAGTGGAGGATAACTCTGTATTATTAACTGGAAATAGAAAGATATGCGAGGGCTGAAACTGCCATGGATTCCACCTAAATCACAGTCTTGACCTATTCTTATTCATTTATGCATGGCGCCAATCAAAGAAGCCATTACTGAGAGTGAGGGTTTAGAAAGCAGGCCGTTTCTCAAACATCATCACTGCCAAGATGGATGGCGCTGGCGCGGTTGCCGTGGTAACCACGAACTGGCCATTTGCCAGGATCCATAATGATTTCCCATCAGCTGCTGCATTGAGAGGAGAAGGGACCCTCGCTGGTTCAGAACAGGCTCATGTTAGATTGCACAAGAATCCCCCATGACCTCATCACACACACACAGATACGGTCCATATATTGTATAATCCTGGTATTACATGGCAACGCTTCACGCTAGAGCCAGAATAGACAGCTCTCTCTGACACACACAAACATTATGCACATATCTATCTCTGAGACACTTCCTCTCCAGCAACTAAGACAGACAGATTTTATTTCCTTACTCTGAACCTTTCTCTTTGGTTTATGTTGGTAAAGAAGGTTTTTCAACATCTCTGTGCTCTCCTTGCTCTGCAGCCTCTAAGCACAGAGTAACCCAAAACAAAACATGTGCAAAGGAGTGTGCACAGTTTTATGTGGGTTCTTCTTTGTGTGTGTATCCGCCTTTAAGTGCAGGCATGTGTGAACTGAGCAGACTGTGTCCGGGGAAAGCTCTTCTACTGTCTGTGAATGAAATGAATATCTGCTGATTAAATGTATGTCTTTTAAAGGGAACTGTTTTCAGACAGTTCACTTCATGTGAGTGCAAACTATTGATCCTGATTACATCGCTTACTTTTTTCAGATCTCTTTCTAAAAATGTGCCTCTATTGCATTGGCATGCTGATGTTAGCATTTACCATAAAGCACCACTTCACGGATCTCACTTCACCACCCACCTGTCTCCTGCTGTTCTTCTACAATATAAATATATACCCAATTACATTCCATCTCCTACACTGTGAATCTTGTGTCTTCCATAATAAATATCTCTTCTGGGTGGAACTGAAGGATTTGTTGTCATCCACTCTCTTGAGTTCCGCATACACAAGTGTATAATTATTTATGCTACACGTTATCCAGTCTTTCACAAATTTAGGAATCTCTAAAGAAATTCAAAAACAATAAATTATTTTTAGTAGAATTAGTTTCCTACATTGAATTAATGATGTATTACTTCATTTTTAAAAGCCTTATAAGCCATAGACAAAGTCAGTGGCTCTAAAGATGGAATTTAAAAAGAAAATCACCTTGTGTTTCTCCTTGAAGAACATTTGACTCTTTATGGATGTACTGTACATGTCCCCAAATGAAAGACAAATGAAAGTGAGATGTAGCATCAGGGGAGCTGAACTCCTAATGCTTGTGTGACAATTTTGGTTGTAACCTTGGAGTAACCTTTGCTGGCCATGAAAGAGCAGCCTTAGAAGTATCCGTGTGTAAGCATACTATATGTGTGTGCGTCTGTATGATCATATTAAGTCACAGACGGCATGAAAATCACATGGACAGGTCGTGAGGCGTCCAGTGCTGTAGTGTCCCTACCTCCACAGAGCGTCCACAATGCAGCTAGTCTAACTGAAGCTCATGCTGACAAAGCTAACAGACGTGCACGCTTGGCTTCTGTGTGTTCCTGCTGTTTCAACAACAGCAGCAGTCCTCCTCCAGATTCACCCTTTTTCCTACCGTATTCCCTTTTCTCTTCACCCGCCACCTGCTCCTCCTTCCGAACCCCTCCCCCCCAGTCTTGTATATCATCACTTCACTTTGGAGCTCAGCAGCACCCCACCGGAGTAACCATGGAAACAGTGGAACAACAGCAGGTTGGCTGTTGCTGCTGCCTGGAGGCGTGGCATGTCAGCCACCCTTTGCTCCTCTCCCTGCACTCCCGGCAGTCTATAGTATCTCAGCTGAATCCATGAATCAGGAATGTCCTATTGAATGTCAGTCAGTCTGCATCACAACAATAACAGAGGGCGGATATGTATTGTACTTCTCACCAGTGTGCTTCACCATAGCAACAAGAACTGATGTTCATGCACTATACAACATTTACAGTCTTACAATCTGGAAACCTACCAGCATTAACTTTGGCATTTGTTGCTAAGGGACACATATACTGTACTGTATGTGCTGCTCTCAGAGCCTCCAAGGTTTAAGGCGCAGTCTCAAATACGGACTTCATAAGCATGCTCAATAAAGTATGTGCAAAGGGATAGATGAATCAGTCCAAGTGGATGTTGCGCAGTTCATCAGAATGGGCCTTAAAGTATACACTGGGGAGGAGCCGCGCCATATAACCATCATTACCATCCTAAGCTTGACTATATTATCTTGCAGCGTTAAGGCTGATGTAGCTGCTTCCCACATTCCTCGAGAAATCCTTCAGAAAATAATGTTCTAAGCCCCAGCATCTGAAGTATGGTCAGCTTTAGAGACTGAGTTTACTGCATTTCTGCACGTTTCCAAATTAAAACCACCGCCTGTAAAGAAAGAAATGGACAAGCTCTCTGTAATGTCACCCAAAGGATACCCGAAGAGGAGATTTTAAAACTGTGTGGTGGTTCTGGTCATCGCAACCTTGGCAGTGCCCAACTTACTCTGTGCTAATTCAAAAATGGACAAAGAAGTGGAGCATGGGTGGAGCTGAGGTGATATGATCCCCGTACAGTTGTCAAAAATGGGCCAGAATCCATTTCATGTACCGGGCTGTAAACCTGTTTCTATAAGCCATAAAGTTGGGCATTTTAACAAAACGGTCTTTGTGGACTGACTTGTTTCTGAAGCTGAACCTCAAGTGGCCTTTCAAACTGTAGGCTACAGAACTTTAGGTTTTGTCACTTCAACAGACTTTTCTCAGAAGTTGCCATGTGATTAAACCCAGGAAGGTTGTGTCACTGGATGATTATGGATCATTAAATAATCAAGGAAACTAAATTATGCAACAAACTAATTTATTAAAACAATTTTTTTACATCTTACAGCTTTTTTGTTTTGAACTGCCTCTTTCTTCCTTCAGCAATTATTCAAACGAACAAATAAACTCCTTGAATAAAGGGGTACTGAGAAAAATTAAAGTGCAATGTCCCTGAATACTGCTGCGGTTTCAAATTTACCGATATAGTCAACATCTTGACTGTTTCTGTGTGAGCAAAACAGGAAGTGAAGATAAGCAGTTTGTGAACTCTGGGCTTCCCCTAAATTAGTTTTTAATCCTACAGTTACATCTCCACACAAGTATAGGTTAGTGTGTGAAGAGGTTCTGACTGCTTAAGACTTGTATTACTGTAGAACGCTCACTCCATCAATTATTTATTCATATAGCACTTTTAATTTACTAAGGCACAGTGATTCAAAATGCTTTACATAATGCATTTAACACATTCAAATCAAAGCAATAACAACCTTTTTATTTAAATGCAAAAGCCAAGAAGACAACAGATGCAGGATAAAAAGGCACATGGTTCCATGACGATTTAAGGTTCAGGAAAAGGCAGTGACGGAGAAGTATCTTTAATGCCTTTGTACGTGTTGATGGGCATGTAAATAAAGTAATAAACAATAAGGGAGTATTCTACAGATAAGTAAAGACCCTACACCATGGCCCTGTTTGGTCAGGTAGTGTTCCTCGAGCAAAGTGTTCATTTCAGACAAAGTGACTGAAGCGAGAAAGAAGAGGTGAGGTTAAAAAACCCTTGACCTGTTTCTGGGAATCGCAAGGATGGTGAGAAGACAACAGATCTGATTGGTTGTGAGTGAGCTGAGGGAAAGAAAGAAAGAGCAGGGAGAGGAGAGGCTGCTCTGTGGCTTTTCCTGATTTAGATCACCATCGGGCCTTTTTGTGTCTAGTGCAGGGGCATGGCACGGATACACGAGAACAAGCACACACATAGGCTGCCACTTTTCATCTGACGAATGCTTCTTTGATGCGGCAAATAAATTAAAAAATGAAAGAGAAAGCGTGTGAAAAAATACATAAATGTTTCCTTTTAATTTTCTTGATGTTTGCTCTGTCTACTTGCTGCATTACTAGATGAAGTTCAGACTAAATCAACTAGAAGACATGACATATGTACACAGAGGAGAAGAAGAGAATATCCGATATTACTGCAATGTATGCTTAAACAATGGACAGATGACCTGGTCTCTACTGTCCATCCCAATGTTATGACACATTGCCACTGTGACTCACCAATCCAGAAGCCAGAAAATGTTCTCGCTGTATTCACTTAAAATGTGTGTATGTTATCTTTTATCATTTTTTGCTGTGTAATGCAAAGAACTTAGTTTTGTTTTGTTCATCTTCAGTGTTGTCTTTCTTTAAGAGTTCGTCAAGCTGTCGGAAATTAACCAGCACATATTCATAATAACAGCCACACCTCATACACTGCAGCACGTACAGTATATGAGTGCGTGAGGATGCAAGGGTGCAAGCAAGCTATGTTTCATCTG
The DNA here is from genome assembly GCF_963514085.1 of Chelon labrosus. Lineage (NCBI taxonomy): Eukaryota > Metazoa > Chordata > Actinopteri > Mugiliformes > Mugilidae > Chelon > Chelon labrosus. Next base: position 27,043,403 of record NC_140339.1, on the reverse strand, counting down.
GAAATGAAACTTACTGACCAAACTTTAACTTCAAACTTCCACTCAGAGTTCTGATGGGCACTATTGTGGCCTCAGCGGTGATAACTCACGAGCAAAAGGCCAAAAATTCACTGCAGTGTGCTGCAGTTAACCAGCCACACATTCATCCTGGATCCGGCTGCAGTGACACCAACAGCTGAATCAGGCTTTCAGTCCTCTGCTGACAGGATAATCTCGCCCTGCAGCCAACCAGATTTAATGGGAATGAGTGGTGGACACACGGCGTAGAGAGAGTGTTTGTACTATGTATGCATGTTTAAGAGTGACAGATGGAGTGAGGTGTTGGGCTGGTGGGTGTGTACTGTATCCTTTTATCAGCATCAGCTGCATCTCCATCCAAAATGTAGAGTGTTGTAGTACATTGAGACAATTCTAAGTGTCCCAGTGTGGGAGCTAACGCTATTCAGAGCTCAGTAAGCAACATTATAATGGACTTTGTTAGATGAAATTAAAGAGGAGGAGGACAATTGAAAATTAGGCTTTATCCATATTCTTGGATGTGTTTGAGAAAAGGATGACCCAATCAAGATTTTTGCCAGATCTGATCTTAAATAAACCAAATTTCCTCCCCTGGAGATTAATAAAGGCTTTTCTTTTCTTACTTAGTCTCCTAGATCACATGTGCACCATGCAACTGTAATAAGTACCATTTACAATGAAGCCTTTCTCTGAGTGTATTTGGCCTGTTCTGTTCTTTTTGTTTGCTGGCAAAGCAAGTCAGTAGGACTTGAATAACGATAAGTCTTCTTCTTTTTTTGTCAGGTTTGAGGCTAGCCAAAAACCGTTAAAACAGAAAAGGAAGAAGATGTTTTGACGCTACAGGGACGTGCTTTTGGTTTATGGCAGACCTAAAATAAAAAACTACAAAAGATCGGGCTTGGCTGAAGCCTGATACCGATCTGATCATTTTAAAAAATTTTAAAAATGGATCGGCCCCGACAGTGATCTCTTGATACTGATCGGGACATCCCTAGTTTTCTGACTGAAATCAACGGAGACAACACAGAAGAAAATGTGGCGGTTTAGGAGAACGTTTAGGAGAAAGTTTCCTTTGGTTTGTATGTATGTATGCATTTATGTACACAAATAAATCCCTGAACAAAGCCAATAAGGACACATGTAGAAAAAAATAAGTCGTTGAAAATATGATTTGTATTTCACCGTTGCTTTGAGAAAGGAATTACAACACAATACAGACTCTGTCTGCTTCTCAGACCTCAGAGAGTAGCGATTTCTTCAGCAAATGTCTTTGCTGTCAATCTTTTAAAAGGAAAGTGTTGAATGGAAACTATTTCAGCCTGCTGCAAGAAGATGCCGATTACTGCAGTTTGACAAATGGAAGAATGAATAAGGTTTTCATTGTATTCAAAAGTCAATCAATTTAGAGAAGATAATATGCTGAACTGGATAATTGAATATTTTTTTAATGATCGGATTTCAACTAGCCTGATTTCCTTATTTGTTCTTTCAAATATTCACGCTTTTTGGTGTGAGTTTAATGAATAAACACTGTAAATCAGTGCTAAGCCACAGGCCTTTAACATCTGTTTTCCATCCACTGAAAACTCTTTATACCCTAATAAAATTATCTCAGACTACACTTAGCTTTTCTTCCAGTGTTGGTGGGAAAGCTTCTTTGCCTTATAGCCAAAAAAACTCTCTAAATCAAACTAAGAAAACCAGCAAACTGTCATTCAGAGTGAGGCGGGTGAGCAACACTTTCAAGTCAAGAAGCAATTAAAGAAAAGAAAGGCCTCTGCAAGTGATTATGGCCACAAGCTTCATTCAGCGCCTTCTAATTTATCAACCGCACACACAAAAGATGATACATCTCCCTGAAAAACAGAGATGAGTGCTCCACGACTCGTCTCAAGCTCATTGAACAGGGGTGTCTGGGTGTCGCAAGCCGTGATTTGAAGGAAATTAATTTGGGTGACACTTAAAGGACGGCGCGTCTCCATTTCAGGACACAATATTCCCACTACAAAGTAAACACATCTAAACGGTGACTGCAGAAAAAGAGTCAGCTGGCATCCGTTGGTTTGGACAACTGTAATTAAAGCTAAAAGATGTACTTCCCCTGTGACTGTAATCAGTCAGCTTTTATGAGCACACATGTGTGGCACATCGGTTACACTACATTAAGGAGAATCTACTGTAAAGTAAGACTCTGACTCTAGCCTCTAACCTTGCTTTTACAACAGTCTTAGTAATTCCACTCATGCTACATCTGAGCAGTCCTCTTCTCTAAAACAGAATTGTTGCTTAAATATCTCCCTGCCTAAAGCTCTATCAGCCCTCCACTCGGTAATGTTCTCACTTACATATCAGCTGGGTGCAGTGGCCTGGGGGGAAGAGCAGTTCATACAATACGACCTTACACAACGTTTGAAGAGAGCGGATGAGACAGGCGGCGGCACCCGCAGACTTTATTGTGCACCCACTCCTCGCCTCCCCTCTCCGAGAATAAAGCAAAGTCCAAGTTATTTAAAGCCCTACTATGCTCCCAGTATCAAACACTCCCCACCTCCTGGGTTTGAAATGTTCATGTAAAGCTTGATTATTTCCTCCTTTATGGACAACAGCAGCTGAGGTCAGCTCAAATCCTTCTCAGTTACAGGGTTCATAAAAACCTTTCAAACATGACCTGCATCATACTCACCCTCTCTGCTGTGCATTGAATCATGACACCACTCACGTCCATGTCCAATAATGCCTTGGGCTCAGAAGCTGCACTGAGACAGATTTTCATGACTGTTGTTCATTGTAAATCTGCATTATTGACCTCAGTCTGAATGAAATGCCAAAATGATTCAAAAATGCAGACAGAATATTTGCATAAATGATAATAATACATGGCCTTTCTTCTTTAACTCATATTCTGCAGTATTGCTATAAACTTTTTCACTCCACCCAATAAAGGTGTATAGTATAAGCGGTTGATGAATGTAAACTACAAATGTCACTGGAAAAAGAAGAAACGCCTGAATCTGAAGCTCACCTCGACTTTTCATCGTTGTTGTTTAGCCTGTATATTTACAGTTTTGGTTCGCTCTCACGTTGTTGTTTTCAAGTGCAGCAGGCTGCAGTTTACAAGGGGAAAAAAAGCTCTTCAGAGCCGCTGTGAACTACCTGCTCAGCCCCCAACAGCACACAGTCACAGATAGTGACTGTCTGGTGAGCATAGTTAAAGGATTTAGCAGCTAAACAGACATATTTCCCTCGGGAGGCGGGAGAGACCAAAAATAGAGCAAAAAGAGAGTGAGGCACGGAGTTACACTGCGTTCACGTCTGTTCTACCAAACTAAAACGGCCCTAATATATCAGTTATTGCATGATTGCTCGTTCTAAGAACTACCCTGTGATGTCTTTGCATGCAGCTTTAAAGACATTTATTTTAATGTAAATAATCACTGTATTCATCAACCTTTCCCGCTGAGATTAAAATTTATGTCATTTAAAAAAAAGTATATACCGGCCTCATCTTATGGGTGCCCACATAAGGAGTTATAGCTATTGACAAATACATTAAGAAACTGTATATCTGCTGCTGCTTCGTAGTGCATTATAAATAATTGAATAAATGCTTATATACTTATGAATGCTCAATAGAGGGTTTAGAATAAAGTGTTCCCCATTCATTACTTATTAAAGCAGATGGAAACCCACAACATGCCCCGATGTAGACTTCCTTGAGCGATATGCCCTCCTTTCATTATGTAGCTAGCATCATGTAGTATATTTTGTGGTGTTCTTCTGACTTAGATATCATTGCGGAATTACACTTGTATTCTGGACCATGAATTCATTTGGTGGCATCGTGCAGCAAATCACACAGACGAACTTCAACTTCAAGTAGAAAGTTAGATCCCAAATGCTTGTGTTAAAACTTTTTTAGTCATCTTTAGAAGGAAAACCCCTTCAGCCCTCAGTGTTTTAAAACCTCACATTATAGAATATACCATGATCTGGATGACTGAGAACCTTCACAGACATATTGCCACAACCATGTCAGTGAGGATAATCTTTAAAAGTGTCAGTAAAACCTACAGCACCCTTGAACATGTAGCAGAAACAGCAACTGCATTCACTTTAATTTTCACGTGGAGCAGACAAAAGAAGGACAGCACAGTGAAGCAGAACTTGAATCATGGAGCAAACTGAATATACAGGATATTTATGGCAGAACCTTATTTGATTGAACTGAATAAGCCAGGAGGGTGAGTCAGCGAAAACAACCCTGAACTCTGAACATGATTGGACTCCGTTATTGCAGAGCTATGACGGATCTGGGAGGATACTGGTTTTTGGTTTCGTCCTCGTGTGGGAAAATCCAAACCATAAATTGTGATGATGTTTAGGCTGCAGACATTAATACTGTCATCCAAACGAACCCAATTTAGTTTCAAAACCACACATTGTGCAGTCATTCCCGTAATTCTGAGCCAACCCTGTAATTGTCAAGAAAACTAATTCAATTTGCCTCGTGAACAGTAAAAACCGAAATGTCTCAACAGGCTGCTAATGAACAACACTGATTGAAACAAAACACATTAAGTAGAAACTAGAAGTGGAAGCATATATAGAAACAGACTTTTCTGACTCTGATTAAGGGGGTGGTGAGATGTTTCCACAGCCCTCTTATTACCAGAATAATTGTACGGCAACACCCAAGAAAAGCATGCTAATGAGCGCGCTTTGCATTGTGTATCCACAGCGGTCCACACGGCACATTCATCATTTCATCAGTGAAAGAATAAACAACAGAGCAACGCTGACTCCCAGTGAGCTGAAGATTACCAACATGGCCGAGCGCTTCCACGGAGCGACAATAATTACAGTTTGTGTGAGATTATGCAACGTTACACACCTCGAAAAAGAGCAGCTGAACTCAGATGAGCAACTTCACTGAGTAACCTCATCAGAGCTGCATTCTGGGACTTCATTGGTGATCGCCATCTCAGAATCATTTCTTTATTTAATCTAAAGAAATGTAAAGGGTGTATGTGCACCTATGAATGTGGCTGAAAATTATTACTGTCAAAGTCCTCTGAGGATAACTGGAATACCCCCTGCTTTACCCTTTTGCAAAAGATTTCCTTTTCACACAGAAATATATTCCTTAAAAAATCAGCTAAATCATTTTGTACTGAGATGGCCCCAGAAGAGTAATACTTCTGCAGGTAATGTGATTTATGGTTTTGCTCTCAGATGCGTTTTATTTTTAAGATGTAGGAAATGAAAGGCATTTGGCAAACTCTCCATTTGCCCCACTAACATTTACTTTGCTTGTAACACCACAGCCTGCATAGTAAATGTACAGTACAATCATACTCACTGAGCACACACTGAGATAAATAAAAACGGTGAGGTGGTTAAAGTACAGTAAAATAATAACTGCATTACTAATAACATTATGTTTTGCGTTTGTTTTATGAATGAAATTCCTTTCTGTGCTAAGCTAAGCAGCTATAGGCTGAAGCTTCATTCTGAATGAGTGTCCCATTTAACTCTGAACATCAATAAGCACAATTCTTAAAATACAGATGTATAACCACCCCTGACTGAGGAGGAAAAGCCTGCGTTAATTAAACGAAACCACAGTCGTTTTGAGTATGTGTGACTTTTTCACCTTGATGTTTCCACATATTTAATTCATGTGGTAGTGCCTCTTCGGTGCTAAAAACTTGATTAAGACCGAGGATGGGTGGGTCCTTCTGAAACCACAGCACAGCTCTGGATGAAAGGCAAGTCAATGCCACATGAAGAGAATCGATCCATTGAGCAGTCGTGTTTGAGACCGGCTGCAGCACATTCACGGTCCTCAGACTGAATCTGGGTAAAAGGAAAAGGCAACCTTGATTCTCACCACAGAGAAGGTTTCCAGTGTTGGCGGTCAAGAGAAACAGAGCACTACTGGGAATTGGGTGGGGAGGTCAGGCATTTCTGCTTGCATAGTGCAGCAATACTTACGTCAAAAAGACAACATGTAAGTCAGCCACTAAATGTACAGTGATAGTGTTTACAATTTTTTTTTTAACGCAATATTGTGAATTGTGTAATTCAGAAATATAGCTTTCCAGAATCTCAGGAATGGCTAAACCCTTAAGCACTGACACTGAGTGACACAGTTTAGTGAGATACAAAGTATTTGTCTTCCCTTTCTTTGTACATAGTATAGTGTATAGTAACCCTGTGCAGGCTGGTTACCTTTCTGCACATGATGCGAGAATGAAACACAAGTAAGTCCTGGGAATGTTGGATATTAAATACAAGATTTTTTTTATCCACTTCTGCATTTAATTATAGTGCAGTTACAGATTATTTCAGTCTGTATGATAAAATGTTACTATTTTCCTTGATTCCTGGTGGAAAATGATAATTCTGTTTCTGTCGCAGGACTTATTTTGTTCAATTAGGTTTTTGCTTGTTCTTGATGCGGCGAGGTGCTTTGTGCAGAGTTAGCGTTTCACTCTGCTGCTGGTTCTGTGCAGTTGTGCATTGTTTGCCCCCTCTATTTTAATTTCACGGCCGTGCGATTAACTTCCAAGGGCATTCCTGCCCCAATTAATATCTGTCCTTTCACAGTGTTGTCTGGAAAACACCTGAATAAAGCATCACTGAAGGCATAATGTAAATGTCAGCTGACTTGCACACAGGCTCTGCATTCAAGAGTACTGTAATCTCATTATCTGTGTAAACACCTTCCTGACTACTAAAAAAAAAAAAAAAAATGAAATACACTTAAAAAAATAAAAGAAAAAAGCAGCAGGTCACATCTGCACAGAAAATAAAACACATCCCGCCTACCTTCAACTAAGTCCTTTAATAAAATCTGAATACAGACATTTCTTTTTGCTTCTTCAGCTTTGAATCCTGAACTGCACGTGGTGCCAAGTGTCATCTCAAAAACAAATAAACGCACACATTTATAAATATTAATGAGGATTGTCACCCACAAACTAATCATTAGCATATGAAAAAAGGAATATAAGAAAATCAAGTATCTTCTCTTTTTAGCTTCTCATAAGACAGTGAAACGAAACAAGAAGATGGGAATGTGTTCAAATGTAAATGTTACTGACATTTATACTGTAGACGGATCCATAGGCATCAATCCACACACCCACACACACAAGAACACCACAGAAGGAAGTGAGCACTGTGCAGTGGACCAACACGAAACCTAAAACCCCCTCAATTTATCAAAGTGGCCCCACAAATCAATGTGGATTACTTTGGGAGAAAGCATTGCTCATGAGGCAGTGCATTTCCATTACCACACAACAATATTGGTCTTTTGGGAGGCAGCGGTAATTTTGTCTATTGATCAAATCACAGGCGAAGATCACATCACCGTGTCGTAGTTTAAGCAATAACTCAAATGCGGAGAAAAGTCAAAACCATCATCTCTGTGTGGATAACAGCGTACAAGCAACACACACACAGACACCTGTACAAACACAGCCACTAAGAGCACAAACATCACTCTAGAGGTCATACCAGACTCAAGTAAAATATTGCCAAATAATAAAGGGATTATCCCTGTAATCCAAATGGTGAACACGTCAACCACAGCTGGAGGTGTCACCTTGTCTGATGTCAGTTCAGCCGGCCTCTGCAGCGATGAGAAGAAAACTTTGCAGCTTGATAAAGTCAGATAAGCCAACAGTCTGAGGCTCAAAAGAAAAAAAACATGTTTGGAGAGTTGAATGAAAAGATTGTGCTTATATCTCCTATATTTGACCTAAAATAAGCTGTCCCAACCCACATCTGACTGTAGATGGATGCATATTCCAGCAGCATGTGATAGTTCGTTGGCAAAGCCTTGAAAATGTTCCTACTTCAATTTCCATTTTCTTTTTCTTACAAACAATGCCTCAACAATGCATCCTTTTAAGAATGCACCTCGCCTTAATATTTCCTTCACTAATTTAAACAGTATGGACGTAAATTATGTGGGAGCGCTTCCTCAGTGATAGGCCAAATTAAAACCAGAGGAGGGGTAGTGTCTGTGTGGATACAAATATCAACTGACTTTGGAAAGACACACAGAGTGTGAGAGCCAGACACACACTGCGAGGGGAAGATGCTAATAATGGGAATCCTGTCAACACCTCTTACACTCTCCAGTCATCCATCTCACACATACACACACACACATGCTCCTGTCTGCCCTTAAAATCAGTTGCTGCTCTAATGAGAAACAGTGAATGGGGCCACAAGTTGTATCAAAAAGGAGCAGAGCGAACATGAGTGAGATGTGGACAGCAGGGAAACACTTTCGCTTTTGCCTTTCTGCATCTTTTAAAAAAAAATCAAATCAAAGCTGCAAATAAACTTTCTGTCAGTCCACAAATGGAATAGTCAATAAATAACCTCCCATCAAAGTGGAAATGTTGCATAAACATTTCTATTCTTGCGGAATTTGTAGGAAGGAAAGACAGCAAGTGTGGCTATAGATGGGCAAATACTTGCAGCATCCAACTGCCAACACAAAAACCTTTAAGATACACACACAATGTAGTAAAGATGTTCACCTGAACAGAGCTCTGGAACATGAAATCAGTGCTGCTATAAGTGTGGCTGGTGTACCGTACGGAGGATAAAGGATGTTAAACACTACCGCAAGGCTACATGGACAAAACCTTCTTCCACTTGCTTTAGCTTGTCCCTCTGGGTTCTGCCACTGAGACAACATACAGTAGGCCGTATCACATACAGCTTTGTTTCAGACTATAACTCTGAGAACCATAGTTTGAAAAAAAAAAAAAAAACAAGTTGGTGCTGTCACTTAGGATGTCGACTTAAAAGTCGGCAGAGATTAGGGCTCTGCTTCCAAAAGTGGCCTCAGACTATTATTTGCTGCAACGCTAGTGATTGTTCCAGTCGTTCTGTTTGTCTGCTCATGTCTCCAGATGGCTCAAGACAGGAGTAGGAGGTCTCGGTGCAAACAGAGGTGGTCAGTCCAGCATGGGAGACAAACAGATTTTGTCATTGTGGCCTTAGAATTACATCATATTTACATACATTTGAGTCACTTTTGGAAACATAACTGTGCTCATTAAGGCGCAGTCTAAAAGTTGGCAGTGCAAAGATCTTCTTCCAGTAAGTAAACTGCAGGCTACTGCCCGAGCAACACGCTCTTACACCCAAAGTATAAAGCTCTGCTCTTGGCTTCTTCCGACAGTGTGACATTTTGATCAGATCCTCACTCGTCATGTTTCAAAAGAACTGCTGCCCTTCCATGTTTGAAGCCCACAGCCTCTCTGTTGTTTCATGGCTCTAGCTGTTCAAAAACCCCTGCTACGTCATCCCCACATACACAAACTCAAACACGCACCGAGGTCGCCTTTCATGTGTTCTGATCAACCCACTCACCAAGCAGGTTGCTGAAGCAGAATGACTCTAAGAATAAGCAAACTCAGATGAGTTAACGACAAAGTTTCTGAACCTTTAGAAGAAGGAATCCGGTGTTCGCCGCAGTAAAGGTGGTGGTTCACAAACCTGATCTGTCTCTGCTTAGGTAATCAACACATTCTGTTTTACATTCAGTTTGACAACCCTGAGTTACCGTCAGCACTGTGGCCTTCGATGCACTGCAGATTCAAAAACATGAGCAAATAGAGAAAAAAACACAAGCAACAGATGAAATTTGAGACATCTTCATCACTGGTTTAAAAAAGACAACAAAACATGATAACGTGATGGTGATACCATATATGAAAGTATATTTCATTCATTTTCTGTGTGTCCTCTGGAGGGTCATTGGGCGAGAGGCGGGGTACACCCTGGACAGGTCTCCAGTCTATGGCAGAGCTAACACAGAGAGACAGACAACCATTCACACTCACATGTACACCTACGTCCAATTCAGAATCACCAATTAACCTAACAAGCATGTCTTTGGATGGTGGGAGGAAGCTGGAGTACCTGGAGAGAACCCACGCAGACACAGGGAGAACAGACAGAAAGGCCCATGTATAAAATTCAGAGATGTATAAAATAATAAATAAAAGGAAAATTGTAACCATGGTTAAAAACACATACATGGAAGTAAAAAAAAAAACCATCAACTCTTGGTTTTTGAGAATACATAGATCTCTGTCTTTGACATTAAAGCCCAAATCATCCCCCTCACTTTGTTTCTTCATCACTCCTTCCTGCGCCAACATTCGATGACTTGCACGGCAATGCAAATGCACGGCAAAGTCCTCTAATACAAGCATCGTTTTGTAAGGACGCATGCGACGCAGCGTCTCACTACCAAAGAAATGCCACTCGGCTTGACCGCGTTGCTGGGGGCAACCAACGATGGTGAATAAGATGTAGCACATGCAGACAGAAGCACACAAGACTGGGAACTGAGAAATAGAGTGAGTCATAGATACAGAATAATGCCTCACACTTATTATTATTTGGTCCGACTTCCAGGATCCTCCAGAAAGTGCAGGAGAAGGTTGTGAGCTGATCACGCACAAACACACAAGGCCACGTATGAACAAGAGTTGTCAAAACATCGTTTTTTTTTTTCCTCCAGTACCAGCTAATGAGAGAAACACAGCGGCATGAGACACGGTCAGACTCATTAGTCCACTGAACCGCAGCTGTAATTGACTTCAACCAAAACATTTCACTCTCCCTCCTCGTTCCGCTAATAGAAGTCACTCTACTCTGAACCCTTTGTTGTGACGTTGCCTTCATATTCCTTGTTCTCTCTCACGCAGCCTGTCTGTCATTTCACCCGTGACAAGCCTCCCGTCGTCGCTCTGATCTTCATGTGCTACCAGCTCTCCCTCCCTTTCTTATGCGAGCTTCCTCTTTCGTCTTCAAGCTCATTTCAGCAGGCGACGGAGAAAAAAGACACACACTCGTACACACACCTCGAGTCCCTCCCCACCTTCAAACGATACTGACTGGAAACAAGCCATAGTAACTGGTTGCTGTGGTAACCGACCTTGACAAGATCACAATCAGCGTTGATGCTGCTTATTTTTTTCCACAATTATAGAAATCTTTTCATCGCGTTGCTTCCATTTCCATCTTTGAATTAAAAACTATATTTTAGTTTTATTTATTTATTTTGTTGGAGGACCACTGCATGCTGTAGTTTTGCATGGAGCCGGTGTTAAAGTACCATAATGCAACAACTAAATTTCTCTGTGCCTTCTGCATCTGATTGAATGTGAATGTGTGTGATGTTTGCTCGTTATTTCACCTTCCATGTCACCTTCAGAAACATCCATACAAGTATCGCTATCTCCTGCACAGACAATAACAATCAGACAAGCTTTTACATTTGTGAGAAAGCCCGCAACAACCTCTAATGCTCTATTGCTGCATCATTATACCCTGCAAGCCAGAAATCTCTTAAATTCCACGTGCATGTCTTCCTTTTAGAAGGCTGTACAGAAACAAAAAAAATTAATCTCATCCAACACAAATGTGAAAAGATGTACATCAGCGCACATCAGCTCAGATTTGATTTCCTTTGATAAAACACGCAGCATTTCTGTCTTTTCGGGCATGAGCACATACCATGCATTGATGAGTGGATACACTTATTATATTAACTGAGCTCCTACATCAATCTAAAAAAATAAAATAAATAAATAAATGCCCATCACATTTCCAGAGCTGAGGGTAACATCTTCACATTGTTCTGAAAATCCACTGATATGCATTTCAAAATTACCGCAAGTCTCTCTGTTGATCAGCACGACATTTGGATTTCATCACGGGGCGTTTCAACCAGACATAGAGAAAAAAATACCTGCGCTTGCACTTACGTAGTTCTACAACAAGGCAGAGACATTTTATTGTTGTATCAACTCAGGCAACTCAGATGATGTGCATGACTATGTCCCTGCATGCATAATCAGTTCGCAACAGAGCCACCCCGGACCAACTTTTTCCGACAATAACGTTGTGGGCGGGGGACGTTCAGGCTGGTTTCCAGGGTACACACAGTTTTCATGCAGAGGGCTTTCTGGCTCTGGTCCTCCCTGACTAAGCACAGTTGGAAAGGAAATGATGTGAGAAAAGGCTTACAAGCTGCATCGTTTTAGGTTTCACACTGCAGCAGTGATGTTGGTATTGATGGGCACCTGTGCTGAATAAGGAAATATAGAGTTAAAGTAGAAACGGTTTGCTGCTGTGGTTTTATTTAAGAAAAGAAAATATAGATATAAAGACATGAAGACGATACACAGCAGCCAGAAACTGAAGCTGAACAGGACATGCTCCTAAATGGGGAGTGATAGAAAAACATGCACATACGGTCTTACTGTATGTATAATGCTTTAGACTGAAATACATTTGCCTACTAAGCACTAGCCCCCTCCCACTCTCCATCTGAAATTTAAAAGTTAAATCCCAGAGGTATTCCCACTCCCACAGTCACAGCTGAAACATGGATCCTACAGAGAAGTAACCTCCAGGGAGAGAAACAGGCAGCGAGTCGGATCAAAAAGAGTGTAGATTATGAGAGGGTGGGTGGGGGATGAGGCATGCTAACCAAGCTGAGTCGATGCCAAAAGAAGCACTCTGTGCTGGTAAGGAGGAGAGAGCTGAAATATCAACCTGAGGGAGGAGCTAATGGCCCAGGGGCAGCTGGCCTCCTTCATGCTGAGCAAACACCCACATTCCCCATCTTTCCCTGCAGCGCAGGATCGAAGTCTGCCGCAGTTCTCTCTCTTATTTCAGCATAAATAGGTTATTCTTTCTTTTAAAGTATTTTTTAAAAGACCAAACAGCGGAGAGGAAAAATCTACTTGTGAATTAAGAGAAAAAACAGCAACCCCCCCAAATCCACACGTGCCCCGGGACAGATAGAAATGAGTTTAGTACTATTCCCCGCAGCCAGAGACCATGAGGAAAAACTGATCTCCCCAAAATGTGTGATGTGTTTCCAATGCATCACAGCAAAGTCAACAGGAAGATATAAATGTGTCCGTTGGGAAGCTGTAGGGCTGCAACAGTTTCAGTCAATCTATTATTTTAGTATAGAACCGAGTATTTGATCAAACCTTTAGCACTAAATAATGACAGCAAGTTGACACTAAAATAACTTCCAGTCTCAAACATTCAAACTTTTAATCCAACATATCTGATTCTGGAGAAAGACAGGAAGAATAGAGGCAAGAGGGATTAGACGTCAAAGGGCGGAGGCTGGAATCAAACCTGTGCCACTATAGCTTAGAAGCTGCTGCCTCATTATTTTGAGGTTTCATGGGCTGTGCCAATATAGTCAACATACTTAAAAGTACAATCTATGAAGAAACCATTTCAAAGCTTTAACTTAATGATACTATTCATCACTAAATTTAAGATTTATCCAGTCTAGACCTAATTAGGAAAGTTGTCCTCTACTAAATCCCGCCATTAGCAAAGATTGTGTTGAGTAAGTTTCAACTTGAACTGCTTGTGCTGACTGTAACAGCAAAGGCACCCATTTGGAGCATAACAACAACGGAAATTTAGTTTAATGGGTCTATATGAGAATAAACAAACTTGCAAATGCACTGGAAAGCAGCATTGCCGTAGTAATCATTAGGCTCCGTTCTGTTTTCTTGATTTGTCTGAAACACAACAGAGAAGGACACGATAACTCCCAGACACTGATCACCAAACAAAACCCGCTGTAATAGTCCAAACACCGGCGCTGCTCTCCCGCTGTTTTGAGGCTGGATCGCCAGCGAGGTGTCTTGGTTGAAATGTTTGAGCAAAGTGTTTGCACTTTGCATGGTTTACAGATTTCCTACACTTAACAGGGTTCAGGTTTCTGTGATTTTCAGCATGCCTGGAGGAAGACGCCACCAGAGTTCAGAACTAAAGTAAACACTTTGATGTGTCAGTGTATTCCACCTAAATCAACGCATTTACCTAATCAAAATGAGGATGAAGATACATATGATAGATAGATAGATAGATAGATAAACTACAACCAAAGTGTGCACTGCCGGAGAGAGAAGCTGAAATGACGCCACAAGGCGGGATGATGTTTCTACCAAAGAACCTCAGCTGTGGAGAGAAAATCAGACCCCCACCTGTCTTTTCTGGAGGCTTAAGCCGTTACTCAACTCTTGCTGTGGCTCCTCTAAAAGACAAATGTGTTAGCCTGTCAGATCAATCAGTCCCGCGGTTTGTTCTCTCCTTCTCCACCTTCTTTTTTTAATGTTTTACACACAGATATACGCACTTGCACGAAAAAGTCCTCGGAAGGCATCCAGAGATTAACTTATTGGCCCGTCTGGCTGTAGCCAGTCCCATCTGAATTGATGGAACAACAGGAGGAGCAGGAATCCACGAGGAAATGCATCAGTCAGGCTATTAAAATGAAAAATGACTTGAAGATTATGCTGCCGGACTCTACTGGGAGACAATGCCGACTGCATTATGCATTAGGTGACAAATCTGATCACTGCTGGATGCTGAACGGTTGCGCGTGCATGTGTGTGTTTTCTCCTCAATGGCAAATTCTCCCTCAGATGTAGTGACCCCTTGAACACCATTAACTGCTGCTAAAGGTTTGACCTCTGACCTTGTGAATTTCTCTTCGAGGCTCTTTTATCCAAGACAGACTGGGTTATATTAAGGGTCATATTTTCCTTTTACTGTGGCATTCTTTATGTATTTCACAAACCCAGAGTTAGAGCCAAAGCCTTGCTGCTATTCTTCTTTCTTATTTTTACACAATTTGATGATTTCATTTTTGGAAAAAGCGGTTTCTAAGGCTGCAACTGTGAATTCATTTGTAATCCTCTAGTCTGCCAAGTTTCTTGATTTGAGTAATTGGACCCATGTCCTTCAGAATACCCAAAAAAAATATTATTTTTTGTTTGTTTTTTTAAGCATTTAACAATTTCTACATGATCTGAATCACAAAATTATAGTGATGCTTTCACTTTGAACATATGAACACTTATTTTAACTCTTTAAAATGTGGACATGAGGTTAAGGTGAAAACTCATCTCATTCTATAGAGAAAAGTCATGACAGATGGATGATATTCTGTGAGGCTGGATTGTTTTAATTATTATTCATGTGCACAATTGCAAAGGTGTCTGTGATTCTGAATCAAGTTTTTTGCTTTTGGAACAAGTTTCTCTATGACTCCATCATGAACTTCATATTGCCATGCACCTGTGTTAGAAGTGAAGCACCCTGCAAGTCGTTCTCGAGGCTCTTCATTTATCATTCTTACTGCCTGATTATCCTCTTAAAGCGTCTTTCAGCAGAAAGCGTCTTTCTCAGGAAGTGAGAGACAAAGACAAAGATAATAAAAAGTTCCCTGTTCTCTTTTCTGTCCTCTGTAACCCGTCTTAAACACAAACGACCACATAGCTACTCAGCTGTGTACACGTCTCTGCTTTGTGCATTCAAACTGATAAAGGAGGATGATACTGCATATCACTAAACTTCTCTAGCCCCATATAGACAGATAAGTACACAGAGGACACATTCACACACCTACAACCTCCCCTCCCACATGTGTACACACATAAAAGCACCATTAAACACAACGCTGGTCGCTAATCATAGAACAAAGAGAGCCTCCAGTCAGCAGGCTTTCCCATTGATCAGCTATAGAAAGCAGCTAGGAAGGTCGAGACTCAGCTTTGTTACACCGGGAAGAAGTAACGGCAGGTAGAGGCTGGAAGTCACACGAACAAAGCTCCATCTGTCTGTTGAATTTCTGCTGTCGGAAGTTCACACTGATGACGACCTGTTGCAACATGCCACTGAAAAGCGCTTTGTTACATATATATAAAAGAAAGCTCAATAAACATCTTTGCTCAGGTCAAAGCACGGAGGAGGAAGTAGACGTCTTTTCCTATCATAAAGCCGCTCTGGGCTGAAAAATTAATAAAAGCACAGGTGTCATACAGTTGCACCACCTGTGAGTGTCTTCATCATTGCAACAGAGAAACAGAATCCCATGGCAGACATTTACCTCTGGTCGTCCCCCTTGCTTCCCTCCCTCCCTGTGAGCTAAGTTCCACCCCGTTGGCCTTTTCTGTTCAACAGTCTGCAGGCAGACCTGCTGGCGGCCGGGTCGAAGCTGTTTGTAAAGAAGTGCAGCATCAAGCATTCTGTCTGACACGTCCCGGGCTGCAGGTCAGACTAACACACAGACACACTACAAACAGGGCCGGCAGAGGGAAGAAAAGGAGGATTTGCGAGAGTGATCTCTGATGTATGCACATACAAATATATCATGCATTCAAAACATAACAGCTATTTCCCCAGACACATGACCCCGTCTCTCTCTCTCTCTCGCTTTTCTTTTCTGTCTTCTCTGATGTATTCACAGCGGTCAGTTCAGGAACGGAAAACGTCCTGAAAAACCGAAAACCTGCAGCTTTCATCACGCATCGACCGGCTTCACTCCTCAAAGATCAAAATAAGGCATAATGGAGGCTGTTTGTGTTTTATGTGCGTGCATTTGGGCATGCATGAAAGTGCCTCTGAATATAAAAGAGTGTGTCTGCAGAGACGTAATGCGTGTGCACACATGTTCAAGTGCAGATATGCGTTTGATCATTCTGGTGTAAACATCCCCTCCAGTTGTGTTTCATAAGATAAAAATACTTTTGATAATTTGCGTACTTTTCTCCCACAAAAAGTCTTTTAATTAAATTGTGAAACAAAAAATTGTGCTTTTAAACTTGAAGCGTAGCTGCAAAGCCATACTCTGACATATTCCCAGTAAGTACAACAACCATTGTGGCAGTGGTGTGGCAAAAAAACACTGGAAACGTAAAGGGGGAAGGTACCACAATGAACTAATCTCATCTTTGAAGGGACAAACCAATGGGAGCAACTGATAGAGTTGACTGAAATGCAATGCAAACACAGAGCTCCCCTTAAACCTTTATCACAAGGAAACACCACCCACAACTTTGGCTCCTACCACTTCAACAACATCAGAATGGAAGTTCAACTCTTCATAGCTCTCTACAACAAACCTGAACTATACAACACAGCTCACAAATCTAAACTGTGGTGTCTGGGTCCACCTTTCTGAAACTCTCAGGGTTCCCTGTGAGTGTACACATCTGTTTATACCATAGCTATATCTGAGCTAAAGTCCATTACCCAGACGGAGCAGCGGAAACACTGATAGTATTTTTATTTCAAAATGAGGATGGTGAGGCTAGCTCCGTCCATACACTAGAAATATTTTTTATGTTGTGCTTTTTTCAGGGTGGTGGTTAGCACTGATGCCTCACAGCGAGACGGTCCCGGGTTCGAATCCATGGGCCGACTGGGCCTTTCTGTGTGGAGTTTGCATGTTCTCCCTGTGTCTGCGTGGGTTCTCTCCAGGTTCCTCCCACCGTCCAAAGACATGCTCCTTAGATTCACTGGTGATTCTAAATTGGCTGTAGTTGTGCATGTGAGTGTGAATGGTTGTCTGTCTCTCTGTGTCAGCCCTGTGATAGACTGGAGACCTGTCCAGGGTGTACCCCACCGCTCGCCCGATGACTGCTGGGATAGGCCGCAGGTCCTCTGCGACCATCCACAGGACAAGCGGTTGTGCTTTCTTCACCACCAAACATTTGGGGTGAGAAATATACAATATGGCTAGCAACCAGAGCCTGGAACGTCCGCTAGCAATGAGTGAAGACCAAATTGCTCTATCTGCAACATCCAGGACCTAAGTCAAGTTCATTATTGATCTTTATCTCATCCAGAGCTCCAGCTTTATCATTTTCATCACCACCACTAGTGTCTTGACCCAAGGGGGCTTTCCTATTCCAAACACAGCCTTATCGTCTCCCTCAAATCTGTGACATCACGTTCAGCTCTAAATCACATTTTTCTATTGCGTAAGTCATTAAATAACATTTATTGCTCACTCAGAACCAAGTCTCTCCTGATTGAAGTATGTATAGGGTTTTACTGAGCTACCTGGGAGACAATAAATGCTGGAAAAAAATAAATGTTTTACCAGTCTTAAAAGTTCCAAAACAGAAATTGTCCTCAAGATTCCACCAAGCTCTCAAAACAATACCGACTGCTTCATGCCAGGTTTGGGCTCAACCTTAGGACCTAACCTAACTAAACAAGGGGCCCAAAAGTAGTTTTTGATTCTCGTCTGTCTTTTAACAGCTCGACACCAAAGGCAATGCAGTCCTGCTTCCTTCAGCTCAGGCTAATCTCTAAGTGTGACAGGTTGGAGAAATAGAAGGCCCGCAGGACACAAGGATCAGATAGATAAAAAAAAAGAGCAAGCTTTACTTTCAAGCTGATATGGTGCACAGCATCAAGACAATCAATAAACCACAAGAAGCTGGCAAAAGGCAGAAGATTCAGAAAACAGGCAAAAGGTCGTACACAAAGAGTCCAACTAGAAATTAGGACCATAGCCACAATCTATGTAATGAGTGGGGGAAATCAAAGAGTGTAGTGTATATACTGGCAGGTAATTAACTGATGAAGAAACAAGTAGAACTAAGTAAAAACAGGTTTTAACAGGAATGCAAGAACAACACAAAAACTCCAAATCATGACACCTACTTATTAGACCCTTTCTTTTTCTGTGATGTTTAAACTCCTCTCAAGCCCTCTTGCTGTTTGAGATCCTCAGCCAGGAAATGACTGTCCCTGAATCCCAACTCTGGACCAGAGGTGATCGAGGCCTTTTGCCATTTGTGCCTCTAAGCTGACAAATCCAGACGAAGTCAGTGACTTTTTTAAATCGCTCATGAAAACTTTCTTTTATCTTAAGGCCATCTTTTAATTGGTAGACCTTTTTATTGTCGCTCCTTTAATTTATTCTGTCTTCCGTATTAAATTAGTAGTTGTTATGCTGGTCTGTCTCGTACTTTGCACTGGGGTTGCTTAATTTTATTTTTCATATAATTGTTGCTCGTGTACTTTTTATTTAAATGTCTACTTGGCTCAGGACCTTGTAACTTTGTTTTAGAAAGGCAGTATAAAATTAAAGTTATTACAAATGATTTAATACACAATAGGTCTTAAACTGAAATACACAGAGAAGCTTTCTCATTAGAGCAGATGAATATGAAAACAGCTTTCTATTGTCAAACTTCATCTACATAGTGAAGGTTAAACATTCATGTTAGATAATTAAAAATAAGCCTAACAATTTGGGTGGAGAGGAACTTACAAATTAGTGTTCATTATGTCATACTACTCAGATTGTGACATAGTTGTGAGAATATAACAGCAGCAGCAGCAGCAGTTCATGTATTCAATAAGACAATTCCAAACAACCCTGAAGCTACAGTTTTTTGACATGTTGAAGTCAACACGCTTCTGTCTTCATCTGATTCAGCACGCCTGCAAAGAGTGATGTTAACACATGTTCAGAGCAAAAATGGTGTTAAAGAAGCACTGCTCTGCGTTGGCATGAACATGGTGCTTCAGAGTGATGAGAACATTCAAACACAACACTTAAACTAGAAATAACAGCTCTCAAAAAGCAACATCACAGCAACAATCATTTTGTTTAAAGCTGCCACGATTTGTCACTGAATTGATGGGAAAAAAAAGTAATCTGGAAATATTTTATTTAATGGATTGTTTCAGTAATTTCACGATCAAACATTCAATGTTTCCAGGTAATCTAATGGGGAAATGTTTCACTTTTCTTTGTTTAACATGACAGTAAATGGAATATTTTTTGGTCAAACCTCGTCATCCTTGTTTTTTTTTTTCTTGGGGCCTCTGCATTTGGACCATCTGCATCAGTGGACTGGTCTCAATGAAGTGAAAGAAACTGTTTTATTTTTTTTTGCCAGTCGGGCTGACACAGGCTTTCTTGGGAACTATTGGTTCAAAATGCTGCAAAGAAATCCCCCTTTATTTAGTCTCCTCAAAGAACACAACACCGGGCAGCGGTGGATACAATTAACATCGTCAGATCTCCCGCAGAAATACAACCTCAACATTTATCTTTTTTTTCTTTCCACTTCACAGATGAGTGCTTTGTCAAGCGGGCATAGTACAATGCCGGTTTTCCAGCTAGGTTGCTTCTTTGCTTCATTAGATAAAATGTGGAAAAGAGGGAAAAGAAAGCGAGGACGTGCTACAAAGGACTTCGACTCACCGAACACATCCGGATCATCCTGTTCCTGGTGTTGAACACAGATTGTGAACAACTCAAAAATACAAGAGAATGGAGGAACAAGAAGAGCGCGAAGCGAGTGTCCAACGTCTGGAAAGGGAATTAAATGAAGTTGGCAACTTGAAATATTAGCTACCACCGTGTGTATGTGTGTGATGCTAGGAAGGACACATCCTTCTCTTCACCATTACGGTGCTCACTGGTGACACTGGAGTGGGGGCAGGATGCACTGGAGGGTCCTCGGAGTAATGAGCAGCAGCAGGCTGAGTGCTACTTACTTATTATGGAAGGTCCAGAAGGAAAGTGAATTACAGCAGCTGAGCAACACCTCAGGACGGACTGAGCGCTAAAACTACATGACATCATCACACTAGCCGCCTGCATTAACCACTAGAGTGAGGTCACCGCAGAGATGTTGAGAAACCACCAGCGGCTCGAGTAAAAATGAATAAAAACACAAGTCAGATGATTGATCGGGGTTCACCGTATTAGCTGATCAATATATGATTTAAGACAAGGGCGGACGAGCCCTGAGTGGTCCGGTCTGGGAGCATGTGTGCTGACCACAGTCTCCATTTAATCTAAGCTGACAAGATGAGTACAAGGGCCCAGGAGCCACGTCCTCTATTGACAGCTGAGAATAAATGGCTGCACCGTAACAACAAACAGTGAGCTCTCTGTCCCAGAGCAACGCCTCGGTTGCACTGGTTGCAACTTCCTGCTGGACGGCTTCATGGTGTCACTACTAACAATGCACAGCGGTGACTTCAATCTCAAATCACAAAGAAGAACTTTCTTCAACGGCGGTC
The DNA here is from genome assembly GCF_963514085.1 of Chelon labrosus. NCBI lineage: Eukaryota > Metazoa > Chordata > Actinopteri > Mugiliformes > Mugilidae > Chelon > Chelon labrosus. The sequence continues at coordinate 27,022,460 of NC_140339.1, read as the reverse complement.
ATCTGTGAGGAGGATTTCCCTTGGCCTCCTCTGCAAGTTGTAATTCCTTTAAGGGCCATTTCACTCACAGTACAACAATATTAACATCCTTTCTAGTGAATGAAATTGGATTTTGTGGGCTTCACAGCATTGATCAATTATACAAATGAATCTGAATAATGTGGTGTAAACTTGGCATTTGGCCATCTTTTTTTCGAGACATCTCGTTTTACGTCTAATACTTAACTCCTTACAAACTAAATTCCTGAAGATTTACAACTCATGGCTAGGAAAAACAACTCTGCATGACTAGGAAGAAGAAGAAGATTTTCTCACAAGAAAGTGGGAAAAGTTTGCAATTTGTTTATTTTTGAAGTGACTCTTTACTGGTTCCCCATACACTGATAAATATTTTATACAGATCTGAGACAGAGTAGGGCTTCACAAACATGTTGCACAAAAATAAACACATAAATCACATGACTGCACAGGATTTAGGAGTATCTATTAGAACATACTGCATATAGTATTCAAAAATGTGTTTTCATTGATATGGAATTACCTGAAACTATTAATTGTTAGGTTTTTGGTAGCTTAGAATAAGCACTTTATCTCTACAAAGGGAGTGGATCTTATTCCATGGAGTCGCCATGATACACTGCCATGTTTCTACAGAAGCCCACAACAGACAAAGCAAACACTGGATTGCCAGGGAGTCCCATTCATTTTTCAGTTTGTTGCAATCTCCATACTCGCTGCTTGATGCCATTATGTTCTAATACCAGCTTCTGTTTGTTCCTACTTAAACCTGCAGCAACTTTGACTGCAGGCAAATTCACAACATAAATTTTATTCATCTTTCATTCATCTTCTGTTCCGCTTATTCCTGTTAAGGGTTGTGGGGGGTCTGCTGGAGCCTATCCCAGCTGTCATCGGGCGAGAGGCGGGGTACACCCTGGACAGGTCTCCAGTCTATCGCAGGGCTAACACAGAGAGACAGACAACCATTCACACTCACACTCACACCTACGGCCAATTTAGAATCACCAATGAACCTAACTAGCATGTCTTTGGATGGTGGGGCGAAGCCGGAGTACCCGGAGAGAACCCACGCAGACACAGGGAGAACATGCAAACTCCACATAGATAGGCCCAGTCGGCCCATGGATTCGAAGCCAGGACCTTCTCGCTGTGAGGCACCAGTGCTAACCACCTCGCCACTGTGCCGCCCCTAACATAAATTTTAATAAAGCAAAATCTTTAGTTATGGAGGAACAAATAAATAAGAATCAACTAAAGGGGGATATATTACCTTGTTAAGAAATTAATTAGTTCAATAATACACTGATTCACACTCAGATAAGTTTACATATTTGTCCACTACATTATACAATCAGGAGTTTGACTAGAGCTGAATCTATTACTCATTTAGACCTCTCTTTAAAATCATACAAAAACGCTCAGAACTGCTTCACATGCACTTGACACAGAGGTGAAACTACTGATATTCACTTTGAAGGCAGCGAGACGCTGATTGAATGTAATGTTAACACTTCTCCTCTTTGTTGTTATGAGTCATGCGCGACACCAAAAGCGAAGCATTTCGCAACAAATACCGTGTCAGTATTCCTGACAGCCATCACATCCGAATTCACTCCGTTTGTATGCAACACGCAGAAATCCTTTTCATCACAATCACCACATTTTCAAACTGGCACTGCGGACTATGCTTACGTATGAGTGCATGTGTGTGCACAAGTCTGTGTTGATGTCTTAAGACCTGTTGCCAGGATACTACCTAAGCCTAATCCACCAGTTAATTAATGATGACTCACACTCTCTTGCTGCCAACAAAAAAAAAGCAGAAGCAACAGAACTAATCAAATCAAATACTTTGCATCTTTGTCTTCATCTGTGACTAGAGGTGATCTGTTCCTCACCAACACCATTCAGGAGAACAATGTCAAACAGATACGCACGATCCAAAAGAGTTCTAGGAAAATGGTTTCTTGTGAGGTGCCTACTTTATTTTATAAAAAGAAAAATATGTTATCTGTCTGCAACAGCTTTTGGACTGTTCTGGTTTTCTAAAGGCAGAGAAAACATGAGAAGCCACAATGGAGTCAGTTTTGTGTTTAGAATCAAGGCAGAAATCAATACAGGAGTCTACAGCCCTTTTATATTAGCCATACAATATTACTTAGGTCACTTACTTTGACCTAAATGCTAACATGAAGTACCTAGATAGAGATCAAGGCCTCACTTGTAACAAAGCTGAGTAAAACATATATATAGTATATAGTATACATATATATATATATATACAACAGCTGGTGGTTAAATAAGATGAAAGGAATCATTTCAGTTGCAAGCTTTGAGTTGTTCTGATCTTATTCCAAGTTGCATTGTATATCTCAGTAAAAACAGACAGCTGCTGCGACATGATCCAGCCTGATGACTGCATTGGTTGCAGAAGATGGTTCTTTTGTTGAATAAAAACCGACAGCAACAACTGGCATTTATTTAAAACAACCGAGGGAGCTGTTGATTCAACTGTTTTTTTCATTTCGGAGGCTGTGGTTTATAGTACTATTAAATCGTATTGTGTTGTACTGACACATGTTTCTATCACTTGACAACCCCACGTTCATCTGAGTGCTAGGTAAAACAACAGAAACATTTTAGTCTTTCATTCCACACAGTTTAACCCCACCACAAACTACATCCGTCATCAGGAGATAATCATCCAGTTGAATCACCGCCGTTCTTATACTCTTTGATCATTACAGCAGTAATGAAGCTAAGATTTAGTGCAGGACTGTTATATTAGAATGCATTCGTTTTCACTAGTGTACCTAATGAATTGGCAAGTGAGAGTATACGACAACTGGAAGTTAAATAAGATGAAATGAATAATTTAAGTTGCCTCAGGGATAAAAGTGAGGGAAGCTTTAGGATGTTCTGATCTTATTCCACGTTGCCAGTGCCTCGTGAGTAAACACTGACTAGCTGCAACATAATCCAGTCATCAGGCTGGATTTGGCAGGTTTACTACTGTAACATTCTGTGCATCGCCTTAGTTTTGCAAGTTAGCGTATTTGCTAATTAGTGTGAAGTGCAAAGTACAGATGAAGCAATCCCAAGCGGATGTTGATATATTCCACAGTGGGATTTATATTCCATCCAGTAGTTGGAAAAGCCCCGACCAACTGACAGCATCACATGGCTTTTGTGTTGCCTCATTTAGTCCAGTATAGGCCTTTACCCTCTTTCCACACACAAAGACAGAGATCCCCCTGCAACACAACAAGCCCCTACAAAACACTTCTGTTCACACTCTCCCGCAGATTAGTGCAGAATCTGCTGACAGTTGGGGCTGGAAATGCAGCAGAAAGAGCTGCCTCACAACAAACACCAAGAATACCATCCAAAGCCGTCTTTGTTACGGCCCTGTCGGCACATTTGAGATGTCAGAGTGTTACTTTTAGAGGGACCCAAAATCAACATTTCTTTTCTTTTGCACAACCAGGAGAGCGGGGGAGGAGTGAAGTAAATCCTTTTCTGGAGCTCAGAGATGATGCACAGAGAGGCTGAATTTGTAAATGATACATGCAGTATGTCCTTGTGATGGATTTATACATAGCCATATTTTGTCTAAAGCAATTTAATTCTCAGGAGGCAGTTTGTGTTTGGACGCTTGGATCGGACCCAAGCTTAACTCACGGAGACGCGAGGTGGACGGTAATTTGTCCTGCATGTCAGCCGCTGACAGCTGCAGTGGCCTTTTAGCTCGCTCGGCCACGTCGACTCATTTACTGGTCAAACCTGGCAGGGCAGCTTGATTCAGAGCCAACAGGTGAACCTGCTGATAATCTGGCCTCACTCAGCCTGCAGCCTCGGAACCGGCCCTGCTCATCGATACAGCTCGGCTTCACCTTTTGTCGCCAAATTACACTGACAGGAAGAGACGGCGGCTGGCTGCACGTCTGCAGAGCTGAAGAGTTTAAGGAGTGTGGGATGATTACAAGCGCTGATGCGAGAAAGAGCAAGATATTTGGAGGATTAGTCGTAGGCCAATGGTGTGTGTGTGTGTGTGTGTAGCCATATCTAAATGTGCCTGTGTGATATCGCGCTGTCAAAGATGACTCTGAACATCAAAGCTGTGAAAAAGCTTTTGTCCAGAGTGTGGAAAATCGGGACGAGGGAGACTGATCAAATGATATGCAGAACACTGAGATGGTAAATGTGTGTTAATGTTGCTGATGTGTGTGTGTGTATATGTGTTTGCTGAAAGAGGAGGGACAGCCAGGCTGCACTCAGCAGTCGTCGCTCTTTGTAGGAAGTCAAGATTACTCTTTCTCTCACGGCGACTCTGATGAAATCCCACAGCACCAGTCGTCACACAGGGATCCTTAATGGTGACTCACGGTGAATGCACCTACAGAGCACCTGCAGAGCACACACAGCCCCGCACAGACACAAACACACACACACTCATAGGTTGTGAAGGTGAATTATTGTCACCGTCCTCATTAGCTTAGTTGAGCAACACGGCAGGAACCTCAACATTAAGGCTCCATGTTGCAGCGCTCCATGTTCTCGCTCAAAGAGCCACGTTGGTGACACTGACACTGAGAATACATTGAACTCAGGTGAGACCTCAACCAGCCTACACATTTAGGATGATTATTCATATAGCGACCGCCTTTCTAATTCTTCTCATTTGGCTTGCCACCAGGAGAGGAGGAGAGAAGGAACACTGTACTCCACTAAACTTCAGTTATACAAGAAGCAAAGCTTTTGCATTCAAATACAAAATAGATAGATAGATAGATAGATAGATAGATAGATAGATATACAACAACAGACCCGTGCAAAGCTTCCTGTCCGAACTGATGGAGATGCTGCTTTTCACAACAAAATATTTGATAAAGACAAAATATCACGTCAGCTCCTGGACACAAATCATGCTGCACATTATTCTGCTATACACTGATCAGCCACCACATTAAAACCACTGACAGGAGAAGTGAATAACATTGACCATGTTGTTGTTACTTAGACATGGTAAATGGCAAATGGCCTTGCTTTTATATAGCGCTTTTCTACCTATTGGTACTCAAAGCGCTTTACAGTCACAGACACATCTTCCCATTCGCTCACACAAGCACACACACATTCACACACCAGCGCCTTTCAGTGTCTTGCTCAAGGACACTTCGGCATGTGGCACATTCCGGGGATCGATCCCCTCAACCCATAGGACCCAAAGGTCCCCACTAACAACATTCTGTTGCCAGACACCACAGGACACCCTCAGAAGGTCCATGTCCATTTGATGAGCTGAACTGTTTTGGAGACACAAGGGAGACCTACACAATATTAGGAAGGTGGTCATAATGTTATGCCTGGTGGGTGTATTAAGACACATAAGACCAAATGACAGACCTGACTATAAGGGTCAGTTAGTTAAAATATTATTCTTAGAAATCTCAAGGTTTCAGAGGGGAAGAGTGACTGCCCCTGTCTGGTTGAAGGTAAATCACTTCCATCCTCAGATGAGTCTCCAGATGCTGGTCCCAGACGCACTATCTGGATTTTGGCACCACTGTGGCAGACGTTTCCTGCTGCAGGTTATGCTTTTTGTTTACAACTGACTCGGCCAGTACTGACCTTCTGCTCACCGACATTATTTTCTATTTATTTTGTCCGATTCGTTTATTTGTTATTATGAGTTTACAGCGTCTGTTGATATAATCTACAACCATACTGTCTTGTGAAAAACATGTTTGGCTGTTCTCTCGTGAGCACAGTTGCAGTACATTCCCATTAGTTCTAAAAGGCTCGTTTATGTGATTTTGGTGGAACGGACAGTGAGGTGATTCTGAACATTCTGACATATGTGAGTTGGGAACTTGATGATGTTTTCTGAGTCCCTGTATCAGGTCTCAATGATGCATCAGGTTTCCGTGCCCAAAGATAACACAAAGGTTGACAGACCAGTAACACCTCCTCCACACGTTTGACCAATCAGCTCGAGGCACTGATCAAGAATGTGCTTTGACCTTTGAACTCCGACCCCAGTGGTTACTTGCCGTTCCCCTGTAACTATACACTCCCGCACAAACAGGCAAAAAAACACATGCTCTGCCTCTACCCCCCCTCTCTCTCACGTGCACACACAGATGGCCCTGATGCCACAGACCTCCCCTCACCCATGCACTCTGCCCCACTGCCTCTATAATTAATGGACCAGGCCTGCTCCGGGTCTCTGGCAGAAAATCAAGGAAGTGTGTATTCATAAATATTAACAGGGGCCAGCATGAACATTTCACATAAAGGAAAACAACAGCTCAGTTAACGATTCTTCCAAAGGTATCATACTGTACGCTCATGAAAGACTAGAGTACTGTAGTTTTAAAAATATCCTGTGTGTGTGTGTTTTTGTGTGTGGTATCACTGGTTACCACAGAGGCTCTGCATCCGCAGCTAATTGCAAAAGATTGGCTCCATCCTCTAAAATTCATTCAGAAACCTCATTTCCTTTTTTTCATGGCATTGGCACAATTAATTTAGCTCTCTGGATGAGACTCAAGCATCTGGACCGCTTTGAAATCACTGCACCCAGTTTAAATAGCATCACTGTTTTAACTCCAGGTTTTGCTGTTAGTCTCTCAGTAGGTTTATGATTTTAGTATTCCACCTTTCTTTAAGATGGGAAAAACTTAGGCTACATGATGACTGATTCAAACACAAGCACTGTGTCATTGTTGTACTCACAGAGAAACCTGCCCAGAAGGGACAGGAGTGCCGGACTCTGGGTGATGTGGTGAGAGCCAGAGCTGCGAAGCTGACAGCCAGGATGAGGCTCCCGAGGACCATCTGAGAGACCCCCAGAGCCAACATGATCCTCGTCCGGGTCCGGTACTCCCTCAGCCGGGAGAGACTACGGGACAACGACGCCGGGCTCAGGGACCCCGGGCCGCCCATGCTGCTGCTGCCGCCGCGAGGCAGCGCGTTCACCGGCATTGTCAATGAAGCGTAAGACCAGCCGAGTTAGACGAATGCAGGTGTAGAATACGAGCACAATAGCATCCAAATAACAGCGGAAGCGCCGCGTGTCCGCCCGCAGTGAGCTGGTGAACGGTGTAACTCGAGGTCAGTGTCCGACGTGGATGATCTCCATCAATTAAGACGCTCGCTCCAATTAGAGGTGCGCTGCGGCTGATGGGAGGAGAAAGGTGAGCGCAGAGCGGACTGGACCAGGCACCAGATGTTTACCATAGCACGTACGGAGAAACTACGAATATGTTCAAGTCGAAATTTACAAAATGAACCGCCGGAGTTCTCGGTGAGTGCCCCAGCAGAGATCCCATTCCTCAAAAGTCAAAGCGCAAAAAGGAAAAAACCAAAAACGCATCATCCTGCTGTCAGCCAGCCTTGCACCATTGTCATGCTGTCATGCTCGCCCGTGCAGGCTCTCCCAACAACTCAAGAGCGAGAGATGAAGCCTGGATGAGACGAGTGTTCAAACGTGCACGCACTCCTCGTGGATTAAAACGCAGAGGGGGGAAAAAACGTGTAAACGGTTGAGATCACGCTAATTTTGATGGTCTCTGAGTGTCTGAATACCCGCAGGTCTGAGTGAGCAACGCTTCTTCTTCTCCTTCTTCTTCCTCTGTGAGAGGCACCAGCCGTGGTTTTCACAGACGACAGCAAATCTCACAGCCAGGACAGGAGATGCACACTGCGCATTGGAGATGTGCCACTCCGTGCGTGTACATGGCGGCGAGCTGTACGGAGTCTGTTTTACTACGACTGTGAAGAAGGGAGGGGAGGGGGGGTCCTACTGTAAGGCAACATAAAAAAAAAATAAAAAATTGCTTGTGATTTGTTAGCGCTGCTGGTGATGGATGAGAACGTGGTGGGTCCTGATCTGCAGATGAGGATCATCATATAACAAAAGACATTGTTGGACAAAAAAAATACATCCTTTTTAAAAATGTTCTTTAGTTGAAAAAAAAAAAAAATACATTAAAGAAATTACAATTTTAAGTCCTGCTGGATTCAGCTTTAACGTGACTGATAAGCCCCAGCAGCAGCCGCAGTGTCTTGCACACGCAGCATATCGGGCTGCATTGTCGTTTAACACTGGCTCTGTGTTGCCCTTCACCGTGCAGGCCGGTCCTGTCAGGTATGAGGAGGATTTTGCCATGAGAGCACCAAGAAGTCAGACTTGCTGCTCATTAATTAACAGAAAAAAAAAGTCTTGACGGGGTTTGAGTTTGCACAATTGTGCTTTTGTGAGGCCCCGTGGTTCCAAACCTTTGAGGCTTTAAAAGGGATCAATCTAACATGATTGTTTTTAAGGAGATCTGGTGGCGTTTTCCACAAATAAAAACAGGTTAACAGAAAATCGGATAAAAGTTTTTTCTTTCTAGTCATTTTTGAACTCATCTTGGGACCCATCTTGCTTACATCCTCCAAGGACCTGGTCATTGTGTAACTACTTGTCATCAATTAGGACTGTGTAGTTCTCTCGACATATTTTTTGAGAACGTGTCTGAATGATCTGCACTCTATAGATGTAGTGGCAGGGCTTTTAAATCCTTCAGGTAAACCGGAAACTACAAATTTGACTGCGTTGATTCTCTTACTTGTTGGTTTCTGTCTTAGAAGGACTTAAATATTTCTGACCTTGCGTGGCAGACTTATTCACAGCTCACTTGCGCCGGCTAGCGGTGATCCATGGTGATGCAGTATTCCTATGCTGACTAATGATCATTCATACATTTTCTGTAAAGACTTGTCCTCTGGAGGGTCACAGCGGGCTCGAGCCTATCCCAGCTGGCACTGGGCGAGATGCGGGCTACACCCTGGACAGGTCACCAGTCTATCACAGGTAAACTAACGATCAACACTCTGAAATATATACAATAGGCAAAAGATTGGCTAAACCACAAAATGAACTAGGGACAACTTTCATACTTACTGTTTTGGTGTTTGATTTTTAAATTGAACTACCCAAAGTGCATGGTCTCAAGCAAACAGGAGAGAGTTTGGAGCTGTACTTTATCTTGTGTGGCAGGGAACTAGATAGTTTTGAGTTTTGGACTCTCGGCTGGAGGGAACAAGCTCTTTGAAAACATTTTTCCAGACATTTTATAGATGAAACCAAAATGATGTATGTAGTAATAGAAAGTCTAATAGCAGCTGTGAACAGCACAGGCGAAAAAATATCATCAATCACCGCTGCTTATTTTAGAAAAAAGGAAAAGAAGAAGTTAACTTTGTAGGTTATACAAAATCCTTAGACACTCTTTATTTTAAAAATGATTTTATTTATTAATACAGTGGTATACTTAAAATTGTGTTGCAGAGGAGAAAAAAAAATCAGCCACACGTGAAGAGCTAATATCCAATTAAAGCTGTGTTATATCTAAAAATAAAACAGTACTGGTGTGCCATACATCATATATTGTCTATTAGTACAAAAATACATTTAAGGGCACACAATATAGCATCCAGTATCACAAATCCGTGAGGGGGACACTTTGAGAGCACACCCTTCCAAAAGAACATGTTTTAAATGCGTTTTAGGCCAAGTTCCTGATCCATACGTGGCCACAAAAAGACCTTATTGTAACATAGCGTCAATATGTTGGTAGAAAAGGTGTGGTGTGTTATTGTTACGTTACAATTCCAAGGCTCCAGGGTATCTCCAGAATATCAAGATAACCGTGCTCACTTTCCTTTGCTTTTTAAAACATGTTTTCTCTAAGTTTTATACAAAAACAAAAGACATACAAAAAGTTCATTTACAAACGAAAGAAACAAGGCAATATGCTAGCTTTATTTACAGCCACTTCTTTTCATTTTTTTTGTTGTTTTGTTTTTAAGTAATGCATAGCAGATAAAAGAAGAGCATACCATTGTTATCCTTTATCAACTGTTATTGTGTGCTAAACCCAAGTTTCTTTTATACAGTGGGTTCACAAAAAATGGCAACACAAATGACATTATACCATAATTTATCATAACTTATCTTTTTAATGAAAAGTGAATAATCTGCAGATAAGGCATCACTGCTTATTTGTGTGTGAGTGCAAGAGTGCACAGAGAGAAAAGGACAGAAGGAGAGGCGTAGAGGAGAGGCAGAGAGATGTGAGGAAGGAAGTGTAGATGCTACTGGACCTGAGTAAAGAACATGCATAGATCTCCCTCAGGCAGGAAGGAGAGACGTGGTGCTCGGTAAGAAAGGAAGCTACAAGGTATTACTGTAGGAAAAGGAAGAACTAAGGAAGGAGTGACGGAAGAACGTCTCTTTAAGTGTGCTACTCGGGTTCATATCCAGCTCATGTTTTGCCATCTCCTTCACCAGATACTTGCAAATTTCTTCACCTGCCTCAAGCCTTCTATAAAATTCCCTCAATGTGGAAAAAAAAACATGGCGATAATTCTTCATATTCAGCCCCAGGAACTGAGAGATAAAGATGTGGACTGATAATTGAATTCATGAGTAAAAATTTAGTAAGTTTTCTCTATACTACTATATATACTGGAGGCATATATAGCATAAATATACTGACACAGATTTCTTTGAAGCACATATGTTGCCTCAAAAGCCATCCATCCATTTATATTCATGTAAGAATTACATTAAACATTGCTTTATATATAGTGTCAGTCCTCAGTGACATGGGGCATGCATCAAAGGTTTCATTTCACATCAAAACTTCAAATTGAGGAAGAGTTTAAAGAAAAGCCTTCATCTCGCTTTCATCCACGGGTGCAGTAAACAGCACTGACTGGGTCTTCTTCATGCTCCTTTGTGTGTTGGGTTTGTATGTTTGGAGTGCATCCGTCAGTGTATGTACACTATGTGTGTGTGTGTGTGTGTGTGTGTGTGTGTGTGTTTATGCGCGCGTCCATCTTCTTCATTTAATTCCCCACGGTTCCACATTCAGTAACATCACACCGGCTGGTCCATCCTTAAAAGTGGTCAATGAGCACAGACACACAGTTGGCTCCCACCAGGTAGTTGGGGTCTCCGGGGAGAGACTTGTTCTGCCAGCTTTTTGGGTCACCTGAGGACAGACAGATGGAGGGGACGATGAATGATAACAGCTGCTTATTATGTAAAATTCATGCTGGAATACATTTCATGAGCACCAGACAATACTCTTTATACCAAACCTTTAAAAAAAAAAAAAAAAATCCAGGAACTACTGGTCAAAAAAAATAAATAAAAATAAAAAAACACTGACAATATCTACTTTGTAAGCTGTGTTGAGCGCATGTTTGAGGCCTAGATCCGAATGCAGTGGCACAAGAGACTAGTGAAAACTGTTTCATATTTTTATTGATCGTCCCTAGTCACTTTTAGACTGCAAATTAAACTTCAGTCACTGTGAGGTCTGGGTCTAACGGCAATTATAAACACACAGGTCTGTGCCAAGAGCAAAGTTCCAGCAATCAATCAGAGACAGCAGAGACAGCTTGGCAGAGGTCCACTGATAGAGTGCACTGTCTACTGTACATGTGACAAAATAGATTTGCTTTGAATATGTTTTTTTTTTTTTTTAAATAAGGTTTATCCACAACACTTTGTAATGAAGTATTGAAAATATATAGATGTGTTCAACATTCTCCAGTTCTAGAGTTAATGGATATGCAAATATGACTCATTTAAAAGGAAAGGGATTTCTGCATCTCTAGTGTTTGATGGAGGTTTTTGGCGTTGAAACAAAAAAAGTGTGTCTCTTCTCTCCTTTCCTTAATATTAGCCTGTGTATATGAACTTTACGTCAATAGGAGTGATTTCTCCTTCATTTATTAGCTTGAAAAATAAGTAAATCATTTTTTTTTCTCGAAAATCAAACTAATTTCTTTAGTGCAGTTTTTGCTCAAACTACAAGAATTGATATCACAAATCCCAGTGGATTATTATAATGATGTTAAAGGTACCATGGGGATGTTTTCAAGTAGATATTTACCTGCATGGTCAAGTTTAAGGAGCTCAGATTATCAAACTATTAACTTCTGCTTAAAAATAACAAATCAATGCAGATATTATTTCTGAATGAATTTCTTCAACTCTAGTGTATCCTCAAGGTATAATATGTAAAAATGTGAAAGTACTTGTATGCATGTGTGTACAGGTGTATCTTTAAATGAATGCAAATAAATGATGACCTCACTAATTAAAACAGTACACACATACGTGTGTTGAACGTGTTGAACACTACAATATACCTATAATGTCACAGATGTTAAGATGATATTGAAGTTTCCACAGATTACAATTTCAAATGCTATTCTTCATGATGAAAAATCAACCATTATAAAGTGCTAAACTGTATCACAGTGGTTCTGTTTGAAGTATTTAAGCTAACACAGTGAGATCACTATGAATAAGAAAACACAGTACAGATAACACGTAGAAGAAATAAGATGCAGAGACTTAGAGGAGTAAAAAGGAGAAGAAGGGAAACAAAGTGAGAAGAAAACCACAGAGGGGGACAGGAGGAGGCTGGAGAGTGGCCTTGCTTTACAATAAGAGGATTACGGCACGGCCTGATAATCCTCCCACAATTCAGAAGGACAACAGAGAGAGCCGACATCTCATTCAGCCCTTCGAGTTTCATCCTTAAAATGAGGCTAATTAACAGCTAATCCTGACCACTGCCAAAATTACCACTGTTTTTGAAGACAGGGCACGACAAGGACAGAGTTAAGACAAGTGACAGGAGACATTAGTTACTTTCTACAGTTTTGTTCTGTTCTTCTTATACTTAGAAGTAGAAGTAATAGAAGTTCTGCTTTTCAATATACCTCAGGTCTTCCTCAGATTAAATATACCCACTTTGCTTGACTGTATTACAGATTTAAGAACATCCTCCTTCAAGCAGTTTATCTTGGTTTTGATTTCCATGAAGTTGATTTGTGAGTAGTTCTTTTATCTCGTGTGTCCTAAATGATTTGTGAATTTAGTGTTTGACAGTATTCTATTATGTGGTTTTGAACAAATGTATTAAGTGGTCAGCTATTTAAAATCTGTTCTCTGTACTGTTATGTCACTCACATGTTTTGGGTGCATGAGGCCTAAAGCAATGAGCAGGTGATTAAGGTGTAACCATGTAAATTATATATATGTGTTCCTAAAGATTTTTGTTAAGATATTTACTTAAATTCAACTTCTCCTGCAGCCACTGAGAGCTGTGAGAAACTGATTTATTAGCATCTGTTTCTGCTTCACCTGATTGAATTTCACAACCAGATTCTGCATTACAGAGGAAAGACTGAAAAACAAATTAACCTTAAAGCTACAGTCAAACACATTGGAAGACAGAAGCTAAATTTAGAGAGCTGCACTTTGATATGATAACAAGATGTCTTCTTTTTATGCAGGATAATGATAGGAATTACTGGCAATGACAGTGTCCCTATTTCCATGAAAAATCTATGAAAGCTGTTTGTTCTTCAGGTCAGGATTTGGGTGGCTATGTGAGAAAAATCCTTCTGAGTAGAAGCATGCATTATCATTGTACATGAAGAAAGTGAATCACTATACGGCCAAACATCCAACGCATGCATGGTGATTAAAATGAGAGAAACTTGTTAAGATGATTAAAAAAGCAAAGAGAGACAAACTGCACTTGTAACAGGTTAAATGAATATCACTGATGTGAAAGAAATGGTGATACAGCATATGAGAGATTGCGTGGATAAGTTAACCAGCATATGATGAAAATGAATCAACCAGAAACCATAATTAAGAAAAAAAAAAAGACAGATTTTCCCCCTAGATTGATTCTCAGACATTGGGATAATCATTATATCTAGAAGATTCTCTTCCCATCATAATGTTTGATAGAAAAAAGGAAAATCAAAAACTAGGGGTAAAAGCTGATTTAACAGTGAACCAAAACCCTCAATTTTTCACACAGCCAGCCCAAACGACCCCGGAAGAACAGAGAGAGCACAGCATACCCGACGAGGAGTCGGAGGATTTTAGAGCAAAAGACCAACCATCAGGGGTCATTGACGCACAGTGAGGTAAGCGTAGCTCCACAGGCTTCAAAAACTTGAGGCCATGAGGTCCACACATCACCAGTGGGCTGAGCAGAGTCTCTCCTGTAAACACAGACAGAAAGCATGTCTTTAAATTCAACACGATAACAACAATGTACACACACAGGCTTCAATATTTTTATCCTACAGTTCAAGTAGATGTAGGATTTCTATTGAAAGGAGCCCGGTTCATACCAGATAATACTGATTCATATCAAAGAATGACACAATCGGGATTAGGGCTGGACAATCTTCTACATTTAAGATCACTGTATCGCTATTTTGTCCTGAGAACAAATATGACTACAGAGGGCTCATATGTGATCTCATTGTCACATGACACAGCAAGAGAAATATAAGCAGGCCGCACAGTGAAGGCTCAACTGAACTTGACTGATATAGACTTTAATGGAAGAACTAGACTTCTTAAAGTGTAAGAAACCAAAAATAGAAGCAGTTTCAGGTAATAATCTCAGAAGATCCATCACAGCAAGCAACCCCTACACTGTGACATTATATTATACATAAATATGTATTATAAAAAGTATCAATTATAGACTCTAAACCAGCAGGGACATTAGTAATTGGCGATTGTCTGTAAGTACAGTACTTTAGAGGATATCTTACGCACAATTAAACTTTAAAATAGAAAATGGCTTTTTCATCCTTCCATTTTTTGCAAGAGTTACCTTTCTCCTTGTCCAGCGGTGGCAGGATGCTGTTGTCTCGACAGACCTTAAAGTAGATCTCCTGCTCCACACCTTCAGGGATGGCACCCTGTGGGATAATTATGCTGACGCCTGTTTCAATGGAGCTCAGAACGCCACCGTTACTGTTAAAGATACCACGAGCTGTTGCAACCACTGTGTGGCCCTCATCTTCATCATCATCGTCCTCCAGGGCACTGGGGCTGGAAAACAAATATCTTTCCTGTCACACTTTTATATCCAACAAAATAGCATTAATTGAATGTGCCCAGACAGAGTTTGTTACCTCACAGGGATGGCCTTAGGCACAGCGTTGACATTGTTGTACTGGTATTTGGGTCTGTGGTCCATAGTGCGTGTGAAAGTGTCCAGGCCGCTGTCATGGTCTGTGTTCTGGGGCTTTGGGGGAGGCTTCACTGGACTAGAGGTCTGACCCTGATCAAATGCAAGAGAGTTAAATGTGATATTTTATTGACTTGTACAAAGCCCTTCCTTGTTGCTGGGAAGTGCTTTGACCTCGTTTGTCCTCTCTACACCAGAAGTGGAATTGTGTAGATTGAAATCTGCCATTTCTGATTACACTGCACCAGCATACGATATAAAGCACAAGACAAAGGGCCATCACAAAATGACAGCTGCAGAAGCCACACCAGGACTGAGTCTTTGTTGTATTTGATAGACCCTAGCATGGATGACTATGAATATTTACAGACATATTTAACAGTATTTGACTTACACTGCTGTACAACCCCTGGCCAAAATATGCCTACCTTTGGAGCACTCTCAGGCTTGTCATTGGGAAGAAGGTTGTGGTTGAATTTAGGACTGTCGAACATCCGTGCAAAAGGCTTGGCAGAGGTGGTGTAGGGCTTGGGCACGTAGCGGTTGTAGCTAGATGTTGGTGGAGCCCCAGTGACTGTCTTTGGAGGCTGCTCACTTGTGCCATTAACTGGAGACTTCTCAGGGAAACTCTTGTGAGGCAGAAAGTTGGTCTGGACAGTGTCTTCTCGGGCAGGAGGCTTGGCTGTGAAAGAGAAAGAGTGTGTGTCACTTTGGTAGTGCGTGTGTATGTCTGTATTTGTGTGAAATTATGTTTTTTTATGTATAGTGTGATGAGCATACCCATGTAACTTCTCTAGGAAAGAATAAATCTTACCTTCAGTTGAGGGTTTGGGCAGTGTGGCTGGTGGCAGAGATGGCATCACCTGGGGAACTGGTTCATATTTTTTCTCCACTGGACTGGGTTTCTCTACCGACTCCGTCCTATATCACAAGATCAAAACCAAATATATGTGATTCCCAGTAAAATGGCATAATTACACTCTAAGAGAGACGAAAGTTGTACAAGTATCCAGAATGCATGGGAATATCAATGGGAGCATCACCTGGGGTAGCTGTGGGCTGTTTGTGCTTGTGGTTTGGTGGGGCCAGTCTGAAGTTTGTCAAAATAAGACAGCTGTTTCCTGTAGTAGTCCTCATCCTCATCAGGGTCGTAATGGTTGGAGCGCACAATGTCATCAGCCACCTTGGACTGAGGCTTCTGCGGCTCTGGTGCTCTGATTAGGTGTAACAATACAGTTAAGAAAGGAAATGCAGGGAGAAGTAATAGCAAAACATTAGAAGAAAGGTAGAGCAACAACTATTGTTTACCTAAAAGTCTTTTCTTGATCCAGGTTACTCAGAGAATTCGCTTTAGGGATGACTCCACCTGCTTTCAAGGGTAAATCAGCTGCCTAAAATAGCAAAAACAGTGAACCTTATCAGTAGAATAACAAATTTGAAAGTTCTCACCATTTAATGCGCTGAAAAAGCACATGTACAAGTTAACTTCTGTAACTGGATAAGCATAAATTATAAACACAAAGTCAAACAGTTTACCTTGTTCCCAGATGAATCCCCTGTGTCTCTGGCTCGGTCCACGGACACAGAGCGTTTGTTTTCAAACATCTTGACTCTTGTCAGGACTGACTGCGGCCGCATGGCAGGGTCATCCTCCTGTTGGTCATCTCTGATAGCCGTAGGTTTCGGAACGTCAGCAGGGGAAGGTGAGGGGGCTTGTGCCTTAGGAGATGGTGTGGGGCTGGTTTCAGAGTTCAGAGCGGTAGAGTCATACTGCTGAGGTCTGTAGCCTTTTTGTTGTGAAGTTGGTCCCTGGTTATAGGCAGGCCGCTGGGCAGCGGGTTCCGGGGAGCGGGCAGCTGATGGATACGAGCTCAGGTGAGAATCTGGGTCGTAGTGCAGATCAGATCCTGGAGCGGGAGGTGGAAGGTCATCATAACGAACAGGCCCTGGACCTGTGGGTTTACCATAACGAGGCCGTCCATCAAAAGCCTGATGTGGTGGGGGCTCATCATAGCGCAGAGGAGGGGTGTACTGGGAATCTGGGCCATCACCATATGGCAAACGGGGATCATAGGCTTGGGAATTGGCAGTAGAGAGTGACTGGTTGTAGGGGTTCCATTGTTGCTGGTCAAAGTGGGGTACACTGTTCTCGTACGGTGGGTTAGAGTCATAGTTACGGTACTTTTGTTCTGGGTAACCGCCTCCACTGCTGACTCCACTGCTGCTGACATCATACCGACTGGGTGGGTGGTCGTAATCTCTGTACGGCTGCTGGTCAGAGTGATACCCCTGCTGATGGCTGTAAGTCGCTGGCTTCGCGTTGTGACTCATTCTCCCAGTGTTGTCTGTGTTGTACGGATCCTTCTGAAACATCTACCGAAAAAAAATACACAACAAAGAAAAGGGTTAAAAGCTGCACAGGAACCACTACAACAGTGCAGAAATGTAAAATATGTGACATGAAAACTGGACAGACAAAATTCGGTAAAAGGTTAAAAGAAACTTTAAAACAAGTCCGTTAAATTAATTGCAGAAGAGGAAATAAGAAGGGAAAGACCTGAAATAGAGAAACTGAGAGGGAGGGGTTACTAGTCAGATATTATATTAAACAGAAATCGAAGCACGGCCAAA
Source organism: Chelon labrosus (assembly GCF_963514085.1). Taxonomy (NCBI): domain Eukaryota; kingdom Metazoa; phylum Chordata; class Actinopteri; order Mugiliformes; family Mugilidae; genus Chelon; species Chelon labrosus. Next base: position 27,004,728 of record NC_140339.1, on the reverse strand, counting down.
TGTTGCAGCTTAAAAACATCAAAATGTACATCACACTGCAAGTGTAAATTAATCACTAAAATTAAACAGATAAAAGAACAACAAAGTTGAAATAAGATGCAACAAAACAATGGGATCCATTTATCTTAGGACTGAGAAAGTAATATATAGATCTGTACTGGTAAACCTAAATATATATGTATATACATACACACAGTAAATAAATTTTGAATACAGGGCTGTGGTTTCTTCTCTCGTAACACATGCACTTATACATGTGTAGTACTAAAACAAATGTCACCCACTGTCTTGTTGCAATTATAAGGCAACGTAAGCATCCACAATATTTAACAATACAAGCACATACTCAATGTACCAAATAAAAAAAGTAAAAAAATAAATAAATTTAAAATTCCAATATTTGAGAAGTAGCCATTAATTATCCATCCAAATCTCAAGAGCATCTAAGTTTTACATGGCCAGATTTCCCCTGCCTGTGGCCACATGCTGGGCAGAACGTAGATAAATTGGTTAGAAAATGAATGGCTACTTTTACAAGTAAATTCTGCACTGATAAATACAGCACAAACAGATCTACGTCTAGTGCTTAACTGAGAATGAGGCAAACATGTTGCAGCCATGCAAAGAAGATAAGCAACAGTGAGAGCTGCAGGATTCTCACTGCCGGGATATCAGTGCAGCCATCACCTTCAAGCCCACTGTTGTTTACCAGCATTCGCTTGCACTCTGGCATGTGCACACACACACACACACACACACACACACAAATAAACAATCCTGAACAGCCTCACTCTCTCTCTCTCGTGCACACACACACACACACACACACACACACACACACACACACGCAGACATCTGTCTCTTCTGGGCAGCACTGTGGTCAGCAGACATGCAGGGCAGAAGGAGAGAAAGAGAAAGAGAGAAGCATGGCAGCAGGAGGCAGGTAGGTAGACAGGCAGCAGCAGTAGCACAGGAGGTCAGCCGAGTGAGGCTGAGCCGAGCCGAGCCGAGCTGAGCCGAGCCGGACCAGGTCCCGAAGCGTCCATTGACGATCAGATGAATACCTTTGGTTCTGAACTGGCCAGTCCAGGCTGCAGAGGTTCGGGTGAGATGCTCTGAGGGGACAGCTCAGGGGTTGGCCTCCTAAGCGAGCCAGCCTCTGGGATGGGGCTTGGCTGGCTGTAGGGAGCTGTAGGAGCCACATCAGAGCTCAGAGCGCCTACAGTTTTTACAGTAACGTCGACAGCAGGGGGCATTGTCTCAGTCAGGGGATCAGGCTGCTGGGAGATGCTAGGGATGGCAGCGGCCTCTGCTTTCTGTGAAGTGGTTCAGAAATGTTTAATAACACGCGCTGACACACTACGGTGCAGTACTAACAAGTGTCACTAGCTTCTGAGCCCCCCTACAATGGCCTGCTCCTCATCTGTACCTACAGTTTAACACTGATGCAAACAGCCAATCACCCGCCTCCACATTTAACAGTAGCTGTAGACCAGTCAATGGCATGTGAGGGTTAGGAATTAGCAGCAGGACAAGTTTTCATCGTTAGAGAACACTAATTGGATTTTAATTCTACGGTTACAATACAGCAGTTTTTTCCGCTTTTAACACATCATGAGACGACAAAGATAGATTTAGATATCACAACTGCCAATCGGGTATTAATAAATACATTTCACAGGTACACGGGATTAACACTGGCATTTCCAACATGCACATAATACTTTCTGGTGTCGTATTGTCAGAGTCCCAATCATAGGTAAAACAAAGGTAGGAAGTGCACATAGGTGAGTACTTGAACAGACACTTGGACAAACATATGCCTTTTTTCTCCCAGTGACATTAGTAACAGTCGCACTGATAAGACAGCTTGTGGTAATACAGAGTACCAGAGTAAAACTTGACTCAACTTCTCCTTTTCAAAAATAAAAAAACACGCTCACAAACATCAATCAACAAACACATTGAGGCAAATAGATAAAATAAATATCATAAATATAGATATATATTATATATAATATTTATATATATATTGAGATAAATACCTGACCACAAAAGTTTTCACTTTCCCACTGATATTGTTGTGTAACAGTAGTTAGACGGAATAACTGTAAATAAAAAAGTGCCTTCAATAGCGCCTCCAGAAAACCCTTCTAACGCACACCACGTCCTCCAGACAACAGGGAAGACGTACAGCTCTCAGAAACGCTACCTGCTGCTGCGCTGGTGCCTTGAACCCAGCTGGGTTGATGCGGTTCAAGGGGTCCGGCTGCACTGTGTGCTGGTAGCCAGCATAGCCTGGGGGCTCCTGGATGACAGGCGGGTCCTCACGGACGGGCTCTGAGGAGCGGGTTATGGCGGGCTCCGTGGGCGGACCCACGTCATCATTCAGCGTTTCATCCAGCTCCTGGTCGGTGTAGGCTCCACCCTCTGTGTCGGTGTCCTCGTAGTCGGAGGTGTGGCGGCTGTCGGTGCTGTACATGGAATACTCACTGCCTGGTGCCGACAGGTAGGAGAGGCGGTCGTCATGGATATCCAAGTCATCATCAGTTGCCCCATCAGCCTAAGAAAGAATGAAATTTGAAGATGGAATTTGAAAAGCTCCATACCAGTCTACGTGTTGGTTTGTTTGTGCATGTCTTACCTTGCCCTCTGAAACCCACACCAGCTGGTTCTGTTGCTGCTGGATTGTCTCTTTCAGTGCTCCAAACCAGCCATCATTCATGCTGTTCAAGTTAATGGTTGCTGAATGCACAAAGCAAAAAAAACAAAAAAACAAAAACAAATCTCTCCAGTCAAATGAGAATTAATTCAGCATTCATCAGTAATAAAACATCATTTTTGGTATTCTGATCCATAAATGATGTTCAACACTATGTTTCTGAAGGACTCTAGTGACCATTTCTTGCTGCTTTGACATTTTCTCCATTTGACAGAGTTAAACTTTGCAGGACACTTTAGGTGTTATAAAAAGCATTAACAGTAAAATATAAACTAAAGATCATGTTTTTATGAAGTACATAAGCCAATCGTGGAATGCTGTCCATCCATTTAAAGGAGACCTGCTTGTCTCATGCATAATTGGTGAATTCATTTATAGTCGACATCATGCGTGTACACAACTGTAGAATATGATTATAATATGCGGACTTTAAAAATAATAAATGCAAATAAATGGATGGATCGAATAAATGTAGAGGCACAGATGTAATGTGTTATATGGCAGAGAATTATGTGAAGAACGTATGTATATACTTTAAATGTGAGCAAAGAGAAATGCTCTCTAGGACTCCATCAACTGATGCTCCTAAAGCAAGGTCCTAGCACCTTCCTTGACAGGGAGAGCACATACTGAGTGAAGGGCCTAGGGGGGTGTTACTGTGTGACAGTGCTCAACAAGCATCTGTAATGACTTTTACAGAACTAAGCAAAGCCTAAGTGGAGTGTTGTGACAGCCTCCAACGCTGCAGTACTCGACTGTCAAGTGCATGTGAAATGTGTCTTTGCCTCTTGAGAAGTCTTTTCCAATCAAACCATGTCCTTCTCCAGATTTGTGGATTATAATCTACTTCACCCACTGAACTCACTGGTGAAAAGGTGGTGGTTGTTCTTCCTTAGTTTGAGGGCTCTGTCATAAAGCTTTCTTGCACTCTTCCTAGACTCAGGGCAGAGCCGGGTCCTCATGTTCTTGACGCCCTGCTTGGTGTCTGGGTTGAGAAACACCACAATGGGATACCACTGAGCGTAGTTCAGACGGTCCACTGCATTGGGGGTGATATCCAGAACAGCATGCTTGTCCTTCATACACAAAAAACAACAACATACATGTTTTGTTAATGTTTCGACATTGACATATACCAAGCACTTACCAACTTATGCCTGTTAAAGCCATAATTCTATGCAGCCCTCATTATTTTTTCCACATACTGGGTGCAGCAGATTTTGAGGTAAATTGAATAGATTTGATGATTTTCTTAAGTGAACCTGCCACAATAAAATTCATGACTTCCCTGAGGTTCGGGCACCTGATGGTGTTAAGGAATCCAGTACACCAGAGGGCAGCAGTGAGCTGTGCATATTTTTTTGTCCTTACCATCGTTATTTTACGAAAACAAATCTGTCAAAATACATTTTACTCTGTGTCTTTCATATTTTTATATCAACATGGGTGCGTATCTCACTCACTCTGTCAATGATCTGTTTAATCGTGTGCAGGCGAATGATGCCAGAGTTTTTCTGGTCGGTCCCTGCATCCCTGGGTTCACTCTCTATGGGAGACAAACGGACACTGTCACTGCATCACATCAGCATAAGAGACCAACGACAATAAACACAGACTGTGCCCCAATTAGACATCCTTTTAGCGTGCAGTTGTCGACTCCCATAAATAGATCGGTTAATTACAGAACAATAATCTTCGCATAGGAGCGGACAAGTGTACGTTTATGGACACAGTTCAATAATAAAGACAAAATGAGGACAGCAGCCAATTCATGCAGCAGTCATTAGGTATTTTGGGTAGTTTTAGGAGATGGAATTTAGTGTTTAATGAATATGTGTGTGTGCAAGTGCATGTAGCAGTATAAATTATGGTGCAGGAAATGTGTTATGTGAGGAACATTGCATTAAATATGCACATACAAGAGCAGGAGGGTCATTTTGGATTAATGAGACTACAGTGTCATTGTAAGCCTTGAGAATTTAAGCAAGGATGTGGAGAGGAGTTCATGATTCAAACAAAGATAAGCAATGGTTTCCTGCCTAGAAACACATGGTTCAAAAGGGGGCAGTCATATGAGCTGGATGTTCAGTATTGTACAGACTCTAACACATGGTGGGGCCAGGCTTAATTTCTAAAAGGACCTATGATCCACAAACACTGGCCATAATTATCAAAATAATTTAGATGCCTAAGAAGAGCAAATAAACATAGCCATGCACGCAGAGGTTCAAGGATATGCAGCAATGTTTACCACTACATGTGAGCTTGGCTCTGTTTTTCTGCAATTTAAGGGGGGATTTTTGATAGTGACTGAGACATCTACTGGTTTTCCATCACTTCATTGCATTAATGAGACCGTGACAGACACGTACACACAAATACAACACTGACAGCATCATATAAAGAAACTTAATAGCACCACACTTTTAGCGCATGCCCCCTTTTCACTGTAGTTTGAAGTTTGTGCCTTAAAATAGCAAATATTTTCTTATGTCAATTCATTTTTGGTCCTGCACACACTTGAAGACAATTTTATAGTAACTACATATAAGCAGAGATTCACATTATCATATGAAGACCTCACAAATATAGATAATATTTAGTATTTTTCAGAGATAATTTAGAGATTAGTCTAGTGGGTATTTTTAAAAAACGGGACCCATCATGGTGTATTTTAATGGACTGGGGGGAAAAAATGGATGAATGGGGTTTAGAACGATCTTAAAATCTGAGTAAGATCCACATTTAATTGGCATTTCCAAGCCACATTATTTTGTGTTTCTTGTTTTGTACTTTTGTGATTTAATTTATGAACAAATAGGGATGGTAAAAAGATGGTAGAGAAGTCAAAAAAAAAAAAGATATATATACATATATATTTAAAAATTAAATATTCCTTGTCCAGTAATTTCTTCCCACTTCCTATTATGTTCTCCATTAATGTGTACATGGGGTTTGTCAAACTTTTAAGAAAGTATACACATCTCATTTTTTGCTGCATATTAAAATGCACGGCTTGACATGCAGCCTTGCTGTTGTCATTCTGCATAAATACACCTGCATTTAGGAGGGGAATACCACTGAATTTAATTATATATGATTGTTTCTGTTTGCAGAACTTTACACTGACTAATCTCTTCATATAACTAAGGACAAGAGAAGCTATCACACTGACACAGCTAAGTAGACTAGTGTCAAATGTTCGTTCTTTGCGTTAGTCATATTTTAATTAAATATGAGACTTAAAGTATCTGACAGTTAAAGTGCCTGCTGGTCAGTGTTGACATCTTCCCCAATGAGAGTACTTTCAACCTTGATCTGATATGTTTTTATTGATATTATGTTATTTTTGTTTAAGTTCAATTTCAGCACTGGACTCCACTCGCAGAAAAAGAAAAAACAGTAAGACTCCAAATCACCTCAGTGTCTGGGAAGCACTAACTATGTGTCAGTACGACATTTCTTCATGTCTTCTGTCTTTAGTTTTGCAATACTGGGTGTTATTGCTGAAATAGAATGATTGGAGACTCACTGCCAAATGTGGTAACAAAAGAAAATTAAATTAAGTGCTATTCCCCTGTATACATCAACCAGGCAACAGCTGTTGTTTAAACATCTACAGAATAGGGAGCTAGCCACCAAACACTAGTTCATAGATGATCTGCCATTCACTGAATTAAATAAAAGAAATAAAAATTTGATACACTAAGTGACATACTTTCCCCTCCTTGTTGTTGCTGTGTTTCTGAAAAGAAAATACAGTTACACAAACATCACTGGAGGGGTGCAAACAAAACATCAAGGAATGGAAACACTGTTTTATGTGGGTGAGATCTGAATGTGTGTTTGGTTGCGCTGGCATGTGCAGTAGTGCACTTCCAAGTAATTGAAATTCAATACTGAATGTTAAAATGAAAACCACACACTAAAGATGCTTGGAATTTGAAGACGTAAGGGGAGGTGGATGAAGACTGAAATTAAAACAAGTGTTCAGCTCTACTTGAAATCTGAGAGAGTGAAAGAAAAACAGGGGAAAGGAAGAGAGAAACTATCAACACTTGACTAATCTGATCAACAGATTTACTGAACCAAACTAGGAATAATTAGTAGTAGTAAGACTACTACTGGCAAAAGAGAAACTCACAAGGCAAATATTATGGGCCCAACTGTCTGTAGGTTCAAACCAAATATAAAAAGCAGAGGTTGTCCTTACACTCCTATGGTATTTCACTTATGTATTTACTGTATTATCATCTGATCCAGTATATGATCAGTAGAAGACATTACCTTTCTACACTACCCCTCTTCCAAAGAGCATTTACAAATAATGACAAACATTTAGAGCTACATTTGAATTTTGAAATATGCACGCTACATACAAGAGACATACACTCAACAGGGAAGTAACCGTAATGGGTAGCTTGAAAGTCTGATCTCAGTCCAAGACACACAGTAGGAAACTACACAAAACATTGGACAGAGGGAGACAGGTTCTTTTATTACTTACTTGCTAGTTCAAAAATGTCTGGCTCTTCCCTGGCCAGTTTCTCTCTGGCCACATCTGCTATTGGCCCAAAGATAACTACAGGTCTCAGGAACCCAGCTGTGTTAGAACAGGATCAAGACCATCAATGGTTAGCATGACGTAAAACTTACACAACTGCACTTCTGAAATTAGGATACGTTCGGTGCATAAACAATGCTGCTGACAGTCTTTTTACATTACTCATGCACTCAAATATCTATGCTGTGCTCTTATGTTAACATACAGTACCAACAAATTCACAATTGTTCAGTGCTTACAAAGATCTTGGAGATCTAAGACCAAGCTTAAGGGACAGCTGTATACTTGTATCAGTTGTAATAAACCTGTTAATTTCTTTGTAAATGATTGCCCTACAATAATGAAGGCCAAGGCAGTTATTGCTGCAACTGCCTTGGCCTCTGTACTCTTACCTTCCCTCAGCACTACTCTCTCATAGGCAGGGAACTTGGTCTGAACCGGCTGGGCTGACAGGTCCTCCCTGCTTTTCCGCAAATTCCGCTTGGAACTTCGCAGTCCTCTGAATCTCCAGAAGTCTGCTCTGTCACCCCCTGGTGTTTTAGGGAGAGTGTACTGCACGCTGGATAGCTGTTCAGCTCTAGACAGGAAAGAGTAGGTGTAAGGTCAGCTGAAAGGAGTTCAGTCAAAACTACAATCTACCATATTAAACAGTACTGGGTTGTAAATGGGTGTCCAGTTGTGAGGAAGATTCACGGACTGAAGACATACTGATGAAACCCTAACTTCAAATTATGAACAGTATAAATCATGATAAATGTGCAAAAAGCAACAAAAAAAAAAAAAAAAACAGAATAAAGGAGCAGCAGAGCAAATGCTTAAATGAAACCTTTCCTTCTAACTCTCAGATCTACCACAATGCTTCTAATTCCCATTGCCTCTACCCTTGCCCATTCATGAAGTGCCACAACAAGCTGTACAGGCATTAAAAGGTGTGACCTTGAACATCTTTTTACCTGTTCTTGTTAGGGATGATGCCCCTTTCAACCTCTTGGTGGTTCTTGCCAATACGGATAGCGAGCCACGAGCCTAACTTGCCATTGTAGAGTGTATCTACCACGCGGAACACCTCGCCTTTGTTGAAGCTCAGCCCATACGGTGACTCTTTTTCATATTCAAAATGTGTCCGAATATAGAAGGAGTCACCCACGTCTGATTCCACTATCCTCCGATACACTGAAGCAAAACAGAACAGAACAGAGATGATTCAAGTTTTAAAGATCAGGTTTTAAAGTTTGGTTCCGATATGTTTAGGAACACAGTACTTCACGCTGCCATCACTCACCATCCTTTTTCTTCTGGGCCAGAATAGTAACCTCTTCTCCTCTTGGGAGATCCAGCAGAAACAACACAGCCTCCTCACGGATGATGTTAGCAAAGTCCACATTGTTCACCTGCAGATGCAGCAGTAGAAGAAAGTTCTAGATGACTAAGCAAATTTGAATCTTTTAATAGGGTTAGGGTTAGTAGAACTTTTAAATAATTAGAAGAACTGTTGAAAGCTGCAAGGCTAAAGTGTACTGTGCTCACACTTTTGCCTTTCCGCAACTTTCATTTCTTCTTTGACAAAAAAACTTGAGTTGTTTTCACTCAGTTGCTTTCTCAAAGAATACAGGGGGAAAAAAAGAAAGGAAAACAGAAGCAGGGCAGCAGCCTACCCCTGGTCTCCTGCTGCTGTCCTAAACACAATAACGGCTGTTTATTGACTCTGCTTGTGGGTCAGCAGGGGAACCAGAAACACATGGACTGAGTCACTGAACCTCAGAAAGACACCTTTATCCTTCCCAGAAAAAAGGGCTTGACGTCTTTATCTCCAACTAGCACACAGTGGCCAAAGGGAAGCCACCTTAAGATGGAAAACAATATACTGGAAGTCTTCAAGATGTGTTTGTTCAGTGGGGAGGACATGCTACAGTGTTGGGTGGGAGGAATATAAGACGTTTCAAGTATCAACAGAAGGTGATAACACAGTGACAAAAGAGATCTGTGTATCATATCCACACGATTTGTGGAGGTTAGTTTTATGTTGCAAACAATGGAGCTAAGTACCAAGGATGTACTTGTATGAATAATTGTTAACAGAAAACACATAAATGTGTAATAAGACAAAAGACAGGCAGTATAGCTGTCAAAAAAATTAATATAGATTTTCTGTAGTACTAAGTTGTGCCACCAGGTTGAGCTTCTTATTAACTAATAATGGTGAAGTTAGAGGCGATGCTCCATAAGGCTTGGATAAAGTGTAAAATGATCCTAACTCCTTGCCAACAAGTTAGGGAAAAGTCGCCTACCTGGTACTGCTAACTATGGTAGTTGTGGATTGTGGGTTCTGTGGTTCAGCTAGCTATCCAAGGCCAAGACATTTTTAAGCATTATCATGGCTCATAAACAAGCAGCAGAGAACAGCTGTCCAGGAGCAGAAGTACTCTGATTACATGTTTCAGATGACATTAAAACTAAAGTGATGAAGCATATCAGCGTCACTCCCCACTCTGAGTAAAAGGCCATGTTAGCAGTATCAGTTAACACTGACGGATTTCCTAGACTGCTAAAGTTTATGCAACTGTATTTACGAACATCTGTTGTTGATGAGCAGCTGTTTCCAGCAGCTGGAGAATCTACAGTAAACAAGTCAATCTGCCATGTGTCAGGTATGAGGATTATTTTATATGAAACCAATATGACCAATATGAGTTTTATTACAACCAGGCCGATTATGTAACAAACATTAAGTATCAGTACTGAAATATCCACTGTATTTCATTCCTTTAACAATTCATTTATTGTTGGCATGGCTGAGTATTGGTACAGGACATTAGCATCACTGCTAAGGACCCATCCTCTGTTGCACAGTAAGTTGAACTACTAGCAAGTGTGACACTGCCGTATAAACATGTCAGAATGGATCCAACGCTGACATCAAGAGGGTTTCCATCATCCCAACAACAATGTTTCTCTAGTGTCCAGTGAAACAGACAGTCAACTGTTCCGAGGTCAGAATGAAAAAGGACCTCTATTGTGTCCTCACATTGGAAACAAGGAGAGTTTTGACATAAAGCACAGCCTGGGAATGACTCATAGACTGACACATTGTACTGTATTCCCAAGATCTCTACACAGAAGTAAACCTATTGTGGCCATGGATCACATAGATTCACCATTTACTATCTAAGTTAGTGTGGGCAGCTAAGGCTTGTCTATTTTTACAATAACACCAGATGTTCCTCCCACTTCCAGTTAAGTGAAAAAATGTGTAACCGTTAATACTCACAAAAAATATGTGACTGAACTCTGAAAACAATAGTTTAGAAATGTCATTTAAGGTACAAAATACTAAGCCAGGATACAGCAATGAGGTTACTCATTACTTTAACAATAGCTGCCTTTGTGACAGTTTCCCTCTCTAAAATATGTATCATGTACACCAGGGTTGGTGTACATGATACAGGGTGGTATGTTACATTTTCCTATTTGCCAAACAACTGGCAACTTCCAATATATTCACAGGTGTGTGTGGTGTTTTTAACCACAGCTATAACAGTGTTATTACAGTATTATGTTACAGTCAGCCCTATCCTAGTGACTATAGTGTGATTTGTTTGGACAAATTATTTTCAGTCACTTTGCCTTCACCTTCCGTCCTCAAACATTTGCTATCTTAATTAATTAATGAAAAAAATGTATTGAACCATTATGGCCTATACCGTACTCAATTCAATTTGACATAATAAATCACCTTAGATAAGCAATAAGCTGTACAGACCGGTTAAGCAACTGTTCAACAGTAGCTACCCAACTGTCAATCGGACAGCAACCACTCAGGACAGTTTGATTTCCATTTAGTCACTGCCCTGTTTTATGAAAGATGGAAATCATTGCAACAAGAGGTTGTATAATATGGCCTAACTCCAACTGCCAGTTTCTATTAGGACACGCTTTTTACAGGTTCATTATTCACTGAGCTGTATTCTCAAGGAGGTAAACCGTTAAATTAGCAAAATGAAATGACAGTAATTATATGCACACATCTAAAAGCTGGGGAAGCATATACAGTACATAGACAACACAACAACCTGGCCTCTTAAAAAATAAAATAAAATAAAATGAAATAAAAACCTTGCAAAAACGTTTCTTTTTTTATTGTTGTTAAAGTAATGGAGTGTAGCATACCCTGAGAATCTGGTCCCCCTCCTCCAGCCCCTCTTTGGCTGCAGGACTGTCTTCCAAAACTCCTGCCACAAAAATTCCCACGTCATTCCCTCCAGCTAACCGCAGGCCGACACTCTCTCCCTTCTTGAACTTGACCAGCTTCATACTTGGTCTACAGGAAAACATAGGTAGAGAAATCGAGTTAAGTAAAAAGGTCAGCAAATCACAGATCTAAAAATAATAACACAAAGCTCAGCCAGCTGTTCAAGCATAGCGTGATATGACAACAAAGCCAAAAAGCATAAGACAAATCGGCTAAATCACATTTCCAAGTGACTAATAAAGTTAATTCTTATGTCTGAAGTAAGTATAAGCAGCAGATATACAGTATATGTGACAGTCCTAGTGTGCATTCATTATTGTACAGTGACTTGATGGACAACAACTGGGACATTTACCTGAGAATGCTGTCATCGTGAGCAGCAATGGGTACAGGGCCATCTGACGGGCTGACAGGAAGATCCACGTCAGGCTGACCAGGCTGTGCATACACTGGCTTTGGTTCTGGCACACATACAAGAAGAATGTCACACTTACACACAAAGAAAGCACTGAACACTCAAAACTGCATCACATTGGCTTTCGTGTATGGTAAAGACAGCTAGCTATGTGTAGGTACTGATGTGGCACTAATTGAAAAAATGAAAACATCTGCCTTAATAAGGCTATAAATTAAATGACACATATATGTAAGGAAGTGAAAGAAGTCAATGTTAAAAAAAATACAGTGATTCGTAATGTTGTTGGATAAAGTTTTTCTTTTTTTTCTTTTACCAGGCAGCGGAGGTAACTGTTTGTCATCTCTGGAGCTGGCCTGGTCGCTGGCCTGAGACAAGACACCATCATCAATGCTTTTGACCGGTGTGGATATGGACCCTGGTTTGGATATGCGTTCCTCATCTCGACTTCGATGGCTAAAATAAATAAAAACAACACATGACAGTTGAGTATGAGTGGATTGTCAGTGCTATAAACAATCCCAGTTTAAAGCGGGTACACTATATTAATGACTAGCTTAAATGTGTTTACAGCGGGTGTAAGAATGACCTCATGTGTTCTGTGTTTAGTGGTAGTTTTGTATTGTACTGACTTTACCAGGAAGAGACAGACAATAATAATGAACCCAAAAGGAAATAGCATAGACCATGGATTACGTCATAGGGCACATGAACAAAAAAGTTTAATGAAAAGACAATAAGCAATTAACATAAGGATGTGCGGCTCCGTCATAAATAGTGTGCACATTCGGCACTGCTTTAAAGTTGTGTGTTCTTAATGGTGGATGTTATTCTTTCTTTTGAATTGTATAGTCTTTGTAATGTGTCAACACACACATGACCAACTGCATTCCAACGAGAAACTCATTAAGTTCAAAAGAAGGACACAAGGCTTATGTTTTATTTTCCAAGTTACAGTGATTGATAAAAACTCCCATATTACCAACCACGCACCCTCCTTTCTGATAAAAGCTCACTGACAGAAATAGAAAAATCTGACCATAACTCCCAACATAAACTCAAGTTGGGATACTTTTCAGCCCAAGATCCTGTTTAACCTGGATAAAATAAATAAGGAAAAACTGCATGTGTGAGTCTAGCAAGTTATGTCTAACAGGGGGTGAAAGGGCTCTGCTGCTTAAAACAATGGTTGAATTCCAATGTGATCACATGACAGCCTTCTGGCACAGTACTTGAGCTGCATTCAAAAGCTTTTGTACAAGAACATGAAGGTGCAGGCTGTGCCACCAGCTCAGACTGCACAACTTCTCTCATGTCTGGCCTTTCATTTTTTGCTCCCATGCAGCATAAAAATATAGTGCGCAGCAAAAATATGCAATGTAGCTGTGAATGCATTCATACAAGGAAACTCTGTAAAACCAAATGCAAGGGAAGTATGTGCATATCCACTTGAACTCAAATGACTGATTCTCAGGGTCAAACTTGTTAGCTGTGCAGCTGCACTTATTTATAATACCACAGTTCTGTCTTTTTCTTGGTCCTTGAATTTATCCAGAAGTTTTCCCTACAATTCTGCTACATAAATTAAGCTGGCTTGTGCAATTTTATGTCAGCAGAAGTGGCATCAGGGAGAACTGTTTCAGAGTAGGGTAAATGAGAACTGCATCCCAGTAATAAATAACAGAATTGTAATGGGAGAAGGAGAATTGTAGTATGAGAAAGAGAGGGGGGAAAGAGAGAGAGAAAGAGAGCAATAGCATGAGAGAGAGAAATAGTAGTGTGGTCTAAATCTGCTGCTCCTTGCTGCAGAATGGTTTCTAAAATAGGCGTCACGCTGACAAACACTTTTTGACAGAACCCTCTGTTCAATCTTCTCACAGATACAGTTTGGGTATAGGAAAGAGAGAGGGAAGTGGCTGCATAGCGAGGCCATATATTCATTCACAAGTCCTTCAGTATTTAAAGAACAAAATTCACCCGACAGAAATGATTAAATGTACTAGCATCTTTTTCAAATAAAATATCCAAAACCAGAATTCCACTCTTGTAAACTAACAACCCAAAAAAAAAAAAAAAAAAAAAAAACACATAACTAACACTACTTTATATTTATATAATATAAAAATCAATTACTCACACAAACGTTTCTGTAAGTTGAACCATGATGCCTATAAACAAAGAACACTCAAGCTGAGAGAGACTTAATGAAGGACTTTTTTTTTTTTAAATGAACTGTCGTATTCCAAAATCTCAACCAGCGTTGCGTCCTTAGGGGGGGATGCCTCTAAGCCCTACGGCCAATCAGATTTAGTGAACCATCTGGCTTGGGGCAAAGCACTGTGGGAAGTATGTCAAATTCCTTTTACCCCTCCTAAAGTGGGAGATAGTAAAAACATTCCCTTACACACAGTCTGAGAGGGAAAGACTTACGTTACTTCTTCCAGCACAACTATGTGAGATGCAGGTGAAGCTCCTCTAAATAAAAATGAACATCTAGTGCTGCCAATTGAATGAAAATACAGCCCAAATATTACAGTGATAGGTGCTCAAAACAAAGCAGGCCTGTTGTCAGACAGATGCATTCACTTACATTGGAAGCAATCTGTGCAACAATGAACCAGCCCACATCCTGCATTGAAACAAGTTTGGTTATTTCAGAGTTTGCCACAATACACCACTTAATGAAATGCCAGCACACAATGTTAATCTGATATGACTGACAAGCAACTACCAAGTCAAGCAGTTAAATGAGTAGCAGCCGTGAACTAACTACTTCTAAGTATTTGCCCTTTAGTATTGGCACTCAGCTCTAACGGTCAGTCATCCATCTCATCAAAATCATTGAAGCTTGAAGAAAACTGCCACAATTTCTTACACTATCTCAATGATTGGATATTTTGTTACATAAGCCGGTGACGGTTTAGTCCAGAACAAGTGAGTGAGGGTCTCTGATGTGGCTGACTACACAATATCAGAATGATTTACGGAGGACTGTTTACAGGAACCAAAAAAATCCTCTGTCTTTTGTCACTGCAGCCAATGACAGAATCAGCATAGTGGCGAGTCTGCTCAAGTCCCCAGTCCTGTTTTATGAACTGATTTAACATCTGCGATCCCATCCCCTTAGATTTCCAAGCTCCAGACTAACTCAGAGAACCTGTAGACACTTGTAAGTCCGCTGCTAGCCGCTCTTTTTGCCATCTATGTGTTGACTATAAAAGCTATGCAACATCTAATCTACAAGAACGGTAACTTACTGGAAGCTCCATGTGGTGGTAGGAAAAGAAAAAGACATAGGCAGCACAGAGATTTCAAAAAGAATTTAAGTATATAAGAGTTTTTAATTGGCCCTGTGATCTGTGGATATGCTCTGAAGCTTTGCATTTCATTATATTTTCAAAACAAGACCTTAGTCAACCCGGAGATGGATCAATCCTCCTCTCTGCCCCAAGCTCGGTGCCAGAAAAGGTCATTATTGGAACTCATTGATCTCCTCCAGTGGGAGTGTGATGGTTTATGCATGTTATGTCTTCATCTATTGATTAATAAAAGGTGCTTACTCAGCACCCGCTCACCTGTAGGTGTGAACATGATGTATGAAGTTGGAGTGGGTGGGAGTGTGGACGTATGACTCTGTCATGTGTGACACCAGATTTGCAGCCAGATGTGCGTGTGTTTCACCTACCTGCCATTGCTGATCTGTCGAGGCGAGTGACGGAGATGGTCCGATGTTTCAGGCCTGTCAGGTGAACGTGATCGACCTCGCCCATGGGACCGATTGGAATGGTCTGATGTCAGTGAATGTATTTCTGAAATGTCTGCAAAATGCAAATTAAGTATGTATTAGCATTTCATCAATGACGTCAATCAAAATTAAAAGTAATTAAAAATATTTACACGTATAGGATATATATATATATATATATATATATATACACACACACACACACACACACACACACACACACACATATATATATATACGTGTATACATATATATATATATACTATGGCATGCCGTTCAGGAAATTAATCTTTGAATATATTGAATGAAACGTTGAATATATTGAATGAACCTTGAATATATTGAATGAATCTTGAATATATTGAATGAACTTTGAATATATGGAGTGAACCTTTGAATATATTGAATGAATCTTGAATATATTTAATGAAAGTTGACTGTCGTCAGACTTCACGGCAGTGCCTGCGGCCATCTTGTTTAGCGTGTGACAACGAGTCAGGCCGCTCGCAATCTCGTTGCGGCAATATTAAACAATGAGGACATGATAAACACACTGGCGAATGCGTGTACGGGCCAAAATCCTCCTGATACCCCTGCCCAATACCCTGCCTGTTCTTCTAAGAAGTTCGCTCCTTTTTGCAGTCCGCTGTGAGTAACGTGCCCAAAGCTGACAATGTGTCGCCGATCATCAAATACGTTCAATACTAAACTAAATATTCAGCCTGCACTGGTCTATGAATGTGGGTGATTCTTTTTGCATCTAAAAAATATATGAAGAGCTTCTCTTTCAGTTCACGAAATCCCTGTAGCCGCAGCAGCTTCTCCAGTCCAGGAGAAGAGCCGCGTCAGAGCGCAGTGCCGTTACGCACGGCCATTCACTGTGTTTTGCCTTCATTAAATCACCTGAAAACTATATCAAGCTAACCATACAGACCTACATACAGACCTCTACACACAGCAGAGTGTTCTTTTAATAGCTCTGCCACGGTTAAAAAGGAGCGAACTTCTTTGTTAGTGTGTTTATCATGTCCTCATTGTTTAATATTGCCGCAACGAGATTGCGTGCGGCCTGACTCGTTGTCACTCGGTCACTTTTTGCTGCAGCATCCACACGTTAAACAAGATGGCCGCAGGCACTGCCGTGAAGTCTGACATCAGTCAACTTTCATTCAATATATTCAAAGGTTCACTCCATATATTCAAAGTTCATTCAATATATTCAAGATCCATTCAATATATTCAAAGGTTCACTCAATATATTCAAGGTTCATTCAATATATTCAAGATTCATTCAATATATTCAAAGGTTCACTCAATATATTCAAGATTCATTCAATATATTCAAGGTTTCATTCAATATGTTCAAAGATTAATTTCCTGAATGGCATGCCATATTTTATATAGGGTAGAGTGGGGTAAGATGAGCCAGTGGGTAAGTTGACCCACCCCTTGTATCTAGGTAACTGTGCACATGTTTTGTCATGTGACCATAAATTTAGGAAGCACCCATCATTTCCATCTTGCTGTGATGCAGAGAAGCATATGGGAGAAGTGGAAAGTATTTTATTTACACAAAAACTGTTTTTTGCTTGTCAAAGTAAATTTTCTGCATATGAAGTAAAATGACTGTTATGTCAAAGCAGATTTATCCAGGGCTAAAATTATATATTATACATGTTGGTGATTTGCTAACGTATAAAATCATGTGAATCACTTCATTAAAGATTAGCCTGAATTTCTAAGCTAGCCCATTTTTTTCCAAAATGGTGGCTATGGGGTAAAGTGAGCCAAAGGCTGTGGGGTAAATTGAGCCGATGGTTCAACTTACCCCACCATAAGACACTGAAATTTAGTTAAGTCTCTGACGTATAAAATTTTATTTCAGTTGAGTATACTCAACTGGTTTGGTGTATTTGTCATATGTTAACCATTGTAGAAAAGGTATCATGCCGAGAACCTACAAGAGGGAAACAAGCTGGGGCTCAACCCCCCTCGAAGAGATGGAGAGAGCAGCCAGTGATGTCAAGAGTGGAAAGTCCATCAGATCAGTGGAAAGAGAGAGAAATATTGACAGGTCAACATTGAGGAGGTGCATGAAAAAGAGGGAGGCAAAGGAAGTAAAAACAGTAGGGTACAGTGGAACAGCAGAAGCAAAGAGTCTTCTAAGAGGAGGCGGAGAAGGAGCTAAGAGACCATATCAAGAAGTTTGCAGAGCAGTTCCATGGCCTTACTCCAAAGAAATGCTGTGAACTGGCGCTGCAATTGGCAGAAAGAAGCAATTCAGCAACTGGAAGAGAAAGGTTTAGCCGGTAGGATGTGCAAGAAATGACATGACTCAGTAGGCTGGCATAGACAATTTGATGACACTTCTGAGCATGAGAGGTCCAGGATTGAAAGAAGTGAACCAGATCTCTCAGATCTGCTGGTGGTGACTTTGTCATCGTAAAATTTGCATTTAAATGCAGGAGTCACCATTACATTGGTTTGGTTGACAGTCTTGCGGGCAATGAAGTGCCAGATTTCTCAGAAGCATCCTAGGGATCACTGACGGTAAGAAACCCACCTTTGCATTCAAGGAAAAGGATGAGGCATCTTTCCCACTGAGTGATGCGCTGAAGAAGCTCCCTCAACCTCAAAAGGCTGAAGGAACTGCAAGGAGGGGGAAGTTCATATTCCCCTGCACCCTTGACAGTTGGAATATTGAATAGTTGTTTCGATTAAATGGTTTTGAAACTAACTGGTGGTTTGTTCCCACAAGTTCAAAACTGTTAAAACTGTTTGTTAGCACTTTATGCTCAGGTTTACATTTTAAAACTCAGATGGTCAGTTTACCCACTGACTTGGTTCAACTTACCCCTAACCTGGGGCAAGTTGAGCCAGAGGAGCACTTTTTTTTGAGAAGTCATTGTTTTGGGCAGCTTTGTCAAATATGCATTCCGATCATACCATTAGATAGAAGACATCCTGAAATAAAGGTATATGTGTTCATTGTATTTCTGTGTCATTTTCCCTTGCCCCTATATATATATATATATATATATATATATACACATACACACACACACACACACACACATATATATATATATGTATACATACATACATATATATATACACATACATACATACATATACTTTTTTTTTTTTTTAATTGAGTCACAGTTTATAGCCAAGTGTTAGCTTCATCCAATAAGACCACACCACATGTCCCACCGTCTCTGTCGGAGTTATTGGCTGACGGGACGCTGTCATCAAGGTCAGGAATGTTGAGCAGTGTGGCTCTCTCATCCCTCTGCACTACCATCTTCAGCTTACCCTTTGACCTTTCAATCAGCTTCTTGGCATCTATCAGTGATAGGTTCTCTGTAACTGTGCCATTGATCTGCCAGAGGAAGAGGAGCAGGTCTGTCAGATTCACCCTCTATCTCTTTTTCATTGTGATAACAATATGCTTTTGAATACTAAGTGATCATCTCAAAGTAAAGCATTCAATCTGTATAACATAATTGGACTCACGATGCCTGTTATCACATTTAAACTAGAAAATGTCTCTACTTCTCCTCAGTTAAATTGAAACATAAATAAAAAAAATCTAAGGAATAATGGAATGGGTGGTATTCCTGAGTCTGCATACTAATGCATACAACTGTGCAAGCCCCTTCCTGCAGATCACAGATTGATTATCTTTTAAACACCCATGTCTCCAACTCCTCTCTTTTCTCTGACCTTAAGAACAACATCTCCCTCCTGAATGTTTCCATCTCTGGCAGCAAGGCTCTCTGGAGAGATGTCTTTAACAAAGATGTGGCTGGCCAGTCGCAATCCATATTCTGTTTTCAAAGGGGATAAGCATAGGAAAGTAAAATTAAGAATTTATCCACCACATTATATGTATTGGATGCCTCCACAGTATGTACAGTCAGATTCGGATGCTTGGACATAGGAGTGCCCACCTTCACTTTTGCGAGATTTTACAAGGGTGACCTTGGCAGGCCTGGGTGGAGCAGAAGAGGCTTGTGATCTATGATCAGAGCGTGGTGAGACGCTTCTCTCCCGCGAGGCACTGTGATCCCTCCTCCCACTGTTGCTACGCTCACGATCGTGACGCCTACCAGTGCCTGTACCTCCGCTCGCTCCTCCACGACCGGTGTGGGGCTCGTAACCATCCTCCTCATCACTGTCTTCTTCGTCTTGCTCTGACATTGTCTCTCTGTCTCCTGGCCGTGAAACTGGGATTTGTACTTTCCTTTTCCTACGAATAGTCTTGAAAAACAGGATGTTTTATACGTTAAATAGACATTTACTTTCCAGTCGCACATGAAAAACACTTGACACATCATTAATATTGCAAAAGATTACTGCAAAATCCCCTGAGTGTCTGTACCATAATATCATGGTTAACTCTGAAAGCATTTCACCTTAATTCAGGTTTATGAAATATAATCTGGGTTTAACTTACTATCTTTGCATTTTTGCCACTCTTGCGAAGTTGCTGAACAGCATAGGCGTGCTCTACATTGTCCATAGAGACCGCATTGACCATCACCACACGATCATTTTCTCTGAAAAAATTAAGAAAATTATGAACAATGCATAAATAACATTAAACAATCATGAGTCTACACTGCTCATAGAAATGTTTTAGATTTCATTTTTAATATAAAGCATAACATTGCTCACTATAAAATAAACAAAAGTATGATGACAATATAGTCCAAAACTCACTGTAGAAGACCCTCTGCAGGACCTCCTTTCAACACATCAGATATCACAATGGATGTCTCTCCGCTCTGGAAATGAGGGTTGTCTCGTCCACCTGAGATGGCAATGCCAAACCCAAATCCTGGGGCCTATACACAATGAAATACACACAAGACTTACTGATACAGCAGAGATGGCAGATACATTAGACGTGTATCTGCAACTGCTGTAGACAATTTGGACAAATAGCTTCTCCTCAGACTCAGTCTCTTCTTCTCAGTCTCGGTCATCAAAAATATTAATAATGTAAAGCCTTCAGTGAAGGGGGGGGGGGGGGGGGGGTTAAAAGACTGGAGAAATTACTAGGGCTAATAAATATTGCCAATTGTGATTTCGTGGCATGAAAGAAATGTGAGAAATTTTAAAGTTCCAAACTTTATTGCAGAGTCTTCAATCAGACATGCTGCATTACGTGCATGCTAAATTATTATTTATATTTGCTAATTGCATGTTTTAATTTGCAATTAATTAATGACAACAAAAGCCATGCAAGTTTGCTATTTGGCTTCCATTGAGGTTTTGAGGATTGCTGTGTTTTGCCTTTGCAATAGCTAGCACCATCATAGCATGCCACGTGATGTAAATGGCTAATCATACAACCACAACAATACAGGAGAGCTTGAAGCCTGGGAACTGCAGGTCACAGTGGGCCGCTCCTTCAGCCTCAATAAAGCTGCTTCTAATTA
The DNA here is from genome assembly GCF_963514085.1 of Chelon labrosus. NCBI lineage: Eukaryota > Metazoa > Chordata > Actinopteri > Mugiliformes > Mugilidae > Chelon > Chelon labrosus. Next base: position 26,983,586 of record NC_140339.1, on the reverse strand, counting down.
GATTACAGCAAGCAGGCCAGTCTAGACAGGTGCTCTACACAATCCCACGACACAGCAGCATCAACTACCTCAAGTTCACTCAAAGAAGTGTTTCCAGAAATCCAGCATACAATAAGACGGTGAGTAAACTCATTTATTTCAAAGGGAACAGGACTTTGAATGGTTTGATAGTAAATCAGATGATGATGATTATGGCATGGGGGTAGTCAATGACATTCACTGACTGCTATTGAAGTTAAGGGGTACAATCTTATCATTGTTACAAACAAAAATAACATGGACTATGATAACGACGTCCCTCTTTTTTTCTGGAGTTGTATTAAGAAGAAGGAGCATTTTGCCAACAGGAAGGAAGTGAAATGAAGTAGTAAGGAAGTGGATGCTGATTCCTGTCTTCCTTAGCCATGTTTCCTGCCATCTGGATTCCCTGACTATTGTTTCACTGCCACACATCCTGCTGCTACAGCTGGGCCTCTCAGCACAGAGAGAAAAGAGACATAGCTGGGCAGAAGACAGCAAGGAACAGGGAGGAAAAAAAGTGAAGAACACATAAGACATGCTACAGGATTAGGATGCAGGCAGAGGGGAAAAGACAAAGGAGAAGAAAAGGGAGGAGTGGATTAAAGAGTGAACACTCACCCTGTGAAGGGTCACCGTGTGCTGTTCCCATATGACCGTTTCCTCCATCGCTGCACTCTGCAATACAAGACATGAGAGGGAAAGGATCAGTATCCGGTATCATCTTTGCAAAGCCGTTTTGGTAGACACTGTTTAAGAGGTTTTGGGTCAACTCTATGGTCATAGTATTGGTTTGTAGTGCCTTGTTACATATACATACTAGAGATGGGCAGAATATTGTACAAGTGTTATACATGAAATATACAAAATGATCAGAGTTAACGCCTCTAAAATGTTAGGAAGAAGTGTGCATCTCAATCTGCTGTATACGAGTAAGATGGTATACTTTATTATAAAATACAGAACTACTGGATTTGAAATATATACTGTATATAAATACATATATACAACTTTAAATAACAACACCAGTCTACATACATACAGTAAGTATTTCCATAACCTGTTTTCTTTCAGTAGACGCAGTGCTTGTTTGGTTACCAGCAATGTAATCTCTCTAGCTTATTTGCATGACTAAGCCCTGGAGTACCAAAAGTCTACATGAGAAAAGATTATGAATGACAGCAGTATGAGTAAAGTGCTGGCAGAGACTAAGTGAGACCCAAAAACACTATGTGAACATTCCTATATTATTTCTGGCTGGGTTATCTGAGTAGAGCTGAAGCAACAAAAGTATTTAGCCGCTCCTGTGTCCTGCCATGCTGGATTCAAGTGATTCTAGGCAAGCATATTTGGCTGTCCCTAATTGAATTATATTCTCTTTAGGCGTGTTTCATCTTTTAGCATAGGCTCACTTTTATTCATGTGTACTGTAATAATGTTTATGAAGTTAAGCGGATACTCTTCAATTTGTTTATGAAACATTACTGTTTATTTAAACTGCCATATATACAGCTTTAAATTACAGCTTTACTCTGCTTCTCTCCAGCTGATGAAGCAACACTAGTGCCCTGTCTGTCAGCCTGCAGCGAGCGATGGTACAGCTGTCTATGGCAGAGTGCTGAGCGCAGTCCAAAGCAGAGGGGGAAGGAAAAGACATAAACAACACCACACGTGGCAGGGTGCTCATTTACTACACCTTCTATAATCAGCCTTTTAAAATAACACACCATGTCATCTGTCCACCCTGTCATCGTGATAATCCCACTGCCTCACCCCTTCATCATCACCTAATCTCCAAACCATCTCACCCATCATCTTCAACATCATCATGGTCATTAATGTCACCACCTTCCCTTATCCTAAATATACAGTTTACAGGAGGCACACTCTGCAGTGTCGCCATCCGCATGTGACCAAGAGCAACATGATTAGAGTGTCTAGCCTGCCTGGACACATACTACTGTAGGTGTGCTGAGAAAAAAACATAAAGAAGGAATTGTAACTAGCTAACAATACCATATCAGGCTTTATTTGGACTTTTCTGCATGCACAAATATTTAACTGAAACCGTGGCGTTATTATTCAACTGACTGACTGAAATAAATCAACAATGTTTTGATAACCAATTTGTAAATGTGAATATTTTATCATAGTTATGTTTTAAAGAGAATTTAAAATAAATGTAAACATATGCTGCACTTACTGCAGGTCTCCAAATCAGACTTTGCAGTCAATATTTTCCTTTCATTAATCTGCACCATATGACAACGGATCGGTTGGCCTGAACCTCTAGAATACACAGTTAACCTTTTGACCCTAATTTCCATGGCAGCTCTGTGTGGATGTTATTTATGTCCATAATTGGCGCAGAGGGCTTGAGTGCCCCCACCTCTCTATCCATCCTTCCCCTGTCCCCCCCCTCCTGTCTGCCCCTACAACTCCCACAGCACTGCCACTATTGTGTGAGGGGACCTGACCCATTTAACCACAGCTCCCCCCGACATTCCCAAACACATCCATTCCTCTAAAGTGTTTTGTGATATATTCATCCATCCGTTCATCCATTCATTCATCCAACAGTCCAAGCAGACAGAGAGGGGCTACACTATGAGAAACAACTGTGTGCTGGGGTCATGTGACCAGGCGGTCAGGCAGGCAGGCGGCCTTGTCCTTGAACTGCGGGTTGTGCTGATAGGGAGGGAGAGGGAGGAGCAGGAGGAGGGGAGCAAGGCTGTGGGCTGCATATACAACATACAGTACTAAGGGACACGACACCGTAGAGGATGACATGTGAAAGAACATGGCCGTCTCTTTCCAAGATACATGCACACGCATAAATGACAACCATGAAATTAACCCATATTCAAATCAAGCGAGCAACATTTTTAACGGATTTTACGTAAAACACATGTTGCTTCACCAAATCTCAATGCACTAAAAACTGAATCATCCTGCACATCCAATATGGACCCACAGACTGATCATAATCGTTGCTAGGGAGTGTTTATAGTGAGTGGAGAGTGTGAGCCATAAGGGTGTAGATAAGCTTGCACCAGTGAGAGGGAACAGGTCAACTACAGAAAACAGATTAATACACTTACTTCAATTTAATTCCTAATTAACTTTTGCGTGAGTACTGTTTTAGAGAAAAACTTAAATATATTGCAGGTTTGTAGCATTGCAGCTGTACCTCTACTCACACTGTAAGATTGGCCATTGACAGATAAACAACACACTGAACAGTATGTGGAGGGTATGTCACACAAGAAATGCCTCTGTAATATAAACCGATCAGCCACAACATTACAACCACTGACAGGAGAAGTAAATAACATTGACCATCTTGTGACAAAACAATGTTCTGCTGGGAAACATGTGGATCTGGCATTCATGTGGATGTTACTTAGACATGTACCACCCACCTAGACCAGACCAGACACCCCCACCACATAGCAATGACACTCCTTGATGGCAGCAGCCATCCCAACAGGATGCAGTCTCACACAGGCACGCACACACACAAAATGGTCTAGGAACAACTCAAAAAAACATGAAAAACAGCACAAAGCGTTGACCTGGCCTCCAAATTCACTAGATCCCAAACTGATCAAGTATCTGTGGGATGCACTGGAACAAGCCTGATCCACAGAGGCCCCTACCCCCAACAGTGTTTATAACAAACACAAGGGTTACAGGTATACTTAGTTAACAGCCAAGATGGTTACGGAGAGAGAACCTGTCTTTCTCTTATGCTTCTTGAAATATTTACTCTACTGGGACAGCTAGGCCTCTCAGATGAGATTATTGCAGTAATTAATCACTGCAATGTGAAGTGATGATTAACAGGCTGCCTGATTGAGTATGAGATACAGTATAAGCAGGATGGAAAACTGGGAAAGGGGCAATTAAAACCCTCTCTGTGAGAAAACTAGCACATCCATTCCAAAGAGTTATTAAGAGACATCAAAAGAATAACAAACAATTCACTGTAAACAAGTTAATTTGTTCACAAGTTCAACAGCTAATTAAGAAGTGATGTAGATGAGGGAGGCAAGTGTGGTCACATCTTGCAGAAAACAAACAGGAATTCTCTGTGTGGAAAAGCTCATTCAAGCCATAGCACAGTGTCAAAAGGTAACTTTGTAGAGGATTTTTTTTATTTTATTTTTTCTGTGTAAAAGCAGAAATCACAGAACACGTGGGGCCGTAATAAAAACCATGAGCACAAGTGTGTCTCAATAATAAAAATACTGACGGGAACAAAGAATGAGGTTTATCTCTGAAGTCACAGAGTTGTGTGAAACAATGGTCCACTTGATGTTGCACAAACTGGCGGCAGCCTAGTGTATTTATACATCCATATTAGTCAAGCTTGAGCTCTGGCCAGCAAGGCCCTGGGCTGGGAAACAAAGAGTAGCCATCGTCCGTGGGCCCCTCTCTCTCTCTCTCTCCCTCTCTCTCACTCACACACAAACACACAAACACGCAAAAGCCATGATCTAACACTACAGGGCCTCTTTGTTCTAGCAGAACAGACTTGGTTGGTCCTGCCTGGCCCACCATAACACACAGTCCAGTACAGACGATAACAGCTCACTCAGGCTCTTCAAAGGCAGAGACTAATCCAATTCTTTGGGGCATACTGATGAACTGACTGGAATGAAATGAATGAAATGGACAATAATAACCTGCTGCAGAAAGAACTGATAAATCGGGTCAGGACTTGAATGCAAGTCTTAGTCACTATAGCATGTTCAAGTTTATAGAAAATATACATCGACTGCGTACACACTGCCAACAGTTTAAGAATCTGTGGACTGTAAGCCAATCTTTTCCAATTAACATAAAAGGGAAAAGGACAAAGCAGCAGGTGACAGTGAGGTCATCTTATGAGTAATGCTATAGGCTAAGAGGAGGTTTAGTCAAAGCACAACACAGGCTCTTTATCAGTGCTTAAGCAATGAAACTGTTGTCCAGTTGTCCATTACTCACAACCTCTCCTCATCTGCCTTCCTTTCTTTTGAACCACAGGAATGCTTTATGAAGTGGGCGTATCAAATACAAAGTCCAAGATGCAGTTTTCACAGGGTGTAAATGTGAGAGAAGAAAATAAGAAAGAAAAGGTCAGGACTAACCTTTCAGCCACTGAGTGAGGACAATTAATTATTTTTTTTAAAACATCACAAGTTATTTAGAGGTACAGAGAGGTAATACTGTGCAAAAGGAGAGAAGCAGCGATTGTCTAGTAAACGACAAGTATGAGGTAAAATCCTGAAAAAGCTTTAGGTCAGTGTGCCTGCTCTTTCTGATAGCCCGAAGCAGGATGTAGGCAAGCACAGCCACAGCACCCACAGGAAAACACTCCACTTCCTGTTTGCAGGAAATCGTTTCAACGTCCAGAGAAATCCCTGCGCAAACTATTGAGAACTCCTCCAAGTACAGCTTAATCCTGTTATACCTTAGAAAACCTTAGAAAGCACCTCATCTGGTGTTGGAGGACAAGTGGTCATTGAATAAAAGAGCCGGAACTTGTAGGACTCTAAGGATATTTATCTCGTTTTATTCAAATATGTGCCAATGTCACATTGCTGATTCCTGTTGGCCCTTTCTTCTTGGCTGTTTACAAGCTGTTCAGGTGCATATATTACAAGCTACAGAAGAGAAGAGAAGAGAAGAGAAGAGAAGAGATATTAAGACTGAAAACTCCTACAGAACAACAACCATTGCTGGGGCAATTGTATCCATGGTAACCTTATCTCCCTTCTTACTAGACCCAAAGGAAAAAGTGAGAGAACAGTGCACTCAAACAACACATTATTATAATTAGACACACACATTCATTTTTGCCGGAAGGCAAACACCCAACAACAAACATGTGCAATGTGTAAGCCACTAACATAAGTTTTACATTCAAACATATTCTTTCAGATCATTCTGTGCAAATTATGATGAGTACATTTATTAACAAACCCCTACAAATTCAGCAGCAGCCGTTTTTGGTACACCTAGTTACTGTGATGGGAGCAGAGAGGGCTGAAAACATGTGCACACACGGGTGTTGAGATGAGGCCAAGTAGCCAATAGGCAGATGATGATGATGATGCTGCAGAGCCTCAGTCAGCAATGATGTACTGTTGTGCTGACGTGCTCAAATATGTTTGAGTTAATTAGTTTCAAATAGCAACTCTACTCTGTCACACAGCTCCATGAAAAAACGTTCCACCAGGACTGTCCTCAACACGACAACCGAGATCCACACTTACACGTGCGAGCATGCACAGAAGCATACACACACACACCTCTGCATGAAAATTATCTGACAGAGTCACTGCTAGAATAGTGAGGGTAGGAATAAAATACAAAACCTATAATCCGGGCTTTTGGATTAAAACGTTAATCTGAGCCATGCTTCCCTCTGAAGTCTACGGCTGCTGTCTCATGAAATCAGACCAAGTGAAATGGATAGAAGGGTGGATGGATGAGAGATGGATGCAGAACTGAAAAACTCTGTCAGCAAGCATGGTTTTTGCAGTATAGTGTAGGGCCTGTACAGTATATGGTACATCCATAAATATGTATCCAACTTATTATCTATTTTAACAGAATAAACATCCAGATAGCTGTCTCAATCAGAAACATCCTGTTAAACTCAAGAGGCATCAATAAAGCTGACTGTAAGATGTTATGAGGGAAAATCATTCCAGTTCACCTACTGAAACCTTCCTCAAAATAATTGTTTACCTAAATTAATCACACTCAAACAGTCAGAGTAGCATACGGTTAGCTGTTTTGATTTCAATACACTATATACCCATTAACAGCTGATATTCTAGTCTGGATTGAAGAAATCATAAGTGAATAAAGTGACAGTTTCATCAGAGTCTCTGAGTCAGGTGCTGGCTCTGAATATTTTCACTGACCGCAGTGCAGCTCTGCAGAGCTGATGTGCAGCGAGCTGTTCACTGCTATCCACTGACCCAGACACATAGCTAGGCTAGGCTAACATCTCATGTGTAGCTTGTCCAGCAGCAAAGTCATCCCAGCTCAACCACACTAATTGTTCTCTGCCTCGAGAGACAGGAAGTGTTGAGGTCACAGAGGAGAATAGTAACTTCTGGTGGGGTTCAGACTTTGTTTTACCACACTCCTTCTTGTTGGTTTATTTCAAGCTTTGTGTTTCTCACAAACTGCAAAGTTTAAAAGAGCGTGCTACACAGCAGGTCTCACTTTTGGGATCTGAGGCACCCCGCTCTCAAGAATGAGATGTTTTTTTAGAGGCTCGATGACGTTTTGCTAAAAAGAGCATTTTTTCCCCCCTTTGTGTATGGGAGATAAAAAGCCTATGGCCGGAACTTATACCAGCTTAGATTCAGTCCATCTTCCTGTTACCAGTCATTTGAAACTGTAACTGTCTTCCTTTTTCCAAGAAAAATTTAATTTGAGGAGTTTGTTTACGAGAAAATCTTATCGGAAATATATCCGATATCAAGTATTATCAGAGGTTCTTGTCTCATCTAACTTATTTATGTGTATTTGCACATGTGGGCCGATATGAAATAGTTCATATGAGGAGGGAGAACTGAATGTTGTCAGGATACGCGGATGATGAAGTTTTGTTTATAACTGTTGTTTCTAGCGGAGTGTATTAAGAGAAACACATACGCCCACTACAACTGTGGTTTACTTTTGTGGAAACAAATCGTAAGCCAAGGCACTGAGGATGATAACGAGATCCAGCACTGGAACTGGAGTCCGCCAATCACTCCACACACAAGTATCAGTACTCCTGCCCTTCCCCTCCCTTCCCACACACATAAATACACTCTGAAGGAATGTGCAGATAAGGACACAAGGCCCGCCTCTCTCACTCAGCTTGTTTCTCATTCCAAACGGTTTCCCTCACTTTTCTTCACCTCAGGCTTCTGCCACAACCTCTCTCTCAGTTTTAGGTTGTTTCCTTTCTTCTTTCTAACTGCCACTGAGCACAGAATGAAGCAGGGCCCAGACCAACAAAGATGAATATAATATTATAATATAATGTGACAAGTGCTGCTGCAATTTAATACCAGAAAACCAAAACAGCAGCATCAGTGACTGCAGAGAAAAAAAAGGTGACGGGGGAAGGCAGTGACAACAATTAGTGTTAAGAGTTTAGCTTTCTACAATGTGAAGTACTTCAGATGCACGATAGGACTGGGCATGAATATTCAACTACTAAGACAGTTGTTTGTTTAGTAGATATTTCAATTTTACATTAAGAAATTGTATTTAGGACATAACTACTGCACAAATACTACACTACTAATCTCTTTGTGGCCTAAAGTGCCAGCTCCAAATCCTTGATATGTGTATGTGTTCCTGGCATCCAAACGTTTCATTGCAACATAACAGATTGCTAAAGAACTAAAGCCAAGCAGCAAAGAGTTCAAAATGTGACCATATTGTACTTCCAATATGGAAACACAATCCCAAAAAATTGTGTTCTTGGTTTTTATAAATTATGGTTTCTACTTCACCATGTGGCTGGATTTGACAGTGGTGAAATAAACTGTACCACATGAGCAAGCAGGGATACACACACACACAAACACGCACACTGACACACATCCACAGAGTAAACAAAGCAGTGATACAGCACGGGTCTTTCAGTCTGCTCACGTTTGCCTGCCTCCAGACAGAGAACCAAAATTAGCTACTACCAGCAAGGAGCAACGTAGAGACTCTCGTCTGGCACAGTGCAACCACAAAGACGATACATGACTACGCTAGTAAGAGCATCATTTCAATATTCAAACATAAACTTGGAGCAGACCGTTGGAATATTTGACACAGAAATAAAAACATTATAGGTTTCAAATTTCACATTGCACAATATTTTTCACACTACGCAACTCTCAACCACAACTCATAGCCAGCAGAGTTGCATGGTGCCATAAAACAAGAGGCCAAGCCCACTCAATGACATTCCCAAGCTTTCTGAGGACTTTGCTACAATAGGCATGTTGTGGGGCAGAATCTATAGTGAATTAATGAGTTACTGTTGTAGCGGCCATTTTCCCAGCACTTAACTGGCAACATAATTACCATTCCACCAAGAGATGAGAGAGGCGGTGCATGCATTCTTTAACAAGATGCACAAGGACAGAAAGATAATACACATAAAAAAGAAGTTCTTACAAAGGAATCTTACAGCCCTCAATGTAACTCATGAACTAATTACTATTTGCAAAGGACAACCGGTTCAAATGTTTAATGAAGCCTCATCTCGTTATTCAGTAGTGTACATACAGTAACCGAACATCATTAAGGTGTTTCAGCTTTGTGAATGCGTGAAACTCGTCCAAAATGTCCTGATCACATTCTTTGCTCCCAATCCAAATATTTCACACTTCAGTATATGCTGAAACCAAGTCAGGGTTTTGTTTATACAGCTGCGCATTGCAAAGTTATCATCAGGTGACATGCTACAGTCTCTCTCTCTTCTCTTTATAATGTAACAAATAAAGCCACTTAAAAGCTAGTACACAGCAAATAAGATACAAAAGTGGGTTACTCTCCATTGTAAGGTTGCCAAGTATAAAATGAAAAGCTTTAAAAAAAAACAGACCATGGAACATATTCATAATTAAGTATAACAGTATAATATAAAATAACTCGGAGTGATTATTTTGAGAGGAGAAGTTGTATGTGTCGGTGGTGCAGGAAGGCTGATTAAAATGTGAAGTGGGAGCTAACACATCACAAAAAATCACAGTGCCTGTACGGATTTAAAGGCTAACCAAAGTAGTATGCTACAGCTAATAGGCCCGGCCCACATCTCAGGCCATTTTAGAGCCCCCCTACCACCATATCTACTACGCATGTGACTTTTTCATCAGGGATCTTTATTAACATACAAATATGATCAAATCACTGCGCGTATCTCTTCTGCAGTGTGGTCTGACTCGTGATGGCTGTTCATGATAAAGAGAATTGAGTGTATATCCATTCGTATCCAGTCTGCAACATTTCAAATCTACTGGCAGGTGTAACAGTCATTAAGATGATGATAGTTCTCAGAGGAATGTAAACAGCACTGATCCTGTCCTGCTGAAGCTACTTTTCCTTTAGAGGAAAGGCGTATGCAAATTAACAGTGATGAAGTAGATAAGGATAGGATAGATTTGTTGTTATAAAAAGCTATAAAATAGTGATTGATTATTTGAGAGTCAGATCACATCGCACCTATCAAATGTATGCACACACAAACAACACAAGCGGAGACAGAATGGTTGTTGTGAGTTTAAGAAACAGCAGCAGCTAAGGGTGATCTGGTGAATATGTACCACAGATTTCTATGCGCGCATATGGATACACTGCATATTTGTTAGCAGGTGAAATATTTGTAGATATCAGTCTAGTGTATGAGTAAGGCCCTCTTGAGTCAGAGCAGTTTGCTAAAAGAGTTAAATTCCTTCATCAGGAGGGAATTCTGACATCTGGGAAATTTACACGCCGATTTACTGGCAGTGATGATTACTCCTTATTTCAGCTGCAGACAATGTCTACCACAGGATGATGACTGCAAGAGACAGAACAGACACTGTTTTACTCCTGACAGTATGGAGTATAAGCAAATGAACACACAACACATAGAGTGCGTGTGCGCAAAGGGATGTAGGGCAACAAGCCTTAGGATGAATCTGTTCCAGTCTCTTTCTCTCTTCCCTAACCAGCTGAGCCATGGCTGCACTCTCTCTCGTACCTCCCCACTTCTTCTCTTACACCGTCTCTCTCTCACACACACAAAACAGCCTGTGTCAAATCCCCTATGCCTGTAGTGGGAATGATAAATCCCTGCAGGGACCTGCCCTGCACTGTCCTACCACAGTACAGGGTTGGTTTGGAGTATCCTAGCGCTGCTAGACTTGCTGTAAGAAAAGGTACTAAGCAAGATTCAAAGTTGTATCATACTTTCATCCATCTCAATCAAGAGCACCAGCAGGTGAGTGAAAGGTGGTGAATCACTTTATTCAGGACAAATCACAGTCTGGTCTTCCAAAGAAAGCTCCATTATATAATATTTAGACTGATCACTGCTAAGATTATTCTGCCTGTAACAACCTGCTTGTATAGCTATAACACAGCCTCAGTACAACTGCAGAGTTCAGTTTTTACTCTACAGTTTTCAGCCCAGTCAGATTGAAATGTGACCGACCAACAAACATTTGAAATGAAATGAAAACAAGTATCTCTGCCTCACTGAACCTCAAAACCTTGCTGACAGCCATCGAGATTAAGCAATTAAGATCTAATCCAAAGTACGATTTATCATGATTATTAGACAAAATGGCCCACGTCCTGCGTCATTTGGGTGAAAAGAGAAATTAAGATATTTAACAGCAATTCAGAACCACACCCAATGACAGCCAAGTAAGTGGTGTGTTCATCCAGTAATGTATAAGAAGAATTCATGATGATATCTTGATGGCGCAGATTTGTGTCAAAGATATACTATTCTTGGAATAACATCCGTCACAAGATAATTAACACACAATGCTGCCAGACCACACTGAGCAATATAAAAAGTGTGCTCTGTTTTCAAGGCTACTGCTACTCTTGTCCACAAATGCCTTCAACGAACACTGGGCAAAAACAATTAAGTATTTTACTGTTATATTTGAATTCATTTTAAATTAAATTAATGTGAGCTACAATACAAGAGCTTTAATGCTATGATTATAGGAGAGAAGCAGCCTTTTTAAGATCAGCCATGTGACTCAGATTATAGCCGGTGTGTCTCTCTCTCCCCCACTACTTCCTTTCTCCATTTCACCCTCCTCCCTCAGAAGGCATTTTCTGTTTTCTTTCTTTTTCTCTCTCTCTGGTATCCACCTGGCTTCTGCTGTGTGAATGTGCCCTGGATTTCCCTCCAGAGATGAAAGGATAAATAGGTCAGATATCCTTGATAACTGCCACACGCTCAAGTACCCTGGCATTGAAACAACACAAACAGCTGTTTGTACCAACATTATGACAGGCAGTAACAAGAAGCTCTCTTCATCACAGCTGTCCGACTCTCTTACAGCATAATTTCTCCAGTTAAGCTTACTCTGCGAGTTAAAAGTCTCTCATTTTCGATGGACCTGTGCCTACACATTTATTCCAGGCAAAATAAATTATGTGAACACATATTCAGATAGGTCACAGGCACGGACAAACCAGCCAAAAAAATCTGAAGGCCAGCTGAGCCAACATGCCCCCGGCTGCTGTCTTCAATATGGGCAACTGACATCCCTCTCTTGTTGTACAAAGACAGCTTACACCTGCTCTTCTTAGGGACTGTGAGGACTTTGAATCAAGGGCCTATAATCAAAGACTTGTTTCTTAGTGTGAGCAGGAGTAAGTGAGTGAGTCTGTGCATCAGACTGTTGCCGTCCTCGGTGGATCTCAACACATCGTTACTACTTACTTACTCAGCAAAAAGTCCAACATTCATGAGCTCACAGACTGCATGCACAGACAGATATGTGTAAACACATCTGCACGTATAAACCCAAACTTCTACAGGTGCTTTAAATGTATTTTTTGAAAGGGTGTCCTTGTTCACACTGATGCACTGAAGCTGAGTGGGGATATAATTGATTACATTGGATAAAGATTGGATAAATAATTTATACACTTAAGACTAAACTCCTTGCCAAAGACATGCAGACGTTGGATGTTCCCTACTATGTTAATCACTCGCCAAATCAACCCTAATTCTCAGAAAAGGACAGGGAGCTTAGGACACAGAACAAAAACACCATCAAGACTATTTTTCTCTATCTAGCACATGCTTTTCTAATTGCATTTCCCTCCTTCAGTGATGTAAATGGAGATGTGTAATCATCAAAGCAAAATAGAGGCTGTTCTTGGCCCGCTGTGCAACTCTAATTAATACAGCCTCCTCCATCCAGGCGCATTTTCCACTTATTTCAGCTTGTCTTCTCAAAATACACTAGTCTGAAGACTGGAGGGATTGCTGTTACTCTAAATTAAATTTCTTTTTGTGTGTGTTACATTCTTGAAACTATGCAGAAATGACTGAAGGCCAAACAAAGAATGAGGCCAGCATTTGCCATAGTGAAGGATAGTCTCAAGGATGTAAAAAGCAATCAGACTGTGGTGAATCTTAAAGTACATTAGACAGAAAAGCCATACAATGAGTCAAACACTTATTATTCTGTAGTGTGGGAGATCCACAAGCTTTCTGACGTCAAAACAAAGAGACAGCAGTGTTTGTATTTGGACTATTAACCCAAGTTTTGGCTAATTGTTGGTTGTGTTCAGTGTCTGGGAGCTGCCTCAGTGAAGACTCTCCAGAGCAGATGCTAACGGCTAGCGTGACAGCGCTGCTTTCCAGTACATATACAACTTGTAAACAGTTTGCATCTGCACTTCTTAACTAAACTACATAGATTTCTGGTAATGTTTTGCTCTAAGTGGGAACTTCGAACTATCCTCTCCTCGCAACATTGGCTTTGACAGCGCCAATTTATTGGACTTAACCCGGTCATACTGTACAAATGTGACTTTGGAGAATACAAGTAAGATTTAAAAAAAAGCGTTTATGAATCTCTCAACTCGGATTGGCCGAGTGATTGGGATATAATAAACTAAACGTTTTTAGTCACGCTCAATAAATCTGAGCAGATTCATTAGGTGAAAGCTACATTTTGAAATGCGTTCTTCATTCATACACATTATGTTAAAAATATTTTATAATGATTGTGTTTGCATAAAAGTTTAAATGTTTAATAGGAGAAGTTCATTTTATCTTGTAGTGGCTGACTACAGGATTATTTGACTACTCAAATAATCAATAGGATAAATTAAAGGATTATTTTATCTTAATGAAACACATATAATTAGTTGCAGCCTTAACTTGGGGAACTAGAAAGTCTCTCCTCTTCTCTAGAAATACATGACAGTCAGATGTTTCCCCTTCCATTTCTCGGAAAAAAAACCTACTCTAAACAACATATGTAGTGTAGATCACCCACCTATTAGGTAAGACAGAGTACTTTCCTCTCAAGTTGTCACAGCTAAGTGGATAGTAAGAACGTATAAAACATAATACTAACCTAGTGACACACTATGAGTATACAGGACTGTGGAATAATAACATTGCTGACCCCTGAGACATGAGGCCAACACACCCACAGATTTAACTCTTTTCCCGAAAAACCACACTGCAAATTTTATCAGTTACTCATCAACTGCAGATCCATGTGGTTTGTGACCAATACCAAAATCATGACAGTTTATCACTAATCATCAGGTGGGAGTAAAAATGTGAAAATTGCGCAATTAACTGACAAGAAAGCTGACCCACAGTGGGAGTCATACATCTTACATTAGTTCTGACAATCAAACAAAAAATATAATATTCACTGATATATCTTGTTAAAATACTTTAACTGCATCCATTTCTGGTTTTGTTTTAATATCCATTTCCTGGATTCATTAACTACAACAGCTTGTAAAATGTTTAGTTTAGATTAAATTCCAATTACACCGGCAGAAGATAAATGATTGCACTTTTTTACTGCCCGGCCAAAACTTAAAATATGAATATGAATCATTGAGTCATTCATATATATGAATGGAGAGAGAAAGACAGCGAGAGAGAGAGAGAGAGAGAGAGAGAGAGAGAGAGAGAGAGAGAGAGAGAGAATTATAGTATCCCTTGTCATGCAAAGAAGTAAGCTAGCTCTCCACTGGTCTCAAGACACTGCTGCCCATCAACAATGAGTCATTAAGTTCCTGCTTTCATCCACCTGACAGAAGCCTGCTTTTTTGTGTGTTAGTGTATTAGAACCCTTTTAATCTACTACTAACACGCCACCAAAGTTTTTTACTAACATCGTACAGGAAAACCTTCATTCAGAAGCAGCTAGAGAAATCATGCTAAATTACTGAGAAACAAAAAAGACATATCCTGAACTTCTGCTCATTATCCAGCCGAGCACGTCTTGTAAATTACTAGAAACTGCTGCCTCAAGGAAACACAGTCAGAACTGTCATCCTGGTCCTATAGTTTCACTTTAAACAGAAAGAAAACAAGTGTTTGAAAGTCCTACCTGCTGAAACCAATCACACGCAGTTCAGGACGAATTTCCAAGACAAAAATAAACTGAAGAGCATATTGATACAAATCGCATACTAATCAGCAAATGAAGCGCTGTTGGCTCATGACACACTTCAAGTAAACTACAGCACTACGTTTTCTGTCAGGGTGTTGCCACAGCACTCAGGTACGGTACAGTATGACGCCACCAGATGATATGATGAAACTGGTTTCGTCTAACTAGAAAAACCGCCCTGACCTGAATATTGCTACCTCTGTTAGACAAATACAGCACATTCCTCGTCAACATTCATAGTAAAAAGAATATATGGAGAACACTATGAAGAATTTTAGGTCTGGTATGAGGACTGATTATCTTTTTTTAATTATTAAATTCAAATATATATATATATATATATATATATATATATATATATATATATATATATATATAAGGCAATAGAATCACATGGTGCATGTCTCAAAATGTGGCATACAGTTGATTGCCCTGACCCTGTTACCAATTTATGCAGGGATGCTTTATTAATGTCTTTCAATGTATAATATATGATATAAAGCTACAAAATCTGCAAGGCTTGATATATATAAAACCAGGTGCTTTGAACTGATGACACACAAAAAAATATTCTTGATCAAAATAGTCTGAGGTCTGTGAAAAGTAAAAGAAAGGGAGTTTCTCTCACATAGGCTTAAATGAAGACATGGGGATTTCCTGCCAGTGTATTCAAAAAACTGGGAGTATCAACAGGTAGCTGAACTGGGACCTGCCATGAACACAACTGGGTGACTCATAATGACAGCTTATCAACTGTAAAAGACAGAAGAGTTGACTTTAATACACTGCAAACGCTATAGCTGGATGTAAGCTATGTTACGTTAGGTGTATATTTCAAAATAAACCCTAAAACACCACCACCATTAGGCATACTCCATTACTACTACCACCATTATAGTACACAGTAAGATTAACCCCTGCTCCTATTTTAGCTAATGTTAACCTTTCAGTACACACATTACATAAGCTAGCATCGCGACGTTAACACATGGATTTTATCGGGCCAGGTTACCCACCTTATTGGAAGCTTTGGAGGACATTTTACTCTATCCCGCTTCAAAAAAAAGTAGCAGGTTTTCAAAGTTGTTCCTGTCTCTGTTATGATAATCACTTGGGTCGAATGCGCTATGTTCCTTGCAGTTGAATTTTCGCCCAGCTGCCGCCACGCCGGGCTACGTTGTTATTTTATTTTATCCAGGACGACGAGAAACATGTCACGAAAAGCCGTGCGGGAAGTCCAAAGTTCATTATCTTATCTTCGCCGTCCCGAACGCTAGCGTTAGTGCGGCCAGGTGTCGAGGCATGGAAGGAACTCGGGTCAGGGGGTGGGGGACAACGCGCACAAATACGAGCTCCTTGCTTTTAGCGTCCCGTCGCTAACCTCTGGATGAAAAGTTGGGAAGACTAGGCATCACTAGGACGTTTTGCAGCAATGGCAGGCTCGGTAAACCTCTCCCTGCTCTCGGCTCTGTGAGCAACGGCCGTGTCGTGTCTGTGCGGAGCGAACCATTGGACGCGTGTAGGGGTGCTACATCACAGAAAAAACGGGGGCATCGTTCATTTACAATGCCATTTTACATTTCAACATTTACTTTCCTTTCTGACCTTTTCAACAACATATTATTACACCACGGCATTGTTTATTTTTTTTTGTTTTGTGTCTTCCTTTATGGCCGCTACTTAAGTGGTCACCCCTGTTTTCCCTTGGAGTAAAAAGTCCGGGATACAATAAGGAGAAGGGACGCCGCTGTCCCTGCTGATGCTGAATGCTCACTTTCGCTCTGTGGTGATGGTGCATGGTATGTGACACAAGGTCTGCAGTAGCACGTAAAACCTCAGATTTGGTGTAAAAAAAAATCTTAGCATGTATTCTGTTTAAAATAGTACTCAAAATCGGCGCATATCTGCGTGAAATGGGCCACAGGAAGCGTGCCCTCTGGACAAAACAACGTGAGCAGAATATTTAAAAAGTTAGTTGCGTAAGAAATCATCGCGACTGTTTTCCCCGTGTTTGTCGTTTTTGGTCGATTACAAAATGAGCCAATAAGTAAATCAGAGTGCTCTCATTTATAAACATTTCTCAGCTCTCAGAAATTGGCAGTGTTTGTGGTTGACAAGTCACCTCACAGGAAACCACAGAAGCCATTCAGTTAAGTTCCTAAACCAGACCCCACCCACAGGATGCAACAACCTCAGCTTGTATTGTTCCACAGTTAACTTCTGTTTCCAGGAAAAACAATGTAGCCTATGCAATATTAAAGTAGGCCACAAGAGAAACACAAAATGATGAAGCAGTAAATTTTTTTTTCCTCTATTCGTACATGTAATTGAGAGCATATGGACCCAGAGACACACCCTATCTTTTCCAAACAAACTGAAAAATCACACTCCCCCATCTAGCTCCTCTAATGATTACTTCCTCTGTGTCTTTCTTCCTCAACTGTGGAGGAGGGCTTGGCGACAGTGTAGGTGGTCTAAGGAGTTAATTCCCACCAGACGTAATCCTACGAGGCTAAAATACCGCCAGCCAGGAGTGGCAGACATATCTTGGGGATTGCAAGCGAAGGATGACCTCCAGAAAGGCGAGGTCACACCAAGATGAGGATCAAGACATACGAGCAACTCCAAAACCGGCAGTCGTACTTCAGCAGGGAATCCCCACAACCTCTTCCAAAACAGACACTGAATACAAACACATAACATGCTCAAAAATAATAATACATACTAGTATAGATGCAAGTCGCTCACTCCTTCTGAAGCTCCTCAAACGCCTGTCAGGATCAATCAGTGCAGACAGCAAGATGTTTAACATGATCACTCGGGATAGTCAATCTTAAACTAGAAAATATTGCTAATCACCTTTAAAAATTACAATAAAGAGCGGTCTTTTCTTTGCTGCTTGCGTCTCACTCTCATCCACACCTGTGATGATACATCAGATGTTCTTAGAGTGGATCAAGACATCAGTGACACTCCAGTGTGATCAAAGCTATCTTTGTCCTCTCTGCTTACATCCCTGCTCCCATCTCTCTCTCTCTTTTTCTCTCCCCCCCTCACTCTCACACAAACATACAAACACAAGCACTGAGACGCAGCTCTTCCGGACAACAGGCAGCTTCAAAGCTCAGGTGCGCTCATGGAAGAGCAGGCACATGGAAAACAAAGGCGAACGCGCAGGCCCACGTTTGGCTGGAGCACATCACAAGGTTCACTCAACCCAGCTTCTCCTGCAGCCAAAAGGCTAATGTAGAGTGAAACAGCATAATGTGCACACCTTAAAATTACAAAGCTGACTGCTGATGCACACGGAGGCAACCAAACACACACGACTGCATGATGACGCATACAGCGATGATGGATGTGAACCAGTTGCTTTGCACCGGTGAAAGTTCCTAAGCAGATGTGGTTTCCGTGTTTTCATCTGCGCCAAGTTAGGTGTCTGTGAGAGACTGTGTGATCCCTCATACGTCCTGTTGACTCACGGCTGCCCTGCAGATCCAGCAGAAGCTCTTTGTTTCTTCATGCTAATAAAAACCTTATGGGGGCACAAGACCTACTGAATTTCTCAGTTCATGTCCCATTATTGTTGCCCACATAAGCAACACCTACAACTCCTACAAAACCTACCATGTAAACAGTAATTACGAGTTGTGGATCAATACACATTTGGTGCATTTGTGAATCTTTGCAACAGCAAATCACTACCCCGACAACACTTTTAACAAAGATCAACTGAATGCTTCTTCTGGCCTTTTCAGTTGTTACTACACATTCCCAGATAAATATCTCAAGTATACCCCCCCCCCCATTTAACTTTGAGGAACTTTCTATCACTTTCACTTACAGAGTACTAATCAGCTCAGCGAAGGCCACAAAAGGAAAGGTGGTGGTGTAAATCTTTAATGACCTGTATAACAAATGTCACATCTCTGCTTAGGGGGCCAACTGTTTGTGGCCAGATTAGTATCATATGACAGGATTAGCGGGCATCTCACAAATGCACCCCAGACCTCCTGGGTCAATGCTGTTTCACCTTTTGTGGCGATTTAAACACTGAACACTTATCTCAGGAATTCAAGAAACATGGATTTTACACGTGAGAAGTAATTGAAGTGAATGTGCTAATGAATAGCAAATAAAAACAGCACAGAAGAGATATTTCATTATATAAGAAAAATCTGCTGTTTCATAATAAGAAGGCTTGTCAGAGGGTGCAAACGTGACCAACCTGGGGTGTAGTGTACACACAAAAACCGAAACAATAACCCAGGTCTCCATCCTCTGTGAGAGTCCCTAAACCGGATCTTCCACATAAAACTGTCATCTGTTTCCAGTCATGCAGCCTGTCTCTTCCATATTCAGTCACTGTGCATGTGATTCATCAATCACACCCTCTCGCACCCTGAGTAGGCACACTCCAACATTTGCAGGCAGCTTTGTCCAGGTGAGGTAAATCAAGAACTGCATGGTTAACGTGTTGATGGAAGAAAATGCTTTGAGCTAAATTTACAAGCAGTTGATAATGTCAGTTTTGTTCTTTTGAAATGCATTCACGGCAGAAGTAAAGTAAGAGAGTGGGAGAATAGCCTGAAGTGCTGTTATTTTGAGTGACACTTCCACTTAGTTCTCGTGATGAGGAAGAAAGCTTTTGGAGTTCTAAATTTACCACGGTGGGTCAGTCGCTGATAGTAGAGGACCAGGCTACTTTTAATCTTCTGAAGACATTTACTCCAAGAGGCAGCCTGTGATCAACCAACCAAAAAATCTCATGTTTTCTTCTTTCTCTGCCTCTTTCTCGCAGTTTTTCTTCTCAGCAGACAGACAAGGGTTTATACCAGAGAGCAAACTATGCAGTAAACCTGGTTGAAGTGCACTCAATATGCTCTATGAACCTGGTGAAAAACTAGCCATTACCTCATGCTTTCCATCCTGGTGACAACCGCACCGTTTGCTGCAGAATGAGACTGTAAATTAAGAATATGTCAAATCCCAAGGTACAATCCACAATACACTCAGCTCAGCGCCGTGTGTGTGCATGTGCGTGTGTGGGGTTTGCCAGTAAATACCTCATGAGCAACAATGCAACCTTTTCCTTTCATTGTTGCAGCAGCATACGCCGCAAATGCAACTTCAAACTGCATTTTGTTACGACCAAGATACATTTAATACAGCAAGTCCTCCAAATCATGAGAAAAAGAACAGACTGTTCTCAAAAGTTTCAAATCACAGTCTATGCAAAATCATGTTACTGTCTGTCATAATGGTCCACCTTGAAAAACTGATAATTAAAACCTGCAACCTTGCAAAAACTACAACAACAAAAAAAAGTATTACAGAATATGTCAAATCCCAATCCCAAATGTGGACATTCAGTTATGAGGACAAGAAGAAAAAATATTTTTGTTGCAGAAATGTGTTAAATAACTTGCACTTACATGTGATTTTTATCATCCACCTCCACAGAGGAGCACTAAGGGACAGATGGGTGCATGAAAATATTCTTACTGACATGCTACAGGAGTTTCATGCTTGCTGCAAATGTAAGTGATTCAGTATTGTGGGACAATAGTACCCCGTGTGCTGGTTCAGAAGATGATTTTACAGTTTGTTGCTGTTTTATATAATTACATGAACCATGCTTTTAAATTACATAAACTCAAGCTGTTAATAAAGCAAAAAAATGTAAAACTCACACAAACCAAGAGTGGAAGAAAGCCAAGTGGGATGCACATATTATTAAAGTCTTGTTTTATACACACTTGGGGTAATGTGCTTAGAAAAGGAGAATGAAAATGAACTACTGCATGCTCTAAAACCACAGGAACTGAATTTTATCTCGGGGAAATTAGAAAGAAAAACCCTCTGGACAAACAGGCTGATAGAGTCCGCAGTATGCTTGTTGGAGTTAAGTTGTGCTCCCAGTTAGAGATTGAATGGGTCGCAATATTTCTGTTCACTTTGCTTCAACAGTTCACATCGTGAGGTAATACTTCATTTTTTAGATTAACAGATCAACAAGCAGGCCAACCAGTGCCCTTCCAGAAGGTGCTTATCATATGTATGCAGCTGAAGATACACTGCAAGGAGTTAATGCAACGCATCACGCATAAAATCCGACACCGGCATCAGAAACACATTATTATTCTCATATTAGCCAGGTTCACAGAAACAGAGAGCAATTTTACTGAACTGTTGCTACATGTTACCACAGACAGAATAAGAGGATGTAATAAAAGCAGCTATTAACCCGTCTGGTAGCAGTTACAGTAAATGCTCACCCAAGGCTATAATAACAGTGCAGAGTAATAATCTATACTGTTCAAGTTCACCAGAGTTTATCTCCTAAATTACCATCAATCAAAACCACATTCTGTGATCCGAGGTTGTGAATGAAAAGACTGAAAAACACTGCAGTCAGACATTATGAGAAGAAGGTAAAGTTTTTCATTGTTTAGGCTTGATTCCAGCACCCTGGATATGAAACAGAACAATGACTGCAGCATTAAAGCTCTGACTCTGTCTTGAGGGTGGTTGTGGCCACATCACACGGACAGGAGGAATTCAAGCCCCTTTGCTGCTCAGTCCAAGTCCAACAATTTTAAGGGAGCAAAGCTAGACAACAAAACAGCATATTTAATAGTTGTACAGCATTTGTAATCAATTACAATTGCTGATTTCCAATACAATGTGCTGAATAAAGCTAAATCTATCAAAAACTGTTCATTTCATCTGTAATTTTAACAGCAATGTACATTAAAGAGTTGAGATATACTAGGGAAGACATTAAAAAGCCAAGTATGTATGTGCAAGAGCCAATGTGTCTGTGTCTGGACACACATATGTGAATGGCTAAGAATGGTGTAAATCTGCAGCTTAATAAACGGGCAGTAACAAACACTGCAAAGCTCTCCAACTTAAACTGAGAGACAGAATTATGCCTTGGTAAGTTCAACAGCTGCAGCTCAAGTTACTGTGTTGACAGCAGGCAGCAGGCGCTTAAACGCCATTTGACACATGCTGTAAGTGGCATGTAATTGATTTTCAAGGAAGAGTAAAGATATACAAGTCCATTACAGGAAGCAACTGCAGATCTGAGGTGCTTTGGAAACAACTTGTCAGAAGATTTATTTTGCCACTGTCCAACAGCACAGTTACACATTTCAACCTGAAACTTAACACTGTTGCCTAGGCCATGCCAATTCTATGGCAATTTGATTATCCTTCTTCATTTTCAGATTTGCTTTAAGAAGTTGACCAACCAAAGAATATTAAGGAAATAGAAGGATCAAATTTAAATCTTGTTCCTTGTAACGTAACACTAAGCTTGTGGTTGTGGTTAAGGTTGTGGTCAGAAGTGTCTTTTTTGCAACTGTATCCGCAGCCTACAGTGATATCGTTGTGTACGCACATACCCTGTAAACTTCTACCACCACAGCGAGGTGAGACGTTAAACCACAGGAGGTCAGCAGGAACAAGCTATTTAAAGTGTGAAGGATTTAGGGCGTCCTATTAGCAGAAATGAAAAGTTGTTATTAGCTTAGAAAGAAGGGGTATTCAGTTGGCTGCAATATGCAACCTCACCACTAGATGCCACTAAGTCATACACACCAGTCCTTTAACTTGCAGCTGGCAAACAACTTTATTTACATTTTTGGAAGAGTTTGAATGACACTCTATTTTAAAACAGACATCTTAAATTACTTTACATTTCTCTGTTATATTAAATGGAGTAGTATAACGTGCACATATTGTGTGTATATTTTTAACATAACTTCTAAAAAGAACTCAGTGAGACCAATGTCGGTGTCTGTGGTTGTGTATGAAAGTGTGCTGGAGTTTCCTAAATGGGTGTTTTTACTTACTTACACTTACGCAGGTACCAGCAATAAAACCTACTGGGAATGGATCAACACACGATGTGTTATTCATTCTAACTGTTGTGTGTTGTCGTTTTATGAGGTGACCAAAAGAAATCCTGTCCAGCTACTCCATAAGAGTAATACCACTGTTTCCATTGTAAATAGGGCAACGACAGTCACTCTGTTCTCCGCTCTGCCTGCATGGTTTAGTAGTAATATCTGTACAACTTCACTTCATGACATTTATGAAAAATCTGGTTTGACTGTATGTGAATGCTTCTTAGTTTTCCAGTTAATATTGAATTTGTGAGTGATTATGTACACGTTGGCCCTGGACCTCTGAAACATCCATTCAAGATATTTAGCTAATAAATACTTAACCTTCTCTAGTAATGGTATGAACTGTCCCCATTATAAAGCCACAGTATCAAAACTGGAACAAAACAGTTTGAGTGCAGTTTGTTCTGATTTCAGTCACTTGCAATCAGAAGAACAGACACATAGTTGTCATAGCAGAAACAGCAGTCATGTTTCATAGAGTGATAAATGCTTCTGTCTGAGATAAATGATTGCAGCCTAGTTCATTTTCTGACAGATCGTAAGCAGAGCCTATGTGACTGTGTGTATTTCTGTTTGTGACACCTCAACAGAACAAGTAAAATTAGACACACGTACAGTACGAGTGGATCAGAATAACCTGAGTTGATGCGTTCGTATGTTTTTTTTAATGTTGTGTTTATTATAATATAGGACAAAGAAAAAGCAGCAAATCCTCCAGTTAAAGAAGTGGAACCAACCATTGCTTTTCACCTTTGCTTGAAAAAAGGACTTTTATGATTAATTAACGTACGATCAAAACAGTTCCCACAGCACATTCATTTACTTCCAAACGATAGATTAATCACTTTATCCAGCGCATTTGTAGAATTAGCAAACTGAGCAGAGTAAGTTCAGAGCAAGTCCAGAAACCAGAAGTTACACATGCGTATATCTACGGTACAAAAAAGCAATACAGAGGTCAACTGTCTTCATCTGGAGGAACATTAGTGAGGTCTGTCTATGAGGCACAAAAGACAAAAAGACCGCCTGATGTCTGATGAAGAGATGTGACAATAGGAGGGGAACCAGAATGAATGAAAATAAATGGAACATGGGATATGTAAGATTAGGACAGAAAGTAGTGAAAGCAACAAGAGTGGAGGACGGGAGGGCTGAGGGTGTCAGTTTAGAGAATAATGAATAGGGTCACAGCTGATAAGATGCCAGCAAAGACATTAGAGAGAAGTAGGTGAGATAAGAGAAACAAAGACTGGGCCAAACTAAACTACAGTGTTGCTGAGACAAAGTGTTTCGAGTCCAGTGAATTTAGGATTGGCCTGAATAAAGGGCGTGCAGCTCACCCTCCCTCGTCAGTGACTCTTCCCATGGTACTGCCTGTTACTGTTGCATTCCAACATTATGAAGCTGCTCACTCTGGGCAGAGAAGTGGAAACAGCAGGAGCTTCCAGAAAAACAGGCACAGGCACTCTGCGCCCTGAGAGAGGTTGAACAGCACAGGCCGAGGAGTGCCCGTCAGACAAAAGCAGCTGTAATTCTATAAAATCTGTTCAATTGAGTCTAAAGGCAGAAGCAGTGGGTTGTTGCTGTGCAGTTAATGCGATTTAATGGTTCAGTGATAATGAGGTAAATTCATTTCTGGCCAGTGTGTTGGAAGATAATATCAGGAATAATATCAGGAAAGGGTTTCGGTTTGTGTTTAAATGTTTAAATGATATAGTAGATTGAGAAAACAAGAACTGAAGGGAGCAACTTTTTGTGTATTCTTTTCATAACACATTACTTTGTTGTAAGTTTCAGTAGACAGATTAAGTGCATGCAGCTGGACTTTGAAACGTGCATTGAAATGTGTGGAAACATATGTTTAATAAGCATTTTGACCTGTAATAACTCCTCCACTGACTCAGGTCCCACTTAACCCATTTCTGACCTAAGTTTATGACATCGTCTGCTCCTCCAATGAAAACACAGCCCTACAAGAAGAGTCGATGTGGTGCTTTCGGTAGACGGAAGAAGGAAGTGGTGGAGGATGGGCATCAGAGCCAGCAAACCAGCCAGAGAGGCGGATAGAGACACGGCAGCCACAGGGGCCGCTCCAAGCCTGGTGGTGATGAGATGCGATGGGACCCGACCCTGCAGAAGCCCCAGCCAGTGTGTTAGCTGACTAATCCTCTAGCCGTCCAGTGCCAGGATCCAGACTCATCAGCTTTGGTGTTCTCTTGTCAGACTCATTTTTATAACGTCCCACTGGTCAATTCTAGCCACTAATGCCCAACACAACGGGCCCTAATGCCAAGTGATTACGGAGTGCTGTTTTAGCACATTTGTTGCCTGAAAAGAAAGAAAGAGCCACAAGGCAGTGGGCTGGCTCTCTGCTCAAAGGACCAGCCCGATGAACTCAGCACAAAGGGAGCAGAGTAAAAGCCAGTCTAAGCCACCTCTGTGATGGTGGGCACTGTGGGGCCTGAGCTGGGTCAGGACAGGGCTGGGCAGTGGGCAGGGATTTACAGTGCCCCATTCTACAGCATATAGACAGTTCCTGTGAGCTCATACGTGAGGAGAGACTGAATGTCCACATCCGGATCCACTGGGCACGCCAATCACTGTGGAGTGAGGGTGGACGTTTGACTTTAAAGTCAGTAGGGACTCAAGGGTGACTGAGGACATGTCAAGGCAAAAAATAAATAAATAAATTGATTTATGATATGCTTCGTAAACAAAAAAACTGTATTCTGCATTCATGTCAAATCATTCAGTAAAAAAAGTTTGTTTTGGAGTGAAACTTCTGTTCACGTATGCTAAAACAAATATTCTTTATGTCCGAGTCTTTGCACACTCAGAACAGAAACTCTGCAGGTTAAGTTCCACCTGGCTGTGTGACGAGCACTGGACTTGAGAGCATTTGCTCCCAGGCTACGAGCACAAAAATACTTAAATAAATAAAATCCCTGAATAATAATAATAATGTGTGTGTGTCACCTTCCCATAAACCCCTTAAACAGACACAAATGCACATGAAGTCATCAGTGTCACCCTCTGACCTGATAGAATATTTAACAAACAAAAAAAGTCACTTGGGAGTTTTTTTGCGGGGGAGGCGGCATGGACCTGATGATGTTGAATAATGATAATGACTAAGACAGCAAATGGGATTCCCAATACATTTCAAAGTGAATTAATAATTAAAGGTACATTAAGCTGTTTTTACAAAAGCACTGGGGCCACAACTTATTGATGTTCCTCCAACTGATTTATCTGAGAATGGATTTCAGGTTAATCTATTAATGCATAGTAAATAACACAAAGACAAAATGGTGCTAAAATTGTTGCATGTCTCTGTTATGCCCTGTATTAAAAGAGACACCCAACAAACAGAATAGAAAGTAGAGATACAGTATACATGTTCTATTTGCCTTAGCAGCACCACCAACGGGGAACAGACCTGTGCGTGGAGATGTTATCTTCCTGTGTTTGCCCACGGCTCTCGTATCACCTGAGGCCCCCCACAGCTGGCCTAGTGCTAAAGGCCTAACCTTGTGACAGGTACAGTAAACAACATGTAGAAGTAGCAGTGCTGGTAAAACAATAGCAGGGAAGTCAGAATTGACATTGCACTGCACTGCTCTTCTACTACCCCAAGCAGTCAGGCCAGTTGAGTTCCTCTGTCATAGACATTATGGCTTTTACACACTCAATATAAAGCTGAATAAAGCTTTACTTACATTCATTACAGTTTTGGAATCAGTGGCTACGCTCACATGGGCACAAATAACAATTTGATTGTGATTTGTCCAATTGTAACAAAAACACTTCATTCAACCACCTCCACCAGATCAGACTGGCCTTATGGGATGCAACGATCTAAAGGTGTGGTGTAAACTTTTGATAAT
This sequence comes from Chelon labrosus, assembly GCF_963514085.1. Taxonomy (NCBI): domain Eukaryota; kingdom Metazoa; phylum Chordata; class Actinopteri; order Mugiliformes; family Mugilidae; genus Chelon; species Chelon labrosus. The sequence goes on along the minus strand of NC_140339.1, from coordinate 26,956,595 downwards.
TTGTTTAAAACTAAATTATTATTGCCTAATAACCATGTATAGCTTGAGCCAATCATCTCTCTTTGGGTGGAAAAAATACATTCTTTCTGTACACTTTTGCGCGATGTGATCAAAATCATGTGATCTGACAAGTTTCCAGGGGTAAGAAGCATGGTGATAGCAAAAATAGCAACTTTAAAATTTCAACAAGTTGTTTTCACAAGTGTCCGTAAAGCTAAATCTCTTCTTCTGTTATATTTCCAGTAGATTCAGTGCTCCACAGTGGGCAGAACCACTTTATACCTGTCAAAAATGTATATTGTGATGGATGTTTTGAGTCATGTAAACGCACCATATCAGATAATTATATTTAGTGTCCATGTAAACTGTAGGAAAGCTCTGATAAGGATTGCCTGTCACTTTAAAAATTTGGCAACAAATTCAACTATTACTATTACTAGCATAATAAAAACATAAAAAACTCAATAGGATTCTGTAATGTAAAAAAAAAAGTTACCACATAATAACATAAATGCCTTATTAATAACATGGTGTCATCGCTGCTGTAACTAATAGAACATGCATATCTTTAATTGCAGAGTGTATCAGAGGAAACATTATGCAGGCCACAGCTACGAGGCAGTGATTAGTTGTGTTGTCATGCTCTTAGTCAGTGTCTAATATGCAGGGGCAGCAGTCCCGCGGGAAGGTCAGACTATGACACATGAGTGCTCCACAAGACAACAGCATTTTATACCAGAACGTACTTAAATCACAGCAGTTAACCTCTGCTGGGACATAAATATGAAACTATAGCTTAAGAATACATTTATTTTAACATTTCTAGCATTAAAACTATTACAATGTGACTCCAATGATTCAATTTAGTCTGATTGTTTTCAATTATATAGTCAAGAAGCAAAATAGTTGGTATTGGGATATCGGACAAATACTTGATATGTAACATGATAAGTAGGGACAAGGAGAATAGTAAGAGGACGAACCGAATCTCCTTTGTACTGATATATGTCTTACACAGCATTGTGTATGTGCATAATTAAATGGATTTCATACTAAAAGCTTTTCATTGAAGGTTCACACTGAAACACTGAAGTGTCAGTATTATAAAGAAGCTTCACACAGCATCATTATGCATTATCTTTATGGTAAGTTGTGCATTTTTCTTGCACTGCAAAAAAAAAAAAATGAATAGCAGCGACACGAGTCTGACAAGAAGAGATCAGTTTAAATTTCAGTTCCCATGGATGGGGGTGTCTTTTGTATCTGAGCCGTTTGTGTTAGGGTGCAGCGCTTGCACACACAGAATGGAAGATCTGAACACAGAAGGTGTTTTGAACCCAAAATCCTCTTGTGTGAGTCAACATTGCTAACCAGCCACTGAGTCACCCAAGCACTGAAGCCTCCTCCCTGGCAGCGGTCAGAAGACATTTTAAAATTAGATCCATAAATTCTCTCAGAAACTGAGCTTTGCTAAGAAAATGTGCTTGACTCCGAACTCCAGAATGTTTTCTTTGTCTGGTTTTGTTATGAGGCGCTTCGAATGCACTTTGGTTTTATCTCATCAGCCTGGAATTTTGGTTTTGTTGGATTCATTAGTGCTCATAAGCTCTAAGCTTCTGTCTTTCTATTTCTTCAGTTCTAATTTACTGCCATCAACAAAGCCCGCCACACAGATTCAATGACTGACAGATGATGACTAATCAGTCAGCACACAAAACACCAACTTAACATCAACACACTGTCTTAAAGTTATGTTGCACAGTTCAGACTAAAGGGGTACAGAGTACTGACAGTTTTGTAACACTCGTTCAGACGAGAGTGGTAAGCATTTACCTCCAAAAAGTCTCTAATCTAATCTTCCTCTCGAAGAACAAACCTTTAGGCAACACCGGCTTGTATTAAACATATTACCAGTCACTAACAAATAACATATCAGGCAAATACCAGCAAAATAAGACCACTGTGCTGATCTATTACCTTCCGAAACAAGGCATTTGGTTCCCTCTATGCTCTTAACACAATGTTAAACAGTTTCTCACGTTCACTCACCGCACATGCGTGCATAAGCCTTCACGCGGTCTGACTCCAGCTACGGCTGACCCAGAGGGATGCTCTTGCCCGCGTATGCGTCCCTCCCCACACACGTGCAGTATGTAAGTCAGTGCGTTCGCCTGCGTGGGTGAATACGGGGTGATCCTCAGCAGCACGCACAGTGGACTGAGAGCAGAGCCAACCTGGTGTGACATCTGTGAAAGCCGTGAGATAATCAGCATGACACTGCCACTGATAGGAGTGGAGATATTGATTTAAAAAGCGGACGCTCTAAAATTTGATTCCTATGTGTTCTGATTGGGCCAGAGGCATGCACCTCTGAGGTAACCTGAGCCCATGGGCAGAGCTGTGTGTAGCGATCAAAGCTTTGATGATGGAAACCCAACAATTCCGGCAGTCATCGCTGAAGTCGACCTAACAACGGTGGGGCCCTCGAGCCTGACCTCCTGTTCCTTTCCTCCCTCCATCTTCTCTCTCTGTGATAACAGAGACATTCCTGAGCTTGTTCTCTGCCTCGCCGCAGGCCTCTCCCTTAATTCCAGTGGAGTGTGTGGAATGTTGGACCGGGGAGCCGAGCAGCCAGGCGGCCAGAAGAGAGGAGACGAGAGGAAATGAACAACATTAATAAACTCAGGTCTGTTATGGCTCCTGGTGTTAGAAGCACCTGAATGCCCGCAGCAGGATGGACCAGTGACCATTCATGCACACACGCTCAAGTAGACACAGCAGCATGAGCACAAAGCAGAGAGAACATCTGCCTCACAATGTGCAAATCTGGAGCAAGCCAATCCATATGTAGCTGCGTAGTTGGATTAACTATGTAAGTGAATCAGAGGGCTGGATTACAGCAAATGACAGAATCTTTTAAGCATGTACATCAGACAGATCAGGCCACCGTACTGCTTCGGATCCCAGCAACAACATGTCGAAGAACAAGCAAGACCGGGAATCATGTCAACATTTTACTAAGCAATTTATCAAAATTGTGTTCAGAAACGTCTTTCTCTATAATACATACTTGTACAGTGCTGTTACCGCAATTCCAGATGCATACAGTGAGGCTGACATCTCTTCTTTGGCTTTAAGACTGCTGAGTTCTGTAGCCTAAGCCACTCAGACAGAAAATCAGCAAATTCCACAAAGTCGGAGGCAGGTCTATTAGAGTCTGGCCAATTTCACTTGGACCTTTAAAAGTCGGGGGGGGGGGGGGGGGGGGGGGTGTGTGTGTTTGTGAGAGAGAAGGAGAGAAAGAGAAAGAAGACAGGAAAATAAAGCTGCTAGAAGCCAGGTGAGCGGAGCACACGGACGATTACACTGAAAAGATAAACCAAGAGAAGATCAAAGGGGAAAAAACTTTGGCAAATGATATAAACAGAGGGAACGCTCTGTTCTGGATGTTAAAGTCGAAGGCAGAATGATGGCCCGCAAAAAAATAAATAAATAAAGATGAAGGGCAAAACATATCAGAAAGAGTGATATACAGCACTGCAGCGGACCGGCTCAGAGCGTAAATCTCCACAACTCCTTCGTGCTTCTGAAAATCAATTCTCTTCATCGGTTGCTGCTTTATTTATGGCCCACCATTAGGGACGAGCCATCAGCAGCTATGATGACTGAGTTGCCTCACCGATTGCTGGAGCTTGGTGGGTCACCAATACATCCAGCTGCCTCCCCTGGTGATCAAACGGACATTTTAAGTTGCGAGCTAGAACTGTAAGCGTTGCAACTATGCAGGGAATAAATCACAAACCTAAATCAAACAACTCTTCACAACCTGAAACCTTCTCTTTAAGCCCGTTTGATTTGAGGATGCGGTCAAAAGCAGGTGACGTTTCCCCTTCCAATCATGTTTGCTCCTGACAAAGTCAGTGAGGCTATGGCATGTCTCTGTACGTGTGCCATCCACCAGAATGCGTATCCGGCTGCCACTCCGCCTGACAAGAATGTAGCTCTTCAAACGGAGAAGACGTGATGGAAGGCGACAATGTCACAGAGTCGTGACGTTTGCCGTGACTGCACCGAACAGAGGGGTTTGCAGCACTGAGACCTTTCATAGCGCCCAATCAACACGTCTCTCCCTCTCTGCCCAGTTCGTTTGCCCTCACACCGTCTCTGCCCGTTCTTCCTGCCCACCTGCTTGGCGTCTTGTCAGACTGCCAGCCTCCTTCAGGACTAAGGAGGCCAGCCTGCTTTATTAAAAGAAAACAAGCAGGAGACATATCAAGTGATGCGAGGATATGAGGACAGTTAATCTACTGGCAACGTTGCTGAGGCTCAGAGGGAGCTTCCACTGAAAATAAGCCAGAAACGTACAGTATACTGTGTGAGGGCATCTCTTTGAACAATCTGACAACGCTCTTAAGTTTAAGCCATAAAAAAAGGATAAAATACCACTTTTATTCTTTGCAGGCCTACTGAGCCTCTAGCTTAATGCAGACGGCACCAGGCCGACCGTGTTCATCGTTCAAAAGAGGCAAGAGAAAGGTAGAAAAGAAAAGGCTATGGCAGGCTCAGAGAAAAGGCGCTGACCCATGGATGATAAAATCTCTATCACCTGATGCTTTCCACTCTCCCCCCTCCCTCATTTTTAATGAAATGGCTCCAGCTAAGACTTGACACCACCTCATAAAAATGAGCATATTTGCTGGAGACTTCATATCTCCCTTTACAGTTTCAAAACATCTGCAGATTTAGCATTTGAAGCCCACACGGTCTCCTTCGGCTGCTCTCTGTAGAAACACAATCCTGATCTTTGGCTTGGACCACAACATCCAGAATTAAAGCCGTGTATTTTATTGCTAAAACCTCGTCATTATTTGCCAACAGCCAGTAGATAACATAAGATGTTAAAACTGTGCCAAAAGGGCAGAGGAATCTGCGCCCATCTCTCGCGCCGTATCTTTCTTGTTTTCACTCTCTGATGCTGCACAGATCTGCCACTCTGCTTGGCAGCGAGATCCCCAGTGGGCCTTTCTGGAATGTCGATTTCAGTTAATTAAATTTTCTGGCATCTGCTTTGCCCATGAAGTCACAGAGGGAGGCATAACAGCGCGGGCATCAGCAGAAGATCTGTCGCAAGTTTTACTGCGAGTAAAACGCACACATTTGTCAAACATGAAGTTAATGCGGCCGCTTCCTTGAGTTCTGAGACGGTACAAAGTCAGCACACATGCTTTTCAAGCCACAAACCGCGCAGATATCCACCTACTTTTGACTGATTATTTATGAAAGCTGGTGAAGTTCCCGTCTTCCTTACTATCCAATCTCTTTGAACATCGGTTCACGGAGTTCACACATATGGTAGTGATACATAAAGTGTGTACGAGCGTAAAGACAGGTGAGTCACACGTGAAATACACTCACTTGCCAGTTCATCAGCTGGTGATTTAACAGTCCTGCACAAAATCTTCATGAACGTTATGATATTTATTATTGGTTTAAAGTAGCTCACAGCTGTTGATTTAACTGTATGGTTATTCTGGAGGGTGTAGTTGGTGGTGCTTTTAAACTGTGTTGAATTGAACACAAAAGAGTCTGTTATTTACAAGGTGTGTCGCTAAAACACAATACAGCTCAAGAGTACTATAAACTGCAGCCTCTAAAATGAAAACACAGTTCAATCAACAGCCCTCTCACTTATTCTAAACAGATGCTGAACACCATAACCTCCATGGAGCTAAGATTTAGCGCAGGGATGTTACATTAGTGTTAGTATTTACTAGTGTACCCAATGAACCGGCAAGTGAGTATATTCCCACGTACGGATGGATGTGTCCCCCTCTCTCATTCAGACAGTTAAAATGGAGACCAGCGCTGAGGAGGTCAGGGTCCGCTCAGTGGCAAAAAGCCTTAAGATTATTGGTTAGTGGTGAAACTCTGCCCTCTGCAGGATTACAGCCCTCACTGACCTGTAGTTCAGCCAGGTTGACTGGAGAGGATCGCAATGTGCCACAATAATTCTTTCAGCGCGGCAAAAGCATTGGTTAGGGGCCACACAGGTGGAGTGCATAGCAGAGCTAGAAGAAGAGTAACTGGTTGTGGTTGCTGCTTTATGTTTTTATCTGTAAAAATAAGGGACAGGGCCGGTGGTGTTGTCCGAGGCTTTGAGATTCTAGTTGAAGTGATTTCAAACAGTATTAAAATGCTCCACAAAGTTCGCCTTCATTTTTTTAATTTTTCAATACAGATACTAAGCTACAAACGCTGCAGTCTGCTATAGACCACTTTTAAATGTTCACATCATGTTTGGGAGATCCTGTTTAAGCACATTTTATAGTTAAATTAATGCAATTCCCTTCTATTTATTAATTTAATTGATTACGCGTCAGCAAAAAAAGACATTGAATAATTTGAAAACTAATTCAAACTGTTTCTTGCAAACACGCATCATAAATCTCCAGCTAAAACGCAGTTGTGTGCGACCTCTGACCCCGAAGCCCTCGGAGGTCAGCTTGTGTCGCTGCGCTGTGGAAGTCAGTCAGGAAAGAATGCTGATTCATTTTCCTCAAAGAAACACACACGCCCTCAGCACACACACTCACACACACTCACACACACAGTCGTGTTTCCATCACTTCAGAGGACGTCAGGCCAGGGTAAGATAAAAAGGACACAGCAGTTACAGGGAGTTGACGTTAAGAAAAAGAAAAACCTACACATCAAAAGTGTACAGAATAAGATTAAACCGGATTAGCAGAAACAGAACAAGTGGAGTGATAAAATAAAAGGGATTTGAGTACCGAAAATCTGACTGTAAACAGATCTCAGTCCCCACAACATGATTATCCATACATAGACCCACAGTATCTGTTCTCTTTGTACTTGTTTCCATTTTCAGTTTCCATTTTTCCAAATATTATCAGTTTGATGTGTTTCGACCAAGATCTCCGGAGTCATACGCAACATGATGGTTTGCTTATCCATCCTTCAATAAACAGCAGCAGAAAAGAATGTACTGCTCCATCTAAAGTACAGACAGTTATGTAATCCTATGAAAGGTCATGCCTAAGGGCAGCCATGACAGTTGAGGATAAATGTATGTAATGTCTGTCAGAAGGTTGAGCATAAATAAAAATCTGCAGTCATTTGTGAAAATGTGAAGTTATCGATGTTGTCAAAATGTAAGTATGAACTAAAATACCTGGACAGTTTATGAAAATTGTCTCTACCCCAGTTACTCGGCAGCGACCCAAGCCGTCTCTGCCTTGTTTAATGGTCTTGGGCGGAGGGGCCATGAAAACTGTGAAAAGAGTACATCCCTCAGCAGGTAGCATCCTGAAATAGCAACCTTGATCCTAATGGCGCACAGCACAGCCCCTGGCTTCTGACGAATCCATCCTGAGTGCCCCCGTGTCCCCGAGCCAGCAGTCCTCCCGAGGCATTCACATAAAAAGACAGACACGGAGACACACTTCCAACAACAGGCAGAAAGACGAACACACGCACACACACACACATCTCAGCATCCTTCGGCTCCTTTTAACCCATTTGTTTTCCTTTTTTTTCTGTTTTCTTTGTTTACTTTGATCACCTGACTTACTCCTCCCCTCTGCAGACCGGCGCCACAAACGCAGGTCGAGGCTCAGCACCGTGACTTCCCGGGGGCGTCTCGCTTGACAGAAAGATTCACATTTCTGGTGGTCGATGATTTGGTGGAGAGGGAAAATAAAAGTCAAACTTGAAATGAGAGCCCCTGCAGGTGCAAGGTTGGAGACGGATACATGCAGCACTGGGGAGACTGACACTGCAGAAAGGGCGACGCATTCACGGGCGACGAAAAGTACTGGGACAGAGGTGACACTATGACCTAGCCTTCCACTGATATGGCAAAGACATTAGATGACGACAAGGACGTACATTGTCTTTGAATATTTATCATATTTCAAGATTTACGATCTGAGAGCTAAGCTAAAATGACAACAATAGATTTTCTCAACGTGAAGTCAATGAAGGTTGTAGTGTAGCTAAAAAACCGTCTGAAACAAGGTCAACTGGACTTGTAGAGTTTCTTGGAGACGTTTCGCCACTCATCCAAGGAGCTTCTTCAGGTTATGGATATTTTCTCAACATGTTGAACAGTATGAACCAGAGCATGCATTTGCATATTTATGTGTGTTTCTTTCATTCTTCTGGCTCGTTCTTTGTCAATACAATAACATTTCATTTGTCGCAATAAAATACTATAAAAGAAGGTGAGGAGGACATCGGAGGACACATTGTGAGACCCAAACTATTCTAAATATGCAGTAAAAATTTGACATTTCTTTTCATAATTAACACCTTGAAGCAAAAACTAACCGTGATACTTGATGAATTTGAGAAAATTTATGGAAACACTTATTTGATGCTACTTTTGTACTGTTTCTGTAAGTCTTTCCTAATTTGGTGTCAGCTGTTTGACTCCTTTATTAGGAGAGACTGGTGGATAAAGTTATTTTCTAATAAAAAAAATGTTTCTTAAGTGTCTGGATCACCTTCAGTAGTCTGTCATACCATCATTTTAATAGCAACATGCAGGGCTCAGTAACACTGAAAGAAGCATCAGTGGCGGGGTAGAAGGTATTCTCTCTCGGAGCAATAATAAACAGCGCAGGTCTTTTAAATCTCTCACCAAGTTGATATAAAAGCACACCACAGCCTCTTTTCTCTCCGTGCCCCTCAGCGTGAAAACTGCTCATTCACATTACGTTATCCTGTGTGCATTATCACCCTAACCTCCAACACCCAGGGCAAAGTAATTGGGTTGCCATGGAAACACAAGAGCAGGGCCTAAATTCTGAGCTGCTGAGAATCCATCCCATCTCGTTAAGACCGGGCCGCTGCTGCTGCTGCTGCTGCTGCCACGTGGTACAAGATGAATGCTGAAGTCATAAATTAACCCAATCTTCTCTTTTCATAATCCAACACATCTCATGCAGGAGCCACGGCCGAAGCGGCGTGGTTCACATCAGGGTGCTCAAATCACTGCCCAAAATGAATACAAGACAGAACGGAAAACACGGAATAATAATGCAGTTCGTCTTAATTTGACCCGAGACTACAAGGTATTGTTATTGCTTTAAGGAGTGATAAATTATTCAGAGCAAAACATTTTAGCGCTGAGACCAGACATGGGGCAAGGACAGCGCTGGGACCAAAACAGGGATGGCTGTGAAAGCTAAAATTACATCAAAACATCAGAGAAGGTCACAGAGGTAACACTGTCAGTCACCGAGGCCGAAATTGGTTGTGAAACATCTACGAAGACAAATACGTGTTACTGTAACAACATTAGAGCACCTCGAGTGGCGACTGAACACAAGCGCCTCGCAGGAAAGCGCGCGGCCTGCGTGAGCAGTGTCCGGCCAGCCCGCCTGATCTGATCGATAAAATTAATTCCTCTGCTCCGTTAAGTAAACATCGCGGAGCAAGAACGGCGCTTGATGTTATTTATTTAGTATCGAGCTAACATTTCTATCCATATACGGCAAACAAACACGTAAACAGAAAGTATGGAGGCCAGAACAATAGCTCATCTTTAACCAGCTGTAGCACGTGAAATCAATACTATAAGGTGGGGATGTGGCGGGGCAGGGCTTGCAGTCATGTGAACAAAACAACACTGATACTGTAACTCTTTAGTCAGTCCTCTCATCCGTCTCGTCTCTTTTCATTTTCTGTCCTTCAACACGCGTTCTTCATCACATCTTCTCATGCCCTCTAATCATTCCTCCAAGCCTCCTCTTCACACTCCTCCATCTTCTTCTTCCCCTATCTGAGAAATGCTGACCTGCAGACTCCCTAATGCGACCAATCAATATCACACAGAGGACAGCAGACCGCCAGACATACTAATATGAAGACACACTTTCTGCGACGCGCGCACGAAGGCGCACCGCCCAAACCGAGAGCGATTGATTCATTTAATTTAATGTGAACAGTTCCATATGACCCTGTATTAAATGAGCCCTTCTCACTTTCAGGCTGCTGCTGTGGATGTCACAGATCATCGCTTCATCTATCTATAGAACCGCCATTGATCCTGCATGCCCTTCCTGCCTGACATTAAGGATGCACGGTGCCGGGGGACGAGCTAACATGAGGGGCAGGGAGCATGTCATTATGCAGAGAGCTTCATGTCTTTAAAAAGCTAATGAATCACAACAATCAAGACGAAAGCCATAGGGGACTTGAAAGCCTATAGATTTGCTGGTGGTTAATGGGGAACACCATTAATGAGCGGCTTCACTGGCTGTCCCAGATGGCCGGCTAGAGCCTTTATTAATGTATAGCAGAATTACTTTTACAAGCAATAGTCCTGCTTCATATCAACAAGTTAAAAGTAATTGTAATTAGCAGCCAAACAACCCCTGGTATTGCATTATATATATATATTATTACAAACTATATCTGTGGTGACATTAGCTGAGAAAATGTTGTATTAAGTTACTGCTTTATAAACAGATGCAGTATGGATGCAGAATGCTAAATCGTCATCATTGAGAGGTTCAGAGATCGCTGCTAATGAAAATTCAACATTTCCTACTTCCTACTCCTTCAGCCTCACATTTAACTGGCAAAACACAAGTGAGCCGTTATGAAGAGCAGCAGGTGACGGGCTGCACACCTCCAACTTCTCAGCGAGGTAACCATCTCCTTCCACTGCGCCTTGCTGTTCACAGACTCCTGCTGTGTGCTGCATAAAATCAGATCACAGTGGCTCACAGAAGGAGGAAAAACTGCTGATTATGACTCATTTACTGAAACAACAATAGATTGTTTACCATCCTCACAATTCACCGCCACATTTACTGTTTAGCTTTAGCACCTGTAACTAGTGTTACTAAATCAACCAGGACCTTCAGATGGTGTCCTGTGGTGTCTGGCAACAGAATGTTGTTAGTGGGGGCCTTTGGGTCCTATGGGTTGAGGGGAGGGGCCTCTGTGGATCATCCCACAGATACTTGATCAGTTTGGGATCTAGTGAATTTGGAGGCCAGGTCAACACCTTGTGCTGTTCTTCATGTTTTTTGAGTTGTTCCGAAACTGTTTTTGTGTGTTTGTCTGTGTCAGGCTGCATCCTGTTGGGGATGGCTGCTGCCATCAAGGAGTGTCATTGTTGTGGTGCCTGGTCTGGTCTGGTCTAGGTGGGTGCTACATGTCTAAGTAATATCCACATGAATGCCAGGTCCAAAAGTTTCCCAGCAGAACACTGAATTGTCACAAGATGGTCAATGTTATTTACTTCTCATAATGTTGTGGCTGATCGGTGTAAATCAATATGGAAATACTAATGAAATTGTACTTAAGCACATCACTAAAGTAAATGTACTTAGTCTCTCTTCACCTCTGTCAGTAATAGTAACAGTAACAGCAGTTGTAGAAGTGTTTGGTAAAATAAACAGCCACCATTATATGTTTATTGATATTCTATATACAGATGTACAACACCCCCGATCCCACCACGCATATCATTCCTATTACAACGACAGCCCTGATCTGATGTTGCCCTGGTTCTTACTTTGATGTTTATTTTTGTATTCTGTTCAACATGATGATTAAATCAATAGTGAAAACAAACGTACAGTGTCTCTAACTGAGCCTGTCTTTTTGTGTCACTCTCAATAATAAATGTATCAGTGCTGCCCCTAGAGGCAGGCTAAGATACGACTGGCACAGTGTGTAGCTTCCTCTGTATTTCACCACAGATCTACAGCCTAAGTGTAAGTGCATGTGTGTTTATCACTACACACACAGACAATAATCACACTCTGCATCAGTTGAGCTAATATGTCCTCAAATGTGTCACATATGAAAAATGCACTTTTATTTACTTTTGCTTTAAAAGCCTTGTTATCCTCCAGTGGACCGATTCATCAAACAAAATGCAGCAGCTTTTGTTTATTCCACAAATTACTGATGATGATGATCCGAGAAGCTTTGTGCTACTGTGGATTTATTAATTTGTTCAGGAACAACCAGCTGTAATACCACTTCCAGTCCAGACAAAGGACAGGAGCACATGACATAACCACAGAGGCTGCAGATGATTTTCAGCAGCCTGTTTCGGCTCAGGTAAGACAAACGACTTGTATGTGGAATGCAATTTTGTGCCATTGTGCTTTGAGACCAAGGGATGAAGAGAATGAGTTATAAGGTGTCTGCGGAGCCTCCTGTCTGTCCAGGAAAAATATATTCATCTAATCCTAACATCCTGCACTCTGCCATCAAACCGTTCTCTCATCCCTCATAGATCCCATCCATGTCATAACCTCCACTCCTCCCTCGCATTTATCACTCACTTTTTCCCTTTTCCACTCTCTCTCCGTCAGTGGGTATTTGAGGGTGTGCCATCTCTGGCCTGCCGCCATCAGCCCAGCAGAGAACTGAGAGATCTGTCCCACCATCAAGTACTCAGTGAAGTTAATAGTGGGATAAAGTGTCCATACTGTAGAATATTTACACAACTCTGAACAGGTCTGGAAACTGGATTTAGGAAACTCTGAACAACTGATTTGACTGGTTTTATCTCTTGGAACGTAAGAAAAGTTTCATGGACATAAAAATAAAATAATAAAAATAGAAATATTTAAATTAACATCTGCCATTTGAGTAAATGTTTGTTCCAAATTGCCCTATCTACATAGTTTGAAAGTACAAAGCATAGTTATTGTGTCTTTCTAATATGGAGAGTAAGTCCAATTAGCATCCCAAATGCACTACAGACAATATAGCATTTATATAAAATCTATAAACCCCTACAAACAATGTAATAGTTGAAATACAGAAATAATGTCCCATTTAGAATAAAACATAGCTCAAGAGGTCAAAGCATACGGACATCCCCTCCTGAATTGGCTTGTAAGAACGGCTGATCCAGGGCCTAACAAATCTTGGCTGGTTGACAACCGTTGCTACCGATGACACACGCAGACCGGAGACAATAGATTTTAAAACTCTGCTATACTCCGAAATACAGGGAGCTTTACCTGGAAGTGATTAGCCTAATGAGATATTGCCTGTTGTCATTTGCCAAGGACTTTGAATGCCATTCATTGGGCATTTCAACATGGAGATCTATGGGACTGACTTGCTTTTGGAGCCAGTTGGTCGTTTGAGTTCGTGCAGTTTTTAGTCGCTGAATTAATTTTTCATTCCTGGAGAATGTCACTTGTGCTAGCCACTCACAAGCTAACAGTCATGTATGGATTTCACATTTGTTAAACATTTTTATATGAGGAAAAAAAGATATGTTTAGAATTCAGTAAGGAGTCAATGAAGCATTTATACAGGAATGCAGAACTAACAATATACATTCTAATTTCAGTGTGTTTCATGGTGAGTTTTACAAAACTGGCAGTAGGTATTAGATCAGGAAATGAACACCTGGAAAATCAGCAACTATAACAACCTTTTTACCTTAAATCCTATTTGTGTATTCTTAGTACCTTTCTTGGACAGAATAACCGATGTATACAAAAGTCAGAGGCCAGGTAGATCCGCTGGGAATCAAACTGGAGAGCCCAGTGAGCAGATACAGCCCTGTGCCATCAAAACACTGTGTACTTTCAGCTCAAGGACTTTGCATATCAGGTCACACTTTAGAGCAACACACATACATACACACACCTATCTAAACAAATGACTGACAGTGTTGAAAGGATTCAGTCCCTTCTTCCACAGTAAAGTACACATTGGCAGGTACTTTGCATTAGAAGACAAATAGAGGAGCTATTGGTCAGTACTGAATAAATAATAGCTAATGTCGTCAATTTGTTCAGCCAGTTTAACCAGAGACTTTTCAGATTTTCTTTTCTATAGCCTTCATAAGGCAGTGTTCTTACATCACATGAAAATAGCTGCAAATGAAAGAAAGAAAGCCCTGCATTATGAAGTAGATCATTTCTTTCATCTATTATTCATGCTTCAAACTTACGCTCATGGACATCTTGTGATGGTCCACAGCAGGGCAAGAGAATGGAGGCTAATGTATTTGTGTAACGTGCTACCAGCAGCCAATACCGATGCACGGAGTGAGGAGTCCGTTGGGCGAAATGGATACCGAGGTCTTTTTTTAGTCGGCATCTTCTACATTTTTTACTGCAAACAGAGAGGTGTAATTGAGAATCCGTGCTCGAGAGTCATATGCAAACCACGACCCAGCCTGAATATTGTACAGAGTAAATCATGTTTACACATCGATATTTAATGTTACTATAAAATGTTACAGCTGGAGGACAGAACGGTTGAGGAGACTGAAGAAAGGAAGCTTGAACTTCAACGCACAGGTTCTCTCGAGCCTGTGTTTGAAGACTATCCTTGCTGATGGATGGTCTTTAAAGACAAAACTGTGAAGCATCACTTTGATTTTCTCTCTCTGCACAACTCTGGCTTCGATGCCTGAAATACTTTCAGCAGTAATCACATCAGTGTACGTTATAAATTCAAGGTTTGACGATGGATAAAGAAACTAAGGGCTTGTACCAGAACAAATACCGACAAAAGAGGCTGTGAGATAGATTTCCGAGATTGTTCAAGTCTGAAATCTTGCTTTCGTCATTACTATGTTACTACTGTATACACGCCAAAGTGTCCTTGAGCAAGACACTGAACCCTCAGTTGCTCCCAGTGTGTGGCACTGGTGTGTGAACGTGTGTGTGCTTGTGCGAGTGTATGGGTAGATGTGTCTGTGACTGTAAAGCACTTTGAGTACCAATAGGTAGAAAGGCGCTTTTTAAAAACAAGACCGTTTACCATTTACAATGCAATAATGCAGTTTTCTAATATAACAACAACAGCGGCTTAATTATAACTTGTTCCAGGTAGTGAATGTTTGAATGCACCTCTCTGTACTGTTGTACTTTGAGTGATCTGAGGTTAACTGACTTCCTTCACTGGATACATTTTAACTATCTTTGCTCAGATACTGTCTACAGTAACAAATAAATTAATGATGATGACTATGAAAGTGAAGCAGCTAAATGAAATTTTGCTGAAACATGTCATTCGTGAAAAAAATCCAACATGGTAGTGCTGCTACTATTTATTCTTAACCAAACTTTGTAAAGCACAGAAAGTTCTGCAGCTCAAAGGTGTCTGAACATCAAAACAATGCATTAATTGCTTTTAATGCACCATCTTCGCTATACACAGAAGAACACCCAGTCCTGGGAAGACGCCAAGAGCAAGGAGAGTCTGACCTATCGATAAATGAGCTTTGGAATTATTTCAGTTGATGCTGAGGAGAGGTTGGCAGTATGTTTCTGGGAGGGGCGCACAGTTTATTAAAAGCCATTGGGTCTGAGAGGTCAGAAAGGGTTTTGAAGTTCAAATGTTTGGGAGTCTGCGTGGACACAAAGGTTGTATTTACAGTTAGATAATTAATTGTAGTGTAAATGAAATCTTGCACATCTCCTTAAAACTCTGGAGGTCACCCTATCATCAGTAAAAAACCTTATTATTCATGACTTAGGAGCAACTACTCGTCTCTGCCATAGCTGTTCACCTACAGTAGCTGTAATACTTCAAAACAGCATCCACCCTGCTTAACAATGTTTCTCATTCACCTATTCCCACACTAACGGCAGAAGCTGCCAAGCAAGATGCTGGGCTGCCCCTGAGAGCAAATGTCAGTACAGGTTCTTGCCCAAGTACACTTCAGCCGGCTTTTGGTTGGCAAGCGACTGAACCGCTAGTGGATAACCTGCTCAAGCACCTGAGCCACCGCCACCCACAAGACAACATCACATTTACATGGTTCAACATTAACATAGCGTCTTCGTAACTCTGAGATAGCTTAGACTTTAGTAGATTCATTTCTTAGTAGTAGTTTAAAGAAAAAAAACAACAATAAACAATAAAAAACTGAGAACTTTCTACAACCTCAACTTTAAGTGACTGCAATATCTGATAGGTTAGTGCTAATGCTGTGTAGACATCACTAATGTCTGTGTTTCTGTATGAAATGTAATATACTGTACCTAAATACGTAAAAAAAAGTTTTGTGTATATACCAAGAACTGAAATCACAGTGTTGCCATTGTCAATAAAAGATAAAAAATGAGGTCTTACAGCTCCACAGTAGCAGTGTTGCTGTAGTAGGCTGACACATTTCTCACTCGACCCAAAGTGTGCCATGACCACTACAAGTCTTTGTTGTTGTAGATGACATAGGAGCAAAGTCACATCTAACTTTCATTCACCATCTGCCTCTACAGCTCCAGTACAATCCACCTCTGCTCATTCATGTCTGCACGGTTAAGGAAAAACAACCGCCTCTGATTTAGGCCAGACGGCTCACTGCCAAGTACTTATGCTGCAGAGCACTCAAGGTTGTTTTAAAAATCTATGAGATATTTTCACCTCTGTCTCAAAATTAGAAACTGACAGGAAACTTCATGCCAGCAGTCAATCAAACTTGGGCAAACGCACGGTTTGGTGTGTGTGTGTGTATGTGTGTCAGCTGGATCCTTCAGGTTGGAGAGGCTGTGCTGTGTCATCTCTGAGCTCGTCCCTGACTGTCACCCCCACCCTGCGACTTCCTCCATCAAGCTTCACCTTCAACTCTCCTTCACATCAATAATGGAGTAATTCTTGTGAACTGCAAATGCTGCCTCTCTTGAACGTAGCCTTAACAAGTCTCGGTCTGACGACAGGCTGGCTGATGTGCAGGGGAAGAGCTATAATGACTCCAGCGCAGACACACCAGGCAACCCTCAATTAAGGCCATCTAATGTACTGAACACCCACAACGAGCATGCACGCACTTAAACACATGCACATATACGCTGCAGACTGTCAGCATGGAGAGGAAGGATGGGGGTGGATGAGGAGACATCACACTGTGAACATTTATTAAAGGAGACATCTACAGAGGGTCAAGACATAAAGAAAGTAGCAGGGGGGCGAGAAAGACATTCAGTGTGCCGTGCAAGGGAGAGAGAGAGATTTATCCGTGTGTCCACTGCCGTCCCCACGCCGCAAAAATCAGCCTGCATTAGTAGCAGGTTGGCATGCTTTTACATCATAAACCGTTGGTTGCCTTCCCAAATATCACACATCACTCATGAACACACAGGTACACACACAAGCGCACGCACGCACGTACAAGTACGCATGAGTTGACCAGTGGAGAGAGTGGGGCCAGAGGCGGTTCTCAGCTCGACGGACAATCCCAGAGTTAGGAAGGGTTTTTAGGTCCAAGCAGCTTACCCAATCATTTATCAGATTAATACTTTTCATGAGAATAAACCAGTCATAGAGAGAGACATATGGAATGTGTTAAAATGTGCTCATGTGAAATATTGCATAACGGACGGCCATCCTATCTGTGAGTGTGATTGCATGCGTGTGTGTGTGTACAAGCGCGTGCATGCGTTCGTATTAGCGCTGTAGCCTGTGAGAATGTTAAATCTGAATGAAACCATTAGGATAAAAAAAATGTGTCTGGACTTCTTGGACATTTAGTCTACACAGAAACAACAGGAGCCATGATTTAGTAAATGTAATCACAGTTTTTAACACAAGACTAACTGTTAAAGAGTTCTCTACCATTTCTTATCAACCCATTTTTCTAGCTTAGAATGAACAGTTTTCCGACATTAGGCAAAACAATTAATCAAATAATTGATTTAATAACCAGCTGCTGCCATAGTTCTCCTCCTATATCTGTACATGTTATATCCTGTACCCTATATCTTATATCTGTACAAGTCGATGTGAAGTGTGTGTGAGCCTTACATTGGAGTCAAGCAGGTCGATGCTGTCCAGGCTCTTGCTGCGGTGAATGCGGCCTTTGATGCGACGCAGGGAGGGTTTACCTTGGCTCATGGGCAACGAGAGGGTGGAGGTGGCAGGCATTGCCATAGCACCAGCGCCACCGGTAGCACCTAAAGGCCCATCTGAAGTCCCGGGAGCACCTGAGGGGGACGTATCTCCATCTGGTGGGGTCACCCTGCGAGAGAAAAGACGGGGAAGCAGAGGTGGCGTTACTGATGCAGGCAAAAAATACCAGGTCAACAAGGCACAACGGATCTTCACTTATCTTTGCCGCAGTCATGTTTTCCCTGCCTAATGTCACGTTCAATCTGTTTACCCATTTCCACACACAAGAAATCTAGTATCTGTTTGCCACGTTTCTCTTGCCACACTAAGTCCCTGACTGAAATCCCGTGGCTACAGAGAGCTCAAAATGATTAGGATACTTAAAGCTGCATTAATCTGTATAAATCACTAATTGTTTTTTTTTTTTTACTTCTTTCCGTTCATCATTAACATTTTGAGCCACCTCCCTGTACCAATTGTACAATATCTATCTACCACCAAACAGGAGTGAGTTAGCAGCTCAAGAGCAATGTATTTTGAGTTGGTATAGACAGAAGTCAATGCATCAGAAAGTCAAATCAAATGAACTTGGTGTGTGCTGATTGTTGCTGGTTAGCAGGCAACAAATGTGTTTATAGGTTGTTGAACTCCACTCCAAAAAATGCATGTTTAACTATACTGTGTATCAACCGAATTCACCTGTTTTCATATCTGGTTTTGGTTTTATAGTCATGACAAAGAGGACATGCTGTAGTTATACTGCTTCATTAGATTAGACACAGCGTCCAAACCTTCTGGGTATGGTTCATATCTTGAATCTGGACTGAAAAGCTTGACGTAACCACACCCCTTAAACACCACACGGTTCACAATGACAATGGTTTCTCCCAAGAAAGAGCAATCCACATCACACACAGGGCTAGCAGGCACTGTTGCATATCTGAGGGAATCCAGAAAGATGCCCCGAGGATGAAAGTGACGTAACTTTCCCTTTGCTGCCTTTACTTTTTAAAGGACATCATCTCCTGCTGGCTGTAGTGGCATTCAAGCAAGTGTGAATAATTGTGCTGAATGTCAGTGGGTATTATTAAGCCACAATGAAGCCGCTTTGCTTCTTACATGCAATTAGAGGGAATTTCCAAAGTAATCTGAGGTGAAGTGTCAGGGGAAAAAATAGCACTCATTGTAATTCTGATCATTCCAGCCTCCTCCCTTAAAAGTAAATTAAGTTAAAAATGGACCAAAATAACTGCCCTCTCCTGAGAGAAGAAAATGATTTACATGTTTTACATACATTTAGTTAAATACTATTAGGACTACTGGGGGAAAGGGAAGACATAAGGAACGACTGTCCTGTGGAGTCATGTGCAGTTTTATGTAGGAACTATTTTACGTCTACCTAACCACACCCAGCAAGTGTACAACACCAGAAGCAAAAAGTGTGCATCTACCATCAAATTCTATCGTGTCAGAGAAAGCAGAAATCTCTACAGCCGACATCTACGAAACCCTTCAACTAACATCAGAACAACCTAGATGTATAAATAGCACTACAAGCCCAGGGGAAAACACGTATATTTGATTTGTATAGTTCAGAAGGTTCCCAATTTATGCTTTACACTCCGAATCATCTTTCTAAATAAAACATATTTGGCTTGTGAATGTTGCTTGGACAAAACAAGCTATCTCAACACGCCCTTTTTGGGAAACTGGATGTCACTTATCATTTTTTTCATTTGTTTCACAGAGAAAACAATTAGCTAGCCAATCGAGAAGATCATTTACAGATTAAACGTTAATGAAAAAAAAATGATTGGTTGTAGTGAAAACAGCTCTGCAACACATTTATACTTTGGGTCATACCAAACGGGAGATAGGGTGTTTGTTGTACTTCAGAGGTATCACAATGACAAGGCATCAGTCAAAGCCATGTGCCAAGCTGTTAGACCGAGTTAGAGTTGACGACACATGACAGTCACAAGGGAGAAAGGGAACTTATTGACAGCCTGTCGGCCTCTCTTAACATTAAAACACATTCAGACGTGCTGATCGTCTGTCAGGCATTGTCACAGGGCTACTCTTAGATTCAGTCGTGAAAGCTGGACAACCTAGACAAACGGTTAAACACATCCGCGAAGCAAATAAAATGAAACGCCCGGCGTCCTGAATGAATACGTTCATACGTTCAGTGAATGTATGAACATATTCATTGAGGAGACGAGGCATTTCATTTGCTTTGAGGGCCTGTCTTGCCTGTGAAAAAAAATAGATTCACCCGGTCATAATAAGCCGAGGCATTACGAGGCTCACCTTACTGTTACCTCTGGTTGCACTTTGGTAAAGACCATAAAGCCACTTACTGATACTTAAGAGCCATTAAGCAGGAAAACAAAAAATACTGATAATATAAAGTGATTCTTTGAAATCCAAAGAGGTGCACAGGGTTCTGGCTGGGCTTATCCCTCCCCTGTGAACTTTGCCTTAAACAATAATACTTGATAGTTTTCCAAAACATATTCATCATTGTAATTTTGTTGTTATTTATTGACTGGCCTTAATGCTTCCAGTGTTGCTTCATACAATATAATCCAATAATGCTGACTACCTGTAGCTCATTACTTGTCCCGGCATTACCACAGCTTGTGCGGTAAGCACTTTACACCTGAATTTAGAGCTGAAGCTTGTCAATACATGT
This sequence comes from Chelon labrosus, assembly GCF_963514085.1. Lineage (NCBI taxonomy): Eukaryota > Metazoa > Chordata > Actinopteri > Mugiliformes > Mugilidae > Chelon > Chelon labrosus. Next base: position 26,936,047 of record NC_140339.1, on the reverse strand, counting down.
TGTCTCTGCTTTTATGTCCAATAAAGGGTATGGATTTCAAAATGTGTGTATTGGTAAAGGGTTCAATACGAACAATAGAAGGAGTGTTTCGATTACAACCTCAAAGCCATCTTTAAGTATTCTCAACCAAACAGGCACACATTCCGTCATCACATTTTTCTGTCTTTATCTCCTACTTTATTTGATGTGAAAAAGGCAAAAAAAAAAAACCTGAGGCAGATCAATAACAGACTCAGAGTCCAGAATAATAGCTGCACAGTGTCTCAGCAGAATACTTTTCACTTAATAGCCTGGAGACCTGTTTTGTATCTGCTATGATTCATAACAAACAGTCTGATTCAAATTACACATGTGCTGATTTACTACCTTGTTGTTCCCATGGAAAAATTCAGAGGCAAAGCAAGTGGTAGGCACTGTGCTCTGATTATACCCTGGATCCTTTTAATAGAGGAGGAGATGCAACGGAACAGACCAGAATTACTGTTATCATTCTCAGCTAACGGTAAACTGAAATTCTGCATTTTAACAGGAGTTAAGAGTCTAAGACTGTACTAACAGGTCTTTGAGGGTGTGTTTATTGTGCATACAAGGCAAATGCTGGTTGTCTTCAAACATAATTACAGAACAGTTAGATTGCCAGTTACTCACAAAACAACACTTATGACTGTTGGCATAAACAACACTTATCGCAGTTACAAATTTACAAAAAGTGAGGGTTTAACCAGGAGACTGAAGCTTGTGCCACTTTTTCCCATAGCTGACTCATTATTCACCTTTTGAATAACTTATTTTATTTCCACATCTGCTTTGTTTCGGCACCAGAACCTTCGGTTAGATCTGAGCAAAATATCTTTGTTAGGCTTAAAAATGACCTCTTCACACGGTTAAATAGAAATGTTTCTGATCTGCAACAAGTTTGTCAGCCATTTTCTTCACTACCGTGTTGATTTCTGCCCTTGTATCAGTTTAGCATGTCAACATGCTTACAATTGCTGATAATCACTAAATACATGGTAAAAGAAAAAAATAAAATAGAGCATCAGCAAACATGTTAGAATGTACCCTGAGGAGATCAAACGTTAAATTTAATCCCAATACTTCACCTAGCAGCTGAAAAGCTCCTTTGGATAAAGGCCAGGTTTTAATTTCCAAAGTGTTCAGAAACTCAAAAAGATAAGCTGAGAAATCAATACACATAAATGTGCTGCCAGTAAAACCATTTTGGTGCAGCTTTGCACATTTTACCGCTTATATTTTATTGAACTCCTATCATGTAACAGCCAGGCTCTGAACAATACTTTAGAGAAAGTATTTAGTTTGTTTTTTTAAATGTTATAATATTCATACACTGTTCAGCCACAACATTAAAACCACTGACAGGGGAAGTAAATAACATTGACTATCTTGTGACAATACAATGTTCTGCTGAGAAACTTTTGGACCTGTCATTCATGTGGATGTTACTTAGAGATGTACCACCCACCTAGACCAGACCAGGCACCCCCACCCCATAGCAATGACACTCCTTGATGGCAGCAGCCATCCCCAGCAGGATGCAGTCTGACACAGACACACACACACAAACGGTTTAGGAACAACTAAAAAAACATGAAGAACAGCACAAGGTGTTGACCTGGCCTCCAAATTCACTAGATCCCAAACTGATCAAGTATCTGTGGGATGATCCACAGAGGCCCCTCCCCTCAACCCATAGGACCCAAAGGCCCCCACTAACAACATTCTGTTGCCAGACACCGCAGGACACCCTCAGAAGGACCATGTCCATTCTCTGATGAGTCACAACTGTTTTGGAGGCACAAGGGAGACCTACACAATATTAGGAAGGTGGTCATAATGTTATGCCTGATCGGTGTACATAAGAACAAATGCATGCACAGATTTTGAGTCACAGTTCAAGAGTGCAGTGTACTTAGTGTACCTGATGCATTTGTGTATTGACTTGCACGAACACAGAGCAGCTGAGGCCCTCACTGTAATCCCAGTGTTACTTTTACAGGAGGATTTCACTGACACATCGAGCATCAGCTTATGAATCTCCGAGGGTTTAACAACCCTGTTTCTAACAATGAGGAGTGCTGACAGGGACTGTTTCTGTGTGGTGGTTACCAACCTGTAGCTCACTCTGCTAATCCCACACTAGTAGATAAAATCACAGACAGGAAACAGGTGAGGGCAACCTGGGCACCTTGACACATTTAATGCATCATTGCTTCCATGACACCATGTTTTATGGCATGAATATGGTGCTTTGCTAGAAAACATGACGAAGAACCAGTTTTAGAAACAACATCTTACATTTGGTCATTTGTTTATATGGTCATGTTCTGCAAAAGGTTTGGATAAAAACTACACCAGACAACGATCAGTGTATTATTCTATGACACAGTGCAGACTAAAAGATTTATGAAGACCACACCAATTTAGCGCTGCAGCCCAGTGTTGGACTCATGATTGGCATTTTCAACAAAAAAGAAATGCTGTACAACTTTGCAAAAACTACAGACTTTAATAAGTACAGTCAGCGGAGTTCCCTTTTAAGGCCAACACTTTTATTCTTCTTTTCCAGCTAGTAAGCACTACTCAATACAATACAGTATGTAGAATGTTGAAATATCAGAATATTATATATATATATATATATATATATAAATATATATATTGTAAACTAACTCAAGAAAAGCCAAATAAACTGGGTGCATATGTCTAAACTATACAGAATACCAGAAGTGTGACTTCTCATTTGTCGCTGGGCTATGAATGATTTATCATCATTGATTCTGCAGGATTTTAGGAGGATATATTGAGCCATGCAAGACAGTGGATTAGACACAGTCTGGCTGTCAGCGCAGACAGAAGTTAGTTTCCTTTTTCACTGCCTCTGGAGAAAAATGGAGAAACTCACAAACAGGCTGAAGTGCACTCACAAAGTGCACCCGAAGTGACCCCTTCACTGAAAAACAACAAACAGCGCCCCGTGTTATACGGCGCAAAAAGAAAGAAATAACGAGACACATTAGGCACTAACTAGAGTGAGAGGTGAAATTTATGAATATTACATGAGCCTTCAGCCCAAAATAGAGTCTCCCTCCTGCCCTGGATTTAAGAGATCACTGGCGAAGCTTTACAGATTACCTCATCCCAGAATCCCAGCAATGTGTAAATGCTACAGACTAACTGTGGAAAAATGATAGCTTGACTCATTCATCGAACATAGTCAGATACAAAATCATTACTACACTACAATGGATAAAATCAGTGCATGCATCACAAATAAGAATGAAAGCAACAACATTAGCGTATCTCAACAGAACATCTATTGACTTATGCACAGGCTGGCAATGATATCACGTGAACTCATCAGCTGACATAGATTTTTAGAATTTCCATTTGTGTCTGACTTAAAGGATAGAGGTTCAAATGAGTGTGATCATGTGATCCAATCGAGAACAGCCACTAAAGGCATCTCGTGTTGATGCCCAGCTGCAGCTTCCAGGTTCAAACATTCCCTCTGAATCTAAGTTTTCCCAAAAAGGACAAGAAGTCGGTAAAATGCACAGAAACAGCAGAAATTTAATACCGTACAACTCCATGACAGCTGACCAAACCAGCGAGGAGTAACAGGCAGAGCGGAGTGCGGCCATAAATTTATGACAGTTTGACTCGATGCTCACTCTGTCACCATGACAACCACAAAATAACCACACAGAGAGACACGATGCAAAAATTCGTTTCCTGGATTAAAACGCAGACAGATCAGTGAAGAGAAACTACACTGGAGCAGCGTGAGCGGCAAAGTCTGACGATCTGGTCTGAGGCAATAAATAACGTTTACGGTACTAATTCAAAAAACTTGCTAGATTAATCGCGTCATATCGCTGGTCATTTCCTCTGTTTAGCTGCGTGATGAGATTACACTGCATGGATTGCAGAGGCCTGTTCGGTTGTAAAAGAGCAAAATGTGCAATATGTTATGCAGTTTGTTTTATGGGAGAAGTGATTTGTGGTTTAAAATTACCGTATATAAAATGTTAGTATGTGTACCAACTGAGCTGCCACTGCTAATCGATGCCTCACAAAATACAGTGCCTTCTCTTTAGAGCACCCTGAGTTAAGGTCAAAAATGAAGCTGATTTTAAATCGTACAGAGTATAGAAACTTACAGCCACACATGTGAAAAGTCAGCAGACATCTACAAAATGGAATGTGTGAACATAATGCGCTTGAGGAGTCGTATTGCCAGATTCTCTTGCAGTTTTTCATTGCTGTTTCTTTGCTCTGTGTCTGTTCATGCAAACTCAGACTGAATCCGCGGTGTTGGGATCAGCGCTCTGCAGGGGTCAAACCATCTGTTGGCAGAACTCATTGTTCTTGTTGTTGTTGTTGAAGATAGTGTTGTTTGATTCTGGCTATTTGTTCGGGCTTGTCGTGCTGCAGAATGTATTTGGAACTGATCAGTGTCCCCTGGGATAGACTGCTGAATAAATATCTCAATATCTGAGGTGCCCAACATACTTGCACAGTGCTATTTTTAAATTAGCCTCGTCTATGGATGTAGAAGGGAATGGGGTAGGACTTTGAAGGCACCCACGCAACATCCAAGGTTGTGACATGTCTTCAGATGGAGAGCACTTTGCAGGGTGACTGGTTATAGTTAGGGAGGACTGTCGGGACCAAAGCAGTTGTGTCGCATCTAATCCTGACACTTTTACGGAAGCAGCAAAGCTCTCAGTGTCATATGCACTTGCTCACAAACTCTAGAGATATGTTCTCATCACATTTGCTTTTTATATCATGTCCAACAACAGTGGACTGTGCTACATAAACTTTACCACTGTTCAAAGATGGAATGAGACCAGCAGGTGTCCTACAAATCACCAGCCGAGAAACCAGACCAACTTCCTCACTCACAGTTTTTTTTTGGGTTTTTTTTGTGGTAAAAAGTTGGTCTTCTCTGGCAGAGATTTGCTGGGCCAATAAAATCGTTTTGGGCGGGCAGTTTGCAGTGATGGCCAGAAGAGTAACATCAACGCAGTCATACACGTCATCTGAGCGCCATGGAGTTGAATTTGTGTACAACTAAATGGCTCTGATTGGTTGTATGATTAGCCAGACTATCCGCCCCATAATGACATTCAAATGGTGTGTAAGCTTCTGATAAGAGTCTGGCTATGCCCTGCTAACAACACACAGGAACAGAGGTACAGGAAATACAATTTGGATCTACGACACACCTCTGTAGATGTAGATTATTCCATCTACCGAAGCCTAATTATCTAATTAGTCTAATTATAAACTACACTTCTGAGGTGTTACAATAAGGGCTTACTTTGCTTCATCTTCATCTACTACTTGACATCATGTCCAGTAAAATGGACTGAACGGATCCACTTTACTACTGTTCCCCTATCGTAAACCTTATCCTGAACCTCATCCCTAGCTTTAAAGATGTAATCAGAGCAGCTGGGATCCTATGCAACACACTGACAGAGGGATGAAAATAAGTTGAGCACTGTCAGCAACTCAACTCTTGCACCTTTGCAGGTGTGTTGCCAGTCCAGGACATTATGTCTAAGGGAGGCTAAAGGGCTTCAGCACCTTAGATATTTGCTTTAAGTCTATTTATAAACTATGATACCTGAACAGGTAACATAATTATGCTGAGACGGAAAGGGCTTGCAATATAGCCTCTTATATCATGTCTGATAACACTGGACTGTACTAGGATCCAAATGTTAAACAGAGCGAGTCCTGGTATGCCTTCCCATCCTGGGATTTGTCTTTGTTCATTTCTTCCAGCTCATCGGGCAACAGTGTTGTGTTCATAATAGCTCCTCTGACTTTTCCATTTATATTCTTAGACCTTTTAAAAGAGGCTTTTACCCAGCCGGTATGTTTTACTTTCCATTTAAACACAAAAAACTTACCAGGGCCTCGAAGGCACAGGTGGGAAAAAGAAAAGTTAGACCAAAAAGTGACAAAGAAGTTGCGACTAAAGGAGACAAGTGAATGAAGCATGAAGGACCATGGTCCTGATGGGCAAAGTTGGATGAAAACGAGCCTGAAGACAGAAGGAGACCATAACCATAATTCAAACGGACAAAGGACAGAGGGACACTGTTAGTGTATGGCTCAGAGGTCACTCTGACTACTTCGTAATGCCTGACTGTTCAGCTGGAGGTGGTGGTAACCGTTCAACATGCATCATTTTTCTTCTGGTTTCCCCTCCTTCTCCAGGGGACAAGTGATGACAAGAGGTGCGTGACACATCCTGCTTGCTTGATGTACAGTAGATAACCCCACTGAAAGCCCCTAACAGAAGATGAAACTAATGACTAATACGGTATGTTGGATGGCTAAAACATCCTCCACATGATTCAAAGGACATGTGGGAGTCTGCAAGCCCTTTGAAAGCCACCTGGGCAGAGAAGGAATTCGCTGAAAATCTGTGGTGGGATCAAGTGTCTGATCAGGCCAGACAGGCCTGACAGATGGACAGACCAGATTAGGCACATATAGACGTGTATCAAATAAGGCGGGACAACGGTCATGTCCGAGTGACCCCTGCTGAGAGACAGGTCACAGACAGGTCGATGGCTGGTTTCAAAAACCACTATGTCCAAACAAAAAGTCAACCTCAGAGCACATCAAACATCTGCATAAGAGCAGGAATCTGTAAAGGCTGGTCAAGCCAAAAGGCAAAAGTAAGCATGGCCCCATCTTTTTCTTGAAAATGCAAAACAAAAAAGCTTTGTTATAGAGTCAAAGTATATGGTTTGAAGCTAATTTGTGCTTGAAGGCAACTGAAATGTGACAAACAAAAAAAACATGACTACCACATCTTAGCTACCTATGTTGATCTGAACTGGATAACAAAGAGGTCTCAGGTCTGGGGTCATTATGGAAATGTTTAAGACAAATTTACATAAGGCATTTCAGCTCAATAGCTACACATAATATGCTTGAACTACTGCTGAGCACCTTAATAACAGCCTTTTCTCTTGGTTTCTATTTTTTGTTGAATACATGCTAGTGTGCGGTTGGAACCAGCTTGTAGGCACATAAACTATTTACAGTGAACTGTGTAACTTACTGAGTGTCTACAGGCAGGGACGTGTTCAATGTTACAGATACATCCAACTACTTGAGGAGATGGATGAAACAGTCTGGACTTGCATTCGCTGACATTTCAGTAGCTTGTCTTGAAACAAATATTCAACTGTAAGTTAAAAAAAAAATCCTGCAAAAGGCTAGAGGACGTTCAAACTCTCACTGACAAATCTCAAAAATCCAAAAATTGAAAACTAATTGAAATATATCTTATTTTATCTAAATATCTATGCTTCATTTTACCGAAATAAAACAAGTGCAACAGCAACTACCAATGAAAGCTAGCAGAGAATGCTTGCTTTCATTGGCTGTGCACTGACACTAGCTTTATTTTTCTAGCTTTGGTAGCTTCTTCAAATTTAAAATGTTTGACAAGGTGATGGCACTCCAATGTCAAATTAGGTCTTGCTGTTCAGTTTTTGTGGCTATAGGTTTTATAAACACACTCACTGTGCAGAACTTTCATGCAAATGGAATGTTGGCATGCATGTGTTTCACTGTGTGCAAGACCTAAACCGTCATGTGGCTCTTGAACATTAATTTTACGTGAACAGGATCTGATACATCCAACAATGTTTGTCTCCGGTCATGGCCGATTAAAGCTCATGTTGGACTGATCGATGCATCTCTCATCTTTGTTTTATTCTCACAATACTCTGGGCAAGTAAATCTCAAATCATACACAGTAGATGGAAAGCCAATCTGAAGTCACATGAAAGATTTAATAATTGCCAGCAAATGCGTGCAATTAGTAATTTATTGTCTTCGAATTTTAAGTTCTGCCATCAATCCCAGTGTGGTAATGTTTGCAACATTGTGTCTTCATAAATTATTTGATTGCTGAGCCAGTTTGAGTTTTATTCCAATCTGAAGCAGAGCAAGTAAAAGAAAATAATCAGTCATTGGAAAAAGACACATATGGATCTGTTTTGTTGAGTATCAAACTCTTTCACACATCCTCTGTAACTCTTAGTATAACGTTACATCACACTAAGAAAAATGAAAAGCCCCAGTTATGTAACATTAGAAAATGTAAACGTGCCAAGCAGCGGAAAAGAAAGGGACAAAAAAAATGGGATCTCTGTCAAACAAAGGAGGATCCCCTCTGCCGTGTCCTTCTCTGTTTGAGGGTCGGCAGTGATGGATTCCATCTTGTCAGCCCCCTGTGAGCCATCGTGACAGTCGAGAGCCACCAGAGGCCGAGAACGTGTGACTCACAGATTCTAAAAGTCATTGCTGCTCCACGTCTGAGTCTGGACCGGAGACGATGAGTCTCTGATAGGCCTCTGTTAACATCACCGCTCACCACAGGCTCTTTAGGCTGCCATTACCAGACCCCTTTTAGCCTCAAAATTATACTGCAGTCAGACTGCTTATTTCACTACTGAGAGTAAAACGTGGAGGACTGAAAAAAGAATAAAGCATATTGAACAGCACCACGGTACATTTGCACCTAGCCATGCTATAACAGGAAGGTAGGGATAGTTTGGTATGCAAGCGTTTCAGAAAACTTTAAATATTTCAGTGTGCTTGCCAATAAGATGTTTGGAGGAGGAAAAACATGCTTGAATAAACTGCAATATAAACTTAGCAAAATATATCACAGCATAAAACATGAACCACTCAGTTGGTCTAAATAGTTTTTGCCACTCAACTAAGCAAACATTGTGGAATCAAGTGACTTTTTCTCCTTTCTATGTAACTAAATTGAACCCAAAAAGTTAGAAGTAAAGGTCTTAACCCTTGAGCAAACAAACACACTCACACCGGCAAAAACACTCAAAATCTACTCCCAAGTACTCAGGGACACACACTAACAAACATACCCACAGGATGCTCGGAGAGCGGGAGGGGTTAAGGGGGTGAGCCACGAGTCAATAAACCCTGTGTAATCTGTTCCCTTTAGTGGCATAAACCATCTGAGAGGAGATTACAACCGTTCTGCCAAAGTAAGAACATGCGAGTTCCTAATGGCGAGAAACACCGAATACAAACACACACAGACAAGCACGTGTGTGTGTGCACCTTTGCACATACTCTATGAGAGCTGTGGAGACTGGAGAGCATGAGATGTACGCTCCAAGAATAAAGTCATGACTTCATGTTTTCAAGATCAGACTTCATGACTAATACAAAAAGGCTTATTTTTACTTTAGGGAGAGAGATACCGTGAGTGAGCGAGAAAAAAAAATAGTATTTCTGCATGTTTTTCAGAAAAGCACTGATTATCATGACAGGCCCACCCTGGACTTGGGCTCCTGCTGAGGTAACTAATGCAAGACATTGTCGGTTTGTGTGAGATTACGCATCATGGAGTCCACGAGTGGAACTGGAAGAGTGGAGGGGGGTGAGGCAGGAGTCGCTGAGTTGTATGTGTGTGTGTGTGTGCGGGTGCATGCGTTTGTGTGTTCTCCTGAAGAGCAAGGAGGGAGGATGTGGACGGGCAAATCAGCGGGGAGAGGGGCTGCTGCACGTGTGTGTGTGTGTGTGTTGGGTGTGTTGGGGGGGAAGAAGGGACGCTGACTTTATGCATCATTAAGCAGGTGGACTGAGAACACCAGGCGGAGGTGTCACAGTGGAGGGGAGCAGAGAAGACATCTGGTACACAATACAGGACGAGACGCCCATGTGTTGGGGAGAGTCACGACCAGTTCATACGGACGTCATCAGGCTGATTATTATTTATGGCTAATCTCAGGCTAATTACACTGAGTTTGGTATAATATTACTGTGCTTGTCCTGGAGTGAAGAGACTCATATAATGCCGTCTGGTTGCTACAAGTTATCTGACATTAATTATAAATGAATCAAGCATAAATCCAGTAACAGCACTTTTAATTTATGTACAGTCTTATTCACTTCAAACACAGCATCATCTGCAACTGGCACACAACATGTCGTACTTTTCACATGCTCTTATATTATGCACTCCTATTCCAAGATGGAGCCAACCAGGCTGCAACACACATTTGTAGCATTCAAAGTGCATTCCTCGTACAGTGAAACGAATGACACAGAATTGTCCTTTTGTGGTTGTATTGTCTATGCAGTGCACCACTCTGTAAACATGATTTATGGACGCTAGTAGGTTTCTAATCAAGGGCGTCAAGTGTTTTGGAAACCATCAGGTCCAAAACCATCTTTTCATCTATACTCCTCATCTGCTGGTAGGCAAAAAAAGAAATGTTCCCATTGTTTCCCTCGAGGGAAAACATCATCTCCCATTACCCAAGAGTACGTGAGTCAGTTTTCAATCATCATGCTCCTCCGAGGAGAGAGCATATTTCTACATCACTCCCTTATTGCATATGTTAATAGAACTCAAGCTGCAGATGGTATACTTGCATTATCAACACGTACTGTATTTGCTTTTTGGATGTTTTGATTCCTTTTACATGTCAAAGGTCAAAGACTTAACTCAATACAATATAGTGCACTGGAAAGAAGTTGCGTGTCTGGCAGTGGCTAAAAAATGTGGTGGATGAACACCATATATCCCTTTTCCCATTAGCTCCATGGTTACCACACATCTCGCGCAAACTGAAAACTTGCGATTGCTACATTATTGAGTATCACTTCATCTTCACAGTGAGCGAGCTACTTGCGTGCACGCAAGTCTACTGATTCAAGGCCCTGACTTCACTCTTAATAAACACAGAAATGGCATGCGGGTAAATGCATTGGGTGACTCCATGAAACACACACTGCAGACACGCGCTGGCTCAGCTTCCCTCCGTTAAAGTGGCTGTCGGAGGAGATACAGTAATCCTTTTTTAATGGCCGTGTCCCTTCCCCCCTCCGTGATGTGATGGACCCAGACATACTACTGCGCCTCTCTTAAGGGAGAAGTGTAAAAACGAAGTCACCAGTGCGTCCTTTGCAACACATTTGACAGCGGTCATATGAGCTAAGAGGTGAAAAACCTATCCTTTTTCCCCTGTGAGGTCAGATCTGACACGGTCAAAGTTATAAAGCCATTTGTACCTACAAATGGTATGACCTCACTTGAAACCAGCTTGGCCTGTAAGGATAATGGTTCCGGCTTGATGTTATCTGTGTGGATTACAAAACAGATGAATGAGCCCACTGTCATAAAATTGTAAAATTACAAACAATACTATGCTGTGTCGTGTTTTTTTTGATTTCCCTCCGCCTATTCATGAGGCTCCAATAGTGTTTTTATGACACAACGTAAAACAGCCAGTCATGTTGTCAAAAGCAAATAAGCTTACACGATTAATCTTGGCATTCATTTACAAAGTGTAGAAAAAGTCATTGTACTGGGTTGAGTGGCTTAAAATCATTGACCGTATATAAAGATGAATGAATCATCTGTGACATCACCTAGAGGATTTCTGAACAGCGGTTTTGCTGCTCAATGTGGGCAGCATTGGCCATCACCAGCTTGTCAGTGCACGACTGCTCCTGAAGACAGACTGATAGTCGGAGTAGCTTTTGACCCTACGGTAACTAGTGTTCTGGCAGCGTCGTTACAAAACAATGCCAACACAACAGGTATAAACTGACGTAGGCTCCGTGTAGATTCGTTGCAGGAGTATAAACCAAGCTTGACTCCCGCCTATTTAAAAAAAAAAAAAAAAAAAAGCAAAATAGATGGAGCATGAGTAGAGATGAGGCAGGCAGCTACGGCACACAGCTTGCAACCTGAGATGACACCCGCCTGCCACTGAAAGCGGCCACGCCCTTAATTATGCATGACATAAAACCTTGATAGAATTTAAACGAGAGCATTATATAAAATTAACCCCATGTACAGTTGTCATGAATACGGAATTTGCCATTAAGACTAAAACTGCTTACAGCAGCGGGCTATAAACTTCTGTCTGCTGTTAGCATGTAAACACCATGGGGACTGACTCACTTTTGGAGTCAGCCTCAAGTGGCCATTCGAGGAACTGCAGTTTTTGGCACTTGTAGGCTGGCTTCATTTTCCTGCCAAAGGTTCCTGACTGCTTAAAATTAGCTAATGAATAAATATAAAACACAAGATGAATAAAAATGTATTTAAAGCAACTTGTTGTGTGACGGCTAAAAGTTCCTCAAACACACACAGCAGGCCTATGTACAGGATGACCCAAAAAAAGCATCAATTAATAAACTACATTAAAATAAAAAAAAAACAATATCTCCATATTTTAGTTTGTCGATGAATAAAGCAAGCATGTACTGGGGACTCGTGATGGTTTTTTTTAATTTATTTTCATTTACACGATGAGGTGACGTGAGGTGAGACAGAGCGATACGCGTCCGTGTCTGGACTCGAACTGGGGACGCTGTGTTGGCACCGTGAAATGAAAATACCAGCAGGCAGCAGGACAGAAAGAGATCGGATGGTTAAGACTAGTGGATGCACGATGAGGCAAGCAAAAACGGATAGACAATACCAGATTTTAATATGGATGAATCGAGGTGGCAACATTCAATTGAAAACACTCGGAGACACATCAGCCAATGAGAGTCAACCACTTATCATCACCCATACACATTGTGATCCAGAAGCAGGTGGCAAGAAGCTACCGAATAAGTGATGAGTGGAGAAATCCGCCGACATTTTTTTTACTACACAGAAATAGATCTGAGACTTGGTGGGAAAATGCAAATAACCCAAATTTCATTTGAAAGCTTCAAATGAACGGTACACGCCAACAAAAAAATAAATGGGAGGGGAGGGTGCATGCAGGTGCGGCTGAAATCATTTCAAAGCGCGCTGTATTGGAGCATTGTTGGTGTGAATACACCTGCTCTGTATTGTGAAACTCGTCCCTCGCCAGACGGATCACAACAAGCGGAGTCCACCAAACGAAAACACGGAGCGGCAGCACGCACGCACAAATGCCTGCTGGACGTCTCGCCGGTGTGAATATGAAACAGTTGTTGATGGCAAAGAGAGATGGAGGCGGCTACTTCCGCCAACAGCTGCTCAGCTTTAACTTCACACGAGACACGGGCAAAAAGAGGACGCCGGAGAGGTTTTTTTTTATGACAAAACAGGAAAAAGAGGCTGTTTTTAAAGCTGCGTTCTGCACATGAAAGCAAGCGCACCTTTGGCACTCTTTTCACGAACACACGCTCCCATCCACAAGCGCACCTCCTCCTTCTCCTCCTCCTCCTCCTCTTTCTGTGTTTACTCACCACAGCTGTCTCTTAACGGGGAGGCAGTCTTTGTTGGAGGCTGTCACTCCCATGGCCATCTGCATCACCGTTATATATTTCTGGTACTTCATTTTGTCCTCCTTTCCCACTACTGCCGCGACTTCTTCCTGCACTACTACAACTACTACTTCTTCTTCTTCTTCTAGGATTCGGCGCGCCCCAAAAGCGGCACAGGTGAGCGTGCATTCAAATGTGTGTTATTGTCCCCTGGCATCCACGGCATCCTCTGTGTCAAAAACGCCATTTCCACGCTGGGAGGACTGCTGACAGGGAAAATGTTCCCCGAGGAGATCAACGAAAGGTACCACGCCGCTACGACCCATGTCTGCGCTGACTCTTTAATCTCATTAGAGCTCAGAATAGATTGGCTTATCCATTCATTTTTAGTCAGGACCGGGTCATTGTTGTGGTTCGCCTCGTAGCGCCCACTTTTCACCCCCTCTCTTTCCTTCTCTCTCTTTTTAAAAAAAAAAAAAAAAAAAAAAAAAAAACCTTTGTGGAAAAGAGTGAAGAGAAAGGAACAGTCAGAGATAGGATGGAGCGGCGACGGCACCCAAACGTCTGCGAGGTAGGAAAGAGAGTGCGCGTGTGTTCAACGGAGAGAGGGAGAGAGGAGGGGAGTGACAGAGGGGGAGGGGGGAGGAGGAGAGAGGCAGCTATGTAACGGCGTAAGAGGGGGGAACCTCGGTGATGCTGAGTAAAATCTCAGGCGTCTGTTTTGAGATATTTCTACGAGGTTGGTCCATTACGCAGGGGCTGGGTTAAAATAGTAATAGGGAAGGACGGAGAGGAGTAAACCAGGAATAACACACAGCAGCCTGGGATGGAGCAAAGAGCAAACAAACAGCTCAATTAAATAAACCATTTCAAGAAAAAAGTAATGTCTTTAGCCAGTGTGATGCAAGATTGTAATAGTAAAAATAAAACCTCCTCCTCCTCCTATTTTTCATTTACTATCCATGTACTGTATCCTACAATGTATTTTTAAGCATGTCTGTACCATGTATTTGGTCTAGTTCACATAATTTCAAATATATTTTATGTGTCCTAGAAGCGCTTTCTTTATGTAAGTGTTTATTAAAATATGTTCTATACTATACAATTAAAGCATATTCTGTTCTCTCTGGTATCCTCAGAAATCTAGTATCAGCTGTGCCATGTTTTACTACTTCCTTCAGGTTTTCAGTGAGAAAGAGACCAGCCCTGAATCTACATGGTGCAGCCTTCACACGGAAACTCGTGAGCCAGCGATCTCGACATGGGGAGCCGTGTACACCAAAAGCTTGACAGTCAAGTGGTAAATTCAGTCATATGTCACCGCTGCTAGGATACTGCTGGCATCTTGAAGCCACGGAGGCCAATAGTTCAGCCAGCTAACGTCCAGACTTATCATCTGAAAACGTCGGCAAACACGTCTCAACTTATAAACACAGACCTTACCAAAAATCACCACTTACAAGGTTGTGAATACTAAAAAGAGGGTTATGGATATTTGTCGTGAACACGGTGAGCACAAATCCATTTGAAGGTAGCATTCATCTCTTTTAGTTAGAACATAATAACGTTATGTTATTAAAGTTACCACCTGTCACTTTATGAGTCCTTTTCTGTAAGATATCTTGTGCTAGTGCTTAAAAAGGACAGTGTTTTAAATGTTCTGTATTACTGATGGATCCATGACTTGAGGCACAGACCCATTTTAAGAAAACATTGTGTATTTGTTGTTAACTTGGTCACCTCCATTCAGCCAGTTTGACTGTACATATTAATAAAGTGGGAAAGAGCAGGTGAATGGTAGATGAATGGTAGGTAGCACAGCTCAGCACTGTCTTGTTAACATGTTAGATGTAACTTGCAGTTTGGTCTCTTTTGTTGTTTTATTTTTCCCTCCCCTTTTCCTCAACGCAGTTCTGCCTGCATGTTTGTCCTCCGCATTGTGCCACCATGTACCTCAGCTTGCAACAGGTCTATCTCATTTGATTTTGTCTTAAGTTAGAACATCAGAGCCGTTTTCATCACATATAACTGCTTACCTTATTGCTTAAATCTCAATCGCCTTAAGTAGCCGCAAAGTCCCGCTCTGCAGGTTTGACTGAACGAGGAGTCGAGTCAACTTGATCTTATTGGGAGCTCAGTGAAACTGATCCAAGTAAAGCTACTTAACACACAGGCCTGAAAGGACATAAGCAAAACAAAACAACTGCTGTTAATGTATGCTGTTAATTTGGTATGCCTTTGGTATGGCATATTGTTAATAATGGAATTGCATAAAACAGGATTCTGCACCACTTTATTATTTTTTTTCTATACGCTAACATGTACTATTGACATCCATGCTCATACAGCAAACCCAGGGTACATATGAGATTCAGATTACTTTTACTCACCCTTTAGGGGCAGATAGTTCACAGAGTCTCTGTAGATGCTAATCAATACGGTGATTGATTTGGTGTCAAATTTAAATTCCCAGTATACATGAGTCTTTAGTGAGTCCTCAAGGACGAGAGGGGCATTGAGGAGGCCGTGTGCACAAGATCCAAGTCAAAGTGAGTCCCTGTGTGCTGGTATGTTTATGTATGCCTGGCATCTGTCAAACAAGTAAAATGCTGTTTTTCAGGAGTGTAATTTGGAATATGAAGTTAACATAAAGACATTTCACAGACTGCTGCTGCATAAACGCTTGGGGCAAAACCATTAATGATTAAAACAACTTGGCAGTGAATCTGGATAGTGTTCCACCCTTTTTACAATGAAACTGCACGATGAGGTGAGTCGGCACGTCACCGTCGCTGTATTTACATATTTGTTCCAGCTAATAAACAGAATGAAGGAAGGGAGAACGACAGTGTGTAAACCACAGTCCTCTTGAGATGGCCCATGCACCGGAAAAATTAAATCTACATATAAACTCTATCAGGAGTGAATAACACCACAATGAAATGGTTGAAGAGAAGAATCTGACAGTCAGTGCAAAGGCAGGTAACTCCTGTTGGATGGGCCAAGCTGGTGAGCAGCTGGTGAGGAAGGTCAGGGGGAAACTGCTGTTATCAGCACTGCTTGATATTGGCAACTGTGAAAACAACAGAAAATTCTCCCAAAAAAGTCCTCCAAGTCCTCTGATGTTTATTTACAGTTCTTAGGGCTGGGAAGAGGATTAAGTGAACACACACATACACACAAACACACAAACACGCACCAGTGGCCTGAAGGAGACTGAGGAGGGTGAGGTCACCACAGCAGTGATATGGTTTTAAGCCAGAAGGACAGTGGAGACTGTAAATGACGCAGAGTCCTCAGCAGACTGGTAATGTTCTCTTTAATCTCTGCAAATAAACCCATTTCACCAGTTCCATAGCTCAAATATTCAAAGTGGATTCTCAGTCTTTCTCTTCTTGCTGAGTGCTCCCACTTGTTTGTTGCTCAGACATTTGCCTGGAGCTCACAAGCAACTGTCTTCGTCTTTAAATAAAAAAACTACCCCAGCAGTCAATTTCATCATCTTTATAGTCACTTTCCCAAAATATACTTGATATGATGGTGGGTTAGGGAGAGATGGAGAAGAATGCTGGATTGGTTTAAGAGTGAGATTTCCCTCAGGAGCACCAACCATCCAAATGTGTTGATCCCCCCCCCCCCCCCCCAACCATAAATTACACTATCCCCTGGCCCCTGGCCACCATTAATCACATGACCACAGCAGCCAGATTAAATCTGTAGCCTTGGACTGTTCTCCTGTGTCACTCTTGCTCTGCCTCTCTTTCATGCACATGGTATACCAATAATCAACAGGCACACAGCACAAGGAGACACATGGCCAGCATCAGCTGAGCATATAGCAGCGTCAACACAAACATGATTGTGTTTGTGTCAGCTCAGAAATTAGTGAGTGGCCGATATGTTGTCACCATCCATCTGTTATCTGTCACTACAGTTGTGGTTATCACTACCTATCCTGAATACTGTTGGTAGGCTACAGCTCTCACTGGGTGTGCTTACATGGCCCACACATATTCAGGGTTTTGAAGTTTCCTTTTGTGTGTCTGTGAATCCCCTTATATTAGAAACCGGAATATACCAACTAGGGGCCAACAGAAACTGGGCAGCTGTTCCATGTATACATCTCATTTAGCTTTGTGAATGCTGCCAACAGGCTGCGCAGACGCAGAAACAATCAGCATTAGCTAAAGTGTCTCACTTTGGGAGTGACGAAGCAACTGAATTCTGTCTTTCTATAAAGAAAGAGTTTAATATACGGGGTAATTGAAGTGTGGGAAAGCCAAAATACACTGTAATTATAGTCTGGTGTAGACAGGTTACAGCATGCTGCTTTCCCAGAACATGAAGCAAGACAGGAAAGCCAGAATGACTTCAGTAGTGTCAGACTGACCTCCTTAAATTTGGTGCTATGTGTTTGCATCAAAGGAATGCACACAGATGACAGCATTTCATACATGTATTATGTATATGGAGATATGTATAACCAGATTTCTTTAAGTACCATGTAAACATCACATCCTAAACAAAATCGAAACCAGGATAAGCCTCATAACTGGGAGACTTGTGTTCCATCGAATAAATTCAGTCAGTACAACATGGATGCTGCGTGCATCCTGTAACTCAACACTCCACTGCAGGGCTTTAATTTCTCTCTGCCAGACCTGCATCTCCACGGCAACACTGGCTCTGGGCTCGGCTGAGGTGGCCCTGACACATGATATGCCTTTATATTCAAAAGCAAAATGATGACTGATGACGTTTAACCGGTATAATGAAAAGAGCCCTTTTCATTTTAACAAATGAAATGAGAACAAGAGCTCAGTTGACCCATTTTATAACTGATTGAATGCTCATTTAAAATTTGAGAAAATATGAGAATTTAAGGGCCTTTCTTTTCATAGTGAACTGAACTGACCTGTTGGTTTTACAATCACAGTTATTTTATGCTTCATAGGCAAAACAACGAGCAAATGCATTTGATTTAACTTGAAAGCAGATTCCTAATTCAACTCAAACGGTTTTGATTTGACCCAGCTCTGCTCTGTAAAGACCAAACATTTTACATCACGATGTATTTAAATACAATAATAATGCTAGTCAGGCTCATGTTGTGTCTGATATCAAAGGTACATGGAGGCATTACTAAAAATGTAACACTAAATTTAATAATATAAGCAGCGGCAGAATGTCACAGTGAAGAACATCCTTTTTAAATTTGGATTGTAAATGTGGAGTTAAAATTAGATCTAAGACTGCACTGGGTTCGTTTCCAAGCTGATTTGAAATGCAAGACCTTCTAACAGTGTAAATAATACAGAGGTTATTATACATTATATTTATTTATGTACAATTTATAAAAACAGTTACATGAAGAAAAAGCCTGAGATGTAATATATGCAGAGGGTCTTGCCAGAGCCAGTTTGCAACGCCTGTCATTGGTTTGTATGCAGAATCCGGGAAAATGAAAAGACAACCTGCTCATCCTAGAATGGCAAAAATGAAGCACAGGTCTGTTCTGTAATGTACAGTGAAATAGAACAATAACCAACAGCAGCGTCTGCATAAAAAAACCCGCCTTAGACTTTCGTGAGACTTGCCAGAGAGCAATGATGTGATAAGAAGGCACACACGGACAGCAGATATGGAAACTACACAAGCATGAAGTGTATGAATCCAAGCAAGGCTAATGCAATATGTAAATGAAACAGTTATCGAAGTGAATGTGCCTGCTGTTGTTTCTACAAAATTGCATGTGAAATGCACGAGGCACGACTCGGTGAAAACAGCTGCGCGCTACACAGTGGGGTTCCCTCAGTTTACGTCTGACTTTGCCTGGTCTTCGTTACAGAGACAAGGGTTTAAATGTGTTAAAAACACTTTTAAGTTACATGCATCAGCTCCAAAGTGCTTAATGACACGTTGAAAGAGCTGTTAAAAGAACTCAATAAAATACTCAGCATCAGAGTTTTAGGATAGAGCACGGAGGTGGAGGAGGTTGAGTGAAAGACAAACAGAGGGATTGACTGGGAATGAATGCCAGGAGCCCCGGATACTAAATCACTGCTGTTGCTGCTCGGACAGTGATTTATGGTGCTGCTTCAGGGGTATAGGTGAAGCAGCGAAGGAAAACAAGAATGGTTCCACTCGAAGAGGGATCCCCATGTAAAGAGATATTCTGCTTGACAGTGGCAGGGAAAACAGAGTTCTGTGTTTGTGAGTCTATGACGAGGCAGGTGTTTAGAGACAGTATTAGTTGACCATAGAGTGAAGCTTTGTGCTCCGGTGCCTCCAGTCAGCAGGGTTTGACACCAGACGCTTCCTTCCCTCCCACCCTCCCGCCCTCCCACTGTCACCTTTATTAACAGTCTGCCAGGTGGAGACTGTCTCTCCTGAGTGTCCCACTGTACCCTCAGATTTGCTGAGGTAAGTGATGAACAGAGGCACAAAGAGCCCAGGGGAGTTAGCAGGTCTCTTTCCAGAGCTGTTTACAGGTAACACACAGCATCAATATGTGCTGTTTACCACATTACAATACAAATTACTGGGTACTTTGTTACTGACATATGTCACAGTGATGTTAATTCTGTAGAGAGAAACACTGTATTATGTAAACACACTTGATGTGACAACCACTCATCACATAGAGTCAGCAAATCTACCATAACAGAAGTCTTCAGCTAACATCAACAACATTTCAATTTCTTGGATTTCTACACTGTTAGTCTGTCAGGTTGCTTTGAATGAAGGGGCCGTAGACTGTGAGTCTGAAAAGTGAAACCAATGCAAATGTGGTCAAAAATCATCAACTCCTCTCATGGAATACTACTTTTTTTTTTTTTTCCAGAAATCGGTATGGTGGAATTAGCTAAGTCAGCTTCATAAAAGTGTATCATTGGTCATTTAGGCCTCAAAGATGTACCTAGGTACTTAGCTTGATTGATACATCACCAGCCATCCTCGGGTTCTCATTCAGATCTAACTCTCACTCCTCCCCAAGCTCCTCCTTCTCGTCTACATAACATTACTTCTGGCAACAACAAAACAAAACAAGATTGATATGAAATAGAGCTAAAACATAATTATAATATAAACACTTCCTTATTGCACAGCTTAAACAATCAAGATATGACATGCTAATCTCTTTCTTAATCAAACTATTACATTTGGACAGCTCCAAGCTAACAGATTTCCTCCATTTTCAGTCTTTATACTTAGCTCTTCCTGGCTGGAGCTTCAAATTTATGAGCAGTTTTCAAAACTCTGATTATCAACAAGAATGAGACTTTGTCCACTTTTCCAAAGTGTCATATCGTACATAGTGAAAGCCACCAATTTGACGATGATCTTTTTATAATACTGGTAGTCTGGTTCATTACTCCTGAGAGGCTTTGTAAAGGCCCCGTGTATATAAAGTCACAATATAAAGTCACTAGGACTTTTTATTATGCCCGTGTACTGCCCTTGGGATGGTATGAAAGGTCTAGACAAGACAATAGAAAAAGTAATACAGGGGTTACTGGATAAGATCTGCTGTCTTTAGTCAAAACCCCCTTCACTCAACCTTCACAGCTGCTGAATGACCAACAAAAGAGATACCACGATCCATGGATTTTTTTTATACTTAGTGAAGGTTATCAGAGCATGCTTTCTATTAAGTGATGCTCTGGTAAACTTTCTCATAGGTGTACATACCGATCTGCCACAACATTATGACCACTGGCGGGAGAAGTGAATAACACTGACCATCTTGTGACAATACAATGTTCTGCTGGGAATCTTTTGAACCTGGCATTCATGTGGATGTTACTTAGACATGTACCACCCACCTAGACCAGACCAGGCACCCCCACCCCATAGAAATGACACTCCTTGATGGCAGCAGCCATCCCCAGCAGGATGCAGCTGGACACAGGCACATACACAAAAATGGTTTAGGAACAACTCAAAAAACATGAAGAACAGCACAAGGTGTTGACCTGGCCTCCAAATTCACTAGATCCCAAACTGATCAAGTATCTGTGGGATGATCCACAGACGCCCCTCCCCTCAACCCATAGGACCCAAAGGCCCCCACTAACAACATTCTGCTGCCAAACACCACAGGACAGTGTTCATAATGTTATGCCTGATCAATGTATATACAGTACATTCAGGAGTTGCACAATATTTAAGTGTTCAGACAGAGTGTAGTTACATTTTTAGAAAAGTTTTAAATAATGAAAGACTTGGAAGTGAATTCCACTGTCATGATTTTATCCCATTTTCTTTTTGTTAATGTTGAATCGCAACTTAATTGATTTCAATTATTAATATGCAACATTTCATTTTCTCTCTGTTGTTCGTGCATGTGGTTGTGGTGTGTTTGTATAGAGTACAGTGCTGTAGGTGCTGCCATGTGGCGTTACGCGTTTGCTGCCTAGGCTGTCGCTGTGCATCTTATCACGGCAATCTCACTGAAGAGTGAAAACACATATCACACCATCTGTGTATGCATGCATTTATATAAGCAAGACATATAGAGTGGCATCTGTTACTGTTCAAGTGCTGTACTGGTTCCAGTCTAAACGGGAACCTCTCTGGGTTATTGCCTACAAATAAAGTTTTACATCTCATTTTGGAGGAAGTACATGTTTGGTAGACGCTGGCACTTCATTTATATTTTAAGAATATTGGTAAAAGTACTGTACCATTGTCCTCTGCTAAACTAAGTACCACTACTATAGAAACGACGGGTGTTCACAATTCTCAAGTAGTGATATTCTGTGGTTGGTCGCCCAGTTAATCACAGCAGGGCCAGTCAGCTTGCATGCCAAAAATAAAGCACGTAAAGGCAGGGCTCAGACAGCGATGTGATCTGAGTGTGCAAACTTCTATATACATGCTGTAAAAGAGTCTTGGGCTTTTATTGCTGTGACTGCGCTGCGGTGAAATGCATTTCTTACATAACAAACTTTAAAATCTACTCCCCGCTCCCTGATACGCATAGCTGATGCACTTTTGAGAGAAAACACTGCTTCAGGAGCTGTCTCAAGCTAAGGCATCCAGTAGGAGAACACATTCCAACAAGGACGTAATGGCCTTCTACGAGGATGTCTGGAGCTCGATACTGATAGATGAATGGAGTCTTTGACATGGACAACATACTGAAAAATAGGGTTTTCCTGCACTTATGATATAGACATCCTTTGGTAAAGTTACGAACAAGAAGCCACTTCATACCTCTAATGGTATGAAGTCTGCGCCGGTCTGGAGCCGACAGCCACATTTATCTCAAATGTTAGTTTTGTGCAAATCATAACAGTGATTCAACATTTTGACTACTCTTAAAACTCACTGAGCTCAGTACATGTATTCTGAATGAAATCCCCCCTTTCTATGTAATATGAGTAAATTGCAGACTTTTTCTGCTGTCCTTTAAATAACATACTTGTAGAACCACAGGTTTATTAAGTTGTTTTTAAACTAATGAGTGTTTAAACCTTTGTAAAACTGATAATCAGTGAGGGTGGATGGGTATTAACAGGATTTTCAGTTTAGACAATGGTTAAGTTTGATATTCTGAAGATTAATAATAGTGTAAAAATGTCATTAAGGAAACCTATATACACATATTGATTGTCTGAAAAGGTGGATGAACCCATAGGATTCCTTGTGTCTCCAGCCATCTCCATCTTGGCTACCTAAATGCTGGCTAAAGTTCAAAAAGGTGAAGCATGATCTGAAAGCAGCCACTTTAAGCCTTCATATAATTTAAACTGCTGATATGATAATCTATATAAAAAACAAATCTATTTTTGATTTTTAGAGCCAACCTCAAGTGGTCATTTGAGGAACTTCAGTTTTTGGTAAATTTCGTTGGCTTACACCCCCAGAGGTTGTGGCTATGTGTATACAGAGGTGGCACTTCGCACTTTGAATCAATTAGTCTGATAGTTACTATTCCATATGTGATCACATTTATCTTTAAATCCAACTACATAATGCAGTTTTTTATATTCCAAGTTACATTTGGGATCGATGCCCCACTTAACAGCAAATGTCAAACATAGGACTAAAATATGCTCAACCATTGGAGACAAAATGATTCCATGTCTACAGGCCTCGCTGTGCGTACATATGTATGAAAGAGAATGGGGGAGAGAACAGGGGAGCGAATCTGCTGCACTGAGCAGATCTGCAGGGCCAAGGTCAAGGTCACAGCAGGCTGTCTTCCCGCCAGAGGCAGAGGTAACCTGAACCAACACTGCAACACAAGAGAGCAGGCACATCTCCAGCCTGGGTGTGAAATGAAAAATGTTTGCCCTTGCAATAGTGTGAACGTCAGATCTGAGGAAACATGCACATACAACACATACAACATGCACGTGAGGAAACATACAAACCACAGGGGTATGGGTTATTTTCAGTTAATCTCAGACTGATGTAAACCACTTCAAAAGAATGACGCGATTTACTTTTATGGCCATTTCATCAAAGTGAGGTGATCCAAGAAGGTTTTATGTGTCTTTTAAAATGTGACAGGTCTTCATTAATCATGCTTTCTCCATTTCTTTCTGTAAATGATTTGAATTTAGGAGATCTGGAGAGAATGAACTGACATTCAGCAAGCCTCCAAGCATTTAAACTCAAGCCAGCGAGCCACCCAAATACATTCCTAAGTCAAGTCAGTAACCTGTCATCCTCAACAGGTTTCTCCACCTCTATCTGATCTAATTCTACACAGCTCTAGTCAATTGTCAGGCTACTTCTGGAGGCAACACGTTCCTAGGTTTCCACTGTAGCGCACAGATACAAATAAAGGTAATTAATAAAGGCAAAGATTTCCTGTTCTGTATATTGGAGCTGTTTACAGTCCAACTTGCAACTTGAGAGGCAAGAATGGTGTCGGAGTTGTGAAGCTACGTCTTCGATTGAACGGTTTACACTCAGTTCAAAGTTTAACAACTACAACGGCTTTATTTTCACTGTTTGCGTGCAACATGTTAGCTGGCTTGCAGACCGTGTTAAAGGACATTTTGTCTCTTTAGCTCTACAAACAGACTGTTTACCTGCATTCAGCCAAAGCCAGCTTAAATGTGTTTGGCCAATATCAATCTGACTACAAACAGAAGAAAAATAGTGCGAGTTGCCCTTACTGAAATGTACCAGCCATTTTACTATCACTGAGGTGATCGAGTGAAAGTTAAAAGTTTTGGAGAGGGAGGCTACTGATGAAATCATGAATAACCCCAGGTAAATTAGCGGGTCGTTCCATCAGGGATCTTGACTGCAGAGTGACTCACATTGTATTTTCCTGCCCTGAGGAGGCATGCAGAGCAACAGTCAGAAACACTTAAACAAAAAGGCGCTCCTGTGTGTAAAACTCCGGTCAGTTTGTCCCCCGCTTTCGCTGCCTCTTAGGGAAGATCTACAGCAGTAACACAAACTGGCAGATAAGTCTCAACAGTTTAGAAATTGCCACAATAATGAAAGCCTCAGCCACACTGCTATTTGGCCTTGGCAAGCAAGAAAAAGAAAAAAAAAAAAACATGAAATAAGCTCTATTATACAAACCAGAGCATATTTCTAAGCGACTCATATCAACATTTAGCTTCTGGTATTCCTCTTTCATAACACAACTAATGGCCGTTAATGGCGGTGTCTTGGTGTTACCCTCAACAATCATTTAGCTGACAACTGACGTGGTGAAGGCTTATTACTGAAGAGATACAGTTTAGACTTGTTCATTTTTTTTTTTCTGTGACAGCCGGTTACAGAAAGCAGAAGTAAGTTTGAGAGAGACTGCCAAAGAACAAGTTGTCATAAGAAGAGGATGGAGCCTTTGTTTAGACAGGGGCATCCTGGTCTCGAGATCACAGCGTCTCAGCGACTAAGAGAGAAGCCAGGCACCCATTAATATCTTTAGGTTATTCTCAGCTGTTCTTTGTTTACACTGGTTTGTGATAAATGGAAAAAGCTGACACTTAAGTTAGTTTCTGTTTCACTGATATTGTATATAAACTTTGTGACCGTGAGAAGAAAACTTTTTAAACATTTAAGTGGCTATTAGTCATAAGCAGTAGTCACTAGTCTCATGCTACAAATTTCCTTTGGGCGACATTAAATTCTACCTGAAAAACCAAATGATATGATCTGGATGTTTCACATTTTTTGTGTACAAATACATTTCTATTTTTTTACTACCTCATACTTAATACTGCACTACATTTAAGAGAATGATATTCCATGCATTTGACGTACTTAACTCCAGATTAGGCTCTGTGCTCTCTTCAATTATCTTGCCATTGTTCCAGTGCCTTTAAACTAACACGTCCTATGGTATTTTGAAATCAAATTTAATTTTAAAGTGTTTTTTTATGTGATATCGCTTGAACTATTAGCTAGTGTTTGGTCCAGCATTGACAAAAAGGTAGCTTTTCTGAATTTTCATGTCCATCCCTCCTCCATCGACATTCCTTCACCAGCATGACGTATATGGGCGGTGCTTGCTGAGGTCACTGACCAATCAGAGCTGACTGTTTTTTGGGCGGCCTCCCTAGCTCCTTCTTGTTTTTTTGCAGGGGCGCTGCAGTTAACATAAAATCAAAAGCTGGATTGTGTTAGTACTTTCACAATATCTAACGAGAGAAATGTGTCTGCAAGAACACACCACACCAGTGTTGTCAGGTAACTGTAAGAAATTATAATTGTAGCTTTTGAGGCCAATGTTAGCTAGTGTACTATTGTAGACAGATATTTAACAGTTGAAATCTCACCTCCAGCTCTTGCTGCAGAAACTGCGTAGAAGCCTTCAGCTTAGTTTTTAATGCAAAGGTGCAGCAAGTCCTTTTCTGTTTTCTTCTTTTTGGTTTGACTGGCATTAGGCGAACCAGCTTGCAGGTGCATTACCGCCACCTACCAGACTGGAGCATGGATCTTTTGATTTACGGCCAGCTGTTGCAACTCAGTCTCTGCCTGCCTTTGCCCTAGGAGTTCACATGAGGTGGTGCATTTAATATTCCCATATCTTGCACAATAATAGTGTGTGTGTTGCGCTATTATATTCAAATCATGTTGTGTGAGCAGTTTTAAGATTACTCTCCTTAAATGTGTGATGCAGTCTGATATATTTTCTTGCCATTTAGAGGGATATGTTTATTTTTATTTAGTTTGTTCCCAGTTTCCATAATGTCTGACTAGCCTCTGAAGAGTTTGAGGTTTCTTGCTATGCTATGCAGGGACATTTTTTCTTTCTTTAAAAACGTAATTCAGCTCATCAGTTCAAGTGAAAAGATCTTGAGTTAGAAGAACTTGTGTTTATAAGTTAACATTTCATTTCAATAGCAAGTTCTTCTTTCACAAGATGACATGTACGTTCATAAATTCAAGGGGCAAAGTCAGGGAGGACGGTCAGAGAAGATGATGGGAGTAAAGCGAAGAAAGAAAAGGAAGTTAGGTCATTAATCTAGATGGCTGGTGCTCAGCGTGGTGTTTCCCTCAGGGAGCAGTCATTTCGTAGAGATGCCATCCGCCAAACTCCAAAAGATGAGTCATCGTGGGCCCTAGTAACTAAGAGGGCAAATAACATTCACACATGGTCTGGCAAAGCAGCATGCCGGTCCTTGGTGAGGCACAAACTTGGCTGCAGTCAGTCAAAACTCTGATTCTGTTGGCAGCTTTTGTCTCGCAGGTGTCCTCTGCTCAGATGCATCTTTCACCCCATGTGTTGCCTAACTGGTACCTCTGCGCAGTCTTGCCGATGTATAAACACGTGGACGTGTGCGCACATGAACGTGATGCATGTATGAGTCTACAGTACATGCCCTGCCTACGAGTGAGCCTGTCGCCCTAAAGGTAGGCCTTTGGAGCCTGCGACATTCCCTCTCACCCTGTCAGAGGCTGCTCAGCTGTTGTCTACGTGGCTTCTTAACGGTCTGGGGAGCAATGTACCGTCCTGTCCCTCCTCAGTTCACCAACACATCCTGATGAACCAACTAGGGTTAAAGGTCAGCATAGAGCCCACAGCTAGTACCAGAACGGTCACTCTGAAAAAGTTTCCTTGTCCCCTCTCCACTTTTACTGAGATACAAAAGTGAGTTTATAAAGTTGGGGTATAGGAAGCATCTGTTATTTTTAAATACCACAGTGACACAGTGAGTTTTAAAGTTATTACGTTGTAGTGTTTTCTGCTTCGGCTTGGAGAAAGAGCGCCTCGCTTAAATGTTAATCGCCGTTCCTCTGCAGGCCAGGCTGTAAACACACCTGTGTAGTTAACTATGTGCATCAGCTCCCTTCTTACGTCTTAATTTCTGTTCAGACGCAACATCATGAAGGCAACAGCAGCATTATTAATCAAGTCATTAGAAAGTCAAATAATGAACATGTGAATAACGGCAAACACACATTATGGGCAAAGTAAGACCAAAAAAACAAATAAAATGAGCCGACAGACATGCTAGCTGCACCACTATACCTTGAGCTAAATGCAAACGTCAGCATCCTAACATGTTCAGAAAGACAATGACAGCATGCTGATGTGAAGCGTATAGAGGTGGAGTAAAGCCGAGACATATTACTCAAATATACATAAATGTCAACAGGAGTCTAAAGGTGACTAAAAATCATTATGGTTCACCTTCTGGGCATCATTAATGTTTGTGCAAAATTTTATGGCTGCCATCCCACAGTTATAGAGATATTAAGGCCTGAACCAAAGCAGTGGATCAGTGAACAAGTATGTCATCATACTGTGTTTGGTTCTTGTTCACGGACCAGTACTGTTCAGAGACCACAGGAACAATTGGCCTGAAGCAACAACGCATTTTGACTCCAGCCCCAGTTCCACACTTAGGTTCCTAAACCTTAGCCAAAATCCTTTGTCAACTCACTGACAAGTTCTGCATGCAATTTGTTTTTCCGAGTAAAGTCTCAAAGTTCTGCCGCAGTTCAGCAGATGTCCACATTCACAGTCAAGTTTCTTAGGACGGCCAGGCAACACAAATCTTCTGCATTCGGCTTATTTGCTCTCGCGGGTTTAGTAAACGGCCACTCTTTGTTTTTTCTATCTCAAGATGATTTACAAAACCCAGCCTGAGAGTCCCAGAGCAAGCACTAAGGCATGATACCAGCCGGGTAGAGACAGAAAAAGACAGAGAAGAGAAGAGAGGAGGAACAAGATAAACGTTCATCTGCCATATAAACATGCGTCTGACTAAAGCGTACGTGAAGAACCTAATCATGATACAAGAAGTACAAGATATAGAACAGGTTACATGTAAGTTTGATAACGACTATAAATAAGATGACCCAGATTTCTTTTGGATTCCCGCTGAGATCTTTTATGTTGTTGTTGTTGTTCAAAAAATCCCAGAACTTGGTTTGTGAGCAACAACTAAACCGCTTCTTAATTAGTTGAAAACCTCTGATACTGACATCCATACAGCCACATCACTAGCACGACTAAACATCAATCACATACAACTCTCTGATTCACTGTTCAACAAGATTGTACACAATTAACTAATTCATAAAGAAAAGTTAAAAGGATAGCTAGCACTGTATAAACAGTATGGTGACATGTCCAACAACAGACAAATGTATTTATCATCTCACAATCTCTATGGCCCTGTTATATCACTTTAGAAAATATTTACTAGTTCCCTATTTAAACTGAACCCCCTTAATGTACAGTATGCTGTATCTATGTGAGACTGAAGAGTATAGCAGTGGACACTCCATGAAAGTAATCCGTGTTACAGGTTAAAGACACAAGTGAGCGAAGAGACACTACATCAAAGATGAAGCTGAGAATAAAACCCCATCCTGCGGTGGCCTTAATCCTTCAACACCTGCGATTTGAAGCACACTCCTTTGATGTTGTTGGATCAGCTGGAGAGAAAGAGACTTGATACGGCGAGAGAGAAATGGCCGGATAATGGGCTGCTCATCGAACACAGGACTAAACTGAACGTTAAAGTGAGAAATCGGCGCGGACAGCAAATGAACCTTTCTGTAGCTGTTCGATTATATAACTCCAGTAAGATGTACTGCTCCTTCTCGCCGATCAAGCACTGGAGGAGACTGCTGGCTGGATATCTGGTGATGTCTGGAAGCCGTGATATAGAGAATTCAAAAGCAGCAGCAATTTGTAAAGACACCAAGCTCTTTCTGGGAGCTATGAACATTATTTTATGCACATCCCTCCTTTATCAAGACCTCCCTGTGCCCCCCCCCCCCCCAACCCTTCCCACACACACACACAAAAAAAAATAACTCCTCTGCAGCCCCTGTTGCAAGGAAATCATTAATAATTGTGCTTTTTGCTGTTGTTCCTGTGTGATGTTTAATTATGCTGTTCATTATTTATGCTCTCTGGCAAACGTGCTCCAGTAAAGACTACGCTGAGGAGTCAGTGTACACTCTTGAATTACCCTGACAATGCCCTATGAATAAAAACTGACCAGTTTATTGTAGTATCTCTCAGTATATCACCCCCTTTGAAGAATAGCCTCGGTACGGGTGTAGCAAATTCCAAAACAAAGCAAAACCTGCTAATTTATGACCACAGTCAAAGCAATGTGATATGTACTGAGTTATATTTGTCTGTACAAGACCAGTAGTATAAAGATGTCACTTGTGGATAGGGCATCTGTCACTATTTTCTGACGGTTTATACATGAAATAACCAGTCAGTCAATAAAGAAAAGAACTGTGAGATGAATAACAATGAACAATAGCTGACGATAATACTACCACACAAAGGCACAACATCATAAGGGACAGAGGAGGGATGGTCGAGCCTGGGGCAGCGCAGCTCTGCCACACCAGGCCAATCTCTCTGTCCAGCAGCAGCGAAGCTAAAAGGATGAAATAAGCGCAACGGGCAACAAAGGGGGAGAAGGAGGACAGATCCTGTAGTTTTTACATAATTAAGACCATGTGGATAAATCCTGGACACAGCAAAGGGCAAGAGACATGTAAAATGTAACAGTTGGATGGATGAATGCACTATGATAATGCATCCTCAGTTGCAACACGAACATTTTATTTGTATTTATCACATTTTTTAAGCATATGTGTTCAGAGTCTAAGGTAACATCTGAATGTCAGATCCATCATCCTCAACCCAAAGATATTTAAATCCTTGTCAAACAAGACAAGGACCAGAGCAAACCAACATCCTCTCAATTCAATATAAAAACATTCTTTTCAAATGAACCTGACTGAAAATATGTTCATTTGTAACTCATCTGACAATAGATATGTGATGCAAGTCACATGACATAAAACAGTTTGGTCCAAAATTGACATTTTACAAAATAAATGACAAATTAGCAATTCATCAATATTGTTGTGGATTTATTTTACGTCAGCCTGCCAATCAATTATTTGACTAGTTGTTTCAGTCCTCCAATAGAAAGCCGGTGATTGATTTCCACACAGATTAAAATCTATATTCCAGCCACAAGATAAAGTTGTTTTCCTCAAGGCAAACAATACAGTAACAGTTATCATCACACTATTAAAAATAACAGCTGGTTATTGATAAGGTCAGTCAATACACATGTTATTTGTCCCCTGTGCCTCTGCTCTTGTTAAACCTCAATACATGTACCACCATGCAGCCGTCGTTCCAGTGTGTTGTTCTGAACGGAGCATGTTGGGGGGTTGGGAACGTAGAAACAGGGTGTGGCTTCACTGTTGTCATGGCAACAGAGTTATCACTTCTTTGAACCACCTCCACCAGTCACTGTGTGGAGATGAGAAACTCTCCAATATCAGCGCACTGTATGTGCAGGCAGCATACCGTCATGTGTGCTTATTCGTTAAACATGACAAATATACAGCGGTGTACAGTCTCGGGTAGAGTCTGTGCCACTGTGCATGCATGTCACGCCTGACTTGCCATTACAAAGTACAGAGCTGAGCGACTATACATGGACAAGCCAGCGCTCAGTGGCTTTCCATGCACTTCTTATGTGCAGCCCAGTAATAGCCTGGGATAAAACCTATTCCAATGTGACTGAGTGATAGCCTCTCTTGCTCCTCAGAGTTCAAGCGAGCATCGCCCATCAGTTATACCGGCAGCAATGTGGCAGTAGTGCTGTGCAGCAATATCTGCCTTAATAGGCAGCCGCTGTTATAAAACACAAGGTTACATGACATTACTGGGCTTCATAAACAGAGTCAACAGGCTCTGTGTGTGGCTGTGTGACGGCAAGGAGCACCTGACCTGCAGACAACCCCACAGAGGAGGTTATAGGACATAAAGCAGAGGTGCTGATGTGTACATGCTGCTGTCCAATATCTACAAGGCAACGCGCACGTCATTATGTTACTGTGTAGCATAACGCAAGAGGGAACCAGGGAAAACTAACAATACCAACAAAGCTTTTCATTTGTAAGATGTTTCTGCTCACAGAACATTTAAAACGGCATCAGGATGGAAAAAACTTTACTATTCCAGGTGAGGATTAAAACCTCAACCCTATACACTTCTATCAACTGCAAGCTTACAATCAGCATTAGTTTGGTTTCATAAGCTTATTGCATTAGAAGATTACTCACTTACTTAATGTGACTGATGCAATACCTTTATCAAAGCACTTGATCTGACATCCAGACAGAGTTTAAAAAGCCTTATAAAGTTTTATGAGATTTAGGGATATTATACACTAAATCACATAGAACTTTATATGGCTTTTTAAACTCTGCATGTATTGCCATCTGGTGGTGAAATATGGTACTACAGAAACTACTTAAGGGTGCTACTGTGCAAAACAAATGGAGAGCTACAGTAAAGGAGACAACAGCACACTAAATGAGAATAAAAATATTGTATGCAGGTTGATTCTGAACAAAGTTACTGTTGTAATAGTGAATAGGATACCCATGTATTAATATTCTGCTACTTTCTTAGCAGCCACACCATGATATCTCTGACATTCGAGAATCATGTATTGTAAGAGAGGTGGTATACACGTTTATATAGATGGCTATAATTACACCACATCAAGAAAAAATTCATGAACACCTAATAGCCTCAGAAGTTTTCTGCATGTCAATTACCAATATTATTATTTTTGCAGACAAACACAACTTACATCAGTTAGAACCTAGCTTAACTTGTGGACCAGCGCACTAGAACAAATACCTAAAAGGGACTTTTGGGTTATAGCAGGGGGGCACCTAATTACTGACAGTGGTCATGCAGGTAAGGGAAACCATATAGTCATCATATAATCATATAATCAAAACAGTACATTCTTGTCACTTTTCCTGATAATCATGTGACAAAAAACCAAAGGAAGAATCACCAAGCATAAATGCATGCATGGGCATTTTACAGTGACAGCACTGTCTTATTTAAAACTCAAAAACACAGACAAAGTATCCAAATAATCTCCTATTGTCTATATGTTACATAAGGAAAACAAGTGGCCTAACACTACCAAAGAACACTCTGCATATTTACTACAATGTGCATATAATATAATTAATAACAGAACATTATTTTCTGGTTGATACAGAGCAAAAATCTATACATAGCATAATATAGCATGCTCATTAACTACGCAAGCATGCACACAATTGCAATAATAGAAAATGCATTTTAGAAGAGCATGCAGTCTGCAAGCAGAGGTGCTGAATTTGGACACACCTCAGTCATGCTTTGATGATGATGATGATGATGATAACAAGAGAAAACTATGACAAGCTTTATGTCACAGTGAGATGGCACAGTGAGCCAAGTGAGTGGACACTGCCACCTACTGCCCCCTTATGGAGCCGGCAAAGCCTCCAGGTGGCACAGACTTGACTGCTGAAGCAAGCCATATACACACAGTACTCCTCTAGATATTTTTTATTTTTTTGTGTAGGGACATTTATTTTTTTCTTACAATGTTTTTGTCAATATACATTTGAAATGTTTTAGTTTTTCCATATTATATCATATATTGTTGTTCTTGTCATAAACTATTGTAAGTCAATAGTACCCAAAGAATGCCTAATGGTATGAGATATCTTCCCTAGTTTTATATATTGTGTTTACTCTACAGTGTAAATACATTTTTTATTCTTTGATTTCAGGGGAACTTGAGTCTTATCCTGTCTCACGCTTCCTAAAATTATATTATTATTGTTTAAAGTCTAAATGATTGATTGTTTCACACTGCCTTATCATTGACAGGAGCCTATTCATTATAACAAGGGAAAGTATTCTCTCCATTTCCTTTCTATTATGTCAGTCTTACAGATCAAGATGAGGATCAAGCCCATCATATAAACTCATTCGTCTTAAGTTTTATCCTTTCTGGGTCACAACCCAGAGAAGTGCGTCCTCATTGTGAATGCGTTTTCTTATCTCTCTGAGGTTCACGAACCTGCGCAAAAAGGCAGGAAGGCATCTACATAGCTTGACAAACTTTCCATCTTTGTCCAGGAAATGGGCAGAATAAACAGTGGCCTCTCCAACACACCCTCATCATGAAGAACAGGCAGGGAGGAGGGCCATACAGTTCCCTGTAGAATATACAGAATTTCATACAGCAAATGGATTTGATTTTGTAGTTGAAAATAAAGATGTGTTACACCCCTCTGCAGCCCCGTTGGCCTTACAGTGGCAGTGTAAGTGTCTTTGGGTGGTACATGGGCTGGACTGTCTCAACCATGTGTGAAGGTGAAAACCAGGGATGTCAAACTCATTTTAGTTCAGAGGCCACATACAGCCCATCTGATCTCCAGGGGGCCGGACCAGTAGCATAATAGCATAATAACCTATATAAAAAAAATGACAACAAGTACACTAGGAAAATCAACAATCATTTTACAAAACATTTTATGAACAACCTGAAATGTCTTAAGAAAACTAAGTACAGTTACGGCACATTACTAGCATCTAGTGCTGGGTCCCAGTGTCCTGTTATGTGTGCAGCTCTTACTAAAACAGTGTGGACAAGTTAGGTTCAGCAAATACTTTTATAGCGAAAGCTAAGGGAGCTGTCCTGTGATAGACTGGTTACCTACCCCCCTCACTTTGTGTAAGTCAATCTTACACTGTAGCTTCAACTGTTTATGAAAACTCTTCTGCAACTTCCCCTGAATATTGGAATATTTGGCCTTAAACAAAAGTCCCAATCTGTAGCTGATGTTGTATCACAACATAGTTGATGTTGTATCAGTAGTTGATGTTGTATCAGTGCCACCAACAATCACATCAGTGTTTTCACTGTGGAAGAGACTGCTGATAATTCTGCATATGGAATGCAGTTATTCACCCACCCATTCCTCAGAATTTGTAATATCAAATTTTCACACCGCTCAGGATGAGGTTTGATATATTTTCCACCTCCACAAAAGCTTCCACAAAGGATTTGCATGCCTGTGGTTTGAAGATGGCTTTTCCAGCACATTCAATCATCCAGCCCCTGTTACTGAGTGACAAGCTAACAGAGATGGGAGTGTACTCACACCTCACCTCCTGGATAGTGGACAATCTCACTGGGAGACCTCAGTTTGCCAGGGGAACTGCACGTCTGGGACTATCGTCAGCAGCACAACTTCGTCTTATGGTGCGAAGTGAGCCACCCTCGGCTCAATATAGCTAAAACCAAAGAGATTGTAGCAGATTTCCAGAGGTCCAGGCCTCACCTGCAGCCTGTAACCATCAACAGGGAGTGTGTAGAGGTGGTTCAGACCTATAAGTACCTGGTTCTACAGCCGGATTACAAACTGGACTGGTCGGCTAACATATACTCAGTATACAAAAAAGGTCAGAGCCGTTTCAATTTTCTTAGGAGACTAAGATCATTTAATATCCGCAGGAAGCTGCTGGACATGTTCTACCTGACTTTCATGCCCTCTTCTACCTCTGGTGTGCTGAGGAGGCAGCACTAAGAAGAAGCGAACCTTGCAGCTAGACAAACTGATACTTAAGGTCCTGTGACATCAGTGGCAGAGGAAAGGACCTTGAACAAGCCCCGGTCCCTCATGAAAAATGTCCACCACCCTCTACACGACACTATAGTTTGACAGAGAAGCTCGTTCAGTGACAGCTGCTGTCTCTGAATAATAACATCTATATCTATAATAACATCTGTCTATAAAGCACCAACAATAATACTGGAACGTGGCAGATATGGTGATTTCAGTCACCGATTGTGTTAACAACAATCCACACCGTTAGAATCGCAATTCTTATTCAAAAGGACACCTCTCACAAAAACAAAACGCTTACAGCGACATTTTTGGGCTTCGTGGCTCTCCTTACAACCTCCGTGGTACGAGCATTACTCTGAAAGCGCGTCCATCGCGCTATTTCCGGTGGGCGGGCCTACGGCAACACAACCCGACGAGGAGACGGATTTCGTCACAACACCGGAAACGTTTAGACTTCGAGAAAGCCCTTCAGTGAGTCTGTGAACGCCGCAAGAAAGAAGGTTAAAATGTTGTCTTCTGCTGTTGCGAGAAGAGTAAGTTATCCAGTTAAGGCTATAGTTATTTGTACATTTTCGGACGTTATCTAAAGCTGTCGTAATGTCATAACACACCGTCGACTTTTAAAAGATTTAACGCTAATTAAATTGTTTAGTGTAATAATAGCATGCGGCTACCACAAACTGTATATACAGAATTATGTTTTATGTTTGGTCTAGCGTTAGTATAACAGTGTCTGGTGGGTGCAGACACTGTGTCCTATTGGAGGACAGTTGTACAACCTAAACAGTTGTACAACAGGGCAGCGTGTGATGTTACGCAACTCCCCTCTACATTACTAGCAATACGTAGACTACATACTTTGGTACATTGCAAAATAAAACCTTCTGCGTTTTTATGCTTGCTATTTCCGCTCGTTTATAATTTCTTATTGCCTAAAATCGGCTGTATTAAAATGATACTTGAGCCCAAATTGACAGCAATTGTATTTTCTCATTATGTGCCACAATTATCAGACAGAATGAAGAGTTTCATGCCATAACAGAAGAAAAATGGACACAATAAAGGGAATATAACAACAAAACTAGCTCACCACAGTTCTTAAATCATTATTTTTTAAAGTATAATATGTAATGGTAGTGTAACATGTTGATCTAATTGCGTAAAAGTGACAGCCATAATCATTCCCAAAACAAAGGCAGTGTTTCATGGTGGTGTAATCTGATGTAGTGACAACAGTGTGTCAGCTGAACAGCAGCGCTGCAGTTTTCAGCAGGTTTTGGTTTTTGAACAATGAATAGTTTGACTCATGGCATGTGTTGTACGATATAACACCAGACAAGGCACTAGTGCTTGTCTAAAGTGTGTGTTTGTTGCTCAGCTGGTAACAGGGCTGTGCCAGTCAGCATGGAGGCCAGCGAGCACGGGGCTGGTTTCAGCCCGCAGTTACCGTGGAGACTCTCCTGATGACACCAAGGCTGACATGATCGAGATCCCTTTACCTCCCTGGGAGGAGAAGCCGGGCGAGCCCACCGACATCAAGAGACGCCGACTTCTCTATGAGAGTCGCAAGAGGGGCATGTTGGAGAACTGCATATTGCTCAGGTTGGGAAGCTGGACTGTTACTCTCTTATCTGTCTGTCATCTAGCCGTACTGTCGATGTTACCTTACAGATAGATAGATAGATAGATAGATAGATAGATACTTTATTTATCCCGAAGGAAATTCGATGTCCAGTAGCTTCATCACATTGTAGTCTTATGACCGGATGGACAAACGACCTCCTCAATGGAGCAGGACAGAGACAGCAGCGTGTCACTGAACAAGCTTCTCTGCCTGACTATGGTGTCAGTTTATTGCAGAGGAGTGTCAAAGTCACATTTTTCATTTGTTTTAGTGCAAACACATTTATGAACAACCTGAAATTTCTTAAGAAAAGTAAGTGCAGTTTCAGCACATTGCTTCCATTTGCAGTTTAGTTCTGGGTCTTGTGTTATGTCCACACCTCCTACTAAAACTGGACAAATTAGGAATGGGTGCCAATTTTATTGAGAAAATACAGTTAATATCGTCTATGTAATTATCACACTTTGCAAATTCATCCTTGCGGGCCATATGATTGACACCCCTGCTTTAATGGTTCCTTCTTTTCAGTCTCCCTCTTAACTTGAAGCAATGTCTGTGTAGGTGATGAGTGACAACAGCCATAGTCTTATTTCTGTGCACCGTTTAATTGTGAAGTTTTGCTGGTTAATGTGAAGTTTCAGCTGTCATCCAAAGTTGCAGGGTTTTTTCATTAAAAAAAAAGAACAAACAACAGCTGTGGGGGCTATTCCTCCATTGAAGGCAGTCACAGTTTTCAATATTTGCATTTAAGTATTGTTTTAAAAAACAGACTTGGAGAAAATGTCAACCTGTCTTTTACGTGTTTTAGAGCAGATGTACAAGTTATAAGCTATAGCAGAGGTCTTTTCTCATTGAATGAATTTTCATGTAGTCCATACACCAGCGACTCCAATAATTACCAGGAACTTTCCATTTAGAGAGAGGACCTGAACTCTAATGAATTCTCCTTCTCCCTTGTAGCCTTTTTGCAAAGCGATACTTGAACACAATGAGCGAGAACCAGCTGCAGCAGTATGACAGACTGATTAATGAACCAAGCAACGACTGGGACATCTACTACTGGGCAACAGGTGAAAGAGTAGTTTCTTTATGCACTGATCTCCAGTTACTTTTACAAATTATTTTTGCAGGTTTGCGATGCATTAAATAAATGCCTTACCTCCTATATTGTAGAGCTACTAAAACCATGTCTCTCACATCATTTGGTTGTCTTGCTACTGTTCTTTCACCATCACACCGATAAGAACCTTCTTATCGATAGTTTTTTTTTAATTTACTCTCAATTGTTTTTCTGGTAAACTGAATCGTCATGAGAACAAAACATCCAATTGGCAATAACTCAGGACAAATGAAAGGAAACTGTTTCCGGCTGATACTGAAACACAATTATGGTGCTTTTACTTTTTCATTAAAATTAATTTGAAATTAATAAACCGATATTTTAAGATCACACATTTCGCCTCTTATGTATAGGTCTGTTCTGTTTCAGATAAAAAAGTGTTGAAATCGAGAATCTGTTATCTTAATAATAATGTGTTTAATCAGCCTATGTCACCTTCACAGTCAAACATTCTCAGGTTGTCCTAAAATAAACCATGGTAATGTTTGAAGAGCACCCTTCTGTGTGCTCATTGTTCTGCAGCCATATGTATCACGATTAATCGCCTTGCATAAAATAAAGAATATGATATTCCAGTTTGCTTTTTCTCCAATTATGATTTTAAAGAGGCTAAGCTGGATTATTGTTAAACCTGCTATCCTGTTTTTGCTTACAGAAGCTCAGCCCACTCCTGAAATTTACCAAGGAGAGGTCATGGATCTGCTGAAGGAGTTTACTAAGAACCGCAATCAGGAACAGAGGTTGGATGCACCGGGCTTGGAGTACCTGGAAAAGGAAAGCCAGTGAGGTCCTTGACCCTCCCAACCTTATCAGAGACTCATTAAAGGGGGGCCCTGAAGGAATATGAGCGAGAACAACCTCTAGAAAAATCATCCTGATGTTGGCAGCGTTGCAACACCTATATATTTAAAAATACTGTGGAGTCGATTCTAAAATTGGCCGTAGGTGTGAGTGTGAGTGTGAATGGTTGTCTGTCTCTGTGTTAGCCCTGCAATGGACTGGCGACCTGTCCAGGGTGTACCCCCGCCTCTCGCCCGATGACAGCTGGGATAGGCTCCAGCAGACCCCCCACGACCCCTTAACAAGACTAAGCGGGTATAGAAGATGAATGAATGAATGAATGAATATTGTGGAGTCCAAAATATTTGGAATACACTAATGTCTAATAATATCTTAAATACTGGAGCATGTGCTTGGTTATCATAGGGAGAAAATTCATGGACGCTGATGAAATTCAACATCACCATGTGGAAGGTGTTCTGAATATTGTGTATTAAGTGTATTATAAATACACGCACTTTTCAAGACATTAGGTACACCAGGGAAAATGTATGCATTCTATAACAATCCTGCACTAAATCCCCCTCTATGACCATGAATGTTCAGTTTATGTTAGTGTAGGGAAGACAGTAATTCAACTGTAAGATCATTTTGGAGGATGTAATTTGTGGTGTTGTTAAACTGGATTTAATTATTATTTAGCCTAGTCCACTGATTAAATTGGCGTCAGAATGATAGATTCATGTCGGTACAACACATCTCTGTCCGATTCAGTAGTATTAAACAGAATCTAAAATGATTTTAAACAAATGCTAAATACCATAACCTTCATGAAGCTAAGTTTTAGTGCAGTTATTTGAATGCATTTATTTTCACTAGTACCAAATGAACTGGCAAGTGAGTGTAGATAATTCAACTTCTCAATATGTGAGATTCTGACGTGTACGATGATATCACTGTGCTTATGGTGACATTGTGGGTTGCTTAATAAATGCCTTTGCTGTTTCATTCATGGCTGTCACCCTTTACCACAGGGTCGTATCACATGACTGAAGGATGCCATGACTGATGGTAGGGAGACAATATGTTGCATAATGAAGGTTGTGCTGCCTGCAGTGTCTGGTAACAGACACCAGATGGCAGCAGATCACCTTAGTTTCATTTTAAAATCGAGCACCTACTGATCTTGGTATGTCTGTGGCAAATGGCTCATCAGATATCACATACAGCCCATTAACCTCTTTTTGTTTAATTTCTTAGATGCTATATTTATTTTAATTACCATCTGCTGAGAATCTTTCTGTGAGAAATTGCAAAAAGTGTAAAGCAAGCTGCTTTAAAAAAAATAAAATTGCTTATTGTTACAAAATTACTTCATTTGGATAAAGGCAATATTAATGATATAGGCTTTATGTTTTTATAGCTTTTATGAGGCAATGCAGCAGTGAAAATTTCTGGAAAGCCATGTTTCCAATTAAACCATATACATATTTGCATAAAACCAATGTAAACAAGGTTATTTCCCCTCTCCTCCAGCATGGGATCAGCATGTGCTGACTCTGGTGGAACATTTTTTTTTTGTCCGGTTGTATGTCATGTCGATTCAGTGGAACCTTGTACTGAGTGCAGAAGGGAAGTGCCCTCTGGTCAGGAGATGTGCTCAGAATCTCTAAACAGATGACATGTCTGCTTGTGTACGTCCACGGAATCACAATGCACGCATCAGCTGCAGCCAAGGCGGTGTGACATGGACGAGACAAAGGTTTATGTGCACCCTGTGGCTTGTCTCTTTAGAAGGCGAAACATGTTAAGTAAGAAGGACGATCTTATTTCTTTGTGTGTTTTCAGTTTTTCTCAAAATAGACCGAGATGATGTCAGAAGGGTTCCCCTCTGTGTGTGCTTCGCTCTTCCGCCATCTGTCTCTTCATTTATCTTAATGTGAGGTGGAAATAAGGTGCATTTACTGCTCCATTTAAGGGAGGACAACATTCAAAACTGTGGAAATACAATATCCAGAAGAATATCAAATTCTCAGATATTTAGGAATAAACTGTTATGATATAATTCAGGTATAAATGATACACAAACATATAGTAAAACCCTTCAGATACATGGTGATTCCTGAACATTTTACAGCATTTAGTTACTATCATAAAGAACATGATAGGCTTATTATAAATTACTAAAGATTAAATCTATTCAGCCTCCCACCTTTTTTTGGCTCTTCACTTACAGAAAGAGCAATGCCTTCTACAGACCCTTTGGTTATTCTTAGCAGTTATGATTTCCCCCATAAAAACATATCTTTAGATAATTGTTTGAGGTAACATTTGCTTCATATAAGTACTTCTGAACTGGAGATTTCTGTCTCATGTACTTTGAAAAAACACTCACTTTGAGAAAATGGGCATTAAAGATACAGTACGTCTATTTAAAACCACTATTTATAGTCAGTTCCATTTTATGGAAACAGAATAATCTCCCATTAAGAAAGAAAAAGATGTACTTCTTTTATGTCTTTTATGTCATCTACCTTTCAGTAGGATATACTGTTCACATTCAGTCTACACATACTGCATTTTTTGTTATAGCCAATCCTTTTTAAAATGAAAACTACAGCAGTAGCAGTGTTTAATTGGAGCCCTTACTACATTTCTTGCTATTGCTAGGTCAAAGTGAGTCATTTATCATCAGACCCCTAAAATATTATGGAGGGGCCTGCTCCTTTCCTCGTGAACCACAGCGCCAAAATACCTAACTTTATATAAAGTACTTAAAACTGCATCCACCTTGACCTGCTGTAACAGTAAAATACAGTTTACATATGCAGCAGCTAGGCCAGCTATTGACAATGTGTATAATAGTATGATGTAATATATCTGTCACACTGGCTTTTTACACTTTATTATCTAATGCATATGAATTTGAATATTCTTTTCCAGCACTGTAGTAGTTGAATAAGGTGGAACGGATTCCGCCTTAAGATCCCACATGCAGGGGAAGCACAATTCATGTCTTTATTGCTCTGAGGCTTGTTTAGAGTGTATATTCATCAGCTGCCCACGCACACCCACTGTGCCTATCTGTAGCCTAGCGTTCCTGTCATCCTCCACTGCTGCTTCCTGTGTCGTGACAGCTCTCTGTTTTATCCTCAGCCCCGCCGTCACCCTCTGCTCCCCTGGAATTTCAATCTCATGTGCTTTCGTTCCCTTTTTCCACAACCACCATGTGCTGCAGCAGCAGCAGCACATAACCTGCGTCTTGTCTTCCCATGTCTCCTAGAGAGTCCTTTGCAGCGATGCGCAAAAGAAAACTGCTCCCACTTTTGAGAGAGGTGGGTTGCCAAGTGTAATTTTAAGGACGGAAGTGTTGGATGAGTTGGTAAATTAAACACCCCCTGTCATCATTACATACACAGAGTTTATCTCTTAGATGGTGTTTTTGAAGATGCTGTTAAACTTCATGTGTAGGAGGCAGAGCAGGCGATTTGCTTAATTCTAGAGATCAGCGCTGATTCTAAAGAACCATGTTAATTACCCTTAAAACAGAGTTCCTATTTTTGCTCATGCAGGCAGCCAGTGGAAAATGGAAAGCAAATGTGGCCATGTATTTTCAGCAGTGAGTTTAAGAAATGTCAACTGATCTATGAATTTGCAATTAAAAGTTCTATAAATTACATAACACATATAATCAGACAGTGAGTAATCAGCAATTCTCCAGAGGAAAACTGGACATAAAATTTCCAAAATTTAGTTTCATGATTGGTGTGTATTGTAGTGGAAAGTAAGTCCAGTAAGAAAAACAGAGACAGACAAAACCAACTAGAAACAGATCCTGACACTTTTACTCAAGTACAGTTCTGAAATACTTGAACTGCACTTGGCTATATTTCACTGTTTCTTTTTAAAAGGCCAATAAAGTGAATTTTACTTTTTACCTTACAAGTTTCGGCTACTCTGTCTCTGTAGCCTTCATCAAAGGTGTCACGTGATGTTGGTGTGACGTCGTCTGTGTTGGTTTATATGGAGTTTTCCATCCCATCCAGTAAAATTCACTTTATTGGCCTTTTAAAAAGAAACAGTGAACTGTAAGTATTTAAGTAGGCAAAATGAACCTCTTCAATATGCACTTGGCTATTTCCATTTTATGTGAAAATGAAAACATTCTGCTAATATTCTACTTTTTACTCTGAAAATGTCAACAGCATTTAGTTACTATCATATTTTACATTAACAAACATTCATTCAGGGTCATGGGGGATGGTTGGAGTCTATCCCGGCTGTCATTGGGCGAGAGGCGAAGTACACCCCGGATAGGTCTCCAGTCTATTGCAGGGCTAACACAGAGAGACCATTCACACTCACATGCACACCTACTGCCAATTTAGAATCACCAGTGAACCTAACTAGCATGTCTTTGGATGGCGGGAGGAAGCCGGAGTACCCGGAGAGAACCCACACAGACACAGGGAGAACATGCTCCACACAGAAAGGCCCCAGTCGGCCCATGGATTAACAAACATGATAGTCTTATTATGAATTACCAAAGATTAAATCTATTGAGACTCCCTCCTTTTTCTGGCATCTCACCTACAGAATCAGCAATGCCTAGAGACCCTTTGGTTTGATTATCGGTTATTCTTAGCAGTTCCATTATGGTTTTCCTGTTAAAATGGTTTTCCCGTTAGATAATGGTCTGAGGTAAAAGGGGTCAAATTGGAAAAGTATTTCTGGCATAACTTCACCTACTGTCAAGGTGCATGGAGAAGGGGAATAAGTATGAAAGGGTCAAAACTCCACCGTTGAAAAATCTTTAGATGGAACGACTTTCTTATAGCCTGACGAGCCAGACCCACATTAAATGTAGGGTCTGGGCACTCTCCATAGACAGGGCTCAACCGGAGGGGTGGGATATACGGTTGTCTTTCAAACTCCCTCTCCACGCAACAGGATAG
The DNA here is from genome assembly GCF_963514085.1 of Chelon labrosus. NCBI lineage: Eukaryota > Metazoa > Chordata > Actinopteri > Mugiliformes > Mugilidae > Chelon > Chelon labrosus. Next base: position 26,892,351 of record NC_140339.1, on the reverse strand, counting down.
CGCTACAACCAATCAGAGCAACAAAGAAGGTGACGTAGTCAGAGCGACGGAAAAGAGAGTTCCTTTCTCAGAGAAAAGCTTAACTTCAAATCTTTCAGAGTGGTGGCCAAAGCCGATTCGAAAGAAAGTTGTTCGCTAGCAGCAGCCATCGCTCTGGTAGTTCTAGCAGGATGGGGAATTCACGCGTAATTCACGGAATTTATAGAGAGCCGAAGTCCCACCCCTTCCGATTGCCTCCATGGGACCTATCTTTCGAAAAAATATGAACGGCAGTCTATGGCGAAAGATAAATTATTTTCTGGCCTTGGATTATACATACTGTATATTGCTTTTCAGAATAAAAAATTATTTTACATGTCAAGAATGTCACAGTTTGTCGCAAGATAGTTAAGTAAAACGCTATGGAAAATACGTAATTAAACGAACTACAAGTCCAAGTCGCTTACCGCTTACCCGCATGCTGGCGCGTACAGAACCGACCAAAACTCCCTTTGTGTAACTACAGCTCTCGACATGACCTGATTTATAATGATTTTCACCTCGTTTGATGCTTCTGCCTTCGTCCTGGAAGAAGACGGTAAAGCTCAACAAGGAGACAGCCATAGTTCTCTCGCAGGTCAGTCGTCATCATGTTAAGCCCGCCCACCGACTCGTGATTGGCCCGGTACATCTTGGATTTTTCGAAATCTCAAGTCAACGGAGAGTAACTAGACTGCCCCTGGAAGCAAATGTAATTTGCTGCCGCTAGGGGCAGTCTAGATTCTAGGCTAACTTTCTTAGCTTTCATCAGGAGCAATCCAGGGTAATCAGGATGAACCCGATGAAAGCCAGGAACTGAAATGTGTTGGTCTGCAATAATGTTTAAATGATCATTTGGCAAGTTGGGCAAAATGCAAATGATCCTAAATCCTATCTGGTTAATCATTTATCTTGTGCAATTAGAATGACAGTACTACAGTGGCTACAACAGTACAGGTGCACCAGAGGGGCAACAATGAGATGACCCCTAAAACAAGAAAAGTTTTACAGGTGGAGTTGTTACAGGTCCCAGACTATAGAACCCATGAAATGGCTAAAATATACATAAAAGATGTAAATATAATTCATTTTACTCACCACAACTTAAGAGTTCTTCTCGGAGCCTGTCAACCAAGGGTAGCTCTCATTGTCACTGTCCTGAAGGTTTTCCCGGCTGGGTCAGGCTAGCTTTCAAAAACAAGAACAAAAAGTACAAAAATTAGGTGTAGATTACTTGAAATGAGCAAAATTATCTGCCAACAGAACAAGAAAATTTGGCTTGTCAAGACTTTCCAGAATAAGTAAAAATCCTCAATGAATGCACACATATCTCAAAATTTGTGTATTCTCACTAATAAGTGCATTTTTCTTGATTTAAATGAAATATGTGAGACCTATTTTCTTATGTTTTAAAATATTCTTAAATTAAGAAAATGCTGATTCCATCATCTTGCAATAATACCATGCACTAGGGATTATATTTCTTGAAACCAGCAAAGTTATAGTAAAAACTATTGTACTTTTCTTGATACAATTAAAAATATTTTTCTCATTATGTAGAATAATTTTCTTAAAATTCTTGAAATAAGGCAAAAGCAGTGGAATTTCCTGACAGCACTAGAACTAGAAGAAATGCCACAGACTTGGTTAAATGAAACGCTTCTTTATTATATTTTAAATGCACATGAGCACAACAAAACATGACAGCCACTGGTCAAGGTTGAAAGGCTGGTAAACTGAATGGTTAACTTTATAATAATAATAATGATATATAAACAACTGACACTGACATATTCCTGTGACACCTCAACAAACTGTATCATCCAAGGCAAACATTACTGGAACAGGGCATCAACTTTATTACTAATGTTCTACTCAGTGATAAACTTCTTCCATAGTTTTTTTATATGAGGAAGTCATGTCTCGGTCGTGGATGGTGTCCATGAGGACCTCTGTCTACAGCACAGAGAGGAGTGTGGCTATGCATTTGGGATATGTAAGGTGAAATGTGTAGTAACATGCCATGATATACATCACACTGTCAGAGATGTCCTCTTTTGGGAAGATCAGCACAGGCATGGTTCCAGTGGCCAGTATGCAGTTGGTTTCGCAGACAATGACCACAGGGCTGAAGAGTGGACTTGCCTGAAGAAAAGTGTTGGGGTCTTCCGCAGACTGAAACACAAAAAGAAAAACAATCACAAAACAATTCACTGTTTGGAGACTATGGTCAAGTGGTGGAACACAAGAAAACTGTATACTGTCATACATGCATACATTTTTTACCTCAAGGATGTGAAGCATACCCTCACTTGCAAGTTCTTACTTCTTGGGTGGAGCAGTGGAGCAAACAAACTTAAAATGATTTGATTTGCTTACATGATCCACTTCTCTGAAGCAGGGATATGCTTGAAGAATCTTGGTAGGCCTGTCCTGCTCCTTCATAACATCAGAGTCAATATAAGCCCGTCTTGCTTGGTATTCAAGATCCAACAGCTGGGCAACATCCTTCTTGTTGGGTCTGGGCCTGGATTTGTATAGCTCCTGCAGAACTTTGTAGTGTCTTGACTGGCTCTGTGGGCTGTCAGTTGTTTCAGGCCCTCCTATTGAAATGAATTTACAATCACTGTTTCTACCATTACAGTTTGAAGAAACATAACAACAGCAAATACACAAAGCTACTTACTTTTAGATTAATAATTAATAATTAATGATAACTGGCAATCATTTCAATAATTTCAGTCCCAGTAGTAGTTTAAACACCAAAACACAATCTTGATATGTGCTCTTACCATCCACCTGTTCAGCCTGTGGGGAACTGCCTGTCAACTGTGGCGATCTTTCCAAGATTAAAGTTGAAGCATTGGACTCTGTGTCATCAGCGGATGACTCCTGGCTGCTGCTGCTCTCAAAGCTAATGGCCCGTCGCCTCCTTCTTGAAGGAGTTGCTCCCTGCTTCTTTTTGGGGGGTGTCACATTCTGGACCCTTTTTAAAAGCTGCTTCTTCACAGATTCCTGACAAAAACACAAAACAGATTGTGTAAAAATCACAATCAAAACGAAATTAAACCATACTAGCACTGATCCTAAATAAAGCATATCCTCCTACCCACTCAGCTCCATGGCTGCAGACCTGTCCCGCAGCATTGGGTAGTACTCAATGAGACGCTTAGCCATCAGAGTTAGCTCACGGCTCCATGGATATTGGAATTCATCCCCTACAGCTCTCTTGATGGCATTAATTAATTAAGCTGTTGATTAAGCGACAGCTAAGCTCTTTGGAGAGTGTATAGTCTCCTTCTTGTCCAGCACGTTGTTTTTTAAAAAAGGTGGTTCTTGACTGCTCCAGCTCTGTGTCTGTGTATACAATATATGGGTTTTTTTTTTTGGGGGGGGGGGGGGGGGGGGCAGCCTAAGGCACACCTGTGCAATATTCATGCTGTCTAATCAGCATCTTGATATGCCACACCTGTGAGGTGGGATGGATTATCTCGGCAAAGGAGAAGTGCTCACTATCACAGATTTACACAGATTTGATGTATTTGAGAGAAATGGTTATTTTGTGTATGTAGAAAATGTTTTAGATCTTTGAGTTCAGCTAATGAAAAATGGGAGCAAAAACAAAAGTGTTGTGTTTATATTTTTGTTCAGTTCACATTAAGGTCAAGTCTGCCTGCCATTTCCACTAAAGGCAGAAATTATTTTAACACATCAATCAGTGTTTCCCATTAATTAAGTCAGCCCCTTCCCCAGCTGGACTAGGTCTCTCTCTTGTGCACACTCATATGCATGCACAGATTATGCTTGAACATTAATAAATGCTAAGCACGCTAAATAGCTAATACCCCCACTGCACAGAGGGTCCGAGACCTTCCCGCCGAACGGTGCATGAGTCATGCTAATATCAGCCAATAAATTAAGCCAAAGCTAAACTAGGCTAATTGCCTACATTCTGTACGTTAAAACGGTTTCTGGCAATAAAACACTATCAATGCATTTCGAAGGGATGACTGTTAGTGTAGTTAGTAACTGTTCATAGCTCACATGTAATAGCAGCAAGTGAACCAGTTTGTTAAAATTAGCATGTGAAGACTTGCTAGCCAACTTTACAATTAGCTTAACTTGCAACGACAGGCAAAAGCAAATTAACTTTACCTTTCAATACTGCGACTGTTGTAGGATCCATACCCGAAAAAGCCCTTCCATCTGCATCCATGGCGTTGCGACTTCAGAGGACTTGCAACGGCTAAAAGCGATGGAGTACAGCTAAATAACTAGGTGGAGGCCGCAACTGAACTGACAGTTGACTAGTACTACTGACGTCTGTTGGCGCGTTCCCATTTGGAAGGTACCATGTCATAAAATAGGGGTGACATACATGTTATAAATATTGTACAAATAGAGAATATGACTAACAGACAGAGTCATAATTTGAAATTCCTGCAGCATAATCAAAAATGTTTCACTGCAACCGGTTACTCCCATAGAGACCATTATAAATACTAATTTAAAAAAGATTATTTCATAGAACTCCCCTATTTTGCTAGATAATATAGTGCAAATTCACTACTCATGAGTCTCTGCTTAACTGAGAGCAGGGACTCATGACTGAGCAGTGTTGGGTATAGTTACTTTGAAAAGTAGTTAATTAGGTTACAACTTTACCATCAATTAAAAGTAATCTGTTACGTTACAGCGTTACCTATGAATAAAAAAAACGCGTTAGAGTACTCATGCGTTACCAGAAATTAAAAGCCGTTTGCAGCGCCTTGCACATGCTGCAACTTAACTGACACGGACACACAGCCTCCTTTAAGTCCTGACGATGAATAACGTCAGTCATCCAACCAAATTAAAGGTGCAGTAGGAAAGTCTCATAAAACTAACTTTCTGTCATATTTGCTGAAACTGAGCCTATGTTCAAGTATAATTGCATGAAGCAGGTCATTTTAAAAAAAATTCGGCTCCTCTGGCCCCACCTAGAGCCTGTAGCGCGATTTGCAAGACATCCAACGCTCCATATTCAGATGCACCAATCAAGCCCAGGGGTGTATCTAACAGAGTGTCAATCACTGCTCATGGACACGCATTTCATAGCGCCCTCCCCTCCCTCCACTACCTCGACCTCGACGGGTCGCACGCACCACTTGGCCGTGGGCGTGTAGAAGGAGCCGGGATGTAATCCTCGTCTGAGGCCTGTGCCTCAGCTTCACTCTCAAACGTCTAACCACATCAACAGGTAGCGGTCATATATCTACCACATAGCAAATTGATAAATCTAAACTGTGGAATAAAACGCCACAATGAATGCTTCTAACTGTTACTGATAGCAAACATCACCGATGTAGGCTACTTTCAGAAACATCCTAACCTTGGTTTTGTCCTAAAGTTGACTATTGCTAAATATTTTGACCTAAAGTTTAACGACTGTATCGTTGTAGTTTAGGTCAAATTATTTAGCAATAACGAAGGGTATTATAAAAACTATTTTGTTGTTGTTACGTCGGTGTGTTCCATGCTAGTTTGTTTACTCGCTCTCTCTCGGTTCTCTGCTCGTGCACGGTATTCCAGGGCCAATATGCACGCGCTCTATCGTGCACAGCTCTCCCTTGTGGGGGGAGGGGCTTGGGAGACCGTTTTGGGCTTTAGCGGAAAGTGGGGAGGGACTGAGAAGTTGTCGATGTTCAAATTTTTTGGCTAAGTCCTGGATCTTCGCAATCCTGCCTACTGCACCTTTAACTCTGCAGGATAACAATACCAGGGTGATAGAGTGGTACTTGGATACAAGATGTTTTTTTTAAATTGGAAGTGGAATTTTTTGCGGTCGACAGAAGCTTTTCACCAACGAGTGTGCATTTTACCGTTATGTTGTTCTTGTCCTTTTCGCTGCCGAATTGAAAATAATGTGCGTACTTCCGCGATTCAAAAGCTGTCCTCTCTGCCATCTTGCCGGCGGTTCGAAAACACTCACACACACACACACACACACACACACCACACACACACACACACACACACACACACACACACAGGTAACGTAGGTCAGCAGGGCACAGACGCATCATCACAGCGCTGCGCCTCCGCTGACACATACGCAGGTGGCACAGTACTGTCTGACAAAAATCAGACAGTAGTCTGATTTTTTCTTTCCTTATCCGGGGTAATTCTTAAAGCAACTGATTACTTTTTTAAAAAAATAACGAAGTTACTGATTGCTTAACGCGTTACGTTACAAGTTACACGAAAAAAGTAATTAACTCTAACGCGTTACTTTGTAACGCGTTACCCACAATACTGCTCATGAGTATTGAATCTGCAGCGGATTCGCTCCTGGAGTGGCTGAGTGCCTTAGTTTGCGCTTCTTGCTAGTGGTCAAGTTGGGTAGTACATTTCGTTTATCTGCCGAGTGAGATGTAAGATGTTTGAATGGTGACGTTTATTGATTATATATCAATCAAATGTGGTAAGACTCAACTGAGCCGGTTAAATAGATGTCTAGATTCATGATTCTTGAGTCTTCTTTGGTGGCTTCTTTCGAAGCTGTGTAGACACGGTGGAATTACTGTGCGGTTAATGGGGTCATGTAGAATGCTGGCAGCACAAGATGGAGCGACCGCATCAGGCTGGAATCCATGGCTAGCCGTTCAAGATGCCGAGGTGGCAGCACAGGTCACTAGGAAGGGAAGAGACATGAGCTGTGGTTTCAACAGCCGAGCAAAGGGAGGTCAACACACGGCCCAACTGTCACTGTCTCGTGGTGAAGGCAGAGAGCAGACGCCACACTCCAAGATCCCGCCTACCTGCACACGCACAGCACGGCCAACCCTGCTTACAGGTCTCACTTTGATTCCCGCAACTGGAGCATGCCGGACAGAGCCCTCGTCGGGTGAACGCCAGACAATAGTGTCCGCACCTCTACTATGCAGATACTACTAATATACAGAGTACATTCTGATTACCCAGACAGCACGAACAGCACGGCCAACCCTGCTTACACTTGTCAAATTGGCTGTTGGGGAGAAAGTTTCCCCATAATCAGTTCCTATTCCAACTGGGGACACGTGGAGATGCATTTTAATGGAAGGTGTGACCACAGGTACTTAAAGCTGTACAGTTATGATTGGATTGCCCAGGACAGATGTTAATGCCAGGTCTGGATGGGGCCCTAGACCACCTCTTAATGTGGCCAGAGGTTGAATATCACTCACTTGTGTCCTCAATGCATCCTGGGTGTGCTCACACCTGTACTTGCGATCAGATTTCCCAGGATGTTTGTTAATGCAAGGTGTGAATGGGGTCAGTGTCGTGGGGAAACAAAATAACAGCTTCACCTAGGCTTCACAGAGCTCTAGTCAGGAGTAAAATGACATCTATTTGACAAGGGACACTCTGAAGACAACAGTGTACACATTTTAGCAATATAAAAGAGAGGAAATGATCTGACAGACATTTAAACCTGAACTCTGCTGAGATTACCAACTGACACGATGGCTGTGGGTGGGAGGGTGGAGGGTGAACAACCCTGTTACTGTTGTCCACCTGGGAAGTATTCTGGATGAGAAGTGAAACTTAGAGAAACTCTATTCCAGTTGCATTCTTTTAGATAGAGATATTTTAGACAACAATGGATTCCTAACCTGTCCAAATTTAGATAAAGAAAACTGAAATATTAGACAAACCACTGCAACCACCTGGAAATACCAAGGCAAACCACTTGATAGTTAAACAGCACACTTCTAGCCTCAACATAACTAACCTGACCATATCTACTCTAACCAAGGCTAAATTAACCTAACCAAGCCTTACCTGCTATAACCGAATCCAGCCCCATTGAGAAAATAAAAACCCAAATGGGGAAACTGTGGCTAAATAATTTAATTTAATCTATTTATAAAAACATTTCAGTAACCATCTAGAAACCAGAACCTGCCATGACCTTTCCCAACCAAACCTAACTTGACCTGACCTAAGAAAAGTTATCCAACCTTATTTTATCTAATTCAACCAAGAACAGCTAACCTAACACGACCTACCTAGGCTTATCTAATAAAGCCTGACCATAGCAAGGCTAACTAGTATTGCTAAACCAAAGCTTTGATCCATGCTTCCTCATGTGCTGATGTCCTAGCAGGCTGAGGTGTCCTTTACCGAGACACAGAAAGTTATGACTGTAAATGGGCCATGGGTACATACATGACCAAATATGTGTCAGCAAGGTCTAGACATCTTGAAAGTGCCACACTGGCCATTGAGAAAGAAAAGTAAGCAGAGAGGGAAGAATCTGTGAGGCACTATGTATTGCTTTTAAGTATGAAAAGTGCCATATAAATAAAATTTGATTTGATTTGATCATCAGTCCCATATGTATTAAATTTGCACCAGTCAGGTCAGGCACAATGAGATCCTCTTTAAAGCTGGATTGATCTTATCCCACTTGTTAAAATTAAACAAATCCACTCCTTACAAGGATCAAGCATGGAAGGCTGTCAACCAATGACGGGTAAGATCCCCCTGCTAAACCTCGGGACAACCTAAGGCAGGTGCAGTCACGACTGCTTGACCTTGACACCACTGTGAGCAAGCACCTCATAGACCTCCATCTTCCAACTCATTGTCCACCTGGAGTTGTTACCACTGATTATCCCACAGACAGATTCCTGAGCAGCCACTATCGCAATGGACGTTTTTAAACGATTCACCCAACATCATGTCCTCAGCCTCCTTCAGCATATAACAGCTGAGTACAGCAGCTCTCCTTCCACCTCTGCTGCCAACAGCGACGGCAAAACCCTGCTCCTTCTCAGCAACTGACAGTTTACCACAACCCTCAAGCTCCCGCCACACTCTCCATCTGGATCCATCAGCTTCCTTCTACTCTGGTGATCTTCATCCTGCCTGGGTCTAAGAGCCAAAGATCATTCTGTTTCTACCTTCTAAAATAAAGCATACTTAAATAATACTATTAGTCTGTTTTTCCTCTTTAAAGTCTCTCATGGTTGAAATACATTGAGTTAAAATTGTGTACTTTCCTAATTCTGCTACTACAAGTGCAGAGGCTACAGTCCGTCTGGTCCAATAAATCTTCCACCTCACTGTTAGCTTTAGAATTAGCATTCCACTTGTGACTAGTTGCTAATTTTCCATTAAACCTTCAGAAACCAAAGATCTTTAGTTTGTAATACAACTTAGAAATCATATAGTTCCTCCAGCTAAAGAGTCTGGTATGTTTGGAAATGGATTACTATACTGAGATTAGTGAATAGTGAATTATATTTTAAAATATGCATTTATTGTACAAGAAAGCAAATTTGTTTTCTTTAAATGAGCTTGATTTCATAGCTTGTTAAAGATGGTATTCCTAAAGACATCGAGTTCACACATGGAGACCACAGTGAAGGGCCTCACCAGCACCAAGATGGCCCATCACGGGGCTGATCCAGCAGCTGGCGAAGGGTTGTGCTGAGACAGACCAGATGCACAACAACCAGAAAACCTCGGAGGTGATCGTGAACACAGCAGGAGGATCGCAGCGCCATGCAGAGGATCCTGCATCATGGGGACAATGATTAAAATGATTAATATAATAATTATAATAAAACACTAGCATTGCTCAAGAGTATTTGAGTATCCACTCATGAATGCACATTGCAATAACCTGTTATAAGGTTAGGCGTAAGCTCCGTTAAGAAGCAGGTTTCGTTGCTTGTTTCATCCAGCTTCAAACTGTCATGATCACACAAGTTACAAGAGAATAAGTATTTCATCTACAGTTGAGTTCATGCCGCAGGCCAGATTAGATCCTCTGGTGTTCTCAGGTTTTGACCCGCGGGGTATGTTTGACGCCCCTGTTTTACAGCATAATATAAGGTCACTAAGAGGAGTGTTTGAAATCAGCAGTTTTATTTATTTAATTGTATTATTTTAATTGCAACCATTATACAACGCAAAATATCACAGGAAGCGGTGACTCCTTGACAAAGTTTTCAAGTTAAAGACTCTATATATACTGTGTGCTATTTCGGTGTGTTTTACATTTTAAGAACAGAAAGCACTGGAGCAACTTTGATTTGTTGCACATCACGTTCATCAGCAGCCAGAATCGACTACCATTTAAATGATTTGTAGTCTATTGCTTTTGTAGTGTGGACACACTGTCAGTCTCAGTGTGCAAAGTTTTGACTTCTTGCCGATTGGTAAATGGTCTTTTCAACCTACTGGTACTCAAAGAGGTTTGCAGTCACGATGTTCACTGCCCAATAGCAATGTGTGGAAACATCAAATTGTATTAAATGTTTAATAACAGGAAAGAAAGCAAAAATACATTGATCAGCCATAACATTAAAACCACTGACAGGTCAAGTGAATAACATTGACCATCTTGTGACAATACAATGTTCTGCTGGGAAACTTTTGGACCTGGCATTCATGTGGATGTTACTTAGACATGTACCACCCACCTAGACCAGACCAGGCACCCCCACCCCATAGCAATGACACTCCTTGATGGCAGCAGCCATCCCCAGCAGGATGCTCTAGGATTGGATGGCCTTTCCTCACAATATCACTGTGAAAGTTCTCCAACCAGATCAATAGCGTTTTCTCCTTCGCCATCGTGAGTTAAAAAAATCACTATGAAAATGTTAACAGGGATGATTTGCTTGTGCTGTTCGCAACAAATGAACATGAACCGCTAGCTTGGCTTAAACGAAGCGGCTCTCTGACCCTCCAATCAGAGGACGTGAAGACTCTGACAGAGAAGGCCTAAGAATATGACCTTGAAATGTGATTGGTTAAAGGAACAGCCTCATTACAATGTATTTCAAGCTTCAGCCGCCTGCAGTTTTAATTGTAAAGGCCCAGGCAGATTTCTGTGACTCCAGCAATATGCAACGGTTGAAATATGATTAGATTAAAGCTCTAATGCAAAGTTACACTGCCAGAAGCACTGCAGCTGAGAGACAGACAAGCCATACGATGAAAAGAATAGGCTTTTAGGAATAATTTAATAGGAGCACATGTGACAGACGTGAAAGAGTCTGGAAAAGCAGTGGCGAACTTTATGCTGCCTGTGACATCATTCAGCATAACCTGTTTGGAGGTGGGTCAGTGATGGTCTGGGGAGGCACATCCATGGAGGGACTCACAGACCTCTCTTTGTGTGTGTGCCTGTGTCAGGCTGCATCCTGCTGGGGATGGCTGCTGCCATCAAGGAGTGTCATTGCTATGGGGCGGGGGTGCCTGGTCTGGTCTAGGTGGGTGGTACATGTCTAAGCAACATCCACATGAATGCCAGGTCCAAACGTTTCCCAGCATAACATTGCATTGTCACAAGATATAGACAATACACTTGGAACATTCATGCAAATGGCTCACTTTTCAATTCGTTTGCATGTCTTGGGTCATCTGCAGTTAATGATTCCATCTAGGGTGAAGCCAGGTGACTGTGAAGGACACAATCAAACCATTATTCACAACTCTACAACTACAAACCTTGTATAACCCTCAATGGCATGGTGTTACCATATGGCAACAATTTCTTTATTTCAATTCTACTAAAATACAGTCATAAAATCATATATAAAATCCAGGGCACTTTGAAAGTATAAATATTTAATGATATTGCATATCCAGAAAACCCTGTTTGTCCCCCATCTGACACTGTACAGGTCATGAGCTGAGGTCACTGAAACTTAGAAAATGTAGTGTTATGGGTTAGTTAACTTTTATTTTTTATCATTTAAACCAGTTATAATAAAATATATGATATAATAAAATTGTTGCCTTATGGCAAATAGATGCAAAACTGGAAGGGAAATGTTTGCATTCAACCTAATAGACTGTAATTGTGTTACATAGCACTACTCTGAGACAATGTTTATGAGTACTCATCACATTTACAAGGGAAGTATTATTCATATTTATATTCATATTTTGTCATTCCAGACAAGTTTCAGACAGTAAACAGTATATTCTTCCTAGATGATAGAGCATTGCTGAGATTTTACAGGTGGAAAAACACTGATATATACCGCTGATATATTTACGGTTTATTGTCAACATGATGCTTTATTTTATCCTCAGAATATGGTGCACCTAATTAAGTCTGCAGTGGAGCTGCTTCATAGCAGAGTTCAGTGGCCTGACTAACTCAGGAACTGGTGATGTTATTATCAGTGGTAGAATATTACATTCCACTTTAATGGATAGTCAGGTATTAAAATACATTTTTGCCATGTCTTTCTAGTGTACAATGACCACACCAGTGTTTGTGTACGTTGAACTGACCCACTGCTTCTTCAGAATTCTATGACATGGACCTGGTGCAGAAATGACATCACAGATGTGCTCTAGAACACCTGTCACACTGATTCTCTTTTTCAGCCCAACTGGACCAAAATCAATATCAGAATCAAGACAAGCATCTACAGGAGAGTTAACCAGAGACGAGGAGAGCAACGAACCGACGACACTCATCTTCAAACCAATTCAACTTAATCTGAAACAACCTAACTTTTAGCAAAGTAAGTAGCTCTTCTGTTCTGTATTACGCAGCAAACCATTTGGAGCTCCAGATAGCCTCCAGAAAAGCTCAGAAGAAACTATTACAATCAAATTGTTCTTATGTATTTTGCTTCACCACTATCAGATATTGGATGAAACACATGAGACATGAAGTCTAACATTCAGTGAAGCAGTTGTCTTATAGTGTAGTTTACATACTGTTGTTTTTTTGTTTTTTTTGAAAACTGACAAGCATGTGGTAGTTGAATAATGTGTCCAGGTTTGATCCTGGCAGATAGATAAGATTGTACTTATCACAAGCACAGGTATACATAGTACAATGCACAGTGAAATTTATTTTTGTACCTGCAATCAGTAATAAAAAAAAAAAAGAAAAAGAAAAAAGTAATACAGTAAAAACAGAAAAAATAAACTGTAGACTTGAAATGTAAACTTAAGTGTGTATGTGTGTGTGTGTGGGGGGGGGGGGGGGGGTTAGCTCATATATACATCATAGCTCATATATATTTTATAGTATTCATAAAGTGAAGGACAAACACCTTTAGTTTTCATGCTCTAAGCTGGAGGAACAGTCTGACTGACTATCTGGTACTTTTTAAGACTTTTATGTCTTAAGATGAGTCTATAGGACTATCATTTCTGTGGTATAGTGCATTAGTGGTGCATATTCCTAAACAAAACGTGTAGTCTTGTAGACTTTATCAAATGTGTTTAACAGGAGTCATGAAGAGTCATAAAATAAACTCATCTTTTCCTCCTTTGTCCATGTTTCTCTTCCAGCTGTCTGTGACAAAAGAAAAATGTACTCCTCCAGTTCTTCATCGACTCGCTCACTCAAAAGCGACTCAAAATACTGCTTCCTAGTCCCAAAGGACTGCAAGTTTGTGCGAATCCTGGGACAAGGCAGCTTTGGGACAGTGGTGGCGTGTGTGAAAGAGGAAAGTGGCGAGGTTGTGGCGGTAAAGATTTTCGCAGATATCATAGACGCACAATGGGAGGTGAGACACTGCTCGTTTTGATTGCACATAGCCAGAACATGTTAAACAGTGGTCCAGGTTTCACAGGGGTCTGGACATGGTTGGAGAAGTACTGTTTACTTCTAAGTTTCATGTTTAATGAAACTGTACAACATTGCCTCATCCTCAGTCACCAGCCATACATACAGCTGATACAAAAACTAAAAAAAAAATGTCATGTCTCCTCAGGCACATATCATGAAAACCCTTATGCAGCACAATCTGGAGTCCTCCAACATCATCAAATTTCAGGGAGTATATTCCGACAGCCAAACAAAGAGCCTGATGTTTGAGTTGTTGGACATCAGCCTGCTGGACTACATGAATATTTTAAGATCACCAGTGCGACTAGAGGACATCCGGATCATCATTCAACAGGTTTGACAAACCCTGTCTTGCACCTATTTTTCTCTTGTTCAGTGATAGTATAATACTCCGTTCTGCTGCTGGAAACACCATTGTAACTTCAACTTGCGTTCTCATGTGAAAAACGAGAACAATGGTTCCTATAAATGGAGCATCAGTATCAATGTATATGTGACTGCTGTTACTTACAGATGGCCATAGCTTTAGACGCCTTGAAGAGTGTTGGTGTAATCCACGGAGACCTGAAGTTAAACAACATCATGATGGTGGATCACACAGCAACGCCCTTAAGGATTAAACTCATAGACTTTGGTTTAGCTATTTACAGGTGGCAAGCAAAGCCAGGAAGGCCTCTCCAGACAACTCCTAACAGGTACTACTTCACTTCAGTGCTACTTACATATTTTGTACTGATGGAGTTCTGTAGTTCTTCTTGTTCAGTTTTAAATGTAACTTACTTCATTAAATATGTTTTTTGTTTTTTTTTCACTCTCAGAGCACCAGAAATCATACTGGGTCTGCCATTTTCAGAGGCCATCGACATCTGGTCACTGGGCTGTCAAATGGCTACCATGATGTTTGGTGTTAAACTCTTTCCAGCGAACACTGAATACTGCCTAGTAAGTAATGTACTGTAGCTGTAAAGTGATTAGGAGACGAGACAAGATCAGTCAAATCAGTGTTTTATATCCAATGTATTCCTTTAATCAATTGCAATTAACTTGTGGTATAGAATTATAGAATTAACTTTAGAGTTCCAAGATGTTTTGACCAGAATAAAGCTTCATGACTAACATGATGTGTTATGTGTGCAGCTCAAATTCATCACTGATCTCCTGGGTCCACCACCGGAGCATCTACTTAACACTGGGAAGAAAACGCCTTTGTTTTATAAGAAAATAGATGATCAGTGGCAGCTGAAGGTACGACACACAAGCTGTGACTTTTTTGGCAGCTATTTTCTCATTGACCTTTCTTTACCTAATGAGATAAAGGTTTTATAATTCAGTATTTAAAATATTTTGAATCTTCTCTTCATTTAGACACCTGAGGATTACTGCCCCAACTGGGCCAATAATAGTTCTTCACTAAACGACAGAAGTTACAAGTTCAGCACACTGGATGAAACAAAAACGGTTAGTGTTTGATGAAGCTGTACCCGACTGCTGAAAAGCGACGTACATTCATTGTGTCTATAATTCATGCTTTTGGAAGGACTTGACCACAGTTGTGTTCTCCAAATGTTTCCTAAACCAGATGCGTCTGGAGAGGCAAAACCCGAGAGAGGCCGATGAGAGGAGGGAGTGTGTGGAGCTTCTGAAGGCGATGCTCCAGTGGGATGAGAAGGACAGGATCACCCCCAATGGTATCCTCAACCATCCTTTCATAACCCAAAGCTACCTAAACAGCACCTCCGACCTCAGTGGGCCCAGCAGGTGATATATGACTCATTTGGCTGATTGCATGTTTGTGTCCTTTGGTTTTTGGCCATAAACTCAACAATGTGAGCTTTAATTTTTGTAGCAATGATCCTGAAACCACCACCAGCCAGAAACAGATGGATGTAGGGACTCAAATTGAAGACAGGTAAGTGTACATTTATCCTTCATCAGGGTCATCATTAGATTATGGCTGCCTGTAGTGCAAGTAATTAACTGTATGTTTTCAACAGGGTAAGTGAGGCACTGCCACCAGGTGTTATCTTGGTTCGGCCTGCAGACCCAGAGAACAGGATCCACTTGGGAGATGTGCCAAGTGAGGACCCTAACCTGAGGTAAAAATCTTACTTCAAATGTTATAGAGACATTTATTCCTCCATCAAAGGAGACAAACCTCTAAGCAGGACTAAGATACTAACTCAGAGTTCATTTGTGCGTTTAGTCCACATCCTACACCGGCTCCTGCTTCAACCGATGACACCACCAGCAGCCAGGTGGACACAGACCTCCTGATCGTCACCTTAGGTAAGAACAATTCACATTCATTTGTTTTTCAAACTGTCGAGACGTTCCACATTGTTGTTGTTTTTAATTCTGAGTATCACTGAAGTATTTCATGTTTGCTGTTTTTCAGATGACAGCGAAGTCCCGAAGAAGAAGAACCGCTTCAGACGTTTCTTCTCTTGGGTGAAGAGGAGCTTCAGCTGCACAGTGGACACGATGGAGTGAGGAATGTTGCGAAGGGATCCATGGATCCTAGGACGGTAGGATGGGCCACATGGTGGAACAATTGGCATGTTTCTCCCCATGTGACCATGGGTTTTCTCCGGGTGCTCCGGTTTCCTCCCATATTTAAAATTAAATTAAGTTAAATTAAGTTAAATTAAATTACATTAAATTAAAGGGGAACTACTGTTTTTTACAACCTGGACCTTATTTCTAGCATAAAATACAATCGTTTACTTACCCACATAACTTTTGTGTTATTTGCACTCCTTCAGGAGATAATTAGATCAGCCATTAATTAGATGTCCATTTAGTGGGAGTGACTGGGGCATTGAGACGCAGCCTCTAAATAACGCATTATCTGCCACAAAACTCATTCATTTCACCAATATTTTGTTATGATATGCTAGTGCTGTTATCATCATCCGGGGTCTGTAGATTGACCTACAGACCCTTGCTACTGCTAGTTTTTTGCAACATGGCTGAATATTTTTCCGATTCTGAGGCTGTGGACGAACCAAAGCAGTAGCAAATTACAGGTAAACAAGCCGACCGTCGTGGGTGGGCGCGGTGCTCAGAGATGACATCATCCAGGTCAGAAGACGTCATCCGAGGTCTGTAGGTCAGACCTCACATGATGATAACAGGCAACCCCAGACTCAACGGGGAATAGCACTAGGGTATCATAACAAAATATTGGTGAAATGAGTGAATTTAACTTCAATCCTATAAATCTTAGATCTTTGTGTCACGTGTCGTTTGTATTTCTTACAGTAACTGATTTATGATGTGTTTGACAGTTCAAGAACAATGGGGGTCTTTTAGTACGTTTAATCCATGGCATGAAGAATCTAAAACTACAATCTCCTTAACATGTTTGGCTTTAACAGCTTAAATTAAATCCTAATCCTTTTGGAAGACTCCCTTTTCTCTTACTCTTAAGGGTTGACAACAACATAGAGACACGACTGAACTGGTGGTTTAATTTGAATGTAATGAGTTCACAAGTAATGAAATAAGACTTGAAGGTTTTAGGACTTATTATTTTGACTTCTCTGGCCTCAACAGCTGGTAAAAGAATAAAAATCCTAGTGAGGAACAGGCTATTTTTTTCATTTTAGACAAGGTGCAAGATGCTTCACACAAAAACAGTGTTTTAAGTTTTTAATCCAGCTATGATGCAACTATGGTATCTGTCAAATAACATTAACTTTCTGCAGTGGTGGGTCGTCAGGGCCAGCAAAGCCTCTGCTGGCCTAAACTTGATCAAAATCACTAACTTACATTTTAATATTTCCCCACTAAATTATGCCTAATAGCCTAATTCATTGTATGGCTTGTCTGTCTCTCAGCTGTGGTGCTACCTGCAGTGTAACTTTGCACTAGAGCTTATATCCAATCATATTTCAACTGTTGGATATTGCCGGAGTCACAGAAATCTGCCTGGGCCTTCACAATTACAACTGCAGGCGGCTGAAGCTTGAAATACATGTAATACATGTAATGATGCTGTTCCTTTAACCAATCACATTTCAAGTTCGTATTCTCAGGCCTTCTCTGTGGCCTACGGTAGTGTCAGTGTCGTGTCCTCTGACAGGAGGGTCAGAGAGCCACTCAGAGAGCCACTCAGAGAGCTAGCGGTTCGTGTTTTGTGAGCTGCACTAGCAAATCGTCCCCGTTAATGTTTTGATAGCTATTTTTTGAACCCCCGATGGCGGAAGGAGGAGGCTATCAGTTTGGTTGCAGATCTTCTTAGAAAGACATTTTCACCGCAGTCTTTGAAGGAAAAGCTTGATATTGTGAGGAAAGGCCACCCAATCCTGGAGCTAGCTAGCCTGACCCAGCCGGGAAAACTTTCAGGACAGCCACTCTGAGTGCATCCCTTGGTTGACAGGCTCAGAGGAGAACTTTCTGGTGAGTTCTGGTGAGTAAAATGAATTATATATACATCTTTATGTATATTTATGCCATTGTAACATTATGACCACCTTCCTAATATCCCTTGTGCCTCCAAAACAGTTGTGGCTCATCAGAGAATGGACATGGGCCTTCTGAAGGTGCCCTGTGGTGTCTGGCAGCAGAATGTTGTTAGTGGGGGCCTTTGGGTCCTATGGGTTGAGGGGAGGGGCCTCTGTGGATCATCCCACAGATACTTGATCAATTAGGTCAACACCTTGTGCTGTTCTTCATGTTTTTTGAGTTGTTCCTAAATCTTTTTTGTGTGTGTGTCTGTGTCAGGCTGCATCCTGCTGGGGATGGCTGCTGCCATCAAGGAGTGTCATTGCTATGGAGTGGGGGTGTCTGGTCTGGTCTAGGTGGGTGGTACATGTCTAAGTAACATCCACATGAATGCCAGGTCCAAAAGGTTCCCAGCAGAACATTGAATTGTCACAAGATGGTCAATGTTATTTACTTCTCCTGTCAGTGGTTTTAATGTTGTGGCTGATGGGTGTACTTTCTTCTTTTGACAGTTTAAGTATATTTATCTAATACTTTCATAATTGTATTTAAATGTATGTTTTGTAATACTATTTACGGTATAAACTACACCTTTGTGCACGTCCACTGCACAACCTTCATGTAGCAATATATGAAACAAGATTCTGCTGAAAAATTCATAACAATACCAGACCAGAAGAATCTTTGTTTTATATACACATTTATATTACTATATACACTGTACAGAGTTCAAAAAAATAAATGGTTGATATTTAACATTGTGCACCCCACGGATGTGTAACTACAAAGAGAAAAGGGAGTGAAAGAAAGGAGGAGGGGGGTTAGTGATACCAACGACAGACAGATATCAACAACCCCAGTAAATACTAGTTTTTTTTTTCTCTCTTTTTTTTTCATACAGGACACTTCACAATCATTTGTACAGTATTTAAATGAAAATGTTGCTGGTTAACCTCTCTTTGTCTCAAGCAGTCCCTTAAGAGAATGCCCTAAAACAGAAATGCGAGCTCGCACAGTAAACTTTACCAGTGTGTGGTATTTGGCCAGTGAGGAGTTTAGAAAGACGATTTTAGCTCGATTTCTTAAAAAATATACCAAACCCTGACTTAACTTTAACCAATATTTAAGTTGCATCGATTGGACTTTCACTAAGCCTCTGGAATGTAATGCTTTGTCAGCAGCATTGAAAAGAACCCCCTTGTTTAACGCACCGGGCCATCAGGACAGACGGATGACTATGTTCCTGGTTATTTTGGGCTGCTCGATGCTCTGTTCTGACCTGAGACGTAGCTAAAGGTGATGCAAAGAGGTGACGATTATCTCCTGTCTCACCTTTTTTTTCCCTCCCCGCTCCCTGACACTTGGAGAGCGAGCGCATATGGTGAAGAGCAAGGCGTGGTGGGTTTATAAGGCACACACAGAACACTTTGTGCCAGAAAGCATGTGTGCACAGCGGGGGTGTTTTGTGGAAGCGTCAGCTGTGATGTTAAGGAGCCGCCCTTCATTCTTTTTTGGCCTTGGTGAATCAGATTTGACCAGATAGGAAGGACAGACAGAACATTAAGGACAAAATGTTGCTAGCTGCTTCTGTCTGAACTACAGATCTGGTGCATGATAGTCAAATAAAACTGGTTTTATCTAATGTAAAGCTTGCTTGTGACATTTTTCCTATGACCTTGACTCTCGGCTCACATACAAGAGATTTACCTACTCTCAAACCAAACATCCCTGTTAAACTAACCCTGCTATGAAGAGAGGTTTGTTCCAGCATCGTCGTCAACAAGTGCAGTGATCCTTAAAGACAGCTTTTAAAAAAACATATTTCTTTGTACATCTGGTTCATACAGAATAAAAACAGTAAACAATGTTCTGTATTAAACTGGCAAAATAGAACTTAGTGCAGATATACACAGAGGGACTCACAGGAAATACAATCACACAACTAAACTCCAAATAGTGACACTCACCCACAGTGCAAACACACATACACACGTCCAATAGACAAAAAACAAAAAAAAAAACAACAAAAGCAACAGTGGAATGTAAAAAGACTTTTCCCCCACATATTATTACTCTTGTTAGTTTCCATTCATCCAGTCAGCAAGCATCTACACGGGACACGAGGAGGGTCACATTCAGGCAGTAAAGCAAACAACTGGAAGACAGGCCTATACGGAATTCAAACCACCAAATACTGTTTTTATGCTAAAAGTGCTCTGGTGTAAAAAGTATCTTGGAATGACTATTAAAGGTTTAATACACAGATCAAGGAGAACACATTCTAACATGGGTGATAGTGTAATTTAGATGAATTTGACCCTTTACTGCCTGAATTAATAAACTGTCAGTTCACCCGAATCACAAAATTAAGAGAGGATCTTCATTCAACCTTAAAAACAATAATAATATTATTGCACGGTGTCTATCTTTTGCACGTAGTATATGCAAATACTTTGGTTACTGAGGAAAGATTCTTCTAGTCCCACAGAAAACCATATGTTTGTGGACCTTTAAAATGTAGGCGGACATTACAGTGAAACCTATTGATCTCCATTAAAGTTGGGGCAGTAATAGTGATTACAAGAGATCAAATCTGTACATCTTAACTGTCTGTCCTAGTCGATACAACTAAAAGGTATGTTAGAAAGCACTGTCTGTGATTTGGGCGTACCGACCCTTTAACTTTGGTGACCTTCTCCCGCACGTTCACCTAACATCAACACCACAAATTCTAGCTATTATACTGACATTATCAAGGGCGACTTTTTATTTTCAACAATATCTCTAACTTAGCTGTGCAACTCCAAAATACTCCCTCATGCACACACACAACAAACACACATACACACACATTATTCCGCGCTTCCACACGTACGGAAGCTGCTTTTTGCTTATTTTCAGTGTCTGGAAGAACAGGTTGATTCTCTAAGTTGTTTTCAAACCAAAAAATAAAACACAACATTAATCACTTTACTGTTTTTTCTGTCCATCTGGGTTTCTTTTCCAAGAAAATAGGAAAGTATGTTTTGTACACTTGGCCTGTCAGACCAGTGTTAAATGTTCGCGTTCATATCCTTTTTTCTTTTACTTTTTTGTTGAAGAACTTCATTCGGGGTTACAGCACATCACCCACAGCACGCACAGACGACAAAGAGTTCCAGCCAAAGGGAGAATTATTACAGTGGTACCAGAGTAAGAGTGAAAAGTGAAAAAGATCAAACATGAGTTGAGTGAGAGTCCATTTCTAAATACAGCCCACCACTCTTCCATTGCCTGTCGGTTTTCCTGATTTTTCAGGCATTTTAAGGGTGTGGAGGAACAGGGACAGGAACGGAGGAGGAGGACTCGAAGAAGATTCCTCACTGCATCACCAGGTGTGGGTGATGAATGGGTTTCTCAGGTCAGTGGCTTTCACACTCATGTGTATGTTTGAACGCAGCTCGTCTTGCCACCACAGCGGATGGTTGGCATTCGAGTTTGATCCATTTTTGGTTGGTGTTCAAGGTCGGCAAGAGGTACTGCTCTGATGTTGGACACTGGGAAGAGTTGACAAGATGATGAAAAAAAAAAAGAACATCTCATAGAAAGAGGACACAAGGAGGAAGCAAGTAAAGACATCAAAGATGTTTTTAAGTTCAGACAAACGGATGAGAGGTGAGGGGCGGGAGGGTCTGGTGGGAATCAGAATTTGACAACGGTGAAATTTAAGGACGGTGTCACAAGGATTGAGGGCAAGGTATATCAAAGAAGCCTGAGAACAAAGAGACGATACGGATGGAGATGGCCAGTGCAGCACAACACTGCACTTAGGGAGCAGGAAGTATGTGCTAAGAACAGAGGCTGAGAGGCTGAAGCTGAATTGTGGATTGGGGGGCATTGTAGGCAGGTTGGTTAGCTGGGTCCCTCAGGCCTTGAGAGCATGCCACTGGGCCACGGTAGTGCGAGGATGACCCATCATGTCTTTCCAGTGTTTTACCTCAGCAGGGCCACTCTTCCATGAAAGATAAATCTGTGAGAAAGGGAGACAGAGTAGCTTTGGTATCATCACGGAGATTGATGTTATTTATAAAGTGCATTCACAGAAACAAAAAAAACAGCCCTTCTTTTCTAACCTAAATCAAATCCTAGGCAAACTAAGAGCCATCATATGAAGGGATTATACCATCTGAAGGTGCTAACACTGTCACTAATCAAGTGAGAAGTGAATTCAAGTGATTGTACTGCAAATAATAGAAACTCCAGCTCTGTACATGACATGCTGATCAAGTTTTCAATGTTCTTTGACCAGTTAATAGTGAAGAGAGGTATAATAGGCAACCTATTATACCTGCTACACGTAGGCAGATAATATATGTGGTGAGGGTAGCAACGAGTACAGCACCTGCAATTACTGTAGATGTGCATTAAAGACAAGGAGACTAACAGCTCCTTCATGCTGTACATAGCTTAAAGATTGTTCTTCTACAGCCTGAAGGAGACTGAAATTATACATTTTAAACCTACTTTCAAGTATATCTATACTTACAGATAAGTGTTTTTTTTTTTTTTTTTCAGTTTTAAAATAATCATAACAGATAATATGCGCAGGGAATTAAGACTGCTGTGGGGGAGTTGTGTTGAGTAATGGGGCGAAATTGACGTGGATGAAATGAACTAAGACAATGCCTTATTTTATGGGCTTGTGACTTCCTAATAATTTCCCGAGGTTTCCTGAAAAAAACAAACAATGCAATTTGGCAACAATTATAGCTGCGGCCGAAGCAGAAACAGCGTTAAACTGGTCCAGTGAATTAATTCGTAGTGTAGTGCTACTGTAACCAAGACTATTTTGGGTCAATGCACAGCAGAGATGTGACTTTGTCTCAGGCAACAGTGCAGTTATGTATGTAGGATTACGTTTCCATTTGTAGATAGATAATGAATGGATCCAAAGCGCTTGGCTAGAAGGCATCTGGATTTATTTCTTGAATAAAGACGCCCTAATGATCGCTTTAGTCATGTGAGTTTTGGATGTTTAGCCACAGACAGATGGCAATAAAATGTGGATCTCCCCCAGTCAGAGCTGGGCGAGCATCTGGGATGTGAGGTAAAATGTCATTAAGAACCAAAGAGAAGTCAAGTTGTCTTCTACTCAAGTGCTTTGGATTACCATGACCTGGATGATGAGGAACCTCCACAGACATAATCACTGAATGCATTTGTATTCAAAATGGACCAGTTGTTTCAGATAAATTCTGAAAGGAATCGCAGCTTTATATTCTCCTTAATGAGCATGTTACACTCTTTCCTTTTCAAGAAACTGTGTGAGAAATATTTACGAAAAGCTTGAGAAACTACAGCTATCCATACCTCTCACTGGAGAAATAAAATTGACTTTACTAGACACAATAATTAAACTGAAATCTTTAGACAAACATGGTATGTCTGCATGTCATTCTTTTGTTGTAAATCTAAATATAGCTCCTGCAAACCGTTTCTCCTTTGGTGTATATTTAGCATATGGCACTGCAGGAGATTGGGCTACGTGTTCCAGCAGGGGTCAGTAGAGACTGACTCAACGATCAGCTGCTGATTGTCTGTCACATAGTCAAAAAAAGGAAAGAAAAAAAAAAACACAGAGCAAGAGAAGAAGAAGAGGGAAGAGGCGAAGAAGAGGGAAGGAGATACCTTCCCAATGACATCATTGCGACTGAGTCTGTCCTTGTCCATGACGGTGATAATTATGGTGGTCTCCCTCAGCACGTGGGCAGGCACGTCAAAGGGGAAGGACTCGTTGAAAACAGGGTTCAGACAGCGCTTCATTACCACCGTCTTCTTCTTCTCCACGCGCTTGTCCTTGTGCATCAACCACACTTTTACGTAGGGGTCTGAGGAGACGGAAAAGAGACAGTTTGTATGCTTTAATATATCTCATTCCCGTTTGCCATGCTGCGTGTGATACACGTGTGGTGTCATAAAGCTAATGTCATTTCCCAGTAGAGCACAAAAAACATAATTTTCTCATTTTCATCTGGAAGCAGCAGTGATGTAGAAGGGCATCAATAAAAGGACATAGAAGACGAAGGAGGATCCATACCAGAAGTGCCTCCAATGTCCATGGCTTTGAGGTTGCGGGCTTTGATGATGCTCACAGTGATGGTGTTGGCTGTGGGGTTGTAGCACAGTGACACCAGCAGATCCCCTCGACTTCCCTAGAGAAATTACACACAACAGCGGCGAATTGTTTACTTTCTATCCCACTTTTCACACGCCCCTCCTCCCCGTCCATTGCTGTGTATCTCTGTTTCTTCGTCTGGATGTCTGCGTATTCTCAGTCTACCTGTCAGCCTCTCCATATTCCCTTCTATCCCTGCTCTCACCAGCACATCTTCCCTGGGGGCATTACGGCAGCCAGGAATGACATCACCCGTTACATTCTGTCCCATCTTCTCTTGCTCTCGATCTTCACCCCCCCCCCCCCTCTACTCCTCATTCCTCTTTTTCCTCCAACCTTCCCCCTTTCCACCTTACTCACGCTGCCATCGCTGCAAGGTTTCAGCTCCTTCCAGAAAGTCTGCATGTTGGCCAGGTCCAGTTTGTTGAGGGGGATGGACACCTCCCCGATAGGGTCGTTCCTGCTGAAGCGATCATAGTCAAGAACCTGCAGGTATAGCGTCCTCTGGACCACCTTCTCATAGGGGAACCCTGAGGAAGATATTCACACAGTGCGCTCTAAAGATACCGTGGTGATGCACACAGATACGTTTGACACGGCTTAAAAGCGCCCTCGTGGGCAGTGAACATTAAGTTCGTCATACCTTCAAACAGGAACGTCTCATTCCAGTGGGGGTTCAGATTCTTCCTCTTGACTTTGGTCTCCAGTTTGTGCTTCTTGTCTGGCAGCAGGTAGAGTTTGACGAATGGATCAGAGGTGCCGGAAAAGTCCTTAGCAGGCAAATCCTGGCCCTTGAGAATTTTGACAGTGAGGGTGGAGTCTTGGAAACTGTATCCGACGCTGAACTGAACGCGACCCAGCTTCTCACACACTGGACCCTCATGTTCCTCTTCCTCCGAGCCTGGTGACAACTGTGACATGAAGGATGAAGGAAATGTTACATCACGCTGTTATCTTAACTGTCCTGGTTGGTTGATGCATTTTATCTGTATTGTAGTGGAGGCTGATTTATTGTTTTATTACTGGTCCATCTCTATTTTGATGTCATTTCAAATTTGCCCAAATTTCACTCAAGTGTTCTCACATACTGAGCATGTACTTGTGGTGGACGAAGCGCCTGCAGAGATGGAGAGTGTGACCCGGGTTATTTTATGTTGATACAGTAGAGGTATTCAGAGACCACTGAGCAGTAAAACCGCTGATAAAGTGGCTTGCAATCTTTGCAAATAAAAAATATAATTCAAAGCGGGGTCAGCAAACAATTTTTTCACCCCATGAGCTGCTCTTCTGAAAGGCTCTCGGAGAGGAGTCATAAGATCCAACTCCCTTCAAAGAGCCACAGTTCCCATCATTAAAATGTAGTACCATTTGTACAAAGGGTCAAACGCTGCAATATTCACAGCATGTCCACGCACAGATTAAACACAAAAGCCGACAGTTGGTATCACACAATAAATAAGAGACCTGCATTCCACTCCACAGGGGGCACTAACTCTGGACTTCAACATAAAAACCGCAGCTTCCGACTGGCAAACTAGCATAATGTTATGTCACGAGGCCGGTGTCTGCTGCGTGATAAGGGCAGAAACCGTGCATGGCTGCGTGGAGATGAGAGGCAGATTATCTGTCGGCAGGCGGACCCACTGACTGATGGTGGCGTGGCCTGGAGGGAAAGAAATACAGTTTAAAAAGTACTATCTTACTGGGGAAGAGCTCAAGGCATTACTCAAGGAGCCGTTCCAGACGTTTAATATCCAATTCCGTATTCTCACACACATTTCTGATGGGGCTGCTCGGCCTCATTCTCCATGCTGAATATGATCACTTTTCATTACGCAGCCCTCCACCCAACAGCTGGCCTAAATTGCTTTTCCCCATTTTTTTGCATTGGGACACTCTTTTTCCCAGAGTCCACACGTATTATTCAGTTTTTAAATTCTCGACCCTCATTTCTCATGAAGTAGATGCAAATTCTCTTGGAGCATGCAACACAGGTTTGTCCAAGGGATAAATTTTGTTGATTTTCTATATATATATATTATTTTTTTTTCTTTTAAAATCTAACAAAAAAACACTGATGGACACCTTGGTACAGCTTATTCCTCAATCGCAGCTGACATCTATTACTGTTTGAAATAAAAATTGATGTTTTGCTGGATGACATGTTCCTTACTTACAAAAAACATGAGTATAGTTTATCTTGAGCCAATCCCACATACACCACCTTGCTAAGGTAAATACTACACATGTGTAGCAATCCACAGCTAAAAATTGTCATTTACCAAAGACAGCAGGTAGTTGCACGGCTATTTTCAGCCAAATATATTTAAAATAAAATTATACTGTAGGAGAGGGTGTTTTTTTTTTGTATTTTCTTGTGATTTCTTAACAATAACACAAAAAATAAATTGAAAATTTGCTATCATTAGATTTAAACGCCTGCAAATGTGGATGTGTAACGATAAAGAGGCAAAGACACTTTAACAATACACTATTCACACTATCCATGGCAGTGTGAGCATCATACAGAATGAAAGCAGTGTCACAGAACATCCTGATAAGAACCTTGCTGATGCTGACAAGACCCCAATCCATCCTCCCCCAGCCACTATCACCTGAGACGCTTGAGAGGGCCGGATGTATATATGCTCTGACGTTCAGCGTCATTTCACCCTATCCTCTCCGTCAGTACAGCCTGTGGAATAAGGTCTGTATACTGCCATTGCCTTTCACACAGCAGCACAAGTGGCTGAAAAGTGCACGATGGGTATTTCGAGCATGAAAAGGAGCGTTGTGTAATATATAGACGCCTTTGGCAAAACTGCCCAGAATGAGTATTATCATTAGGCACCACCACTGTGAATTCCTCAGACACACCATGAAACCCACATAATTACACACTGCTCATGCCCATCTCTGCCATATTCGCACAGCACCCACAGCACTGCATGTTCTTTCACAGCTAATTACCGAATCGCGCTGAGCAAGGCATGCGTCCCCGCCCCTCCCCTCCCTGCGTCTCATTTCAGGGTGATGATTATTGTATGTTTCAGTTTGCTGAGGTACCGTATGGAAGTAACGGACGCTCTACAGGTGGGTGAGCTGAGTGGGATGGAGACAGTACTCTTTGAGCGATAAAAGACTTGGGAGGACAAAACACCTCTCATACAACTCAACTGAAGTGAAGTGAAGTGCGTAGGCTGTTTTTTCTGTCTCCTCCTGAACCAAAAAATAAAAGTTGAAAGAAAAATAAAACCTCATGAAAAATAACTTTAATTACAGCTTTGGCAAAGAGTTCTATCAAATATCAAAGGAAACTTACTCACTAAATTTGTGACCTGGCTGACAGGTGGGCAAAGCTAAATGAGAAGCTTCTTCGGTTTGGAAATAACCACTATATTTTATCTTCCACGACTACATGTTTTCCAGTTCCTTGTCTCAAGGCTTGCATGTAACTTTCGTCTTAGGTTAGGAAAGACACTCTGAAGGGACCAGCTAAGTCTCTCTGTCATCTCATTTATTTTGAGAGTTAGTGGTGTATCACTGAAATATGTCAGAAGAAACAGTCCACTGTGTTGATAGCGTGTGTTACCATGAGCATGTCACTGGTGACTGAGTTGGCCAAGTCAGAGACAGAAGAGTTGGCATCATGGCGGCGGCCGGTCTCATCCGGGGTCTGACCTCTGGGGCTGCTGCCTGGTTTGTTTCCTGGAGTTCTGTTCAAGTGGACACAAGCACACACATACAGTCACATAAATATGATGACTGGTGTAGCCAAACTTTTGTGTCTAAACATTTTGTGTACTCTTGGTCTGAGATGGCTTTTCATCAGGTGTGGCTTCAGTACATCTTCTACATCATATAATGACGTTGATGATTGATGCTGATGTGTTTACAGGTTTATGGCAACAGTTGAAATAGATCCAAGAAAAAAGAAAGATGCAAAACATGCTAAATATGTAGCTGGACAACAGCCAGTTAGCTTAGCTTAGTGTAAGGACTGAAAAACAAGTAAAGCTCTGTGGCAACACAATAACTACCACATATTCTTGTCCATCAGTTAATTGTTTTAGTCCACATAGCTTTGCCCATGTAGTGTAAGTCTCTACAACAAGCAACAAAGCAACAAAGGCCCTTAATTAAATGTATTGTACTGGATTACATAATAAATAAAACAATTATCTAGCTATATTTGAGTGTAACTGTTGAAAACAAGCCACCATCCCACACACTGAGTGATGTCCTTAAAGAAAAATATGCCATTAAACAAAATCAAATTAACATTATAATACATCTGGAAACAATTAATATCTGACTGATCCTTTACACAAAAGGATACAAAAACAAAATATTAAAATTGCTCTCGGATCCTATTACAGTAACAGTTTGGTAGACAGGGAAGATACAAAGATCTGATACTAGCTCAGGAATATTAACAAAAAAGACTAATGAGCACTTATGAGCGAGATGCCACAGAAAAAAACAAAAAACAGGGATAGTGTGAGCAAGAGTCCAAGAGAGATAGAAGGTGAGCTGTTAAAGGCAAAAGTAAAAGCAAAAGGAGATAGGAGGCTTTGTGGAAAAGATGATCCGAGAAGTGAGATGAATTTGAAGACGTATCTTTGCACAGGGGGCTGAGAAAAACTGAAGGAGAGATTTGTTTTTGTTAAAACTTAAAGGATTAATGGAATGAACAAAGTAAGGTCACTGACTGAAGTTAATGAGAGACTGAGACACAAGAGCATCAGCTGAAGGGGAAATTGAGGAGAGAAGAGCGGGAGATGGGATAAAGAAACAGACCAGATTTGGTTTAAGTGAAGAGTTCAGAGCAGAGAGAGGAACTGACATGTTACACGGGCAAGCAAAATCGAGGGAGGCTGCAGAAGGAAGGGTGAGAGACAGACAGGGGTTACGCCGCAAAGAGACAAGCAGAAGTGGAGCGACACTGAACAGGAAAAAAAAAAGGATGCAGTGTGGAAGAAAAGAGAATTGATTCGTCACTCCACGTTTATTTCCTGTGATCTGCGGGTCAGAACACCGACAATGCAGCTCAATTCAAACTGTAATGGTTTCTGTTTCACAGGCTTGCCAGGCACAGTTTACCTTTGAATTTAATGTGTCTGCAGATGAAGACATCTGAAACGTTACCATTTCTCCGGCAAGCTAGAACTGTTCAGTTACAGCTTCTAATATCAAAACCTAACACACTTCAGGGAGAAATGTGTTGCCTTATATAATTAAATAACACCTGGCAGTTACACATATATAACACCTGGCTGTCTCGCTGTGCCGCTGTCTTGACTCTCACCTGCACCGTGGTGCTCTGCGATTCACCCATTTCTGTTGCTTCACCAAAAAAAAACGTGTAAACTTTGTATTTTTAATTGATTATGTAACAAAGTGACTGTTTTTACTCTCCGATACATACTCATTATGTACTTTAATGAACTAAACTGTTATGAGGTCCTATGGAGCGTTTGGCATGGCAACTTGTAGTAATCATGATGTTACATCCTGTTCCTATAGAGACAAACAGCTAACTAAAATGACACTTATCAGGAAAATGCATCAGTATTATATTACCTAAAATGACAGAAATCAGCCTTGAATTTTTTTTTTTGTTTTTTTTTGTACACCTTAGTGTTTTAGTTTAGCCCAAGTCCCACCCACTAACATGGAGGGGGTGGAGCTTATGACATATACTGCAACCAGCCACTAGGGGGAGCTCTACTTGCATTGGCTTCACTTCTGAGGAGCTGTTCCTTGTCCAGGGACCTTCCAGAGGACAAGTGGTTACAGAAAATGAATGAATGTTCCGTCATCCATCTTTATACAGTCTATGCTCTTAACGTTTACCACAAGTAAACATCTTCCACAACACTGGGTCCTGCAACTTATATCAAGACTTGCAGGTCATCATTGCAGGCTCGAACAAACCCAAACTGTATAACGTGGTGAGCATAGGAGAAGAGCTAGGAGGAGGCCTACGTTGGCAAGCAGAGCCTTGAATGTCCATTAGCTCCTGAGTGATTAGCGACAAATGAATCACTTATATGTAGGGAGCTTTAGTCTTATGATACTTTTGGGAAATGGGGCACAGTGGAGTGGAACAACAGAAACTCTTTGACTTGACCATAGCAACAGAGAAACAAACAGTTTCCTCTTCTCTTTTTCTCTTTTTTGAGTGAATCTCAAAAGGATTAACTTTAAAGGGATTGAAGGATATGGATAAAACAAGTCCTACAAAGGACTGCCATATAAGCACAATATTTCCTCTGTCAAGTAAAATGAGAAAATTACTGGATTGCAGATATCATGATGATTTTTGGTCATTAGAGTACCACCAACTGTGAAAAAAACAGGACACCAACCAGGTTAATCTGAACAAATTCCTCTAAATGACGCTGAGTATTGGGTCATTAACATGAAAGATTCAAGTGTGCACCACCCACAGATGTTCAGAATAAAAAGCTAAACCCCCCGCCAGCCATTTAGAGCTGACGACATTTTTTTTGGATGAGTGATGAATTGCCCACAACATAAGTTTAAAAGTCCAGTTGCTTCTGTCTTAGCTTTGCTTTCTTGGATGACTGAGAATCTTCACAGACAAAGTAAGGATTGTTGTAATCTATCACTATTTTGTTGCCTTTAAACATATATTTTCAGCGTGTGAGAGCAGGTGTATGAGTATGCTAATATCTCAGCAGCACAGCTGTTTATCTCCAGGACAATTTTTTTTTCCAGCTCAGACAGAGACATAAGTTCAGAAGCTCTGAAGATGAGGATTGTTATCACCTACTCCCTTCAACAGCTCAGTTGTAGCTCATCTACCCAGAGGACTGTTTACATGCATTCCTCGCTTTGACTACAGAGCACATAATACATACCTGCCAGCGGGTCTTTAACCAAAGTGTCTATAAAAGCGAACTTGTAGGAGGCTCAATGACAGCACATTGAGCTCTACTAAATCAACACCCAACACACAAGGCAGAGACCACATGAGACAATCAACCTTATATAAACACAGCCAGGCAGTTTCTCCATCATTTCCATTGGACATCTGAAAGTTCTACTGCATTACTGTGAATACTCAGTAATAAATTACGTAAGCCATGCAGTGCACATGCAATACCTTAACATGCAACATAAAACGGCTGTAGTAAAAGCATGCTTGCATATAATATATTATGCTTTTTTTTCCTCCTTTCATTCCCAATGGCCAATATATTCAGTGCCCTGTCTGCTCCAGCCTAATGGAGCAGCGAGCCAACCAGAAAGACTGACTTTTTCGGACCATTTGCATAAATCTGTTACAGCTTAAAGTTCAAGACGTTTCTGTAAAGGTAACCACTGGGTCGAACAAAAAATGCCAAGACTGAGGGGTTTCCTGTCTGTCGACACACACAATTGGGTGTTCATTGCGCAGGCGGACAGATAAATGATCAAAATCTGTATTTGGAGACTGCACGCGTTCAAAACAGTAGTTAAGCGTGTGGAAATGTGAAGACGACATCTGTCAAAAGCAAGGAACGAAAGCTAAACAGAAGGTTTTATTACAGTAATGGGATGGAGATGAAAGGAAAGTCAGGTTGACTGAGTAATTTATCAAACAAAAAGTGTATCATCGTTAATTACACAGCTGCCGTCTCCCTTTTGAACATGTGCTACTTTGATTGACTAGGCAGTGAAATTAGGCAAGTAAATTTAAATGATGAAATATTAGGCCGCAAAAATATGAAAAAGACAAATTATAGCATGTTTGAAGTAGTAGAAAATATGCTTTACTTGTGGGATGGCATTCATTTTGTAAATTTAAAAAGTAGAGTTCTTTGTTTCTTTGTTTCTTTTTTAATGCATTTTTTAATTTTTAGTTGTGCAATCAATTTATATGTTGCCTTATTTCCATAATGTGTCATTTAAACAGATCTCACTCTGATGAAGGATTCATGTTGCAAGTCACGTGCCGGCACTTTTGTCGTCCAATTAGTTGTAAATAAAATTTCCCCAAATTATCAAAACACTGGCAGATTATTTATTTCTTCTTCTTCTTTTTTTTTTTTTCTTTACAACCACTTGAGTAATGACTTTTTCCAAAAAAATAGTTTTGGGGGAAACAAACACACTCAACACAGCTAAATCAGCAAGATAATGTTGTACGAATGCTATAGTAGTGCAGTTGTTGGCGTCTGCTCGGCGTAGTCACCACACACAGATTAACATATGGTAACATGAAAAGCAAATAAAGACCTGCTGCTGCACGGAGTGTCCTCGAATCTCGAGTGTTGACACGGTAACGGCCTGAGGGACGTGAAGCGTTTGGGTGTGGTAGCGAGGTGAGTTCATCCATGCGTGTAAGTATACATATTTACTCATCGTCAAACGCACGCACAGCTGCTTAGACACACACACACATACACACACGCACACACAGGCAGCATCAGGGTACTGCTGGTGCTGCATAATATTTCAAACAGACATGATAGTGTCCTCAAATTAGCCTTTTCGCGCAGAGATCTAAAGAAAATGATGACACAAAGGAAAGAGGAGAAGTCAGCTAATTCCCCATAATTCTTCCCACTGAATTTCATCTTGATTCAGTGACATGGCTAAAATTTTTAGAAATTAGAGAGCGAAAATGCATATAGTCATGGTGATCAACTTTGGAATTTGCCTTAACAGAAAGACAAGTATTTGCAGCGGTGAGTTGCCGCCTTCTGCCTGCTACTGACTACCTCGTCTCAAACACAACACCAGTTACATAATTCATCCTTTAGAGGTTGTTGTAACCATGGCTACCGAAATGTGTGCTCCCACTTAAGGTTGTACTCACTACCATCATGTATTTTAAACAGGGTTGCAGTAACCATGGTAACAGGAGCCTTCATAAAGTGGGCAGTAAAATACAAGGAAGTTCCACAGAGAGGGGCATATATTGAAAATAGCAAAAAGCCCACAGGGCAAAGGGACCAAACATTTAGAAAGCCTTTGAAACACACTCTTTGACTTCCTTATACCTACACTTATTCAACCGCCATGACCCTGTGAAAAACACCTCAGCGCGTACCCCTGTGTGAGCGTGTGAGCTCATGCTGAAAATGGCTGATTTATAAATGCCAAAAAGAAGTGCAGAATAACCTCCAGCCAAGGCACACAAAACAACAGGCGAGGACAGGAATGTTCAACAATGGAGTTACCTTGGCCCCCTTATTTAGATCACAAGACTGAAACAAGCTCTGCTCTCTTACCACGCTTCAGTTTTTCTCCGGTAGAGAAATGCAAATTAAGCAACGGCAAGTCTGTGAAACAGAACAAATGAGCTCACGCGCGTGCAATTCTCTCGGAGGTCGAGAGCGATGTCCCTGGAGAATGACCACTTCGATCTGACGTGGTGAAAGTCAAAACCCGACTTTTGACCTCATGGCCTCAATCTGAGTTGAAAGCCATCTTCTGTGTAATTGGACAAAGCAGGTCATTACATCCCAGGGGACAATGCAGCGACATCTTATCTCCTCCTGTGTCACATGGCTATGGGTGAGCGTGCTTAGCATTGATTAAGAAGGTCTGAATAGATGAAAGGAACATACTTCATTCATTCAGCTCTGATAAAGGTGTATCATAGAAGTAATTATTGGAGGAGAGACTCGGCTAGGAAAGAAAGACAAAATTCCAAGTAGAACTCTGGCCGCAAGGAGGAACGGACAAGAGAGGGAACGCACGCAGACTGTTTTCCACACGTGTCGTATCTGTACTTCGTG
Source organism: Chelon labrosus (assembly GCF_963514085.1). Taxonomy (NCBI): domain Eukaryota; kingdom Metazoa; phylum Chordata; class Actinopteri; order Mugiliformes; family Mugilidae; genus Chelon; species Chelon labrosus. The sequence goes on along the minus strand of NC_140339.1, from coordinate 26,858,396 downwards.
ATCATATCTCCTGCTGCATCATAGCTACTCACAGCCTAAACATGAAAAACCATGCTGTACATCTTAATGAATTATCTTTAATTGGAGACTGCACATCTGTATGTACAGTTTATCAAGCAGCTGTGGAGCTTCTATTTTTGAAATATTGACATATACAGTAAAAAGTCAGAGTTGAGAACTTAGTAGAAGAAAAACTATATCAAATGTTTAGCAAGAGAACATTCAGCCAATCTGTCTGAAATGATTTATGTATTCAGCGTATCCATTTAAACGACTTCACTACATGAATATGCCATAAATATGATTCACTCCAAATTGATTATTGTATTTAGGTTGTGCCTCAATTACACGTTAAAGGAATAAATCAGATTTTATTAGTACCTTGACATTTAACCTCTTGACCTATGAAACAGCCCAGTCTCTTAGAAATGATGCATTGCATTTAATTTGTTAATGAATGCATCGCTCTCAACATTTTGATTTCAGTTGTTTTCCTTCTACAGCCACGAAGTTTCACTGAAGCCTGATTAAAGTTTGTGGTGACTTTGGTTTAGGAAAAGATTTTGTTTAATATGACACAGATGCATGAGTATTAAAATATGCACTGATCAGGCATAACATTATGACTACCTGTCTAATATCGTGTAGGTCTCCCTTGTCCCTCCAAAACAGTTGTGACTCATCAGAGAATGGACATGGGCCTTCGGAGGGTGTCCTGTGGTGTCTGGTAACAGGATGTTGTTAGTGGGGGCCTTTGGGTCCTATGGGTTGAGGGGAGGGGACTCTGTGGTTTCAGTGAATTTGGAGGCCAGGTCAACACCTTGTGCTGTTCTTCATGTTTTTTTAGTTGTTCCTAAACCATTTTTCTGTGTGTGTCTGTGTCAGGCTGCATCCTGCTGGGGATGGCTGCTGCCATCAAGGAGTGTCATTGCTATGGGGTGGGGGTATTGTTACAAGATGTTAGTTACTTCTCCTGTTTTAATTTTATGGTTGATTGGTGTATAACAGAAAAACTTTATTGACACCACTGAATTCATTCAACAGGAAAAGATGACCAAAAAGAACCCACATTTCTGATTCCAAATTTGTACATATTTTTCAAACACTGAGCAAATCGTTGTTTTGCTGCCACCATATTTATTTATTTCCTTCTACCGTACTTATTTTTCGTCCATACACTGCATACTGTCCTTGTAACTGATGATTTTGTTTTATTTTTTCAAGGGTAGCTGCAGTGGACACATCCTTGAGTTTTTATGTAGCTGTTCAGCCGGCAATGCTTTTAAAACTGAAAAATAGATTTTCAGAATTTAACAGAAAATTTGTCTCACATAAGACGGTCAAGAAAACGGTTTATGCGAATACAGTCTAACTGGCAAAGCAAACCACAATTTCAGGACAATTTCTAAGACAGAGCTGAATGGGAAGATTCTTCATGATATAATAAAACTAATAAATCTTATTACTTGCAATCTTGCTGTCCACTGTGTACAAGTTAAATACTGATCACTCAAATAAGTACTCAGCTTCTAACAGAAAGTGGATCACAGAGGGAATTTGAAAAATGTTAGTATTTTACCTTTTACAGTTTTCATTATCAATCTCCAGAAGTCATGCTAAAAATAATAACCTGCCTTGGGATATGAGATGAGTTATAAAGTGACAAAGATTTATTGCATTTCCTTTAATACACAGCTTCATGTGGAGAAAGCTGTATGAAACGGTACTGACTTATTACCATTTAGGTAAAGTTAAAGAAACAGAGAGACTGGGTGAGTATAAAACTGTATCTACAACCTGACATTTGGACTTAAATCACAATGGTAACACAAGGAAAGCTGTAATGGAAACCTCCTGGGCATATATTGAATTGCACACCAATGCAGGAAACTGTCCTGAGAAGAATCTCAATCCTTCTTCTGACCTTAAGCAATGAAGCAGATTTATCAGAGTCTACCCAAGCTGACAGTCATCTAAACTGACAGAGAAGCAGTGATGCGACATCAACCCATCGCAACGCCAGTCGACGCCCTCGGGAAAGGGAGGATTAGGTGAAAAACAGAGATGGTGCAACGGGAAAGGACATGGAACATATAACAAACTGGCATGTCAAAGGTACAACATAAGAATTAACCAAATCATGAGATGGTAGATGATGAAAAGAAATAAAGGCTGTATTGGGTAAAGTGGGAACTGATGACGGGGGTGGAAAAGAATTGGGACGCAGAGGGCAAGGGAAGGGAATGTGGAAGGAAGGGTTACCAGCAAGGCCTGGATATGAAGTGTGTCTCCATAAACATGCTGTATCTGGGTCTTGCTGATCACACACTAGCCCTAGGAGACCATAAAACACAATATAGGTCCCATGTCCCATGATGGATGAGGCCCAGGCTCTGATGTCAACCCACTCAGCACTCCCCACCAACAGGGACAAATCACTTGGCCACCGCCCCCCTCAGCACACAGGCTAATGCAACTAATGGAGCCGTCCACAGTGTTGGACTTGCTTGATGCTCTTTGAATAGACTCATGCTGCCTTGTTCTTGAGATGTATCCAGTAGGTGTAGCTGTCTTTGTAAACCCTTAAATAAAAGGCAAAGTGGAAGAACCCATAGTGATGTTTTATCCATTCCCAAACTATAGATAAAATCATTATGGAGTATGTTTTTTTGCATTTCCCTGATCACTGTCACCTTCTCTGTGATGCCCCCTTCGCTCCCCTTTCATGGCCTCTCTTAAATCAGCTCCCTGCTCAAAGCCACAAGCAGCAACTGGGGAAATGGTGAATGAGCTCCAGACGTAGTTCTGACAGCTTTTGTAAAACGACGCCTCGTTTGTGCTGACCTACATCGCTTTTTCTTTCCAATCATCTTTCCTCCTGGGCCACTGCCGGCTCCAGGGGCTGCCGCAGGGACCAGTGGCCAGCCTGGAGAGTCATTAGGAGCCTTGACTTACTGTGATTGCTGGCTCAGACACATGATTGAAAGAGTCGCATATACCAGCTGATAAAGGATGACAGCAACTGCTTGATTAATACTGTACAGTCTGGCATTGTGCAACTCGTGCAACATTAACATAGCCAGATCAGAACTGGTCAGGACTTGTTTATCTTTATCACTAAGTGATGATCTAATAAATTTATTTCTGGAAAATATCAGAACTAAGCCCAGAACATGCGCAAATACATCACTACACACTACAGTCTATGTACAGATCCAACAGACATCCAACACGTAGCATTAGTCATCCTCCTTTTTCCTTCACTTTGGTCTCCACCCACTGCTGAGGGCACTATCTGGCTCTTCAACTGTTAAGTGCTCAGCCAGGTTCACCTGCTGGTTCCTAACTTCTTCGTTTGGTGCTGAATGTTAAAGATCAATTCAATGGTCACTTAACACATAGGTAAAGGTGAATTATTAATGAGTAGATAAAACAGAAACACATACAGGCTGAAAGTGGGGAGCCACACCAAAAAAACATCCAGACTTGCAGCAAGAGTTGAAATTATTCACTACCAGTGAAGCAAATCTTTCTTGTGAAAGCCAAACAGGAACAGCTACAATCAACCGTGCACCATTATGCTGTAAATTTTGCAAAATGACCCAGGTTTGATTTGAATGCCCCATCGTTGACAGCCCGTGTGGGAAGAACAAATTCTTGGCTTGCACTGAATGAAAGCAGACTCTGATACGCTGCCTTTCAGAAAGCGCTGCACGTTTTACAGCTTTTACAAACTCAACGTTCAGAGGGAAAGTTGTCCGGGGCCGGTAAGCTCTTTTGGGTTTATTCATTTTTATTTCCCTGTTGCATCGCTGTGTGTGGTGAATCTCTGAGCTCATTAAGATGCAGCTCCGCCACGCAACAACGGCTTTCTGAGATGATAATAACACAAACAGCTTCAGAGCTTCCATCATGGTTATCTGCAGGTGGGTGATTATGTCCAGCCCGCTGCAGGGCTTTGGCTGCTCTACAACAGTGACCCAAACTGACTTACGCAGAGATTAAAGGACCTTTCACTTAACACGCAGAGGGAAAAACACAGGCTTTTTCCTGCAGATAACAGATCAGCTAGAATGTGCCTTTTGACATTAATGTGATTAATTGTAATCACAGCTTGGTGTCTTCAGGCGTCTTCCAGCTGTGAGATTTCAGAAATCTTAAAAGTTTATTGAAAGCCACACAGTGCAACATGGACCTTATAAACTTCAGTACATCATGTTTGATGTATGTGGACCGTACAATAAGAATATGACACAAGTCAGAAGACATATAAGAGAATAAAGAAAAGAATACTGGTTAACAATGCCGCTAAGCAAGCACTGAACCCTTCAATAGTGGTTTTTATAATAAGAGGAGGATAAGAATGTGGATCTGAATGTGGATAAGAAAAAGTGGCCAACTAGTGTTGCCAATTCTGCAAAGAGTGCTTGAGGTAAGTTTATTTTTTTTATCAATCATAGTTGTGATTTAATCTACTGACAGGATGTGTTTTCCACTGAAAAACACTACAAGCATTAACTCATACTGTCATATTGTCTCCCAGAATATCTTTGGTTGCAAGACTGTTACAAAGACTGACTCCACATATCTATGTTTCCTGAAGAGCGTTTTTTTTTTCAGTATGGTTGCACAAGTCGGCTAAAATGAGTAAAGAGGTGGACGATGGAAGTAGCCACATCATTATTTATGCACAACTTTAAGCTTTAATACAATTTAAAGTGATCGGTTATATATATAGTAAAAATCTTGCCTGTACAGTTGGTAAAATGATTGGGCAATTAGTCATAGAGGCCAAACAGGTTTTATGTGCAGGGATGTTAACGTGTTTATTTCTGTTGAGCAATGGGCATGGAGGTCAGTGGGGACCGACTCGCTTTTGGAGCCAGCCTAAAGTGGCCAATCCAGTAACTGCACTACCACCGGCAAGACTTCCAGCATCCACATTAGCAGCATTTTTCTAGCAGTGGATGATGTTGCTTGATTACAACAGATGATGATGATGAGCAGTTCTTAGAGTCTTAGCACACATCACTTAAGTACCTGTATTTCCCTTGTCACTCAGTGCGTACGGCGTGTTTACTCAGTGATAATGAAAATGTTTCTCATTATTACAATATCCTTTTCAAATGTTACGCTATTAGGACTTATTTTCTTTTTATTATGATATCAGAATCAGCTGATCCCATCTCTGCGTGGAAGTTTTTCATCATTAAAAAATATCACTGTCTCAGGCACAACAGTTGTGATTATTATTGTTCATATGTTAAAATGAGAGACTTCCACGTTGTGAATGTTAATCCAAAGGAGAAAAAGGTCTCGGCTGTAGCTATCATATTATATTATTATTATTTTATATCAATGACAGGGTCAATTCAGTGTTTTCCAACCAGTCCGCAGACGTCGAGATCATTCATTTGCAGAGTTACCCTTCAAGCCATGATGGACCATTTTTTATTTATTATTTCAACACCATATGGAGGTTTCTTGTTATAATATCAGGTTAACCTGCAATAACAAGCAATGTTAAATGAGATTTTACAGTGAGATAGTCATGTGGTTTGTAACAATTGTTTTTCACAGCAGTATGCCTCCACAGGACAGACGTGAATCTTTTTCTTAATGTACGCATGTTGAATGAGGGAGAAAAAGCCCGTTTTATGAGATATGATTCATGCCAGGGAGTTACTTTGCAGCTGTGTTGTAGATAAATGACTACTGATTGAATCCAAAACACACATTAATTCTGCACAAATATGTTTCTATGGATCAAATGACTGTGTGCTGTGAACGAGATCCATCATAATGAACTGGAATAAAAAATGATCCTCCAATCTCTGCAGTTCCTCTGAGCTCCATGCAGTTTTTTTTTTTTTTTTAACCTTTTTTTATTACCCTTGTTTCGGATGGGCGAGACAGAAACAGATCTAAAAGGAGATTTTACACCTATCAAGTGGACCAAAAGCATGAGCCCATTGGCGATTTTGTGACTGTGTAAAAAAAACCCAGCCACATTTACTGTCCAAGCATTGTCTGAACAAATATAGACTTGACCCAATACACAGTCGGCACAGCTTTGCTTCTGTTCTCTACTATCAGATATGATGTTTGTAGATATTTGTGCTCCGAGCTGTATTTGATTTTCATTAATAAACCAAGAGTACCCCAAACCTCCATGGATGTGTGTATTTTTATCTTCCAGCACATTTTGTCTAGAAAGCTGGGAGCAAAGGTTTTCCACACTTTCTGTCTCTCTTTCACTTTCTGACAGCGTCTTGTCTTGTCACATATAATCTTGGCGGGCTCATTCCGTTCCTTCCTTCTCAGTCGGCTGGGCTCCATGAAAAAGGCCGGGAGCAAGCCAGCAGACTGGTGCAGGGAGCTTACGAGGTAACTACAGAGACAGAGAGACGAGGAAGACAGACAGAGATGATGATGGAGAGCTGTTATTAGTTGTGGAAGGACACTAGACAACTTGGCCCACGCGAGCCCTCTGGCAAGAGGCTAGCTGGCTGGCTGTGATTAGAGTTAGGTACTTGACAGACCTCCAGACAGTGAGAGGATGAGAACATGGTTTGGAGACAAGAGGTGAGCTTGTCCTCAACCCCTGACTGACCCTTTGATATTGTAAGTTAAATCTGAAAAGCATAAGAAGGCCATAACTGTTGCAACAACTTCGGAAAAAAAGACACATTTAACATATTCTTTTTTTCCAAGTTGGATTTCTATTTTTCATAAATCACGGATTCACAGATGACCTAGTTAGAACAGCACACTTGGATGCTCTGCAGAGATGTTTTGAGCAAACTTATAAGAAATGTAATGGGATGCAAAAAGAGCATTTTTCATATAAAAATACAGGGTTACGCTGAACCACAGCGAGTAGAGTCAAAACAGAAAGGCTAAGCACATTATCCCTCAAACATTGGTGTGATAAGAGCAGCCTGTTCAGTCTTTTGTTCACCAGCTGAGAGACTGTGTTAGTCTCTGACGGCTGCCGCGAGATCGCTTGGAGATGAGAGGTTAGCATATTTTTAGAAGACCGTTTCATGTGAGGAATCTTCCTTCTAAATAATGAGGGTGCCCTTCTCCCCTGCCTACAACTCAAAGATCAAATCAGCAGTGTGGAGCTGCAGACACATAAAGGTCTGGATGTAGAACAGTGAGGACATAGAAACTGAAAGAAAGTGACCCAAAATTGGAAATAATATGTGGTAATATGCAAATTAAAAAATTTGTGAAGATAAATGTGAGTGTAACAGCAAAAGCAGGGGAGAAAGAAAAGAAGTGAGTTTAGTGGTGGAGGATATTGAACAGGCTGATAATTAGAGGTAGAGAAAGACAACCAGTATAACAAACAGGGCTGTATAACACTGAGAATACTGAGGCCACATTATTTGTATTGTCTCTGAGAATGTGGGGCAATCAATTAACTCATTACTGGGCAAATGTTTTAGCCACAAAAGGTAAATAGTCATAGTCAATAGTCATAGAGAGTTTTTCAGAGTTGAGAACAGCACCTGTTCTCCTGTGGTTTTTCGAGGTATTCGGCAGGTAGGTTGTTTTTAGCATATTGGAGACCTTGCCACGGTTCTTCTGCTTATTTATTGTGTCTCAGTGTTGGCATTTGCATTGCATTTCTATATTCGATTACGCTGTGTGAGTTTTTAGAGCTTGAGTTGTCCAACTGATGATGATGTCGGCCACCATACTTACACTTGGACAGCATGTTTGGGTTTGTTTTCTTGCTGCGAAATCAATTAGGGACCCACACATGGTGGTTTGCAGGCTGATTTTTTGATCCAGTGGATTTAAATTGGGCTGATTAGATGTCTGAATTTTGAAGGCTTCAAAAGGCTTAAATAAATATAATTTGAGAAGTCGAAGGATCAAAGGCTACTTTGGTGAGCTACGCTTAAGACATATGAATTTAAAGTCCTGGCTGCAGTGTTAGTATCAAGAGCAATGTCGATGTTGTTGTTTTTTTTTTTTTACAATTTTGACTATTTGTCAAAACTGACAGCTTCTTTCTGCCTGGATCTTCTGAATGGACACACAATTGAATGAACTGTTTAGACCACTACATCAGCACAGTCTTCCAACACTTTACATAACGCACCATTAGCTCTCCTCCATATGGCAAACAGCTACTCGGCTACTCGTTTTATCTTTGCGCTTAAACACATTCCTCACACTCTTCTCTCTCTCTTTCTCTCATTACCTTTTTTCTGGTGTGGTATCATTTTCTTTGCTGGCTGGTGCTTCCTGTAGATCTGGGAGGTTGGCAAAGTCATCCTGTTCAGCCAGCCCGATTGCTAGAGACAGAACAACCATCTTCCCCTCACTGGACACACAGACAAACAAGACATCACGAGACCACACAGGCATGGAGGCGAACAGGCACAGGGACGCACGCACACGCACGCACACGCACGCACGCACACGGCGACACAAAACACACAAACACGCAGTGACAGAAACGCAGCAACACACCCAGCACACATTCATTTCATGTACAAAAAGAGAGAGTGGGAGAGAGGTGGTAGACTGCTGTGAGGACACTAGAGTATTTCAACAAATGCTTCAATCCATATCTTACAATGCTTCTCGTGGAGTATGGAGTGAGACTGCAATACAGACTTCATTAACCTAAGACTATAATAACACTGCATGTGTTTTTTGTATAACACATTTAATTGTATTATCTTATAGCAGATTCATATAAAATATTTTATGCACAGAAAAAGATATATATATACACATATATCTGTCCTCTGATTTTGCTATTAACATACACACTTTTGACTAATCTGTGGTTAGTGGTCTTTTTGTTTTTTTTATGTCCATAAAGTGTTTTTTTTTCTTACAGTATGATTCACCATTCCAATATATGCAGTTACATAATGCCTCAGTGAACAGTTATGTTCTTACAAGCACACAGATGCAGTGTTTTCCCAAGTCTACTGTAAATACTGTATGATAGAAATACATTTCACTGAAATAAGCATCCTGTCCTCCTGACAGATTTAAAACTACAGATGCCTGCATGGCTTTATTGTCTTCTGCTATGAGTTACCTTGAACAATAAATATGTAAAAATAGCACGTCAAAAGAAATGATTGGATTGTTTCAGAAAAACAAACCACGAAACAAGAGGCAAAGCATGACATGCGGGAAAGGAAAAATACACAACAAATGAAATCCATGAAAATGAAGGTCGGCCTTCCTGCAACAAAGAGACATACTGTATCATGTTGATTTTCCAGCCCACCAAACAGACGTTGAGTCATTCAGATTTATTTAACTATGCTGCACAGTGAATCCAAGAGTCCATGCAAACATTGCCATTAAAAAATTAACTTTTGCCCAGAACTAATCTTGTCATTCACAGTTGCTAATAACAACCCACACATATTGTTCACTATTCTATCTTCGAAAACCTTTCTCTGCCGTGACCTTTTCTTTTCTTATACAGCCTCTTACATAGCGTACTGATCCAAGGACAACTTTTGCATTTTTTTTATTTTTTATTAAAGCATTACCTTCTACAAGGTGATTCCGACTCCAAAATTCTTTATTGATTTATTTAATTCCTCAACTTTTCCCGACTAAGAGTTTTAAGCTTAAATCTAAACGATTCAGAACCTTTTTCCTTTTTTTGTGGCTTTTGAACTTTGACCTGTTATTAATGAGAGAAGGTGAGTCCGAATGCAATGGCAGAGCTCATATGTGTTATTTTACAGGAAATGGCTTTTACTGTGTTCCCGAAACAACATGCATGTATGAAACAATAATTAAATCCTAAACCTGTCACTATGGCAGCACTGGATATATATAATTATGCATATAGCAAAAAAGTGTAGATAAATATCACTGGGATCAAATAGGCACTTTGGCTATTTTTATTCTCTCCTTCTTCTCGGCTCTTCTTCCTCCCCTGTCTCTTTCTCACACTTCTTTTTTTTTTTTTTTTTTTTTTTTAGCATGTATGCGCTTTTTGCAGAGCATTATCCCCTTGACAAGATGCTGTATTGACTACATGAGAGACACATTAGCACTTAAGCGACAGCAGCCCACTGGGGACGTGTAAACAGCACCAACATGGCGCACATCGATAAAGTGAATGGATTTGCATAGATGACCAAAAAAGACACCAGCACTCCAGCTGGAGGACCCTGAAATCATTACCACCTACACCAGGTCTATTGATCGGAAATGAAAGTGCGGCAGCCCTGTTGCCACACCGTGTGACGGGCATGGACACATGTGGACTTAAAACTACTGCATCTGTTTGTTTATACCCCACTGATTACACATGCATGATATTACCCCCACTGGGCCCCTCCAAGCATATCCCTCCATCCCCCAGGGTCAACAATGGACTTGTCCAGTGAGATTCACAAGGACAGGGACAATGGGCGCTGCCACCTCACTACATTTGTGCTCAACCTTATTTGAATGATGATTCACATAGGCAGGGAGGTCACTGGCCTGGAGACACTGCTAATGGAAGGACTAAAAAAGTACGGGAGCGAAGTGCTACGTGTATGGATGTGTGTGAGGGCCTATGTTTATGGTCAGGAAAGGAGGGAGGCGTTTACGTGCGGCTGCTTTGTAGAGCACATCATCTGTAATCTATCACTGAAGTCAAGCAGAGGAGGAGAGCTCTCCATGCTCAGTATCTCAAACAATCACTGGCCCTCGCACACTGGCAGCTGTAGCGGATGAGTTGGTAAATCGCTGGGGTCGTAAAACCTGTAATGATCTTTGCTAACTGACTGGTGAATATTTATTTCTAACCCTGGCTGAGTCATGGGGAAGGTTCACTTATCAAATGGCTCTTCAGCCTGCGTGGGTCAAGTCTTTAAGTTTACAAGTGTGAAGGAACATTCCTTTAACAGTTATGCATAATACATTTTTACTTTATTTTAATGATGTCCAATGCTGCCCTGTTTGAGCTGTTTTATACTTCCCCAACTGTAAATGTAATAATATTATATTACCACATATCTAGGAATTATATGAACATCGAGAGGAATACAAAATCTCCACATTTTACTGCAAATGTGCAGTTCATGTGTGCGTGCGTACTGTGATAATGCATTGAGAAGTACATTCTGCAAAGCTTGGTTTTATGGAAACCTTTAAAATCCATTTAGATAAATTCATAAATGCACATCGGACACGTTAAAAACAAGATCTCGAGGAGTTACTGGATCTTCAGAATATATACACTACACACGTTCAGATAAACCAGTTACATCCTAAACCTCTGCATTCAGCAGTGGAGTCTGTTTGAATGTAACAAAACAAGCACACTTATTAACACATAGAGACAAACAAACAAGCGTAAATAAGGACAGAACGGCCACCATGCAGCATTCTCGCAGACATTATAAGAAGCTTCTGTGACTGGCCTTTAATGTGCATGCTGCAGTAAATGATACTAATGTAGTGAACTCTGTCACTCCTGGCACAGATGACTTCAGATGTATACATGCAGTATATCCAGATCACAAACTCCACGCTAATGGCAGCTGATCTGAATCACAACCTCAACGCAATTTTATAATTTAAGTTGCAAGCTTATTTTAGAGGATTGTGTTGAACTTTCATGTGTCGGTTTTATCATCTACACACAAGACACATGTTTATATTCTGCAAGCCTATTACACTTAGCCTCAGTCATTTTGAGTTTCTAATGCTGTTTGTGTGGCAGCATACTGAGAGTTACTTTTTTCCCACCTTCACTGAAAAAAGGAGCAGACAGAGTTCTAGAGCCACCTCTCAGAATAACGCAACACAGTTCAACCGCAACACAAACCAGCAGGTTACAAAGTATCTTTAATTAGTGCTGTATTTAAGTAGCCTGGATGACAACAGCAAAAAGTGTGTGCGGGAAAGTTGGCCTGGAGTCACTCCGTTGGGAACTGATTATGCCCCGGCCCAGACCTGCTGGATCCGTCAAGTTTATGCAGTGATGGACAGAAGAATAACTGACGTAGTCATATATGCAATTTGAGCACTACAGAGTTAATTTGTTCAGAACAAATGACTCTGATTGGTTGCAGGACTATCTTATTACATGCAGAGGTATTTTCTTTCTGTATAGGTTGAAACAGGCACCATTATAAAATCTAGATGGCGTGTTACCACTCCAGGCTAGTACTTAAAAGCAATATTATTAAAGTACTCCGTTGAGAAAATACATTTTATGTTGCCTGATACTACTACAGAGGGAAATGTTACTACTGTTAATGTTTTCAGCTATATTTTAAACTTTTTACTAGTTATTTAACCCTCATACCTGATATGGACAAAAGTGTCCTTTTCTGATTTTATTTTTTTGATTACTCAGTGTTGGTTATGCTTGCTGCTATGATATTTGGTCAAGGTGTGTATTTTTGAACAAATTTTGATATTCCAAAAACAAATCCCATAATACTCTATTTTTACACTGTAATCTAAATAGTTACGTTGTTACCACTAAGGGACAAAAGTGTCCTCTTTTAAAATGCCATACAAATGGCATATGTTAATATTTTTTTCTGCTTTTTTTGACATAAATCTTTTCATCTACTTCAGTCCTAATCATAAATACCAAATGTTTGATTATTTTCAATATTTTAACCCTTTATATGCCAGTGTTTGTGATGGCATCCAAAATTTATCATAAAAAAACACACAAAAAATGAAATATTTTCAATAATCTGAATGCAAAACTGATTTTTCTTGGGGGGATTATTAGAGCCTTGGATATGACAATGAACAGTAGCAAGATTGATTTTGATGGATTTTTAGTTTTTTTGTAGTGTCAGATTTACAAAAATAGTTACGTTGTTACCACTAAGGGACAAAAGTGTCCTCTTGTAAAATGCCATAAAAATGGCATATGTTAATATTTTTTTCTGCTTTTTTTTACATAATTCTTTTCATCTACTTCAGTCCTAATCATAAATACCAAATGTTTGATTATTTTCAATATTTTAACCCTTTATATGCCAGTGTTTGTGATGGCATCACAATGCATTACATACAATGCATTTCAATTAGGAGTGCAGTGTCCAACAACTTCGATCGCTCTAGAAGTAAAACATAAATACATAAATATTTAAAAATGTGGAACAGAAAAGTACATGAATGGCATCAGGAATGTTGTGTGTGTTTGTGCGTGTGTGTACATGTGTATGAGTTCAGTTCACCCTCATACACAGGAACTGCAGCAAAAGGATGTGTGAACTTTGCAAATGTGTTTTCCACAGTTGCTGTGATTTGCAGCTCCCAAGTTTCTTATGATATAAAAGTGATGTTATTGGTCATGAGGAGAAAGGGATCCTTGCATTGATTGTGTGTGTGTGTGTGTGTGTGTGTGTGCGCATGTGTATGTTCAAGATTCAAAGAGTTTATTTTCATGTGCTCAGTGTAGAAACATGTTTCCCTGTACAATGAAATTCTTCTTTTGCCGTCCACCCAAATGCCTACGAATATAAAAAAATCTTACAATTAGAATATAAAAAGATACATATAATACAAAAATATAAGATAACTAGTGCAAATATTGTATCAAGTGAAGGTAGGAGGGAGCAGGAGATCACCAGGCGGATCGGAGCAGTATCTGCAGTGATGTGGATACTTAACCGGTCGGTCGTGGTGAAGAGAGAGCTAAGCCGAAAGGCGAAGCTCTCAATTTACCGGTCGATCTACGTTCCAACCCTCACCTATGGTCATGAACTTTGGGTAATGACCGAAAGAACAAGATCGCAAATACAAGCGGCCGAAATGAGTTTCCTTCGTAGGGTGGCCGGGCTCAGCCATAGAGATTGGGTAAGGAGCTCGGACATACGGGAGGAGCTCAGAGTAGAGCCGATGCTCCTCCACATCGAGAGGAGTCAGTTGAGGTGGCTAGGGCATCTGGTAAGGATGCCTCCTGGACGCCTCCCGGGAGAGGTGTTTCGGGCATGTCCCACCGGAAGGAGACCTCGGGTCGGACACAGGACACGATGCTCCTCCCCGCCTCTCGACGTGGAGGAGCATCGGTTCCTCTCGACGTGGAGGAGCATCGGTTCCTCTCGACATGGAGGAGCATCGGTTCCTCTCGACGTGGAGGAACCGATGCTCCTCCACATCGAGAGGAGTCAGTTGAGGTGGCTAGGGCATCTGGTAAGGATGCCTCCTGGACGCCTCCCGGGAGAGGTGTTTCGGGCATGTCCCACCGGAAGGAGACCTCGGGTCGGACACAGGACACGATGGAGGGATTACATCTCTCGTCTGGCCTGGGAACGCCTGGGGGTTCCTCCGGAGGAGCTGGCTGAAGAGGCTGGGGAGAGGGCTGTCTGGGATTCCCTGCTGAAACTGTTGCCCCCGTGACCCGGACCCGGATAAGCGCGAGAAGATGAAGACGAAGTGCAAATATCGATATGCAAATGAAATGAAAACAATGTACTGAAAAAATGTAAACAAAAGCTGGAAAGTGAACATGGCATGATTTTAGTCTGTGATTGTAGACTCCTGTCAGCTCTTGAGGACTCTGATGGCAGTGGGGAAGAAGAAAAGTCTCGAGGTCTTATATTTCACACTCCTGTACCTCCTTCCTGAAGGTAGGGGTGTGAACAGTCTGTGTTGGGGGCAGGTGGGGTCCTTAGTTATGGAGGCAGCTCTCCTGCGGACTCTATGCTTGTAGATATTCTGCAGAGAGGGCAGTAGAGTCCTGGTGATCCTCTCTGCAGACGTTTGGGGTCCCGGCCATAGTGCTGCCGTACCACACGGTGATGCAGTATGTGTCTAATTGAGGCGTTTGATCTATAACATGTATCCTTTTACTTCAAAGACACACAGGTGCAGGTGCAAAGTACAAAACAGTAGGTTCATTGGATTTCAATGGGAGTTGTTTGTACACAGCACAAAAAAACAATACTAATACTACTAATAATAATCCATCAAAATCAATCTTGCTTCCATTTATTGACATATCCAAGGCTCTAATAATCCCCCCAAGAAAAATCCACTTTGCATTTAGATTATTGAAAATATTTCATTTTTTGTGTGTTTTTTTACGATAAATTTTGGATGACATCACAAACACTGGCATATAAAGGGTTAAAATATTGAAAATAATCAAACATTTGGTATTTATGATTAGGACTGAAGTAGACGAAAAGATTTATGTAAAAAAAAGCAGAAAAAAATATTAACATATGCCATTTTTATGGCATTTTAAAAGAGGACACTTTTGTCCCTTAGTGGTAACAACGTAACTATTTTTGTAAATCTGGCACTACAAAAAAACTAAAAATCCATCAAAATCAATCTTGCTGCTGTTCATTGACATATCCAAGGCTCTAATAATCCCCCCAAGAAAAATCAGTTTTGCATTCAGATTATTGAAAATATTTCATTTTTTGTGTGTTTTTTGTACAATAAATTTTGGATGCCATCACAAACACTGGCATATAAAGGGTTAAAATATTGAAAATAATCAAACATTTGGTATTTATGATTAGGACTGAAGTAAATGAAAAGATTTATGTAAAAAAAAAAGCAGAAAAAAATATTAACATATGCCATTTTTATGGCATTTTAAAAGAGGACACTTTTGTCCCTTAGTGGTAACAACGTAACTATTTTTGTAAATCTGACACTACAAAAAAACTAAAAATCCATCAAAATCAGTCTTGCTACTGTTCATTGACATATCCAAGGCTCTAATAATCCCCCCAAGAAAAATCAGTTTTGCATTCAGATTATTGAAAATATTTCATTTTCTGTGTGTTTTTTTACGATGAATTTTGGATGCCATCACAAACACTGGCATATAAAGGGTTAAAATATTGAAAATAATCAAACATTTGGTATTTATGATTAGGACTGAAGTAGATGAAAAGATTTATGTCAAAAAAAGCAGAAAAAAATATTAACATATGCCATTTTTATGGCATTTTAAAAGAGGACACTTTTGTCCCTTATTGGTAACAACGTAACTATTTTAAAATCAGGTATGAGGGTTAATTTAAATTCGATAAAAATGACAGTCAAGTCAGCAACGATTTTAATTATATAGATTTTTGCAATCCAATCATTTATTCCTGGGCTGTCCTATTAGACCGCAATATGATGCTGGGTTATTTTATCTTATCATCTTCATTTATTTCTTGATGCAACATTTCACAGAAGAGAGAAAATCTCATGGCACTTACAAGAACGACTTGACGTCCAGCCCTCTGTGGCGGATCTGCTCCACCATGTGGTCCCAGCTGCCTGGATTTGACCTTGACCGACCTGCCCCTGCTCCTCTGTACCGGGAGGCTCCAGCCGGACTCCCCCGGACTCCCCTCGGACCCCCACGGTGGCCCCCGCCCCCTGGACCCGTGTGCAGCTGGCCCAGGCTCTGCGAGGTGACCGGGGGGTCGTTGGGACCCGGAGGGGGCTGGTGAGTGAGGGGCTGTTGGAGGCTCTGCTGCCGGACCAGGGGCCGAGGGCGCGCCACGGCTGAGGACGGGATGTGCTCCAGGGTGGACGCAGAAGACAGGGAAGCGTCCCCGAAACTGTGCGGACACATGGGAGCACAGAGGAAAGAGCTGGATAAAACTAGGCAGGTAACTGTAAGATGAAAAGTATAAAAGATGAAAGTATAAAAGTATGGTAAAACGCAATTATACTGATATCAAAAGGAAGTCAGAAGATAAAGATGGCTAAAATACTAAAGACTACACTGGGAGCGTCGGAAAACAGCTTTTGCAATGAATATCCAAATAAGGGAAAATCAAGCGAGAAAAGAAAAAAGCTTTAATTACTGTTAAATATGAGGACAGCTTTGTTGAATTTAGGCTGCGTGACAGTATGAGTTTTTGTAGATGGGCTGGCATGAGATGTATAAACGTTCATCTATGCTTCTCCAAACTGGTGTCGTAACAAACCAGCTTCTTTGGCATTAGATTCAAGCCGAAGTAAAAGTACTACTATCACTTAACTAGAGTCTCTGTTCTCCACCTGCAGCGCTAAACTGTTTCTGAACGTTATCTCTCCCTAATTAGCCATGACCTACTTCTACCTTCTTGCCTTTTGCTTCCACTGGCTTTTCTCTAAGGTCCTGTCTGTTGCTGCAATGTTTTGCCTTCCCACTCTTCCTCTTACATTTTACCTCTACTGCTCTGTATCTTCAGCGTCCATTCATCTTTTTCTTCACCCTCAGCTCTAACATTACTATCTCCACGCCACATTCAATCACAGTTCTTTAAGTCTGCACTCTAATTACCGATCCGCTACTCTTACTGCCATGTAATAGTGCTTCACCCCTTATCCTCCCCTCAATCATTGGCCTGCCTGATGACTGTAAGCTTGCGCTAAACAGCTCTGTCTGGAGTTAATGCTGTGAGGGAGGATTTACTGCCTGGACTTGAGTTGTGTTAGCGGCGCTCTTTGGTATTAACTCAGCTCTAACTCTGCTGGAGAGCCAGGAGACAAGCTCCCTGAGGAGCACAGCAATGCTGGATCAAGTAAATACAAGACAGAGCTCATATACATGCACTGAAGCATGCACACTTTCTCTCATTCACACGCACACTCATAAAGCACACTATTAGGTCCTTCCTGAGGACACACTTTGATGAGAATGTTTGTTTATTGGTGCCTAACATTGAAACTGAATAAATGTGAAATAATGTATTAAAGTCATTTGTGGGGTTTCTGTGGAGCATAAGTGTTACAGAGTTTGAAGTGTACAGTTCTTATATACACCGATCAGCCATAACATTATGACTAATATTGTGTAGGTCTCCCTTGTGCCTCCAAAACAGTTGTGACTCATCAGAGAATGGACATGGGCCTTCTGAGGGTGTCCTGTGGTGTCTGGCAACAGAATGTTGTTAGTGGGGGCCTTTGGGTCCTATGGGTTGAGGGGAGGGGCCTCTGTGGATCATCCCATAGATACTTGATCAGTTTGGGATCTAGTGAATTTGGAGGCCAGGTCAACACCTTGTGCTGTTCTTCATGTTTTTTCAGTTGTTCCTAAACTGTTTTTGTGTGTGTACCTGTGTCAGGCTGCATCCTGCTGGGGGTGGCTGCTGCCATCGAGGAGTGTCATTGCTATGGGGTGGGGGTGTCTGGTCTGGTCTAGGTGGGTGGTACATGTCTAAGTAACATCCACACTAATGCCAGCTCCAAAAGTTTCCCAGTAGAACATTGTATTGTCACAAGATGGTCAGTGTTACTTACTTCTCCTGTCAGTGGTTTTAATGTTGTGACTGATCAGTGTATATTCTTTGTACATTTTTTATATTTTATATTGTTTCTTAATTATGTTTGTTGCACCAAACACCAAGACAAATTAACTGTATGTGTGAGCATACGTGGTATAAATCATGCTGTGATTCAGATTCTTAAGTGGGAGTAGAGATTAGAAGATCCAAGGGGAGTACACACAGGAAGAGACTTGGAGCAATCTGGCGAGAAAACATTAAGGAAAGTTACTGAAATTCAGCCAGTTGGTGCGATAATTGGCAGAAAAACGTTTGCCAACTCAAACGTCAGCCAATAGCAAGATGAACTAATCAACTTGCCAATGACCAGTGTGGGCAGCTAATACATTTGATTGACATATGACACAAGCACAGAGTTCCCCAAACATTAACCAGAAGGAAACCACAACTTTAGTTTGTATAACCAAGTTCACCATGCTGATAGTGGGATTGGTGTGTTGGGTGAACCCAGATGGAGCAACATCATTGACAGTATTTTCTTTTCAAGCAGAGAACGGTGATGGCAAGAATAGCTAGCATCACACACTGGCAGTATTTTTATGTTCTGCTTGTTTCATTTGGGAACATTCGGAGTGGGAACAAGAGGGTTACCAAGGCAACCAGAGCCTGGAATGCCGGACCAACTGTCAGCTACAAAGCCATGGCCAACGAACGAATCACTTTATATTTAGACGCGTCTTTCGGGTTCTAGAAGTAAACATCAAATTATTTATTTATTTCCTGCACAGAGAAGTTCAGCAAATGCTAGTTGCATCACTTCCCCAGTGCAAAAATATAACCAATGTTATTCAGAAACTACTTCATTCCTATATTTTAAGAAAAAGTCAAAAGCTCCGTTGACAGTAACAAACCTATATGTGTTATATATTTGAATTTATCTAACAACAAGCATTTTTACAGTGTAATATGAGATGCATATGATTCTGTTTTGACAAGGTCAGGCGTTTTCCTCCTCATGATGTATTGTTCCTCTGGTGAAATGATGAGACTAGTCATGTACCATAGGTGAAATGAAATGTTGTAAAAAACATTTATAAGAAGACTTTTAAGCAAAGATGTTATTGCTATGTGGATATCTGGGGATGTCAGCTAAAGACCACTGCTATAGTATATGAAGTATAGATATGAGGAATAAAAAAAAATAAGGTTAGATGTAATCAATAAAAAACTCCATATTAGACTATTACTGACATCATAATAAATCAATACATGGTGCAGGATTGATGGTGACATTGGGCCAGACATCTGGGAGCCAATCCATGTGCTAATACATTTTGCCAGTCTGTTCTGTGTCATAAATTTGGCATTGAATATAGTCATTGTAAAACTTCTCCTTGTCTTTTCCTTAGAGTGATTTCCTCTATTGTTGAATCTACTTGTGCTGTCAGGTACTGTATCTTTACTGTCCTCTGTACAAGCACAAGCCATAGTCGTTGGTTGTCATTCATATGCCCGGCGCCCTTCTTATCTGCTGTATCCTATTACTGACTTGGAGAGTTATTTTCACATTTCTTCTTGCTTGAAAGTCAATTAAGATGACTATGAACCTTGAATGATTTTGCAATTAAGGGAAATTGAGGAGGGTGGAAAACAAGGGGAGCGAGAAAAAAAATGGAGAAGAGTGAAAGGGAGCACTGGAGAGATCAGAGAAAGGCGCAAGAGGGGTAAAGGCCCCAAAATAGAAACTAATTCCAGAGAAGAAATGGAAATACACAGAGATCCAGAAGCAGGAGTAAAATGGGAACAAGACTGAAGAGTAGCAGGAGTGAATAATGCATCAGGATAAGTGAAATATTTTGTCAAGATAAGTAAAATATATGTCAAAACAAACGCTCAGCATTTAAAAAAGGCAGCAAAGTGAGAAAACACAGCATGATCAATCCTAAATTCTGAAAGTCTGTGTTTTCTTAGATTGCATGCATTTTGTTTATTACCCTGTGTCCGCTGAAGTAAGCTGAGACATTTATAACGTGAAGAGGAAAATATCAATTCTGAAATAGTTGCTGTTACCAATGAATCTATCGTATCATAAGGACACAGTATTATCAATACAGAATTGGCGAATGGTGACTGAATGAATGACTGGATGACTTTGACTGTGAAGTTACTGTACTTAATTATAATGTAGCTCTATACTTGTTTATTAGTCAATTCTACAGTATTTTGCTTGATCATCAACGGATTGTTTGATTATCTAGGCTATATCCAGAGACGTTTTTCTTCACTAGTCTCTTCAATGTGCTGCTGAATGAGCTCCTCCCACTTTGAAACACTGTTACCACGGGATGTTGTGACACAAACACTTGATCGTGTTCATCCAGCAGAAACCAACAGAAGGTCTGTGTGATTGCTGCTACCAATTTGACTGGGTGACTTAATTGAAAAGGAAAGCAGGTTCTCTGCAGTTTGCAAAGGTTGACAGGAAGTGAACTTAAGTTAAATTTAAGCTGCATTTAACCGTGCTGCAGGAAAATGTTCTTTTTATTTGTATCCGTGGCCTGATAAAACTGCTCACCTGCTGTTCATGAAGCAATCCACTCAGTGTTTAAAAAGCTGCTACTTCAGATGAACAAACACGCTGTTTTTGAAGATCTTCAGAGAGCATCTGTTTCATTTGAAATTCTTCAAACTGTCACAGGTTTCAGTAAATTGGAGCCTGCAGAGGAGCAGCATGACTGTGTGGATTTGTTTTGTCTGAGACATCAGCTGGGTGGCAGCTGACATAAAAATGGTATTTCTTTATGAGTGAGGAAGCTCTCTGTCATCAGGAGACTTCAGTAGTTACTCATGCATCACAGGTGCATTCTGTAAAGCAGCTGGCTTCTCTTTCATACCTTCTTTGTTGTTACCTTGTTTTTTTTATCTTCGTGTGTACATGCAACTGCTTCATTCATGATGCTTTTACAGAGTCACTTCCTTGAAATCCACACCATGCTGTTGTTGTGCCCACTGTAGCCCCTCATGCGTGCCCCATGTCACCATGCGCCACTCACTTGCCAAACCGCAGGCCTCCGGCATGCATGTGGCTCTGGACCGTCTGCCAGCGCCCGGCCTTGCTGCCCCCCGTCACCATGCTCCGAACGCTGTCACTGCGACTTGGCCCCGCCCCAGAGCAAGCACCACCCCCGCTGTCACTGGCCCCCGGTGAGGGTCCAGCACCGCCCTGCCCACCCTTATCCACGGCCCCACTGGAAGGAACGGTGGGGAGGACCGTATACAGAGAAACACGGACAGACAGGAAGAAAGACCCAGAGGAGGAAAGGAGAGAGAGATAGACGAGAGACGGACGCACAGACGCACAAAGCCGGAGAGCAGAAGTATCATCAGTAAAGGTGGTCAAACCGGTGAGTAAGACACTTCGTGGGCGCCTAGTTGAGCCACAAGTGTCCAGCAAATAAGAAAAACTTGAAAGAAGAGCTGTTGGTCAGCAAGACAGTCAGTAAATAAGCAGAAGATGTCTGAGTGGAAATTTACTGGGTAAGACTTGAGAGCACAGTTGTCTAGCTCTGTCAACACTCAAGTTAGAAAAAACATAGAGTATAAGATGATAGTTCTATTCAGTGCTTCATCAAAACCTATAGCTGTGTCCTGTTCTGATTCTAGCAAGGCGAGATGTGTGAATACAACATATACAGTAAAAGTTTTGTTATTGCAGCTAAAAAATCCACTACAATCAGTTTCTGAAGACGGCGTATTAAATTGAAATGTTAAGACTGCAGGTGTGGGTGATGACAACAGGACCCTAATGTCTCTAATCTCACAGCTCTCCTGCAGCATGCAGCACATGTACAATATTTCAGACAATTTGCAAATATTCACTGGAAGAACAGACAGCATTTCAGCACAAGTCCTCCATTATTTCCTCAGCATGCCGCAAACCCACCCCAGCTGACCTAGACGCAGACGTACAAAGACGAGTACAGACAGAACGCTGACTTCAGTGCAGGACCTTCTGAGTGAGGACAAACCAAACGGGAGGGCGTTGACAACATTTAGACATTAAGCGTAGGCTGAAAATGTATTATTTTTCATTTAACAACTGGATATTTTCTGGCTACATGGCCTGCTGTTTTCTTAAAAAGTGTCCACAATGCTCTCAAATTTGATTAATCGGCATCCTGGAAATTATTCTGCTCTCCTGTACATTGTTATTTCATGTTATTTCAGCTTGTTTTTATAATTCTGGTGCTCAACAAAGAAACAAAACGTTGTCATTTTGATGCTGATTTGCTGCTATCACATATTTCACAAATACCACAGTTGTCAGCCTATTAAGTGCCACTCAAAACTGAGTAATTATGTCAATAACATAATGCAACGCAATCACAACAAAAGCTGTAATCACTGCTGCTCAGTGAATTTACAATAATCTCACTGCACAGACACAGAGTAATTGATCACTCTGTGGTTTTCAAAGAGTCAAGTGACTTGTAATTAGTGAGGAAAAGAATGATCAGGTTCACTTAATGCCTCGGGGATTGTGTGAGATGCATCCAAATGATGGAATGGAGTTTGAAATGAATCAGACATTGCCCCATCCAAACACCTACGTAGTTGCTGAACTGTGCACAAAGCATACACTGTCGTAATTGTTGGAATACAGTAGACTACACTCAAGAGGACTATCAGGCAGCCTAAAGTACTGTGAGTGATAGCAGGAGTTGTGACGACAAACAGAAAACATGGAGCGAATGGAGTGAGTAAAAACACATAATAACTTTATACACATAACAACAGAGTAAAGCCCACCCCATGAAAGAAGCAGTTTGACATTTTGAGAAATACGCATGCATTTGTTTTATAGTGGAGTGTTAGATGAGAAGATTAATGCAAGTCTCGGATCAGTGGCTACGGTTAAATGGAGAGTATTTCTGCAACCCGAATGAAATAATTAGAGATTCCACCTTAACTGTCTAACATGGACGCTGTTTATATGTCCCAAAACATCATTCACTATACCTTTTTCGGACAAAGTGGTTCTACACGCTCTGGAGCATCAAATCAGCTGGACATATACAGAAGAATGTCTTTCAGAAGCTTTACTGATACATTAATTTAATTCATCCGCTATGTTTCTGTGCCTCCCAGACACTTGTAACATCACCTAATATTTACCCCAGGTGGTGCAAGCAACAAAGAGAATGTATTCTTTCCACAAAGAAAGAAATGATCTTATAAAGCTTATATCTTATATAATTTACACGGTTATTAGGTACAAATGTTTTCCTATTGACTGAATTACTAATGGGTTACACCACACCAGCCCGAACACGTCCTGACCACAACATTTTTGTGGAGGAAAGTTGGTCTAGGGTCACTCTGTTGGGAACTGATTACGCCTCACCAATCAAAATATTTGGGCGTGCTTTATGCTGATTGGTTGTAGGACTATTTTTGTTTTGTTTTCTCTGTATTGGTTGAAACATGCCCCATAACAGTGGTGGGCCGTCAGGGCAAGCAAAGAATTCTCTGCTGGCCTAAACTTTATCAAAATCACTGACTTACATTTTAATATTTTCCCACTCATCTTATTAAATTATTCCCAATAGCCTATTCCTTTCATGTTATGGCTTGTCTGTCTCTCAGCTGTGGTGCTTCTAGCAGTGTAACTTTGCATTAGAGTTTCTATCCAATCTTTTTTGAGCCATCACAATTCTGGTTCGTATTCTTAGGCCTTCTCTGTGGCCCACGGTAGCGTCAGCGTTTTCGTGTTTGCCATTTTATTGGGTCAACAATTTGACGTATGTGGCGCTGGTGCATAGCTGCAGCGCCGTAAGTGAGAGGAGACTCTGTGAATTGTGAGTTTCTTGCTTTAGTACTGGCATTCATCTCGCCATGAGACAAAATGTCCTGTTTTATTGCGTATCTGTATGTTGTTGATGGTTTCTATAGTAGTGGAGTCATAACCATTGTATTAAGAGGCGTTTTGAATAAGGTTGGAGGGCAGTGAGGGCCTCGGCCCGCCACTGCCCCATAATGGGATCCTAACGGCTTCTTACCAGACTGATGCTGTGATAAGAATTGAGAAACACCTGACTAAAACTCTTCTCAATCCGTGTAAGAAGTCCTTCTGATTGTTCTGGATTGCATCAATCTGTTTAGATAGAGGCGGTAACATGAGACATTTTAAATCTGACTGGGCAATTATTCTGATTAGTGTCCCTGTACGTGCTGAATACAGTATGAAGCTATGGCCAGCTGCCGTGAGAGTTAGCACTTAGTGTTCCCAAAACTCATCTACCAACACCTCTTAAACTCACTAATTACCATGTTGAACAAAGCAACAAAAAACAAAGCATAAAAACAACAAGTTCCTGCTTTAAGGGGTGGTTTATGTGCAATAATGTTTCGAGTCCTTGGCAAGAAGTTGTCCAGCACAAAACTCCCTTAAAACAAATGGATGTTTTCACACTTTTGCAACAAGATATAAAAAGTTAATTAGAGAGCTTTAGAGGTGCTGGTATTTTGGGTTTCTCACCTTTGCATGGTGCCAGGCTAGCCAGTTTGCAGAGGATTAATGCTAAGATATTCTAACAATTTAGCGGCTGTGGCCTCATATTTAATAAAACATGCAGCATGAGAGCGGTGTTGATCGTCTCATCTAACTGCCAGAAAGCAAATAAGCATGCTTCGCTAAATGTCAAACACTTCTTCCCAAGTAACACAGTCAAAGATTAAACACACTTTTGAAAAAAATCCACCACAGTCAACCCTCTTTGGGAAAACCTAAATGGCTTACATTCACTTTTACATTTAAGTCTGTTACAGTATTCAGAAAAGCAGATTTGAATACTTGAGGTTATGTAAAACAGTGAGATCTGCTCTCTGAGGGTTGTCCGTCTCCATGGTAACAATCCATGGGCTGTAGGTGAGAGGCAAAGAGGGTCTGGTGAGGCTAGCAGGGCTGTAGGCGATGGGGCTATCAAACATGTTCATTTGTACACCCTGTACACTGAGCAACAGAAAAATAAAATGTTACTTTCCCAATTTATTGTTCTCATCATTTAGATTGTCTCTGGGACTATATCACAGACGTTTACATATAAAGCCTGTTTTTATTGTTTTCAAATAGGATTTATGAATTAAACCTGAATGGCCCTTGGCAGAGAGAAGCAATGTCTTTCTATCTAAAAGCAATCGTTTGGATAATGGTTGTAATTTGTGTCAATGTCAGGCCAGTCCCAGGAATCACAGCAATATTGAGGGACAGTGCTGCACATCTCTATCAGGTGCGGCATGGCCAGCAGTGCATACTAAACACCGCCTCGCTGTGGACACGCCTGAATGCAAAAGCATGAGGATTACCGGGGATGAGAGGAGACTTCTGTTAAAATACATGTGGCCAGACAGTATTACAAAATGAAGCTTCCTGCCCCCTTTAGGAAATTAAATATAACCCTTTCTCTGCTCGGAGTGATATATTGATCAGTCTTTGCCTTTGGTTTGGAGTATTTTTGTGGTATCTGGCAGATACTTCATCTTATGATCTCCAGTTTTGCTATGCAGTGTTGCAGGTGTTGCCCAAGGTGTACACAAGCCCCTGTTCATTACAGCCCTGCCCAGGTAGAGGGGTCCCTTACCAGCCATGACTGAGACTCACTTGGGCGTGAGGCGAGGGTCTCCATACGGTGCATAGGGAGACATGTTTAACAGGAACTCCTTGGGGGGGTAGGAGCTCCACCTCTGTTGCACATTGCTGCTGTCATTGTTATTCCAAAAATCTCTGTCTAAATCACTGCAGCCAGAGAGAGAGAGCGAAAGGTGAGGCAGAAGACAATCACAGGCGGTTATAAAGAACAAAAACACGACAGATGAGAGAACGTGTGGGGAAACAAGGCAGGAAAAACATCAGAAAAAGAGAAAAGTTAAAATTAAACCTGTCATAAATCTAAAGGGAGAAAAACAGAGTGTTAATAAACAGGACACACGCGTGCAATTCTTTAAACATGCATACTGAACATATTTGCCTCTAAGAAATTGGTTGACATTCGACTGTGACCATTTAAATGTCCAGAAATCTGACAGCAATGAAATTAAGGGTAAGTGACATCCATCTGCCAGGGGTGAGGAAACGGATAAAACAGAGATCAAAAACTAAAGACAACTGGTGATGTCGAACATGTGTTTAACATGTTCGTTATGCACTGAGAAAATAAAATTTGGGAAACTAAAAATCATATAGTAAAAAGGTATTTACAAGAATAAACATTGCATGTATGAAATCAAGTAGAAATATTACAAACCAAAAAGATAGTTACAGCTGTGACTAGTATGAGTCCTAAATGTACTTACGCCACAGATCAAACTGACATGACTGTTGTGATGTCTATAAATTTTTTAATCACAACCCCACCCTTGATTCATACAAACCAAATATACAAGTAACTCTCCTACAGTGTGTTCCTAAGAGATGGTAAAATTCCCCTCACTGAGGAAAGAGAAATATCCCTATGCAACACTATCTTGAGGGCATCATGTCAGGGTGGACATTTCAGACCACGCAGGAAGCTAGTAGATTAGCCTTGCAATCAGGAAATGGCTGTTAAAAATGCGATACTATCACGACATCATAGATCATTTCCATGTGGCTCCATCTACTCCCTCCCTGACACCTACTTGATGGCTTTATTTTCCCCTCGACCTCTCACAGAATCTGGAGAGTTGGCAGCCTCCACCCCTGGTTTATTCCTCTTGCCCTGCAAAGACACAAAAGAGACAGAGATGCAGAGGAACAGTGCGGCGACAGATCCCAGAGCGGTGTCTTGACTGTTGTTTACAAAAGCATTTTTTTTTTTTTGCCATTGAAGAGTTATTATTACTGTATATTCAGTAGAACAGCGTCATGTTTCAACACATGCTGTAAAACCTGATAAATGACGGAAGAGGAACAATTTGGTTTGACGCCAGGACTGCAGCTGGCTTCTGAGGATTTAAACATGATGAGGGGCCACTTAACTGCAATGAGATGCAAAAACACACTCTGACATGCATGAAACATTCACAAACGTGTCTTTACACACAAACAAAAGACTCGCAATGAAATCAGGCACATTAAGAGAATGCGATACGCGTCTACACAGACCTACAGTAAATGTGAGAATTCAAGACAGGAAGTCTTGTAAAACTAAACATTTATGAAACCCTGTGGAGCTGCAATAGCACGGCTCATTACACCGAGAGCTGTATTTATACTTATGCGTTAAGGGATTATCACCATTACCGTAGTTGCTAGATAGTAATGGGCTCCTTTTCAAAAGCTACAAGTTGGGGCTACAGCAGCTTCAGGACTCCAAGTGGAGAGATTTGGCTGATAATGTTCCCTCCAAGGAGTTGCCAATGCTGGCTGAGATTGCAGAGAATGAAGATAACATTAGATAAGTTGAAAGAAGCTGAAATATTCTGGAGTTATTGGTCAGACTATTTCTGTTTTCTTCTGTGTTGTTTTGCTTTCTTCATGTTTTACTTTGAAAAGATTCACGTCCCTGTGTCTTTCCACTACTTTCCCAGTTAGTTTGATATGTATGCACCGATCAGCCATTATATTATCACCAATGTCCTAATATTGTATTGTATGTTTTGTGGTATTCTTTACTATTTCTGTCTTTATTTTGATTATTTTGACTTTTTTCTGATTCATGTTGATTCATTTATATTTGTCCTTAATTTTTATTTTTGTTTTTTGTTTGTTTTTTCCATAGTATCACTACTTCATATATAGTGGTAGAGGCATCTCTAAAATTTCTTAGATGTTTTACACATTGCAGACCTTTTCTTGTCTGACCTTTATTCTACCGATATAGTCTAAATAATGTATAAGTGTGAAGAACATGATCGAAAAATAGCTATAAATGTATATGTATATTCTATGATATAATGCCATTTTTACATAATTGATTTTTTTTTACATAATTGATCACATGTCCAAAGATGGATGTATATATGGAGGTGTGTCTTCCCACGTTTCATGTCTGATGAAGGGCTAGGGCCCGAAACGTTACACGTGGTGATATACCATTAAAAGAACTGAGGAGCATTTTTCTGGTGTGCGGACTTTTTGTTCTCTTTTCTGACGTTTGCTTGTCTGTCCAGCACCCAGTTTTTATCGCTTTTTGGATGTGCGTGCGGTAAACTTTTGCTAATATTGTATTGTGCCTCCAAAACAGCTGTGACTCATCAGAGAATGGACAAGGGCCTTCTGAGAGTGTCCTGTGGTGTCTGACAACAGAATGCTGTTAGTGGGGGCCTTTGGGTCCTATGGATTGAGGGGTGGGGCCTCTGTGGATCATCCCACAGATACTTGATCAGTTTGGGATCTAGTGAATTTGGAGGCCAGGTCAACACCTTGTGCTGTTCTTCATGTTTTTTTAGTTGTTCCTAAACCGTTTTTGCGTGTGTGCCTGTGTCAGGCTGCATCCTGCTGGGGATGGCTGCTGCCATCAAGGAGTGTCATTGCTATGGGGTGGGGGTGCCTGGTCTGGTCTAGGTGGGTGCTACATGTCTAAGTAACATCCACATGAATGCCAGGTCCAAAGGTTTCCCAGCAGAACATTGAATTGGTCAATGTTATTTACTTCTCCTGTCAGTGGTTTTAATGTTGTGGTTGATCGGTGCATTTAGTCCTGTCTTTCCTTTTGTCTTTTGTCAATTCGTATGTGTATCCCCGATCATGCTTTCCATCTGTCTATATTCCTGCATGTTCTTGCCTGTGTATTTCAAGTCGTGTTCCTTTGCATCTCCTATTGTCTCTTCATCCTGTGTTTTTGTTCTTTTTTATTTGGATCACCTGTCTTTGGATTACTTATGTTGGCCCATTTTACTCGTTTGTTTGGACTTTGTTTAGAATATCCTGCTCTATACTGCAGCACCATTAGTTCTACTTGATCGAAATTGACTTTTACTATGCCATCCTGCATTGCTCTTCATGTGTCCTGCATTTGGGTCCTTTCCTTTCTTGCAATCGGTTACAAAAATTGCTGTTTTCTTCTGCTCTCAGTCATAATTAATTCATTTAAATAAGCAATTGCTAGTGTAAAGGGGGTGGTGCAGTGGTTAGCAGAAGGTCTGGGTTTGAACCTGCTGCCTGGGGCTTTTCTGTGTGGACCTGTCATATTCTGTGGGTGAGGGCAGTGTCGTTATCAGTGGGCAAAATCAGACATGGGTCTGTGGATCAAACCATTCAACTCTGGCAACATGTATAAATCTAGCTTTACAAACCTGAAACAGGTACTCTGGTACTCTGTGCAGATTTTTACCACTTGATGGATAGTGTTTTCCACAGAGCAATATGCAGTAGTTGCAGTTATTGACCTCTTTGTTTTATTGAACTCCATATTTATTGAACTCTTGAGGGTGATAACGCTGTGCTCTTTCCCGCTGAGTCACGCAGACCCTCTGCTCTTATATAATGTTTTTGTATTGCACCTCACGACAAGGACATGAACCACACATATGGCATAAAATGTTCACCAGACAAAGCCTGTTCAAATAAATTAGCTATAATAGTTGCAAGTGAAGTTATTTTTTTTTCTCATAAACATAGAAAAACATTTTGGATTTGATCCTATTTGGAAATAAATTACTATCCGTGTTAATAATAAAATAATTATTTGCCTTATCAGTTTGACTGAGTTTTAATTATGTGAGTCTTATACATATACATATACATATACATATACATATATACTAATGCTCCTTATGAATATTAATTATAATATAATAAGAATATTATTATATTACATCATGGCAAAGTGTTGAAACCCACTCGTAACAATTTCACTCACGCTGGGGGGACATTTATTTCATGAATCCAGAATAACTGTATGCTAGTTTTTCTTTATTTAAACAACTGCTGACCTCTTCCATTTTTTGAATGAGCTCTATCAGGAGTAGTGTGGAGATGAAGGTGAAACATGCACATTTCATCTGTACAAGAACCAACACACATTCTTATATAATGATATTGAAGAGTCAGTTTAAAAGATTTTTTTTTTACCCTTTTTAGATCTAAATGGTGACTGGAGGTCAGTGGCTCACATTGAACAACGGTTACTTTTACTGAAATCATTGCAACGGAGAAAGGAATGAAGGGGTCAGAATAGATGGTGAGTAGGAGGCAGAAGGAAGGTGAATGTTCTGTGTTTGTCTGGTCACTGAAAACTATGGACACGGAAATGCATTTCAGACCAATCGTAGTCGTTGTGGCCTACGCCACTGAAAGGTGTGCTTAATTTTTCTGGGGAAGTGCATCTCAAGCTCTGTAGCCTATGCCATTGCCTATGGGGCTACACTTGTACCTACTGAAGCATAAATCTGGTTTTACCATTGTAAAAATATCATAATGTGCATATCCAGTTACTACACTACTACTATTTTCTTGAAATGCGGGGAGCCTCCTCCTCAAGTGTGTGACTGCTTTATATTAACACCAGATCACAATTCAGACTTATCCAGCTGACCTTGTCTGGACGTCTTCTGACTGCTGGAAAGTACTGCAGAGACCCGCACACATACAATGAGAACACACAAATTTAAAAGCCCCAGCAGAGCAGTTGGATCACATCCAGGATTACAGACTTATAAGTGGCAGTGCAAACCGACAAGCCACTGTGCAGCCACGCAGGAGACAACATAAAGTCTCAAAATGAGGCCAGTCTGACGTCACGATTTGCTGAGCTGAATGGAATTGTGACCCTTCAATTATTTAGGAACGTGAATAGCCTTTCTGAAGAGTGCTGTCAGATTTTCAAATAAAAAATATATATATACTGTATATACTGTATATAATGTGTGTGTATATATATATATCCAATCATGAGATTCTGATGAATTTATAGAATCAGTGAAATGCACCGGCATAAATATTTAGGAGCTAGAGACAGATGTTTCCACATTTAGAGAGAAAACACAAAAAAGTTAGTCATTTCCTCATGTCTAATTTCACAGTTTTGTTTTTTTGTTTTTTTCAGGAAAAAAAAAAGATTAAAATACAGAACGTTACTTTAATTGTGGTACCAGTGCTGTTATTTTTGCCTTTATTTCACAATAGATTCTTGAAAAAGGAAAACAAGCGTATACCCCATTGCTAATGCAAATCTTTACATTATTGATTTTTACCAGACTGATTAGAAGATTTATTTTCTTTCTGTTGATGAATGATGAATACAATACTTGTTCTCAATGAGCGATATCAAGCAGCCTGCAGGCTGGAGGCTTTTGGACATTGCACAGAGCTGAATGTTTATATTAATACAGCTTTCAGTGTCCTGCAGACAGGTGGCCTCTTTGCGTATTCTACCGTATCTATCTCTCAATACACTCTATTATTTATCATGCCACATCTTATATGTCCAGCTCAGCACCACAAACATTTTCAAGGGCATGCAAAGCCCGGGGCCGGACCTGATCTGTACCTGCACACAGCTGCTATACTGTGAACACACGCGCATACAGTGCTTTAACACAGGACGGAATAATATTAGATTCTGAGACTGAGAGAAGGGTAGATTTCTACCAGTCAAAACTATGCTATCAAGTGCGGCTCATCTATCATTAAACAGAATCATGAAATCTTCAGGAGGCTGGAGAGGAGAGGGTGGAGTAGTTACAATGTTGAGAGAGTGTGGGAGGATGTGAGAAACAGGAGGGATGCTCCAGAGGACGGGGAGAAACAGGAGCAACTGAGTACGACGGCAGAGCAGAGGGGCAAGTGAAGAACAGAAAGAGACAGGCTAGAGGAGGCTTGAAACAGAATCCTGAATAATGATGCTGTGCAGAGGATGATAAAGACGCAGCATGGGATGAGTCGGAGATGTGAAAGAGACAGGGGGTGATTCCCTGTTTGGAGCAGTGTGGCTCTGCTTCCCTCTGGAACGTCCTCCTAAGTCGTGCTGTCATCGTGTTTGTCACAAGCCTGGATGCTCAACACCGACCAACAGCCTCTGTCTGGACATGCCTCTGTGGCTGATTCTGCCTCTGCCTCACGCTTCCCTCCTCCTCCCACTCTCCTCCCCTTTCCACTCCCATAAAGCAGCCAATGGTATGAGACCAGTCTGCCTTATCACTCCAGGAGGAAAAAATGCTTTCCTGTTTTTTGATGTGCAATTCAAATATGTGTGAATATGTGACTTACCTCTTCTATATTCTAAAACCTGACACCAATATCTCCCAGAAATTACCTTTATATACTAATAATTTGTTGTGGTCCCTGGAAACATTTAGGCAGCAACAGCACTTTGGAGGAAGATCATTGTTTTTCAGTTAAATGTTAAGTAATCCTTAATTTAACTAACCAAGGGCTATGAGTGCCAAAACACAGCCATAAAATGTTTAATACATCTTCAGTTGCTATAGATTAAAATGCACCAGAGATGCTATAATAATAATCATAAGTTTGCAAAACCTTTTCTTACAGTTCTTGGCAGACGATAACTGAAGACGTTAGTCAACGAATTGATAACCTGATTATCTGGCAGAAAATCTACCCAGGATAGATCCTGAGTAAATAATTTAGTAAAAAAACTTCATTTTCAACTCAAATGTGAGAACTGTGAGTGTTATTCTTCGTCTCTTGACAGTAAACATAACATCTTGCTTTGTTTTTTCTTCCAGCCAAAGCATTAATTTAACATTCAGGAGTGTGAGATACAAAACTAAAGGTAATGTTTTGGAAGATTTAAAACAGAGACAAGACTAGAAGGAGGAAGTGGCAAAGACCCAGAGAGATGATCCTGGAAAAAAGAATTAGTAACATTCTGACAAGGACATGGAGATAAAGTGACAAAGGGACGAATACAAACCAGACCATTTGATATAAAAGGAGAATTAGATAACTGGAAAGTAAACAAAGATAGGAAATGTGTTTGTTTGTCGGATGTGAGCTCTTTTAAATGTGATCTAATTTAATTTAGCTGATTCTGGTCTGAATAGCCAAGTTGTGTGACAACTGCTGTGCTGCTGTCACTATTCAAACACACAGACATGAGAGCAGGAGGGAGGAAAGCAGGAGAGAGTGTAAAAAATCCTAGCAGATGAAAAATGTATAGGAGGAATTACAGTTGCTCCAGCAGCCAAGAGCTCGGAGTGACACTCATTAACATATGAATCATTAGCATGGTTCTGGAGGCTGGAGGCAAACAGTCGTGATGCACAAAGCTCAGATCGCACAAAGCCAGGTTTACAGAGAGCACTAAGGTTTATGATCGTGTTCGCTGTCATGGCCAAACATCCAGCCTCTCTTTCACTCCGGCGCCAGCAAAGAAAGAAAAACTCTATTCAGTGACAAAATATAGCAAGAAATACGTCTATGCGTACATTCACTTCAAGTGGTTTACAGCAACATTACAAAAGAAGTGCCCACACAACTGTCATATATCTTCTCTTCTATAGCCTTATTCAGAGACATGATGAATAGAACACAGCAGAAGGTAAAAGTCGTGAGGCAAGATGTGTTTTGCTGACAGATTTGCATTTCAGTCATACAGCTCGGTTTTGAAGAGCATCATTTTTTTTTAGTGTGTCCATCTCAAAAACCTGAATTTCTGGTCAGATTGAATACTGTATTTGATTAATTTTTCATCAAACAGGACTTGGTCACATTTATTCCCATTTATGCACACTATCTTTGACAACATACAATATTTGACATTTTACTAAATAGAAAAAAAAAGCAATTTGTAGAAAAACCTATTTGGAATTTTTCTATCAAGATATTAAATAAGCCGCGTGTTGGTATAATTCATTAGGAGTTAACCTGATGATTGATCTCTTTATTATTCATCTATTATAGAGAAAATTGCCAACACAATTTGCACAAAGTTAAAGGTGTTTGAATAATAATTTGCGTCAGTATGGTTCAATTATCTGGGTAGAAATTCTTAAAATGACTTCCAACTTAACGTCTGGATATGAGATAAAGAAAGTTTCTATATGTGTGAATCGGAGAATTGAGTCTGGCTACATCAACAAACAAAAAAGACAATGACCATAAGACAGGTTATTGACTTAAAGCAAACGTCAATACTGAAACATGCTTGTTGAAATGTGAATAATAAGTACTGTAACTTACCAGTTTACGTTGACACCAGGTGCAAACGCCACAAAGAGCAACCAGCCAAACTGCACATACTACGAACGCAACAGACACCAGGAATACACTAAGAGACACTGAGCCTGAGGGAGAGAGACAAAGACAGAGAGAGACACTTAGAGACAAGGGCATTAGTGTGTTCAGTGCAACAATTCTCCTGTTGAGCTTCCCAGGGTTTTAAGTGTACTGTTGAACCTGCTGAGGGGCCAAGGAAAACATATACTTTAGGTGTAATCGGGAGCTCTGCCTTGTAATGTGCCATCCCCCCTTCCTTTCCCCATTCATCCTTGTCATCTGGCATCTGTCACCAATAAAACAGAGAGGGAGAAATATAACAGAAGCGGGGAGGAAAAGAAGTACAGGCACTGAAACAGCTTCACGCTCGTGTTCCCTGCACGTATCAATGGGAGACGCGCACATGTCAGGAAGAGATAATATCACGGGGCCAGAAGCCGCGCAATTACCAGCTTCCGTTCTCTCTCTTCTATCTTGTAAATCCTTCAGCAACCTTCTTCCCTTTCTTGACGGATGAAAAGTTTTTGCAGAGCTTCCTATTGCTCATGCTGCTTCTCAGCGATACCGCTCATTCAGCTGTCTGCCAAGTAATTCAGAATGCAACAACACAAAGGCAAAACAATGTCGGCAAACAAAGAGCTCATAACCGCTGCATCCTTTTTTTCCCTCCGCACACAGTTTCTCTCGCTATCTGATAAATTAATCTGACTGCTGAATATTCACTTCATCCCTGATTTCATTTTGATCCAAATCCGTGCAGCAGCATCATCTATAAAACAGTTGGAGTCAATAAACGGAGCAAGTGGATCAGCTAAGTCAACTTAATCACTCTTCTGTATCCTCACTCCTCCCTTCTTCATGTCCTTCAGGTGTATTATGGACCTTATGCTTGTTCCTCCAATTATTAAAATGTCAGCTGCTTTTTACCCACCGGCCTCATTAAAATTAAAGTCTATTCAGCTGTTTGATAAGGTATCAAGTCTTTGATTAGAAGATCGCAGGGTTGTATTTTCATGCTCTGAGCCCTTTCACTCAGGCAGCGGAGGGTGTGTTTTACTAACCTCGCCTTCAGAAGTGTTTTAGTGCTTAACGGAGAAGTGGTCTCAGCCTTACAGTGTTTCTATGCCAATTTAGAGCAACACCGAGAGCTAGCACTGCGGAAACTACCAGAGAGGCTGAAACTGTCTTAAAGTGGAGGAAACACAAGCCGCTGGAAAAAAGAATGACCCCTCTGAACTGCTAGACATCGCAGATAGAGTGTTATACAGAAGGGAGACTCGCAATTCACAAGAGAAAAATAATTCGACACATTACACCCAACTCATTGCATATGCGCGTACCCAAGTTGAATTTGCACATTTGTTCATTGCTCCAAATGGAGTCCATCTTTCCAGTATGAAATGATGACGTTTACATAGAAACACAAGATCCAGTACACGCACACACATACAGTAAGTTGTCATAGTGCTGATTATCTTTGGTATTCATTATTAAAACAGCATGAAAGGATGACTCCTGTTATAGAGAACAGTGGATTTGATGCACATTAACTTGTTGATAGCAGCTCAAGGCGCATTCGCAGCCCCGAGTGTGTAATACAGCGTTTAAAAAAAAAAGAGAAACTGTACTCTTTGATAATCAGCTGCCAGTGTCTGCCTTGTGTGCCAGCTTTCTTTCCTGAAACTGTTCAGCTGTGTTTTCTGGAGCGTGTAATAAAACTAAATTTTATGGGTGTTACTCCTAATAAGTATACCAAATGAAAAGCTGGAATTAACAAGCGCACTTGAATATATCTTTTTTTTTTTTTTTTTTTATGGATGGGGAGAACCCTATATTAATTCAAGGATTAAACATAAGCAGGACACACTGCAATCAGAACGTGAAAGGATTGGCCATACCACATCTGGATCAAAACAAATTAAAGGGGAAAAAAAAAAGTGAATTAGAAGATCCATACTGCAACATCCCTTCTCTGGACCCAGGACTCGCCTGTTTGTTCACCAGCCATGCCCACCTCATTTGCATAATCAGATCTGATCTGCGTGAGTGGAATTGAAATAAGAAGAGCCCTTAATAATACCAGGTATAAATGTAAATATTAGAGTGCCATTATCCAGATGACATATCCAGCCACAGACTCCATCTTAATGCCAGGAAGGAAATAGGTCCTGCTTAAAGGACAGGACAGCATTTGACCCATCCTCAGTTTTTTCCTATTCACTGTGTTTTTTTTGCCCCAACACTTCAACCTGTCATACATTAATTCCCAGCGATTCTTGACATTCCCAGTTATTGATTCCACACACTTATCCACTCACCTGTTCCCCATTCACCCATCAAGTCCTTTAGTACTTATACCGCTCCATTTTCTCTCATTCTACACCCGACTGTCTATAATGATGTATTTGCCCTACAGTGTTCCAGTCATTTCTACTGTCTGATCATTTGCCCACTTTTGATGGCCTGCCTGTGTCTGGGCTTTGATTTCTGCTCGTTCTCTTTTGTTCTGCCAACCCGCTGTCAACCACGTCCATCCAGTGATTTCCCCCCCTCTATTATTCCCCTCTGCCTGTTCTTTGCTCGCACGTTTTCAGTAGAGGTGAACTTTTTATCTGCGTGTCTGAAAGGGGCCACAGCTGTGATGGATCATACACCACTATCTGAGTAATGTTTACCCAGCGTTCTAACTTTTTTCTGCGATGGTTAGAACTCAGTAAGACATCAATTCAGCACCACGGAGAGCGCCCATCTCCACTGATCATCTTTCTGGAGACTGATCTGTACACCAGCGTCCAGCGGTTCAAACGGTTTACTATGGCTCAGAGTGATGTGGAAATGTGAAAAATCTTGCGTTTTGCTGCTCAAGGACAGGTAGTCCATGTTACTTTTGTGCTAGATTTTCAAAGCATCACAGGATTGGATCACTCTGATCATGAGGCACAATTTTCAAGATTACAGAATCCAAAACCAGTAATTTAAATGTGACTTCGTACCCAAATACAGGTTATAGAAAACACAATAAAACAACACAAACTTTACCATTAATTTCTAATTTCTTTTAAACAGTCAGACAGCTCTTCTCACCCATGGCAAATAAGGGGACTAAGTAGTTGTGCAACTACGGATGCAGTTGATAGAAAATACTTCAGTTCTATATTTTGCCTCAGATGATTGTGTCATTTAATTAATATACAGTTATCAGTGACAGAAAACATCATTATGTGATTAGGCTAGCTGTTATGGGGAGAAAATACTTTGTTGTATTAAAAGTCCTACAGTCCACTTTAGCTCCTTCATCACTGCAGCAGTTAAACAAATCAAATGTCACACTATAAATGAATGTATATACGACATGATACAAATGTTGTCTTATTTGGCCAGTTTTATTACATTTAGTTTTGTTCTTGACATCAACCCTTAATCCGGGATCATGGTCATTTATTTATTTATTTATTTATTTACTGGATAACAGGTACCCCAGTGCTCCTAGAAATTTCAAACAACACATGCTGAAGGTCTGAGCCCAACTGAAAGGAAACCTGTAACCATCTGAACAACCCTTTTGCATTTGCATTGGACCCATTCCAACATTGAAATCTGGTCAGATTACTTGTGAAAAAGTGTTACTATATTGAGCTGAGCGAGAACAAATGGATCTCAGCAGCGTGTTGATGTCCTGTTTTTTGTTTTGTGTTGTTTCGTTGCAATAGTATCAAGCGAACAGCAAGAATATGTGGTCTCAACACAAAGGTGACGGCGTGCATGTTCCATCACATACAGAGGCCATCAGCCCTGCACAGAAACCTCAGTCAGGATCTCATTCTTCTGGCTTATGATTACAAATGAGGGTTGAACAATGCATTGTGGTTCAGCAGTTGTATTATTTACCTCAGACCTCTGCTCCCCGCTCGCAATATGTATGATCTCTGTTAGCCTCACTTGAGAGCAAGATCTTTGCCAAGGAGATGAGCTCATACCCTCCAAAACACACCATCCACCGTGACCTCTCTTGCAAAACGACCTATTGAGCATCTGCTGCAGAAACTGGCTTAATTAAAATGTACTAATGACTGTTAGGAAGCTAATTTTAAAGTACTTTAACGGGGATAGAGGTCCACTTTGGACAAATAGTCATTTGGATACATTCAGAAAGAACGATTGTAGAAGGTAAACTCAAACAATGAATAAAGTGGATTGTGAATTAGAGAGAAAGTTACTGAAGAAACACTTGTTTAAAATATGTGATATTTTATAATATAATCTTAGCATATAAGATTTATTCTGTTTACATTTGTTTGTAGATATGAGCATATAATAATAGCAAATGACAAAAGTCCACATAAAAAACGAAACAACAGACGGGCACATCTTAAAACGATGTTCTCTGCTGCATGTCATGAGTTGAACGGTGCTGTATGTCTAAATAACGGCGTGCTGAAACCTTGTATTTGAACAGTACGTGCTATGCTGCTGTAATGATGTAACATCAGGTCACGGGAAGTTCAACAAATGTGATTTACCTCAAGACGGAGCACTTGGTGTTCTGTGTTTGTGTGTCATACTGGGTACCTCCCATGGCTCCAAATATAAACAAGAGAGTCTGCTACTATAACTAAAGCTCTTTCTCTCTCTCTCTCGTTCTCTGTGTGATGTATATTTCAAAATAGCTGCATACTTGTGTGTAGTATAGTCTGAGCACACAATCTCTAAATGCAATGCAAGGACAGGTTCATAGTGCACAGTGTACCGCCAGTCTCAATAATATCTTATTGTTATTCTCGTCTCGTCTTCCTCCTTGCAGTGTCTCAGTCAACATGGCATTATTTTCACTTGTGGTTATTATAATTTATTACACTAATAATTAGAACCGCTCATCTACGTAATAGCCTTCATAAACCTGCTTTTGCTTCACCTCACATCATCTTTTTACTGCATTGTGCGTGCATATTAACGCAGACATGAGATTCCATTGGCCATTCAAGTATTGAACCATCTTGTGCATTTACTTTGAAGGAATGTCTCACTGGAAAACCTAAAAAATAATATGAAACCTAAAATGAAGGATTCTCTACGTGATACATTCTAATGTAACTTAGGCTCCCTTAATAATAATCAGTGAGCAGTTGGTTACAACCAGGGAAGTGGGGGCTGGTCATCCTGAGTTTAACAAGTGGTTAAAAAACACCTCTGAAGTTCATAATGCTTTTCCAGTAAGGTAGCTAGCAGCTAAGCTAATAGAAAGTGTTTTCACAAAGTGGAATTGCTCTGAGAACACAATTAACTATTACTTATTGTGAACACTATGAACCAACATGAACCAAATTACTACTATAATATAAAATTGAGGCATCATAGTTTAAAATCTACAAATGCAATTCACATTTAAATAATGCAGTGACATGTCGATCAATGCAATCACATGCATTTGTTTCACCAGTTGACTTTAAAACAAATGACTTTTCAAAGTCAACAGGGGAAACAAATGCATGTGATTGGCTCATCAATCATGTGCATTTGCTACACTCATCAAGTGTAGCTGGCCACGCTGGGGTGTTTTCTAACTTTTGGCTTTTAGTAATGTGAACGCAGCATTACCAACCTTGCTTGTGGCACTTACAGATAGAATTTTTACTACCTGCCTAGAAGCAAAGGGAAGGCAATGTTACTGAAAGTAGCTGGTGCTGAAATTTGAAAGCATTTGGTAAAGAAAAAAACACTCAAAGAGAATACTGGACTCAAGAGAATGAGAAATACAAGTGTGATGCCTGATGTGGGATGTGGAGGTAATTGTTTACCAAAACCGCATCAATGTAATAGCCTTAGCTGCCCATCAGCATTTATATTAGAAATTATAATTTTAATAATATAATTTTGATCAGATGATAAAATCATTTTTCAGTCCACAGTGAACTTGGCTCTGACGTCTAAAGCAGCTTTAGAGAGTGTGGGCTCATTGTAGTGAGAGAGGGTGGCTCCACACGCCATTGGGGCCATAGTGGTGCACACCACACTGAATTACTAAATTAAGCCGCCAATGACCTCCACCCAAACGGTTTCAGTCATGGCCAGTGGCAATATGTTTTCCAGCTGCCTGTCTATCGCACACATTCTTGTGAATGCGATCTCTGAGCAAGGCCTTGAGGATATTTCTTCCAACTTGTCGCTTATCCATTTGGACTTCAGGACGGAGGTCGAAGGTCACTGTGACCTCACAAAATATGTTTTTGCCCACAGCTCAACAACTCATGCTCTAATTATGACAGCATTTCACATAAATGTCAAGTAGGATAAAATGACAAAGCGATGGCATTTTACGTACATTCAAAAGGTCAAAGGTCAGCTTCACTGTGACACTGTAGTATTTTCCAAAAACATTTAAAGAGTCTTCAGTACATATACTGTCTTAGTAAGAGGGACAACACATACCATAACACAACATAACACAATACAGCTCAGAAGTAAGCAGAAGAATAAATACATAAAACAGATGAAGAGAACTTTTTCTTCCTGACTGTTCATTTAGGACAAACAAGTATTTGTAATTATCACTCCTGTTCTTTGGTCTGAGGCGTGACCAGGGAGCTCTTAGTGCAGTGTCTCTGCTTATATTTTTAACTATTCATACACTACACCTTGTGGCTGTTGATGTGTTTACGCTGAAGAGAATGGACTTTGGTTCAAAAATCAGTAATCATGTCTTTTGTTTCGGATACATTCAGCAGCAAATTGACAACATCATCATCAAAAAATCATCAACTGGTTATTTTCCAGAAAACTGACAATTTTCCTGTATCATCTGCACACATATCCCAATTGGCTATTATCATATTCGCTTGTGCAATCATTTGCATATAAAAAATAGAATAAGGTGATAGGACACAGCCTGCAGCGGAGAGGCTACCGTTTACCCTCAATTAAAAAGTCTAAAAGCTAGCCTAGAGGTAATTAAATTGTTTGCACAAAATATGGGTTTGTATGGTGTTAAAGAGCATGACAACATAGAGATATGTGACTTCTCTGTCAGAGAGGAAACTCATGTGTATGTTTGTCAAACCAATGAGCTACTCCTTGAACATCTTGCTGAGGTCTTTTTGACATTTCTTTGTTTCCAGATCCCACCGTTTAACTTGATGAGAATAATGTTAATATTACAGTTGAGTACTTAAATTCTAAAAATAAGAATAGCTTGTAATAAACCGTAGTAAGGCATGGTCTGGGAAGGCTCACCCTCTCTGCCTCTCTCTTTCTCAAACATTCCCCCACACTGTCCTAATTCTGTCTCTGCTGTCTTCTCTCTCTCTCTCTCTCTCTCTCTCTCTCTCTCTCTCTGTCAAATGTGCCCCTTACTCTCTCTGCATTTCCTTTTCTTCCACCTGCTGTGTTTATCTGTTTGTGCTCTGTGCACTCAGCCCCTGGTGTTAGAGCCTGGCACGACACAGAGAATAAGCACTATTAGTCACTGGAGACCTCCCGAGGAGCATCTCTTGCTGCAGGTCAGCAAAACATGGGGAGGGCCACCACTAAGGGAGGTGACCCTTGGCTGGCACAACAGACGCAGTGCCACAAGAGAGGGGACCAGTGGGAGGAAGACGGGCAGCCAATTATACATAAAAACCAAGCAGGAATGTAAGAGAAAAGCAAGACTACGACCATATCAAACAGAAAAATTGCTTCACTGCTCTTTTGACTGCTTCTCACACAGATTTAGATGCTTGGAGTTAATTGAAACATTCAGTTGTATTAGACCTTTCTGTGTATGAGCGGTGTTTAATAGTCAGTAAGAAATTTTATATCATTAAACAGTGACAGATTTGTGACATTATTACTATTAATAGCTAAATAGTCAAACTCCCAGCATACCACAGTGAAAGAGATTGTCCACTTAGATGAAATCAATAATACAAATGCATAGTTTTTATTCGACTTGTAGGTACACACACTGTAACTGAACTAACCTCAGGACTTCCGGTTCTCAGCTATTCTACAAAACTTTGTCCAAGAACAACCCAGCCTCGGGGCACCTCATTTTTAAGTATAGCTTGAAGCAAAATCGTGGTTTTACAGGTGAGGAAAGATAATGCAGTTCTCTGCTGACTATTAAATACATGCTGTACAATTTCAGTGTCCTTGCATTTGAAAAACCTGAATAAACCGCTATATGGGTTAGCTCATGCTCCAAATACATTGCAAATTTTAAACTAACTAGCAAGTGAGTGTTTTATCACATGCTGGATATTCTCCAAAATGCCATACAAAGCCTGCAACTCTTTGCTAAACAAGGTCGCTGGTCCATTCATTGCTGTTGTCCACTGTGTTTTGTTCATTCCCATCCTAATGCTTGAAAAGGAATTTACACTTTTGCTTCTAAAAAACAAAACACAATAGAGAGAAATAGCAAAGACTAGGTGAGGTGAAATTACTGTACTCAAAGGAATTTGCGATTGATTCTTTCCAAGAACTAAACTTCTTTTATTAAATCTCTCTGTGGGT
Organism: Chelon labrosus; assembly: GCF_963514085.1. Classification (NCBI taxonomy): domain Eukaryota; kingdom Metazoa; phylum Chordata; class Actinopteri; order Mugiliformes; family Mugilidae; genus Chelon; species Chelon labrosus. The sequence goes on along the minus strand of NC_140339.1, from coordinate 26,815,556 downwards.
CACAAACTGTCAAGGAAGGATCTGTATCAGGACTGAAGCCTCCACTCTGGATTCATGCAACATCATTTGGTAACCATGGAAACACATATGCATGCAAGCACATGTGCAGAATTTCTCTGATACATAAAAATGTATTAAAACAGAGGGTCATTGTGCCTGCGGCGTACCAAACAAGTCCTAATTTAAACAATGGACTTCCTTTTTGTAGAACCACTGAGTAAGATGGCCTCTTTTCTGTTAGCTTTTCACCTCTTTCCTCGTGGCATATAACATGAGTAATGGCATATGGCGTATAGTCGTAAACAATAATGCTCAAATGTGTCAGCTTTTAATGACATCTGAAAAGCGACATCAAGTCACGGGGTGTAAGAAAGGATGCGCAGGATGACTTGTTGTCACAGGAATTACATTTCGCATGTGCCAGTGACAATCACCAAAACTGTCCAGTGAATGTCCTCCCGAGAAGAACGACGGCGTCTGTCATTTGAAGTAAGTTTATGTGACAAAGCCCTCAAGCAGTCATTGCAATGATGAGAGCAAAGGAGGAAGTCAGCTGACGGTATTACCAAGGAGGTGGGATAGATAAATAGGTCAAAAAAACGTCAGAATTTTAACAAGTTCCAAATAGACAGTGAAAAATGCATGTTTCAAGACCTTAAACGCATCTTGAACAAACTTCAGCAAAGAAGCAACATTGTTGTTTCCCTCAAGTCATGTTTGTGCCTAAGGCTAACTAAACCCATACTGTGGTATTGTCACACACACATCATACAACTAGGAGGGCAATATCATAAATTTTAGTAGATGATTAAGTGATGTGCAAACAAGCGCGAAGGAACTGTCTTTGTCAAACATTTCATAAAATGCTCATTTCTCACTTACCACAGTGAAACATGGCTGTAGGGTGTTAGGTTCTACTTGAGCTATTTTCCTCATGTTTGTGAACGACCCATATGTGAGACAAATCCCACTTGTATTCATATTTTCCACCGTACATCACTGCTTCCATTCCACCTGCCATTCGGTGCTCTCTCTTTCAGAAAACCATATATTCTCTAATGGAAGCCAGCTGACTTCATTACGCTCCTGCCAAACCATCTCTGTGACTCTGTGTAACCCTGCTACTCATTCAGCCGAAACGTCAAATGCAAAATTCGCTCCGTTGCCTGTTTACCCAAGCCAGGCACCGCAGGGGATGGGCAACCACAATGCTGGAGACTTTCCAGTTTAAGCAGTATTTTTTTTTTTCTTCTTCTTCCATTTCAATTCACTATTAACCTGTGAGTCTATCAGAGAGACATGTGACTACCACAGTGATCAATCAAAGGGAGACCTCGGACAAAAACACTCATGAATTTTCCTCTCAGTCGCTACAGTGACTAAACACACACCACCACCACGTGTTGTGTTTCAGCACATGTGAAGGCTGCCGTTTGCTGTCTCAGAGGGCCGTAATACCACAGACCCATGACTGACTCATAACCTAATATACTTGACTGGCAGGTGCGTTTATCCAGGCAAAACATCTTTACAGTCTACAGGCAGAGCCATCAAAGCCGGTTTCAGTGAGAACTGTGATGTGTTGTTTGTAATGAGGAGGATCCAGAAGTTTACCGTGTGCGACAAGACAGTCTACGGGTGAATGGACGCAAGTGAAGTGTCATTATGACTCACACAGAAATGCTGAAGAGTGCGAGAGGATGGTGAGCTCTTATGGATGGGTTAAAACCTCTCATAAAGTGGCGGAGGACTGTATGAGACACAAAGAAATATCGTGCCTAAAACAGTTGAGAGTGAGCAGAGATACGCAGTAGAATCAGTTTTCCAATAAAACACAATTGTCAAAGGTTTATTATTATTATTATTTAGCCATTGATGTACACCCTGCCATTCAAAACGTATTGCAATTCCTAATGTGACAGTGTAGTGTAAGCATTTTATCATGCATTCCATTTCACATTTCAGTCATCCATGGCATGTTCCCTTATTATAATGAACACAGACATCACCCCATACACATTAATATGATGCATGTTTGTATGCATTTTATACCTCCTCAGAATCGCATCCATCATACCATCAGGGAGGCGTCTCATTGGTCTCAAATTAATTCTGCTGCATGACAGTGGGCCCAAGCATTCAGCACTATCTTGTTCTTCAAAAAAAAAGGAGCAGCAGCAGCAGCAGCAGCAGGGGATGACCTCTCACTAAAGAGATGGAAATAACTGCACAGCCTAAATCTAGAAAAAAACGATCAATTCAGTACCTTTTTAGTACCCTAACAATAGTTTTTGTTTATATTAGTTTCTCCAATTTCACTGAAACAATTCAGAATGTGTGGCTCTGTAGCGCAATGGATAGCGCATTGGACTTCTAGTAAACTCCAGAAGAAGTGATTCAAAGGTTGTGGGTTCGAGTCCCACCAGAGTCAGTCTTTATGTAAAATTTCTGAAGGAGAGTTTGTAAACCCTACATCGGACTGTCCACTACACCCTGCTGCGGTCAGTAGCACAGACTGTGTATAACATTGGGCAGGTGAGACAAAGGCAGATATAATTCAAATGGTTGAGTTACATAAAAAAATCACCCAGTGTACATGTCTCCATGTCAAGAATGGGATTATCTATACAGAAGAAGACTGATTTCTGTACCAGTCTGTTAAACATGTCTATTTCTGCTGTGAAGTTTGGCATTTTCACATGGAGGTCTACAGGGATTGACTGACTGGGATTGATTGGCTTTTGGAGGCAGCCTAAAGTGCCAGGGAGGGCCGGGAAGATTTGGGGAAACTTCAGTTCAGTGTATAATGGGCTTTGAGATGTGTTTTCTCTCATTTGGTGGGTGTTAGTGGTGCTACCCAAACAGGACTGACATGTAAATGAATCTCTATAAAGGTATTTCTGCATATTATTTTTGCAGAAAGGGGCAGGAATTTAGTGCCGGCAGATTTCGGGTTTCTGTTTCTACTTTTATATATTTTGTCACCCTTGAGAGGGTTCAAGTGTGAAGAGCAAAAACAAGAACCACCCCATTATATCCTGTCGGCAAGCAAGCTAACAGATCAGATTTGTTAAGCAATTATTTTAAGCATAGTTGTTGTGTTGTAGGGTTTTAAAAATTCAAATGCAGAATGTCCAATCATAAAAGTTGTAGATCAGTTTCATTTTTGCGTCTAAAGTTGGAAGTCTGACTGTAAACAATGGCAGTGATACACCTTAGCTGAAACACTAGCTGTTGCTCCCAAGGGCTATGTCATCAGACAACAGCCAATGGGTTCCCAGATTGTGAATCTATAAACCTTGCCGTGTCAAAAAGGGAGTAAGCAAGATGAATCCAACCTGAGTCCTTTACCAGTGCTGCCACTGGAGCTCGGTGTGTGTAACATTATGACCACCTTCCTAATATTGTGCTGCTGCCATCAAGTGTCACTGGTCTGCTCTAGGTGGGTGGTACATGTCTAAATAACATCCACATGAATGCCAGGTCTAAAAGTTTCCCAGCAGAATATTGAATTGTCACAACATGGTCAATGTTATTTACTTTTCCTGTCAGCGGTTTTAATGTTGTGGCACACTGGTGTATTTGTAGGAGGTTTTTCATAGTAAAAATTTTGTAATGAAATAAGCTTTCATAGCAATCATAGTTCAGAAACACTTACTTAATGCAATGGGCAGTTTCATGCAACACCATTTCTTTTTTCCCCTGGTGGTGTAGTAGATCAAAAAATGGGTTTAGTGGGTCTGAGCAGTACATTTCTATGGGTATGGAGAAGTCTTGAAGATTCTCTTATCGATTCTGTTAGCTGTCGTGAATCCCAAAAATCTCAACACAGCTGTCTTGATCTACAACTGATCTACAACTGATCACCAAATTCAGCGAGAGGAAGGTGAATTGCACCAACCTTCTCCCAGCAGAGTTTAATGCAAATAAGGCAGATAACATAATATCAGCAATACTGATACAGCTGATGTTCGGGCAGCTGTGACTCAGTAGGTAAAGCGGGTTGTCCATGAAACAGAGGGTCATTGGTTTGATAACCAGCACATGGACCACATGCCAAAGGACAAAAAACTGAACTCTGAGTTGCTCCCAGCGCTCCCAACACTGTGAACGAGTGTGTAAATGTGACATTGTGACTGTGTAGCGCTTTGAGTTCCAAGTAGAAGAGTGCTATATAAATACAAGGCCATTTACCAATAACCATAAGTCACACAGCAAGACAAAAAAACAAAAACATAAAACAGCTAAAGTGTTAAAGATCAGAGGCTATAACTAAATGTGTTTAAAGCATTCTTATTGCAGTATTTATTCAGAGAGGAGATGTTATTAAAGAAAAATATTTAAATTGTGTACTCATAACCTTTTTCTTTTGGCTATAGCACAGTCAGTACACGAATTGCTCTTCTCTAAGGCAAAAATAAATAAATAATAAATAAAAATGATTACATAACCAAGCCTCTAATCTGTGATATCATGCAAATGTAGAGCTGGAATCAGCAGGATTTACTATAAGTAAGATTGACTTCACGGATTCAGAATATGTGGATAATAGCAGTATTATCTTCACAGTTGTTAGTCAAAAAAAATACTCCCTGATCCCACGAAAATAATCCTGGATACATCCCCTTTCATTTTTAAAATTAATTCTCAATGCAGTGTGACACTGACAAAAAGCATACGTTAAAAGCATGGCGTCTCATTTTATCACCTTTTTTACAAACCGTGTAAACCCTATTTTCATCCCTATTTTGTAACTAATAGGCGTAATGTGAAATTCTGCCTTTTCACACATCATTTAACAACAACATGCTCCTGTTTGGTGAGTCTGAATCTGTGTCACACTGGCTGCATCCAGCCCAGAGTAAATGTTACTGTAGTGGCTGGTGAATCTCACTTTGTTTGTTCATTCTGGCCTGATCTGCTGCAGTTGCTGTTTGTGTTGAGTACAATTCCCTGTTGCGCCCTCGCCTGAAAGAGACACTGCCTTCCGCTCTTCCAGCTTTGTGAATGTAGACTTTTGAGCTGGCATGCTGCAACCCACTTGGCTAGCCCGAGCTTGAGCTTATCATCTGTGATGAAGGAAAGCTGCCCCATGAGGCTTTCCCACAGATGCGGCTATTGTCCCAATCATCTAACAACATCCTCAAGGACTGTGGTCATTTTAAGAATAGTGGGTCATTTAAGAAAAACTCCAAACATCACACATTATTTACACAGTTGAAGTGTTTTAGCACTATACCCTTTCATTGATGCCCCAGTTAAGATCCTCTGAGGTAAACAAGACACCAAATTGTTGCTGTCAGGGTTGTAATGCACATTACCACATTGTATAAAAAGCTTTCTGTAGAAATCACACTTTCATCTACTACTATTGATCTTCATTGTAATCTTCATAAGATCTTTAAAACCAGACAGCTGAATCTCTATTTAAACTAAACAGAGAGAAGCTCCAAGAGGACATTAATAACACACATTAATGTCAAAACATCTATTTTTCTCTCACCTCCTTCTGTCTTCACTTCACTCTTATTAGTCCCCTGCTGTGTCCCAGTTCAGACGCTGGATCCCCTGAAGTCCAAAAATCTAGAATGAATATGTTAGACCTGTCCCATTTCTCCAAGGAAATGCATCTATTTGATACAACCACTATATCGTCTGAAGCCTTTTGTTTCCCGCAGCCCACACTGGAGTGGCCACGAGCTTCTTGCAGCTTGTAAAATCAAGCAAGGCCATGTAACTGTGACATATTTACAAGGTGTGAGTTCGAGCCAGACAAGGCTTTCTCTGACTGTGATATCATGTGTGAATAGCCATTTTTTGGACTATAAATACTCGTAGAAACCGCACAAACCACAGGCCATGCCGTCAATGCTGAAATGACAATGTAGCGGTTTCTACATCGGAAAAGAGTTGATGAGATGAGTGAGGACATTTCCATTAGTGGATCTGTGGAGTAGAAAGCCATTACCAAGCTTTAAGTAAAAATGAAAAGTAAAAACAGTGTACGTCCCTGTGAAACTGCAGGGGATGCAAACAGAGAAAACCTTCTAAAGAAAGCCACATTTATGAACAAATAAATGTTGTAATTAAATAACGGTATCCTCTAACATGGTAACCACTGGCAAACAGGTGCACCACCTGCTCTTTCTGTGCACAAATACATCCAAGCCAAATATAAAAGGTGACCCTGTCAGGGCTCCGTATTCTGCTTCCTCCTCTGTGCTCTCCAGCAGCTGATCGCTGGGCGGCTCCCTCCCTCTCCCCCTCCTCTCCCTCTCCTCTCCCCTGTTTGCTTTAACTCACGTTGTTCCAATCTTCTCATGAAGCCTCCCTGAGTCCAGCTTTGCCAGTTCGTTCTGTCTTGTTCAGCTGTGATTCTGCGGCAGAGCCTTTTGAGATTTGTTAGAGTTCTTCTAGTGCTTGCCTGCTATGTGACTCTTGTCTTTTCTTTGTCCACAGATTGCCTGGGTGAACCTTAATCTACTCCTGCATTCAGTCCAGCTCTCTCCAGACTACAATACCACAACCACGTGCCGTCTGCTGCCAAGTGATCCCACAGTCTTCAGATACTTTCCACCTCTTGTGTTTTTTCGTTATTGAACAGTTCTGGGTTTGTGTCTGTATTTGGGTCAGTTTTTTGTGGAAACCTATCAGACCCTGGTACACACATTTTTAAAATACAAATCCATTTGAAGCCAGTGTGGGGAAAGTTCCTGGAGACTGGCACGTAGAACTGAATATGTTTCACTGCAAAAGCATGGGAAGAGTTTGACTCTCTTGCGGGGAGAGAATTTGCCTAACAGGACGCCTCCACCTTGAGGCCACCGGCACGCTTCATCTTAAAGAGCTTACTGTTGTTTAGAGAACAGATGTTCACTGTTTCGTGAACAAACTTCCTGTCACACAGCGGTGAATTGTTTTCGTATTGTCTCGTGGTTTCCTGTTTTATTTTGAAAAGTCTAACTCTCCTCTCGTTTCAGGTCACTTGCCCTTCCTCTTGTGTCACCGGTCTGATTGTCTTCCCGATTCCTGATTGTTTCCACCTGTTCCCCATTACCCTCCTGTGTGTATATATGGTCTGCGTTTTCCCCTGTCTTGTGCCAGTGTGTCATGTATCGTGTCGTCGATTCTTTGTGCATACCAGCCTACGTACATCAAGTCATAGCTAAGTTTTTTGTCCTTGATTATTCATAGTCTCGTTTTGCCTCCTTGGAGTGATTTTTTGTTTGATACTTTGTTTTGTTTTTTGATAGCTTGTGTTCGTTAAGAATAAATTATCCTTTGCTTTTCGCTACCTCTGCGTTTGAGTCCTCCTCCTTAACCTGGCGTGTCAGTACACACTGGCCAGTATGGACCCAGCAGAGGCAGACTCCATGACGGCGGCTCTTTGGGCACAAGAAGACCGCATTTCTCGACAAGAGGAATTTCAGACTGCCATGGCAACTCAACTAGGCCTTCTCTCGTCAAGAGTCCAAGCTCTGCTCGACCGTTTTTCCAGAGAGACCGTAACCCCCTCAGCATCTGAACCACCTACAGCACCGGAATCTCCGGCCCCCGCTGCTGTTTCAGCCCAGACTGTGCCTGTTGTCGGTGGGGGTATTAGATTAGCCCCTCCGGAGCGTTACTCGGGAGAGGTAGGACACTGTAAGCCTTTTTTGATAGATTGCTCCATCCATTTTGAACACTCACCCCACGCCTTCCCCACCGATCGGTCTAAGATTGCCTTCATAATATCCCACCTGTCTGGTAGAGCACGGGCCTGGGCCACAGCCGAATGGTCACGTAACTCACCACTATGCAGCTCTCTCTCAATATTCACAGACACACTACAGCAGATTCTTGACCCAGTCTCCACCGACCGTGAGAAGGCAAGAGAGCTCAATGGGATAAAGCAGGGCCACGATTCAGTCTGCAACTATGCCATCCGTTTCCGCACCTTGGCCGCGGAGAGTGGGTGGAATTCAACGTCCCTCTACGATGTCTTCCTCCAAGGGCTAGCTGCACCCATCCAACATTCGTTAATACCCCTTAATCTACCTCCCGATCTGGACTCCCTCATTGCTCTTGCCATTCGTACAGATAATAGAATCCGCGTACTCAAATTACACAGCAGTAAACTCCCGGCAGAACCTTCACCAGACTCGTCAGTCCCCAGCCGCGTTTGCTCTAAGGAGGGCGAGGAGGAGCCCATGCAGGTGGGTAGGACCCGTTTGACACAGGAGGAGCGGCGGCGACGACAGCTGGAAGGTCGGTGCTTTTACTGCGGAGGGACCGGTCATCTCATCGTTTCCTGTCCTGCCAAGAAATCGACAGTGGTGAGCCAGTTCACGGCATCGGACTCAGCACCTCGTAACCTCACCTCGGTTAAGGTAACACACAACACTGTTTCTACCGAACTAAAAGCACTCATAGACTCGGGGGCAGATGAGAGTTTGATGGACTGGGGTCTAGCAGAGAGGTTGGGGCTCACAGTTAAACAGCTGACTAAACCTATCAAGGCCAGCGCCTTGGATGGCAGTGAATTGTTCACCATTACACACGCCACTGAACCCCTCAATCTACATATTCACGGTCATCATGAGGAAATGAGTTTTTTTCTGTTCAAGTCACCGACGCATACACTCATTCTGGGACACCCATGGCTGCTTCAACACAACCCCCATATCGACTGGTTAACGGGAAAGATCTTGGGGTGGGGAAAAGACTGTCTGGTTTGCTGTCTCACTACCCCACCTCAGGGGGAGCCAGTCACCAGGATTCATTATGTTTCTGCCATACCTGCTACAGAATCGGATTACCCGGACCTGAGCGCTGTTCCCTCCTGTTATCACCACCTCCGGGAAGTTTTCAACAAGACCAAGGCTACTTCACTCCCCCCACATCGACCTTATGACTGTGCCATAGACCTGATTCCCGGCTCCACAATACCAAAGTCACGCCTGTATTCTGTTTCTGGTCCTGAAAAAGCAGCCATGAAAGAATATATTGAGACCTCTCTCAGAGCAGGGCTCATCCGTCCCTCATCGTCTCCAGCGGGTGCTGGGTTTTTCTTTGTAGATAAAAAAGACGGTTCTCTTAGACCATGTATTGACTACAGCCCCCTCAATGACATCACCATAAAAAATCGCTACCCTCTTCCCCTTATGACCTCGCTGTTCGACCAGCTGCAGCAGGCCAAAATCTTCACCAAACTAGATCTCCGCAACGCCTACCACCTGATCAGAATCCGGGAAGGGGACGAATGGAAGACCGGCTTCAATACACCAAGTGGTCATTATGAGTATTTAGTAATGCCATTCGGACTCACTAATGCCCCAGCAGTGTTTCAGGCTATGATCAACGATGTTTTGAGAGACTTCTTAGATCAATTTGTGTATGTGTATCTAGATGATATACTCATCTATTCTCATGACCTTGACTCGCACATCAAGCACGTTTCCCAAGTCCTGAAGAGACTGCTGGAAAATGGACTGTATGTCAAAGTCGAGAAGAGTGTTTTTCATGCTGACACCGTCTCCTTCCTGGGCTTCATCGTAGCCCCTGGAAGGGTGCAGATGGATCCAGCTAAAATAAGCACTGTAACTGAGTGGCCCACTCCTGATAACCGTAGAAAGGTTCAGCAGTTCCTTGGGTTTGCTAACTTTTACAGACGGTTTATCAGAGGTTTTAGCGCTATAGCAGCACCCCTCCATGCTCTTACCTCTCCCCAGGTGCGGTTTCACTGGTCACCAGAGGCAGAGACGGCTTTCCAGACCCTCAAGCGCCGTTTCACCTCGGCTCCCATCCTCACCTTTGAGGTAGAAGTCGATGCATCCAACGAGGGGATCGGGGCGGTCCTGTCTCAGCGTTCAGAGCGGGATGGTAAGATGCACCCCTGTGCCTTCTTGTCTCGGCGGCTGTCCAAGGCTGAACGGAATTATGACGTCGGCAACCGTGAGCTGTTGGCGGTCAAGGTGGCGCTGGAGGAATGGCGGCACTGGCTGGAGGGAGCTCAACACCCGTTTATAGTTTGGACGGATCACAAGAACTTGGAGTACATCAGAAAGGCAAAAAGACTGAACTCACGCCAGGCCAGGTGGGCGCTGTTTTTTAACAGATTCTCTTTTGTTCTTTCTTACAGGCCGGGGTCTCGGAATGCCAAGCCAGACGCCCTGTCACGTCTTTACAACCCCGAGCCGATGGCCAAGGAACCAGAACCTATCCTTCCACTGACCTGTGTGGTTGGAGTGGTGACTTGGCCGATAGAAAAGAAGGTAAAGCAGGCTAATGGTGAGACTCCGCCACCTAGTGGGTGTCCCGAGAATCGATTGTTCGTTCCCGTGGAGTTACGCCCACAGGTGATTCATTGGGCTCATACCTCGCTGCTTTCCTGCCATCCGGGAGTTCGGAGAACCATGTTCGCCATTTCCCGGAGATTCTGGTGGCCGTCCATGGAACCGGAGGTCCGGGAGTACGTAGAGGCTTGTTCGGTCTGTGCCAGGAACAAGACGTCCACCGGTGCACGCATGGGACTGCTGCAACCGCTTCCTATTCCTTCCAGACCGTGGGCCGACATCTCCATGGACTTCGTCACAGGGCTCCCGATCTCTCAAGGTAACACCACAGTACTCACAGTAGTGGACAGGTTCTCTAAGATGGCAAGATTCATTGCTCTGCCAAAACTGCCGTCAGCCAAAGAAACAGCAGATATCATGATTAACCATATCTTCAGAGTTCATGGATTTCCCAAGGACATCGTTTCCGATCGGGGGCCCCAGTTCGTGTCCCGGTTCTGGAAGGAGTTCTGTCACCTCATTGGAGCCAAGGCCAGCCTGACATCAGGATACCACCCAGAGGCCAACGGCCAGACCGAACGCCTAAACCAACAACTGGGAACCGGCCTCCGGTGTCTAGTGTCCCAGAATCCCTCGACATGGAGCAAACACCTGGTCTGGGTGGAATACGCACACAACTCCCTTCCCACTTCTGCCACAGGGTATTCACCGTTTAAATGTGTTTTTGGATACCAACCACCTGTCTTCGCAGAAAATGAGCCAGAAGTTTCCGTCCCCTCAGCCTATGCCATGATCCGCCGCTGCCGCCCTATCTGGGCAGCCGCCAGACAGGTGTTAATTCGCCAAGGAGACCGCGTTAAGAAGGCTGCGGACCGCAGGAGACGACCCGCGCCCGTCTACCAGCCTGGCCAGAAGGTATGGCTTTCAGCCAAGGATCTCCGCCTCAAAGTTCCATCCAAGAAGCTGGCTCCGCGGTTCGTGGGTCCGTTTCCGATCACTAAGATCATCGGCCCTTCAGCGGTTCGCCTTCGCCTGCCCCGATCCCTTCGAGTCCATCCTACCTTTCACGTTAGCCAGGTAAAACCAGCCAAAGAGAGTCCCCTGGTCCCGACTGTCGCGCCTCCGCCACCGCCTGAACTGGTAGACGGGGGTCTGGTATACAAGGTGAAACGGCTGTTGGCAGTACGCAACCGGGGCAGAGGGAAGCAGTATTTAGTGGACTGGGAAGGGTATGGTCCCGAAGAGAGACAATGGGTGCCGTCACGTTTTGTTATGAGTCCACAGTTGATAAGGGATTTTCATAGGGATCAGCCTGGGCCGTCAGGAGTCGGCCCTAGACGGGGGGGTTCTGTCACACAGCGGTGAATTGTTTTCGTATTGTCTCGTGGTTTCCTGTTTTATTTTGAAAAGTCTAACTCTCCTCTCGTTTCAGGTCACTTGCCCTTCCTCTTGTGTCACCGGTCTGATTGTCTTCCCGATTCCTGATTGTTTCCACCTGTTCCCCATTACCCTCCTGTGTGTATATATGGTCTGCGTTTTCCCCTGTCTTGTGCCAGTGTGTCATGTATCGTGTCGTCGATTCTTTGTGCATACCAGCCTACGTACATCAAGTCATAGCTAAGTTTTTTGTCCTTGATTATTCATAGTCTCGTTTTGCCTCCTTGGAGTGATTTTTTGTTTGATACTTTGTTTTGTTTTTTGATAGCTTGTGTTCGTTAAGAATAAATTATCCTTTGCTTTTCGCTACCTCTGCGTCTGAGTCCTCCTCCTTAACCTGGCGTGTCACTTCCACTGCAGGACTAGAAGAGACACTTTGTGTGTTTGGGAAACGTTTTTATTTACATTTTTTTGTTCTATTTTGGTTTTACTTACTTTTATACTAATTTGAATTAGTCTCTTTTATATTATATCTGTGTAGTGGGTTTCTTTATCATCCTTTATAATGAAAATAAAGCTTGATTACATACCCACTGATGTTCTTAAATGACTCTTTTGTTTCAGAAAATGATACACAGTGATTAAAACTAAACTACAAATAAATGTCCAGGCTTCATCTCGATTCTCTGAACTACTCTGAACTTGAAAATGAGTTTTGGACCTGGCGATTATATAAGGTCACCATAACTTTTATGTCTTTGGATTAAAACTGTGTAAAAAAAACAAAAACAGTGCAACAATATCATATTTCCAGGGCTGAAAACTGATTGAGGTACAAATGTTTTATGTGGGAACAGTCGAGGTGAAGAAATAAAAAAGATGGAGTGAGAGTTTGCATTAGGTTCAGCTGGCCAGTCTCTCCGCAGTGCTCATGCTTTCTGAATATAAAATCCAGTCTTGTTTTTCTTGCCTTAAAATAAATATGATTTCTTGTTTTTTGAGGGATCGTTGCACATGGTTCTATGTGCTGTCAGCCATCCCTAAGAGCAGATGGAGCAGCTTGATGTGAGAGCATCCAGCAATAGAACGCTTTTCTGCTTTGTTAAAAAAAGGTTATTTTTAAGCAATTTTGATCGACAGCTTCCCAGTAAATCACTATAAACAATGTGTAGCACCATTAACATCAATAAAATACCCTTTTAAAATGTCTGAGATTTAACGTTTTCTCCCTTTTCCTCACAATATATTATATAATTAGCATTTCCAATATAGTGTCTGTGCCCTTAATTTCAGAGCTGTGGACTTGTGCCAGGATTCAAATTCTAATCTTCTCAGTGTAACATCACTGCAGCGATAAGATCAGTCTTCCATCTCAGCTCTTCGGATGTCTGTCCACTTTCTATCTGATCTGTCTCTTTCTCTGTATCTTGCCTTCTTTCTCAAAGACAGATGCACACAAAAGCCTCCGCCAGATACTTCCCCTTTCACACGAATGTTGAAGCTCCAGACAGCATCTGCATAAAGAGGCTCGTATCGCGTGTAAAAAGAACAGTACACAAAGAGCCGAGGGCTGCAGAGATCAGACTACACCCTCAACCATCAACACCAGCGGCTAACGAAATAATCGACGGTAAATGTTACAGTGTGGATTTTTTTATTAGGTTACCAAGCCTAATACCGTCACCTCCCTCCACACCCTCGCTTACCAAACACAGACAGCCCCATTATGAGCCCATATAATGAGGTCAGCATACAGTCAATAGCTCAGCCTAAGAGTAATTTCCCTCTGCCATGTTATTGTATATAAGAAAAGGTTCTGAAACACAAAACAAAATCAATATTTCAAGGGAACAAAAAGTGGGTTTCTGGATTGTCTTCAGCCATGCTAGCAGCACAATGACACTACTCAATAACAGAGGTGCTTTGAGCTTAATGCTAGCATGCTACCAGTGACAATGGTCACGTGCTGACATGTGCTGTCTTCAAATGATTACTTTTTTTCAATCCATTATTGTGTGAATAATCTTCCAGTCAAAAAATAACATATTTTGACCTGAATTCTACAAATGAAGAAAACGTTTACCCTCCGATAAGGCTCATCACAAAAGTTTCATGAAATGCAGACCTAAGTAGAAAACATGTTTACTTTATTCTGCAGTTAATTTGCAGAGATAGTGTCGAGTGTGATTAGCTTCAATGATTTATCTGTAAAAGGTTGCTTACACCCACTTTAGAGCTTTAGAGTGTTAAGGGAATCAGACAAAATTCACTACTAGTCGGAATATCATGCTGCTATATTGTTGCTTTGAGGTCAGAGGTCTTCTCTACGGAGATGCTCGCACACAGAGGCTGTGCTGCTGTTTAATTTTTACAAAGCGTTCATTTTATTAGGTTTCCATTTTAAAGAAATTTTCCACTGAGAATCGGGCTCAGGCTTTTTCCGGATGAAGTCTCTTTTTCAATATGCCTGGCAGCGGCAGTAGCTATAACTGGGGATGAAAGTAAATGTTGCAGCCCCTAAATAGCTCCAAATTGTGGGTAACATTAAAATGATGGCAGCAGATACAAAGCCAGGGCATGAGCAAACTTGTAAAGCACTATAATTAAGTGTATCCTGCGGGGACCATGAATGCTCATCAAACCGAAATTATTATTGAAATATTTCACAGGATATTTTTAAAAATGTGACCCTGCTGGTGCAGCCTGTTATTATCTGATGGCATATGATTAACATGCCAAGTCATGTCACATGCTTTCATGACACATTTTGTGGTTTTGGTGTCTCATTTCACGTCATATCCGTCATTTGGACTGGTTATGAAATGACATGCAGGTTGTTAAATGACATGCAGGTTGTTAAATGACATGCAAGACACTCAAGAAACCCTAAAAAAAAGGACCTTGGTGGCTAGATTTCAGTGGCGTGATGATATCACGTAGGCTGGTGCACACCAACACAGACCTGCCAAAACCATCTCCAAAACAAACAGCAGACTACAAACCAGGCATATAGTATCTATGCTGCCTCTCTCTTAAACTCACTACAAGTCGGAGAAGAAGTTGTCTGGCTGGAAAAAGGCCTTAAGAATACATGCTTAACACTGTCAACTTGGTGTCACCCTCCCACTGTTACTTTCAACGGTAACGTAGCAACGACTGCTCAGTAGCATACTTACTGCCGCGTGCCTTAGAGCAGTGTGACTGGCATTTTTAAACCGTGCACTCTGGCTGTCACCTTAATCACATAAACACAACAACAAGGTACGAACAGAGGCAAGCGGAGCCGACTCACACGCAAACCCCACGAGCAGCAAGTAGAGCTGCATACTTCATCATACAGCTTAAACCACCAAAGTTTATAATGACAGAGAGAATGCACATTTTCTATACGTTGTATTTTCTTTGTGCTGCCTCTGATTTGGAGAATGTAGATTGATTGATGTCACACAAACCGCGTAGGCAAGCTGGTGTGACGGGCCAGTAATGGGACACACAATAAAACCACACTGATATTGTACTGTTGAAACTGCAATATCAATAGTAATTAGTCAGGAGACTAAAAGACTAACAAATATTGATTAATAAGAACAACATTTGGGTTGCTGGGTTGCACACATATATGTTTGTTTGTTTTTTCTGGTGAATAATATTCAAGTAATTTATGAAACTAGAGCCTAATCATCCAGAAGCAAAAGCTAATTAAGTCAAGAGGTGATAGATGATAAAAATTTGAGAGAGAATGAGAGATAAGCAAGGGGAATTTTACCACCCCAGTTTTTACGCATCACTACCTGCAAGCAATGTTGTTAGCAACCACAGCATCAGTTTCCATAACTACGCAAATAAGTCCAGATGAGGGCAGATCTGTCAAAATGAAAAGGAAATAATGATTGCATCCTTCTTTGACATAAATCAGAGGATGACTCAGAAAATCTTCTAAATGAATCAGGAATAAAGATATATCGGATTAATTTGTGCAAAAGCTGAGAGGGAACATTTGTCTAATCACCTCAAAACATTCACACCAGACACCAAGGAACAGGTCAAGAAGCTTATTAAGTAGTGGTTTGCTTTTAGATTATGAAACCACTGGTCATACAGGTTTACATACATTCAACTATAGCAACCATGTGATCAAATATTAGCCTGATTTTATGATTAGTTTATAAAGTGACTCGTACACAGCTAAAGGCCAATTCATGTTTTCTGCATTCAGGGTGCCTGCAAGGGTAATGCAAATTTTGTCATCTGCCCAAGTCTGCAAGTACCTGTGAAAAACCCTCTGTAGACACGGGCATGTTGCCCAACATTGGGAACTATATGGACTGTATGCACCGAAAGAAACTTTTGTAAATCCTTCAGAAGTGTGTGTAGCAGGAATGGAACCGAGTGCACTTCCGCTGTGTGCGTTCAAAATCGAAACAGGTAAGCTGTTTTTAGAAGACATTAATAAACCTGTTATTTAGAATCCATTTATGCTTTACAAAATTTAATAATAATTGGAGTCTGGTTATTCAAGAATAAAAGTTATTTTTCTTGGCTTACTGGCAACATGAGCAGATACAGATCTGAGATGGCTATAACTGACATATGAAATCTTCCATGCCAAACGCAAACACGTGAAGCCTTTTAACTACCACATGTTCAAAAGGCACAGAGGTCCAGCCACCTCATGAAGACATGCACCAGACGCCTTATCAGTTCAGTCCTACAGTAATAACAACTGGCGATGGCAGACAGTCTCTGGCAGTGTCACTTACAGGGCCCTGGGTGAAGGGTTTTATGACTTCATTACTGGCACTTAGACCTGAGAACAGTGTTAACCCTGCCCCACAGCACTATGATGGACTGCACAGCTGAGTGGCTTTGACAGGGCAGTCCATATGGACACACCTTCAGCCCCATCTCTTCGGTGGGACCTGACTGGGTGGTTCTGTCACTGCTCTCTTTATCTCCACCTGTGTGACTTTCAGTCTCTGGCTGCCTCTACATTTGTATTCTTGCCCACTGAGGAAGGACATATAGAAATATCTACATTGTCACTCATGCATGTAGCCAGACAGATACCAGACAAAAATAGAAACGCTGACACCTGGCTAGTGATACATTAGTATAAATTGAGCTGAAGACTGCTGTGCAGAAAGCAGTTTAAGAACCAGTTACTTGATATATGGTTGGACAAATGTGTGTTTGTGGATGTACTGGTGACCGTTACAGACTCTAAACAGCCTCGGGATCAGTCAGATCACCAGTCAAATTGTGTCCCATCTGTCTGACAATAAAAGGTCTTGCTCATGGAGGAGCTGTACTGTCATCCTACGGTCTAGTCAGCACCCATTAACAAGCACCCAGGACGCCCTCATCACCCATCACATCAGGATCACATTTAAAGACGGCACTGATTAGACATGGCACCAGTTCAAGGTCCAAATCAGACACAAGAACAGGACCACACCACTGTTTACTGCTGACTCTCTATCATTATTGATGTAACATGCTTATTAGACAATAACAGAAACTACCAAGCGCCAAAAAAGTAAAGCATTTTCTTCTATTTTTTAAGCCAAATAAAAGCCTAGCTTTGGTGGCAGTGAAAAATAAACAGAAAGGTTCTCAGATTTGGTGAAAAGGGGACATTTTTATTAACTCCCATTACAGATGATCTGTCAGTTAAGAGCCAAAATTCCCCAAAGCTCCATCCAGAGGTCTATCATCTCAGAAGGGTTCACTGCCCCTGGGCAAAAGTCAACACAACTATAGTGTCTTTTATTGTTGTCTAAATATACTGTTTATGTAGCTTTGCAGTAATCTCTTGATGGAAAGGCAGACCCCACAATCATGTCAAATGTTAATGGAACTGGAGCCACCAGGAAACCAGGGAGGAGGACCTCCCTGATAGAGATCCTTAACTTAACAGTGCTTCCATTAAATTCATAAAGATTAAATGCAAACACAATTTTACTTGTCAAACTCTGAAATATTAATATATAAACCTATTTCAACAAACCAGTGCTGCCTCACTGACAGATGACCTCAGATTGTAATGACTGAGTATATTTGCCTCTGAGCACAGTAAGTAAATTTAATGTCGAACAATAATAAAACCATCCTGCCTGCTTGTCTGCCACCACAACCCAAAGAGGCTATTTGGATGACAAGTAAAATGTGTTAGACCTCAAAGCAATAGCCCAGCAGTGGATCGTTTGATTTTCCTGGTCATCGCAATGAAGGTGGTGACTCCACACAAGCAAATCCCAGATGTTGTCTTTAATTTGTTGTAAACTGTAGTGTCAGACACTTTTTTGCTCTTAAAGAAAAACTTCAGATGTTGCACTTTCATAAACATGGGGAATGGGCTGACTCTATCAACGAGGAGTTTAGGATGCTAAGAATGAACTGAAAGGTCCCTGTCGAACCTAGCACAAACTCTTATTTTAGGTAGATTAATAATGTCAAGAGCAGACATGCTAGCCCAGACAAGATAAAGCATTTGTGAACACTGCCGCTGTTGCAATTTGCAAGCACTAACAGTAGCATTTCATCATATGTGGATTTGACAGCATCCTGTTAACAACTGAAACTCCCTCTTGAATTCTGTGTTCAGATCTGGATGCCTGTCTCTGAGACTTAGTTTGACATGTTTCCTCACTTAGTTTGAAAGGCTTGCAACTAGTTTTATCACCACAATTCCACAGCTTGTTGTTATTGTCCAGTATCTCCACTACAGTATTTTCTGTACTGCCGCTTATTCACTGTTATCGACCTAATACTGAAGAATCAGTTCTTGTGACATCCCCAGTCCCTAGTTTGCTAAATTACTTTAAAGGTGACCTGACAGCGTCTTCCTTTACACCTTTCCCGCCTGGTTAACGTCCACATTTTTCAAACTTTCACACCCCCAGTTTGTAACTCAGGCCTAAAAAAAATGTACAGTTATCGAGCCAAGCTCTGCTACAACCCACAGTCCTCATTTATAAAGACGGTGGCCTGCTCCTTTAGGGATCAAGAATAACTTCATTCTAGTGTTTTATACTGATTGTCAGTGAAGGGTGTGTCATTCATTCAAGTTCTATTGGCAGATTAATGCAGATCAATCAGTGTAATTTCTAATCAATGCATTTATGCACTCAATGTATCCCTATACCCCAAATAGTGTCATTTTCATAACGTCTGGTGATATTGTGGTTTTGGGCGTGGACGTTTTATGAAGCACATATGGTCCCTACACGGATTCAGACAGCCTCCTCCTTCCGCGTACACAGGTAGCGACGATGCTAACGAAGCAAGGGATAAATAAAGCCACATTTTGTTTCATCAAGTATCGGTTATACATCAACAATGAAGCGGTCTTGGCATGTAAACTGCTCTGTGCTTGGCTGTAAAGGCGCACAACACTTTTCCCCAGGCTCTTTTACCACCTCGGGCCACGACACTGGACTCACATCCAAGTTGCTTTTAAAGGATGGAGAGTAGCCATCAGTCCATCACACAGATGTATTATTTAAAATAAATATGATTTTGTGTCTTATGGTTTACTCAAGCAGACACCATCTGAGGTGGTAACTTAAAACCGGAACGTTAATATTCATGCACTAATAGAGCCTTGCTCAGTGCTTGGATCTGACACAAATCAGCAGACTTTCAATATTTAATCTCCAAAGTAGAATAGATTATTTCTGTAGAAAAAGTCTGTAAGTTATTTTTTTAATAGACACCAGACAACCTCTTTCATGGTTGACTCACCTATTGGCATTTCATTTTGGTTTAGCGTTTCTATTGCATCCCCCTGCACAGAGATATTCCTTGGTTAAAAGCCACTTGGAGACACGCCAGCAGGCATTTAGGAGACAGCGTTGCTGCTTGAGATAGATGAATCCAGATGAGGACGAAATACATTAGTCCCTTGTCCGTTTCAATTTCAAACAATTTCTCTATCTTAACTGTAAAACTTTAATGCAGTGTAAATAAATAATAAAAAAAAGCTAAATAAATAAAAACAGGGGCATGGTCTGGTGGCTCCCTTCCATACTGCACTACTACATGCTTTGAAATTCAAATTAATACATTAGAGCCTTATCTTTAATTTCAAACATAGAGATGCGGACATGCTGCTTTTTCATACTAATTTGCACCAAAACCCACAGACATCATCGAGTATAAAAGAACAGCCTGTTCCTTGTTTCAGTGGTAAATGTCATGGCAGTCCAAAGGCCATGTGTCATGTAGGACAGGAAAGTAGTTCATCCAACTCCAGGGAAATTCATGTGAGTGTATTAAACTGCATTAAACTAGACAGAAGACAAACTGAAAGGTCTGTAAAATATGGAGAATGGATCAACTACTGCTTTGCTTCATCTGCGAGCTACATCGGGAACAATAAAGACCCCAAATCTCATTAGCAACACTTCCACACACCCACTCAGAACATAGTGTTTAAAGTGCCAACAGAAGGTTTTTAATTGGCAACTATTCAACAGAATAGGTGGGACATAAAGAAATGTTTACATGCACATGAGCAAAAAAGATTCAACCACTTGTGGTTTCATGGAATCAAACAGTCCTCGCTAACAAGATCCTGACAATATAATCAGCCTAAGGCAAACTGAAATCAAAAAGTGAACAACAAATATATGTATTTACAGTATATGTATATACACTGATCAGTCACAACATTATAACCACTGACAGGAGAAGTAAATAACATTGACCATCTTGTGACAATTCAATGTTCTGCTGGGAGATTTTTGGACCTGGCATTCATGTGGATGTTACTTAGACATGTACCACCCACCTAGACCAGACCAGGCACCCCCACCCCATAGCAATGACACTCCTTGATGGCAGCAGCCATCCCCAGCAGGATGCAGCCTGACACAGGCACACACACAAAAACGGTTTAGGAACAACTCAAAAAACATGAAGAACAGCACAAGGTGTTGACCTGGCCTCCAAATTCACTAGATCCCAAACTGATCAAGTATCTGTGGGATGATCCACAGAGGCCCCTCCCCTCAACCCATAGGACCCAAAGGACCCTACTAACAACATTCTGTTGCCAGACACCACAGGACACCCTCAGAAGGCCCATGTCCATTCTCTGATGAGTCACAACTGTTTTGGAGGCACAAGGGAGACCTACACAATATTAGGAAGGTGGTCATAGTGGTATGCCTGATCGGTGTAGGTTGGCCCTTGTCAAAGTTCCTCAACTCCTCAAACTTGTCTATTTTTCTTGCTTCTAACTCATCAACTTTAAGGATAAATGCTCACTTGCTGACTAATATAACCCACCCACTGAAAGGTGCCAGGTTACTGAATGATCAGTGTTATGCACTTGTTATTATGTTATGGCGGATTGGTGTTTATGTAAGAAATAAAGACTGCTACATTGATAAAAATCTATCCACAGGAACTATTGTGTATTTAATATTTGTGAGACAGCTTGTCATAAAGGATCATTTATTCCATCATCAACCTATGAAAACAATAAATATGTGTACAAGTTTTTGTATCAAATCAAGATATTTTTTTTCTGCATATTTCTCTCATGTGTAAGACCCATCTTAGCCACCAATAGTTATCCTGGGACCGTGCTATCATAAGTCATAAATAGTTAGGAATTTCCAAATTTCCAGTTCCAAATTTGTACATGGCATGCAACCAAATGTTGAAAATGCAGTTCATATCAACAGGCTTTGTATGTTATGATGTTAGATGGGATGTTTAAAATCCACCAGGTCACCCCGACCATTTCTCCATTATTGTAGAGAGCAATTTAGTTGACTTCAGAAATAGGTTGTTTCTTGCACCAGATTATAAGAGTAAGGGAGCAGTCCAGCAAAAGCAATTCCACCTTGCCAAATCTACTAGATATATCTCGATAAAACTAGATATCTGTCTACGTAATTTCAGCGTAGTTTTGTCTGAACGCTAAATCAGGTTTATTTGTTGGCTTATACCAAAAGAGTTTTGTTATCGCCAGTGAAATGTATCAACGTGATATCATGTTTAGAAAAACCCTTTAAATATCTAAGAGGGTTCAATTTGAGATGTGCCTTATTGCTACTGCCAACTTAAAGTATTTTTAGAAATCAGTAGGTGTTTCCAGTACAGGATGGTGCACTGCAAGAGTCTTGGAAACTTCACAGACTACCAAAAGACATCAGATGGAGTTTACCAATTTCATGTTTGCAAATGTAATTTCCCTGAGGTTGTCTTTTTCATGCCCTCAGTCCAACCCTCTTACTCTTGCCCACTTTCCCTCTTCCCTTGCAGCCAGCTGGCTCTCTTCACCCCTCAGTCATATGTTGGATCCTTGTTGCCTCAAACATGCCCTCTGAATGTATGAGCAATACCAATTTATTTAATCTTGTCTAATCCCCAAAGAGGCTTGAACAGTTTAAGCGACATAACTCTGACTCAAGGCAGTTTTCTTTCTTTTTTTTTTATAAGGATGAAATGCACCACATCGTGTTTGCTTGATCCCGAGTTGGGGGATGTTCTTAAATACTGGATGATACCATGTCGTTTTCAATTCATCAATGTGTTATATTATGTCAGATGGTCTTGAATTTTAAGTAGTTTTGGCCGAAGGCATTCATGCTTTTGGCCAAAATACACCAACACTATCATGGTCTCTCTTCACTGGCCTGTTGTAGGATCTTAGCTTGCCTGATGGAATAATGGTTTAACGGTGCTACATCTGTCAAAATCTACACTGTCGCATGATAATGGTAATGGCAGATTTGCCAATTTAAATTCAGACAGAGGAGGCTTCTCATTTTTCTCTGATTATTCGTTGTGATGACTGCAATAACGGCAGCACACAGAAAGCCAATTAAGCTTATGTTAGTGAGTTGGCTGGAAAACTTGTCTCTGGCTGATTTTATATTGTTTCCAGTTGACTTGTTTAAAAGAGAAATCTTTAACGCAGAAAGAAAGTCTAGCTCTTCATCAGAAAATGTTACTGTTAATACAAATAAAGTTGTAAATGTAATACTCATGTTTAAACATTTTTAAACTTTACAGTAACATCAATAGAGGGAGTGCAAAGTACATTAAGCATACACTATTATTTGAAAGCTGTAATTTATTCTTTAACCTTGTGCACTAAGGCACATATTCATTTCATCTCCATATGCTTTAACATGGACCCAGTTAAGTGAATGCTCGCATTTAGGAGAAATCGCTCACCAGGGTGGTTACGTTTCATTAATCAGGTCGACAGCATGTAATTTGTCCAAATGACCATCAGCGATATGTCTGTTCCTAGTTTTCCTCTATTATTTTCAGCTTGCAACTACATTTAAATAATTAACTTTCTGCCTTCTTGATAAAAAATATTTTCTACGATGAGTAACCTCCACAATAAATGCAAGAGCATTTATCCCAAGCTTTGCAGTAAGAAAGCACAATGAGCTGCCCATTAATCCTATTCAAACAACACAGGGCGGTACGGGCCCCATTAGTTTTTGCGATTAATAAGTATTAAAGGTGCGGTGGCTCAGTGTGCAATGTCAAACGTGGAGAGTTTCCACGCTCCTAGTGTGTATGAAGGCCTCCTTTGAGGGTTCTTTGTTAGCTCTGCATCAACTACTTCAGCACGTATCCATCAATTGTGCACCTGCCAACCAAAGAGACCACCTGATTCTATTTCATTTAGTAATCAAACTCACTTGGTTTTGCATGAATGCATTATTTCTTATGAACAATGAGTGATTACCTATTACCTATTTTACTTGTGATTTGATTAATTCACAGGTCTAACCCACCTGCTGATCTGTGTATATGCCACTTGGAGAACTGGAAACGGCACAAACTGCAAAAACAGTAGGTGTGATGATGAGTGTGTCAATGTGTTTGTTAGTGTGAGCCCTGTGATTATGCTGGCAGCCCGTTTAAGGTGTTTTAATCATTTTTGCCCAGTGCACGGAGAGATGTATTCCAGCACGGACTCTAATAACCTGGTAATGAAACAGAATGAAAGTAGGGATGGATTTTAAGATTAACTTCACACAGGACACTGGAGAGAAGTACTGGTGCACCGACCTTGATAGTTAAACCCTTAACCATTCATTAATCAATGGTGGGTGCACAGAACTGCTTAACACCACCATCATATATTGCTACAGAGAGAGACACTGAACCTCGTGACAGCAGTATCTTGGAAGTTACATGTCAAGCCAATTTTAAACTTTAATTAGAATCCGTTTGTTGGTGTCTGCTTAAGAAATGAGAAACTCTTGGAGACATAACCTATAAGTCCTCCTAATTATGCAACAGAATCAGTTGTTTGTCCATACCATCTTGAAACACAAGTACTGTAGACTCTTTCTGTTGTAGGACATAATTTGTGCATTCCTTCCAAACCTGTTCCAAATTACTGCCAAGAAATTAATCTTATTAAGTGACAACACTGGGATACGGTGTTTGGTTAAGTGTGGTCTCAAAAAGACTTATTTAAGGTTCAGCAAACACTGGGGTTTGTGTTTGTCGAGAACACTGTCATCAAGATTTAATAATAGTAATAAACCAGAGGTTATGTAAGCTGACTGCTAGATGGAAACAGAAAATAAACAGTGGTTGCCCATGTTAAAGTCTGATGTTTTGTTGACAATCAATCCACCCCAAACTCCTCCCAAATGAGACTTTGTTGCTCCTAACATCTTGGTTTGCTCCTTTTATAATTAATACAGCCACTAGAGGACTTAATCACTTCAATTAAACATGTGTAAGGCCTCCAACTGAAACAATTTATTTAGCTGTTTTCAATGGGATCTTTAAACAAGAGACTCGTCTTTGTTGTTTTAGTGCAAAACTTTTGTCTCCCCTTTCTGGCAGTGAGAGCTATTACACAAAGACAGTTGATGTGTGCCTACAGTATACAGTCATCAATCCCTCTTTTTCCTCTGGAGCATAAAAGACTTTTCTTGGATATTTAATGGGTTCTTCTTCATTCTGACTGGCCATCAGAGACAGTAGAAACCTATTTAGATTCCTAACTCCTGTTTCTGCATCACTTCTCTGTCTACAACACTATGGTTGCTCCACCCTTCAACTCTGGCAAACAAACATTGCTGGTTAACACAAAATGCATCACTACCAGTGCATTATTATGGGAATGTCACCGCAGATTGTGTCAGAAAGTAAAAATGCTCCAAGTATTCTGGACAAATATGAGAATCACTGTTGTGTATCGAGTGTGCGCAGACAGCATGATTGACTGGGGTGGTGACTTGTTCATTGTCTAGAGGGATCTACAAGCAACTGGTTACCCAGAGGATATCTGTCTATATACGGAGCCAGACAGACATGCTGATGCTGAAGTAAGGCGCTCATTCCTCATCTCCAAGCCCAGCCACCCTGACCTCAATTGTTGCAGAAGTGTAATTATAAAATGTTGTATGTGTCATGGCGATGGCAAGTCTTCATTAGGGAATAGCAAGAGTGAGCTTAAACTTCTATTTTCCCCCAGTCTGTCCTGTTTTTTTTTTTTTTTGTCAGAGAGCCATGTAACGGCGCTTTGCTTTGTTTTTTTTTTTAAATTCTGTTCAGTAATTAATTTGCTTCCTGAAGTTCCTGAGCTGATACAGAGTTATATAACATGAGAATGAGAGAGGAATAGGATATTTACAACGTTAACATAACTCGGGAGGAGACACAAATTGGACAGCCAGACGTTTAGGAGTTAAGTTGCTTTATAACATCATGCCAGACTCTGTAAAGTCATGGCCCCGTAAATAATTAGTCATTATTAAAGATAGACTGTTTTAATATTGAAATCGAGCTGGAATCCTTTGTCATGATTAATTTAATGGACTCTCTAATATGTCATATCTAATTCATAAGAGATGTCCAAATCTTCTCACTGAGCTCTACTTTGCAACAGCCAGGGGCCATGACAAGAGTAACCTAATCCACCTTGTCATTAAGCGCACAGAGCTGCTGGATGACTGTGATTCTTTCCGTTCTTTAGAGCTGTGGGCGTGTCGGTGAGAATTCAAGGACAGAGCTAGCTGAATCCAGACACACATTAGAACTGACACTGAACATATAGGAGCTTAAAGGGCATTTATTAAAATCCTCCATTATAATTTCACTGGGACCACTGCTTCGACACGTTTATATGGGTGATGAGTTCATGCGAATTTTAGATGGGCAGCAAAGAGGCACCACATTTCATTTAGAGGAACATGTAATATTTGTATTTGACAAAAGTACATTTCTGGAATATTACCATAGAATGTGAGTGGCAAATTTCAAGCCGGAGTTTACCCGGAGATCATCATAAGAGAGGATAAAATGACTCGGGGTGAAACCTTTCCACATTAATAAAACTTTGTCTCAGAGCACTATGAGCTGCTGCGCTGTGTTTTGACATTTACTAAGCCTTCAAAGTCATGTATGTACTACCCAAACCTCCCTGAGTCATATTTATACTGTCTCACTATACCTGAAATAACACTTTCCCCTTTAACTCAGGGCTGTTTTGCGGGTTAATGCACACACTGTGATCCTTCTTCAGAGTAAATGCTAACCTTGGTACAATTATACACTTCTACTTATAGTGATGCAGCTTCTATTTACTGTTTAAATTTTTTTTCCCATCACTAAAAATAAGTCTATGTTGTGTACTAAGTTTGTTTATGTCTGCGTTGCTGTGTATGTGTGCCCCTGTGGATGTGTATAATTACCCAGACATGCAAAGTGAGTCACGAGAGAGCCGGGAGAGAAAGCGGGAAATAAAGAGAAAGCGAGTAAAGAGAAGCGACAGCGGCCTAAAAAGATGAGCCGGTGGAAGGTTTGAGGGAAGAGAATATAAATGATGACCTAGAAGTAGTTGCAAAATGAGAACGTGAACATGACACCACAAAAAGTTTGAAATGTCTGACAACTACATAGGTGGAAAAACTATGATACTCTTAGCACTCTCTTAGTAGCTTAGTAAGTTACACTGTATGTAGATTTTATATGTCTGTGGGTTTTAACCGTTTGTAGTTTACATGTACTTTGAATTAATTTAGTAACAGTGCTGGTGCAGAACAGTATGGTGGCACAGTAAAGTTGACCTAAACATTTGTATAAAATCTTGGCGATCAAAAACATGTTGTATGAGCTCACAGTGACCCTCATCTTTCATGTGGAGTTTGCATGTTCTCCCTGTGTCTGTGTGGGTTCTCTCCGGGTACTCTGTCTTCCTCCCATCGTCCAAAGACATGCTAGTTAGATTAATTGGTGATTCTAATTGGCCGTGAGTGTGAGTGTGAGTGTCAATGGTTGTCTGTCTCTCTGTGTTAGCCCAGCGATAGAATGGCAACCTGTCCAGGGTGTACCCCGCCTCTCGCCCGATGACGGCTGGGATAGGTTCCAATCTAAAGACAACCACGTCCATATTTCTGCACGTTTTGCTTTGTTTGTTTATAATGTAGCGGACACAGGGGACAAAATTCGCCAGTAGTTTGGTGCAGGAAGGGTTAAGGATTTTTTGCAAATGTAAGCTAAGAGGGCTGTGCTGCCGTTGTAGCAGTGTCATTGTTACTAACTCGATAGTGCAGGGAACTAAACGAAACATGCATCTTGTGTGGTTCAAGAGAGAAATTGTCCGTCTCTGCTTCCATACAATTCCTGACAGTGGTTTCATGGATCTACAGGTAACACACCAGCAAATGCAGCAACACAGCAAAATTCGACAGCGAGTAAACATGAATGTTAAAATAAATGATAAAATGTATAAAAATATTAAAATGTGGGGTTTGCAATAGAGACTTTGAGTGAGTAAGAATACATATTCACAAGTAATAGTCTGTAATCTCCTTGCATATAGATAGAGTTACAGATATAGATAATTAATTCATTAGTAATTAATGACCATATCTTTTTCCTGACGGTCTGACTTAGGAAACTGGCTAAACTCCTTGTGTCATCAATTGTCCTATATTCTGTCCTCTTTGAATTTACTAAAATCTACATGTTTGCAATACAATACATAGTATACAAAGCTAATTAAGAACAACGTAATTAGCTAATTATTCATTGCATGTTCATAACATTACCCTATTAGCATGAACAAACAGGCTGTGCATGAAAAGGCATCTGCAGCAGTATTGCTTGAGGACATTTTCCTTTCGAATTTGAGGCATAGTAGTTTTTGACTCAAGTAAATTATAATCAAAACTCTTTCTGTGTGTGAGCTCAACCTTACCTTTATACAGTCCAAAATCACCAAATTTCAGTTTGGTAGTACATTACAAAACCGGTCAAAACAACTTACAAAAGTAAAAAGTTCAGTCTAATAGAAAGTCTACCAGCACGCACACGGACATTCTAGCTTCATTTTTATAAATACGGAAGTTTTTATCAGGTCATTAAATACATTATTGCTTAATGAAAATATGAACTTTAATGTTCATTTATTTCCATTCTTGACAGTGGAATAAAGATTGTTTATCCGCCCACCAAGTGCCATCCATCACATCATAATGCTAATCTAAGTAACTAGTGAATATGGGTGCATTGCTCCGTCTTTCCACAGCAGAGAGGGCAAAAATAAGTGAGCTTCTACTGTAGACCTCTCTACCAATTTGCTAATGTACCAGCATGCTGTGAGCCAACAGGGGACTTCTCAAGTGTATATAAGAATTGAAAGCTAACGATATGATAAATGAGCATGAAACTCAAGTGTATCAAAGCTTCTGGATGGATGATGTAACAAGATGTAACTTGTTTTGGGGTGTAGAGGACAGAACAAAGAGGACTGAACATCATGGGTGGCCAGTTATGTGGAACTGAGTGTTCACCAAGTTAGAAGATGCTGCTTTTTGTTTTCAGAATCCAACAGTATTTACAGATGTACAGTGGAGCGCTACGTTTGCTACTAGCCTTGGAAATCTACATAATTGCATCAGGGCCACAAATTGTATTTTATCCATCTGGCAGCGTGGATGAGAAGCAGTGCATCTAAAGGAGCAGAAAACAAACACCAGCCTCTTTACCTTTTGTCTGTCTCTCAGTTTCCATTCTCCTCTTTATCCTCCTTTTTCACACACACACACACACACACACACACCCACACACACACACACACACACACACATCTGTTCCAGTTATACACACGAATCCAGAGACACACATTCCCTGTCACACTCTCTCCTTTGCTATTTTTTGCTATTTATCTCTGCCTCTGTGTGTCTGATTTGCGCTCCTGTGATCCATGCAGCACACCACTGTTTTATGATTCCGGGCCCTAGTGCCACAACAATCTAGGACAGCATCACAAGGAGCAGACACCACAAATACAGCGGTACACATGGTGAGACACAAAGAGACAGATGTGAACTGATGAATAGAGAAATTGCAACACGGAGAAGGAAAGAGTTTTATTTATTTATTTATGGCTTGCATGATTTTGCATGTTGTTGTCTGAATTAATGTTCATAACATCAGATGCTCAGATATCCTGTTGAGGAAACTGTATTTTTCCAACGAGACCTAACAAAGCACACAACCTCAGGTGCATCTCTTCAGAGGACGTGATAAAGCTCACTGGAAATTCAGGATTGTTTTTCATGCTCTGCCCATCCAACTTGGGAATAACCCACATGGTCTCTTGATGGTTCCTCTAAATTATTCAATGCTATTATTTATAAATAAACACCAACTGGCCCAGCTGTCTAGTTGTCTCTTCTGTAACTCTGTCACCTTCAGCAACCAGTCAGTGTAACCAAGTAAACAACCACGATATCCAACCACTCTCAGGATCTGTCTACACATCTCCTTCCTTTTCTTATACTCATTTACCTGCATTTCTAGGGATGGACATTTTGCATCAAAGTAAACATTCATGGTCTTCAAACTCATGAAGGAGCCTGAATTTCCTTTTGATTTTAAATGAAATATCTTGACAACTATTAGATGGCACAATAAGCTTAACTCTATTTCATCGCATCGAGTTTGTTTAATGCTGCGGTTAATGACCATACACTAATGGCATTCCCATAAGATTCAGCTGCACTTAAGCAAATGTTGCATGTTAACACACTAAGATGCATTTCAGCACTGACATTGTAAGAAAGGCTGTCATTAGCATCCAGCTCCAAGTACTACTGTAGTATGGATGCTGCCGTCGTTCTCTTGTTCACAAATTAATTTCACCCTCCTCCGTGTTCAAATGCATCCAATGTGAAGGCAGACTTTACATTACATGAGAGGTTTACACACCAATGTGTACAGGGCATGTACAGGTCAACAGTCCTTGGGTCTGTCTTCGATCAAACAGTGACACCAGCTGTAATATACATATACAAAAACAAACAACCGGGTGCCCTGGTTAATATATTGACACACAAGGTGGAGGCGAACATCCAAAAGTTGCCACACTGATATGATGATATAATAAGTTGACTGTGACTGATCTGACCGCACCAAAAAAACAAACCTAATCCTTGTAAGTCGAAAAGCCATGGCACTGTTTGTCTGAGTTGATTTTTTTTCACTATTTTCAGACTTAAAACAATTGTAGATATATCACCTCTCCAATTTCTTCAGTGCATCGCTTCGTACTCTTGAAATCCCACCCTACTCTGGCTCCAAAATCCTCAGCGGAGTGTCTACGCTGCTCTCCACCCTCCTCATGTCCCTCCCTCCAATCTTGGCCACTTTCCATCACTATAATTTAGGGAATATAAATGTGTGATGTTTTTAGGCACGCAGGCAAAATAAAAACAATCCATTTCGAGCAAAGGGAAGAATACTGAAATAGGAAGGCACAGAAGTGAAGAACTTCAGATTGACATTGACACAAATATTGATGCGGACGTCGTCGCACATCATTGCGAACACATGCGCACGCATGCATGAGCAAACACCCTCATCTACAAACGGATGGGACCTTCCATTATGCTAACCTGTAAACAAACACACTCATATTTCTCCATCTCATTCCCCTGGGGAGAGTACACTGTATAGATACCTGATAACAAGAATATGCCAATTATAATCATCAGAGGCAGTGTGCAGGTGGTGGGCGTTGTAGTTGTAATGGAAAATATGGACGGCTTCAATTTGGAGGTTGTGCAGGTCTTGCCAGGCTTTTAAAAGCACTTTATATTTTATTTATGCATTTATACATTACATTGTATAGCGAGTGAGGAGATTACTGATGAGTGAGGAGAGGAGAGAATACATATTTGCAGTCAACAGTAACCCAAGGATATATACGGCACATGTACAGTACATATGATAGTATCGTACAAAAAAAACACATTGTATATCAATGGGGAAATAAATATTCTGTGCAATCAGAAGAAAATGCACAAGAAAACTGAAGAGGGAGATGGGAAAACAGTGAGATGAAAACATCTCAAAGTATCCTGCCCAAAATTTTCTTAAAATAATTCACTGCCTGTGCAACAGCCTGTCAGGTCTGTTCTTCAGGAGTGAGGCTGAGTCACCTCCATGCCCCGAGTGCCTCAGGAGAAGAACACTGCTGCACATCTCCAGTTGCTGCTCAACCGCCCTGAGAAGGACACAGCGGCCGCACAATAACCAGTTGCTGAGGGCTGTAATGGGGCTCCAGTGAAAGCCACCGCATGCAGCAATGCAGACCACTGCTTTCGTCAAATGAGGAGCAACCAAAATCGGATCACCAGCCACTCAGAGCAGAGGGAAAAACTGGCAGCCGAAGGTTGGCAGGGGAAACTAGCTCACTAAAATAATAACTACATGACTGAGTGGGAATCGTCGGGTCAGACACAGTGCTTGTGCCTGAATGAGAAAGAAGGAAGGGAGGTTTTGACATTCTTCAGCCATTTCAAGTTTGGCATGTGTCCAGTGACAGTGCTGATCTTAAGTACGTACTATATAAAATGATAAAAAGCAATTTTTCTGAATCCACCTTTGTTTGTTCATTTTTTTCGAACATAAAAAAAGATGATTGATAGATGATTGATAATGAAAACAATTGATAGCTGTAGCCCGTTGGATAGCAAATATAATGCATAGATATAGATTAGTTTGCATCACATTGACTTTATGTACTGACCCAGGCTGTTTTAAAGCAGATTAAACAGCAAACAGTGGGTAGTGATAAGGTGTGATTCACTCTCAGTAGTTTCATACTGTACAGTCAATTATGTTTCAGTAATTGCATGGCTTGTATTTCACCCTGGGTTTAACAGAAACACAAGTTGACAGAGTTCACAGAACAACTACCCTGAAGAACAGCTTTGAACGTTTCAGTGATTTCTTCAGTCTTGTGCAAGAAAGGTAAATGTTGACTTTTAATCTGAGGAGAAAATGTCTGAATCATTATCTTAAACATTCTGCCTGGAAAGAAAAAGCTTTAAAAACAAATACATCCAGAGTCTCAAAATAACTTGAGTAAAGGTTTACAAGAAAAGTAAACCATAGTCAGCAGCGTGCCATACCCAACATTGTGGTCAGTGTGCGTACTTCAGAGTTGCATCTCTCTGTGCCTGGTCCACACTTTTTGACTAAGATAGGTCCCCAGGACTCCCAGGACTACACATGCAACCTGGCCCCAGCTGATGCCTGCTCCACCCCAGGGCGATACTTAGGTTAGGATGTCTGATATGAACCAGACAAATTATAAATCAAATTAACTGTGAACTAAACATTTGTGGTACATTTAATAGTCCCTAAGCGCCTCTTTGCATTAGCTTATTTAATTACATCGCATCTCTACTACCTGTGATGAATAATGTACGAGTCCAACATACTCTAAGTGTTTTTGCTGGGAACTGTATCCAAAACTAAATCAACTGAAAACTTGCTTCATCATCAGGCATCCGTTAGTATTCAGTCACATTATGCTATCATTTTACTTCTAGAGAGCCAATAGAGTTTCACTTGAAGAAGATGAGGGTTGGTACAGTAACAGTGGAATGAAAGGAGAGGAAACTGAATAAAAGAGGAGAGAGGAAATTAAGGGCTGGGGGTGTGACTGTGACAGCAATGCTGCCTTTGAGATCATTGACGCTCCCTCATCAAGACTTTTACAAGTCGAGGACTGTGTTTATATGTGTCTGCATGTACACGCTGACACTGTTCTCTGTCAGTACTGTATTGGCAGGAAGATCCTGTCTGTGCGTAGCTCAGTCTCACCATCTGTTCCTGGCTAGACTGCTGATATCTTTTCTTATAATATCCTGTTCGCCTCTCTCTCTCGCTCTGGGTGGGGTGCACACGTCTTATATTCTTGTATTTTTCGTCATCCATCCAAACATCCAGCCAGGCTTCAACCCTCCACTTAAACAATTAATTTTGTGTGCAGCTCAATAACACGGAGAGAGCCAAGTTTCACGTTTACTGTTGATGCAATAGGGCTCCCTCACTCAAGCCTCCATTCTGGGCAGGAGAACAAACCACAAATAGCCCTCTGCCTTACTCATCCTGAGTGTCTTTCGGAGTCACACAAGGTCACTGTGGGTTGAGACAGGAGTCCCAAACAATATCCATCCTATCTTACGTTGATGCAAAACTAAAAGAATCACCACTTTACAGTGGGTTTCTAGGCAGGCTGCCCTATTGCTCTGGACCTTAGAGAGCAACAAAAAGAGGCGCTTAAAGAAGCCTCACTGTTAACTCAGCTGTGAGAAAGGCACGATGCCTGCAACAGTCCAACAAACAATTGGCAGTGTTTGCAGGTCACGTCTTTGTCACAGCACAAGCTACTCCTGCTGATTGGGGCACCTGTTATCGAGTTAGGTGGGATCTGGAGGTGATAAGCTAAACTTGTGCATATATTAAGATCGTAGTAGGTTTATTCTCTCTCAATCTCTCTCTTTCATCTCTTTTTTGCAGGAAACTCCTCTCAAAAAGAGAAAAATCAGCAGTTTTTTTAGCAAGAGCCCCAAGCCACATGCTTGCAGGCAAGGACAAAGCCCTCCAAAACCCACAGTAATAATGATGGTAATGAAAGAGGATGTTTTTTTATTGTTATGAATTGGCAAAACCCAGTAGGAAGGAGGTGAGGGTGCATAGACAGATCAAGAAAACAGTCCACAGTGACTTCAAAGATTTCAGTGTGTCCAGGGCCTAAAGCATACCTCAGACTGGACTCTTGCATGTGACCCTCACTCTGTTGTGCAAAATTTGTTTGCTTTGTGTGCCTGCCATCCACCCCAAACACCACCTGCCACCTGCAATGTGCTTCACAAATGTTGCACTTCATTCATTCCAAACAAAATGTTTCCTCTGGATCGAATGCAGCCAGAGATGACATGGCACCCAAACGTAATTGGAAAGCAAGAGTTGCCCTTTTAGTAAGTACAACAGAGCATGGCTCCATTAATGCCTTGGAGCAGAGACTGTGCAAAGTGTGCGTGGTTATCCTATTTATCATTCATTGTGTGGAGACTGCAAAGACGCAAAAGAAAACACAGACATAGATGGAGACAGTGTAATGTAGGAAAGAGTGCATAAGTTATTTGATGTTAGTTATTTATCCAGACAAAAAAGGTGTGTGTCATGTGGAGATACAACATACTTCTGTCTCAACCCATGATTCTCACTGAGAAATCAGGCTCCTCTGAGACTATATTTATCTGAACAAACCTGAACTGTTATTGTTCTCAGCATTTCACCAAATAAAGCACATCATCTTTCTCACAATGTGTAATCATAAATCTGCACAAAAATCTGCCCATCCAGATTCTTGATTCTTTTCTCTGTAATCCTGCTCTTTCCTGTCTACAGTGTTCAGACACCAGTGTTGCTTCAATGAGTTCACTGATTAAAAGGCATAGGGTATGTCTCTTTCTGTCTTTTGCTTCTCAGAAGTACTCACTTCTGGGATGAATAACATAGATATTCACTCAAAATCTACACTACCTCTCTCCCTTCCTCTCTGCCTCTGTCTCCAATTATCTATTTCGGTCTTTCTCCACCAGCCTCCTATATCTGCCAGCAACATTTTCAACCCACACTGCTGGTACAGTGGTATGTTTTTGATGCAACCTAAACCAGATTCCAAAGTCTTCGCCTCCAACAATAATTTTCGAGGTACACAGTGAAATCTAGACGGTGATGATGGTGAGCGGTTAGAGTGAGAGGTAACACAGAAGAAAGGCAAATACGGACAAGTAATAGTCACCAGAAACCAATTCTAATGTAATGTGCAAACCAGCCCGGTGTCATCTAACAGTGTGTGAGTAACACACCAACTCACGATGCGTGCTATCTGTACACATTTTATGATTTTAGTGTGTTATTTCAGTGTCTTATTATATGATACCAAGGGCTATATTTAAAGACGGACAAAACCTGTGTGCAGTCGCCCACTGAAGATTCCTGAAGTTCTGTGTGGTGAAGCACCATTGGCAGTGAAACTAATGGTGAGTTTGCACAACGAGCAACAAAAGCTACAACTTTGTCAGCGTTGCCAGCGACACGGGGGTTGTGTGGAACGAGTAATGTGTGTAATTGGTTGACACGTCAATGGAGCAACAAAAACAGTTGAAGCCAGCTCAGCTTCTACGTCATGCATCTTGCCCATCACATAGCAACAAGTGTGAGGCGTTTCGTGTACTTCCATTAAAAATGCATTGTAGCTCGTCGCTCTATCACTGCTAGTGTGAACTTAGCATAACTCCCAGCTAATTAAAAAATCAGGCAAGAGGTGGAGGATGAGAGGAGCTGAGTCCCACCTGTTAGTGCCATCCTTACAGTAGTCAATCATTGAGAAAATAGCTAAAGCTGCAAACATGATCATTTCTGCTATAAAGTTGGTCATTTTAGACTCAAGTGGCCATTCAAGGCAATTTTTGACACTTCAGCATTGACTTTATTTTTTTCAACCCTGGAGGTTGCCGCTTGTATGATACTTATATAATTACACATAATACGGTAATATGGTAATTTTCATAGACAAGACACTTCACATCTAATACACAGAATAAATATGCAAGTGTTTTCATCAAAGAAAAAAAGCCTTGGTTCTGTGATTCCTTTATTTCTAACTGCAAATCATGAGGGGAAATTTAAGGTGTCAATTTACTAAAACGGGCGGCACAGTGGTGAGGTGGTTTGCACTGATGCCTCACAGCGAGAAGGTCCCGGGTTCGTATCCATGGGCCGACTGGGTCCTTTCTGTGTGGAGTTTGCATGTTCTCCCTGTGTCTGCGTGGGTTCTCTCCGGGTACTCCAGCTTCCTCCCACCGTCCAAAGACATGCTCATTAGATTAATTGGTGATTCTAAATTGGCCGTAGGTGTGAGTGTGAGTGTGAGTGTGAATGGTTGTCTGTCTCTCTGTGTTAGCCCTGTGATGGACTGGTGACCTGTCCAGGGTGTACCCCGCCTCTCGCCTGATGACAGCTGCAGACCCCGCGACCCTTAACAGGAATAAGCGGGTATAGAAGATGAAATGAAAATGAAATGAAATTTACTAAAACTGATCAATCAATATGTGCAGTCACCACACACAAACCCGTCTATGACCATCTGTGACACTTGTGTGTATTTATAAGCCCTCCTCTGTCTGACTTTTCAATTAAGACGTCGTTTTGATGGAGTCCTGTATCATGTTCCTCTTTGGTTATAAATATGTGTGCAGCTAAGAAGAAGAGAGCAATATTTTCTCTTTCATGTCTTCACCGTCTAGTCTCTTATGCCTGTAAATCTAAGTGGCTTGCTTCCCAACACTGACAGAGTTGAACAGGGAATAAAAATACCATTGTTTGAAATTCTATTAATTGCTGCTCTGTCTCTCTCTCTCCTCTCTTACACAGTTTGTCTCAAACCACTAATAAGATTCCAGTCCATTCATTTAAGCAGTAATATTAATTAAACATTTCACGCTGAATCCGTTATCTGAAACTGGTCACGTGCTGGATTAATAGTTTCTTTTACACTTTTCTATGACAACTGCCTGATATTTGACATTTACACATCGTCTGTTGTGTAGTGAAAGATGTCAACAAACTACAAAAAGGTATCTTTGCTTAAGCTACACAAAGCTGTCAGTCCACCACAAACTTCAACAGATCCCGGGTTCTGATTAAATCAGGGTAACGTGGTTCAATCATTTTATAAGGTTGTAGCTTAATGACCATAAAGTATGAAATAATAGTAAGACTGTCAGAATATCCCCAAACTTAAAAAAAAGTAAAAAAAAAAAACACTAAATGAAAACTATAGATGCTCATTCATCCTCCAGTGGCTCAAAAAGTATTTAGGTCTCTCAAAGTACAATCAAATTTATAAGTAGAAGTTCTACATTGAAAATCTGATTTGAGTAGAATACATGGTATCATCAGCAAAAGTGCTTACTGGGCACCAGAAGGAGCTGTCAGGGTTTATATGTAACATACTGTGTTACTTAATTGTCACTTCTAATATATTACTGTGTGAGCAGCACTGTGAAATTGTGATTGGCATTTTTGTGACAGTTTATTGACTAGACAATTCAGAGACTAATTGAGCTCATTGACAGACTAATCCATAATGAAAATAATCACAGACTTCTGCCATAATTAACTACTTTATACACTGCCAGGTGTTATGCGAGACAACACAACATTCTACTTTTCATGACTGCCGTCTTCTAATCTGCCTCTGCTGCGCCAGGTTGCAGGGAGCTGGAGCCTCTCCCAGCTCACATGAGGTGAGAAACAGAATACACTTTGCACAGGTCACCGGTCTGTTACAGAGCTAACACACAGAGAATGCTAACTGTTCTTCCATATTCACACTTCCTTGTGACTTTTGCAAGGAATTAATTCCAAGAGCTTCCAGTTACCCTAATGTCTTTCATCTTGTGGAGGAAACTGGACCAAAGTCATGCAGGCATGCAAAAAACATGCCCCACTTTGAAAGCGGCTTCTTTTCTGTTGCATATGCAGTCATGCATATGGTTTTGGCACTGGTTTTGACTTTAATAACTGTTCCAGGAAAACCAAAGACCTACTATTAGTTGGTAGGCTAGGAAGCAAGAAAGAGCTACAAACTGTCACACAGAGCTGGCCTCTCCTGAATCATGCCAGTCAGGTGGTGTTTTGTTCACTTTTGTCACTTCCGTTCCTCTCCTAGTGTACCGGTTCTCTGAGCCGAACAGTCAGTCAGTACTCATTCTGAAATCCCCTTGAAAGTGGGACACAAAACATTCCGATTTTCCTAGGAATAATGACAAATTGGGGGCAGAGTACGGTACTCCAGCTTCCTCCCACCATCCAAAGACATGCTGGTTAGGTTAACTGGTAATTCAAAATTGGCCGTGGGTGTGAATGTGAGTGTGAATGGTTGTCTGTCTCTCTGTGTTAGCCCTGCGATAGACTGGAGACCTGTCCAGAGTGTACCCCGCCTCTCGCCCGATGACAGCTGGGATAGGCTTCAGCTCCACACGACCCTTCACAGGAAGAGCGGTAACAGAAGATAGATGAATGAATGAATAATGACAAATTGGTTTAATTGGTTTTCAATTGTTCATTTTCTGCAGTCCCACAGTTGTTACCGTAAATATCTTTGGGTAGTGGTGAGACCCTATGGTAGGGAATGTTTCACTGTTCCCTAGAGTAAATAAAAAAGATAATGATATATAACTGAATAATTTTGAAAATAAATAAATAAATAAATCTATTATTCAGTTGTCAATGAAAATAACTCTTACTGTTGCATCACATGACTGTCTTTTCCTGCTGTGCTATAGTCACTGCACTATGTCCCACCAAAAATATACTTTATACAGAAAGGCCTGTGTTCTTGATAAAAAAACCTTTCAAATGGCATGATAAACTATCACATCTTGTATGACAAATACTTGTGATTTCAAATGTATCACTTCACAAGAATGAATGGCTAGCAAGGGAGATTAAACTGCACCTCATAGAGCCAACAGGTGGGAAATAATTTCACTCCCCACTTAAAATGTACACAAATGCACTAATCTGGCTGTAAAACATATTCTCAGCCATTCCGGTGAGTCCCATCTAGTTTGAGTGACATTTTACAGTTCAGCTCACTATAGGACTAATGTTTACTGGGATGGCTTCACACTGTTGCCTTTGTGAACTTGCAGATTCATATTTTGATAAACTGTACAGTCACTTCTGTTTTACCGTGAATTACATATGCTTTACTGAATGAACAATTTCCTGAAATTGAACCTGAAATAGACTGTCTGGAAGAAAAATGTCTTTCTGCGTCGTCTAGACTATTCGAGGTAATGCAACCTGACAATTAAAGCTGGAGGCTGGGCTATAACTTTTTTGTAATGAATGTGAGCTATTGATTTGATTCATTTTGACACAGCAAGCAGCTTATAAGCACAAAACACCATCTGTTTTAGCAGAGTTTAGTTTGAGTGGTGAGCAGGCCAGCCACAGAGAACAGGTCAGAATTTGTCACCTGGAGTAATTTACACTATTAGAATAGCTTGGTAACACATGAACGGTGTCTATGAAAAAACAAAAAGGTTTGTTCTTTATTTGTGTTTTGTCATCACACTGCTTTGTGACAGTTTGATGGAAAACATGAATACTCTTAACTGAATTTTAACAGGTTAGAGCAACACTTTCTTATTTAGGTCTCTGTAGAAATATCAATATCAAAATCTAAACAGCAAACTAGCTATCGCTGTTCACTTTTATACAACATATACTGATCATGGGTTATATTAAGATTTATGTGACCGCTCTGTCTTCAAATTGCTTCGTTATTATATCAGTAGTGGAGTCACAGCCATCATCAATGTTATGCAACGGCATTCATAATATGTATTACACCAGCTTTCTCCATATGTAAATTGCTGTCTTTCAGGCTAAGCCCTGCTGTTATTTTTAGCATTTTCATTAGTACCTTTTGACTCGCACAACTCTCTCACACATTCCCTCTCACTTTCAGATATACAGACACTGTCACAGACACACACACTTTGTCTCTCTGTCTCACACAGGCAGACACACACAGAGCCATGATGCCGTCACTTCAGAGGACATTATGTTGACTCACATACATTTTCTGGTCAGCAAACCCAACCCTAGCCAAGCTTAACCAAGTCTACCTACTAAAATGGAACAATTTAAGTTGCGGGGACTTGCATTTTGTCTCTGTAGGGGAGGCGGGTCCCCACATTGTTACTGTGCAAGCTGATTTATGTCCCCATAGCTTGAGTAACACAAGGACACGTACACACATGCCTGTCATGTAATCATGAAATCACTTCTAGTTGCAGATGGTGACTCATCTTTTGTCCCCGGTGAAATGGTATCTGGCAATGAGGTCGTAAGACATTTTAGATGAGGGGTGATGCAGTGTGCCACTGTGCGGGGCACCACTCACCACATGGGGAACTCCTCACTAAACAGCATGCTTTACAGCTGGTAAAAACAAAGACATTAGCCTCCCGTAAAGCTTGGCTTTTGCACATAAGAAATGAAATGTTGTAATTCCACTGCCAGCATCATCATATCATCATCAGCGGGCTGCTCAGATATGAGGAAACAAGAGTTTATAGAGAGATTTCAAACACTTTGAGTGTGGTGGGACTCTTGAAATTTTAACTGAGAAAATGACTTCGGGACAGAACTGCACTGTTAATGTCTCACTTATTTGCTTTTGCAGTATTGTTGTGGGACATACATGCAATAGATTGTTGAGACAACAGTGCAGCTGATAGTCATGTTGCATGTACTGCATGTCATGCATTAAAATCATGCTTAACTTACTCAGCGTGGGTGTGGTGGACACAAGACAAGTCCTATTGGTGTGTATTTGACAATGCATACTAAGACAGAGGCTGCGTCACGTCGACAGACAGACAGAGGCGAATCTCCTTCAGCATCAGGTGTTAGTCAGTGACCTCGACCTCGGCTCAAAGATTGACAGTAAAATTACCCTGCATGACTCTGGCACAGGTACCAAAAGCCATTTACTCCATCGCTACTTATCCTGATGGAAGGGTTAGTGTCATTACACACCGTCTGCTCTCTAATTCTTCCCTCCGACCACAACGGAGGGCACACATCCGTTGCGTCTCAATTACAGACTACAATACAAACATATGCACCGCGAAGCTACACGAACACGGCAGGCTGCTCATCAATATGACCTTGTGCGTTTATGCTCAGGTCACCTCGTGCGAAAACGACCGTGGATGCGACCATCCACGGCGGATCCAAACCGAGCACAACAAGTGCTCAAGTGTCCGTCTCGCAAACAGTCACTATATTGCCACCTTGGGTGTATATGCAACACCCCTTCCCGCTGCCATGCGAGGCTTTTCCGTGCCTTTTGAAGGCAGACAGACAGTAACAGAACCATTACAGCAGTTACCATTAGCTTGTTGGAATGACCCCCAACATCATTACTTGACATCAACATGACACACTCAAGGGCATCTGGCAACCAACGCGAGAGCTTTGAACTGAGCAGGGAGCCTCTATTAAAATGATCCTCCGATGGCCGTTTAAATCTTTTACTCACCTTTGCTGGTATCTTCTTCTCTGTTGAGATGCATGACTCTTCTTACCATGTACTCATTTAGGCTGTCTTGTTCTTGTAGCAAAGCTGTGCGCTTTTTCCAAAGAGTTCTCAAGATAAACTCTTATTCCAATTTATTATTTGTGGTCCTCTGGCCGCTTAATGTCTTGTTCGGCTGGCACGCATGGACGCGCCTGCACTTGTGCGTCCTCCTCCCCTTGTTGTGCTGGAGCAGGTAGTCTAGGTGATGTTGGGAGTATGTGTGTTTTGGCTCTCTCACTTTCCCTCCTCAGTCTGGATTTCCTCAGAGTCGCTCAGAGGGCTGGTCGCAGCGAAGGTTTTAGGGAGGAGACGGCAGGCAGACGGGCGGGGTGACGTGAAGTAAGTCGGTAGGAGGTCGTCTACTCAGAGCTGAGGCGAGGAATCCGTGCGCCCTCAGTGCTGTTGACCATTTCATCGGAGGTCTCCATCACAGCACAGCTTTCCCTTCGAACTGCACGATGTGCGGCTCCTGGTTGAATTGGAACCCAAATAAACTGATATACTGGAGACATTTCGTATTTTTTAAATGAGCCATTATCGCTTATATTTACAAAGGCAAAATTGCATGGTCGCGAAGTGCAGCTTGTTTCAGTTACCCTTGTGATAACAGTGATTAATCTGACAGCCGATTCTACTGATCAGTGTAGGCTACTTTACCGCCACTCAGTGACAGGAAAAAAGCTGAAGTAGCAGACTAATCAAATGACTGCTTTTGACAGTCGGTCCTGGTCCTGATTATACCGGTGGTTACACTATGGCATCCATAGTCAGTGAGAATATAGATGCCTTTTACGCACAACCCGTCGGAGTTGTAGACCAAGTTTCACCTCTTGCTCACGTGTTGAGCCTCTATAGCTTTTCATTAGTGTAAGTGTCATGAGCAGCCTGTGCGCTTTCATTATTATCGTCCTGTCATTACAGCCAATGGGCCTGTGCAGCCGATAAGGTGCATTTACTCACCGTTCACGTTCGCCCGGAGCCAAGAGAGTAACGTGGCTCACTGGCGGTCTCTAGTGTTACACATCAATCAGTGGCGGTCATCTGGATGCTGATAAGGAATCTCTGCCCTCCCGTCTCAGCAGTGGAAAATAATATAGTTATTATAAATTATTATAGTATTTACATAAAGTATGGGTGATAATAGTATAACAGAAAGGAAGTTCTTAAAGTACCTAGTATTGGTTGACTTTGATTTGCACAGTTATGCAGCCTAGTAAAAACTCAGACTGGCTCCCATATATTCATTAATTTCCTGTAACCCACCGCTTGTCCTAGCTGTGACTGCTTGTCCTCTGGGGTGTTGGGGGGTCTTTGGGTGAGAGGCAGGGCACACCCTGGACAGGTCGCCAGTCTATCACAGGGCTAACAGAGAGAGACAGACTCTCAGGGTGAGCGTGCAGGCTCCACACAGGGGGATCCTGGTCGGCCGGTAGATTCAAACCCAGAGCCATCTTGCTGTGGGGCATCAGTGCTAACCACCACACTACTGTGCTGCCTGGCTTCAATGGTGATGATAATTCCTCAGCCCACCTCATAACCTTCTAAGTTTCTGTTCTATGGTTTGATCTTGTGTAACATTTCAGTGTCTGCCGTTTTGCCTGCCATAGAAGAAGTCACTAAGAAACACTTCAAAACATAGCAGCTTATTTAAAGCATCTGTGGCTGGATACCAGTTTTCACAAAGAATAGGTTTATGCATCAAATTAATGTGAACCAATCATTTTGTCTTCAATTAAGTCTTGTGTAATCAAACATATACAAGGCTTTGATTTGATTTGTCCATATGGTCAGCTGATTACTTCTGTTTAATGTAAATGACACCTACATCGGTAATACCAGGTTATTTTGGGGGAGATACAAAGCATCTAAGAATAGAATTCTATGCCACTCTGGGATTCATGGAAAAAATGTACAAAAGACGTGGACTATTACAAGTTTAAAATAAGTTTTCGTCATCAGCAGAAACAAATATACTAAACAGAGCTGTGGCTCATCATCCGTGCATTTATTTATTTATCAGAGAAGCCCATGGTGTGTATGTCTTTATCTGTGATGTTATAAACTGACAATTTTTGGGAGTGTTTAATTTAATTTGCCACATTGTAGCAGTGCTTTATCTTGAAGAGCTCAGTGCCAGTTCAGTGCTCTGCTACACCTTTATTTCTTTGTTCTACCTCTCAGATTTCTGTCTGAAACCGCTACTGTGATAGCAACTCTGGCATCTTGTGTGATTATTGGGCTTCTGTGTAAAGCAGATGTTCTGCTTTATTAGAAACGTGGATTACATTTAATCTGTTGGATATACCCAATGAAATCATTCCTAAAAAAAATATAATAAGAATAAAAATAAAAAAAATGTGTGTCAGACTTAAGACACAAGCAGCTTTTTCTCTCCCAAACTTCTCATTGCGTCAGCTCCCTCCCTCGCCCTCACACCTTCAGGTTTTCTCACGCTATCTTTGTGATGAATATTTATTAGCCTGTCACAGGTCTTCTCTGAAGTCAAACAACACATTCATCAACACAACTCAAGTCATGCTTTAATCTGTCAGGGCTTTTCATGGATGCTGGGAAATTTCTTCAAAACGACTTTGCTCAGTCTGTGTGATGCTAGTTTATTTGAAGCTAAGACAGCACTCGGATTCCAGGTTAAATTTAGAGCCATTAGATCACAATCACCA
The DNA here is from genome assembly GCF_963514085.1 of Chelon labrosus. Lineage (NCBI taxonomy): Eukaryota > Metazoa > Chordata > Actinopteri > Mugiliformes > Mugilidae > Chelon > Chelon labrosus. The sequence goes on along the minus strand of NC_140339.1, from coordinate 26,771,751 downwards.
GCATTATTGTTAGAAGGTCTTATTCATTTCAGAAATGTCAGGTCAAATGACAACTTTCAATGCAATGGGAAAGCATATAGTTGAAACAGAAACTATGCAGACCCCTTCACCCTTTTCACTTATTGAATAATTGATTAATTGAATTTTAAATGGACAAATACTCATAATAACTGAATGCAAATATGCGTTTGCAGTTTATTAAAACTCAGAAATTAGGGGTTGAGTGGCTCACCATTAACTGAGGATACATTCCTCAAATCAGTGGCTCTGGTTTGTGTACAGACTGTGCTATTTCCTGCATGTCAACCCTTCTCTCAGACCCAACTTCCTGTCCGTTTCTACCGATTTGTCCAATAAAAGACACAGAAGCCCCCCAAAAATAACTTGATCAGACTCCTGTTTGCTTTAATTACCATGAAATGTGTCCAGTCTACCTGCAGCAAACTGCAGCAAAGGCACCCACTTGTGTGTATAAGGTACCACTGTTGGCACTGCAAGTTACAACAAAAACCAAGTTATGAAGACTTTTCTTGAGACCACTGGAGCAATACTGAGACAGGACACAGATAAGGGCATGGGTATGAAACTATTTCTAACACTCAAACACTGAAGTTGGTTGACCAGCCAGACTGAGTGACCAAGCAAGAAGTCCTTGGTCAAGGAGATGCTTCAGAGGAAAACAGAAATTAGGAAAACTGCCAAAAGTCATCTCAGCAGCACCACCAATCAGGAAACCAGTCCCTCTCAGAAATGGCTTTTGTACATCACTGGCTGTCCTTGAAAGCCAAAGCCCTGACATAGAACATCTATGCAGAGATTAGATATGATTTCTTCAACAACATAAGACTAGCTATAGTTGCTTTGTTATTTCATTTTGTTATTGGAAGTTATTGAGAAACGTCTAAATGGCAATTTTACTGGTTTGACATGAGACCTGACATGAGATACTTGAGACCAGTGTGCTTATATATGATCAATATGGTGTTAAGATTAAGAGCCCAAATAAATTTGGCTCTGTCCACATATAACTACATGTATTTTTTTCATGCTATGACATCTTCCTCTGCTTAGACTCACACCCTAGCCTTATTTTATACTCTTTTCTTGGAGTGTTTATCCCATTACTGCCCTGCATAATGTCAGTGCAAGAAAAACATCAGAGACAGTCTTCCATCTCTCTCAGCCACGTAAGCATTTCTATTGTATTCTGCAGTGTCGGCAGACGTATTGATATCTTAAAACACACAAGAGATATCCTCAGCAGCTTACAAAATCTCTTCTTCTCTAAAAAAAAAAGCATATTTGAAACAGTATTTATAATGTGATGGATATTAAACTTCCAAGATAGAGCTACTGGCAAATTGATCAACTTACATATTGATCAATGCATAAGAGAGGCAGGGTCTTTACAAGAAGACTTTACTGGGCAGATGATTCATCAGAACATTTGGAATAGTGACAAGTGACTAATTGGTGTTGTTCTTTACTAATAAGGCAGCTGATGTTACACAGTTACATCAGCTGGCAAAGATGTCCAAATATAATGGATTAGGAAAGATACCAGCCGCTTAGTTTTGAGGAGCTGATTACATAAATGTGCAAATCTAAATACAACTGTAACCAAACAAAGAGTTTAATTTCATAAACTGTTCTTACCATTAGAATGCATTTTTTTTTTCTGACATGCAAAAACAAAAAAAAAGTTTATTTTTACATGAAGGTGGGGGATGTCCTCAGTGAATATTCCTCACATTTTATATCTCTGACCACAAATAGATGTGGCCCATCCTTCAGAAATCCCACATATTCTGTGTTAGGACTGAGATCTTTACTGGCTTGGAGGGATAAAGGCTGGTTTTCCACTGCATTTGTTGATGTAATCTCATTTTTATTTTGTTTAACAGATTTCAGGGCGGCACAGTGGCATGGTGGTTAGCACTGACGCTTCACAGCAAGAAGGTTCCGGGTTCAAATCCATGGCCTTTCTGTGTGGAGTTTGCATGTTCTCCCTGTGTCTTTGTGGGTTTTCTCCGGGTACTCCATCTTCCTCCCACTGTCCAGAGACATGCTGGTTAGGTTCATTGGCGATTCTAAATTGGCCATAGATGTGAGACGTCATGTGAGTGTGAATGGTTGTCTGTCTCTCTGTGTTAGCCCTGTGGTGGACTGGTGACTTGTCCAGGGAGTACCCCGCCTTTCGTCCGATAACCCCCTGCGACCCTTCACAGGACAGAAATGAATGAATGAATGACAGATTTAAGCTGCGTCCTTTTGTGATTGAGCTCTTGGTGCTTGATCCAGCAGTAATGTTAAGACGTGGACACTTGGTGGCAGTGCTCACTTCCACCTGAAATCTGAAGTAGATTGCTCTATAGGAAATCATTCTTGCTTAGGAATGGGTGAATGTAACAAAATCCTATTTTTATCTTAGCATGGATAACACAACAAAGCTCGAGGCATATCTACAAAGGTTAATTAAGTTTGTAACGGCGATCGGGGGAAGGATTGCAATACAATTAATCTCCAAAATGAAACCAATGAAATCACTGGGACTCATTTCTACAAAACTAACTGTGAAAAGTGATTTTTTATGGAATAACAACTCACTGTTGAAATTTAAAAATATAATATTTGAGTGATTTGAGCACCTGAATTGACACCTGAATTCATACACCTGTGGTTTAGCATTTTTTTTTGTTTTGTTTTGTTCCTTAAAGACTCACACGTGTTATCTATTATTATAGTTGATTACACATCTTCTCAGTGTGGAGCTGTGTGATTCACCAGTGGCAGCCTGTCACTGATGAACGTGTTCTTAACAGCTGTTTGGCAGCCAAACAAAGAACGGTCTAATCAGGCTAAAAAATGAAAGCCGTTGTGAGAGATGAAGGCTTTGTTTATATTATTTTTTACTATTTTTGTATTTTTCCACCCATGGTACTAAAACATTCAAAGATAAATCACTTCCAGCTGCCATCTTTATTTGTTGTAAGTGCGTAGTGAAATTGTAAAAATTCACATGCCACAGAATTTTGGGACGATTTTAACAAACTGGTAAGTGTTGTACAGTGACATATGGCAGAGTCTTGAAGCTAGGATGCAGTTTGTTAGGCTGTTAAACTGGACTGAATTAAACACAAATGTCACATTGTCAAAACAACGTAAGTATATGTCACTGAATTAAACACAAATGTCAAATTGTCAAAACAACATAAGTATATGTCAGTACAACACAATACCGTTCAACAGTACTACAAACAGCCTCCAAAATGAAAACACAGATGAATCAACAGCTCTCAGTCATTTGAAATAAATGCTGAATACCAGAGCCTTCATGAAGCTAAGATTCAATGCAGGACTTGTATATTAGAATGTATTTTTTTTTTTTTTCACCAGTGTTTCTAATAAACATGCAAGTGAGTGTATAATCCATACAGTATGGCCTAATGACAGTGCCAATAGCTGAGTAATAGACTTCTGTATTTAGTAGTTTATTTATATAAAGGAGCAAGCACAGTGAAAGATTGACAGTTGCAAAAGCAATGTCCCATGTGGACTACAGTGGACTAATTTTCAAAATCTGTCCCTTGATGGGCATTACGCAATTTTTTTTAAGTCAGTGATGCATTCAAATAAAAACCTATACAAAACAGGTGTATTTATATGTAGCTACACAAATCATTCCTAGATGATGCTATGGATGTTTTAACCAGGAATTAAATGCTGCAGATAAACTTTTAAAGTCCTGAATGTGGCAGTTAATGGTCGAGCTGACGCTGCTCGGGTGGGGTAGCCGTGTTCATCCACCGACCAGACAACTGCAGTGGGCTCGTCTGGTGTTATGCTCGTTCCGGGGCGCCGTTGTCAGGCGCCGTGCTCCGTACGCTTTCTGTCGCTGAAACGCACACCGAGTGATGCGCGAACAGCCAGCTCCATCCCTCACAAAGCTCAAAGGGAGGTGACTTGATCGGCATATGCCATTCTCCAGGTAAGACTTTAAATTATACGAATAACCTAAAATAGAAGTAAACACCGTGCTCTGTCCACGGGAGGTTATAGCCATCTTCCTCCGAGGTGGAGGCACCCGGAGGACGGTGGACGGATGCTGATCGCTCAGCCTGTGGACTTGTCCTTAGCATCGGTGTCAACAACAGGGCGGTGAGCTTTGACCGAAAACGGCCCTTTGCTTCTGAAGTCCTCTGTATAATTTAGACTGTATGATTTCCTGGGCAACTCGTTTAAAAACAGGTTGAAGTCTGTTCACACCTAATGCTACGTTTCTCGGTGATTCATCCATCCGCAGCCTGGTCTGCGTCTAAAATTATCGATTGTACACACATTACGAATAGGTTTCAGTTTTTCCTGAGATAAGAGGTAGGTCATTAAATTTTAGACGTCCTTAATGGTCCAGATCTTTTCCAACATGCTTTTATTAAAAGGCACCCCAGGCACATCTTTCTTAGTCCTCTTTGTGGGAATGGCTTTTTATGGCGTTATGTGCTCATTTTCTTTCAATTATACACTATAGACCCTATTACCCAGCACTTTCCCAACAATTCAGTGGTTCAAAAAAATTCAGTGGGATTGAAGTTGAAAATAGTGAGGTAAAGTATAGGCCTAATACTCTCTTGTGCCTTTATCTTAATATCGTCCACTTAAAATAAACTTGTTTTAAGACCTGAATGTAAGACTTGTATGTAAAGGCTACATTTGGTGGTGGATATGTGTGTCCCAGCCACAGGGGAGGACAGTTGCTGACAGGCGTTGTGTCTGGCTGTTCATTGTTCCGAGGGAGCAGAGGACAGTCTCACAGGATCTGCTTTGTATCATGCACTGTTATACAATGTCCTTAGCCTCTGTTCTCATTCACTAGCCACAGTTCACTTGTATGACTTCCTTAGGCCGTCTTAATGTTTACCATCTTGTTTTGTTAATTTCTTTCATGTCAGTAGCAGTAATATTGATGATGCCCCATGATTGATGAGTACGTATCAAGCTGCATGAAGCTTATAAAATAATGCTCTTAAAGTGTTTTCTATGACACAGCATGATTTTAAATCTTTTTGACTCCATTTACAGCACTACACATTGACACAATCTTGGTGGCACGACAGACAGAAACAATTTGCATTTTTGTTCTGTGAAATCAAAAGTTAACACTGCTCCCTGGGTAAAAAAAAAAAAAATATATATATATTTTCACACGTCGTCCCTTATATTTGAAGTTGTGTGTCACTACCATTGAGTAGACAGATGTTTAGGGATGATAAATTACATTTACTAATGCCAACAAAGACGTTAACTGAATAAATATTGAGTTCTGTTGGGAGACGACACGAGACTAATAGAAAGGAACTGTGGTGCAGCTCAGGAAGAGAGTGATGATCCGGATTGAGGATGATGAGGGCAAATGGAGGAGACTAATGCATTTCTATCAGAGAAAGTGAAGGGCCCCTGGAGAGCCATAACAAAAACCTATAAGGAAGCCCAGAGCATGTTGACGTGCCACTATGTTTTGAAAGTTTTCATCAGTATTTCCTTCCTCTCATCCTGCTTTTTCCTGTACTGTGGGTCTGTGCTTAGTTTCTCACCTCTTGTGCGTCGCTCTTTCACGCCACTGCTTTGTGTCACCCGGGCCGTAGCCTGGGAGAGTTTGCTGTGTAGCACCTGCAGTGGAGGACAAACACCCTTTCCTGCAGTCTGCTGGGATCATGCTGCAGTCGCAGGATACTAGACTGGACTCTGAGGGAGGACCAGAACAGGGCAGGAGCTTCCAGGACTGCTGAACAAATAACAAAAGACAAAAAAATATTTGGACATCTGTTATTGAATCATCGCCTTATGAAGTTGCTTACATCAGACAAACACCAGTATTCTTTTAGGAGAAATGGGTTGTCCGTGGCATTGCGGATGGCAGAGCCACAGGGAAATCTGTCATCCATTATATAATATCATGTGCAATATCTTCTTAAGAGCTTTGCCGTGTAAGCAATGGATTTCACATGCAAAACATTTGCATTTGGTGCTCTGTGCATAAAATTGGTGTGGGTGGAGATACAATAACAGACTATAATGCCCTTGAGCAAAAACTAAAGATTCCACGATAAAGCCCGTAGATATTACTAGGGAGGGAGCTGATTTTCAGATTCCATAAAACTGTTACAAATGAGAAAAGGCAATTGAATCCATGATTTATGATGGGCCTTTTCTAAGGTAAGTGGTGCTGCAGACAATTGTATAGTAGTGGAGAACCTTTGTGTGAGCAATTAGTGCGAGCAAATTTCCATCCAGCACAGGATTTAGCGTGGAGAGAACAATCTCTGAACCACACTGTCACCGTGTGTTAACTAGCTAACAAAGCAATGAATTAGAGATAAGGGGGAGATATAATGCACACCACAGAGATTGTTGTGATCCATTGGAAGTTGATTAATGTGAATACATTTTCCTTTTAAAACAAAGAAACTGACTTCACTGACAGAAAGATTGCATGTCTTGCATTTCCATTCCAAAGTAACATGTGTTAGTAGCTCTCTATCGCAGCTCTCATATTGCCCTGTCTGTATGAGTTGTTCCATTATTCACCATCTACAGAGGGTTTATTTCCAGATGATGTCATCACAACAGTCTTTTTCTGCTCAGCTTTACAAAAAATGAGCAGTTCAATACAGGGATTGGACCAACATGATTTCAAATGAGTGGTCAAGAATCTGATCATCCAGGCTGTTGTTTTATTAAAAACCTGACCAATCGCTCTCATATTTGTTGACACTGATCTGGACCCGCCCTCTGATGGACAAGCAACCTGTCCAGGATGTACCCTACCTCTACCAATTGTCAGCTGGGATAGGCTCCAGCCCCCCAGAAACCCTCTTAAAGGGGAACTACTGTTTTTTACAACCTAGACTTTATTTCTGGCATAAAATATGATTGTTTACTCACCCATATAACTTTTCTGTCATTTGTAGTCATTCGGGAGATATTTAGATCCGCGTATATCCATATAGTGGGAGTGACTGGGGCACCGAAACGCAGCCTCTAAATAACGCATTATCTGCCACGAAACTCGTTCATTTCACCAATATTTTGTTATCGTACACTAGTGCTATTCCCCCTTGAGTCCGGAGTTACCCGTTATCATCATCCGGGGTCTGTAGTCTGACCTGGATGATGTCATCTCTGAGTGTCCCGCGCACCCGCAATGGTTGGCTTGTTTACCTGAAATTTGCTCCGGACTCAACAGTGAAAATAGCACTAACGTACTGTAACAAAATATTTGTGTAATGAACCGAGTTTCACGGCAGATAATGCGTTATTTAGAGGCTGCATTTCGGTGCCCCAGTCACTCCTACTATATGGATATACACTGATCTAAATATCTTCCGAAGAACTACAAATGACACAAAAGTTATATGGGTGAGGAAACGATCGTATTTTATGCCACAAATAAGGTCCAGGTTGTAAAAAACAGTAGTTCCCCTTTAAGGAAAGATGGTTATGGATACTGAATGAATGAATGAATGAATGATCTGGAAATGACCCTAAAATATCAAACCTATTATTAAATGATAACATTTTAAGATTTATGGACAGAGTGTGCCTTTTGGGAGATATGTTCTTTTATTATTTAGTCAGTTATATACAGTTAGTAAGTTAGGTCAACATATTGGCAAACATTTTGGCCAGTTAGAGTGGTTAATTGCGAGGGGAAAAAAAGTGATGATTTGGCACCTCTCTAGAGCATTTTAAATGTCCTGAAATTATGCTGAACCTTTCTGTCTCTGTTCGTCGAGTTTCCCTAGGTAATTTGAAATGGCAGTGTAACTTAATATATCTGCAGATTATGTGCCTCGGTTCATCATTTTTCACTGGGCAGCTGTGGTCCTCTGGCTGTTATGTTTGAACAGCATGAACTTTAATCTTCTGGTTTTCAACCTGCCAGCAGCTGTTTTTTTAACCGTAGGGTTTAATCACAATTCAGTGTTCATCACAAGGAGGAATAGGTTTGTGGTTCACATGGAGGCATGAGCACAGCATCTCAACTTAGTCAGCGCTGCAAGAACCGACGCATCAGATGATGATACTGCTCCCAAGGTGTCCACATACATATTCAATTTAACGATCATTTAGAAAACTGTCCTTTTGTGTTCAAATTTGTATTCAATGATCACAGCATAATAGGCTTATATGGATAGCATACTTGGTAGGTTCATATGTTTGAAAGCTTGAGCAGCAGGCACAAACGTTTTTGAGTTTGTCTGTGAAGAGTCTTTTACTAACATCTGATCATGGACATATTTTTCTATGCCTTAAATATCAGGCTGTATAGCATTTAATGAGTCATCCCTTAATAAAGCATGACTGTACAGAAGGAGTTAGGTCAGCCCTTGTTGCTCAGCTCTTGACATTGTTCTAGTATCGCACGCATGAGTATGACAGCCATATCAGTGTTACTACGGTTGTTGTGACAGTGTTGTCTCAATTGATTTTCCCTTTTTCCTTGAAAGTGTGATCTATGTATCTGCTTCTGTCATGCCTTAAAGTTCCACCAGATTTCTATGATTTTGGAGATACAGCTATTTTTCATCCACTGGTTACTGTCGTTTGAAGTGTCTCGGCTGGTCTTTGTGATGCAGAGCATTAATCTGGATCAAGTGTTGACTTTAGGCTCAGGGATAAGATTTATCACTGCTCTGCACTAACAGGTAAAAACGTGCAGAAATCCAGGTCACGCTCTGTGGATCAGTCAGGCATAGCTAAACTGTGCCCCCTGTTTGGACGATTTAGGTTTCATGGTTCGTGACAGTCCATAAAATGTGTGCCAGTATTTTATTGTTTGATTTAATTATGCCATGTGTAGCTAACAATCTCAAGAGCTCTGTGATGCTTCACTCTTTGTATAGATAGCTGGAACAGTTCAACTTCATATCCTCCCACCTGTGCTAGTGATAAATCAGCAAGCTATCATCACTAAGATGTTAATGGCTGTTTATTTGGACAATATTTCTTCAATAACATTGCAATCATTCTGATCAAATATTCCAACTTAAATGTTTACATGAACACCTTGTGCTGTTAGTCATATTTTTTTTTTTCTTTTATGTTTGTTCCTAAACCATTTTTATGTGTGTGTCTGTGTCAGGCTGCATCCTGCTGGGGATGGCTGCTGCCATCAAGGAGTGTCATTGCTATGGGGTTGAAGGGAGGGGCCTCTGTGGATCATCCCACAGATATTTGGAGGCCAGGTCAACACCTTGTGCTGTTCTTCATGTTTTTTGAGTTGTTCTTTAAGCGTTTTTGTGTGTGTGTGCGTTTTGTGTGTGGGGATGGCTGCTGCCATCAAGGGAGTGTCATTGCTATGGGATGGGGGTGCCTGGTCTGGTCTGGGTGGGTGCTACATGTCTCAGTAACATCCACACGAATGAATGCCAGGTCCAAATGTTTCCCAGCAGAACATTGTATTGTCACAAGATGGTCAATGTTATTCACTTCTCCTGTCAATGATTTTAATGTTGTGGCTGACTGATGTATATCAGTATACATTTGATGCCAAAGGGTTGCTTTTCCCATGCATTTTAACATGCACTGTCTTCGTTCAAGAGAAAAAGACGGCTAAGAAGGGCCGCTGCCCATTAATTCCAGCTTTGTTCTGGCTTAATCTGATTGAAAAATTTCTTCAGATTGGGCAATTCTTCTGATTTCTGATTAGTAGTGGCATACTAGTGTCCAGCCTTGTGTTCTCCTTGTCTGGCCCTCCCATAAAATGCAGTTTGGAAAAGTCTCCAGAGTGCATGAAACTTGTCATCATTCCCTTGACATTCTTCCAACACATCAATGACCCACACATTTCAAGTAATCAATTTTAGAGCAGTGGCTAGTAAAGGCATGAAGAGGTTTTGCGAGAAATGTTGCAGGCCAGCAGGATGTGTTGTTTACACATTCCTTAGTGTTCAAAATAGCACTGCTGAGTCAACCGTGAAGGCCACATTGCCTCTTGGGTAAGGATTTCAAAGCACACAGGTAGTGCACTAAATCTCCTTGGTTGTCAAACATGATATAATCTTCACTGCTGTTTTAAATACGCTTTAGTTTTCAGTAATGGTGAGAATGTACAAAATCCCCACACTATTGGAAATCCTTATGCAGATGGTGCAGTTTATGGCACAGCAACTCGTCTTTGATGACATTGTACTGAAAATAATCCTGACCACATATAAACATTTATAATAAGATTTCTGACTCTTTACAACAAATGGAGTATTTCTCAAAAATTTTGTTGATTTGAAAACACTGCTTCAGTGAACATAAATCTTGCCATAAAGCTCTTACTAAAGCAAGTGCCATCGCAGCCTGAGAACCAGAGGAACTCACTGACCTCAGACTGTTCATTGAAAAAATCAACTACTACAAAATAACACATAAAGGAGAGAGAGCAACTTATTGAAGTACTGCCGATTTCTCTAATTCCATCACTAATCTGTTTCAAACTTAATATTCAAAAACTATGGGAGGGTGCTGATTAGATGAGGATACTTATCTGAATGCACTATTTGTTGGTGTGCTGTAGCCTGTCGTTGGGGGTCACTAATTTGACACCAGATCACGCACAACAATCACATCCATGCACACAAAACAACTCACAAAAGCAACCAGTGAGAAATGACAAATAAAAAATATGTCCTAATTAATCATGTTTCACCAGTTATTGACAGCAAGAAATTAGGAACGCTGACCGTGGCAGAGTTGCATATGTACATTTAAAACTACCATTCCCTTTAGATTAAGACATATAAAATACTACAGTATATATGGAACCAACACACACCTTTAAGCTGTCTCCTTCCAATTTCAAGCCTTTATTTAACTCATAAAACAGTTTTTGCAGTGTAGTATTGTGCTTCGTGGTATTACATGAAAACTGTGTTCCTTCATACTATTCCCCAGTTAAATTTATGAACAAAGAGTCTGTGAATTATATAGTTTAAACTTCAAATCATTTTTTCCAAGTGCATCGGCGTATTATAGAATCAACGACACATGGACATCATTTCACCTCTCTTTATGGAATTAGCATGTAAATGAGTCCAAATCAGCTTCACACTGACTAAATCAGGTCACATTGGGAGGAAAGCAAAATGGCAAAGAAAGGACGAAAGGAACCCTTCTCCCACAGTGCTTGGTGAAAGAGAAACCCATTCATAGCTGCATTAATCATGGGTGGCACTAAAGAATGGCTTTGAGGCGGCACCCAGAGAGAGAGGGAGAGAGACGGAAAAAGAAGAGAAGCATTGAATCAGCCTTATTCGTTAACTGAATCTGTCTGAATGCCAACTGTCTGCTTTCCCTTCACAGTTGTGTCCTCTTTGATCTCAGCCAGTATAATTTAAACATCTGTTAGATTCTCTAACGCGGTTGTATTAATCCATCGCTACTCTTTAGTATCTTTTAACTCACCCTGACTGTTTGAAGGTGCCTTTCTTTATTCGTTATTTATACAGCTAAAAATTGGATAAGTTTGTAGTTCGATAGCATTTTAATCTTTATAAAATTCACCAATCTTATCTTTCAAATCCCTCGCTAACTCCAGGTTCAGCATTTGTTTGTAATTAAAAATGTAAATTACTAAAGTTTCAAGAGATACAGTTGAGATCTGTGTTGTTGCCCGAGAAAAGATTAGTTTTGACTGGCAGATGTTTATTAACGTAACGTTCAAAACCTGCAACTACAGCCGGATAATGGGATGAAATGTTGATTGGAAATGCCACTGTCTGCTCATGGAAAGCTATCCTAGAGATTATACAACTCACTGTTAAACTTGATGTGAAAAAATGTTGGTGTGCTATTTTAAAAATACAGCAAGAAGAGACTATAAAATCTTTCATGTATCTTCACTATAGACATGGATCCAAAAGGAAATCAGACCTATGACATTATCGCAGGTGCATGCTTGTATTCAAACTACACTTCTTGGTGATGAATCCAAATGTTAAGAGGATCTTAATTTGTTATTCAGGGTAATTTACTTACATCCTCTGAATTGCTGTTGCTATCCGTTAGGATGGAGTGAGCAGGCCCTATTCCTTCATTACCACTTTATCCTTGACCTTGACTTTTTCACAGGTAGCCATTTTGATGGCTTTTAATCAAGGAAGCATTTTAAACACTACATTTGTAGTTTGTCTTTCTTCGACTTCTGAGCATGTCTTTGGCAAACACATAGAGTATGAATGTGCATGGGTATGCTTGCACGTTTTATGTAGCATATGGCTTAGTCTGGCCATTTCAACAGTCCTTCAGAATTTCCATTTTTATGTAAAACTATTCTGAGATCTTTGCAAAGCAAAGAGGAAGATACAAGTGTTCAAAGTGTGTAGGGTGTAATAAGGAAACCTTGAGTTTGTCAGTTGTCCTTGTCAGTTTTTAGGTTATGTATGTGTGGGTTAGGAGGTTTCGTATGAGACCTTAATATAACCAGTTTTTACTTTCCTTCCCGCTGCATCGAGAATCATAAAATGACTCCCCTCTCTCTGTATGCTGTCACTTATGTCATCACGACAGCTTAAGATGCATTCACCAAGCTTGCTTATTAGCTACTGCTTTTGTTTGAGGAGCAGCATGACATTAGCATTTAGATGTGCAGAGAGACTCACCTGCTGCTGTCATTGTTGGAGCGTGCAGTCAAATTCACATCTGGTAAATTTCTTTCAGTAGTGAGAGATTGTCATTCGAAGAGGCAATGTTGTCTATAGCATGGAGAGGTAAATTTATTTCCACAATGCAGAATGGTGTTGTTATTCAAGCATGATGAATGTGAACCAGACAGAACCTGGAATTGCTTTGGAGTACCGGCCTCTCTGCCATTATTTTTATAGCCATACATGTTTGTTGATTGACAGCATGGATGATTGTTCATCATTTGTGTGATAAAGTTGAACGAACGTAACCAGATGGTTGTTTTATCTATAGTGTCAGACTTGAAGAAAAAGGGCGTAAGGCTTCATACAGATGGCACAAAAAAGGGATGAAAGAGAGGGAGAGACAGGTAAAACAGAACATTAAATAGGGTTTAGAAAATCAACTTTTAAATATGGGGAAGAGGTATTGAGTATAACATGGCATAGTTGATCACTGAGGATGTTTATTTTCAGTAAAACCAGCAGTATGAACATCCCTTCAGCTATAGAGGACTTGTAGTAGTTGTCAGCAGTGATCACTTGTGTAGTATATCCTTCCACATACAAGATTTCATTAAAATGCATGAATAGTTCAGCGTGCATGTTGCTTTTGATTGACTACCAGGGAAACTTTCTCCTAGATTGTTGCAAAGACTAAACAATCAGACTCAGCAGGTGGCTTTATACATCTCTGGCCCAAACCTTCCTCTTTGTTCTGCATTGTGGTTATGTAGGGCATCAATCTATTACTCACCTTATAGGTTAAAGTATTACAGCAGGAAGGATCCTGTAACACTTTAGCAATGTCAAAAAGGTACGATTGCAGATGTGCTTTCTATTTCTGGGCCTATTGTGTTTGTTTGTTCTATGGATCTGAGGTCAAACATGGATGAATAAACAACATATCAAGAGGTTTCTAGGGCACCCTCAGGTGATATCGTTTTGGAAATACAAAGCTTAAAAAGTATTTGAGGGTAGGTTTCTCTGCACTAAAACACGTTCTTAAGACTTCATTCTGAATATGAGTCTAAAATTTTAATTTAAAATAAGACTACAGTCTCTGGTATAATTCTGGTTGTTATCTGTATTTTATGCATGCTGGTTGGCTCAGTGACAGTGGAGGTATTGAGTTGTATATTTGAGAGCTGTGAGTATTCACAAATGGCTTTCACTTTCCTGAGAGATAAGCAGCTAACCATGAATATAAAATCAGCAGACAATAAAAATGATTGTGTCTCATCTCGAATGCAGCGCCACAGACTTAAAAAGGTATACACTCTTGTATAGAGAGAACACACCCACACACACAGCAGCAACATTAAGACCACTGACAGAAGAAGTAAATAACATTGACCATCTTGTGACAATACAATGTTCTGCTGGGAAACATTTGGACATGGTATTCATGTGGATGTTACTTAGACATGCACCATGCACCTAGACCAGACCAGGCACCCCCACCCCATAGCAATGACACTCCTTGATGGCAGCAGCCATCCCCAGCAGGATGCAGCTGGTGTATAGTTTAGAAACAACTCAAAAAACACGAGGGACAGCACACAGTGTTGACCTGGCCTCCAAATATACTAGATCCCAAACTGATCAAGTATCTGTGGGATGATCCACAGAGGCCCCACCCCTCAAACCATAGGACCCCACTAACAACATTCTGTTGCCAGACACCACAGGACACCCTCAGAAGGCCCATGTCCATTGTCTGATGAGCCACAGCTGTTTTGGAGGCGCAAGGGAGACCTACACAATATTAGGAAGGTGGTCATAAAGTTATGCCTGATCAGTGTATAGTCTACCAAATGCTGATTGGAAACTGAAAGGGAAGTAGTGCTGTTTTTGTATCCATACTCCATACTATCCATATCCATACTCAAAGGGCAATCAATCAATTTGGCAGTGAAAACGGGTTCAGATCTTTTTAGTTCAGTTGCGTTTTTTATTTTCTCAAAATTGTGCCTTTACAGGTTACTCCAAACCGTCAGGCACATCTTATGTTAAAGAAGGCACATTTTGAAGAGTGGCTTGAAAGCAAATTATAGATTTGTTACATAACCTTTTAAATTGGGGATCATTTTCTGAATATTTTATTGATGACATTTCAATTTTAATCACAGTTACCTTTAACAACCCCATTTAAAAAAGTGAAGGGTTGTAAACTCTAACATTCTGGATGACAGTGCACTTCTAGACAAACTAATGGGAAGAACACTGCATTGTTGAAGCACTGCATCAAAGGCTTTCCTGTAGCTACTTGATTTTAGTTCAGGGGGCGTTTCAAAAGGGCAGAAGAGAGGTTCTGCACTTAAGCAATAATCTCAAAAACAGTATTATGGTTTGGTCTTACATGCTGAAATTGGGGCAGTCTGTGCTGACCTCCCAGTCTCGGGTTGCGTTGAGGTTACCTGAGGAATACTAATGAGAGAATAAATAGATGTGGGTTTAAACTGAATAGATAATGAATATGAAAACATTAACATGAGGTCTTGTGTCAGTGCTCACCGGGCATCATCATTACTCAGTTGTGATCTTATACACAGTATGAGGAAGCGTGTTGTTTGATAAATCTAGAACGGTATCAGTGAAATAATATATCGGCTGCGACACTTGATTGCTAAATGTGTAAGTGTTGAAAGCTACGGGCCAGGGCATCCTAACTGGACTGTCAGCAGCTTGTTTATCTGTGCTACATCCTCCGTTCCAGCTTCAGGTGCCTTAGGTCTATAATTCAGAAAAGAACGCTTAGTTATTGCTGTGGGACAGGAGGTCACGTCAGCATGGCAGCGAGCAACCTTGTAAAATGTTGACTGGTATTAGAACCAGAGAACGGCTTATGCAAGGTTTTAGAGCGAACAGGGCATGTAAGCCTTGGCTGGCATGAGAGAGGGGGAGAGAGGATGGAGATCAGTGGGGATAGATTTCTTGCAGGAGATGGCCTCTGAGATGAAATGTAGGTGTGCATACACAATTTGTTGTATAATTGTAGATGTTTTTAAGTGTTTCCTTGTGTGCACATAAGTATATTGAAGTCCACCGGTTATCCTCATTAACCTCCTTTGTCTGTATCGGGTTCGTAACAAAGCATTTTGAATAATAATCATTGATAATGATTGTTGAATTTAGTCCCAATTCATTCTTGTTTTTACTCATTAGAACTGCAACAATCAGTTGATTAAGCGGTCAGTCAGCAGAAAATGTATGTGCAACTATGTTGGTAAAGTAATGATCATTTAGGTAATTTTTTCCTCAAGGAAGTAATACCCAGCATTTACTTTTTGCAGATTTTCAAATATGCTGCTTCTTCTTATATACTATTGCAACATATAGTATATTGAATATGTGGTTTCTGACTATTGTGAAAAACAAAACATTGAATGGTGTCCACTTTGACTACTGGACAGTAATGATGGAAATGATTTCAGTTTTCTAATGCTTTATAGACCATGTAATTAAACATCCAGTAATTGGCACATTAGTGTTTCCCATTAATTGCCTAGGCAATGGCGGGCCTCTGAAGTCTCATAACGAACCAAGAATACACTGCCTGACCAAAAAAAAAGATCACACACTCTAATATTTCGTTGGACCGATCAGGGAAGAAAAAAATCCATTGATAGAATAACCTGGTCATTCAGTATATTCAGGTAGTCAGATGACCTCATTCTTTGGGCACATAATTTTGCTAAACCTAGACCTGAGCAACTGCAGCAACCCCAGATCATAGCACTGCCCCCACAGGCTTGTACAGTAGGCACTAGGTATGCTGGGTGCATCACTTCATCTGCCTCTCTTCTTACCCTGATGCCCCCTTCACTCTGGAACAGGGTAAATCTGGACTCATCAGACCACATGACCTTCTTCCATTACTCCAGAGTCCAATCTTTATGCTCCCTAGCAAATTGAAGCCTTTTTTTTCCAGTTAGCCTCACTGATTAGTGGTTTTCTTAAGGCTACACAGCTGTTCAGTCCTAATCCCTTGAGTTCCCTTTGCATTGTACATGTGGAAATAGTCTTACTTTCCAGTTTTTAATAATGTGTTGGGCAGTTTTAACCTGTTTTCTCTGCTTGATGCTTGCCAATGATTTGACCTTTCTCAAACAGACTAACATCTTTTCCACGACCACAGGATATATCTTTCGACATGGTTGGTTAAGAAATGAGAAGCTACTCATTGCATAAGTTGGGGTTAAATAACTTGTTACCAGCTGAAAGATAATCACCCATGCAGTAATTATCCAATAGGAGGCTCATACCTAGGGCTGGGCGATAAAACGCTAACGATATATATCGCGATAGACACGTGATCGATATCAGTAGAAAATACGTTCGATAGAATGTTCGATAATTTCACTTGAACTCCGTTAGAAAAAAATGGGAAGAAAACCCCGAGCCAGAACTGCAAGTCATTCTGGGGGATGCAGGCAGAGGAAGGGCTTTAGCCTCTCGACCTATCACTGCCCAGCTAAGCCAGGTTGGTGGCATCAACTACAAAAAAAAGAACGGCGTGGAGTGAAAGGAGAATATGTGTGCGAAAGCGGGAGAGGAAATTGTAGATAAAAAAGGAAAGGTCATGTCACCAGTTTGGCAATATTTTGGTTATTTTAAGTCTGACAAGAGTCAGACCGATGTTTTCTGCTAACTTGGTGGCGAGTGAGCATATTAATTGGCTCTTGTCTCTTGATTAGTAGTCGGTTAAGTTTCGTTTATCTGCTGGCCGAGTGAGTGGCTGCTGACTCGGTTAAGCAGGGATCCACGAGCAGCGGTTATGAGTTGGTTAAATTTCGTTTCTCTGCGTATTGTGCGTAAGTGAGTGAGTGTCTGAGTACCTTAGTTTGCCGGTTATATGAGCCGAATCTTTTTTTCCACCGCTACTGAATATTAATTACAAATGAATGAAAATTAAATGCTATTGAATATGTCATTGTTATCATTTTTAAAAAATTAAAGTGACGGGTAAAAATGGGTTATGACGGGATTTTTATGACCCTGTCAGTCAAAGTGACAGACAACAAAAAAGTCTCGCGCAACATCTGATCTAGAGGTACACGGCAGCAGTGCCATACGACAAAACATCAAAGCGATATAAAGAAGTAACGGATGCAGTTTAGCACAGTTGAGAAGTCTGGGTAGAAGGTTAAAAAAACGAATCAATAATTATCTATATCGACTGATATGAAACACTTATATCGTGATACATTTTTCAGCCATATCGCCCAGCCCTACTCATACTTATTTGCTTAGTTAGATCCATGTGCCGATTTTTTATTTTTTTGTCAGGCAGTGTAGTTTTACACATCTCAGATAACATCAACATTGTAGTGGTGTCGTTTTGACCTGTTGCTCCTGCAAAGCATCTCTCCCCACTAGTTATCCCCACAACAACTTATGTTGGGATAATCCTGCCAGTAAACAGAAAACATGAATAAAGAAGTTATCAGTAATTACCGTTAAGTGCCTGTTTAATGGTACGAGAAGGGGCGAAGTTCTTCTCAGCATGCCAAACTGCAATTAGCATTTCTCAGTACAATGTCAAAGGGCTCAGTCAGTTATTTCCAACCCCAAACAGTCATATCTGAAAAAACTGAAAGACTGCTACACTCCCGATGAAGTGGGACATTTGAGGATGTCAAAACAAAGAAGACATTTTCAGAGGGAATGTTTATGCCCTCAGGATTTCACTTGGTGGTTGAGGCCTAGTGCTCTGTTTTGACAGCTGGCAACATGACACTCTTCATGTGACAGCGTTACCTGGAGAAGTATTAACATTTAAAAATGTGCAATCCTGCATGGTGTTATCTAAAGAAATAAGAAAAATGTCCAGCAGTGATGGTTGTACAGACTTCGCAACAGATGTGCCTTTTAATTGCAGATAATTGTGCTTAACAATTTACTAAACAATAACTTTGAAGAATATTTATGTAGTTTCATTTGCATTTTTTAATTTTTTCTTTAGTTATCTATGGAAAAATTTTGATTTTGTGTTCTGCTATGTGTTCGCACGTTCAGAATTTATGCAGTGTAGTCCTGTTGTAAGTCCTGTTGTATTTTCCTAAGTATACTGTATGCCCTTCCAGTTCCTAAGATAATGGAGTGATGAAATTTGAGTTATACAGTAAACTTAAGATTCCTAGATTGCAGCTGACTTAGGTTTTTCCTTTTCCTTTGGATTAGTCCTTAGTGTGATCTGCTGAGTGTTTTGTCTTGAGTACTGCAGTGTGCTGCAGTGTGAATTGGACTTGTGGGACCAATACAAGCCTCTGGGCTGTTTGCAGGGGGAGGGGAACCATGGTGATCTACAGCAATGGTTTAATGTGAGACACGGTCATTGTAACTACTTATACAATAATTTAATGAATTTTTCAAATTGACACTGGAGGTATGCTTAAGCCAAGGTTAGAGGTCAAGTATGTCATGGTTTAAGTTAGTGTATATATACTATAGTTAGTCATGGAACGTCAAAGGAATGTCTTCACAAGGAAAAAAAGTATCTTTACCTCAACAGCAATAGTGACCTTACAACAATTTTCTATAGCTATGTTGACCTTTGTAATATTTGCTTCTCCTGTGGGCTATCATGTATTTACCAAACTTTGTGTTTCCTTAGAATAAGTCAGTGGGTGTCCCCGTGCAGTTCATAAGACACCATGGCTCTATTCTCTCTCCTTGTGTCCACAACCAATAAACCTCTGCTGAGGACCCAACAGTTTTGGCATTTTGTGTGCTATACCTGCTGTTTTCAAGTTATATTTGAATACCTGTCACTTTCATCAGTATTGGACAAAGCCCTGGGCATCTCTTCTTGTATATTAGTGTCATTGGAGAATCATGGCTGATGAGCTGTTCTAACGTTCAGCAAACAACTGTCACATCATCACATCTTCCACGTGCCAATGTCTTACCCCCTTCTTTCTGAGCTTCTGATTTTCAACAACACAACCCCCTGTTTGCTGTGAAAGAGCCATCATACTGACAGTAACAGTGTGCATGCTGCTGGTGTGTTTTCTGGCTGATTTGATCCAACTGCTAAGTGGGGACAGCAACCTTGAAGCCGTCACAAGAGGGAGTCGGGCCGTGAGGATGAGATGTGATATGTGGCCTTGGGGTAGTGGCAGATGGTAAAACCCTGCTGTCTGAGTTTGGGAGAATCCAGCTGAGCTAATATCCATATCTCTATGTCAGCTATGGCAGAAGTTCAAACTCAATGTGCTTTATCAAGATAATAGAGCAGCGATCATCAGTGATCATACATCACATGTTCCTCATTGTTTTTTACTTACCTAAGTTATGTTTTGTATCTTATTGATGCAATTTGTATTTCATATCGTAAAGTATTAGTTAGAGATTCATAATAAATCACATAACTTTCACTTGACTTGCATATTGTTGAGTCTTGTAACACACCATTTGGATTTCATATTGGGGCATGTTTCAACAGATACCGAGAAATAGAAACTCTGCAAGAAACTGGATAGTCCTACAAACAAAAGATAGTCCTACACACATCTCTAACAACGAAAGACACTGTTGTGGCACCAAAACTTCTCCAGCCATTTTGTCATGAACAAAATCACCTTGGCGGTGGTCAGATGATATGTATGACTACATCTCTGTTACTCTTTTGGCCATCACGGCATGAAGCCTACCCGAATTATTTTGAGTGGCCCGGCAGATATTCACTGCATAATGAATTTTAAATGTAGTGTCTCCAGATCGAATACCCCAGTAAAACTATGTGGGCAAGGTAACCTCTGGCTGTCTACCAGGCTAGAAAAAAATATACACCCAATATGTTATGGGTTCCGATTTAAAACATTGCAATTATTTTCTATTAGCATAATTTAGGCATTTTCATTTTTGTCCCAATACATTATATTTTCTAAAAGATAATTTAGGAAAAGGGTTTGCACACGCAGTGCCCTTGCACTACACACACAGTACTTGTTCTAGTATCGCGCTCAGAGCAGACGGTGGGATTATAGGTCTGTGGAGATGCATACAAATGCCTGTGCAAAACCTCCTTACAGGTTTTCCTGTGAGCACAAGCACGTTTCAGCCTTTAGTATTTGCTAGTTTCTGTCTCTGGCCTCATTTCTCCCAGCACAGTAAATTACAGAACGGATCATTTCTACCAACAGCGAAAACGGTTGTATTTAGTGTTTGTATATATATCATACATACATTAAATCAGGTACCTGCTTAATACATCAGTGACCGTGTTTATTTTGGCAGTATATCCACAACTCAACTTAAAATCATTCTAATCAGACATTCCAGCTGTTACACTACATGAAATAGTCTAGTACGTACAGTGTTCCTTCATATGCTTCAAAACCATAATCAGAACTTTTTTCTTTCTTTTTCTTTATTTATAACATTGAATTATGTCAATGGCAGATGACCAAGATGGGGCCACATTTTCAGTGGCACTGTCCACATCAATTCCCATTTGATGCGTTTGTTACGACCATCTCTGCCATGTGTTCTGTCCCTCCCTGAAACATACCACGTCACATGATGTTTGCAACAGGTGGGGCAAACATGCACAGAAACAACATATTTATTTGAGAGAGACCTGATATAGTTCTGTTGAACAGCATATCAAAAGTTCACACCAGACCTCTCATTCTGATCTAATATTCCTATCAATCAAGCGGACATGTAGATAGTCTGTTCCAGTGAGGTAGTTATGAACCATTTGCAATCTGATTGGACTATTATCTATGATTATTAGTGTTGTTGGTAACACAGCAAGTGTGTTTACCAGATATTAAGGCAGTTTAAGTTCCTATAATTATATCCTTATACTTTACAGTAAATATCAATAATATTTGATATAGTATTTGTGTGTTAAAAAGTGGCAGTGTGGCTGACTTTGGACAGCTCATTTTCATCCCGAGTTTGATGCAACTGCAAAAACATCTATTTTGAATCTGACCCCTCACTTCTGCTGCCTTCAGTGTCAGTCATCTTCTAGACATCCTCACCACTATGACCCAACAATCCTGTTTATCATCATCATCACGTCCCTAATTGTCTACACATCCAGGCAAGCTGAAAGAGATCAAAGCTCTATCTGCATGCTGAAATGTCTCTTTTATGTGGGTTGTCAGTCTGATGTGCAGTTTTCTCCTTTTGTGTTTAGGTCTTCATTTGAAACAAACGGTGGAGCTGCTCTGCCTGCTCACAGCTATCAGTAAGTTATCTTTACAGTGCCTTGGCAGGTTATTACTGCATAGTGGTATGCTGAAAATTGTAGGAGGAATTCTTATAGAGTCACACAAAGCAACCCAGTCCTCCCAAATTGGAGAGAGACAGCTTAGACTTGGCAGAAGTGCGTGGCAAGAATGGTGGCATGACTACTGTCCAATGTTGTGTGCTACTGTGTAGTGGAACACTCAGACCTGAAGCTGGAAACTGAACAGACAGCGACAGCAATGAGCTGGAGGGAGCTCCTTAACTTGCCTGGCTGTCTATAAAGTTTTGGTGTAGAAACAGACTAAAAGGATGGAAAATATATGGAAGTGAAGGCTCCAAGGAATGTTATTGTATAGAGTTTGCAGAGAGAGAAGTAAAAAAACTAGCTTGTGTTGAAACATTATTTCAGCATTAAAGCTTGTGTTATTAAGATGTGCTGATTGGCTTTTAATAAACTTAGTTCCAGAACAAATAGCACAAATTTTTTGCTACGTTTGACTCGATAACAAACCTAAACAACTATGCAATTTGAATTAGATTTGACATTTCTTAATTTAATATCTCTTTTGAATTCAGTCTTGGTAACAGCAGAGGAGATGATGGTTAAATATATGAATCAGAAGCTGCTCTTGCATTTATTAATATAGTTAGATATTCAACTCTTGATAAGCATAACTACAAAAGGAGACAGAGAAGCCAGAAATAAAACAGGAGGGTTAGGAGAGAGGGAAAGAGTAGGCAAATTGTGTGTTGGTGAAGGAGTAGCATTAAGGGACAACCTGGAATACAGTACAAGGCTGGAGGAAGAAGATGCAAGAACAGTTGAGCAATTCAAAGTGTCGAGAGGCTCTCTCAACACTGCCTTAACTCATCATTTATTTATCTTCTGCTAGAATATTCATCCATCCTGGTACAGTACTATTCTCCTAGAGAGAGAAATTAATATAGCCCTGTATCATCCTGACTCCCAACATTGTATTTCAGTCTTGTAGTCACTTGAATGTCATCCATCAACTACCATCTTGGTCCATACTTTTCCTCCTGTCTGCTTATTTCATGTTTACTGTTGATTTTGACCCCATTGTTCTCTGTGAAGGGATTAAAGAGCTACAGGACAGCGGTGTTTGTTCTGGGTACCAGTCTCTGATCCACAATATGATCCTAAAGGAGCTGTGACTCCACATTACTCATATCAGGCTCAGGATCATTTTCACACTTGATGACCTCCATAACAAGACTGAAAATGGGAATCCATCCATCTGCATGGTACTCACAGTCATGCTCATTTCTGAGAAATCTGTTAAGATCCATAAAAAGAACTTCAGACTAGTTTTAAAGATGGCTGCATTTGCAATTTGAGTCAGCCGGTTCAGTGCAGTTATGTGTGCTCAGTCTGCTGTCTATATGCTTCACTTATTTTGATTGAATCCTTTGAAGATGAAGGGACTGACAAAGAATCATTACTGTGTACACTGGTTCTGTGATACCATACCGTGGATGTTCGGATAACTCACCCAGTGCCGTGCTAAGAAGTTCTGTCATCAGATATGCTGTTAACAGTGTGAGGAATCATCTGTACTTTATCTTTCTCTGCTCTTAGGGATTGCAATTATCTGAATACTTCAAAGAATCTACAGTCTATAGCTTATATGTTTGCATTCTAACATCGCTTGAAAGTTGAATGCATTTAGTTTAAATTGGCAGCCCCAAAGCACGAAATAGGATATTACCACCATATGAAGTCTTCTTTGAAAGGCATGAACAAAAACTGCATCAACACACTGCATGCATACAACCAACCTTGCTTAGAATTATGCGTCACAGTGATGTGGGAATTGTAATGTCACATCTAACATTTAAAGTGTTCTTAATTTGAAACTACTGTCAATTCGATTTTCTGTTGAAAGTTTGCTATTGTACTCAGCGACATTTATATACACAGGTGTTCATCTCAGAGGATATGTCAAAGTACTTTCTAGAGAATTAACCAATTTAGATATATGTTATGTTATGAGCTGAGTATACCGACAGCACAATTGTACATACAAGTAAACTGTCAAGACATTACATAAAATGTAATGCTCAAACATAAGGATTATATGTGCCTTAAAAACATTGTTAAAGAAAAAAAATAAATAAATAGTACCCATCTTCAGAATATAGAGATATTCAGATTAGTGCTTATAAGAAAATAAAAAAGTCTCGGTATTTGAGGGAGAAATAGCAAATATTTGCTTAATAAAAAATGTAATATCAAATGAGTGTTGCCAAAATCATGGATGCAAGGATGCCAGTATCGGACATTAGGTTTGGATATATTTTAAAATAAACAATGGCTTGCAAAGTGAGGCAAGTTGTGAGCTCTGCTCTGCTAAATTGTCAAGAATCATCAAACATCTAAAGACTGAGCACAATACGGAGTTTGCCAGAGCTAGCAGTGTGAGAAAACAATAACAAACTTTGCACCAACACAAGAAAAGGACACAAAGAGTGTAAGGACAGTCCATAAGCAACTAAACTAAACTAAAACTAAACAATAAAACTTACCTGATGCACTGCTCTTGATAGCCGGCCTGTATTGGTTATGTGGGCTTGAGTCAGCTTCTTAGAAAGAGGGGGACCTGGGAGCAGGTGGTAAACACAAGACTGGGTGTGTTTGAGAGACTGAGGACACCTAGTGGGTGGAAGACTGAAACAAAACAAGAATAACAATCATGAAATCTCTCTTGACATGTGCCCATACGTAAGTAGCCTACAGTGTTTCCCTTAAGATTATGTGAGACCCAGGCGTTTTTTTGAAACGTTTGTTTGATTTAGCGACAAATTACTCCTGTGGAGTTTACAAACATGAATAAGCTGTTGAGACGTGGCATTCTATAAACAAATGTATGATTACAGTATCACCGAAAAAAATAACCAATTTATAGTAGTTGACTATTTAATTTTGCTAGATAGCTAGCTAGCTCTTACAATGTTAAGCTAGCATTGTCTGCAGACCTTTCCTCCAGATTTTAACCAACTGTCTTTAAATAATGTTATATCTCCGTGGTCTAAAAAAATCAAGAGCACAGACATCGTGTTTTAAACGGCGGCGGTAACGTCATTTTTTATTTGTGAACAACGCAAATAGCTTCGCATTACGTTAGTTGCCGTTTTCTCCGTCAGGTTAAAGTGGAGCAGGTGAGCAGCCGGTGGTGTGTGGTGGTAGCGGGGTGGGGGAGGCGGCTCCGGGGAGGGGAGGGTGGGAGAGACGCTTTCAGGAGCAATAGGAAAACACAATGCGAGCATAATTGTTTGAGACGTGCAAAAGGCAAAAATATTTCCGATTCGTTATGAAACCATGGCGGAGTAAATTAGATCCTGGCGGGCCGCCATAGTATTAACATTGTATGGGAAACTCTGAAGCTCTTGTGTCGGTTCTGAAAAAAAGATGCTAATGGTGCATCCCTACTCAAGATAGCTGCCAATACGTTTTCAAATAAATTAGCCAATCATTCCAGCTTAGATACACATTGCCATTTCCACACTATCAAAAGACTATAATTAAAATGAAAAATGTGAAACAATTTTAGGGGAAATTTCACTAGAAAATGTAACTATTGGGTTCCTCACCACGGACAGTTCGGCAGGCAGTAGCTGCCCATGAACTAGTCAATTATGTGGACAAGGGCAATGAATCCCATTAGAAAAGCAGAGTACTGAATATTATCTGTCAAAGAAGTAATGATGTGCTCTCCTCCAAAGTGATCACAGATATGAACAAGAATTGCTTTTAATGGTGTGACCACTTCATTCACTCCCGAAGACCGAAAAGAGGAGGCCAGAGTGCATGGTCAGATACAGAATATTGAATGCAGCATCTGGTGATTCAGTGCCATGCTCAGAGAAACCTCAGCAGGTGAACCTTGAGCTGAAGGATGGCCTTTTTTTTCCTTTAGTTGTTTTAGCGACTGCTGAGTCCTCAGTGTTGTTTTAAAGTACAGCAAAGAGACCAGAGTCAGAGTCATGTGATGTAGGGGATTCACATAAAAGCTGCTGTAATCCAGATTTCTGTCATCATGGGATCAGTGCTGCTGTTAGCTCTGTTTTGGTCAGCCAGCTCTGTGTCCTTGCTGTCTCTAATGATCCTTGGTTCCATCCCCAGGGACAGTGAAATTAGTACTCAGCACACCACATGGAAATGATGGAGGCAATGTATCTGCAAGCTGCCATCTTTGTATTGATTTATTTCTCCTCTGATCTGACCTTTTTATAAAGTAATAAAAGCCTGACAGTTCCCCAAATGACCAATTTGTACATGCCAGTGAAACATAAACATTGATAATGAAGGTATATTCCTGCATTTAGAATAGAACATATATATATTTTTAGATACATTTTGGCCCTCATAACTTCTCATTCTTGTTTATCATCAAGGCGTAATTGTTATCCCTTTCTCTTCCCTTCTTTACACATTTATTTAGTATTTTTTTCATTTACAAATTTACTTTAAATGTATTTAGGTTTTATAAATATTACTATAAACCAGTGACTTCACTGAAATGCTATATACATTATTTTTTTAACTAGGTGACATTTCTCTACATTCATTTGTAATTCACTTGCAGCATTTTGTCCCACCAAACATTTCAGTTCAATTCAATATTTTTTGTATAGCATCGATAACAATAATATGTAGTCCCAAGACGCTTTACGGAACCCAGCCTGAAACCCAGAGAGCAGGCACTAAGGCGAAGTTGAGTAGCGAAGTACTCCCTTATCACACCTAGCTAGCACTTGCTGTTCCCCTCTCTTTCAAATACTGAGCATTCAAGTAGAATGAGAATAAAATGGAGTAGTTTTCTGCTTATTCCATTGCAGAACTGTTTGCATAAAGAGGAAATTTGGAAAGGGATGCATAGCATTGGAGGTTGTGAAATTTCTGTGGCTCATTTTACAATAAATGCAGGATATAAACGAACAGTTGACACCAGACGGGGCAGCTCTTGCTCAGGTTGTCACTAATAATAGTGTTGACGGTTTGATCCCCGGCCCCTCCATGTGTAAGCTCTATAGCTATCAGTGTGTGAATGGATGAATGAGACAATATAAGTACCTGGGAGTCCACATGAACAGCAGACTGGACTGGAGGGACAACAGTGATGCTGTGTACAAGAAGGGACTGAGTAGACTCTACTTCCTGAGGAAGCTTAGGTCTTTTAACGTGTGCAGCAAGTTGCTGGAGATTTTCTACCAGTCTGTTGTTGCGAGCGCCCTGTACTTTGCTGTG
Organism: Chelon labrosus; assembly: GCF_963514085.1. NCBI lineage: Eukaryota > Metazoa > Chordata > Actinopteri > Mugiliformes > Mugilidae > Chelon > Chelon labrosus. The sequence continues at coordinate 26,744,601 of NC_140339.1, read as the reverse complement.
GTTTGTTGGGGGAGCAGCACCAGCAAAAAGGACATAAGTAGGATCGACAAATTGATCCGAAAGGCTGGTCATGTGATTGGCAGTGAGTTGGAGACGTTTGTCTCAGTGAGGGACAGGAGGACACTGGACAAACTGCTCTCCATCATGGACAATCCGTCACATCCACTACACCAGACTATAGAGGGGCAGCGGAGCTCATTCTCAAACAGACTGATCCAGCTCCGCTCCCACACTGAACGCTACAGGATGTCATTCATACCATTCTCAGTCAAGCTGTACAACAACTCACCTTTCTGTAACAGATAACTCCATGTTATTAATGTTAATGGACACTATTGCACCTTACACCTTATCCTGTATATATAATATATATTCTTCCTTCTCTATTTCTTGTACATTTGTCCATATGCTAATATGCTAATTTGTACATTTTTGCTTATACTATTTTTATTTTATTTTACTAGATTTTATTTTACTTATTTTTATTTCTATTTTATTTAATCTTTTTTTTATCTGAGGTTCTTAAGAGTGTTTTTTATGTATAACTAAGCTACTGTGACCAAGCAATTTCCCTTGTGGATGAATAAAGTTTATCTAAGTCTAAGTCTAAGACATAATCTAATGCAGTTTGAGCACCATGGAAGTAGAAAAGCACTACATAAGTGAATCATTTCCATCTCCACGACTGAGCTGTAGTTCTGTAAGGAAGAATGGTTCAACATACCTCCCGAACATTGCGCTTGTTTCTGTATCCGCTTGTCCTCTGGAGGGTCGTGGCGCCTCTCACGCCAGCTGTCATTGGGCGGGAGGCGGAGTACACCCTTGACAGGTCGTCAGTCTATCGCAGGGCTAACACAGAGAGACAGACAACCATTCACACGCACACTAACACCTATGGCCATTTTAGAATCACCAGTGAACCTAACAAGCATGGCTTTGGACAGTGGTACCCGGAGAGAACATATGCAGACACGGGCAGAACATGCAAACTCCACACAGAAAGGCCCCAGTCGGCCTGGATTTGAACCCAGAATCTGTGAGGCATCAGTGCTAACCACCACGCCACTGTTCCGCCCACTTGTCATTCAGTTTAGGATAACTTTTCCACTATTACTATCAATATTTAATGGACACAAACTATGATAATTGGTGTCTGTACTTATTTGATCAGTTCACATTTCATAACAAGAAAACCAGATCATTCCAAAGGGGTAAATTAATTTAACAGATTAATCAATTATGATAATTATTGGCATCTTGCAACTGGAGGTGTAACAATTAATCATACAGTTAGTGAATTTCCTGAAGAATTATTGGCAGCCATGTTAATTACAGTCATGTCATTTAGTCGTGGTTACAAGCTTGGCTCAGTTGTGACAGTTTCTTAATTTTTCTATGCTAGGTGAACATATAAACATTCTTCAGGTTTGTGGCTGCTGGCCACACAAACAGGACATATGAAGACATCACATTTTCAATGATGAAAATAATTATTAGCATTAGTTGCAAACTCGAACATCAGCTTAAACATACTTGCTCTGTTACAACTGTTACTGGGATTTAAAACCATTTTCACAGCAACTAAACTGAGAAATAAGCAGCTGTTTAGCTTTCTTAGATGCCTCTCAACACTAATACAATCAGGTGACTATGGAAAATTACAAAAATGACTTGGTGCTCTCCCAATCACATAACATCACCCATCAAAGCATAGCCACAGCTCTGTTCTGTTCTTTGTTGGCTTTTTTCAGAGATTGACTCATATTCATGGCACATTAAACCCTAATTTATTGTAGCATTTAATGTGCACATTTTGCGATTTCGACCTTTCAAGGTTTATTATCGTCTTCTATTCAATAATCATAAAACGATGTAAAATCCTTAACTGCTTATTCCATCTTGATGTATTATCCACTTTTTTTGATTTAGTTGAGAGGAAAAAAGAGCCGTATCTAAAGACAGCTGTGATCAGGTCTGCTTTGTGCTAGTGATTTAAAGTGACAAACAGGTTCAGACACATAGCACCAACTCCAAACGTGAACTGAAACATGCGCTCCCTCAATGTCTAGGTATAACACTGAGCCAGAGCTAGCCTCATTACCAAACAGAGGCACTGACTGTATTCCTACTTGGCACAGTTTCCACTGAGCAATGTGAGTGAGATTTCCCCAAAGAAATCTAGGTTTAGCAAACCGCAATCTTAAAATAGCTTTGGATCATACATTATTACATAGCAGGCCTGCCTCCTCTGTCAGGCTGCACTTGCTGCTGTGGTTATTGTCTCCTTGTTTTCTTCAAGCTTCCACATGTGAAAAGATTCCCTAACCTCATTAGCATAGCTTTATAGTTTATAAGGAGAAACTCACACATGGCTTCTCTGTCTCTCAATAGTAAATGCACTTGAAAAGGCGAATAAAAAAAGACTTTGATTATACAACAATGTGAATAGATGTTGTCTTGGTTTGAAGTTTGAATGTATAAAAGTACAATTGCTGGGGAATACAGAGAGCAGCTTGTGGGGCATGTATTTTGTGTTTGTGCGTATGTGGAGTGGCGGTGGCCAGATTCCAGTCTTCCAGCTTGACTGTGTGTGATTCCCTTGGGTTCAGTAAAGCATAAAAGATGCTGAGAGGTGTGACACCCCGCTGATACTGCTACTGCTGCAGGAGGATTGATGTGGCAATTTCACACACAACATGTACACAACACAACAGGCACATCTGATGCAGCGAACTAGAGACACTGTGTCAACTGGCACACATACAGGGCTGAGTTACAAATACACACACACACACTTGTCTACACGTAGATAGGCAAAATGTCAGTGCATTATGGGACTGGACTGATAATAAAAAAACCAAGCCTCTTTGTGCCTCTGTCCGTCTCGGTCTTTTGTTCTATCAGGAGTGGTGCTTCTCATCCATGTGGCTGAACAGTCACTGTCTCAGTGATTAATCCTCCGCCTGTCTGCTGGCCAGCTATGATACAGGAACCAAACAAAAACTCACACAAAGCTTAGCAGCGTGCTTTCATGGTCCCTCTGTGGATGTGCAGGCGTGCAGGTTGGGTTAGGATCAATGCAAAGCAGTGAAAAGTAAAACAGTCAACCGTGCTGTTTTCTTCCCTGCAACACTGAAAGTCTGAGCAACAAGCATGCTTTACTTTTAGATTGCAGTTAATTATAGTCAAGGCTTTAGTGTGTGGTTTTCAAGGCATTTCATTCGTGAAGGCATGTAACCTAACTGTGCATGGATGTGGAAAAAGGCAGGCCAGGCCAGAAAGAGATTGCACTACAACGTGTGTATTTGTGTGTATTCATTTGTGAGATGTGAAAGCTGATGAATATTTTCCTCCTGTTTCCCCAGAGGGTGAGTGTGATTGACCGAGCACAGAACTTATTTCATGTGCCTGCCACCAAACCGTATTAGCGGGCCCTGCCGTTTCGGCTCAGTCTGTCTGTCTCTCAACAAGATAAGGGGATATTTCCCAGCCCAATATTGCTTGCTCTTTTCTGCACTGTCACTGAATACAATGACCATCACCATTTCCAATGAATATTATTAGCATTTTTCTCAGGATTCTGTCAATGTGGAAGAGAGCTATGTGCGAGTGGAAGGAACACACAGTTTTTGCCATGGTTTTTTATATCTGAGCTGAGTCTCGGAGAATAAAGTTGATACTGCAGTGTATTGTCCAGCTTAAATTCAATTATGAGGCGGCTGTCAAACGCCCGTTATTGCCGCTCATTAACAAGAAATCACCTGGCTCAGCAGTTGCATGCTGTTGGCGTTGTTCGGATTTGAAAGGACCTGACAGAGGTCAAGGGAGTGAGGGCTGCTGAGATATAGCTGCTGTTGATTAAAAGTTGACAAAGAATGAGGATTAGAGGCCCGAGGAGTGAGCTGTTTCTGCAGAGGGGTGAAGCAGAACTATGAAAGGCCTTCCTCCAACTGAGGCATCAGGTGGAGTATTGTGTCAGCCAAGGAGCAATTCTCACCTTCATCTCTTCAAACTGTTGGTGACAATTCAGGATGAATGACAGGTTAGTGTAGCAAACAGTGTTATTGTCCACTTTGTGCTGTGGCTGTTTACCAAGGTCTTAACCATCAAAACTAACTGCCTTTCAGTCTGTGACAATTCTTTGGTGGTTTTACTCATTCAAGGATTCAAGTTGTGAAGCAATGCTAAGAAGGAGCAGCGACATTTTATTTTATTTTAATAACTTCAGACCAAAAGACAGTTGTAAACATTCTTATTGGATGAATAGCATCACATTTAGTCTTTGAGCAAAATTTAGAATATCTGCAATTACAAGAATGGCTGGGTTAAACTTTACCATGGGTTTTGGTGTTAACATATCACCACATTTCAGTGGTTACGATTGGACAGTCCTTTTTTTTTTTAAAGCATTTTGGACTGCTATCCTATTATGTTTTTTTTTTTTGTTTTATATTTCAAACCTATAACAAATTTTGGTGCAGCAAATATTTCAATCTCTGCTATACTTTTCCTAATTAAAATAATGTATGAGTGCATCATTTATCCTGATCATTTAACATATCATTTGGTATCCTGATCACCAACAGAAATGTTGGTGATCAGGATACCAATGCACCTCGCTGTTATTCTTCTGTCTGTGTTCTCATTTCCTATCCTGTTTTCGTCAGAGCTTTTACAAAAATATAACAAATCACGCTTTTTCTTTTCTTTTTTTTCTTTTTTTCTTTTTAATCCTGCATGTTCTCCATCAGCAAACAGAACAAACAGCCATAGATTTTAATTAGCAACATTTCCATAATCTTTATCATCTCATCTCCTCTTTTTGAGGTTTGGATTAATACCCGTTTATTTTCGCTTTCAGCTTTCAGCCTCGTTGGGAGAGAGCAGTGTGGGAGGATTTCTCATTATATCCAAAAACCAAATGTTTTCCTTGCTGGTAATGTGTGTGCAGTGGTCGCTGTCCAAACCATGAATGAGTGTAGGTGTGATGTCAAGGCTGCTTTTACTGTTTTTTTTCCCCCTAAGTCCATAATTTTACATATTTAAATAACTTAATGCCTTTTTATCTTTCTCCCTCTCTTTCTCTCACTCATTCTCTCTCATCAGCAACCAAACCCCGTTGACAGCTTCAATTAAACCCTGTGAAATTGCCCCAGTATCTGTCTCCCTTTGGGGCCATTTAGCTGAGCTTAGCTCTCCACAAGCTCGGCTTGTCGCCAGGCAATCTTAGGAGGGTTTCGTGTTTTCTTTCTTAATTTTTAGACCAGACTAGACCCGTGTGCCTCCTGGGTAGGCCATAAACAGAGGTGAGCTAACCTGGGTGATAGTTTTCACGTTTTCAAGTGAGCAACAAGCATGTGTGTTGATCTCCTGCTGTGTGTGTGTGCATAGTATTACACTTACTTTACCAAATTGATCAGAGACATTTTATTGGCTTGTGTCTTTTTAGAACTGGATCTTAAACATGCTACGAAGACTACAGCAAAAATCTAGCAGCTGTTTAAATGCACATGGATGCGAGAAGAACCTAAAGAAACTAAAATTGTTTGATTTGATAGTTTTACATGCAAAAATGAGCTTTATGTGCACATAAACATGCATGACTGTATTCCTTTTGTTACCATATGATCTCCCATCAGTACTTGTGTATGGACTCTGCTGTAGGAGATACTGGTGTAGGGGAAATGTTAACTCTCAAACTCCAGCTTCGAGCTACGTGCTAGGGGCCAAACCACAGTGGTTTAGACCAATCAGTATTTTCTCAGCCTATGACAAAATACTGTTAGCTACAGTATAGGCTTGTTTTGGGTGTAATGGCAGTCCGTGTGATCTGAATGGGAAGTTAGCTCACAATAGATGATGATAGACAGATGGTTGATCCGGTCAAATGCCAAGTATATTTTGAAAGCGCCTGCATTTTTCCCAAAGCGTTTCAAGGTCGACCTCTCTGGCCTTGTGTAACAGACCATCTGGTGCGTCAGGTTACCTCATTGGGACTGCTCTGAGCAGGTGACTGGCAGTGAACCGCATGAGACTGCAGTATGCAGCTGGATTGACATGGCAACACCCCTCATCCTCTCCTCCCACTGGGGCAAGTAAATAACCTCGGGAAAATACCAGTCATAAAACCTAAAGTGGCTCTGTAAGCTTGTACTCAGGCAATGCTTTGAGCATTAAAATTACAATACAATCAGTATTGCGGTCAACACCTTGGTTTAATCTGTTGCCATATGCTCATCTGCTAATTTGGCATGCATTCTTTACCGTCTTAGTATTATCTGTTTGCTTCTTTGTCTCTCCCTTGTCATGTCTTGGATGCTATTTTGCATCACAGTGAATCTGTAATGGAGGCTTGTTGCTTGTGTAGCTTTGATGCTGGTTCACCCAAAAAGCAAAATGCCCCTCTGGTGGATTTACTCTACCTTAATTTGTTTCGATGGGGGAGATTTTCTCAACACAGTCTACGCTAGAAGTACTGCAGAATCCTGTGTTTGCAAAAATCCCAAACAAAAGCTATATCCACACAGCGGAACTGTTTGAATACTGTGTGTGCCTGTGTGTTTATTCAGTAAAAGGGTTTATGTGATGATTGGCCGAGGCAGTCCTCCTCGAGAGAGGCTGTGCTGGAAAACAAAGAGTTACCATGGTGACAGTCAAGGGTGAAGGAGGAGGGTGTGTCTGTGGTGTTGTGCTAGAAGTAGCAAAATGGACATTGGCTGGCAGAATGGCGGGGGAGCGAAACGATGCTTTCTGTGGTCCTGTGCCATTCCTGCCGCTCACCAAGTCCAAGTGCTTTCCTTCTCCCCCCGTCTCCCACATATCTCTCTCATTTTCATTTTGAAGCGAGTGGGAGACTGTGACAAGAACAAATTCGGAATATTAATGAGACAGCCGAGGAAAAAACTCATTTTCTGACGCTGACTCTCTCTGATAGTGCTTCTATTCTTTATTTACAGGCTGCGTAACGTGGCACAATTTATCTGCATGTGTTTAACAATGTGGAAGTGTTGTAAGGGCATTTTAATGTCACACAGTTAAATGTTTATCAGATCACGTGTGCATAGCTGACCCCAATAAAGATGACAGATGAATGATGAATGGCAGCGGTGGTGATTTCATGGACCATAGAGTTTGTCTCAGAAATTCAGATTCTTCCTACCATACTTGACTCTCAGTAGAGTATGTCAAAATGTTTCTAATAACTAATCTGGTTTCTGAGAAAGACACTATTAACTAATAGCTTTATTGAATTCATAAAATAAAAGAGAATACATGATGGCTGTACTGGATTATCGTGGACTCCCCGGTTTGACTTTATTTGTAACTGACCAAAATGCACAGCCTGGCCAAAAAAGAAGTCGCCACCCAAAAAAAAGGTCACACTCTAATATTTTGTTGGACAGCCTTTAGCTTTGATTACAGCACGCATTCGCTGTGGCATTGTTTCTATAAGCTTCTGCAATGCCACCAGATTTATTTCCATCCAGTGTTGCATTCATTTTTCATCAAGATCTTTTATTGTTGATGGGACACACAAAGCCTTCTCCAACACATCCCAAAGACTCTCAATGGGGTTAAGGTCTGGACTCTGTGGTGGCCAATCCATGTGTGAAAATGATGTCTCATGCTCCCTGAACCACTCTTTCACACTTTGAGCCCAGGGAAGAAAAACTCCATTGATGGAATAACCTGGTCATTCAGTATATTCAGTCAGCTGACCTCATTCTTTGGGCACATAAGCAACCCCAGATCATAGCACTGCCCCCACAGGCTTGTACAGTAGACACTAGACATTACACTACTCATTGCATCAGTTGGAGTTAAATAACTGCCAGCTGAAAGATAATCACCCATGCAGTAATTATTCAATAGGAGGCTCATATCTATTTGCTTAGTTAAATCCATGTGGCTAATTATTATTATTATTTTTTATTTTTTTGGCCAGGCAGTGTAGTTCATAACTCATAATGCTCTAAAATAAATAATCTACAATTATCTCTCCATTTTTCCCTTATAATGACCAAGGCTACTGGCTCTGTTCTGCTTCTTCTTAAAGGTTTTGATTTGTTATCAGTTTGTGACCTCTACGTCTTCTACTGCGTTCATTACATCCTACCCCATCACCTTCTAACAACACTATGCAGCCATGTTTATTTGGCCCAAACTAGTATACTGAAACTCACTACTGTTCCATTTTTGCAGTTTGATTCAAATTTGCTTGGTATTTGAATGGAAACGCAGCTAATGTGATGTATTTATAGAAGTATTTTACGCTGTTACTGTATCTGATCCATTCTGTTCACCATTTCATTTGGTGAAATTACATTTTCAAATTTGAAGTGGCAGAAAAAATGTCTTATTTCATGTCTATAGTCTCCTTGGGGATACAAAATGCGCCATACTACAAGGAAACAACTATATTATACTATTTTCTATAACACATTAGATCAAGAACTAGATGTTGAATTCTTGGTGACCTATGACATCTGACTGTACCTTATCTGGTTAAATCTGAAAATGACATTAATGCAAGTGCATGTATACTGGGTACACTTGAAAGTTTCAGCCTCTGGCTGGAGCAAAGTCTACAGTCCAGTCGTGGTGCTGCAGGTATTTAGATTTTTCACAAAAAGTGATGATGATTTTTCAAAACGTGTACTGCAGGGCAACCAAATCTCAGGAAAAACTCAAATCAAGACAGTGAGACTCTGGCCAATGAGTAACTTTGAAAAGACACTGATTCAGCTAACAGTGTTTAGACGCTTTCCATTGTGGCTGAACGTGCAGTGACCTTTAGATTGTAGGATGCACTGGTATTAAAATGAACCAGAGAGACCATGACACTACACTTTCTCAATAAGCTACTGACTCTATTCTGACTCCTCCACCTTCACAAACAGTTCCATTTTGATGGCACTTGTGGTTCCTAAACAGCTGAGCCTGCAGCAAAGGAGGCTTTTTAAATGAATTTCCAATTAGTGACTAAAATGATCAAAGCAGCAGTTTGTTTCAACAAAAAACTTGGAACTTTGGATCAAGAATTTTCTAATGGATTGGGCCTGAATAAAGAGTTTGCTAATCACTTTCAACAATTAAATTACATAACATCCGTAAAGAAACAATGTTTAAACATATTTTCTGATATTTACATGTGATATTAAATGTGTAAGAAAAAAAGACAGAAAACAAGAAAGAAGAAAGAAGAAGAAAACAATTTGCAATGGACTGTATGCACACTCACTTCCGCAGTTGGGTAAAATTAATGTTTAGTTCAATAAATGTTGATCTAACCATGCATTTTGTCTTTTCAGCCAGGGTCTGAGTCGCTATCTAAATTATTCATTACCTCAGTTTTATAATTAAAATATGACCCAAATGAATCATTTGAGGCAAAGTTTAATATTTTTTACTCCTCAAAGAAGAAACTGAAGAACCACTGTTTTACTAAAATGGTGAATTTGTTCATGTTTTACCTGAATGCTGGTGACCTGCCTGAGACAGTTAAAGGATTTTGATCACTCTCCCAGCCTTATCAGTCGTATCCTAATGGCATGAGTGCAAACATTTCTTCCTGTCAATTTGCATTTAAAGAAGATATGAAAAGCTATGTCACAGTTTGGTAGATAATCTTCAGTTTCTATGCCTCTTTCCCACTTCTATCTCTCCTGTCTTGCCTCTTCCCCGTTGAAGCCTGACTGTCTAATTTGCTGGTGTGATCCGAAGTCATGACTTAGAATTCAATGGCAGAGAGAAATTAGTATTCCCAAAGCCGACACTCTGACCAAGCCATCTGCTGCTTTCGGACTGCTTCTCTTGCCCTCTGTCTGTTCCTCAGCCCTGCTTTTAGGCATAAACGCACATTATTGTCAACCACACAAGCGCACATGCGCATGCACACCTTTAAGACATGCCAGATAAGAGGCGTGTCTGAGGGTGATTTAAAGCTTTACCGTACTGTAGTGTTTTGTGAAATGCATGAATGGATTTGTCTGTGGAGACAGCCCTTCACAAGTGGTCCCCAGCTGCAACTCAAGACAGACAAATGGGATACTGCAGGCAGGTCTGGTGTGCTGCCGTTAGTGCGGCCAGTGTGTATGTGTGTGTGTGTGTGTGTGTGTGTGTGTGTGTGTCAGTCAAACCTCTTTTCGTGATCAAGGTAGCAGTTTGAATCAGTGCATACATTTTAGCGCGTGTGTGCCAGTGTGTGTGAGTGTGCAGGTGGATATAGGGTGTACACAGATGGAGCCAGTTGGATTTTGATTTCTTTTTGTACCAGCCACTGAGTTGTTTTCTTTAGCCACTCTATTTTATTCAGGTTCTCATGGGGTTGGAGCATATCGACGCGTACGTTAGGCATAAGACAGGGAAATATCTCGTGTCAGAGAAACTCATTCGTATACACTCTGTCTTTCAAAATTGCGCATACAATCATGTGCATTTTAGATGAATTGTAGTTGGGATGCATAAAAACATGCCAGCTCTAACTACCTTTAAGAAACAATTTCATTCAGCTTGCCAACAGCTCAGATAAAACCAGGAGGCTGAAGAATATAAAACAGCCCCAGAAGCAATTTAGAATTTGATGCAATCAGAGTTAATCAGACAGTGTGTGTCAGAAATGTTATCTGAGATATGACAAGATCCAAGTTTCAGGTAAATTAGATGAAGGGCACAGCCAAAAGCGGAAACAAAAGTGGACTGTGTTCCTTCACATTTCCTAAATGCCATGACACAGCAAGCCGATGGTTGGCCTTTGCTCAGTGCCAGACACCAGTCTGGGGCCCTAATTTTAACCCACACCACCGGCACTAGTCAGACATCTATCTGTGAATTGTCAGCCAATTTAGCATGTTGAATCAGTGGCACAATCAATTGAACAAGAAGAGAATGTGACAAAAAGTAAACAAAAAATAAGTTCAAAGGCCTCACAGAAGGTTCTTTTCATTCTACACCTTAATCTCACCTCAGCACTGGAATACACAAATGATGGTCTAGAATGAATAACATGCAGACAGACTGATCAGCATGATTCACGAGAGGCAAGGCAGTTTTCAGGCCTCCCAGCTAACGGTAGCTCTTCCCGTTTTCCAAATCAAGTAGCGCTCCCCCTGGTGGCTGACTGCAGTGTAGGTCATAAGCTCCACCCCCTCCTGGACCAAACACTGAAGTACAAATTAAATGCATTTTTTCAAGGATAGTTTCTATGACGGAGTATTAGGGCCACATTGAGGAAAAAAAAAATCACTAACTTTATTCTCGTAAATTACGACTTTATTCTCATAAATTACGACTTTATTTTCATAAATTACGACTTTATTCTCATAAATTACGACTTTATTCTCGAAGTTTGTGATTTATTTTTTCCCTCAATGTGGCCCCAATACTCCGTCGTAAGTTTCTATCATTTTAGGTAGTTAATATAATGCTGATGTGTACTCAAGTGTCCACTTTTCTGATAAGTTTCATGTTAGTTAGTTATTTGACGCTATAGAAACAGGATGTGACATCATGATGGCTACGAATTGACCGTAGCGGTCCCATAAGACCGTGAGAGTTGGAAAAGAATAAATAAGTACAGTGCATAATGCAGCATTTCTTTGTAAGTAGTGGAGGTAGAGCAGAGCGCAGTATTAACTGAACAGAAATGTGAGTGACCACTCTCAGACCGTACTGCGCAGACTCTGACTGCAAACACGGAAGATGACGCGGAATGAAAATAGTGTCAGTTTGGCCAATGCAAGGAAATGGGGACACAGTGTCCATATTTATATACAGTCTATGGTTTCCCCTTTTGAATGACAAATATAGACTAGTGCCACCTGCTGGTATAAAGAACAATTTTCAACCAAGTACAGAATGTATGTACCAGCTCCACATTGTGGTGTGTTCATGTACAATGTTTTGATCCAAACACAGGTCACAGGTCACAGGTCAGTCGGTACCTGCACACCTAACATCGGCTACCATTGCCTCTTAAAAGTACAAAACTACAAAGACAGCAGGTATTTCCATACATTCTGTGACTGCAGAACATCACCAGTCAGCAGCCTGAATTTAAAATATATCCAAAAATATCCGTTTAATTACAGACAAAATTAACTAGCTAGTGATTTTCATGCCACTTATGTCCTGTTAATCTCGGAACAAATGAGACAATGTGTCTGAAAAATAATTGCAGCTGGCAGTGTAAAGCTTTCCAGCTTTGTCTCATGTGTGGTGTTAAGCTTGTCAAAGAAGAATAGGAAATGTTGAAGGGAAAAATGTGGAGAAACCATATTAAATGCAGGGAGGCAGGTCCCCCCTCACTGACGGCCTCCATCAGCAATTCAGCATCAGCGGCTGTGAAAGGCTACCTGTCTGGCCGTGCATGGCCTCATGTCACCTGCCTGTCAACTGCTGGGACCGAGGGTTAGATCTGGTCAATGTCTGGACGGTGAAATGAAAATTTAAAGTGCTTATAACAAGGGCAGCAATATCAAACTGAAAGATGCTCAAACTGTTCAGTTGTTTAAATTTTCCTTTGGCCTGAAAGTTTATTAGGTGCCATTGAGCAAATGTTCTTCTCATCTGCTACCTGTAGGCATCACTTCTCACTATGTGTATTGATTTGTCATGACAAATGTTGTGAGGCTCATACGCAAGACCATTCTCGATGCTTAATGGGTTCACTGTGTGTAAAGGGACCTTCATCTTCTTCATCTTCTGTACCCACTTATTCCTGTTAAGGGTCGTGGGGGTCTGCTGGAGCCTATCCCAGCTGTCATCGGGCGAGAGGCGGGGGTAAAGGGACCTTTGTCAGAAATCACTAAATAATTACAGGACAGGTTTGTAGGGATTGTTCGTTAAACCTCCAAAAGACAAAGATCTTAAAAATGCAATACTAAGGTCTGTCATCCGTGAATAAGCATAGATGTAGTACGTTCCATAATTCATTCTAAGTCTGTCCTAATGGTATTAAACAGGTGGACAGATCCCCTGTGTGTCTTGTTATGCTAGCATTACCATCCATGTACAAATGCATGCAAATTGAATAAACACAGTGAAATCTCAAATACATGCAGGACAAAGCAGATTTGGGAAAAGCCACCTGGCTAGGGACTTGCAGGATTTTCAAAATTACATGGCAATTGTATTGCACGTGGGAACAATGTAAAAAAGGAACGAAAGTGATGTGAAACAAAAAAAAAAAAATGCAGCAACAGTCAGGCACTGCTACCCCAAACAAAGAAGACTTCTGCATTCAGGAAGCTCACGGAGACGAGGTCAGAGGGTATCGGTCCCCAGGGGATGCAGTTACCAATAGTTACCAGTCCTTACCCTTGGCTCCGGAGATATGGATGAGGCGTGGCTGAGCTCACACAACATGGTGCGGGGAAATAATGTGAAGGAAGAGGGAGGGTGGAGTCAGGGGTGCATGCTGTGTAGCAGCTGGTGGGGGATGGGAGGAGGGAGGAGGAACATGAGGGAGGGCAAAGAGGGAGGATGGGGGCCGTTGTTACAACAGATCAGGGCGCTATTGTATATCAGCTCAGGAGAACTAAGGACCCCAGGTAAGAGATACAGTCAGTACATGGTTTCCTAGATGTTAACAAGAATGAAGGTACTTTTAAGTCAAGCTTTTATGTGCTGTCTTAAATGATGATTTAAAAAAAAAAAAAATCTTTTATTAGAGGAACGTGTTGCTATATTTCATCAGGTGTCGCTAACCTTCATACTAGTTCTGTTGTTTGGAGCCCAGTACTACAATCTTGCCTTAGCTACTCGAGGAACAACAAGCTGCATGTGTGTGCGCTCCTATCTGTGTTTCAGAGGAGATGTTTGTGCCAGGTTGTACTGAGCTAATTAACCGGTATAATTACTGGTGACGGAAAATGTAATTATGGTGAAGGAAAATAGGGGAAAGCTTCCCTCTGAGGGCAGTTGTTGATCGGAACCGGAGGGCACAACAGAGCGGGGATGGTGACAAAAATGATGACAGGACAAAAAAAGTTATTGAGTTGTTAAAATGCAGCAGAGCTAATAATAATGTGATAATTAATGCTCTGATGGTGTAATCTGTTTGTTGGTGTGTTAATCCGGATTTGGATGTCTTTGTGTCATTCATGATACATAAAATAGGATGTCTTCACCTTGTTTTGGTACATTTTTAACGTCGCTTTGGAAACAGCAAGTGTAACACTTTATTCTCACTTGTCACAGCCGGGCTGCTGTTGGTTGATCTGAATGCTTGAAGGCTTGAATACCTTCTGGTTGCTTTGACTGGATCGTCTGTTTAAATCATTTGGCCGTGGACCACAGCTGCAGCATGTGCACACGTTTCGGTGTCCTTACTCGGTATTCTTTCCTCTTCTTCTTCTTTGGAGAGGGTGGGGCATTTCTTTTTATTTTGGAGAGATGCTTAAAGGTTTGTGTACAAGTGATATCTACCTCTTTAAGAGCTTTACAGCTTAAGAGTACTTCACTAAATACTGGCTTCAGAGAAACCTGACCTACGAATACATACTAATGACTTTTTATATAAAAGCTATGTACACTTAAAAGAGAAAGCAGCTCATATGTTTCAATTAAAGACTTGTTAAAGTAGTACTGTACTAAAGTAGTAAGAAAAAGAAAGAAAAGTAACCCATATTTATACAGGATGACAATTTTCACAATCCTGTACATTGAATGATATTGCAGTCATATTTATATTTAGATATTTTTTTCTTTTTACTACTTTTTATTTGTTATCTTTTGAATACTTTGAGTGTCTTGCAAAGCTGCAAACACTGCACTGTTGCACTGTACAACCTGTATTCTGCGGTGACAATAAAAGATATACTCTTCTATTCTATTACTGAGAAATACGGACTGTTGCACAGTTGTCTTGATTTCGACACGTGTTCTTAACCAGGTGTTGCATATGAATAGCCTTTGTCTCCCATGTTGACTATTCTCAGCAAGAGAGCTTCAGAAGGATCGATAAAATTTTCTATTGACTGATCATCTGTAATGTTATCAGTGCACATGTGGAGACGACCCTGATTTAACTATTGATTCTTTGTCCGGCGGTCTCCCATTAGGTTCATGCGAAGGGAGTGTGCTTGGAAAAGCACTGCTCTTTGTGTTTGCTGTTATAAAGCGGAGCCTGAGGGACATATTGAGCCCACTGCTGTGAATCGTGCAGAGTAAGCACAAAGGTGTTGCTCCAAATACAGATAAAGTAAACTGGAGAAAGTTTGGCTCAATTTTGGAAATATATTGAATTGTCAGGCATGGAAAATATGTAGAAGCCATTGTTTTGTAGGTGTGTACTGTCTGGATGTGCTCGGCTGGATGCATATGTGCCATTTTGAATAAATGTGATTTCCATCTGCTGGAACACACGAACACAAAGTTGTGTTTGTCTTCAACGCTTGAAATATTACCATCTATAGCCTGTATCACTTTACTCTATTACTGCAGATGGTTATTATTGTTGGTGAGTCACTTGATGCAGCTGGATTAACAGTTTCATTTGATGTGGCCCTGAAATGCTGTCCCTGTGTGTGTCTCTCTCTCTTATAGGATAAAACCAATAACAATGCATGGCCTGTAAGCCGCCAATCATGGCTCACAGGAAGAGGCCAGGGACCAGTGGAGCAAACAATATGGCTGCTCCAGGCCCCGTCTCCTGTCCCAACCCTCATCCTACAGACTCGTGTGATCTGAAAGCCATCCCCGCACGGCAGCGCCCAGTGCGCTACCCCAAAGAGCCACGTGTCCCGAAACCCCTCCCTCATAACTGTAAGGCACAATATTCTTCTCCCAAGTCTCAAGACGTGGGCCGAAGTCATCCAGAAGCGGACGTAGATGCAGAGGTGGATGTGAAGCATTGTAGCAACCAAGTAGATGCAGACATTGAGGATCAGCGGCCAGCTACGCCGTCCACGCCCGAACAGAACCATGACCCGGATGAGCGTGACCAGGCCGACTTCCATGGCGGAGCTGACAGCCTGGATGATGACTCCAGCTCTGACTATATCAACAACACTTCAGATGATGAGGAAGACTATGATGACGGTGAGTGTGACATCAGTCATCATATTAAAAGAAACTTATTTCTGCCCTGTCAGTATTTTCTCTTATTAATTCTGCTGAATATTTTAATTTTCAACAAGCTTTGTGTTATAGTTTAAGGAGAACGAAAAGAGTACCTTCATTTATTCTACACATAAAAGCCAAGATAATGAATTGTGAATTTGATGGTAATCTAGTCAATAGGGGTTGCTTACTTCCACATGTACCACATATTGCTCTAATGTTAAGTTGTAGTAGTAGCCATAATTAATGAGAACCATTTCTGTTTGTCACCATAAACCCCTCCAGGACTGGCAGAGGAGGACGAGGGTGTGACTTACTACATCCGCTACTGCCCTGAGGACGACAGCTACCTGGAAGGTATGGATTGCAGCAGCCAGGGAGACTGTAACCACGGCCACAGCCAGGGGGACTGCGCCGGTACCAGGGAGATGGACGAGCCACACACTGATGAATGCCAGGAGGCTGTGGAAGGATGGGCCGAGGAGGGGGAAGGGGAGGTGAGAGAGGAAGAGTGGGTGGAAGATGAGGAGGGGGAGGGTGCAGTGAGAGAAGAGTGGAGAGAAGATCAGGAAGAGGAGGAAGAGGTGAGGGAAGAGTGGAGAGAGGGAGATGAGGAGGCACGAGAGGAGTGGAGAGAGGAGGACCAGGTCAGGCAGGAGCAGTGGGCGAGACGAGAGAGGCACCGGGTGGAGGAGTGGGGTGACGGGGAGGGGGAGGTACGCTGTGAGGTGGTGGAGCAAGATCCTGATGAACAGATATACAATGGACGACCAGAACCCATCCTGGACCATCACCAACATCACCATCATCATCACCACCAGCCCACCATGCAAGACGCCTCGCACACTCGCCGGGCTGAGGAAGAGGAGGAGGCAGAGAGCGACGAGTACTGTCCCAATGAGGAAGAAGATGAGGAAGGGGACGAGGAGGAGCAACATGGAAGGGCCTACACCGGAGACTACTATGTCCCCGAAGACAATGGAAACTCAGTTCGAGTTTCTCCGTACCGTAGCCGTAAAGTTCTGGTGGTAGAAGGAGAGACGGGGGAGGAGGCTGAGGAGGACATTGACCAAATTGTTGCTGAGATTAAAATGAGTATGAGCATGGGGAGCCTTAGCAGTGGCACTGACCAAAGCCCAGAGGAGCTGGCGCAGGACCCAGCACCAAGCGACTACACCCTCTCCAAGCCCGACGCATCCCCCTACCCACCGCCTCACCACCGCCACGACAGCCGGCCCAAGTCCCTGAACCTCCCGTCCATGCACCACAACAACCCCGACCTCCAGAGGGGCGTGAAGGTGCATCCACGCTCCCCTGAAGACAGGCAGAGATGGGCACAAGAGCAGGTGAGCTGTTTTGAAGCAGAACAGTTGTGAGAATGTATCTAATCTGTTAATAACATCAGCTCTGGCGTGAAAGTAATTCGTAGTTTAGCATCTGATATCAGCTGCTAGCACAAACCTTGCTTCACAAACGGATGTGGTCACACTGGGATTTAATTATGGTATATGACCCAAAGTGATTTTGTAATAGTTGGTTTCCATTCACAAGCCACTGCTCTCCATTCCCTCCAAATGAAAGGCTTAATTTAAAGCTAATGCAGTTTGGTCTTAATGCAGAACGTATGTGCCATTATTTCAATTCAAGACTTTCCAGTTGAACCCCAGAAGTTAAGGTACAGACAGTGGCAGAAAGAAGCAGAGAGCATGACAGCAATAACAGTAACACAGCTACTGTATATGGTCTAAGCACAGGATGTAGGTTCAGGATATTTTAAGAGAGTCTTGCCACTGGATGCGATTGAAGGAGTTTTGTGACAAGCTGGAGATGAGTTACAGGTGACACGCTCCTCATTACCACCCAGAGAATAGCAGGAGCCTCACACCACCTCCACGTTACCTTGAAATGTCCCCCGCTCCTCATCTTCTCTTACTCTCACAGACCTGCATGAATGCACACACACACACACACACACACACACACACACACACACACACACACACACACTGTACAGAGACATCATTAGATTCAAACGCATGCAGAGCTTCCCCATCTTCTAAAAGTCAGGTGGTAAAAGGAGAGCGAGGATAGTCTCCTGTGGGCAGCATGCTGATACACACCTGCTCCACACTGCGCACATGTGCTCGTACAATCGCTCTATGTTGCTCATTTGTAGCAACTGGGTCACACGGCGTAACTAGATTAAACTGGAAAAAATGTACAGCACGCTGCGGATTCCCACGGACTCCCGGACTCGCAGAAATGATTTTTTTCTGTCCTCTGTTATCAATTGAAATGTTCTCCGTACGCCACTTCAGCGTGACCCTTGACTGAACCAGAGCAACAATGAATTTAATAAGAGCCTCTTGTAGCAGCATGGAGCCAAAAGATTATGTTAACAGAAGAAATACTGTGTGAAACCCTTAAGAGACATTGTCTGCACACACATACAAATGTAATATTTAACCTTTAGTTTTTTTTGTGATATGTTTGTTTGAGCATCATTGAGATGTTAAGTGTTTTCACAGCCTAAACATTCACACATTATTTCCCATGATATTGTCCTTTATATTAGTTTTTTGCCTTCGGAAATGTGTAATTTTCTAACAAAAAAATAATATTTAGAGCTTTTCTCAATGACTGAAAGCGTTTATCCCCTGAAAGCATCCATTGTGATATTTGTAATGCACCTCTGGCTGTTTCAGTTTATTCACACCAGTCTAGGGGTTTTTCTTCAGTGTTATCCATCCTTAAAGACTATACTATATGTATGTAGTATTTGAGTAATCTGTCTTTTAAAAAATCTTCCATGAACCACCAAGTATGTGAAAGACTATATGGTAAAAGTCTGGGTGTAGTTCTACTCCTGTTGTATGCTGTTTTTTTTTGGACATGTTGTATGTCCTAGCATTAGCATTTACATATTTAGCTATAAATACCATATATTTAGCCATAACACCAGATATTTTATTTTTATTTTAGATATTTTGAGTATTCATAGCATGTTTTATATGAAGACCACTGACAAATGTATTACCTCTAGCTGAACATACGATACAGAAAAGAATGAAAAAACATATAATTATAGTTTTAACTTGAGTCTGATAAGTAGATACAGGGTCAGGCACTCAATTACAAACAAATCCTGCTAAATCTATCCCGTTGTGTACACATGGGTAGAAGCTGCCAAGCCTCTCGGTGGTGATCTTGCGGATGTTAATTGCTCGACTGGATTAAAATTAATGTGGTGCTGACTTATTGATGATAAAGTTTCACATGTAGCCTCTTTGCACGAGGTGCGCGGTTTGTCTGCATTCGCTCGGGATTCTGTACATGAGCAAAGTTTTGTAGAACATCACAGTTTAGCATTGCGTCCCTACAAACGACAACCCGGATCTCATTAATTTAATGGCTGTTTGCACAGCTGAGTTGGGCAGCATAATGAATACTGATCAGGACTTTATGTTGAGTTTAGTCTTTTGGCGAAAGAAGCGACACAGATTCACAGCAGCAGGAGCCGTTCCTCTGCATTTCACTTCTTCACTGGAGGTGTTATTGGCTGGAGCATTTTATCTCAGCCACTAATATGACTGAATGTTAATGAGTGTTTGTGGACTTCAAAATAAATGTCCAAGTGGATGAACAGGGGCTTTTCCATTCTGCTAAATTGGCCATCCGCTCGCTCTTTCCCAGTCTGGCCCCGCTGTTACGGAAACAGCTTTACGATAATATTAATAGAATTTCACGATTGCAAAATACCTGTAGAATCCCAACTGGCGCCACAAACAATCACTATAATAATTTCCTGCTCATTCATAACGTAAACACAAATGCATTTGTAGACTGTGAATCATGAATGCATCATGCAAACACGAGTGAAGGAAGCGAGGAGCCACGATAGCCAGATGGAAAACATTCAGCGTAATTCTTCCACCGTGTGATTAGACTCTGGATGTATTGTACATGTAAATCTTATAAAAGATGTGACAAAATGAAGAGCTTAACCATGTGCCAAGTGACAGTTGTTTGAACCCACATTGTTTCTCTCTTCAAAACAGAGCATAGCTCATAGGATGATTTTGTTTAATTTTGTTAATAGCTTAACACACCATAAGGAGAAAGACATGTTTATTGTATTAGAGGTTCCAGGAGTTTATGACCGTGCAGGACTCTCTCTCTCACGTCTTGTTTATAGCAATAGTCTGTACCTACACATACAAAACCTCCCACATGTGAGTCAGTTTCCTAACTGAATCTCTGGAGGTCATCCAGCGGCATAAATAGAAATGAAATATGTTTGCCTTAATTCAATATTACTCTCTTTAAAAAACAATAATTCTTATTTGTTTTGCAACTGTTCTTCTGTGTTGACTTGCCAGGTGAGCAATGGTGCGGAGCAACCCAGAAAACAGCAGCGGTCCGACCTCAACGTTCCCCTGGAGAACAACAACGTACCAGAGGTAAGGTTTGGCTATATGTTCTGTAGCAGCGTTTCCCTCATTGTCCTTTATCTGATGTGAAGTCGTTTGTCATTTAGACTGAAGATATTGTTGTTTATGTGTGGGATCCAATGTGGGCACATGCGCGTGTGGCCATCTGAGTAAATGAGTAATTGTGCAATTACAACCTCAGCTCATGTCCTCTCCTTACGGCGTGATAGCATCCTAGTAATTGAGCAGCGTGTCTGCTTGTGGTTTTATGAGAGCCATTTTTCACTGAGATGTCTGCAGTGGATGCTTCCTTTACAGGCTCCGCCCACCTTTCTTTGTCCTTGAGCGGTGTAAACTTTCTGAATATGTGGTGCGTCGGTTGTAGGATTCAGTAGATCCACTGGGATGAGGGTCTGAATCTCATCAATTGTCCGAAGCGTTCTCCTCCACCTCCCACATCGATGTCAGTGTGGGATGGTAGATAATACTTTGCACTGTCTCCTCACCCACTTCTGCAGCGCCCCTTGAGCAAGGCACATATATGAAATGCCTCCAGCAGTTTACAGTTATGAACTTGTACATGTATGGTCAGGAATATGATCAAGGATCAACATGGATGAGATAAAAATCACAGTCATTGTTTTAAAATCAATCAGAAAATTAAACCTGTCCTTATCAGATTGTGAATCTTGTTTCATACAGTTGCATCAATAAAGGCATGATTAAGACACATTGTTAAATATATACTTAGGCAGCTTCCATTTGCTGCTTGATTGCATGACCTGATAATGTTGTGAATGTAAGTAGCAGATCCAAGCCAAGTTTAACCCTTAATAACGCTGACAAAGAGGATCAAACACTAACATTTTGACAGGTTTCCTTTCAGACTGTAGAGAAATACCTAATTCACAACCAGTTACCTGTCATGCTCTATTTCTGTCTTCCAGCCAACAAAGAAAGTTGCATCGTTTCCGAGCTTTGTCGATGGTAAGTTAATCTGTCTGCACACCTGTGTGGTGATAAAATCTAAATATTTTAATTACATGGAACAGTCCCAAGTGTCGCTTTGCCTTCCTTTTCCACTGCTGTTTATCTGCCTCTAGGCACCTCCCAGATATAATAATTTCCGATGGCCTTAGTTGTGTGTTTGCTCCTTTTGATCATGACAGCACATTGTGTTCTGAAGTGTGTGTTTTGAGAGTCCACACCTACATAGTATCACAGAGGCAGATTAATCTCCGCTCCCACCAGCACTGCTCTGCACTCGCATCAGCTCACAGTCAGGGCCATCTCACTGCTCAGCCTGTTATCACCATATCTCCATCTCCAGAGCAACAGGGTTTGGCTCGGTTTCTCCGCACAGCCAATGGAGTGCAGTGATTACAATACCCTCTCCACCTCACACTCAACCCTTTCAGTCTAATGGCTTTCCATGTGTCTCCTTGTTAATCTTCATCTTCTCTGACTGTCCCTGGTCCAGTCCCAGGACCCTGCGAGCCAGAAGACCTGATTGATGGAATTATCTTTGCCGCTAACTACCTGGGCTCCACTCAGCTGCTGTCTGAGAGGAACCCCTCCAAGAACATACGCATGATGCAGGCCCAGGAGGCTGTCAGCAGGGTCAAGGTACTCAAAAGCATACCCACTCACACCAAGATCCACTTGTAAACACACATACTCAGTTTGTGCCACAAAGATAATCACTGTTCAGAATCAAAAAGAGAAACATGTGTCTTCTCCCTTTGATTTGGTTTGATTTGTGTGTGATTTTCCTCTGGTTCAATAATTTTTGGAATCTGGTATTACTATCTGATTGTTGCAGTCCTAATTAACTCTTAATAACTATGTTTATTAGGACCTTTCTACAAATAACAGCTGGGTCAGATACACAACTCTGAAGTCTGAACAGATTTTACAAGTTGAGTGACTAAATAATTTGTAACTTGGTTTTTAACATCATAAATATTGATGTTGAAGCCTGATGCATTGTAATATTGATATTACTGGAAGCTAGTGCTTAATGTTGTGTTGCTGTACAAATGAGTCAAAAGTTGAAGCAGCCTTGAGGCTGTGGTTGTTCCCGAGTCAAAAAGAAATATTTTCCACTAGAAGACTTTTTAGGGGCCAGAAAACACATTTAGATAGGGATTCCTGAGGATCTGAAATGGCTCCTTCGTTGATGGCAAAGTTCCTACAGTGCTGAATACCCGGGGGGGCCATCGCCTCTAACTTATTCTCATCTATGAAACAGCATTTTCATTTCATTTGATCATAACGTACCAGCTGTCTTGTCTAGGCAGCACTAGTAACTTAAATATGTCAAGAATATATAGAATACTTGGTTGTTCTGTATGCCCAGTGGCTTTGCATTGCTGATAGGGCATGTTTAGTTGTGTTTGTTCTGCAGTATTGTGATATATTCCTCACATTTCTGTAAGAAAAAGCAGTTGCATTTCCACAAACTCAAACAAACACCTAAAATTCTGCTATTACAGTATATTATTTTAGTATATTTTAATACACACCGATCAGCCACAACATTAAAAGTGACAGAAGAAGTAAATAACATTGACATCGTGGCAACTCTGGGGAACCTTTGGACCTGGCAATACATGTGGATGTTACTTAGACATGTACCACCCACCTAGACCAGACCAGGCACTCCCACCCCATAGCAATGACACTCCTTGATGGCAGCAGCCATCCCCAGCAGGATGCAGCCTGACACAGGCACACACACAAAAACGGTTTAGGAACAACTAAAAAAAACACATGAAGAACAGCACAAGGTGTTGATCTGGCCTCCAAATTCCCAAACTGATCAAGTATCTGTTGGATGATCCACAGAGGCACAAGGGATACCTACACTATATTAGGAAGATGGTTATAATGTTGTGGCTGATCTGTATGTACTTAACCCCAAGGGCTGTGACTCACCGAACCAATGGTGCGCAGTTTTCCAGTTTTGCAGGGCCATCGTTGAGCATCTATGGCCCTAGTTAGTGATGAACTATTAAGTTCATAGGACACACACAGATGTTTGTAGCTCTTCCTAACTTCCCAGCCTCGAAAGTGTCTCCTTCAGTTTCCAGGAAGAGTTTCCTTCCATACAGGCATGGAACATCTGTGCTAGCTGGACGTTTGCCGCAGTCTTTTTCAACACAGTTGGCCTTCATTGTCGGCCGTTCTTTGATGACGGTTTGATCTGTCCACACCTAAGATTTACGAATGCTGTTTGTGTCTACAGCAAAGCATCCTAGTCACACATTAGGCATGAGTGCTCTTTTAGGGCAGCTAAAGAACTTGGCCAGATTAGGCTGTAGGGCATGTGTTTGCCACAGACGGCTGGATAATGGGGCCGCCGCCATGTGAACTTTATATTTCCCTTGCTGACACTTGCACCCTGCTGCTCACTAATATTGTTGTGATGAGGATGATGTAGAGAAGCACAGCTCCTTTCATGTTATTTTTGAAGAGCTTGACTGCTATATATGCACCACTGTTACTCTATTAAAATAGCAAACTTTATAGAAACAGGTACTCAAAATTTAATTCTGTCAAGAGAAACTTTTGATGTTTCTCACGTTCCTCTCTGTTGTGAGTTCAGAGTCCCCTTTTGCCAGGTGACTTTTGTGATCAAAGAACAGCGTGTCATGATGCAAATGACATAATTTAGTGCCACCAGTGTTTTGGTGCACAGTTGCTACCCAGACACCGATCTCTTTTTATCTCCCGCTCATGTGAACACAAGCCTGGCTTCTAAATATTGAATGACTTCCTGTGTAGTGGTTTACTTTTAGAATGTTACGTGCTGTAATGAAACTTCTGATTGACGAGGCGGATATACTGTGTGTGTGTGTGTGTTTTCCAGTTTTCTTGCTTGATGTCAGAAAACAACACTAACTGGCCGATTTCAATTAAGTCAAGGCTATGTCAGTGTAGAGACCTGTTTTTGCCTTTTAAACTAATTGTATTGTTTTCCATATACCTATTAAACACACCAAAGCATTATTTGCTCATGAGCGTTGTAACCGTGAATGTGGCATGAGGGATTAACGTAACCAACCAGATGGCCTTTGGAAACTGTTTGGAAAAGGGCAGACATTATCAAAACAGATGATTGGAACGTCAACCCGTAGACTGTATATAATTATGGACAATATGTCCCCTCTTTCTTGCATTGGCCAAACTGACAGTATTTTCCCGGGAATACGTGCAATGCCATCTTGCAGTCAGAGTCTGCGCAGTACTGCGCTAGAGTGGAGGCACACGGAGCAGTGTTATCGATGACCCGCCCACACTTCTGCCAGACTCACTCTTGTTTTTGTTTAAATAATACTGCACTCTGCTCTACCTCCAGCAGTTACAAAGAAATGTTGGATTATACACTGTCCTTATTTATTTGTTTTTTCCTATTCTTACTCCTCTACGGAACCGCTTCATGGAGTAGTTGGCATGGCAACTTCATCATCATGATGTCACATCATGTTTCTATATTGTCAAATAACTGACTAAAATGAAACGTATCCAAAAAAATGGACATTTGAGTGTGGATCAGTATTATATTAACTACTTAAAATGACTGAAACCATCCTTGAAAACATTTTATTTGACGTGTGTTTTAGTTTGGCCTAAGTCCCATCCACTAACATGGAGGGGGTGGAGCTTATGATCTATACTGCAGCCAGACACCAGGGGGAGCTCTACTTGCTTTGGCTTCCCTTTTTAGGGGCTGTTCCGTCATTTTATGCTGCAACCACACATATTGACTCTCACAGCCATTGCACTTTAACATAGTTAAAGGAACAAAGTCATGTTGTCCATTCGTTTGTGCGCTTTGAAGCCTGAATTTTTGGCCTTTTGGCTTTCTTCTTGGATTTTGGAGGAGTGACAGGGCGCCACTACGATCACGAGTTAGCATTAGCATACCATGCCCGAAATTGTAACACGCTTTACTGTATAATTTACTTTAAATATAACTATTATTTTACATATACAATAAGCATCATGCTGTATTGAAGACTTGAAACTAGCCATTAAGACAATAAACTCATTATAAAACTTTGCAGTTATAAACTTTAATCCCCAAAGCCCTAATATCTTCATTATGATCAGTCACATGCCAGTTAAAGAGGTTCATGAGGAAAGTCTGAAAGTGTTTTGGCCTGTTGCCTTGTCTCAGTCTAACAGCCCTCTTCAAAGCCTGCTGGCATCATTCCATCTGTCCAGTCTATGTGTGCTTCTTCTCTCACTTGCTTTCCATCATACTTAGTTGCTTTGCCTACAAAGATCTTGTTGGGATAAAAACCATAGCAACAATAAGCCGTGACTTCTTTGTGGTTTGCCGTGATAGGTAGGAGTCAGCTGAAGAAATAGTCATCCAGTATCTCCTTGATTTGTTCTACTGCCACAAAAAAATATCTGTAGCAGGAACCAACTCTTAAACTTTGACTCTGAGAAGGATGCAGTCGCCTTCAAACAAACCCGACCACGCAGTTTAGTGCAGTCATACTGGTGTGTTTGCTTTAGATCATCACAAGGAAGCACACATGTAGTAAACACAATCACAGGAACACGCCTCGTAGTGCTATGCCGAGTAAGAAGAAGCACGCCAGGTAAATTGTAGCAGAACTGCGTAGGTTATTTAGGCAGAGCTTTTTTGGCATGTTACTCACCCTGTTTGATGTAATATTTATGAAGGTACACCCCCGCCCCCGCCTTTACCCCCCTTCACTCTGCGCCTCCTCAGCAGAGCATTAGATGTTGCTGAAAGCCTTGGATGTCTTTCTTGCATGAGAGCTGATCACGGAGGAGGAAAGTTTACAAAATGAAAACTGGAAAAAGACTCTTCCCTTTGGGCTGTTTCCAAATACCATCTTAGTGGTTCCAGCTTAGCGCAGTGGTACGAGCAGTCTTGCGCTCAGAAATATAATTGGGAGATCATTTCCTCTGGTATGGTTGATGGAGAAAGGGACAGCAGCTCAGCTTGAACTTTATAGAGAGGTGTTGATTTTGCTAAGAGTCCTCTAAAATGTCACTTAACCAAGTTTATCTCGGGCTCACTCCATGGACAGTATTACTAATGAACTAATGACACACATTAGCTGTGTAACACTGCCTCCGTGTTGATCTAAGCTTTTTAATTCCAAACATGGTGAGATGACCTTGTAAAGCAGTCCAGAGACCAAATCCCAAGCACACAGTTTAAATCCTTGTTCAGGGCTTAATCTCCTCCCCTCCCTCTTTGTGTGTCGTTGATTGTTTTCCAGCATGTTCTTTGCTGTTAATAGCATTTAGACCGTGATATGAACATGGTTGTTGCAGTGCCTATACACTTGACCTGCTGAGAAATGGAGCTTAACCATCTGTCTTGATGTCAGTGAATCCACAAAACTGTTCATCTACATCCCCACCCCAAAAACTCTCTAGACTGTCCTAAAACAATCAATTCATGTCTTTTGAATTGCTGTATTTTAATGGGAAAAAGCAATTATTACCATCTGTAGTCGCAGTTTTGATTTTTATCTGATAACCGAAACGGTTGTGCAATACGCTATCTCCACAAACAAACATTTTTTTTTTCAATTACACACTTCCTCTCTCTCTTTCTCTTTGTCTCTCTCATTCTCTCTCTCTTTGTCTGTCTCAGTATCACTCTCCCTGTTTGTGAGAGCAGTGATAGCACACCTGCCGTTTGGTTTTGGGCTATGCTGTCTTACCTTCTTTTATTCACCTTCTTTATTTCCTCCTCCTCTTCCTCCTGTTTTTTGTGCTCCCGTATCTGCTGACCTTGTCCCGTCCCAACGCCTGCGTGCCTGCCCTCCTGCCTGCCTGCCTGCCTGCCAGAGGGTACAGAAGGCTGCCAAAATCAAGAAAAAGGCGGTGTGTAATAAACAGAGCAAACGGAAGACCCTTTGGCCACTTTCCTTCCACTCTCACCTTTTTTTTCTTTTTCATTTATTTTTTTGCCTGTCTGTGTATCCTCTCCCATCTGTGTCTTGCACACTTCTAACTTCATGCATTGGCTTCAGTACGTCTTTGTCCCGTTTTCGAGAATATAAACATGTATTAAGGTGGTAGAATTCGTCAAACTGGTCCTTTAAACATGTTATAGTAATATCTGTTGAGATTTAACCACTGTGATCAGAGAGAAATGAATAACATTGACCATCATGTGACAATACAATGTTCTGCTGGGAAACCTTTGGAGCTGGCATTCATGTGGATGTTACTTAGACATGTACCACCCACCTAGACTAGACCAGGAACCCCCACCCCATAGCAATGAAACTGTTCATAATGTTACGGCTGATCAATGTATAACTCATATTCCCAAGTTCCCATAAATTTCTCAAAATTTCTAACACTAAAATAACAGAAGCTATCAAAGTATCTATCATCCAGTTGGTACAGCTTGTCTCACGTAAATATACCAGAGTGACAGGAAATTATAACAGAAATGGTAACAAAGCACAACACATTCAGAACAACTCTTTTCCATTGTGGTCAAAGACATACAAATTAATTTCTGAGACACTATCGTACCCAAATCAAAGCTCAAGCCAATTCAAATCTGGGTTATCAAATATTATTTGTCAAAGAGTACATGCTGATGTTTTTTAGTTGTATTGCTCTTGCCCTAAAGTAAATTAAATGATGTATTTAGCAGATTGTAATTCAGTGCATGTCTTTTTTTTGTGGGATTAACAACTTTCACCGACCGAAGCAGGAAATGATTCTCAGTTCATATCATATCATCTTTACACTATGGTGATTCTGAGACGCAGTGGAGGGAAGGATTATGTGCAAACAAACGCATGTGTTAAACAACCAAGGAAAGCTTTAAAGGAGAGCCCAAAAGAGCTTTAATCCACAAATGTGGCAGTAAACATGAAGTTTTGCTTTGCCTTAATCACACAGGCAGTTACAGACAGAAGGACATGCATGATGCATTAAATTCATTAGACAAATTGAATCTTGATTTGGTAGAACAGAATAAATTAGTTCGCTTGGTCCATATGTTAACCTCTGACTGAAAGCAAGTCTTCAAGTCTCACAAAAACATAAATTAGCAACATGTCTGTGGAGGTTCTTAGTCATCCAGGCCATGGTAGATGCAAAAAACAAGGCAGAAACGAGGGCAACTAGACTTGTTGGGTTTCTTGGAGACATGTCCCCACTCATCCAAGTCAACCACATACAGTCTGTAATTGGATGAATTTGTGTTGATCCTGTTGTCTTCTTCCAATGAATGCTACTCTAATGAACCATTAATGGCCAGAGACTTCAGACTCAAGGTGTGAGCTTGATGCTGGACTCTGGACCCAGTTGCCCTTGTTTCAGCTTTGTTTTTTGGATTGATTTGCAACGCCCGATCAGATCTTTTTCTAATCTTCTCTTAGTTTCTCAAATAAATGGTTCACTGTTTATGACATGAAAACTTTAATTACTTCGATATGTTTTTATTTTTATTAAGATTCTGTATCACTGCTGCCTTACTTGAAATGCATAAGGCAATTTCAATTAAACTAAAACAAATATAATTTTATTAGTCTACAGCACAGTGATTAGAGGGAAATGTGTGCCAGCTTGAAGCCCTCACTGGTGTAACAGCCAGCTGGGAAGGGTTTAATGTTAAGCTGCTCTCCTGATTTCCATGCCAGCTCTGCATCCTTGCGCCAGGACAGATGATGTAAACTAACACCACTGCTAAACGCTTTCGTCTTCTGACTTTTCCACCTCACCTTTAGAATCAGCAACCCGTTCATCTTACAACCATTAACCTTGTTGGAAACTAAACTAAACATGCATGCATTTTGGATATATAGATGTAGACTATCGTACATTTAATACAGACATCATTCAGACAGCTTTGTTAAGATAGAACAGGCTTGGTGAAAAGATCTTGAACCATCAGTGTCATGAGGAGATGATTTGACCGACTCTCCTCCTTCTGTGTTTCTCCAGAGTGCAGATGGAGATGCTCAAACCCTCACTGAGGTTGATCTGTTCATCTCCACCCAGAGGATCAAGGTCCTCAATGCAGACTCACAGGTGAGTACTTCAAGCTGAGTTACTCATCAGGAGACTGTTGCTCTGTCGTTGCTGTCAAAACCGCAGCTTAACTCCTGACACCAGCCACATCTTATGAAACCCCGGCTCTGATTGTGACTTGTTTAATCTCATGGCGTCACATTCAGGAGTTCTTTTTGACCGTGCACAAAAATAGATTCTGCAAAGCCAAATAAAAAAAACTGCGGCAACATCTGTGCAGCATGGCCTTGGTTTTATTTAATTTAATTTAGTACAAATATCCAAATTTTAACCGGAAATTGTTATAGGCACATTGAAAGTACACAATTTACCACACGTTTTCTCACTTTACAGTCAAATCCAGTCAAAAATGTTCACACAAAACCCCTTCTCCGCTGTTTACATCAAGCTGCATCATGTGAAGCAGCAATTCAAGTCTTCACGGAAGGTGGAGTTTTTGATGCTTTTTACTTCTTGACATCACGTATAGAGCCTCGTGATCACGGCAACAGTTCAACGTATATGTGATAGATGATTCATGTGCAGTATTTCAGTCTTAGCTGCCGTCTGGCCATCTGAGCAGAGTGTCAGAATGCGTGTGAGTGTGTGGGCAGCCGCCTGGCAGAAAATAACGTGCTGCAATGCAGTGTCTATCTTCCTCCCTTTCCCATCTGGTTGCCACTGGTCCTGCCACTTTTTAGAGGAGAGTATGGGTATAAAAGCCTTCTTCTGCAATTAAAATTTTGATGCAGCTTGCTGACTCTGATTCATAATAAGAACAACTCCAAAGGTGGGCTGAAACTACAGCACTAATTAGGCTGATGTGATAAAACCCACCACGCAATTAATGAAGTGATGTTAACTAAACTGAAATTAAATATAGCACATTACCATAAACCATGAATGAATACCTCATAGCGAACATACAGATTTGTCTTTGAAGTCCAGATCCTCTCTAAATTGTTTCATTCAGAAATTATGTCTCATGAAATCTGCATTATTACACAATTATAAGGCTGAGTGAACAACCGTGATTACACAATCAACACAAACACTCCAAAACACCTTCAGAGTTCTTATTGCCCACCTGTTAAGATGAACGTCGTACTCACAATACGATTTACTGAGGCATTATTGGGCTTTAATCAGATTATACTGCAGGTTTGAATCCAATCATCAGCAGGCCTAGTTGTTTTCTGTCGACAATACTTTCATCTCACCTTCTGTGCTAAATGGATGATGTAGCCCTGGGGGAAAAAAAGGAACAAATATGATGCACAGTGGTTCTTTCATTTTTTTTAAATTACTGATATTGAAAGCAGCCATTGTCCAAGACACAATATGATACAAGTACAAAGCTATAGTAGTAGTGTCTTAATTTAAAAAAAAAAGTAATTGTGTTTTAATTGCCTCCATCATGGATTCATATTTATAGCATACATATACAGATCAGCCACAACATTAAAACCACTGACGGGAAGAGTAAATAACATTGACCATCCTGTGACAATTCAGTGTTCCACCTAGACCAGACCAGGCACCCCCGCCCCATAGCAATGACACTCCTTGATGGCAGCAGCCATCCCCAGCAGGATGCAGCCTGACACAGACACACACACAAAAATAGTTTAGGAACAACTAAAAAAACATGAAGAACAGCACAAGGTGCTGACCTGGCCTCCAAATTCACTAGATCCCAAACTGATCAAGTATCTGTGGGATGATCCACAGAGGCCCCTCCCCTCAACCCATAGGACCCAAAGGCCCCCACTAACAACATTCTGTTACCAGACACCACAGGACACCCTCAGAAGGCCCATGTCCATTCTCTGATGAGTCACCACTGTTTTGGAGGCACAAGGGAGACCTACACAATATTAGCCAGGTGGTTATAATGTTGTGCCTGATCGGTGTATTGATCCTGCTGTAGTTTAATGGCTGCACCAGTAATTACTGAAAAAAACGAACATTTGCTACAGGATTTATTTTGCTTTTCATTGTAGTGAGGTCTATATTTACAGTGGAAACAAGTGAATAAAGACCTCAAGCACTCAACTGTGGAGTCTTATTTAACATGTTGTGGTCAATATGTGGACAGGAAACCATGATGGACAACGCCCTCCGCACTATATCCTACATCGCTGATATTGGGAACATCGTAGTCCTGATGGCGAGGCGCCGGATGCCACGCACAGCCTCGCAGGACTGTATCGAAACTACGCCTGGGGCGCCAGAGGCAAAGAAGCAGTACAAGATGATATGCCACGTCTTTGAGTCCGAGGATGTAAGTGACTCTTGACTTCTAATTCTGTGTCTGCTTCTGTGTCTTCATGCGTTTGTGAGAGAATTTGTGTCCAAGACATCATTTTATTTGTTTATCCTAACTTTAATTTTGTCACAAATATACAGAAATCCCACAAACGTTCCTGTGTGCCTTGCAGTATCCAATTAAAACAACCCACTGATGTGCAATGATGTATACTGGCTGGCCACTTTTCATTTTTTGTTTCTTACCACACTGAGCTGCTGCTAGCCTTGTTGAAGCAGATTCAGCGAGACTTGGCAGCGTGAACAATGTTGCACTGAGGAGCCAGCAACTCACTTTCTGTGCCAATGAGTTTAAATGCTGGACTCCAAGCTGTCCCCTCTTCATCTAATTTTGTTGCCAGGTTTTAAAAGGCCGGCTAGAGTTATAATAGAACCACTGAGCCACTCATCCATCAACTTATTAACTGTTTCTGTTATTAAGGCTGTCTTGTTTTGTTTTTTGACTTTATTGATGTGGGAAACTAAGCCACCGCATGGCTTTTACTCATTAGTGTCTGCAAATTCTGCAAGCGATTTACATGATGAATCCTCTACTTTTCTATTACGGTTCAAGATAAAAGTCCACTTACTTTCCCATCACGTCGTGTTTTTTATATTCATTGTTTTCATTAAGCTCCATTCCTCCTAACCCAAAGAGCAGGAAAGAGCTGCCTCTCTCAGTGTGAACTGTGAACAGCTTTTGACAGTGGCAATCAGTTTATATTATGCCTTAACATATTCTTGGCACACCCTTTGGCACTATTGTTTGACGCCACCAAAGGCTGCATTGTTGTTTATGTGTGACATTGTCAAGGTTTTCATTTGTGACTCTTACAAGACAAGATCATAGACACCCCTTTACTTCATCAGCCCTTCTTCTTTTTTTCTGTCTGCAGGCCCAGCTTATCGCTCAGTCTATCGGCCAGGCGTTCAGCGTAGCTTACCAGGAGTTCCTGAGAGCCAACGGCATCAACCCAGAGGATCTGAGTCAAAAGGAGTACAGCGACATCATCAATACCCAGGAAATGTATAATGACGACCTCATTCACTTCTCCAACTCTGAAAACTGCAAAGAGGTTGGTTACATTTACAGCACACACATAAATATCTCGGAAGGGTAGCGATGCATGCGTGTCAGTGCAGGAAAAAAACAAGGTATAAACATGGAGCACCTTTTACATGTGGTACAAACAACACTCATGCTGCAGGGCTATTAAAGAAACACACAGCTGTAGTGGCTGTTAGCTAATTAGACAGATTAAAAGGCAGATGGTTCAGTAAAATCAACTCGGAGCATGTCAACTCAAGCTTTTTCTGCTGCTGCATTTTCACTTTCGCTAACGCTGTGCCCTGAAAACATTACCGGAGGCTTTTGGAGAATTAAAAACCGTGGAACACTTTGTGCTGTACGAGCAGAGAAGCTCCATGGGCAGCACCACCGCGCAGCTGCTCTATTAGAGGCACATGAGTAATTTGTACTGATGGGGAACCTGGGCTTTCTTGAAGCACTAAAGCTTCCCCACCTTCGTAGCTGAAAAATAAATTCATGTCTCGAGGCTGGTTGTGTACGCTGCTAACATCTGCTAGTCTGAAGAACTGGGACAGGAAAATACAACTGAAATATAGAATAGTTCTATGAATAAATGGCTTGTGTTCTTTGAGTGTTTATGTCTAACATGAACCCATATTTAGCTTCAGTAGAACTCGGTTGTGATGTAGACGTTAATGTCAGTATTGCAGTGCAGACTGGCTTGACTGTAGCAAAGTGTTTAACAATCTCCCGTTGTTTTTAATGAGATACGATTACAGTCTGTTATAATATTAAAGTAATGAACATTGTTTATTTAGCACTTTTCTAAACATACACCGATCAACCACAACATTAAAATCAATGACAGGAGAAGTAAATAACATTGACCATCTTGTGACAATCCAGTGTTCTGCTGGGAAACTTTTGGACCTGGCATTCATGTGGATGTTACTTAGACATGTACCACCCACCTAGACCAGACCAGGCACCCAATTACGCTCCCTGATGGCAGCAGCCATCCCCAGCAGGATGCAGCCTGACACAGACACACACACAAAAACGCTTTAGGAACAACTAAAAAAACATGAAGAACAGCACAAGGTGTTGACCTGACCTCCAAATTCACTAGATCCCAAACATCAAATATGTGGGATCATCCACAGAGGCCCCTCCCCTCAACCCACAGGACCCAAAGGCCCCCACTAACAACATTCTGTTGCCAGACACCACAGGACACCCTCAGAAGGCCCATGTCCATTCTCTGATGAGTCACAACTGTTTTGGAGGCAGAAGGGAGACCTACACAATATTAGGAAGGTGGTCATAATGTTATGCCTGATCGGTGTATACTACATACAGTTTTTGTGCTTTATAGTAGTTTTACCTACATACTCTGTATGTGCTTCATCATGCTTCTTGATGCTCTCCTTGAAGTTTCAGTAAAGAAACACCTCATTTGTAACTTATTTAATTTATTATTTTACACACTGCAAAAAAGTCACCACCTGGATTTAACTAATCAAATAGGTAGGAGCCTCCTATTGAATAATTACTGCATGGGTGATTATCTTTCAGCTGGCAACAAGTTATTTAACCCCAACTGATGCAATGAGTAGCTTCTCATTTCTTAAATAACCATGTCCAAAGACACATCCCGTGGTCGTGGAAAAGATGTTAGTCTGTTTGAGAAGAGTCAAATCATTGACATGCATCAAGCAGTGAAAACATTCATCGGTGATTGAAGAAACTATTGAAACTGGGTTAAGAACTGTCCAACACATTATTAAAAACTGGAAGGATAGTGGGGAACCATCGTCTTCGAGGAAAATATGTGGTCAGAAAAAAATCCTGATTAATCATGATCGGCGATCTCTTAAACGTTTGGTGAAATCCAATCGAAGAAAAACAACAGTAGAACTCAGGGCTATGTTTAATTGTGAAAGTAAGAACATTTCCACATGTACAATGTGAAGGGAACTCAAGGGATTGGGACTGAACAGCTGTGTAGCCTTAAGAAAACCACTAATCAGTGAGGCTAACCAGAAGAAAAGGCTTCAGTTTGCTAGGGAGCATAAAGATTGGCCTCTGGAGCAATGGAAGAAGGTCATGTGGTCTGATGAGTCCAGATTTACCCTGTTCCAGACTGATGGGGGCATCAGGGTAAGAAGAGAGGCAGATGAAGTAATGCACCCATCATGCCTAGTGTCTACTGTACAAGCCTGTGGGGGCAGTGCTATGATCTGGGGTT
Source organism: Chelon labrosus (assembly GCF_963514085.1). NCBI lineage: Eukaryota > Metazoa > Chordata > Actinopteri > Mugiliformes > Mugilidae > Chelon > Chelon labrosus. Next base: position 26,709,491 of record NC_140339.1, on the reverse strand, counting down.
GCTGCAGTTGCTCAGGTCTAGGTTCAGCAACATTATGTGCCCAAAGAATGAGGTCAGCTGACTGAATATACTGAATATACTGAATGACCAGGTTATTCCATCAATGGATTTTTTCTTCCCTGATGGCACGGGCATATTCCAAGATGACAATGCCAGGATTCATGGGGCTCAGATTGTGAAAGAGTGGTTCAGGGAGCATGAGACATCATTTTCACACATGGATTGACCACCACAGAGTCCAGACCTTAACCCCATTGAGAATATTTGGGATGTGCTGGAGAAGGCTTTGTGCAGTGGTCAGACTCTCCCATCATCAATACAAGATCTGGGTGAAAAATGAATGTAACACTGGATGGAAATAAATCTTGTGACGTTGCAGGAGCTTATAGAAACAATGCCACAGAGAATGCGTGCTGTAATCAAAGCTATAGGCGGTGGCGACTTTTTTTTGTGTGTGTTTTTTTTTTGTGTGTGTGTCTGTGGGTTCTCTCCGGGTTCTCCAGCTTCCTCCCACTGTCCAAAGACATGCTGGTTAGGTTCATTAGTGTGATTAGGTGTGTGTGTGGCTCCAGCCAGAAAATGAATGAATGAATCAAGTGTATTAATTGATGTAATGAGTAACTAAATGCATATTTTATTTGCTCCATCATTGCCATATGTTTTGGATGCAGCTGGGTTTGTGCTGTGGCTCAGTTTTCAACCACCTACAGTATTTGTAATACACTTAATGGCAGGCCCTAATAGGATTTGTGGCCACATGAGCTCAGTACTCAAAAATCTCTTCACATTCATTAAGTACAGCCTTCCAATAATTTTTTCAGACATGGCCAAAAAAAATATGGATGTGGCTGCCAATTTATGTCAACAACACTTATCTCAAGTAGTCACACGACACTAGACTTTCTCTTGTTATTAACGTCCATTTAAACTCCCTACGCTTGTTGGAATCGGTCAGCAAATGTAACTTTTGGCGTGCTTCCTCAAAGCTAATGATACATCTCTGTTCATTTCCCGACTCTCTTTTATTTGATAAGTGTTGTTTGGGTTTCGGGACGCAGAATTCAAGGGAGAATCCATTTCTAGATCAAATATACCGATAGTTCTGTCTAATCTAATGTAAACTAATCCAGCAAATTTAAGAGATGAGGCTACTTCTTGAATTTATGCAGTGTTTCTGTAAATCCCCGCCGTAGAGCACCGCTCCTCATTGATTTGCAACATTATCTGCAACAATCTAATGCAACCAGAGATATCTACCTCAGTAGAAACAAACAAAAAAGAACATTATTGTGTCATGGTACTGTATATATTGTGATATTTCTCACCACTATCCTCTGAGCTGCCGTTATAACGCCCTCTGATCCATTAGCACTGGAGTCTGCGAATCTATTTTTTTCTGAAAGGTGTCAAATAGGAACCAAATTGTTTCAACTGATAATGAGTTGGGTTTTTTTTCGCATTTTCCTGCAATTTGTAAATGAATCTGTTGCTGATTAATTTTAAGATGAGAAAAGACTGGAGCAAAATGTTTCTAACACTGCTCTGCTCCCATCAGGTAAAAAAATGAGATTATTAGCATTATTGTAGTAGGTGAGTTTCTGTTTGTCATAAAAATGACTCACAAGCCGTCTCTTCCTTCTCCACCTCTGACTTGCTCCCTCTCCCGCCCACAGCTGCAGCTGGAGAAGAGCAAAGGGGAGATCTTGGGTGTGGTGATCGTGGAGTCCGGCTGGGGCTCCATCCTGCCCACGGTTATCTTAGCCAACATGATGAACGGCGGGCCAGCAGCTCGCTCTGGCAAGCTCAGCATCGGAGACCAGATCATGTCCATCAACAACACAAGCCTGGTGGGGCTGCCGCTCGCCACCTGTCAGGGAATCATTAAGGTACACTGACGCTGAAGATGTACACAGAAGTGTGACTGGGAGAGGCAGCTGAAGCCGTCAGTTTTTAAACACTCAAACACATAAATGTGTGTGTCTCTCTGTGTCAAAGGGCTTAAAGAATCAAGTCCAGGTGAAAATGAACATTGTCAGCTGCCCTCCTGTTACCACTGTCCTCATCAAGAGACCAGATCTAAAGTACCAGCTGGGCTTCAGTGTCCAGAATGGCATTGTAAGTACAGCATGTGCATGTTTCACACACACACTCGGCCCCAGTTAAGATTAATCTGCTCATTACTCCACTTCCTCTGTACAGGATCCACCAGACATACAGCAGATGAAGATAAATTGTTATTTTGACTCAATAAAGTACTTGCTAAAAATCATCTTTAGCAAAGATTAAATGTGTCATCAGTTCATCATTCAAGTGTGACCCGTCTTTGTTAGCCTTACACCTGTCAGTTGTAGATGATGTCACCCATACTGCTGTATTTCTGCTGTTTTACCGTACCGCGACACTACTCAGAAAATACCTGCGCTTCCTTTCATCCGTTTTCCCCTGCAGATATGCAGTCTGATGCGAGGCGGTATTGCCGAGCGAGGTGGCGTCCGTGTGGGTCACAGGATCATAGAGATCAATGGCCAGAGTGTGGTGGCCACAGCACATGAGAAGATCGTCCAGGCCCTGTCAAACTCTGTTGGCGAGGTTAATCTGATGCATACAAACACACATGTGCACATACAAAGTGGACGTAGAACACTGCAAAAAACTGTTGTGATATTTTTACACTGTATGAAAAAAGAACATATATGGGTTGCATACAAACAAAGGGCTGCAAATGAAAGCAACATGGAAGTGCCCAAAACTGCAATTTCTCAAATGACAACTTCAGGCTATTAGACCTTGATTTTAAAAGGTCCAACTTTACAGTAAAAATAAGCATGTTTACAAACTGGTAAAATTATGCAATTATTAAATGTGGGGTGGGGGTGCCTGGTCTGGTCTAGATGGGTGGTACATGTCTAAGTAACATCCACATGAATGCCAGATCCAAAAGTTTCCCAGTGGAACGTTGTATTGTCACAAGATGGTCAATGTTATTTACTCTTCCTGTCAGTGGTTTTAATGTTGTGGCTGATCAGTGTACATACAAGTGTATTTTTCTGTAAAAAGGATGAATTCAAGAAATACTGAGCTTTTATACGCCCTCTAAGGTGACCTTTTTAGTTTCTTTTTATGATGAGATATCTTGCTTAGTGTCCTCTAGCACAAGCACACTGACGTACACAGTGTTCTACTCTTTTCTGTTGTTTGTCTGTTCCATTGAAACTATGCTGTCATCTCTCTCACTGCCAGATTCACATGAAGACCATGCCGGCAGCCATGTTCAGGCTTCTAACAGGGCAGGAGACACCTATGTACATATGAACGGCCAGGGACCGCTCCACAGGACAGACTGTCAGCTGTGATTGGTTATCTCACCCGCAGTACCAAGCTGACCAGCGACCGAGGGGAGGACTGCTTCTCCTCCTCGTCGGTTCATTTCCCTTTTTTTCTTTGGGCTGATGACTTCAATTTTCCTTTATCTCTCTTGTCTGTGCTTAACATGCAACAGCCATTTTCTTGACGCGAGATGCTTAATCCATCTGACCAGCTGAAGAGGCAGAGTGTGTGTGGATGTTATTTATTTGTCCTGTCTGTGCTTTCCTGTCACTCCAGTGAGATAGTGTGGACGGACTTACAGCGTGAGTGTGTCACAGTTTATTTTTTTATATTCATGTAATGCAATATGATACTTCTACTATACTTCTTGTATAGTTTCATGTTCCTCTCTGTTAATTTATTTCTCATGTAAATACATATTTTGCTAATATTGTGACTGAAGGCAGTGGGGAGGGAGGGGCCACAGCTGCACTGTAAATATTTATTGAACCTTGCTGTTGAATTGAAAGCAGACCATGATGATGGCAAAGACACAATTAAATGCCGGATATCATAGTAGTGGCCTGTGAAAAGTGGAACGAGTTACGTGTTTGGATCGTTGGGTTTGAATGTGCTAAGTTGACATAACGTACATGTGAATCGAACCAATGCTTGCAGCAGGGGTTCATGGGAAAAACGCCATATCCTTTTGATTTACGACATTATAAGGCAATACACGAGTTCAACCTCTGAATAGGACGACTTTTCTAATTCTCATGTACAAACGCACACACATTTAAATAACAGGCAACTCTTAACATGCATTAACTATGCTTTTGATATCCAAGTCACATGTACAAACAGTTTCTTTCATGTGCTACTTTACTGTATGTTCATCTTTAGTGTTCTGACTGAGACTCATGCATACTATGAGCGGACTGTGAATGTAACTGTGTTGTGTGAGCTGTCTCATTGCCATAAGCAGTATTAGAATGTCTGTACATAAAGAGAAACGTGTCTAGTATTGTGCTCATGTTAGGAAAAAAAACAAAAAACAAACCAAAACACACAGGTTTAGTCACTGCAAACATCTTCCCGACTGTATGCTGGCTTTCGAACTCGAGAAGGAAGGAGAGAACTGTGAATCACACACTGTGACGGGGGAAAAAAAGCCACGGAGTAATGGCTTTACAATGCATTGTAGTAAATTTTAACCGTATGAACATTATCTGTGTGCATGCCTCGTAAAGTAGTATCATGTCATTGTGGCAAGAAGATAATAAAATCTGAGCTAAACCTGGGTTTGATTTTTGATTTTTGATTTTTTTTTTTGGATCGAATTGAATCTTAAAGAAAAGGTTTGTGTTTTCGGTTTTCTGTGGAGATTGATTGCTGCCAAAAAAGATAAACTAATTAAAAATAAATAGATAAGACGTTTGGCAGGATAAAAATAGATACACTGACGATAAATCAAAATGGTGTTTTATTTGAATTAATAAGTAGTAATTTTATCATTTTGGGATATTGTACTCATCCAAGATTTTTTATTTTCACATTTAAACTGTACTTAAAATGCAAGCTAAGCAAGGGAGGCCACCTCAGCTCCACTCATGCTCCACCTCGTTTCACATTGTTTTGATAAACCGGGAGTTAGCTACTGCCAAGATGTTGCCATGTTGGCTAGTGCTCTTCAAAATGGGCGACGTCAGAGAGGGTTTGTCCAAATGTTGACCCTTCTTTTTCTGAGTGGACTGTTCCAATGGAGCCCTACTACGGCCAAGGAAAGAAAAGTTAATAAAGGAGACGAAAAGTGTGGCATGATAAAAATCAAATCACGATAAATCAAAATTGCGTTTTGATTTAATAAGCAAGTAATCATTTAGTTTTTTCTTCTGGACTAATGTCATAATTTTGAGGGTGTCTGAAGGGCATCAGTTTCTGTTATTGCAAATCTAAGAGCACCATGACTTTTTGTGCACAATAAAAACATTATTTCATTGCAATCAGTACATTTTATATCCTGTGATATCTCTTGTGTCTGGAGTTTTTTTCTTTAGGAAGCTTCCCACAAGTCTGAGCTCTTCATCTCTTAAAAAAATAATCCATTAACAGCTGCCAGATCGTAACATTTCTAATCCTGTTTTCCGGAGAGAATTTAATCTTCTTTAATTCCACATATTTCATCACCTCAGTCTTTAAGCTTAAGTGTGTTGGTGTGTAGCTTTTTGGCTGACGAATGATAACACACTCTGTTCTGAACTTTAGATTATGTTGAGAGTCTGTAACTCCCAGAACGGCTGTCAGAGATCGAATCAATAAGTGACTGCAAAGATTTTATGACAAAGTCAGATAAATATTTCTCCGATAACTTGATATCCCCTGACAACAGCAGAATAAATGATCCTGGTGCAGGCCATGAAGGATGTATTACTGTGTATGTTGAACATTTGTAGCTGAGCTCCTATTTAGACCAGTCCAGATGAAGATCCGTCTTGAATTGTAAAACACGTCTCACACTGTAAAGCTATGAATCTCTTTGTAGTCTTCTGTAGTCATTTTCTCTTGGTCATCTTGCCAAGCTGATTTCAAGTGTTCCATAGTTGCTGTTGCATGTCAACTGATTCAGCTGATTAAATATTTTGCATATAGCTCCTTCATTGTTCCGGTCTTGTAGAAATATCTGTTAAATAAATTGTTTTCTTCATTTTGCCCCATCAGAGCAAGAGAATCACATTTGTAAATAGCAACATTAACAATGGATAGAAGCCATCGGAATGAAGGAGGACGCACAATATCAGAGTTCAGCAGCACACCTGAACGCAACAGCGCCATCACCAAAGATGTTGATTCTACCAGTGATTTTCCTGCATTGATGAGTCAAAATGTCCGCTGTGGAGAAGTCTATCAGGACAAAGTCTTTTTGTATAGATGTGCATTGGCTCATTTATTTTATCCTTTAATACACAGATTTCTTGAAAACTAACTGCAAAGAAGTACTCCTTGACATCTGTATACAATGCTGTACTATCTAGTATGAGTAGACACCTACTCATACTAGATAGTACAGCATCATCAAAATCAGGTTTCAAACTGATTTATAAAACAGATAATAGGATAACACCAGTCATGTGCAGTCATGTAAGTGAGAGAAATAGATTGTGGTTTATGAGGGGAACATTATTAAGAGGCTACTTTTATAAAGTTTAATTGCCATTAAGGGGTCCACACAGTGCAGCCCTAAGAACAATGGTTATTATCTAATGTGATCATTTCTTTTGATACTGAAACTCAAAACTTGAGTGCATCAGCAGCCCTGGTGTTTTGAATTTGATCCACCTAGTTTTAAAAGGGTATTAAATGATAACTTAATTTATAATGTGCATGCCACAACTGATGGATGAGTGTGTAATTTGAGGCACTGATAAACATCTTTCTCTTGCAAAGAAAAAGACAAGACAAGACAGTTTCTGGGAGATTTTGGTAAATAAAATATAAAACATTACATTTTCAGAGAAACATTATTATTCTCAAATTAAATTTGTCTAGCTGTTTGTATATTACTTTCTAACTCCCTGCACTGTTAAGTTCATTGAGTCCTTGCTTGACAGCTATAAAAGAAAAAACAGGGCATTATACAGTATATTGTACACACTGGTACAATTGTCTTCCGACGATGTAACTTTGAGCCCCTGTTTCCCCCTAGTGTTTAAAATTAGGTAGTCCGGGCTGTGATATACACCGACCAGGCATAACATTATGACCACTGACAGGTGAGGTAAATAACATTGACCATCTTGTGACAATACAATGTTCTGCTGGGAAACTTTTGGACCTGGCAATGACACTCCTTGATGTCAGCAGCCATCCCCAGCAGGATGCAGCCTGACACAGACACACACACAATAACAGTTTAGGAATAACTCAAAAAACATGAAGGACGGCACAAGGTGTAGACCTGGCCTCCAAATCCCCTATCCATTCCAGTGCACAAAGCCTGTGAGCAAAAAAATAAATAAAAAAATTGGGGCATTTATTTATAAATAAACAAGAATAAATAGGGTTTTAAGTTAAAATCAGATCTGATTATATTGATGACTGGTTCTCTCATTCACCACTTGAATTGATGCATTTGGCCTACTTGTGCTCAAACACCTATAAACATTAGGCTACATCTGGTTTGTGTACAAACGTTTTGATCCATGACACATTTTGATTTAAAAACATTTATTCTTGTACAGTTGCCAACAACTGTACACAAAGAATCAAATCAAATAAAAAAATCTAAGTTTTCAATAAAACTGTTCTTCAGCTTGCAGAAAAAGAAATAAAACAGTTGCTTCCCCTCATTCTGCCTCATTTCTTTTTCTTTCCGCTCTTTCTTTTTCTGGTACCCCGATTTGTGTTTTTTGGGCGGCATGATGACAGCTAGCTTCCTACCTGTAATTGGAATCAGTTGTAATCCTGTTTCTTTTTCCCAATGGATGATACTCTAATGACATATTAATGTCCGGAGGCTCCAGTCTCAAGGTGTGAACAGACATGAAACTTTTTGGGTACAGATGTTCAGACCGTTGTAAATTGATGGTAAACTCTATCTGAGTCTACCTCTGCTCCAGTTTAACCTAGATGATTTAATTTATTCCTCTTTTAAACCATCCATCTTCTCTGGATAAAATATGGGCAATGTTGTCCTCAGAGGATTTTCCTTTGTTCGTCAGGTGCAGGTGGACAGCTGAATCCTGGACTGAAGAACTGGCTCTCCTGTGTTGAGCCATTCATTCATGAATGTTTTTTGCTTGTTTGTTTTCCCAGTGTACTAGTCTTTACATTCCTCACTGCACTATGTTTAAAATAAAAGATGACTCATTTCTCTCTTTTTGCACACAGGTGTTTATGCGTTATAAGGACGCTTGTCTCCAGGCCAGTCTGTTTGTCTCCCAAAGACATGTTGAATGTCAGAAATCTCACTTCAAAAAACAACCACACAAAGCGCTCAGGTTTTTATGACCCGACGGTAGACGATCATGTGCATCAGGGCTATGACAAAAATCACAGCCAAAGTCATGGCACACACACAACTGTTGGTGGCTCTGATACAGCAGTAAGACGAGATCCATTTGAAACAGAATGTTCTGCTGCCTCCCAAGTGATGTCAGTGTTTGTTTACATACAGAGCGTCAAACTGACTGGTTTACACATGTGGAGATGCATTTTAATGCCTGGCGTGACCACTCTTGCGATGGTTTTCGTCAGTCATCCCAGTCTAACAACATTCTGTTGCTAGACAATACAGGACACCCTCAGAAGGCCCATGTCCATTCTCTGATGAGTCACAACTGTTTTGGACTCACAAGGGAGACCTACACTATATATTAACGGTTATGAGTTAGGGTTAGGGCTGGTCATAATGTTATGGCTGAACAGTGTAAAATATAATAAAGAAAAACAACACGTCCTTTCACTAGTTTTATTGTTATTACTTACTTGTTACAGTTAAAATGTTTAAACTCTTACTACTTGCAGTTATACAACTTTAAGGTGTTGGTTATAAAATGATTTGGAGCACCATAAAATAGTCGTACCCTTTGATGCCGATTACATGTCTGACCTGCAGGCAACACAGCAGTCAGTTGTGTTTCACAGTGCGGTCATTAGTGTGTGTCTCTTTGAACTAGATCTGTTATTTGTCTTGGGGTCAACGTCCAGTTTATGCCTGTCATGCTGAGTCGCTCTCAGTTGTTTGGTTTCACCGCAGCACGTCAGTTCAGGGGTTCATGTCATTCTGGTCACATTTTAACATGACCTTTATCCCAAGACCCTGACGAGTGGTCTCAAAGGCCTGCGGAGCCTGCTCCAGAGGGAAACGATGGGTCACGAGGGGCTTGACGTTCACTTTACCCGACGCCAACATGGAGATGGCCATTGGCCAGCTGCAACACAGCAAGATAAGTCTTTTATGCAACAGGTCATTATTTGTGATATGGAATTATTAATTGGTGAGTTGGGCTCTGGACATGTAAATATATAGTCTGATTATTGCTGTTAGATAACTCAAAAGAACCACAGCCAACTTTATTTTAAAACTCTGACTGAAGAACAAGACAAGAAATAAATGGATATTTTCTCACGTATTGCAGTAGCGGAAGACCCCTCTGATGTCCACCTCTCTCGTGGCAGCATTGATCATAGGAATCGTGACCATCTCAGGACCATGACCCACCAGCACCACCACGCCTCCTGAACGTGTTGCCTGACAGCAAGAAAGTTGGATTCTGCTGTTGGATTATGTTTGGAGTCTGCTGATACTGAAACTCTTTGGTATTTATGCTTCATAGTAGGTGCAGTGACATTCACTGGAGGTAATAACACTTGCACTTTTTAAATGCTTTGTTTGGGTCTATGAGTTGCATGGTTTCATAATTCCTAATATAACTGTGACTGTTTTTTACTGAGTCACATACATAGATGGCAGTCTGGACGCAGCTCTCGGCTCCGGTGCATTCGATAGTAACGCCAGGCTGAGCTCCCAGCATGTCCTCAACGCTCTTGGCCAGCTGCTGTGGCGAATCTGCTCTCTTCACTGTCAGCTGGAAGTCTGCGCCCAGCTCCTTGGCCTTCGACAGGCGCTCTGGGGACAGATCTGAACACAGCAAAGGAAGTTGAAGAGAGGCAAAAGCCACAATGGTGTTATCAGTGTCTGTATGTCGGGTCATGAGTCGGCTGACATAGGTGATTATAGACTGAATGTTACCGGTGATGACGACGTGCGAGGCCCCCATTGCCTTGGCTGCAAGCAAAGTGACCAACCCAATAGGTCCTGTAGAAAGAAAGGAAATAAACATGCATACTCTAGACACTGCATTACAGTGAACTTGTGTTATACAACTTTGGTCTTAATGAGACAGATCAAGGTTTTCACTACTTAAGACAAATTCCTAAAATGGACATTAGCTTGTTTTCTCCACATCAACAACATGTTAAATATTAAGTATTTGGCAATGTTCATTATGGTTCACTGGTTTCCTGTCTGTTTTTTGAGTCAGGACACTGCTTGCTACACTGCTTAAGTTTTGTTGAGTCAGTATGATTCTCACCTTTGAGACTGCACTAACTGTGCAGCAATCAGATTCCTTACTTGCACAGACATGTCACACAAATACAGTACAATCAACTCTAATATATTAGTATGCAACATGCCCAGAAATGCAGTCTGCAGTATTGAGTTGATTGAACATTCCTACAAAAGGTTGTGAGGTTTAGCTCACGGTTACCTGCCCCACAGATGAGCACGGTGGTGCCGAGGCTTATGCCGGCTCTGCGACAAGCGTGGATCCCTACGGACAGAGGTTCAATAAGAGCTCCCTCCTCAAAAGTCACATTATCAGGCAACCTGGACATTTGGGGAAACACGACACAGAGAGCAAAAACAGGAAGATAATGTGCAAAGGGTAGGCAAAGGTTAGTCAAGAGAGTGACATATCAGGCAGTTGTGAAGTAATCTCTGGTGCAAAGCCCTGAAATAACAGTTACTTGTAGCAGAAGTTGGCACTGTGTTTGTAGTATCGACACAGGTTTCCATCATCAGGTGGCGTGGCACAGAAGAAGATGGTGGGAGACAAGTTGTATCGTCCGTTTTTGAAGAACTCATCCATCTCGCGGGGCACACCTGGCTCAATGGCCACTCTGTCACCTAGAAAATACAAAGTGATGTTTACAGCAGTTACCGTATTACAGTGTGAATTGATTATGATAACATAAAAAGGTACGATAAGGTATGAAATTACAGTACCCTGCATGCCTACAGGTAAATATATGTGTATATATACATACGTATAATATATACATATAGCACTGCATGTAGAATAACCACAGATAGGCAATAGAACATTTCTGGATTGCAAATATTTTTATGATAAATGTAAAAAAAAACATCCCCTTTCAACTGAATAAGCACATATGTAGCTGGAGACACTCACTTTTGGGGGCTTTACAACTTTAAGAGTCATTCACCATTTACCCACTCACCTTCTTTAAGGTGCTTGACTGCTGAGCCAACCTTGACCACTGTCCCTGCTGCCTCATGTCCCAACACCATTGGTTTTGTTAGCACAAAGTCCCCAATTCGGCCATGCTGCCAGTAGTGCACATCTGAGCCACAGATTCCAACCGAGTGCATCCGCAGCAGAACCTCTGAGTATGAAATAAGACAGGGACACTAATAAGACTAATAAGATTTTAAAAAAGACAATACAAAATGTATTAATTTAATACATTGCAAAGAATGTAGAAGATGCATAGCATCATCACATCAACAATTTGCATGTTCATATTTTAAATTTTTTATAAAAGTACAGTGTAAATTGCACATCAGCACAGTAGTTTTCCGTTAGAAACACATATTTACCATTAGGTCCTGGCTCCGGGACGGGGCGATTTTCCTAGGGGGAAAAGACCAAAATGAAATGTTTAAAAAAGTTGCAGTCAGTTAAATGATACAGCCTGTACTCACAATGCTACATGTGAGACTGTTATCTGTTTCGTACAAGCCTGAGGTCTCCCTGAGCGTGCAGCACCACAGACAGATTTTTCTGCGCCATGATCAGATGCAACACCGATCTGTCCTCTGAGTGAAGACCTAACAGACGAAGAAGTCAGGACTCTGAATACAGACTTCAAACCAGGAGGCTCTTCTCCTAGTGTCAAAGTCCAGCGGCAGAGAGGAGCCTAGTCCTTCCTGATAGCGGGGCTGGTACCAAAACAAATCATGTGATTGGTCAAAGAGTCGCGGCGCAGTCCACTTTGCGGGGGTGAGCACTATCGCGTAAAGAAATTGAAATTCATTTACGGATGCATGTTACACCCATTACTGCTTCATCTTAAAACTATATACGCTTAAATTATTCCGTTATTGATTGTAGTTCGCTACTGAGTCTTTATTATCAATATGTATTTAATGTGGAATTAGAATAAACCCTTGAAACTGCCATTACTCCCATACGGCTGATTGTGACGCCTGAGTAATACTGTACGCTTTCTATTTAACCTAAAACTGATTTAAGTGGTTGTCACGTTTTTAATACATTATGATCAATATTGTATTAAAATAAAAAATAACACATGGCACAATACTTTTCTATGACTCTCAGTGTTTCTCGTTTTTGATAAAACTCCACATTTGTTATTGAGTCTGTCAATTAAACATAAATGTTTCAAATCGCTGTGACAAAAAAAATGAAAACTTTGCTCACCTGGATACACCATTTGGTCATAATGTTAAGGCTGATCTGTGTATGTATTTAAGAATCACTTGTCTTTTCAGGGACGATTCATTTCACTAGCAACATAAAAAATTAGGGACCATGTTGACTATAATTAGCAACAACATAATATAGATAACATGAGATCAGCATTAGTTATGTTAAACTTATTTATTCAATGTCAGTGTGCATTTAAATTAAATACAGGAGTACACGAAGACAATGCCTACACAAAAAAATAAACATAACTCATTTGTTAGCATGCTATCTTGCAACTGTGAATAACAGAACTGCTACAGGTTTAATCAGTGTGTGTATATTTGCTCATGTGTGTGGCAAACTGCAGTGGGCTTTACATTTGGAGCTTTACATTTGGAGCACCTCGGAAGCACCTGGGACGGACATCACTCAGATCACCTGAATATTTCTTTAGCTTGTCCATGCTGATATGTCCTGTAGGGAGGAAGTAAACAGAAGACATAATGGTAACAGATGCAGCTTCTAAATGCCTGTTTACATTGATTATAGTGGCTATTCAATACAGCTTACCTGTATGCATACTACTAACTGGATAATCTTGCAAATAATCACAGAGAGAGGCCTCACTTTCTGATGAGTCTGTGTCAGAATGCACACAACTGCCAAAAGAGAAATGGGGGCTAAATTAGTTTACTGGACATTTTACAGTTTATTACACTTTTAAATATTTACTGCGGAAAGTCAACATACTCGCTTCTGCTGAATTCTTCTTCTTCTTCACTGTACTCATCTTCTGTGAGGCAACTAAAATTCCAACAGGAACTCTGCAAAACAGGAGGGAGCCCAGCTACAGTGATTACAGTCAAAATGGCCTTTTTGTAATATCTGTTGAATGGTATCGCTACCTGTGCCACTGACTGTTCATCTTCACACTCCCAAATCAACCTCCCAACCACGCTCCTCACCTCTTAAATGAGAATTAGAGCAAACTTGAATGATTTGCAGTTGATAAAGCTATGTTTAAGACCTGAAGAAGAACAACTAGTGAGTACTGTATCAGTATCTTTGTCTGTATAGAGTAGCTCAATAAACATACAGTAATTCTCACCGTCCTGTACTGAGACTGGAGGCAGCACATAATGACCGATGACCACAGACTTCACACTCTGCCGCTTTTCACAGGCAGACAGAAACAAGCTGTGAAAAAGTGTCACCTTGTTCCAGATGTAATCTTTGCTCTCAAATATCCTGAAAAACAGAACCAAACAGTGTAGACATTTAATATCAAAAATAATGAAAATAATCGTACCTGTTATATTGCATTCACCTCTGCGTGTCAGGACATGTAGCATCCACACTGAAAAGGTAATCTGCTGACCTCCAGCTAGCAACAGTTCCGCCCTGCATTTCTGCAAGAAGCACAACAATCAGCCGTAACATTATGACGGACCGGTCTTACTCACAGGTCAAGTGAATAACACTGATTATCTCGTCATCATGGTGCCAGTCAGTGGGAAGGCTATATTAGACAGAACGTGAATATCTTGTCCTTGCAGTTGATGTGTTAGAAGCAGGGAAAACGAGCAAGTGAAAGGATATGAGTGATTTTTGACAAGGGCCAAATTGTGATCGCTAGACAACATGGCATTTCTTGGGGATTGTTGTAGGTCTGCAGTGGTCAATAGCTATTAAAGGGGTCCAAGAAAGAAAAAGCAGTGAACCAGTGACATGGCCATGGTTATTCAGGTTATTCATTTCACAGGTTGGTGGTTTTAAGGTTATTGCTGATCAGTGTGCAAACATGAGCAACATGTTTTTGTAGTTAAATAAAAGTACAGTTGTGTTAAGCTAACATGTTAACTCTGTCATGAACAAACTGGCGACCTAACAAAATAATAAACACATTATATAGATGATGGTGGTCAATTTAATGAGTTGGTCATCTTAAATAACCATAGCCTCAACACTTGATAACAGGATACTTACTCCAGAAGTTGTGATAGGCCTGAGGTACACTGCTTGAAAACCAGGCAGTCTTATTCAGAAACATAGTTGAGACCAACATAAACAGTTAGCTAGCAAGTATGGCGCCAAATATCAACAGTTACTCGGCAGCTAGCCAAATACCTTTATTATTTTATATCTATTTTTATTTTATTTTTTAAACCAGAACTGGCGGCAACATCAAACTCAACCTCAGAACAAAGCAGCTTGGCGCCTAAACTGCTCTGCTGCGTTTACATGCTGTCCGAAATTGTAGGAAATGTTGGAATGAGGAGAAAGGGACGACCACCACGACTCAAACAATTTCGTGTTTTTGTATATTTAAACGATTTAAACCAGCTAAACTGAAACGTAAGCCCTAAAAATGTCAGCCACTAAAAGAAAAATATCACGAATTTGCTTTGTGTTGTTAGCCAAATTGTTAAGACGTGCTGCGTCAAATAGCACTTAAGTAACCTGCTTGATTGTCGTTATTGACATTATTGCCATACATAACCTTGTGAATGATCGTGGTGTTTCTTAAATGCCGATTTATTATAACGATTATAACGATTTATTTTATCCACTGACTGTATATACTAGATTTTATCTTGTGTTAATGTTGAGATGAGTAAGACGTCCACACAGTGTCGGCTCCACGAGGGGGCGGTAAGGAGCAGCAATATTTATTGGTGTATTGAATTATTGCTATGTCTTCCTTCTGTGTGAATATATAAAACTTTGAATGTTGTATTTTCTTGCAGGCACAAATCTTAAACCTCCATCAGGACTCCCGCAGAAAGTTGCAGCACAGCTGTAACTCACATTTATTTTTTTAGCCCTGTTTTGTTCAACATGGAGTCATCTGGCAGCGTTTGGTTGCTGAGACCAACAAAGAGAACATGTGTCTGCTTTTTTCCATAGAATATTTTTAACGCTTTTTTATTGGTTTCTATCAAATCTGCACATGCACTGTTGTCTTTTGTCCGTCACACAGATCCAGATCAGCACGGGAGCTGCACCAGGCTCCAGACTGAGACAGATAACATAGAGGATTTAATTAACAACTGGACTGACTCAACTTATCAAATTCCATCTCCTTCCAAAAATTTTCCAGATGTGAGTGAAAGGACATCTGGCAGTGTTTTTGTGTTGTGAAGAAGGTAAATCTCAAAGTCCAGAATGTCTCAACATCCTGATGAGGAGGTAAAAAATTAACAAACTGTAAATGTGCAACAGTAAAACAGCATTTTTAGACAACATGTACAAAATTATAGCAGAAAGATGTGATACAGAGACTTCAAGCAAGGTCCACCTCTTATCTTACTTCTTATCCTGCCCAATTTCTTTAGGGTTCGATGTGTTGTGCATTCAGAGATGGTCTTCTGCAAAACTCGGATCTAGCAATTGGTCATTTAAGTTACTGTTGTCTTTCTTGAACCTCTGTTGTCAGCTCAAGCCAGTCAGGTCGTTCTCCTCAGACCTGGCATCAACGAAGCATGCCCAGAGAACTGCTGCTGAACTTTTTTTCAGGCCATTCTCTGTAAACCCCTAAAGACCCATGGTTGTGTGTGAAAATCCCACTTGATCACTGGTTCTGAAATACCACACCACGATCAAAGTCACTTAAAGGGCATTTGTTCCCCTTTTTTGATTAGATATTTGAGTAAATGAGTGGATTAACAAGTATAATTAATGAACTGGCCAGAGAGTGTGGTGTCAATAGTAAAAAAAAAAAAAAAAAAAGCAAAGCCCTAAAAAAACCCTCACGGGGCCCAAAAAGGACAAAACTGCTGATGGCCACGCATAGGCTCTATCAAACGGGACTGACGTGGGTTTGCCCTGTCCATAGTAAACCCACATTTGCCCACTATTAGATCACAAGGGTCTATTAGCTGGGATTAATCGCTGTAGCTGCAGTTTCATAAATGAGCCACAAGATGGCATCATTTCCTCTCATTGTGATGTCCGTGCTGCTAACTTCGCAGTCCGCGCACATCTTTGTAGAGTTTTTTTGAATGGTCTTTGTCCACGTGCTGCGTACGTTACATATCCCGCTGACACCGAAATCTGGGCCACAAATGTGCTGACTAACTGGGACGCATGGTGCCTGGTATTCGCTCGCAAAACGCCGCTAAAAAAAAACGGTCATGACATTTCATAAGTAACGGTAGCATTCCTTCATATATACGTAATCAAAGTCCAGATTTATTTAAGCACACCAGTCCAGTCTGATATATGTGTATTTGTATCCCCCCCCACCCCTGTGCTGCTGTCAGAAGAAGGCAGGTGGTCCGTTAAGCGGTGAACTTTGTCTTCAGAATGAGAAAGTGCGGAACCTCTGGATTAACCAGCAGCCACGGTAGCTGCTCTGGGATGTGTCCCACTTTGGAGCACCGCCCTCAAACACTGGACACAGCTGCGCGGAGGACCGAACTGCTGCCTGTCTGTCAGACTGACTTACTGACTGACCGAGGACACACTTCACTCAGCAGTCCGCACCTCGTTTGGCCGAAGACACTGAAAGAAAGAGCGGGTCACACAGAGATATGAGGTGGGTTCTTTTGTAATATATATATATGTATATTTTGTTCTTACTAATCTCGATCGTGGGTGGCGTGGCTCTGAGGCACCTGACAGGACTTCTGACCTGTCCCCGTTTGATGAAGCGTGTGCCTCACAGCCAGTCTGAAAAGATCAGACTTTAAAGTTAAGAAACGAGCTGTGATCCAGCGAGACGGCTAATTTGTCCCGCTGACAGTGATCTGTAAGGAGCATCGTTCCTGATGACCTGGGTGCTTTCTGAACACGTGTTAATTCTCAGCTGTTATCGAGGACTCCTGATTGAACGCCTGGCTGAGAGGAGTCAGACATCTGGGTTTGTCTCCACTCCCTGATAACAAAAAGGCTATCTCTACATTTTTTGTTGTTGTTGTGCTGATGCCATAAATCACTTTTGAGTGCTTGCGTGGTCATTTTCTTTTAGAACATGCCTTCAACCAAATCCACCAAATAGTGGAATGGTGGGGTTTTCTATACATGTAAGCTCAAAGACAGTGAAGCTAAGGCATATTAAAGCCACCCCTCATTTAGACTTTATTTTTTGTTTAAATCCCTTTACTGGCACAGGTTATTTCTTTTGAGGCTTCCTGATCCTGACTCCACCTGCTCAGCTTCTGTAAATAGACTCTCAGCAGCCCTCTGCGTGTCTTTTGGGCTGTTGTGACACAAACTGCATAATAAAGAAAGGTGTGGTGCTGCAGACAACTGAACAAAGCTCAGTGAGTGACAGAAACTGTTAATGTTTCCTGGTGTGACTGTGATTAGAGGTTAATATCAAGCCGCTGATCAAATACACATCTGGGCCCCTGCTAAACAAAAGCTTTCAGACGAAGCAGGAAAAGCAAATCTGTCCTTCCTCTTTGCGTTTCAACATACCGCAGTCTGGCGTGACTCATATGTCGTGCAAGATGATGCGTGATTCGTTTGGATGTATTTTTCTTTTTTTTTACAGAAGGCCAGAGGAGTCATACAAACAAGCAGTCCTTCCTATGAGCAATCGTTTCCTGGTCATTTTCTTTAGCTTACTCCTCTCCATCAGACTATAAGAATCAAGCCGAGCCGCTCTGCCAGTGTACGTGCTAACATCTAAACAGTGTTCAGCTGGTCCAGACACTGATGTGACGGACCATGTAATTTATCCCGAAAGAGATTAACAACCCCAACATTCAGCTGCAACCACATTACTCTCCTCGTGCTGGAATTTCCCTCTCAGTAAGCCCTTTTTTTTGAGTCCCTGCTATGAGATGATATAAAATATATGGAAAAACATAGTAAACATAGTGTGTTGCTCAATAAGATAAGTAGTCTTTTGCCGAATGCTTTATTATCCAGAGCCTTGTGTTTTTGCCAAAGAGCTCCGAGGATTATGTTCTGAGCAGTGATCACAGCTCTAACTCTGATTCACGTTGTTTTTCTTTCATCGCATAAATTCACCCTAGAGCTGAGGGAATATACAAAAGTCCAGGGATAACGAGACTGTGGGTCAGATATGTATGAGCAAATTCACCCAGCATGACTTCACAGGCACATGATGAGAAGCCGGTGTAACAACACAAACTAATTCAGATGACATTTGTGTACAAACAACCACATTTTTAAACAGTCGCCTGAGTGTTGCCAAAAATATCTTCGGGGGGAAAAAACCCGGCTTCAGCGGCTTAGAACTGCAAATTCCTGTGCCAGCCTTTCATTTTTAGATTGTAATTACCAGCTTTACTTGAGTTCAACTTAACGACAGTGTGCGGAGATACAAACATTGCAGAAAGCTGCGGGGGCCCCTTCAAATGAAGGCCTGCATTATGATGAAGGATCCCGAAATGATGTTAATTACCTCGTCTTTTTGATATCCCCAGAAAAGCTAACACACTCTCTGCTGCAAGTCAGCTGCATTCAACACATAATTAAGTGTTTCATACTCTAGACTCCTGACCTGTAAGGCCTCAGCGCTGTAGTGATCGCTCCAGTCTCTCTTAAGACAGCTTCTTGCATACAGGTAAAGATAGAGCAGCACCAAATGTGAGGCGTTTATTTCACAACGTTTCGGAAACAGCTGTTAAATGCCGAACAAATTCATGAATCGAAGTTCTAAGAAACGCGGTGATGTCATGTTGTGAACAAAAACAATAAAAATGTGTCTCACTCGGCCCCATAGACAGACGGGGAGCGCTGAAGCTTGTGCTCGTTATTGCCAGAGAGGCGTTGTAAACTTTCTCCTTCCTCTCTGCCATATGTTTCCTTCCTTGTTGCACAGCATAAAAAGCGGACACTTGTTTCCAAGCATCGGCTGCACGAAAGAGATAGGAACTCTCAGAGATAGGTGGGACACGTTGTTCCCTGTGGCCAAACCAAAGAAAAGAAAGATTTGCCGTGATGTAAGCAAAAAAAAAAAAAGCACAGTGTGGGCGTCAGCAGGCAGTCAAATTCCTATTTATTTGCTAAAAGTGTTCTCTGTCACTTCAGGTCAGGTTAAAATAGCACAAATGGTATTTTTAACATTTCTCTTTTCTTTAAATGAAGCCACTGAGAATGGTACAAAGGGTAGCTGTAGTACATTCACACCAGGGGGTTGTTAACCGGTTTCCTCTGGCAAGGACAGGGGCACATAGAAAGGATTTAAAATACATCTTGGTCATTATTTAAAATCACCTAGGTGGAGTTTTATAGAAGCAGCTCTCCTGTTGGCTTTGATCTGGACAGGAAAGCTGCAGGAGGTGTCTGGATAAGAGGCGTCTCGGGGAGCTCCTGCACTCTGCTACAGCAGTTCATCACCTGAACTCACCTTTTAGTTGAGTTTAACGTAGCTGGACCCCGGGCACAGTTATTGAGCTGAACTTTGTTCACCTTTGATGTTTGTACTGACGTGGTGTTGTTTGCAGGCAATCTTGTTTGCATGTTCTAGTTTGGTTGATATCTTTTTTCAGGTCATGTGCTGTTTTTTTCTGCAACATGACACTTGTCTATTCTGAGCCTGGCTTCATGATTGTAGGCTTACAGAATTTGCTATTCCTGCCCGGCAGTAATACTGCTGTCTAAACCTTCACTGTGCCCCTCTGTGATAAGGATGAATGAAAGACACCCGCTGATCTTTAACCCTGACTATCAGTCACACTGTCTTGGTTTACTTTTATTTGTTATGCGTAGGAGAGTGATCATTTAAAATGTTCTGAGGGTTATATGAGTCTCTTTTTTCTTTATTACAGTCACCGTAGTAATAAAAATAGTCAAAATGTGGATTGCTGTGTCAGTGAGTTGCCGTGCAGGTGTAACTCTGTGCTCAGTCTGTCCAGATAAATCATTCTCCAGTGGAGCCGTGTAGTGGACACACCTTGTCTTGCGGGTCAGCCGCAGACAGCAGCAGCCCCAAAGCCCCACAAGCCCGCTCCTGTTTGTGTGCTTTAACGGCTTTTTCCTCTGAGGCCGACTGACATTCACCGTGTTCTGTCAGTGTTTCTACCTTGCTCATGACGGATCTTCTTTTGTTTTGGCACTGGTGCCCCAACACGCAGCCAGATTTCAGAGAGCTGAGATAATACTGTGGAGCTCTGGGGCCTGGTGAAGGGCAGAGCCCACAGGCTGAAGTCCACATGAGTCCAATGTTTTCTGAGGCACGCTGCCTGCTTATCAGGCCTACAGAGGGTTCCTTCCTGGTTTTCTTCAGTCCAGCCTATAATTACTGTTGTAGTGTACTGGCTTGCTACACTACAGTGTGTACATTTCCCAGCATTCCCAATGTTTTCGTTATGCTGTCAGCTTCCTATTGTATTCTGATAGCCTGAAGCTATGTCCTCTGCAGAGACAAATGGAGATACTGCTCCACGGATTTGACTCTGCTCAGTTTTGTCTACGTTTTTTAAATAAACCTGTCTATTATAAGAGGCTTGTAGCCAATCTTGCGTGGCTCCCTTGAAAAGACAAAAAACAACAAAGCATAAATCCTACTTACATGTTTTGCTTGTGTAGCCAAGCCCTGATATCAAAGCTTCATTCCTTTTTTTTTTGACGTCTTAACCTCTCATACTCTACAAATGACATACTCCAAAGTGATCACACGGTTGAATTACTTCCTTTCTTACACTGTTTCAACATGAACATTACACAATCATGAAAGACGATCTAATGCAGGCCTGTTATATTAGAAGGCATGCAGTAATGAAATAGAATATATGACTGCTAAAGCTTACATATAGATGTTTTTTTTTCATTTTTGCCGTCCAGGTGTAACAGGTACATTCATCTCATTCCAGACATTCCTCCTTTATCAAACTTCAAACGAATAGCTTGCTATGTCTGTCAGACACACGTCTGTGCTTTGTTTTTTAAACACGTATGACGTACACTCAGCTGCATACGCCATCCACTTTTCTCTGTGGGTTAATGTGTCATGGTACAGTAAACTGTTCGCATAAGTAATGGTAACAACACACAGAAAGCATTAGTTGTGCCTAAATTGTTGATATAAGCAACAAACCACAGATATCTCCTCGCAGATAAATCGTTCACTCTCGACAAAGGAATCAATCACGGCCAGTGGCTTTCTCACAGTTGAGCCACAGTCAGGTAATTTGTCTAAACAGGCAAGAAACCCAAACCTGCTCGCTGCTAAACTCTCTGATCTTCTTAAGCGTTATATGGTGCTATGCTGTGATGTATGGTGTGTGTGTGTGTGTGTGTGCGCGCGTGTGTGTATTCTTTCCTCTTCGTCTGTCATTAGTTGTATTTTTACAGCCGCTCTGTGGGTTCTCTTCGTCTGCCCACAAGTGACTTTTCCATTCTGTCAGCCCGAGATGGTGAAGTCATAGGCCTCCGTCAGAGACAATGAAGCTTGAGAGTTGAGCATCGACTTGGCTATGAAGACAGTGTGCGGCACCTTTTCATTAGTCCTGGCATGCTCGTGCAACAGATGGTTACAATAATTGTGCCTGTTTTACTGCTTTCCTTGGACTGAAATGTGAAAACATAAGTGCCGTCAACATGTCTTTATTTGAACCTTCCACCAAAGGCATTTAAAAAGGTACTGAACGCTGGCTGGAGTTTAGAATAAAATGATGTTGGTGTAAAATTGTTTGTGGCTTTTATTGAGAAAGTATAGCCACAAACAACAGTTATGAAAATGGGAAGTTAGCTTTTTGTACTCTTTTATTTGGGCAGAAGTATTTCAATTTAAACTCAACCGTGAAAAGCAATGACATCCTAAGGCTTTTTGGAAGATATTTGGACACCAAATTCTCCAGAAAACACAGCTATTTGTCAATCAGTGTCTCCTGCCATGCATGAAAGATTAAAGCTACGGCGCCAGATATCGTATTGTAGTCATCACTTGTCACTTACTGACAATCAGGGTGAATTCCCTAAAAATTAGTGGAGGTGGTCCTTTGTTAGCTGCAGTGCTATCATTGTGCGTGTAGCACTCCTGCTGATGGAGCAGTTCAGAGCCCTTCTAGCCACGTGGCAAAGGAATGCCAGCTCGCTGAGTGAGGCTGAATGTTTGCCGTGTAAAACCTCAGGGGTCCATAGGATCCACTACAAAGGGGTAGGAAAACAGACTGAGGTTCACCTGAGCTTACAGCATTTCTATGAGCTGTTTTAGGTTCCTTTCCCTGCACAAATCGTTCTCTGAAATGTAAAACATCATGACATCAAAACAGGATGCAAACACAAAGCCAAACAGGATCTTGTGCAAATGAATATGCTAATTTTAGCCCAGGGACAAATACTGTTGCTGTTGGAAAATCTCACCACATTCAAAACATAATCAAACAAGGTTGTGACCTGAAACCAAATGGTCATTGTACAGTCACACAGCCATTTTTTTTTCTGTGGCTAAACCTTTCCAAGAGCAGTTTCATGGCACAGTCATAGAACCACCTGAGGCCCCGGGTGTGACCGTAATAGAGGATTACTGTGGGGGGCTGTTGAAGTCCTGCACAGCTAGTCTGACCTCTTCTTTGACCATGCCCATCCCACTTCGTGGGACACTAAAATATCAAAGGCAGACTTCTCCCAAAACTCACGGAAGCTGTGGTCTCCTCCCAATTGAGCACACACATGTTTAATGCAGAAAATATCCACAGTTTGCTTTGATGTTGAGTTCTGGCACAGACTTGCTGGCACGGTTTGGAGAATGCTTGATGGTTGATTGGAGGAAAGAGAGAACTACAGACGGTGTATTTCATTCTGTCAGTCCAGCTATATTCGGACATTTGTTTGTGTCAGTGAAAGTGTTGTTCACACGCAGACACACACAAACTCATATGCAGTACAAGGTGTACTGTTAAGCATGCAGACCTAACCGCACGTACCAACCTATGTTAGTCTGAGTTTGTGTTACAATTGGTTGCAAAGAACTTTCGCTTTCACTGCTCAGATCATTGTCAGGCTTTCAGCTGGAATGAACATACCACAAGACAAATACTTTTCCTGTCCACTCTTCCATGGTCAGTGCTGCACACCAGGAATGAAAGGTGCTTAAGAGAAACAAACAGCCGCTCACTGGGCTGCAGTAGTAGAACAAAGTCATCCACATCTACTACATTTGAAACAGAATGCAGTACGACGAAGTTATCGTAAAAAGTAAACATAACCATTTCTAAATTAAGAGTTTATGGATAATATACGTTCCCTAGCCAGTTCATAAGGTACTCCTGTGAAAACAAATGTAGCTCAAAAATTAAACCACAGCTTAATGAATGAATCATCTCTCTGTTAATTTCAACAAATGCTGAATACTATGCCATTAATGAAGTTGAATAGTTAGTGCTGAACTGTTATATTAAAGTGCATTTGTTTTCACTAGTGTACCTAATGGACTGGCAAGTGAGTGTACGTACTGTCCCTTGAGTCACTGGTTTCACCTCTATTCCCATTAGGTCGACTCTATAAAAAAAATGGATTGGCCACACTTCCCATCAAAATATACATCCCAAAAATGCAACTGTATCTGATTTTGTTTTGTTATTTGTTCGTGATAGAAATCTCATGTAAAAAGTTTCACTCAAACATGAAGCTGCTGAAAGTTTGGTTCCTCGTGGATCCGATAAGTGCCGTGTAGAACCACAAACAGCTCCATTTATAGGCTCCCATGGTTATGCCTCTGTAAAGCTCAAGTAGTAAATGTGCTCCGCAGCTGCCTGACGTTGACAGACTCCTTCTACTTTTTTGTATCTCATAGCCTTGTCTCTACTTGAAATGTTATCTCCTTGATGTGGGTGTAAGCCTTCTGCGTTTCAAAATGCCTGGCGACTTATGTAGCCGTGGAGCCTCAGTGAGGACAGCAGCAGACAGAATGCAGTTGTGTTTTTGAGATAAAGGGAGCTACTTTAGCATTCTGGTCTAGAAATCATTTAAATAGATTTTAATCTGAATCCCAATTTTGTCACGCTAATGATAGAAAATGGAAAAAACGTGATTTGCTTAAAGCCATCTGTGAACGAGCCTTTGCCATAAGATGACATCAGACTCTTATGTGTCTTGCCTCCTCAGATTGGGCATGACAGAGCGGGCCAAGCTGAGGGTGTAGTCACATCTGGCAGGGAGCGCTGAAGTAAGCAGGAGCCTCAGTACACCATATCGTCTGCTGCAGTGGGGAAGATGGGGGAGACAGAGGAGGAGAGGGACAATGTGGGGAAGCTGTTTGAAAACTTCATCCAGGCCTCGACCTGCAAAGGGACTCTTCAGGCCTTCAACGTCCTCTGCAGACGCCTGGACCTCGACCCTGCGGACCACGCCACCTTCTACAGCAGTCTGAAGGCGAAGCTCACCACCTGGAAGGCCAAAGCACTTTGGAGTAAGATAGATAAGAGGATGTCCCATAAGGAGTACAAGAAAGGCCAAGCCTGTGCGGACACTAAGGTAAGTTAATTATGTCTTTGTAAAATGAAAAAAAAAAAAATGTTTACCTATCATAGAGATGGATTTTTTTGTTTGTGTTTGCTGGCTGTTTTCCAGAATGTACAACACAGTATTAAATTTATTTCCTGGCCGAGTGGTTGGGTCACATACCACATGGGCAGAAAATGCCCTCAGCAGCTAAGCAGAGTCCCCAGTTTGACTCCCGGCCGGCTGGGCCTTTGCCGCTTTTCATTCCTCTGCTCTCTTCCCCCTGATTTCCTGTCCGTTTTTTCCACTGCACCTACCCAATACCCAAGTCAAAAACACATAAAGAAAAGATTCATTTCTCCGGGAGACATTGTTATCTTTTCATGTGATGTTTTCAGATTGGTGTTTGAAGTTTGGTCATTTGTTTGATGTTAAGGTGGTTTGCGCGACCTTTTTCTAGGAGTAACGACACACTTTGCTTGAAAGTAACCAACTGTCACATCTCAGCTGCGGCAGGGTAGTTTTTCAAACTGATAAGAAAAAAGACCTCGCTGACAAAGTGTGACGGTTTTTCTATCTCAAGCATGTCTCTTAATTTCCATTACTGCAAAGAAAAATATGCTGTATGCTTTGGAGAACAGCCAACACACCCAAAATGTGTACGGCCCATTAAGGCCTCACAGGAATCCCGAAAAATGTCTAAAAATATCCGTTTCTCTTCACACATCATTAAAGCTGATGTTTTATGATTTAGGAAGTGTCTTTATGACTTCAACTTTTTGCGACTTTTTTTATTTTTACTTTAAGCCACAAGAACTCCACAGAGTCCCATTGCTCAAGCCGTGTGGTTGATAACACTGACAGTAACAATTACTCTGACGCTGCAATGCACAGGAGAGGAAATGTTTTGCAGTGATTTCTGCTGTTCCGAGGCGCTATGTGACAAAGCTGAAACAAAACTTGAAAAAAATACAACCGTTGTGAATATAACTCGCAATCTGATATGTCACCAAAAACTCCAGATGGCAGGCACGTTCGCAGGATTTAATTACAATGAAAGACACAAGATACAATGGCATTGCAACCAAATAACACAAAGCGTCAGTTACATTCAGACAATAAATCATAAGATGAGATCAATACAAGAGCCTTTCTTTATGGAGAGATACTTAGAATAGACTCAAGGCAGTCATAATAGGGGTTGGGCATACATCGATCAGCCACAACATTAGCAAACAATGCAATAATCTGCTGGGAAGCTTTTGGACCTGGCATTAGTGTGGCTCTTACTCAGACATTTACCACCCACCTAGACCAGACCAGTCTTGACATAGACACACACACAAAAAAAAAGTTTAAGAACAACTAAAAACGGTGACGGTGGTCATAATGTTATGCCTGAGCGGTGTATATTTAAAGAGAACCTTTGTGGCCTGGATTGAATCTCTGTTTGACGACTGACAACCACATTTGTCTGCGAAGCTGAATGTTGTGGCTGGGTGGTTGAGGAAAAGTAGCCAAAACCTGGAGGAGTGTGTGATTACCATTGTGCCTTCAGCTGTGCCCAGTCTGAGAGAGTGTTTTTATTTCTCAGAGAAACAGACAGCATCACTCGGCAACTATGATTATCAGGCCCCAGTCACAGCTGAGGTGTGCGCTGCTCTTTATAGGTTCTTCCTTAAAGTTTGGAGTGGGGCCCAGCTTATTATTAAAATGCTTCAGTCCGGTTTTATAGGTTCTGTCTGATTTAAGCCAGCACCTCATTAGGTTGTAAGAGGTGTGACTCTCCTGCACCTCTGAGCCAAAATGTTTAGGGTTTTCTTTAGGTTTACAGTTCTGACATTGCAGAGAGTTGTTATAAAATGAAAAGTGGCACCAGTAACTTAGCAAAATGAACAATGGTTGCTTTTCATTAATGAAACATTTGAGCTTGTGTTTCTCTTCTAAAGCCTAAGATTTATTTCAGTATATGTAATGTGAGAGCTCACAGTGCTGGCTAGCTGCTCTCACACGATTGATAGTATCTCTCTTCCCTCGAGGAATCACAAGGTGATGGCTTGTTTTTTATGACAGCTCTGTTATAACAGTGACAGATGTGATATCACTCGACGCCGCCTCTTCATATTTCTGCTGCAGCAGCAACCTTTAAAGGATGTGATGTCATATATGTTTTATGGGCCGGCGCAGCTGGCTGCAGTGACACATAAAAGTGTGTCTTCCTCATAAAGCTTTACTGTCTAAAGTAAAATTTATCTTTTTTAATTTGTCCATTTTGTCATATGTTGTTACATTTAATCAGATCTCCCGCTGTGATTTTTTAATCCTTGTAACCCCTCTTGGTTTAGTATTAAACTAGATGATAAAATGTGCAGTGGAGATATAAACCTTTGGTTTCGAAGGGCTCCATGAAGTATTAGTGTAGTTACTTCTTCCCTGGCACATTGATGCATTTCTTTGGACATTACCATCATAGTTAAAGGGTTATTGGTTACATTGTATTGGCCATTGAGATGTGAGTTTGTAAGTGAGTTTGTTCATTAGGCGTGTTGACGAATGCCTGGGCGAGGTAGAGTTGGCGTGAGATGAGGTCCCAGGTGGGAAGTTGAAAGGAAGTGTGTGTGCCCTGACTCAGCAGATGCGGCGAGACCCCTCAGGAAAATCTGCTCGACTATATCCGTGAATGGAAAAGTGCGAACAAACGACGCATATCTGCTAACGGTCAATAGAGAGAGGAAAACAGTGACAGGGGTTTAGAAAAAAAAATGTGAACATCTGAATAAACTGAGTTAGTCCTCCCATCACTGTCTATAGCAGTGTGAATAGCCAGCGCTCTAAACCCCCCCCCCCTCTTGTCGAAACAACAGACAGGCTTGTCCAGGCAGCGCTTCACACCTGAGAATACCTCATCCTGGTAACCTCAGGCAACTCGTGTTGAAACATTGTGTTCCTCTTCACACTCATGCCAAAGAAAACATCCTGAAGCACTCAGAGAAGCAGAGTATGGAGGGAACAAAGCCAAACTATCTTTGTTATTTTGATGCTGAAGAAAAAGCCGTTCAGGGTTTCATGTAGGATTTCAGATGAAAACTGATACCACCTACACATTGGTATTATCCTGGATGCGCAGGATGTCAGGAAGTCAATCCTATTGATAAAACTCTGTCTGCTGTGTACTAGTGGAGCCATCTCTTTGTGATTTAGAGCTAATTTGGTGAGGAGACAGCCCACCATGTCGAGCACAGCAGGAGGGACTTTCATTCTAGATTAAATGTTAAATAAATCCACACGCAAACTCCTCCACAATTCGTCACAGTGCCTCTGGATGTGTTGAAAAAGAAAGAAGATTGAGTTTGCCAGCACGAATGCGTCACTTCTTTCATCGTCTTTCAACAAGATGATGTCATGTTTGAGGCACACATTCTCAGACAGATGCTGAAACCTCAGAGAACTGACTTCATGCATTTTTGTGTGAGGCTGGTGTGTGAATAACACCGTAGTTATGCAAAAGGTTGTGGTAATGGTTTAGGTTGGTTGTTTGAGAACAACGTCCCTCTGGGCCCAATAAATGCACCACCACTTCAGGCATGGGTAAACTCTCTTCTTCATGTTTAATGCTAAGAATCCTCCCACATGCCAGGTGGTTCTCAGAGTCAGTGCCTATCTTGCTCAAGTGTTCCTAAGTGGGACACTCAGCCTCTAAGTTGCCCAGTGGTGCAGGAAACTGCTGCACTCTATCTCATGAGCGATGTAGATGTTATAATGTTCCCGGGTAAGTTATAAACAAGTGGGACGCGAACCATTTTTCATCTCCGACTCTACTGCGGGAGAAGTCTCAGCCTTCTGTTATTAATATGACAAAGATGTTACCATGCTGTAGCTCATCTCTCTGTGCCTTGTTGGTAATGAGGTCTATTTGTCATTCTGTCTTATTTAGTGCCTCATCATCGGTGGAGGTCCCTGCGGCCTGCGGACCGCCATAGAGCTCGCCCTGATGGGCGCCAAAGTGGTGGTGATTGAGAAGAGAGACTCTTTTTCCAGGAACAACGTGCTCCATCTTTGGCCCTTTACCATCCATGACCTTCGAGGTCTCGGGGCCAAAAAGTTCTACGGAAAATTCTGTGCCGGGGCCATAGACCACATCAGTGAGTATTTGATTTTACCATCCCATATTATGTGATGTGCAGTATTTTACCATACTCTCTCTATATCTATGTATCATTATGTACCCATTTCTTTGCTACATCTGGTGTTTTCCATACGAATTTTCTGTCAACTACAGCTACAGTATATAGGACACAATGAATCTTTATATTGTTTCCATCATAACCCTGAGCTGGATTTGCTCTCAGGGTTTTATGTCTATTTCCATATATTAATATCTGCCTGTGTTGTGCCTCATAGGCATCCAGCAGCTGCAGCTGATCCTCCTGAAGGTTGCCCTGATAGTTGCAGTGGAGTTTCACATCAACGTGGAGTTTGTCAAGCTGTTGGAGCCTACAGAGGATCAGGGGAATGAAGGTATGCACCCGCACCGTCACTTCAGATACACGCCCAAACAATAGATTGACACAGTTTCTTTATTATCTGCAAGGTGTGGGGCGATGAGAACAGCTGGAAACGGTACAGCTGGGACTTTTAGTTGGATGAGACTGAGAGGTTTAACACAGACATCACTGTGTTAGACAGATGGATAGTTCAGCGTAGCTTCCTGGAGGATCCGCGTTTACCCTCCTACTCTGCAGCTTTGACTCTCTACTTCAAGGCTGATCAGGCAGCAAGGGACGTCTCATCCTGTAGATGAACACTGGCACTGATTTAGGTTTCATCATATTAAGATGAGGTTAGCAGAGGTCAAGGGTTTTTCTTGACTTTCTTGACTCAGATGTAGACCTGCAACAGACAGCACCAAAGGAAATATTGGTTTCCTTTATTTTAAATGACATTTAGAGCTTTGTCTTGACTTACATTACATTACAGCGTGTACACTGCACTGCAGATGGCTACTTGACCCTCTTATCTCGCACTGGCCTATATGTCCCGAGGAAGAAAATAACTAGCACACTGGAGTGGTGTCCCTTCAGCTCTAATATCAATACACCGATAACAACAAGAGCCTTGCCTAAATTTAGACGCAGTCTTAACTCTCCTGTTCTGCTGTGACGGACATAGCTGTACCCTTGACTTCGCGGAAAGCATTTTCCACAGGGTGATATTACACAACAAGCTGCCAAGCGGTTACTATGCTGCTCATATCACTTTGGCTCACATTAAAGGTAAAATAATATATTAGGCATCAATTACACTGCGTTATTTGTTTAGCGGCCTGAACTGGCCAATGCGGCGTCATTTTATATTCCTCCATCATGATTGTCGAATGAATGGCCGTATTTGTCCTGACTTTTTTGGCATCTTAGCATGGGCAGGATTACAGCAACATAGCAACACTAAACAGCAACAGTGCCTAAGTGTGTTTACTCATTCTCATTGTTTCATTGTTTCTGGACTGACACATTTAGAGGTGCACAAGCATGGCGGGTGGTCAAAGGAGAAATGTTGCGATAGAGGTTGTTGAAGAGAAAAACACCGATCCCTACACATACCTGTCAGCGCTTTCCACGTGCTTTGAGCAGACCGTTCTGTGGAGGAGAAGACAACAAAGGGAATACACCTAGGATTCATATTATGTGGGTTTCTCTCTCTCTGTCTTTCAGGGCTTGGGTGGAGGGCCGCAATCCGACCCGCTGATCACCCTGTGGCTAACTTTGAGTTTGACGTCGTGGTGGGGGCTGACGGACGCAGAAATACTCTGGAAGGTGAGAAGACGGCGAACAAAAGGGCTAAACAGTATAGATGCCTCGGGGAAGTACTGTTCTTTTAGACCTGACAACAAAGTGTGATATAGAGGACGGAGCTATGATCCAGATTTTACTTTCCCATTAGACACAGTTAGAGACGGTGCTAAAACAGACTGAGCTTTGAGCTGGGATCAGTAAGAAAATTTCAGTTTTATTTCAAAATTTGAAAGCTCAGGTTTTCAGTCTATTGATGTGTATTTCAATGCAAAGGCACTGTATAATGCATCCAGCAGTTGATTTCAGCTGAACACATTACTTCAGTGCCTGTCATAGATGAGAATGGCACACACTTAAGAATAGTCAAGAGTTTGTAGATAAAACCCAGCACATCTATTGTTCACTGTTCAGCAAACACATCCAGGTCTTGTATCAGGACTTTCCCTTTAAATAACTTGTCCTACATTATCTCTGTTTTAAGAGCTATAAATGAAACTCACCTTTTGTAAACTTGCGCTAGCAAATAACCGTTGATCTCTCCCAAAGGGGAAAGGCTAGAAACTGCCGAAACACTCTACATAAATAGAGCAGAGCTCGGGGCCCACTGCGGCAGCTGATGCACTCATTTTGGACCGGCTCCATCTCTCAAACTGTTTCGGCCTCTCTTAAAAAATGCTGTCATCGAACAACCAATTCACATTAAATGTTTATTCCTAAAAAGGGCATTGTGGGGCAGAATAAGACGTTTAGCTCATTCCCCAATTATGAAGACGCCCGAGGGAAATGATTTTCCCCTTTAGTCAGCCTGCTTTTGTGCTACTTTTGTGGCCTAGCTATGGTAACAGAGTAAAATGTTGATTGTTGCTGCATGTGAAAGAGAGCGATGAAGTGACAGAGAGGGGATGAAAATGGCCCTCCGTGATTTTTTTAACAATGACACTTTATTTTTCCCCGTCTCGTGAGGCACTTTGTGAGTGAGCCACCAGTCCGTCCATTCCCCTTTTTCTTTAAGCATTGCAGCTTTAGAATGAGTGAGTCCTTCATTTGCTGGTATGAATAGACAGTTTGAAAATCTGCCAGTACAATGTCATTCCTTAATTTCAAAAGTTCACTTGTTTTTTGCCCAAAATATACTTGAAACAGACAATCATCCAGAGAACTTTTGAACTTGTTCAGAATTTAAAATATTTAATCAGATTCATTGAACACACTACTCTAATTTGGATTTTTTAAATACTTTATCTATGAATACGCTGTTCATAAATTGAAACTCTGTATGGAACAGCCCTTTACTGTTACACTTATGGTCCTGGTGGTTAATTAAGCAAAAGGCATTTTGATGTTTAACGTGATTGAATTCCTGTTGCTTCTTGCTAACCTTTTCTTTGCACGGCTGCATAAAGGCTTACCTCGTCTAATGTGCCTCTTATCCTGAAATAACTACCTTGTAATTATTTTTAAGGTTAGATTTCCTGTGGTTTTAATAATCACTCGGATTGGATTGTGTTGCTTGGGAAGATCCACATCCCCATTTTATTCTCTCTCTCCCTCTATGTCTGTATCTATTTTCTTCCAGGTTTCAAAAGGAAGGAGTTCAGGGGTAAACTTGCAATTGCCATCACAGCCAACTTTATCAACAGGAACACCAGTGCAGAGGCCAAAGTAGAAGAGATCAGCGGAGTGGCCTTCATCTTCAACCAGAAGTTCTTTCTTGACCTCAAAGAGGAGACAGGTGGGAAAGAATGACAGTGCCCTCAATACAGAGAACTGACTGGGCTTGTTTAACAGTAATGGACTGTAGTTTCCAACCTTTAATGGAATGTTTAGCATTAAACTCTGTCGTGAAGAAAAAGACACTCTACATGTAGTATAGTCAAAAGCATTCGTCTCTGTCTGATGTTTTTTCATGAATTATTGCCACATTGAAAACATATCTTGTCTTGCAGGTATCGATCTGGAGAACATTGTTTACTACAGGGACAACACACATTACTTTGTCATGACTGCCAAGAAACAAAGCCTGCTGGATAAGGGCGTTGTCATTAACGTAAGCAGTTAATGTTAATCCTGGAGTTCCATTATGTCACGCTGTCACAATGTTTGGTTTTGCATTCCTTTTTTTCTGATGGCTAATTTTCACTGCAGTTTTTCATTTGATCACAACAAAAGTGAATATTGTGAATTAAATGCAACAGCCTTTCAAATACTAATCCTTCAGTGTGAATATTTGCTAAGACTGTGTCATACAGGAAAATTAGCAACAAGTAACTGCATTAATTTAGATTAAGACATCAAAACAAACTAGTCTGATATTCAGAGGTCCAGATTTGGGTTGGTAGTATAGATTTTTAGTATGTCATATCCACAGTCTATTTAAATCACATATATTTCTGTTTTTTCACTTTGCAGCATTTGTACAAAACAGATCACACAGAACTGCTGAATTACTCAATCTTTTTCTGACTGCTTCTGCTCTACAGGATTACATAGAGACCCAGATGTTGCTGAGCAACGAAAATGTCAACCAGGAAGCTCTTCTGTGCTACGCCCGAGAAGCTGCTGACTTTGGCACCAACTACCAACTTCCCACTCTAGATTATGCCATGAACCACTGCGGGCAGCCAGATGTGGCGATGTTTGACTTCACAAGCATGCACGCCTCTGAGAACGCTGCTCTGGTCAGGGAGAGATTTGGACGCCAGCTGCTGGTGGCACTGGTCGGCGACAGTCTGCTGGAGGTAAGGAAGGGGAAGACTGATCGAGTTAAGTCAAGTGGGCTCAGTTCGGTCTGGGAAAAGAAGCAGTTGATGCACAGTTTGCCAGTCATGGCTGGAATGCTCAATTTCCTTTGGATGAAGACTCTGTGAAAGCAGCGACAGGGACTCTTTACTGGCAACTGTTGCTATTGCTCCATTCTGTCTCTTCTGTCTGTACAGACTCATAATGATGATGATGATGATGTTTGTCACTGATATAGCGTGATCTTCCTGCACAGAGTTGAGGATGATGGTACACGCACTAGATTTAGGGAGACGTTAAATGTGGCTGTATGGACATGTGCAATCTGATCTGCACCGTTACGCTGACAGGAGTTATTAGTAATGTTTCTAAAACATTCTAAAACAGACAGTCATCCCTCTGGTATGTGACATTACAGGGCAAAATATTACAACTGACAAAGAAGTAAAACATGTTCGAAATTCCTGGCAAGCCTGAAAAAGTGTAATTACTTTTCACGGACACCACTTAAATGTTTCTCTTTTCTTCTCTCCCTTGTATTTGTATTTCTATTCTTTTCGTCTGTAAAAGGAAATCTGCCTTCATCTCACCTCTGTCTCCTCACGCACAGAAGACTGACTCACTTGAAATGTTTGCTCTGTGTTTATGTGCAGCCCTTCTGGCCAATGGGTACAGGCTGCGCCAGAGGCTTCCTGGCCGCCTTCGACACGGCCTGGATGGTGAAGAGCTGGGCTCAGGGTCGGACGGTTCTGGAAGTGCTGGCGGAGAGGTACACACACATTGAGATTGAGAAATATACAAGTACGTGTTTGCGTAATTAAGTAATTAATTAACTCCACATACTGTGTTTTTTGTTTTCGTGTAGGGAGAGTATTTACCGACTACTGCCTCAGACAACACCTGAAAACATAGCCAAAAACTTTGAACAGTACACCATAGATCCTGGAACCCGATACCCCAACCTCAACACTGCCTGTGTCAGGCCTCATCAGGTGAGAGGAAATGACTATGGGCTTGGTTTATAATAAATACACACAACTTTACGAATGTCTGGATTGTGATCTTTTTTCTTTCCCCTTTCTGTTTCAGGTGCGTCACTTGTACATCAGCGGAGAGCTTCATTCCTGCTCTCTGGAGCGTGCCGCTTCCATACGGCGGCCTGTCAATCTCAGCAGACGAGGTGAGTATTTCTGGGACTGACAGACTCGAAGCATAATTGCTGCTGATTCATCTCTGTGTTAATCGTGGCAGCGATCTGACTGATATAAAAACACAGTGGCCCACGTCTGTTCTCGTCCTTCCCTTCCAACTAACAGCATTCACTTCATTTTAGGGAATAAGTCACAATCTGAGGTTTGTTTTTACATGCGGGTTCATTGAGGGGAGGAAGCTCTGAAAGAGGAGCTGCAGGGCTGTGGGAGGAACAGGAAGAAACACACACACACACACACACACACACACACACACACACACACACACCGTTCCACACTCTCCAAGTTCCACATTATTTTATGTTCCTGTCTTTAAAATTACCCTGTGTTTAAACTAAAAAAAAACAATCACACATAATTCAGAAACCTACATATGTATAGTATAATGAATAAACATTTGTGACAAAATTTGAATAAAGTTTGAAGTGTGGTTATATCTGTACTTGGAATGAACTGTAAAGACATACAGAAATGAGCCGTATGTTTGACTAACGTAACTTTAGTCATTCACCAGCGAGTATGTGCATGTCCACACAGAGACCTGTACATTCCTCAGCACCCACGTCAACTTATTTTACAGCATTGTCGGTTGGCGTAAGCCCCTGAATGCCTACATGATTGATATTCTTCTTAAACCTGCATTCCTCTGACAGGTTATCTGAGTTTTTGTTTGTTTTAATGAAAATCTGCCTATCCCCGTTTCTTTCACAGAGTCAGAGATCAGGCCGGCGAGGCTTCTTACCTGGTGCCAGAAACAGACGGAGGACTACAGGAATGTGACAATCACGGACCTGACATCATCTTGGAAGAGTGGCATCGCCCTCTGTGCCCTCATCCACAGGTTCAGACCTCAGCTGATGTACGTAAGACACACCAGATAATCTCGCAGCGGCCTGCAGAGCTGCAGCTTCTATCAAAGACCAAAATCAGTGACGTTATCTCTTTACAACTTTAATGCATTCCAATGAACATACCTGTTTTTCTGTATTATGAGCTGCCTCTTTGTACTGACTATTTGGGGGGACATTCTTCTTATGGGTGTGTTACATATGCTCAGAATGAAACTAACACTTGCTATGTATGGCAACTTTAAGAAGACTCTTGTCCTGAACTTAGAGCTAGCTGCTAGTATATTGTGCAACCAGAGGAGTGTCAGATTACATCTGTGTACAATTCAATAAGGAGAAATCATTTGGAAATAAAGTGTGAAATTTATTCAAGTAACAAGAAGATGGTAAATATTTCCGCGGTTGGTGGGTGTGAAGGAGAGAGTCCGATGGAGACTTCAGATGGGACCATCTGGACAGCTAGGATAGTGAGGAGGAGGTCTGCTCAACAGAGTGACAGAAAGTAATCAATTTAAAGAACAAGGAAGGACTGGCCAAGAGAACACGGACTAACAGATCACTGGATAACAGCAGTGATGCTGAAATTGACAATATTCTGTTTGAGAAAGCAGAAGTGATGAAGTGAATGGAGCAGTAGAAATAGCCCAACCTGAACACAGGGGGATAGGGAGAGAACGTGTGACCACATCTCCTCTATTCACCTTTTGCCTGCGCTTCATGTCACACATTTTTATCAAGGGTATTTCATCACAGTTTATTGACTCAGCTGAAACCAATACTCACTGCTCCAGTACCTGTATTAACATGTATCCGACAGAAGCTATTATTCAGTGGGCTTTCATTCTCAGTAATGGGCTTTTTTCCTCTATTAATCTGGAGTTAGAGAGGAAAAAACTGAAGTCAAACAAAAACTGTAGCTTAGTTTAATCTTTCAGAGTCGGTCTGCCTTACACAACATGGAATTAGTCAGTGCAACTTTAGATAAGTAAATTTACAAATCTAATTTTATCCTCTCTCCCTTTAATTACTGACTTCATACCTCTGCACCGCTTCATGTGGTCATGCAAGTTTCCAGGAACCACTGGCTTTTTTTCTTTTCTCCCTCCGCTCTTCCATATGCATACCTGTCAGCAGAGCGGACGGCAGAGAGGGGAGCAGGTTCATAGTAAAGAAAGGAAGAAAGAAAGAAAGAGTGAGCCTCTGCAGTTAACTGAATAACACCAAAGTTTGTGTGTGCTGCTGCTAGGTTACTGCTCTTTCCTTTACGTTACTCCTTACGGTGTCTGCACACTGTCAGTGTTGGTACAGACGTCAGAGCTGTGCCTTTTTCCTCCCATTAGAAGTAATTTCCTGCCACTTTCTGCTCCAATATGAGAGAAAGTTTTTCATGAAGTTTGAAAATTGAATAAGATAGATAAATCCTGTGAATGTTTGTGTTAAAAGTTAATATCTGTGTGTATATTACATTACATTTGCTCACTACCGCTTACGGTACCTGGAATTAAAGGATAAAAGTCACATTTCTCATTCATTATTCAGGGAATTATATTTATTTCTAGGTCATGGGTAAATGGGGTTGGTGAAAACTCCACCCAAACACAATAATTGTGAGAACATAACATAACAAAACATATATAGCAAACTTTAACTAACTGTATATTTTTCCTAACTGCTTTGCCATGACATATTTAGCCTGGACTTTTTTTTTATTCTACCATGTGTTTCCATCAGAGATCTTAACTCATTAAATGAGTTGGACCATGCTGCGAACCTTCAGCTGGCTTTTGACATCATTGAGCGGGAATTCGGGATCCGATCATTCACATCTGCGAAGGAGCTGAGTGCTGATGAGGAGCTGGATAAGACCAAGATGGTCACCTATCTGTCCAAGTTCTATGAGCTCTTCCGGGGAACGCCTCTACCTGCATCAGGTACACTACTATGCTGAGGCCTGTTGTTACTGTTTCTGTTTTTTGGTCCTCATCTTTGTCAGGGTTTGGTTTGACTTCAGTGTGTACAAAACATCTAGTGAGAGAATGTTTTACATTTCTTTAGAATTTCTGTAAAAAGTTGTGTTTGTTGTCCGGTGTTTTCAATCTCGAGCAGTGGCATGAGAGGAATGTGCATCGGTATCAGAGTTATGCACTGCTGCAGTCTGAGATTCTTGACAGCATACAGCTGCCTGTTTCAACAGAAGTGCTGCTTAATTCCCGCCTATACTACGCTGTATTATTTAACCTCAACCTTCTCACCTTCCTCTATGGTGCAGCTTATTCAGCTTTACTCTTTTAGTGGAACATTCCTCTATATAATTGCAATACGTTCTTTTTCCAGACTGCTCATAAAACTTTCCTCATCTATAAGGCGATAATGCATTGATGTTATGTGACTTTTATGGCTGTACACAGTGGAAAACGTGAAAACTCTAATGCAGTCATGTGTTATACGTCAGGTTCCAGAGGAGTGGATGAAAACAATGAAGACTATCCATCTAAGGAAGTCAGAAGTAATAATAATGTGCTCAATCTTGCACTGCATAGAAAACGGGTGCCAAAGGTAACTAAGCTAAAAGTTTGATTATTATTTTAATATATATTTTGTTGTATTCAGTGTCAAAATAGTTTTGGTTAAGAAACATATTGCTGTTTTTAAACCTCTTCTTTTTGTATCTGCTACTTATTTCCTCATTCTGTATTCTCAGGATGAGAAGAAGTTGGACGGTACAGACTCCCTTAACAAGAGGAGACGGAAGTTCTGTTATTTGGAGGAGGTTCGTTAGTATACTGCTTCTAAGTACAAAGTTATGCGTGTGTTTCGATATGTTACTGAGTTTTTGTCTGTTGTGTCCTCAGGCCACCAAT
Organism: Chelon labrosus; assembly: GCF_963514085.1. Classification (NCBI taxonomy): domain Eukaryota; kingdom Metazoa; phylum Chordata; class Actinopteri; order Mugiliformes; family Mugilidae; genus Chelon; species Chelon labrosus. The sequence goes on along the minus strand of NC_140339.1, from coordinate 26,671,138 downwards.
CTGTCCAGTAATGGCTCTGCAGTACATGGTGGGCGGGATCCCAAGGAAAATAAAGTGCGCTCAATGGCTACTCAGCTCCAGGCCAAGTTTGAAAGTACACCCAGATACACTGTCCCCAAAACACAGGTAAAGACACAACGCCATTAAGGTTTATTTATCTATTTAATCTTGATGTTAGTGTAGTTCTCACTGTCTAATACGTTTACATCTTTCCGAGTACAGAAATCTAAAATGGCAGTTTGCCCTCTTTTTAAACCGATCATAAATATGTTTTAAATTTCCTCTGTTGTGAGCTGGAGTTCAGACAGTGGTCTGTGGTTTTAATCTAACATAACTTTCCAAAAACTTTCCTTTTGCTAATGCTGCAAAGTCTTCTGTTGTCCGTTATTCCTTGCATTTAATATTTTCAGCCTTTTCTGTTTCTGTGCTCATTTATGGACTCTTTTCCTTATCCCTTTCAAAAACCTCAGTCAGACTGTGAGAAGTCTTTTCTGCTGAACACTCTTGACCTGACTGAGAGCTTTCCTGAACTCAGCCCTCCGCTCCCACTCAAACCTCCTCCTTTAACACAGGTAGTCTGGAGCAACGCAAATTGCATTTGCAAATACAAATGATAGAAAAAATGCTTCAGAGCACGACTTCAAAAGTAGTTACAGTTTGTAAAACTTGACATAAAACAAACATTTATTTTTATGCTAATTTATCCTGCTGTCCCACGGTTCTTGTATTTCACAGTCTACATGTGTACTGTACACATTTCAAACACCACACCACAATTTACCTAAACAAGGAGTTTTCAGACCTTGGATATTTAAAGGACCATGCTGGTGGTTTTAATTTCTGAACCCTCTTTTTACTTTAGAAACTCTCTAAATTCCTTCATGTATTTTTGCAATTATAGGTTACACAGTAAACTTGCTCAAACAGTTGTGCTCACTGTTTGTGAAATCTCAAAACATGAAATGCACACTTAGATCTCTACATAATGCTTAAAATCAACAATGGTATAATTATCGTCTTTGATTATAAATTCTAGCCTGTTTTACCTTACATTACACTGGATTATGTTGTATGAAAGCGTTCGATTGCGAGAACAAAAGGGATTATCATCGCCGTGGCTTTTCTTGTTGGAAAGTGCTGAAACAAGCACAGGCACAGCTTGTTAACAGGCAAGGAAGGCAACGGCTTGGGGCCTTAAGGCAGTAGGGGGCCACCCAAGGCCTGACTAACTTTCAAAACTATAGCAATGGCAAAGTGCTAAGTTTATAGAGTAGTGACGTTCGAATCGTATCTATTGACCAGCTCCTTGACATGAACAATGGGAACCGAGTCTAAGTTGCAAACTGTTCTTTTTTTCACATGTGTCTCAGTATGCACAGGTCTCAAGGAGGACATGCTTCCTTTGAAGTAAGGGACTGGTTTAGTGGTGAGCATAGCTCCTTTCCAAGCAGTTGATCTGCTTATCCCACCAACAGAATATACTGTATATTACATATATAGGTGGGATGTCTTAGTTTGAATGATTCTGACCAAATCAGACCTATCATTCCTCCCAGTGATTATTTCCCAGATAAAATGAATTACACCCAGGCTGGCATCTGGAAAATAAATACATTTTGAACAGCTCTTTGAAAGGAATGAATCCATGAGATCCGTCTCCCTTCAAAGAGACGTAAATCCCATCTCTTAGTTCTCAATGGCAGGACCTCCCAAAGGGCCCCCACCTGACACAGCTCTGCACACTCAGTCCCATTACATGTTGTGTGCACAACTCTTTATAGTATGACAGCGGCGCCAGATTGAAAATGAAAATAAGTTATTCATCTGGCAGTGAAAAAAGAAAGAACTAGCTGGAGGAAGAGGAGAAAGGGGTAAATGAAGCAGATAATGACAATTAATGATAATTCTGAACAGCTAACAGAGTGCTGCCAGTCTAGCCTATGGGGAAGAGACATTTGAATAAAATAACTTCCACTAGCATCACATCATTTGTTCTTTCGGTAATGTTTAACATTAGTTAACTTCGTCTGTATTTTTTTGCCCATGACCTGTAAGTTTCCTGAAGAGCAGTTTAATGTGGTAGCACAGTGTCTGACTCCACCTAAACTACGGCTAATTAAAAAATTGTTACTTGTTACTTAAAGCAGCCCTTAATTATACATAACTTATCCTTAGTACAGTTTAAAGAGTTAAATAAATATTCGCCAAAAACTATTTTTGTATCAGCCTGTGAACATGTTTATTTCTGCTGTAAAGCTGGTCATAGTAACATTAAAGTCTATGGGGACTGACGTGAAATTATAGCCAAGTGACCATTTAAGGAACTGCAGCTTTTGGCACCATATTTCAGCCCTCGCTTTAAAAACACCCCTTCCTTATAAGTGCTATGGCTGAAGTAAAAGCATTATATTCACGAGCCAAGCTGTTGAAAAATCATACCCACAGGGCAAACAAAAATCAAACATAAGTGTCAGAAAAGACCATGTGAAGTTAAGAGTCTCTTTTATTCAGACTTAGCTGTTGGCTGTTGACTCGCAGCTCTCAGATGTCAGACTGCCTCTCCAGTTCTTGACCGCCCCAAGAAGAATGTTTTAAAAACAGCTCATGCTCACGCTGCATTACCATGAGATGATTTTATAACTTTGGTAAAACTTGGAGCAGTCAGACTCTGTAATGGATTACCTACGCAGGTTGATTTTCATGCCGTGCTAGCGCAACTAATGTCTGCCAAGAGGGTAGGAAATGAATCTCGTGTTGTTGTTTAAAAACAGTTGGCAGCATAGTGAACTATGTGTAATTTGCCAGTACCGGGCTGAAACATATAAAACCACCTGTATGGTTCTTTAAATGATCTGCAGTCTCTAAGTGGATGAAAAAGACATCATTGTTTGGCTGCTCGAGGAGCTCCAAGAGCTCACCTGTGTATTATCCTTTTCAGTTTGAAGTCAGTATCAGAAAAGCAGCAGAGCAGTTAGTCCGCCTGCCTCCAAAGACTCTGCCCAAACCCCAGCTCCAGCATCCATTTTCTGTAGTGAAGCTCAGACATGTTGATCAGACACACGCTGAGACGAAGCCCCAGCCTCAGCCCGAGAGCGCAGACCCCCCTGCTCCTCCTACCTCCTGCCAGTCAGCAATCCATTTCATGTCAAGGATCCTGCATCGCCTCAGGGAGGTGGATGAACACATCTCTGAGGTGAACAGTGTCTCTTCTTTTGTGTGTTTCTGTCTATTTTCTCTGTCCTCCTTTTAAACCACTGTGATTGCTGCAAGTTCTGATCCCCCAGAAGGCCCCAGAGTGAATGCTGATTATATATTATGTCCTGATTACACATTTAGACTTGTGTAATGTGTAGTCAGATGGCGGAGTCAGCCCCTAATTATCCTGAATGACAGAAATGGCAAGAGCAGGCCTACGGACCTGGCACGAGCTGAGACAGACACACAGAGAGATTATTGGCCGGTCTGAGTATTTGTGGTACAGGTTGGCCAAGGCCAGAATGCAGGCACAGGCTTATATCTGAAATTAAGCTATTTTGATTATTCAGATTTGGAAAAGGACTTCCTGAACTGGCTCAGTTCAGAACTGAAAGATTTAGTTTAGAACTTTTGTTTGTTGAGAGAGATTAAATTTTCAAATACAGTTTTGAGAGTTTTCTTAAAATACAAAAAGCACAGAAATCCCGTTAATGCTCAATCAAGATAATTTTCACTGCCATCATTACTGCCTTACAAATGGATCATTTTTCTGTAGTTTACTCAGTTACGTGTCATTTATAAACATGTTGGCAGGTTAGTTTAATCGATTTATGAAACCTCTTCCCCTTATTTATTAGTCACAAGTGTACCAAGAATTTTGCAGCCGTCAGTGTTTGTAATTATAAGTAAGTTATCATTTAATTTGTTCGTATCTCTGTAACAGGTCCAGAGCCGGAGCCAAATGGCGATTAGCTTAGCTTAGCATGAATACCAGAAGCAGGGTGAAACAGATAACTTTCTACAAAGCTAAAATGCAGTAGTAGATGTAATCTGTCTAATTTGTTTAGGGCCATGACACACCAAGCCAACGGCTGTCCATTCGCTGGTGTCAAGCAGTCGCTAGGTGTCTGCTAGGTGACCCTAGCTTTGGCAGTGTGTTCTGCTCTCTTGCTGGTAGCCAGACCTCTAGTTGGCTTTAGACTATTATTCAGCAAACCAGTGCACGTTAAGGGGAGCAGATGTGATGAAGGTGCCTAAACTAAGTCATCGCTGCACACACACCATTCTCGTTTCTTCTTCAAATATTTTGACAATGACATGATTATTGAGAACAAATAAATGGTACAACAACTGAGTCAGGAGAGGCCAACCCAGCCCAGGTACATGGGTTTGTAGCTCTCTCTTGCTTCCACTTTTGATTTGCCGTGGTTTCAACTGCAACTTTTTGACTGAGACTCAGGTGACATGAGGTGAGGTCACAGAGTCTGACTGGTTTGGTGTGCCTTAATCTTTGTGACAAACAACAATTGTGTGGCTTAGGGAGAGTCAAGGAGATATAAGAACTGTTCCTCCCTCCTATTCTTTATGCTAAGCTAGGCTAACCGCCTTTTGACTCTTGCTCTAAACTATTTTTTTGTTTTGTTTTGTACATTTTGTCCACGCCTTTATTATTATGTTCAGATAGTCCAATCAGTTCCAAAACTACTCTTAAACTTAGTGATTATCTTTATCATTAACATCTGACTTTGGCTCAACCTGCGTCTGATTTGTCTGCCAGGACTGCGTCGGCTGGCTCAGGTTTCTAAAGCAGTTCAGTACGAGTAACCACATCAAGTGGGGTGTGAAATTAACGTAATAAGGCCACCTTCATTCCACACAGCGACGTCATTGTTCTCCTCTCGACAATGCACACTTAGCTGTCAAATCCTGCTACTTACTGAGAGAGCAGAACAGAAAGGTCTTTCATCTTTTAACTCTGCAGCGCTTATTAAGTGGTTATTAGTCTACCTAATTATGTCTAGTAAACAGAGACCTCCACATTTGTCGGTGGGTGTGTTTTACTGTGCTCAGTAGGCTGATGACTTTTCTTTTGTTCCTGTACCCTTGCAGAAAAGAGCTCAGACACAACAGGTTAGAGAGTTTCATTCTAAGAGTATAAAGGAGAAAGCTGTTCACCTTAGGAGAATGTTTTCAGAAGACAGCTCTGCTTTACTCAAGGTGACCATCTCAAGCTTGATTTGTGACCCCACTCTGGCCTTGCGTTTTGCACAATGAAACCTGCTCACAGTGTGTTTATCTGCATGCAGAAACACCTTTGGATCGCAAGTGTTGCACGCAGTCCCATGTCCATTGGTTTTCTATACCTGAAAAATGAGCGTGTGTTTATGGTGTGTGTTCCAGTGGTGAAGGATCTTTTTTTTTTTTTTAAATAAAGTGTAAAAACAATCATCTGTGCCCAGCATTTGCCTCGCAAACGTGGATCTGTCTCGTAATTGCGAAAGACAGATTTACACAAAAGCAGTGCGCTTTGCATGAGAGCTTCGCTTTAACTGCTGCTTCTGCTTCTTGTGCTTTTAATTACCAGCAGCGCTCACACAGCAGAAGTGTGTGTGTGTGTTCTTGTGGTGTCACTTTGTGGGTTTCTCTTCTCCGCCCATCCCAAACTGGTTGCTCCAACTCCTGAGCCGCAGATGTTAATGCAGGACTTACACAAGCTTAATAAAGGAGCAAGTACTGGTATGGGGAATTTAACTCTGACAATCAGATGGTATAGACATGACAAAAAGATAAAGGTAAAAACAAAAATTAGAAGAAAAGAAACAGATTAAGCAAATTCCTAAAGATACTTTATGGACGGTTTAGCCAGAGAGAATGTATTGAACGGGTATTTCAGTGATTTATGTTTACCCTAAGAGGTATTTATTATATTTAATGGCAAATGAACATTGAAAAGAAAGCTCAAAGTCAGTGGTCAGCGTGTTGTCTTTCTATCTAACGAGGTATCTGCCATCAGTGCTCATCTTTTATCTGTTTCCCAGGGTGGCTCCATACGACGAACATTTTCCCACTCGGGTGACAAGTGTCATTCATGCGAGAAGCGTGTTTACATGGTGGAGAGGGTCTGCGCCGAGGGGCTCTACTTCCACAGGGAGTGTTTTCGCTGTTCGACCTGCAGCTCTGCTCTGCGACAGGGAGCACATGACTTCCATTCTGAAGACGGTTTGTGTTTTTACCTGCTAGACCCACATATCAGTTACGTTTTCGGCATCAAATCAAATGGTTTTGCTGACGTGCTTTGTCCTGCCGTTTGCTGTCATCTTACAGGGAAACTGTACTGCAAACTTCATTTTGATCAACGGAACAATGGGACGAACCTACGGAGGAATTTCTCCCTCCGCTCAGTGAGTACTTTGCATTTTTGTTCGTCTCTTTCTGTCACTATTTACTGTTAAGTGTCTAACTCCTCTGGCCGTCTCACTCACTATCTTAGACTCGCAATGGAGTTCAGGAGCGACCTGCTGCTAATGAAGAAAGCTCACAGTCTAGCTGTACAGAAGACCTGCAGAGTCAACCTGCTGCAGGTACCTTCAGCTCTTTCATTAAGAAACAGCTGAGCTGGCCCCTGCGTGTGACTCGTGCTGTGTGTAACGCCCCCTGGTATCTGTCCCAGAGGGTGCGCAGTGAAGCACAGGCCCTCGCCGAGCACCTGAGGGACAACGCCCAGGACTATGCATTGTTGTATGAGCTACTGAGCATGAGCATGCCACTGCTGTTTGTTTTACAAGAGGTACTGCTGCAGATGTACGCAGAGGCCGTGCCTGACGAGCCAGGCACTTTGCAGCCTTTACTACTTTGGCTGCAGGAGCAGATCGGGCACAGGCTCATTTAGACTAATGGTTTTAACCCTGGACATTACTCCAGATGTGGAAATATGTGGCTGAGGTGCACATTAGCTGGAGCTCGTCATTTTACCGTTTGCAAATGTGCACAAGCACCTTCTTAATGTTTACTTAGCTTTTATAATGACACTGTAGGTAGATTTGCTGTTGGATGTTCATGCGCACAGGCCAAAGAAGACACTGTAGGTTGCTAATACAACTTTTAGCAGTTTACTTGGGACGATTTGTCGCACAATGAAAGCTGCACCAAACAAGTTTGCGGTTGGTTTGATGTGGAATCTGTACGGATTTTCTAATTAGTTGTCCCAATAGGTTAAAAGTAGTAGCATAGAAGACTGCTGAAATCATCATTGCTGTAGAATTGAACTTTTACAACATGGAAAATTGGACTTGCTGTTAAATTTCTTGTCTCGGGTTATGACTTACCAACTTGATGCACTTTATCTTTGTGAACTGCCTTGTTGACGTAGCAGTAAACACATTGGACAAAAGCCTGGTGTCATGTTAACAGTGACCACCATGCAGGGCTTCTTTTGACTATGCAAATATGCTTCTGCCATAGTTTTTTTTGTTTTGTTTTGTTTTTTAAATATATATATATGTGTGTGTGTATGCAGGTATGTGTTTCACAGGCTGTTTCTATGATCTCACATCCGTTTACTCTCATGAACAGTTATTTTTTTTATGGATGACACAAAAGTCTCTCATGCTGTGGACTGTCCTAAATACTACAGAGTATTTAGTTTTACTTTGCTGCCACCTACTGTTGAATCAGTTAAAAACATGGAGGGGTTCCGAGACACCCTTGCATTTTTAAGCTCAGCCTGCACATTACAATTCCATTTTAATGTTTTGAAGATCTTCAGATTGATTGACAATAGAAGCGGCGAGCATGCTGGAAGGCGTGTGGCCATGCTTGCCACTCTTGCCATAATTTTTAAGCACGTTGTCGGAAGATCAAACCTCTCCGACGCGAAGACTCAAGGTCGCTTCCTCTTCACATGAACAATCTAATGATGCTGCTGAAGCACTTTAGAGATGCAGAGTATTTAGTTTAGAACTGCTTGAAATGATATTTGCAAAAACATGAGGCATTATTTCAAATGTTTCCGCCATTTTAATACTATGCGTGTGCTACATTATCAGCTGCCTAATATCTCAGACTGAATGACAGAAAAAAAAGTCAGTTTTAAGATACCAAAGACCTGTTTTTTGTTTTTTTGTTTTTTTTAACACACCAGCTGGACTTGTATGACATGTAAATTATACATCTGTGTCGCAAGATGACATGCCATGCATACTATAACATAGTGCCTGCATCCAAATATCCCGTTTCTATGAATGTCAGTATTTTGTTTTCATAAACATTTTCTACTTTTGTGCATTAAGCTGTTTTTATTATGTCTTCATGTTCTCATTGTTTTAGCGCATGTTTCTCTTTTCCTCTCATTCAGCTGATGCCTTTTATGAAGAGTTTGAGACAGCCGGATGGTTAGGAGAAATGACATTTTGAAGGTGATCACCTGCATGGTCACTTGGTTGTGTGTCGTAATTGTGAGGAGGCTGCTGATGCTCATGTTAGATAACTGACCCAAAGTGTCTGATGTGACTGAACGGCATTTTCTGTTATGAAATAACTATTGTCCTTTGAAGTGAGTTTTTCCTAAACTAAGCTGATGACTAATGAACGGCTTCAGTGTTTGCCATTGAGCTGAATGAACTAGTACTAATGTGGTGTGGTTTGAGGCCACAGCCCACACGTACAATGAATGAAGAAGCAAAACTAAAGGGCAGCATAAGTACTGGACTAATAACCAACGAAGAACACAAACCAAGACTTCACATAAGGCCTTATTGTTTCAACCTTGTAGTTTTTTTGCACTGTGTGAAGTGAAATATTCCTCTAATAAAATACCAACTTCACAATTCGAAAAACTATTAAACATTATTTAGAAAAACAAGGTCACTGCAAGGTTTGTTCAGTAGTTTTGGAGCTTTTCAAAGATATCGGAAAATCTTCCTCAGCAGATGTTTACGGTTGGCTCTCATTGATTTATTAGAAGTTCAAATGAACTTCTGTCGTCATGCTCAACAATTACATTTCAAAGCTAACATGCATGACTGGTCTTCAAAGTGCTGAGAACAAAAAAACAAACTTCTGTTCTAAGCTCTTGGATAGCTACTGAATGAGATTCTCTCTAAAACATGATGTGACTGTTTCGACAGTTCACTCATGTTTTATTGAATTATCTGCATCTTGGTGATTTGAAAATGCATTTTCAAGCGGTTCACATGTCAAAGTTTGATTGCAGGTGTTGGGGTGTTCAAAAAAAGAAAAAAAGAATCAGTTTGGTCAGCGTCAGCTGAGCATGAAGACTACAATTTTGAGAGCGGAAAAAGAAAATGTGAGAGCTGGCAAGACATGAGCTATACAGACCTCTGTATCCTGCTCATCATCTCTGCTGGAGGCTGCAGCTCTACGAGTACAACACACCTGAACCTATGAACAAGTTCTTGCAGGTCAAGCTGCATTATGGGTAATGGAGGTAGAAGGAAGAAGAACAGTGAAGAATACATGTATATGTATATGTGTGGCCCTGCAGCATTAAATGGGATGTTTAATAGTCTTGACAATGTTTTAGAGCTCATTGCTAAAAAGAAGCCATGCTTGTTTGTTTTACTGCTGCACCTCTTGATCTGCAGGTTCTTGAAAACATACCATACCATTAGTGGTGTAAATTTGTATAAATGTCTGCAAGCCGGTACCCAGACTCCCCACTGTGCTGTGTTTCTTCACTTTGTGAAGAAAAAGAAAATGAAGACTGCTGACTCATCTATTTGTACAGTTACTGTACAATACAGTACTGTACAAGTCATCTATACAGTACCTGCACCTGTGTAGGGGAGGCCTTAAGGTTAAAAGGATCCAGATGACACAGAAGAAGAGCAAAGCTCACCCATCAAATATCAACACAAGCCTTTGCAACCTCGTGGTTGACTGGTGACGCTGCTCAGATGTCATCAGACTGTGATGATCCTCTGCAGCTTCCATGTGGAAGTAAAACTGAATTACAAAGCATCATTCTCAGTTCAGTTACATTTCCATGATGATCTGAGTGCTTTTGCATCAGTTTTTTTTTTTTTTTAATGTCTTTGTTGCATGACAGGACACATACATTTCTACTTAATACACCACATTTGTATGCATTTTTCTCTTTCTGCACTTTAGTAAAGTAAGGAATGCACAGAAAACTTTGAAGACTGAACCTAGAAAGACTTAATAACAAGCAACGCTTCCTGATCAGTCACAATAGACACGACACAAAGCCCTCTTTAAGAGCTGCACATTAATGCTCCTGAAAGCCGACAACGGAGAAAAATGAGATCTTGATCTTTAAACTTAAACACTTACATACTTGTCAGACATTAAAAGCTTTTTCATAACAATAAATGTGATCGTCCATTTCATCAAACAAATTTATTTTCCATTGTACTTTTTTTAAATTCAGTATTACTCCACCTACTCAGGGCTGACATAGATTTTAATCAGTGGTGAAATGTAACTACATATACTCAAGTCCTGTACTTCAGGACTCTTGTGCTGTATGTGAGTATTTACACTTTCTAAGAGTTTTTACTTCTACTTCTTTTTTACTTAACAGCATTAACTGATAACTTTTGTTACTTTACAAATTCATATTATTACTATACCAGCAATGTTGTTTTATAGTTATGCACATTTGTGCATTTATTCTTTTTGTACTTTAGGATTTTGATGCCTAATACATTTGTAGTTCTACTTTTTACACTGGGATCTTGCTAATTAAATGATTTAAGTATTATATTCTTCACCACAGGTTTTAATTTTGAGCATGTGATTTTGATACAAATATTAATCCCATGGTTTTCTTCTGCTCTCTGACATTTCCTGCAGTACTTATTGTGCTGCTGTGTTGATTTTTCCCATTAAATCTATATGTGATTTGTGGCTTCTGGTGATTCAGATACAATGATGATTTTAGTTTCTACGCTTCCATTGCTTTTTGTTGACAACCACACAATGACAGTCATATGTTTTCTCAGTTCACTCAAACAACACTACTCAATAATTACGACTCCAATCTAATAGGTCAGGTACTACACATTAAGATCAGAGAGTAGCAGTGAAGGTCAGTCTTTTTTTTGGGGGTGGGGGAGTAGTTGATGGCACAACTGATGAATATCCTCAGTACTGCAGTTTCTGTCAGTGCCCAGATACTGACTTCTCTCTGTGTTACACCTTGTATAACTGGAATAAAACCTGCTTAATAAAGTAAATAACAAACTCGAACGTCTGTGCCCCACTGACTTGAGTCCTTGACTCTAGAAATCCTGCTGTTCATCTTTTAAGTGGGAGCCTTTATCACTGGGTGTGTTAATTAAACGTTCAGAATTTCAAATATCAGACTGAAGAAAGAACAGAAAATTGCATTGCATTGGAATGGAATGATCTTTATACTTTATGCTTCATAAACAGTGAAATAAATGTAAAAGGTAGAGAAATAAAAATGACATACCGATTAGGGCCTGTCCTCTGCTGAAAGCCGAAAGCGTCAGTGCAAAATATTCACTAGCTGCCTATGATACCCCACCTACTGACAGCTGCTATGATAAGGAAATAGGATAAGATGCACATTTATTGATCCTTGTAGGAAAAATGTACAGAGACACTGCAACATCAGAATAAAAAGATAGCAAGAGAGGAAAATACAGTATTCTGCTTATATATATATATATATATATATATATATACACACCACACACACACACATTTGCTAAGAAAGTACCAGTAATGATAAAAAATAATGTATATTTTAACCTGGTGTATCTTTCTGTATTGTTTGTAGAGAATAAATGTGAGTATCTGCAATCTGTATACGACATATATGAATATACACGGTATATATGGTAATTTGTGCAATAGCTGTGGTAAAGACAGCAGTGAAGACTACAGTTCGTATAAAAAGCACCAGTATCAGTTGAGACTTGAGGTGGTGCTGTGGAGCCTGATGGCAAGAAAGAGCCTCCTAAACGCTCTGAGGCTCGTGCCTCAGCTCCACAGAGAGGATGAGAGGGGTTGTTCAAGATGGCTTTCAGCTTCCCTCTCATCCTCTTCTCTGTCACTGCCTCCACAGTGTGACGCTGTACTGTGGCACTGAAGCGGTACTGAAGTACTGAGGGCTGAAGAAAAGATGTTTCACTGTGACAAAATCTGGCCGAATTTGTGTCTATACTCAACTCATACCCGCTCCTTCTTTTAAAAATCAATATTTGTGAATGTGCAAGTATTTCAAAAGTTAATTTAGAAAGTGAAAAAACTAAATGCAAGCTGTTTGGTATTACTTCACTGGAAAGTCACTTCACAGTTGCACCAGTTGCAGGTTACACCACAAATGCTATGCAGCGTTGCACATGTTACCGGTGAGTTGAAATGAGCTTGGAAAGTTGAAAGGTATTTAGGGCGATTTCAATGTCAGTTCATGTAAGACCCGATCCTGCTATCTGGGTCATTATTTTGTTCTGCATTGTGAGTCATGTTTTTGTTTTGTTCTGCCACTTACATCTCCTGTCGTTTCAGATGCCTTCTCCTTGCTCCTGTGTGTTTTTTGCCTTTGGGACTATCAGCCCCACCCTGAGCGTTTCACCTGTGTCTCATTAACCTGTGTATATATCCCGTGCCTTCACCTTCTCTCTCTACCAAGTCATCTTAGTACTTTCTCTCGAATATTTGAGCATTTTCTAGTATCTGCTTATTATGGTCAATCTTTGCCCGTTTAATTTTTTCTCTGATTCCCAGTTTGCCTATGTCCAGTCAGACCTGTCTGCCTGTTACTGGACAGCCAGCCCTCCTCAGTGTTGACCTATTTTTTAATGCAACTTTTTTCTTTTCCATTGGCCCTTTACGGTTTAAGCATTAAATGATTCAAACTGCTTTGTGAATGAAATACATTTTTGAGTGGTAGTGGGTTCAGTTTTACCTTTTTAGTTATGATAATTAAACACTGATATTGATCTTATTTGATGAACATGGTGGGGGATTTAGAAGCTCGAGTTGAGTATTTCCTTTGGATGTTTTTTAGAAGCCAAAAATAGAGAGGGAACAGAGAGGCAAAAAAAATATATGACCCCAGTTCAGCGTTGTGAAGTGTTTATAAAGTCCAGTCCATCATTAACAGAACTCCCTGCACTCTGTTGTGTGTGCATCTCTGTGTTGTACCATCTGTTTACTGACCTCTCGTAACTTTCACATTTTTTATTTTTTTTTGATGAAACAGCGCTTCTTTAAATGCATAAAGGGCAGAATAGCAAACAAGTTATACAGTAACAATGATTAGCATTTGAGCAACAGAGCAATCAGAGCTTGAAATTGCATTGAAATTACTGAAGCTGTGAAAGTTGATGGAAAAAAACAGAAAAGCTGGGATGAGATTAATCTAAAAATATAATGCTATTATTTCAGCACTTTCACACAAATCATCATTTTAAACAGACACAAAAACACAATTCTCCAAATGGGGGAGACACACAGGCCGCCAGAGTAAATAAACTATTTGGAAATTTACATTTCCTCTGAGGAGAAAATCGTCCTCTTTCCAACACATACAAACAGCTTTCCTTTCAGCAGATTTACCCAGTACTTACAATACTATTCCATACAGCTGCTAAGGAGGTATTTTAAGACAATATTCGAACATAATCAGAGAACAAATCACTCCCGCTGTAAGACATTAGTCAAAATGCCAGAGGAAATAGATGCATAACGGAGCAGCAGAAGAACTGATAAGGAACCTCTCTGCTTCATATTGACAAAGTAAAAAGAAGGAATAATGGCAGCCCATGTAATTCCCATCCGACTAGCTCGTGAGTGAAACAGTGCTTGTTGTGTTAAGTCTGGCGATGCTGCTGGTCAGAGAGGCTCCTCTCTGTCTGTATCCAGTTCCTGCTTCAGCCTATTTGATGAGACAGAAACAACATGGGAAATGTCCTTCTCATTTTTAATCACAATCATAAGGCAGGATAAGCCACATAAATTGTATTTCAGTGTGTGGGATTGTCAAACAAACAGATCGATAAAAGATTTGAAAAAAAAAAATAAAATGTTCAAAAGGCAAACTCTCAAACATATGTCTTGAATTAGGTGAGACATGAGATGGATGGTGCTCTGGGTCTTTTCAATGTACTTTTTATATGAAACATGAGGTTTAACATTTTAGTATTTGTCTTTATTAACAATCACAACCAGTATATTATAGCATTTGCATCATTATTGACAAGAATTTTCTGAAGTGGACATAACTGGCCCTGCATCGCCTCCAGTTGAAAGTCCAGGTGACAAACATAAACCTTGATAAAATACACTTCGCACATTTTTTATTTATTCTTATAGTTCTCCCAATGACTCATCTTGCACCAGGGGGCGTGTATTAATTTTGTGCCCAATGAAATGATCTCCTAGATATTCTTATCCCTCCCCCCTCTTGTGTCTCGCTTATCAGAGGCACTACTGGCTTGGACTCTCCACTTCCGTATTGTCAGATGGGAGATGAAGAAATATCGTACTGTTGCCTTAAAATGACCATATTTTGACCCAACTATCATATGTACTAAAACAATTTGAAAGAAAAATCAAACACCAGGACAGTTCATTTAAAAGCCAAGCTATTCTATGTGCATGGAACTGCAATTTGAAACAGCTGCTTTATTCATTGTCAGTATATACGAGAGATATATCAATATATCGATATACAAAAATTATCGTATATACATTAATTGCGCTAATATATCTGGCAACACTGCTTCACTTGAACATGTGTGGGTGGTGGCTTCTCATACCATAGACAGTATAAATATGAACTGTGGATCAGGTCCTTAAAAGTGAAAACAAAGCAAATAGAGCTCCCCCTGGTGGCTGGCTGCAGTATAGGTCATAAGCTCTACATCCTCCATGTTAGAGCTAAACTTTGAACTAAAACACTAAAATACACATCCAAAACAAAATTTTAATTAAAAATGAGTACAGTGTATAATCCAACATTTCCTTGTAACTGGTGGAGGTGGAGCAGAGCGCAGTATTAATTAAACAAAAACGTGAGTGAGTGTGGCGGAATTGTGGTTGGGTCATTTATATCGCAGCTCCGCGTGCCTCCACTCGGGCTCCAAACTCGCAAGATGGTGTCGCCCCTATCCCCGGGAAAATAGCGTCAGTTTGGCCAATCCAAGGAAGTGGCAACACTTGTCCATATTTATATACAGTCTATGGCTCAGACCAATAAGAGCAGACCCGGCCTTTCGAGAGTGTTGTCCTCCCTATCTCTGTTTTTACAGAAAACACATAAATATGCTGAAACAAGCATTGCTCTGCTATTTGTTTCGTAGACACTACATAGACACTACCTTCCAAATATTTTTGCATTTATTTATTTAGAACATATTTTTGTATTTTTTTGTGCCTTAAATTGTAACAGACAAGTTAAATGATAAGAACATGAAATTAACCAAATTATACAATAATTAATCAAAAAGATTAACGAGGAGTAAAAAAGGCATACAAACTGAGAAATTCTAACTGCTGTTTGGTATATTCGTGTATACATTATGATTGGAAGTTAACAGAAAGTAGCCCATAACCAAACAGCGTAGATTAAGAGAGGTCATCAGTTATTACTTTGACCCCTCTTGCAAACTTTTATTGCCTTAGCTGCTCCGCCAACGCACAGTATAGGGACATTTCTTTCATTCTTCTTCAGTGGTGTGCACTATTTCAAATTTCCTCCCTCTTGATTTTGCAAATATTCCACAAAGTATTCAGTAATCTCCTCTTAAATCGGGAGCGTACATTTTATTAACTGAACGTATTAACTGAAAAAAAAAAGCTGTTGAAGATCCTTGAACGATTCGTATGCCACCCCATTCTGAGTTTAACAGGTGCTCAGAGCGTAACACAAACATTTGTAATTGCATTTTTAAAACCAAATCAGGAAGTACAAACATGACAGCCTTCAACACAACCAAAAACCTTCACATTTTTCGCTTTTATCTGAACCAAAAAATTCTATCAACCTGCTCGAATCGAACCCCCGGAGCCCATTCCTCTATGTGAAACATGCTGCTGAGTTGGATGTGAGGTTTTGGCATTGTTTCCATTTGCCTGTTGCAGATCTTAAATAATCTTTGGGACAATTAGTTGTCTGCATTTCTGCTCTTCATGTAAATAAATAGATAGAAAGACAAATAAACAGGTAGATAGAGAGATGGAGATGTGGATAGATAGATAGATATGACCTGGGAATAGAAAAACAGAAATCCATTTAGATAAAAAAATGTCTCAACTTTTTTCTTTAATAGCATTCCACGTACATGCACTTCATCAGTTTAGAAGGTAAAGGGCAGTATATTTCTTTTCTTCACATAAGACTACAAATATCTGTACTGTATTTAGCATACAGCATTCTTGAGATGCTTTCATCAACTAATTGGAACATGCTTTAGATGTTCTCTAATCCTCCTCCTACAGTGTGTGTGTATTTTTAATTTATAACATTAGGAATTTGAAGTGTAGTGTCTACAGCCAATACTCAATTTGTGCACGCAACAGTTTGTAACATAGGATTTCATCAAAACAGCTATACAGTCATTGTTTACTCTTTTACACTTTATTCCATTAGGATAAGTTCTTAAATTATTGTTGGTATTATTGGACTTGCACTATGAGAGGTTGCAGCTGCACACGCGTGACTCTTCCTCTGCTGGGGAAGGAGCCTTGAAATCAGCCTTGAAATAAATCTACCTCTCCAAACCTCTCAGTTTATGTCCTAATTTAAGCCGTACCTCTCTAGTTACTTCAGTCAAAAGCTTTTTTTCAAATCTCTCTACACGTGTTTCTATGTACCATAATGTCTGCAGTTTTATGAGAATGTTCTACCTTTGTCTATAAAACTAATAAGTATCACCCATAAAACAAGTTTCAGGACAGATGCAACAGTTGGAGAAAATGCCATTCATTATGTTTTTAATTCAAGAATATTAATTCCTGTGGGTGAACAGAGTGCTTGAAGAGAATAGATGTCCTCTTTTAATGTGTTTAAATGAGCCTTCATTTTTCAAATGATGAGTTTCGATCAAATGAAGAGTTCTGTGTGAACACAGCTAATGATCATTTTCCAAGAAGAATACTGCACTCACATTACAAATCTGGGAATGGCTGTTTGAATACATTTTTAGCGAGAGAGGCAGTTTGTTAGCAGGTGGTTAGGTGTACGTAATGCTAAAATGTTACCACAGAGGAAACTGTTGGGTGAAGTGAGCCCCGCCTGTTTTGCATTTTCCTGATTACTCCCCAGTTACCTCTGTTGGGATCTGAACCTGGTGGTGCATAATCAGGTAACCACATGGCTGCTTTTGTCTTGGGAACAAAGGAGCCCTGGAAAAACCCCAGTATCCCACAATCCTCTAGGTGTGAAAACTGACCAAGCAGTTCACTGGCTGACAGTGGCATGTGACCTATGAGGTCATCAGGTCATATAAAATGCACCGTTTGGCCTTTGTTCTCTCTCTTATTCTCTTATCCTCCTACCCTCTACAACTCCACACCTCCACGTGGAGACCCCCAGCCGCTCGGCTGCAGCTGGGTGCCAGGCCTGTTCTCTTTACAGCAGCGAAGCGAGATCCTGCTGAGGAATCTACACCAGGTCTTTTAGCCAACAAACAGAAGGTTTGCAGGCTAAACTCCCAAACAACAGGAGCCACACGGCTAGTTAGCACCGAGCTGCTAACAAGCCACTTCAAAGGACTTCAAGGAGCGGCCAGTTTCCCCTCCAACGTTTGCCATCAGGAAAACACAGCAAGGACTTCAACTTTTCCCGGTTTGGCTTTCCATCAGGAACTGCCAGCTAAAGGAGCAACACACCAGAAATTGACTTTCCACCAAATCTGGTAGTATGACCTGGGCATAGTTAAGCTAAGCAAAGCATAGAACTTAAACTTTGATTGAATGTGATATTTGTGTTTATTGAGTTGTTTATAGTATAGTGGTTTGATGTTAGTTTAGATTATGCAACACATAGACTCAGGGTCTTGCATGCTTAACTAACCACTCTTCCTCTAACCTGGCACCTCATAAAACCCTTATCACATTCCACATATCTACTGGGCAGCACATGGTCTGAGTGCCCCCACTCAGCAGCCATTGTTTCCTTTGTGTTCAAGACCTCAAGGCCCAGCGGCCATCTTGACACACCCACAACCGGCGGCCATCTTGGCACGCCCACAACCGGCGGCCATCTTGGTACGCCCACAACCGGCGGCCATTTTGGCTCACACACAACCAGCGGCCATTTTGGCTCACACACACACACACACACACACACACCTGTATTGAGTACACTGTAGTTAGCTTGTATGTTTACTTTTATTCTTGTTAATAAATGTCTTTTAAACATACCTGTCTGTTTAATGTTGCACAAGAGTGAATATTGCCAACCTCTACACTGCCAAGAACTCCAAATTCCTTCAACTGTAACTAGTTGTTAACGTGGTAATTTTGGTTATAGTTATTAAGTTAATTATTAATCAGAAATCTATATTGACAATTTAGTATAATTTATGAGACTGTTTTGATTAATTGGCTATCTTTTCCCTTCCTAGAAGGGTGGTGCCCCGAGGTGATCTAGTAATTCAGATCCAATTATTTAATAATAAATAATTATTTTTGATAATTATTAATTATTCATGATAGCCAAACCCCAATACTGAGTGCCTTAGTACCAGGCCCAACAAATGGTGCCCCGTGTGAGGCAGAGTACTGTTGGCAATTATTCATAATTGTGCAATATTAATTTCAGCATAATTTTGGCCAAAGCCAAAAATATTTTTGAACAACTTTTAGACTTGCCAGAAGTCTTAACGTTCAATCCCACTTGTCTACCACAGGAGTAGATGTCCAGTTGTACTTACGAACAGGTGCAGTGTGGTGATAATTTATGAAATTCATAAATTGATAAATTATTAATAATGCGTTATTAATAACTACCGTTTTCAGTCCCATAGTGGTACATCAAGAGTTGCTTTTGCTGCTAGCCAATTCAAGTTGAACCTACTTTTCGTAGTAAGAATTTCTGCATTCGAATACCACGTATTCATGCAATCCAGTCAAGCTGTTTCCTGTTAATTTAAGTGCTCCCCTGTTGAATTAAACCACAGCGTGCCACCGGCCCTGTGTGAAAGAACTTGTGCCGGCTGTTACTGCCATGCATTTCAGCCTAAGTAAGATAAGGAGTCTGAGATAGAGCCAAAGTGTGCTACCAGCCCTGTGAAATATAAGTTATATACTTAGTTGCTACTAACACGTGTTACAGCCTAAGTTAACTTTAAGAATCACATCTCTAACTGTTACTGCCCTGCATTTCAGATATTGCATGTTGAGTTTTGGTGAGTAAATTTGCATTTACTGTGTCACCAAATTTGTTGTGCCCACTAGAGCCACTAGATGGTGCCATAGCTACCTTTCTAGCCTTAGAAGCTACATAGCTACTTAGCATAGCATTGCTAACCCCATTGCATTGTTGTTGTTGTTTTTGACACCTCCATCCCACATAACAATGGAGAACCCCTGTGTAGAGCAATTCATTTCCTCCCTTGCACAGAGCCTAAACCCAGGCTACCCTGAATTCATTAACAAGTTGAATTTCAGTGAGTGCAGGGATGAGATAGATTCTCTACTGAAGGACAGGTGTGATGCACAGACTGCATCCAAAGGCCCATTGTTAAGATGTTTGCTTCTGAACTTCCACAGGCAATCCAGCCTTGCCTCTCAGAGCAAAGCAGCCTTAGAAAAGGAGGTAGAGTCCCTTAAAGCGCAAACTGCTTGTCTCCTCCATGAGGTACAAATGGCCAATAAGAAAGCTATGCGCTACTTAGCAGACCTGCACTCAGCAGAGTCCAATCTTTGTGCACACAAAGAGGAATTGTTAAGGCTTAAATCGGGTTGTCTTTCCCCACCACAGTCATTAAGCCAATGTGATTCTGGTTATTCCGATTCACACTCCTCCTGTAGTGAAAGGTTAACACCCTCTACAGTAAGAAGATGGGAACAATTTCCAGCCGACCCTAAGTTCCTGGGAATGGAGTCAGGTCCTCAACCTCCTCTGAGAGACCGAGGTAACAATTACCTGACGTCCCATCTCTCTAATATAGACCGTGAAGAGATGTGTAGTTTATCCTCCAGAAGATATTCTGCCCAATCTTCTTTTCAGCCTATGATGTATGACACTCCCATCCGTGCCCATCTCTCCGAAGGGGGGACTACAACCCCACAGGTTTGCCCAGCCCCCGCCTTTCCACCAGCGATAGCTGTTGCACGTGATGCACCTGCCCGGACACCACAGTGTCCCCGCTTTAAAGTGCTTGAGTTCCTTGCTCAGGACATTGAACATTTTGATCCAGACAGCTGTGATCATAACGTTGACAATTACGTTAGGGATTTAGACCACGCCCTAATTGATTTGCCCCATGCAACCCAAAGGGAGAAGGTTAAACTTGTATGGAAAACAAGCTCTAAAGCTGTCCATAAGTTTATCCAGTCACAACCTCCCGCAGTCAGAGATGACTACACAGAGCTCCGTCAAGCACTACTAGAAGAATTCTCTTCTACTGCTGATGAGATTGACTCAATGGTTGCAGCCCTCCAAATCAAACATACCCGTCATGAGCACCCTAGAGATTATTACAAACGTTTGAGACATGTGTACTTTCAGGGCAAGAATGCACCAGGCTTAGAAGAGAACTCCACCTTCAAGTCCTTATTCTTGCAGAACCTTCACCCATGTGTGCGCACTCACGTTGTACTCATGACACGCCAAGGTGACCCCTCGATGCAGGACATCAGGAAGATGACACAGGTGGCTTGGGAAACTGTCGTCACTTCCAAAGCAAGAGGGAAGACTGTTGAGCCCTCTAGCGCAAACACCAAGGCATCATCCCGGTCTACCACCTTTAAACATCACCCTCACAACAGACCAAAGGGGGGTGATAAAGGGCCACACAGGGACACTGAGCGTAGCCGCCATGTCCGCCAGCTTCCCCGAGATAGGCATTCACACAGTCGAAGCTGTAGAAAGCCTTACTCCGAAATTATGGCCCAGCAGTATGATCAGCCAATAGACTGCTCAGATGATGATCGCAGCATCTCTGAGTGCAGTTTAGATGATCATAATTCAGCAGACAGTGACAATGCCTCTGGCTACACGGAGCGTTACAGCCCTGAGCCACGAGTTCAGAAGAACTTAAGGCAACACAAGCTCAGAGTTCCTTCCTCACGGAAATAATAACACAGTCCATCCCTGTACTGCCAGTAGGTACTAAGTACTTTACTTTCTTTGCAGTTAAGTAGGCAAACTTGTGATTTGTTAGCAACAGCAGCAAACTCCATATTTTTCAACTCACTAATAGTCACACCTGCCACTATTAGCTGAGAAAAGCCTAAATTCTGGTTGGAACCAGACCCACTGTCTAACTTTGCAATTACACCTGAACCAACTCCTTGGTAGTATTTTGCAATTTATACATGTCCTTATTCAACGCAAATTTTAGGACACATTCAGACAATGATACAGCCATTGACAACCAAGATTTTAAAATGTGATGACATCCTTCCGCAGCAACATCTGCATGAAGGACAAAATTGTTATTTCTGTTAAGATCAGACCGAGTACTGCATTGAATAATAATTATTCTAATAGGATCCAATGAGTAAACCACAAAACTCTTGGACATTTGGAAATGGTTTTATCATTGTAGGTGCCACTCTCTTTCTGCATCTTACCCTAACAATTTACATCACTGACATTCTTCTTTTCCTCACTAACACTGTTAGTAACTGTCAATGTGCTTATGTGTATTTCAGTTTTGTCACCTGATGATTTTGTTTTGCTTAGCTAAGATAGTTAGCATTTACCAGAGCCCAGTTGGTTAACAGACTGCCCAGATGTCATTACCATGAATGAACTTTTCCAACTTGGATTATACACGGACACTTGTGCTCTCACGACCACGCATCGAGCAAGATCGTGAGACCAAAGGGGGGAATGTTGGGATCTGAACCTGGTGGTGCATAATCAGGTAACCACATGGCTGCTTTTGTCTTGGGAACAAAGGAGCCCTGGAAAAACCCCAGTATCCCACAATCCTCTAGGTGTGAAAACTGACCAAGCAGTTCACTGGCTGACAGTGGCATGTGACCTATGAGGTCATCAGGTCATATAAAATGCACCGTTTGGCCTTTGTTCTCTCTCTTATTCTCTTATCCTCCTACCCTCTACAACTCCACACCTCCACGTGGAGACCCCCAGCCGCTCGGCTGCAGCTGGGTGCCAGGCCTGTTCTCTTTACAGCAGCGAAGCGAGATCCTGCTGAGGAATCTACACCAGGTCTTTTAGCCAACAAACAGAAGGTTTGCAGGCTAAACTCCCAAACAACAGGAGCCACACGGCTAGTTAGCACCGAGCTGCTAACAAGCCACTTCAAAGGACTTCAAGGAGCGGCCAGTTTCCCCTCCAACGTTTGCCATCAGGAAAACACAGCAAGGACTTCAACTTTTCCCGGTTTGGCTTTCCATCAGGAACTGCCAGCTAAAGGAGCAACACACCAGAAATTGACTTTCCACCAAATCTGGTAGTATGACCTGGGCATAGTTAAGCTAAGCAAAGCATAGAACTTAAACTTTGATTGAATGTGATATTTGTGTTTATTGAGTTGTTTATAGTATAGTGGTTTGATGTTAGTTTAGATTATGCAACACATAGACTCAGGGTCTTGCATGCTTAACTAACCACTCTTCCTCTAACCTGGCACCTCATAAAACCCTTATCACATTCCACATATCTACTGGGCAGCACATGGTCTGAGTGCCCCCACTCAGCAGCCATTGTTTCCTTTGTGTTCAAGACCTCAAGGCCCAGCGGCCATCTTGACACACCCACAACCGGCGGCCATCTTGGCACGCCCACAACCGGCGGCCATCTTGGTACGCCCACAACCGGCGGCCATTTTGGCTCACACACAACCAGCGGCCATTTTGGCTCACACACACACACACACACACACACACACCTGTATTGAGTACACTGTAGTTAGCTTGTATGTTTACTTTTATTCTTGTTAATAAATGTCTTTTAAACATACCTGTCTGTTTAATGTTGCACAAGAGTGAATATTGCCAACCTCTACACTGCCAAGAACTCCAAATTCCTTCAACTGTAACTAGTTGTTAACGTGGTAATTTTGGTTATAGTTATTAAGTTAATTATTAATCAGAAATCTATATTGACAATTTAGTATAATTTATGAGACTGTTTTGATTAATTGGCTATCTTTTCCCTTCCTAGAAGGGTGGTGCCCCGAGGTGATCTAGTAATTCAGATCCAATTATTTAATAATAAATAATTATTTTTGATAATTATTAATTATTCATGATAGCCAAACCCCAATACTGAGTGCCTTAGTACCAGGCCCAACACCTCTCATGGCTCAGTAGTTTATTAGCTTTGTTTGGCAAGTTCCCTTGTTGTCAAGCAAATCTCCCCCCTGATTTCCCGCCTGTTAATCCTCTTACCTGCCTGTTAGTGATGTGCCAGTATCCTGCCGCAGGACACCAGTTTGCTGCCGACGCTCATCAGCCTCCTGCCAGTCTTCTCCTGTGGCCTTGCACTGGCCATGTCCGCCAGTCTTCAGCCGCACTCATCAGGTATCAGGTGCCCTCAGTCTTCCCCAGCATTCAAGTATCCTGTCCAGTTTTCTACTGCTGACCTTCAGTCTGCTTAAACTGAACGGGTGCTGCAGCTTGATTTCACCTGACCAAATCTAAATCGAAAGTGTTTATACCAATTGCAAACCAGCCTCCTCCTAGCTGCACAATTGCCTGTTCACACGTGCAAAAGTGCTTCGCTACAGGAGAATTCGAAAAAGGTTCTTACCTTATTCAGAAATCATCTGATGCCATGTGAGTAACAGCCAGGTTAGAGCCAATCACGGCAAACCACATCTGGCTTGGGATCAGTTCCGATACATGGCAGACATTTCTCAGCCTTATTGTAAAAAAGCTAGGATAAAACGCCTGCAAAAAATGAAAATGAATACACAGTACGCGGACTGTCATGTCAGAGCAGAGACTGTAAATTACAGTCTCACAACATACAGTAACAAAGCCCCAGAATAACAGATTCCTAAGTTGCCAACATCTAAAAATGTGAATCCGTTGTAACACTGCCTGCCTGATTTTTCTAAGATACTTTTGCTTTGTGTGTTTTAATAGCCTCAAAGTGATGAGTTACACAAAAGAAAGGACAGTCTCTCCTCAAAGGCATTCATCCTGTCTCCTATTCTGTAATTATTTTTTTCTTACTCCAGCCAGTGTTAGAATATCCTCTATCCTCTAATATCTTTGTCTTTCAACAGCTTTATAAACTCACTCAGTTTCAAGCCTGAACTTATGCACTTTGCTATCAACTACTGACCTTTAAATGAAACATTTCATTACAGTTTGATGATTCTTCACACCTCTGTCGTTTAAATGTTGCAGAAAGGCACCGTCCTCCTGTTGTTCCCTGCTACTCTGATCCTAGACTGCAGCTTGGGTGAATTTTCTGTGTGTTTTGCCATCCTCAAATCCAACTAACACCAAGGTAAATCAAATCAAAGCTCTCTCTGGAGCCACAGCAGGCTTTATAAAGCTATTTTTTGCACATACCGTATAGTAGTATACCCCAACGCCTGCATTGGGGAACTTCCCCTTTAAGTTCAAATTAGGACTTCCAGATTTCTTGTGTGATTCTGAACAAACTGGGATACAGAGACTGACCTGTGAATAATACCCCTGAGGCTAGCACACTTAAGTTTAATGTTGAAGTTGAAGTTGAAGTGCAGTTTGTCTCATGGGAGAATCAGGAGCTTTTCGCCAGGATAGAGTAGCAGCGGCTATCTTACACATGTAACCTACGTGTAAGTTGGCCCTGTCTGCTGTCAGTCAGTGTGAAATATGACTTCCCTGAAGTATTATAAATGTGAAGTACCTCGTACCAATTTTCTACTTTGGCTCCACTATAATTTACTGGAAAATGCTCTTTATTCCACTAAATTTAACAACTCTAGTTTCTAGTTGTGTAGTTTCTATAGTAACTAGTTAGAGCATGAACACAGTGTGGGCATCTCTCTCCCTCTTCTCCCTGTGCTTGCTCTTTATTCCGGCTACTCTGTACTGCAGGTCCTGGGACCTCTATGTCTTTCCCTTGATTGCTGATGTCTCGTGATATTTGGATCTGACTGTTCGCCCTGCAGGAGATTCAGCTTCTCCTCTTATGTACTGTCTCAGTCTCTTTCTCGCACAGTTGTTTTCTTTAAATGTGTCAAAGGTGTTTTGCCTTTTGTATGTTTGCGTAGTCTGTCCTCTTTCCAGGTTCAGAGACCCGGAAAATGCTTGCATCTACCTTTAGAAAAGTCTTCATGTATTTTTACAGTTGTCATATTGTAACTTTGCTATTTTTGTTTTTCCTGCACACACAACATATGGCATGCCCGTTCAAGCTGGACGAGGACTCCTTCTGTTGCCCTTCCTGGGGTTTCTTATTTGTTTTCCCTGTTTTGTTTTCAAGGAAGAGTTTCCTGCTGGAAGGAACATGTTGTGTGCCATGCCGACTGTAAAGCCCTGCATGCGTCAAATGTGTGATTTGTGATAGTGGATAAGCCTCCACCAACATATCCCAGACTTATGTAATACACCTCGTGAAAACTTTTGCAGAACATTATGGCGTCACTGTGAAGTTGACCCTTGACCTTTGAACTACCATAACGTACAATACAGCAATACTACAGGGGTAGTTTTTCTGTACTTTTAGCACATAGTATTTTTATAAATTCACTTTTAATTCAATTCACAGTGTCACACCTCTTACAACCATCACTAGCGCCGAAAAGATTTATCCACTGTCCTTTCTTCGCGATGTATCAGAATCGTAATCATAATGAGAATGACTTATTGTCCTTGCACGCAGTTACAAGAGTTAGAGTTGTATAGTGAGACATCTTCAGATGTGGCATGAAACAGAAATGACAAAAGCCCTTTGACAGTTTCCTTTTCAGTGTAACATCCCCTTTTGTCATTATCGGGTGCATTTTATGTGTGACAGTTCCACCTTAAAACATTATAATTAGGAGTTTAGTGACAACAAGAAACCACCTTGCATGTGAAATGCACCTTGTTGTTGCAGTGCATGTGCATTTTATGTCTGACTCAATAATGAAATGCTGCTCAAGGGTCATTCCCGTTCTTAGCATCATACCAACTGCTCTTAGTTTTGGTTGAGGATGCTACTATAAATTGAGCCGTGGATTTCTAGCCAGCCTTATCCGCTGACATTTAAGCTGGGATAGTGACAATGCATTTCAATGGCCCATTGTTCTGAGCCACTATCATCAGTAAATCCCAAGACCTGGATGTGGTTCTTTTCACCAAAAAGCAGAAAATGATCACCCATAATCAGACATCATACGCCAAGATGTCTTGAACAGGAGCATTTCCAGCCATTAGATGTAATTACACTCCTGCCTTTATATACCACTGTATTCATACCAAATAAGCCTCTCTGGACATACTAAGACCATAGTCCTGCCTGTCCTTTATGTAGAACAACAGCAGTTAAAAAAAACACGCTCAGAAAGGTACGCTTGCCAAGACTGATACTGAGGATGAGTAGTTTATGTCTATTAGAGATTTTGGAACTTGCATGCGTTGGTTATTGATTTGTGCTAAGGCCTCAGAACAGGAGAATCTATCAAACGTTATCTGTTCTCCACTATCAACACCGCTCTTTCCGCATTTCAACATGCACGTTTGTTGTTAGTGATTTTTTTTTTTTAAATCCATTTCACTACTGAGGTTGTGCACCAGCAATAGTATTATAAAATCTTTAAAAGCCACAATATGGTTATAAGTATGAGCGCCTTCTTAAGTAGCAGCTACAGGATCATTTATATCATACTTTGGGTCCAACTACTGCATTTTTAGCCAGATGGCAAAAATTCAGTGATGTACTGATTGCTTTTAAGAGGCAGGACATAAAGCTCTGCTCTAAAAACATGCATCCGTGTGATATCACAAAATCCTCTGCCTCAGATACAATCTGAGTGCACATCTGGTCATAATCACATTTTAAACATTGGTTATGCAACAATCCGTCTTTAATGTGTGTGTCCTACTGGCAGGACCTTTGAAATGAGCTGCCATAGCGATAAAGAGATTTGAAGGCAACAAGCAGGTATGCAAACTGTTCAACAGTGATAAAAAACAAAAACCTCCCCTAAACAGCTGCAGCAGCATATCAGAGAGGAAACAGCATTAGTGGGGATTTTGTGAGAACTTAATTACATTGAATGACACATTTCTCTCCCCTGCAATCTGTTGTGCTTCCACATACTACATACATTTGTATGGTGTGTAATTTTTTTTTGTTCTTGTGAAAGCATTTGTGTTATGTTACATGCACTATATTGTAGTATACACTGTATATGTAGCAGTCCTGGACTAAATCCACTTTCATAACATTCATAACGTTCAGTTTATGCTGAGTAAGAAAGGTGAGAATTTAACTGTATGATCATTTTGGAGGTGCAGCTAAACTGTACTAAATTAAGCACAAACATGATTCTGTTATTTAGCCAGTGGGGTTGATATTTGAATAGTACTACAAACCGCAGCCTCCAAAATGAAAACCCAGTTGAATCAACAGCTCTCCCGGCTAAATGCTGAACAACATAACTGTCATGAAGCTAAGATGTAGTGCAGGACTGTTACATTAGAATGCATTTGTTTGTGTATCCAATGAACTGGAGAGCGGATGTATTTATATCAGGATAAACCGTTTATAATGCCTGTAGTCCAATAAGATGAGTGAGCAGCAAAAGAGCAAGCAACGTAGTGACAGCTTAAATAGACCATCTTAGTACATTGGTAGTCAGGTATATTCCATCTTGTTACAGAGTTGTGAGTGTGTAGCAGAAACAAGAGCTGTCTGCATAAACTACGGCTCACACTTGACCTTTACAGCTAGTTTCGTTCCCAGTAGGGATGTTGTTTATCATGCATCGTTCAGTTTTATATTAAATACTCATTGATCAAATTGCATGTAATATCAGAAAAATGTTGTTGCGGTCTTACGTAGATTTTAACTTGGAGAAAGAAAATGGATGCCATTTTTGCCATTAGCTATATAAAAATACTGCACTTTATTTCCACAATGGCTGCTTCACATACAGCAAGTCTGGAGTGAAATACTGAATGTTACAGGCTGCACGGACCAGTTCCCCCCCTTACATTTCTGCACAATAGTAATTTTCTCTAATCAGAATGATTTGACGGTCAACTGCAGACCAACACACCAGCTGTTTAATTGAGTCCTTTTTAATGGCCATATGAAATCATTATTGGCAGAAAAGTGGCTGTCACCCTGAAAGCATGGCACATTGGCTGCCACAAAAATACCTGTTAGGTCCATAAGATAAGATAAGATAAGATAAGATAAGATAAGATAATCCTTTATTTATCCCACAGTGGGGGAATTAGTAATGTTGCAGCACCGCATAGTAGTAGATGGAAAGACATGGAAATAAATACAAAAAGTAGCAAATTAAACACAACAGTAGTTATACATATGTGGTCTACTGGGAGCAGGCTTGGTTGTACAGTCTCAGTTTAGTTGCAGCCGTTTGACCTTTATTTGTAGACAGGGATTTTGCCCACGTTTGACCGTTAGGTAATGGCCAGTTGATGCGTGCGAAGGTGAAGCGTTTTGTTTTGACCCCATCACTTTCACCTGGTCCAGATACATGATTGGTTGCCACGGTGACCAAAATGAAGCAACATCATGAGACCAGAAAAAGTCTGGGCTCTCTAAAATCTCTAAAGACGTTCAATTAACGACATTTCAGAGGCTGACTCAACCGGACAATGTAGATTGCCACGGCAACTTAAACTGCTTGACAACTAAAGTCTTTTAATTTAAAAAAAGGACTAAACTTTGGATTGATACAAACAGCACAGGTCTATGCGAAAAGTTTAAATTCAGACTTTAGAATTCTTCAACTATGCAGCCAGTAGATGACACAGGTACATTTTTAATGTTATTGCTTTTTCAAAGAGGCTTCAGTACATATATACAGAGTACTACTTCTATTACTGTTCATGCAAGCACTTACAAGGACAATGAAAAAAGACCCTAACATGAAAAAAGTAGGGACAAGAAATGGGATGTTTTGTCACCATGGAAACCCTCTTTCCCATTTATCGCAAATGGCTATTCATCTTTCATGCGAGTCTGCATATCATGATAAATTTGTGCAGATCAGTTAGCAAGTCTTTTGCACAAATAAATTTAAAACAACCTGGGACAAATATTTACAGTACCTAAATAAATAAATACCCTGCGATAGACTGGAGACCTGTCCAGGGTGTACCCCGCCTCTCGCCCGATGACAGCTGGGATAGGCTCCAGCCCCCCCGCCACCCTTCACAGGACATGCAGTTACAGAAGATGAATGAATGAATATAATAGAATGGATCAGCTTGTACATGTGATATTTGATAATGTAAAAACCATGTGACAAGAAATCAGTGGCCAGTGAAATCAGATTACTTAGATTATTGCATTTTAATTTATTTGTTCTTGATATATTTTTGGTACCTTATTTTTAAAAATGGGTTTATTTTGGCACATATGTTTGTATTAAAGTACATGTTTAAAAAAAAATGCATGAAATAATCAGATGCTATGTTGGTAGAGATGTGGGCTCCTCCACTCCTATTCATTTAACCAGTAAGTGGCCCTCACTAGTCCTTCTCTTATCTCTGAATAAAGTGAATCAGTGTGGCTGGCTGAGCAGTCAAAGCTGAGAGCCAGGAAAGCACCTGGCCTTCCACTGCTATCTGATTAGAGGGGGTTGCAGGCCAAGCTGAACCAGACCAGACCAGGCCAGGCAGTAACAGAGGACGCACAGATCTGGACTGAAATGAACTAAACCAGGTTAATTCTATTGCACCATGGCCTCCCTTAGAGGGAGCAGGTTCAAATCAAAGCAATGCCATAGCACGGACAAACCTTATCAAGCCAGGAGACATGAATGGGGGTCGCAGTGAAGAAACTATAGCTTCATTGGTTTAGAGCAGCTGATTGGTGTTCTTTGAAGCATGCATTTAATGATTAAGCTGTTATTATCTACCATGTCCCCAAGCCCCCAAATTGGCTTACGAATAAGAGTCCTCTGACAAATTTTATCTCAGCTGAAAACAGCATGGATGTTGAGAGTTACACAGCAGAGTGGAGGCATTAGTAAGGCAGTTTAGCACACACATAAATAAAGATTATTTTGCTTTTATCTGATTTTTTTAGGAAAGTGTATGTGGCAATGGCAAAATCCATACAGCATATGGCACACAAAGCTTAGAGGTGTTTTGTTCCTCTTATGACAATGACAAATGTATGAAAGAATTAAAAAAAATGCTCTGTTGGTAAAACCGATCAAATTTGTCAGGAATTTGATATTAAATAAGTGCAGCCAACCCACAACATGCAGCTTTCGTTTAAACAGCAGTATGAGCTGAATACACATGGCTGACGGTGCATGACACATCTTCTTTAAAGAGCATCTACTCTTTCCTTAGGTTGATATATTTGGATGCAACAAGCATTAACTGAACAGAAATGACGTGTTTCCATTTTAGGGAATGTAACCCAGTTTGCCAGTTTAGCTATGAATAGAAGAAAACATAAGGAGACATATACTGCAGACTGTCACCTCTAATGAAAACAACCTCCTAAGTCATGACCTGGTGCTGGGCTCATCACACTCATTGGTTATTAACAGCAAAGCACACTGTGTCTTTGCTGGCAATCAAATCAGCACAGAAAGACCTAAAAACAGAAGCCTGCTGTGCAGACAAAATGTGTTTGTTATTACAGTGTAATACCTGAAGGGTTGTGAGGCTGTTTCATTACATATTCTGTCCCATTAATGCATCTCTGTTCGGTTTGGGATTTTACATTTAAAGGGTAAATAAGTGTGTGTAAGTGTGTTTTGCTTATTGACTTGCATTACTTGCAAAAAAGTAAATTATGATTCTGAGCTACTGCTAAATGCAGGTCTTCACACACCTGTCTGAAACATACACTAAATATGTGACTCTTCCACATTCATTCATGCATTCATTCATTCCCTGATGACATATTTATCTGTTTTGTCTCATCTGCCACCTGTACAGTGCGCTCATGTGGCCACACCCTGTTACACAACAGCAGAGTGGCGGCGCGGGAGCAGCTCTCGTGCTTGCTGGCCTCGTGGACTGGCTGTATGTTTTTGAAGTAAACACAAAGAGTTTTTTTTTTGTTGTTTTATTTTTTTGCCACATGCAGGGATGATGAAATGCAAGAACTGCATGGTGAACACAGAAATAAGAATGTCAGGTATTTGTTTATCCATAATTTAGTTGCAATCATTTGGCTCAGTCACCTAAAAAAATTCCATCTCTGCTTGGCACACTGAGTCTGAAGAGTTCTTGCATGAGAGCCTTTTCTGAATTCTGACACATGTGAGGAGAACTCTCAGGATACAGCTAGATTATAATTAAAATGTAGCTGTCAGCTGATGAATTACCAGTGCTATATCTGAGCTCCTGGAGGTACATACTCTTCTGTTTATCTTTGGATAAAAGGAAGGATGTTCTATGAAAGACATCCAGCTGCATTTTTGTGATTAATAATTTGTCCATAGTTTAGGTGATAACAGCTGCTTGACTGCTAGGCTATTCCAACTGCGATGTGCAAAGTGCAACCGATTGTGAAATAAAATAAAAAAGACGATGCTGTATGAAGCCCTTTTTAAATACATCTTCATGTGTGTCTCCCTCTCAGCTAAACGTGCACAGGCAGATGTAAAAAGGTGTTGATGGATGTCCTCAGAGGAGCAGTCGTTCATCCTCATAGATCCCCTTCTTTTGAAGGACTGGTGTCAAAACATTGGCTCCTAATGGATGACTTGTTCAAACAAGTATCTATAGGGGTGTAAAACCATCTGGTCAACTTAATAATAATAAAAATGTGATAAATGTGTTTATATTTTGAGCATACAGAAGGTCTGTACATAGAAATGGAGTGAGGTTGTGGCATGTATCAAACACCTTGCATTTGCAGTATGTTATGATAAGAGAAGTCATTTATTTTTGGTTATTATGCTGTAGAGGGTGTAAAGGTAAACAAGCCTTTGTTTAAAGATTACAGATTGAATAAACTTAAGGCCGACATACGTCAAGCTAAAAGTATTCCATTAACACATGCTGACAATGCAGACTTACTATACGGGGAAACACACAAAACTATGCATTTCAAAGAGTGTCGATATCAGTAGTAGCCGGAAGTCACAGTTTCTCCACACCCTGTCTGCATTAAGGCCTGCTTCCAACACATTTCTACTATCTGTAGGTAAGGATCGAACCAAAGATGTGATTAAAAAGAGTCTGTTGTAAATGACAGATGATGTAGAAGCTGTAACAGCAAATCACACATTTTTTGTATATAATTTATGAGTTTGTAATGTTTGCTCTGAAATTTCTACATTTTCTGATAATTTTTTAATAATTACAATAAGATGTAAACGTAAACCACACATCATCTGAAGTACCATGGCTAGCTGCGCATGTTCATGTCACTGAGAAGTTATAGCTCGGCTATATATATATATATATATATATATATGAGCTCTGCATGTTTAGCAAACAAACAGTTCCTAATCCAGCTGTAGTTTTGTGGTAGCTCATTCATTTTTTACAGTCCGGTTCTTGTAAGGTAGAACCATGGAAATCTTTCCAAACGCTCCCTCTATCATCTGTGATGCAAATACCTCAATCTTCTGTGGTTATTCAAAATAGACACCCTATTTATGTGTTACATTAATTCATTACACATTAACACAAGGATTCACCACCGCTTTTGTTCTGTTATTATAGCCAAAATCACACAGGTAACGTTTTGCATAAAACAATACCACTCCAAATGTGTGCATTGAGGGTGAACAGCAATACCACATGGGTCAGTTGACTTTAAAGTGAAATTAAAGTGTCATTTGAAGAAGCAACAGGTGAAATGTGAGAAATCTGAGTGGAAGTGAGTTTACCACATGTGATGTTAATTTATATTATACATTTCACACGACAAATATATGAAATTTCATATTAAATAATAAATATAGGAAGGGGTGACTACATGTGTGTTTAAGTGTGTGTTTTACATGCCTGTTAGTTTGGGTAATTTACAGGAAATCTCAAAGACTTATATGTTAGTGAGATGACATTTGATAGAATATCGGGTTAAAGGTCAGGAAACGTATGAATCCGGCTGTATTATTAAAATAGGAAAAAATGGTAGGATTACCTTGAGTAGGCTTCTGCTTGGATTTATCCTCCGACGAGAGGGGTGTGAAGCTGTAAAATCGGAGTTTCGTCGCGTCCCTGAAGGCGTCAGCTCCCGGGATGTTTAGTGCCCTCCTCCCCGTCCCCGCTGCTGCCTGCTGCCCAGGCTGGCTGCTGGCTGCAGGGCTCGGGATGACGCCACCTCTCGCTCCGCCCCGGCGCAAACTCGCTCCCTGCGTTCATTTCATTCCTCTTCTCATTCCGAGCATTCTTCGCATCTCTGTCAGTTCGCGAAGCGATTCACCTACACCTTCCTGGCTGGCCCAGAAACACCAGAATAACTTGACATAGTATTCAAAATACCCAGTAACATCACATTACCTAAAGAAAGGGGCATTTT
Organism: Chelon labrosus; assembly: GCF_963514085.1. NCBI lineage: Eukaryota > Metazoa > Chordata > Actinopteri > Mugiliformes > Mugilidae > Chelon > Chelon labrosus. Next base: position 26,637,384 of record NC_140339.1, on the reverse strand, counting down.
ATATGAGATATCAATAACGAGGTAAGTTTCAATGGTAGTTGCAGGTATTCAAACTGGTTGTAGACTTCTGCTCACGGGGGTTAGTTTACGTCTTTTTGGAAATTCTGCACATTGTATTAAAATGTTGTGTTATTTGGGTTGTTTAGTGTTTATTCATGGTAACGTTAGGTCGTTTGTTTCCTTCGCGGAGATAGATGGCCGCTGTTGCAACAGGGTGCTCACTTTGAACACTCTGTTGTAGCCTATGGCTTTGACACAGCGGCGAAAATCTTTGACATTTTTCACATTTTTTTGAAAAGAAGCCTGCTCGTACGCCCCTATAAAAGCCTCGGATGCCGTTTGCCACCCACTGTCAGACTCCCAGAAAGTCGCAGTGGGATCCGGGATGAAGTAAAAACAACACCGCACGAATAACAGTTTTTTGGACAAGATGACGGTTGAAAACGTTGCTGTTTTCCTCTCCGTAGTTGGCTCAGCCGGGAGTTGTTGGAGATTTCACCGCAGCGTTTTCGGACCACCTCGAAGAAAGCACAGCGAGGAGACTTGTTGCTTCGGCACGTTTGACGGTGCTTTTTTAAATCGCCATCTAAGTTTTGTGTAAGTATTTATTTTTTCTGTGTGTGTATAATGTTTGTGTGTGACTTCTCTCCCCTGGCCGTGTACTGCTCTCCATGTTGTTACTGTAACTAACGAGTGAACCGGAGAGAAAGGTTAGCCCAAACTCCTTTATTGTTTCATGTTGAGGAAGAAATTAAAGCTCCTCTCTGTCGCTCCCACAGCAACTTATATCCAGAATCCACCAGTGTGACATAAAATATAGCAGTAAATTGCAGTTTCTGAGTTATTTGTGAGGAACATTAAAGGGTCTTTGTGTCTTTGTTGTGGATGGAAAAAAATAGCTTAAGATGAGTTTAAACTTATGTATTATATTAGCATACAGTATTAGCTCACTATGAATGTATGTAGTACAAATAGTACAGGGATAGTTTGTTGCTTTATATAAAATAAAAGCTGCTTAGTGGAGTTTATGGAGCTTTTATTTGGAGTTTCCCTCATTGTTGTCCTTTTCCTTCCTCTACTTTGGGAAATGCCTGCTCAGCTAAAACTTAACTCCCTCAACTGCAGGCCAGCTGTGTGTCACAAAGTTTTACTCCTTACAGTGATTTCATCCATCCATTACTTTTTGTGGACTCTGGGGGAAAAACCTGGTTATTATGCAAAGGGAGGGATGAGAAAAGGCCCATGCTTTCAGTAGCTAGAGTAAAATTAGCTTTAAAAGTGGGTGTTAAATCCTCAGACTTTGGTTTCTCTCCACTTCTACTCTTTAACTGAATAGTTGCAGCTTTAAATAGTCGGCTTTGCTCCGCACAAACTGGAGATGAGGCTATAGTTGTCGCAGGTCTTTGGTGATTCAGTCAAGGTGTCTTTGTGCCTCATTAATTTAGCTGCGGATGGTAAAATAAATGTTGCGTTCTTTCTCCTCAGCTGTCTAGTCACACTGATCTTGACATTTCATGGCTTCGGTACTCTCTGAGAGTGGCCCTTTTGTATTAAAAGTGAGCTCAGCGGATGAGGTGACACAGTTAAACAAATAGGTAAAGTAAATTTCTTTAAAAATGGATGCTTCAACAAAACCCCCTCCGCCAGTACTCCTGCAAGTTTTTGGCTGCAGCACAGACTCCCTCCTCTTTTCGTGTTTAACATGAAAGCAGCTGCTTATGGCAAGTGCACAAGTTGTGTGCTTTGGTACTGTGAAAGGTGTTCTCGCTCGCAGTTAACCACGGTTAAACATTTAATACAACTTAATACAACTTGAAAATAAAGAGACAGAAAGACGCAGTATATATATATATATATTTTTTTGAATGGATTAACGTGAAAGGGTGGCTCTTATTTCCTGGAAACAGTTTGAATGCAGTTAGGCATACACCCAGACATGTCACAGTGTAAATCTTTAGGCTCTGAAGAGAAAAAAAAAACAGGGTAGAAGTGGATGCTTTGTTTTCAGCTTATGCAACCAGTGGACCTGTTGGACGGAAGCCTGCATTACATTTGAGCAAGAATAGGATGTTGTCTTTGTTTGACCAAATGAGACTTTACCTTTGAAACTAGAAGTTTTCCAACTGTCTCTCCATTACTTGTAGACTGTGAATATGAAACACCAAAACTATGACGACAGTGAGTTTTTCCGCTACATTAAGATTAGTCTGTATTTTCAAATTGTTTTGAATTAGTCACATGCGAAATAAAACTGGTTTAACATGTTCTTATTAGAAATAATGTGTAGCTCGGGTGGCATTACGCGCCACACTCCTGAGATTTGAGCAGATGCAGACAACATCAGAGAGAGAAAGGGCTAAGCTGTATATTGCCTCATTGTTCAGGTTTTTGTTCCTTTACGCTGCCTTGTTGAGGTCAGAGGGGAGGACTACAGAGAGTGTAGTCTATCTGTTGTGGAGTGTGGACGGAATAATGTGCTTTTGTGAAGCACACAGTGGATGGCATTACTTCCTGGAGGAAAGTGAAACTCCTCTTTTCTTCTGTTAATCTTCAGAGAGCTGCGTTTTGGCCAGTCATTTGTCAAATGTCTTGTGTTCATTTTGTATTTGATGACACCACACGACAAATATAAATTCTCACTGTGTTTTACGACAGAAAAAAAAAGCAGTTTCTATAGCAGTTTTCTATATAGTTTCTAGTATATAAATGTCTGTCTCTTTTGAGAAAACTTTGCGTGTAAAATATGATCGTATGTACTTACTACACTTAAAAAACTACTTAAGCTATAACCATAGTTACCTGTACTGACAAGGCTAAAGACAAAAATACTCTGCTTTAAACCCTTCTTATTATCTTCATAAATACAATTTCAGAATATCCTCAACTGGTTTCTGGCTGTTTTTAATAATAACTTAGAGTCTGCCTGTGAGAAGTTTCTTTTTACTCTATGCTATAGATAGCTTCTCATTCACAAATAGCTATTTATTTCTACGAATACTGGTATGAATAGATTGTTTTTAAGTCTTTCTGGAGTTGAAATGTAAACCGGAGCTTAAGATCAGATTTTAATGTAGTGTTGTTTATGCAATCATCCTAAAATTGAAATAGTCACAAATGCATTTGGGATAAGAACTATGACTGAGTGCTCTGATCAAGAGCCGTGTTACCCAAATTCAGAAGGGTTTTTGATTTGTTAACACGGATTAATTGTCAGACATTATGTCTTCATTGCTCAGATTTTTTGCATATGTTAGTCAACAGGTAAAAGCTTTGGTGGTCGGCTTTTACATTGTTTTAGACATTGATCCGTACCATATGTACGAACAGGAAATTAATGTGCAAACGTAGGTGCATCTTTTCTATTTGTTGGGAGGGCCTGTGTAATTACTCATGGGAATGTGAACACATTGTGTGTGCCACATTTTTAATTGAAATGATAATACACAATATTATTTTTTGTTATGAAAATTCTGGGCTAGAAAAAGATCTGTGATCTGTAATTGAATCTAGACGGAGAGTCATTAATTGTGTAATTAGTTGTGATGTGTGGCAGGGGTTGAATCATATGAAAACATCAGTGTTCTCTGTGGTCAAAGCATGCTTTAAAAAGAGGACACTCCTGCAGGCTTCCAGACTGTGTGTGCCCTGAGGTAAACCCTGGTCTAGAAAGGGAATTTTAGAGTATGCGCTGCTGCTCAGCAGTTTGAGCAGGGCCCACTGAGGCCAGCCGAGAGTGCCACCAAAAAGGAAAAGCTGGCTCAAAGCCACTGACGTCATCTAAGTAAATCTGCTACAGTACTGCAGCCATAAAATGACTGCCAGCTACCGAATGCACTTTGGCCCTGTCAACCACCTTAGTTAGTGCGACACAATTTTTTTTTTCTCCTTGTGCATACTTATGGAAGTCTGTGTTGAAGTCTATTTCATTTTACTCGAGTAGTAGCAGACGTTGCATTTTCATTCAATAAAAGAAATCATGTTTGAGGCTTTCTAGTTTTTAATAGAGCACCAAGTGATTGAGCTTCTTTGACCCTTTGAAGCCATAGCACTTTAATAATACAGCCTTATAATGTTTACCATATGGCACTCTCCATCCTTTGTTCTGGAAAAAGTCATTTAGACAGCGTAATGTCTCAACCACTCATTATTAATGTGTAGTGCCTCAGAAGTTTATTTAGATGCTGGCACATGTACTTTTCCCTCTAGTCCTATTTGGGGGGAAAAAAAGAAGAAGAAATGACTTGCCTCATGATTGCACACGGACAAAAAGCAATATATTCTCCATGAATCATTTGATGAGTCAGTTTCTGAAACCACTATAAACATTTTCAGCTCTTAACCACAATGAAAGCAGGAAATCTCGCCTTCAACAACTTCCTTTCTAACTGCTGACCACAGTAGTAGTAGTTCTGGTGTTCAGCTTCTCACTTGTGAAAGGAAAGCCATAGAGCAGAGGCGCCCAGTCTCTTCATTTACTGAAACTGTGTATAATTTGTGGCTTGAATTCAAATGTGGACTATTTAGTCTCTCTGGCACCGTATTCCCCAGTCACCGCTTGTAATAAATTCCCACAAGACCTTTCACCAATGGTCACTGTATTGTTACTGTGACAGACACAGATCAGGCGGGCTCTCTCTGCCCCGAAGGTGCCCTGGATTCAGCGGAGGCACAGATAGAATAGAGGGTGAGCTCCCAACATTAATATGCAGTCTGTGCCTGGTAAATTAGTTTGGAATCTGAGCCAGGGCTCTGCAGTGGAGAGCTGTGTTGTCCAAACTTTTCCCCCTTGTTTAGTCCATTGAATAGGCTCAAATAGTGTGCATTTTCAACAAGGAGCTGTTGGTTTCTAATTACATCATCAACACGGGTTAGCTTTTTTGTTAACCAACAATACATCTTTCATCATCCCACGAGAGCATATGTTGCCTTAAAAGGATGAGGACATGCTGTATTTTGAGAATATACAAAAAGCATGATCACAAGCAAGATCACAACCAAGTTCTTGTGGCTTTCAGGTCCAAGCTCATTGATTCTTTCTGAAGGAATTGGTCACTATTATTAATTACACGTCTCACTTAACGTTTTTGCCCCCCTCTGCCGTTCCACAAGTCCGTTTATGTAAACAAATTAGTTATTGACACACACTGAGTTTCTGAATATGTTCGTCTTGAAAGAGTTTTACAAAAGGTCTGTTTTCAGTCAACTAAAACTGCATTTGTTTGCGGACGAAAGGGAAAAATGCATAAAAAGTAAAATTAAAAATAAGAAAAACACCCATGTATGTATGAACAAGCACATGATATAGTGTCTAACTTGATAGTTGTAGAAAATGTTAAACAGTTCCACTCGCAGAGAGCGATGCAAGATTACTTTGCTTTTCAGCTTGGCTATGATCAAGAATAAACGATAAAAATAGCAGAAAGAGTAGTATTCTCATTTTAGTTTTAGTGCTCCCACACGGACAGCCTACGCCTTAATATTGCTGGACAACCCGTTGAAAGAGAAATGTGGAAAACTGTATCTTTTTTTTTTTTTTTTTTTTTTTTACCACATTCAACAAAATATTTCCCCTAGTGTGGTAAAGTGTACGCCGTGAGTGACTTTTTAATCAAAATGTTTGGGAGAATTTGAGCTACAAATACACAGATAAAAACTTGCCAGAACTGGACCGTGTCTCAGTATAACAGTAAATAAAAAAAATACCTGTTTGGTATTTATTATTTGTGTAAATACTGTTTACTCTCAATGTAACCATATACAATGTAGCAATATCGTCATGCCATACTTAAGTAGACATGACGCATTTGATTTTGATAATTTCACCTGGCTGCTCAATTGGATGCTCTCTTTGAGAGATAAGTCCAGTGTAGTGTGAAGGAGTTAACAAGAGGAAGAAGAAATGAGAGGGAAAGGTGACAGCAGAGGAACAAGAAACAAAGGAGTATATAGGACATAAATGATGCCTAGAGAGCAGAAGAAAAGAGATGAAAGTCACTGCGATTTGGCAGCGCCAAATGCAAATTGTGGCCTTCATGCTCATCACTGTGATTTGTTTTTTCATGCCCGTCCGCACGCGTCCAGGATGAGCCAGCAGCCAGCCCTCGGCCTGCTCTGCTCTCATAACTGTCAGGAGATCCTTTATCTGACGGACCTTTATTTACAGCTTTAATTTCCTGAGCTTTATGTGTTCCGCTCGCACTCCACACCACTGTGACATGGGCGTATGCAGTCTGGAATGCACTGCAAATTTTTGATAGGCAAATGTCCTCTGAGCTTTCATTACATTTCATGTTTGAATGGTAAATTGTGTTGTTTTTTTTTTATTTGTTTTGGTAGGACAGGGATTTATCCTCAGAAGGACAGATTTAGTCTCTTACAGTCAATTTTGTGTCTGTCGACTATGCTTCTTTTCTGGCCAGACGACACCTCTGATGTTGTCCAGATCATATTGTTGCTACCTGTTTCTCAGTCTGAGGCAGGTAGAGAGGGCTGTCTTGACAGAACCTGTAAATCAATCTCAAACAAAGATTGATCCCACAGTGGCCTGATGGTTGCTGGGTAGTGGGATGTAGGCTTCAGATTTGAGAGAGATGATATCAGACAGATTCACGGCACTTAAGCCTGCCAGTTCAAAGAGGCATGAAATAAACACCAGGCCATTGCCAATAACAGAGGCAGCATAAGTAAGCTTTCTAGCCTCTCCAGGACCTTTGGAAATTGGTATTGCAAGACTTACTTATTTGTTTGTACTTTAAGCCTGTGGATTTATTCATGGAATCTAAAGGAAAATTCAATACACAAACAGTGGTTTGCCCTTAAATTCTTGTATCATTTAGTGACATACTGTAGTCTGCTTTTAGAATATAACAGTAATGTGAAATTCCTGCCGTCCATTCAATCTGCTTTTCTTCAACAACATTACAGAAATAGCAGCAGGTTATGTGTTTGATTAAAAGAAACAAATGTTTGGACTGTTTAGTGTTAATTGCTTTACCTGCTGGTTTTAATGTAGTTTTAACTGTGGCTGCATATCTCAGCTTCTCTTCGGGTGTTAAAGCTTTCCAATAGCTTTAGCAATAGCAATTTTTGGTTAGTTTTACTTTGGTGTGTTCTGCATCTCAAGGTCCTCAAAGACCTGCTGTCAAAGACTTTGTTCCATATACTGTACATGCCATCCTCAAGGTAATTAATTTGTTTTTAATGAGATGAAGTGGAATTTCAGTCATGTCTGTCATTGTAAATGTTCATAGTTTTTTTTCTTGTTGCATCAAATAGAGTAATTGTGACATTGCTGTTATAATTATGCAAAGGCCAGGATATTTCTTAACAACACGCTAAAAATGAGTTTTGAAATCACATGGTAATTATAGTTTTACACACTTTGGCCTTAGCTTCTGTGGGCCATTATGGGGTGCACAAAAGTCATTCACAGAATCATTATTGCACCCTCTGAGATAACAGCACAAAAGAACTCCACATGGAAAATTACATTTGAGACCTCTCATCTGCTATTTCATTACCTTGCTCTGTCTGATGGGTGAAATGGGTTCTCTTAATTTAAGGAGCTGGATTCCAGCTTGGTGAGTGGTTTATGTAATCTCACGGTAAGTGTAATTTCCCATAATTCCATGTCACACCTACTACCTTGCTTAGCTACCACATTCACTTATTGCAATGCGGGCCATCTTTACCCCGCATTTCACAAACAAGACCATTTCTATGGTGTACACCCTGCAAAGACAGAAGTATGCAATTATCTGTTAGCCACAAGTGTTTCTATGGGTGACATTCATACCTTGTTTTGACAGACGTAATTAGCACATTCTAAGGCACTGAGAGACCGTCTTCACTGATGGCTGCTAGGTTATTCACATGTTTCACACAGCAGAAGCATCCAGTTGATGTAGTTTTCTTTGCACCCTGTGACCTTTACCCTTTATAATTTCAATGTTCAGAGTACACATCAACACACCCCATCTTATAGATAACAGGATCATTGATTTAAGGAATCAATATGTATGTTGGTTTTCTGTTCACTCATTCTGGGATTTAATAGTATGCACTACACTGGACTAATCCTACCCCACTTCCTTTTCCTCCTTCAGTGCATGTACTTATTTTCTCCTTCATTATTCTGCCACATCCCCTATTATGCTGTTTATCAACGAAAGCTGAATGAGTGAAATGAATGAACAGTTGAGCAATAAGATGTTTTGGATGTTCTCATCAATGGAATTTTAAAAGTGTAATAAAACCATTCATTGCAATATATAACTTCAGTATTAGACCATGTGTTACTGTCCAATCTTCATTAGTTTATGGTAAATGCCTTTGTTGCCTCTGATGTTAATGACATTATCTTTAATTATGTGTTGTTAAATCTTATGAAGTAATAACATTATTTGGGAAATAATGTAATTTGAATATATATTCAGGATATATGGTTTACGTGAAATTTCCTTCATGTTGCTAATAATTTATGATTATATTCTTTGTTGATTGTTACCAAGTAATGCCTAAATCCTTTAGTACATTATTTATGGGCCCTAAATTCTGACATTAGCCTGCATCCATGTTTTATTCATGTTCATATAAATTATTTGTTGGCACACTCTCAAATCAACCAGTCATTTGCAGTCGCCAAGCTAAATTTGAAGTAATCTTAATTTCAGTTCAAACAGTTACTTGCATCACTAACAAATTGTTATTTTCTCAGAGTTTAAGAAAGGATTGGGATAAAGGTGCTCTGCAGTTTGAACTGAATTGACTATATGAATTCCAGACAAGAAATGTTACTCAAATGACAAAGACTGTGGGGAACAAAATCAAGCATGTCAAGTGGAAAAAGTGAAAAAAAAAAAACAACTTTTGGATTTGTGTTCCTTGGATTTAAAAATAAGGACCCGTTTTGATTATAGTTTTTCAAAACATTTTAAAATTGCAGGAAATCCATCTAGTTGAAAATGTGCACAAATCCCATGAAGGAACGTCTGGGTGACCTCAAGGAATGTGTTTTTGCAGAATATGTGCAGAACTGGATAGTTCTTACGCCAATATAACAGTGATCAGAACCTCTGCGTGGCCCGCAGGTATAGCTTTTATTACTTTGCTCGTGAGAGAGTGGAACGGAAGTTGAAAGGCAGTTAATCCATTGTTGCCAGGTCTGTTGTGTTATTTGTGCTGGTTCACTTGTTTCATTTTCCTCAGATAATGATCAGCATTTAGAAGACACATTTGATCTGGCATTAGAGAAACGCCCTCTGGAGAAACATTGTTGGTAGATTCATTTCAGTGGGAAGGAAGTATTAATGTTGGAGTGAAACAGGCTTTGCCTTGTTAGGATATAAGGATAGAATATTTTAAGATATTTTAATTCAGATATTCGCTTTTTTGTCTTAATAGCTTAGTGATTTAATGACTGTTAGGGTTACGGAGTTGTACCTGTTAGCGATGGTTTTGTCTAGCAGGTTTGTTCCTAACTTATGGAAGTTAACCTTGTTTAGGCCATGACTAAAAAAACAAAAACAATTTACTTACGTGTTTTCTTCTTCCATACACTGATGAGATGTTGTGCAGACAGGAAAAGTACTGCCTTGTGACACCCATTTGTATTTAGAATTGTTATGGTGTTTAAAACTATTCAATTTGCATTAAAGTGTAGAAAACAAAGTAAATAATCAAGCTATTCAGGTTTATTTGTTGATGCATAAATATTTAAACAGAGTTTTTGCACAACATTCCCCTAAGGAAAGAAGTGGAGCTGTAAAAGCAGAAACGAGTGCCCAATGGAAATCTTCCGGTTATTAAAAATATTGTAATTTATGGTGGTGATTAGTGATGCATTACTAGATTAAGCTCTTTCATAGTTAAATTTACAGAATGTAAATTGTTGATCCTCTTGCTGATGCGGATTCTGACTGTGGCAAAATGATGACAAGATATAATGCAAAGACCTTTCAGTTTTCTATTATAAATGTGTTTACAGATTGTCTATAGTAGTAGTCAACTGTAGTTATTTTAAATAGGAACTATTTGTTTTCTGGTGCAGTGATCTGAGGCAAACACATGCAAAGGAAGAAAGCATCAGTGTGTAAGTGTAAATCTGATGTACAAAGTTACTAAAAACTGAATTAAGTTTATGAACCTTAACATACCACAGCAGACAACCAGTATTTCTACATACTTATGAACTTGTTAATGAATGACCATTACATTTGTAGCTTAGTGGTAACATCTTGTAATATTTTATTACTTGGACTAATGTGACAGTAGTGTGAGAATGAGTACCCGTTTAAAAAAAAATGTAAAAAGTTTTATTAGACTACGTTGTGAGGACAGAAACAAGCATTTTATTCAGAATGATATTTTGCTATGAAGATGAAAGCTGGATGTGATTATGTGCACAGTTCATCATGGGTCGGGATGAGAGGAGCACATCTAGAAAGAGTCCCTGCCTTTTAGTGGTTGAAATGGGAATGTTTCCCCTCCCTCATCAGTTTGTGAGTAAGTTCTGCAGTGTCAGCAGTCGGCACACAAAAACGGAATTCAGTAAAAGCTCCCTCTCTGCTCTCTGGGAGTTTTTTTTTCCCCCGAACAGCTTGCTCCCATCCCCCCTTTCCCCCTCGTGAACTGACATGCTGGAAGAAACATATGCTACTATTCCCACTTCCTGACAGCTTGTGCTGCTTGAATAGGATCTTGCACAGGGAGGAAGCAGTTGTCTGGATTGAGTGGAAAGATTAAGTATAGAATGAAACCTCAGTGAATTGGTAGTAAATTAAGTTTTTAAATGTGAGTTAAGGGTACGGTTGACACAACTCTGAGATGTCTGTATACTGAAAGTCCATTCTGTTACTGTATTGAGTCTTGAGTAAAAGAAGTAAAGTCTCTCTAACATGTAGTACACATGTTACTGAGTGCTGAAGTGACTCTGATTGCATGTAAACAAAATTGAGGACAGTGTTATTTAATTTTACTGCAATTCTTGGTGAAAATACATCAAACATTGACGTCCATCAGTGTGGGTAGTGTCTGTAAAGATTCTCAGTTATCCAGATCATGGTATAACTCAAAACAAAGGCAACTGGACTTGCTTTAGTTTTCTTGAAGACATCTTCACCACTCATCCAAGTGGTGTCTTTAGTGCTGAAGAAGATCTGTAGAACTGAAGAAGCTGCATGGATGAGTGGTGTAGACGTCTTCAAGTTACTCTTGTATTATCTTTGTTTTTGGATCAGTGTGGATACTGGATTTGTTCAGGTGCAGTACTGCCATGCACATAGAAACATTTGACTGAGCTAACAGCAAGATGTGCAATCATCTACTTAGACTGTTTAGGTGAAAAAATAGACATGAAGCCTAAAACAACATTATACTGTGCACTTATATTGTAGAGAAAAACACAGCTGAAGGAAGTCTGGTTTATATAACGTTTCAGAGTCAAATGAGAACCATACCAACTCATTGATCCCTTAGCAACTTGTTAACTAGAGTCATCTCTACGAAATATTCAGAGAGTTTCCCTTCCAGACTTATTATGTTCTTCCGTTCATTTGTGTTCAGCTGCTGTGTCTTGGCAGCAGAAGTATTTGACATTCAGTTCCATGTAAATATTCATTATTAACCAGTTTTGAGATGCTGTGCATTAACCTGTTTGCTTGAGCTGTGTTCGACTTCTTCTTTTAGAGCGTTTAAAGTATTTAAAGTGTTTAAAGCTGCAGTGTAAAGATTTTGCTTGCTTTGTCTGATGGTCGACATGTGTGTATGAGGCTTGTCTGCAGTCTGCAGTCTACAGTCCTTCAGTCCTTCTCTTCTTTCAGCTCTCTCCTATTAGAAAAAGCCATGTTGATAATGGTAATCTGTTCCTTCCTCTTCCTCTGAATGCAGAGGTTTTTTGTTTTTTTTTTAATCTGGAACATCAGATAAGGAGGGAATCCAACTACCAAATTTATTGCCAATTTTTATGTGGTGCTTGTCACTACTTATTATACAACTGACAGTGATTGCACAGGTGCTGAATAAGGATAGACAGTGGATTTCACATACAGACAGTAAAAATAGGCTAAATGAAGAGTTTACATAAAGATACAGCAGGTCTCCTGGTTTTGATTAGATTCAGCTGAATTGTCATTGTGTCAATAAACAGTAGATGAGACGCAGAACTGCATACATTACCAGCTTTAACACATCTCCAAAAACAAGTGCATGCACATTTTCTGGTTTTGTCTGTTTTTGGTTTTTCCACCTTTTAAGCCACTCACTACATGCGTGTACCTCTTCAACTTTTCCATGATAAATAAGCAATATTCTCACTGAGTAGACTGAAATCAAGTTCAGCTCTGCCTGCTTGAAGCCACTATGTGCACATTGTTTTCCATTCATGAAGACCAAACCGTGTATATCGAATACAACACTGTTGAATCTCATTTTAAAACATATGGTCCGCTGTTGTTGTGATTACTCACATCTTTACATTTATGATCTTGTTGTGTATAATAGTCATTTCCCATAATATGTGGGATAGTCTGGATTACGGGTTTTATGTTACTTGATGCTGTCTCGGCATAATGATACAGTCCTCGCTTTATTAGCCCCATATTCCCCAGGAGCTTGATAGTCTTGTCAGTAGCCACTGGTGAAATGAGACTTTCTCCAGCTGTGTAAGCAGCTTGGCTCTGGCTTCTGCATTGCTTGAGTGTCTGATTTTTGTATGCCATCATAGTGTGTGGTGACTGACTGGTGACGTGGACGCGCCAGATTAGTAGCCTCAGTCCTCTTTTTTTTTTCCTTCAGTTATGAAGCTTAGTCTTGCTGTACATGAGTGTGTTTTTAAGGAAATGCCTTCTTTCACAATCAGGACTTTACACGTGGAATCTGTCGAGGTTCCAGGTGTTAACTTCCATTTGGCCTCTAAAGACATTAGGACTGAAGACTTGTCAGCCATGGTAATGAGGGAAGCTTTTTCCTAGCAGGAATCAAGCTAGCTTTACTGACAATTCTTAACGTGGTAGTTGGCACTTCTTATAATGCAAATGAAAGCAACTGCAAGTGCTGAACAAGGGTAGAAAATAAAATTAACAATATAAATGTTAAAAGTATGATAAATAGACATTTCACATACAATTACAGTGGAGTAGCCGGTAATGGTGGTAACCCTAACCCATCTTTCCAGCGTGGACTACATGTCTCATCACAGCCTGAAGTGTCATCTGAATTTTAGTTTTAAATATAGCCATTTACAATGTGGCACGTCTTAACAGTTTAACATACAGTAAAGTAAATCCATGAGAAAAGATGTTCAATTGTTTTCACATCCATTTTAAAACAAGACTGTTGGCGATGTCCTGGGTTGTTTGGCTGCTTTTGGTCCATATTGTGCTCTCCACTAACATTGTGTACTGTGTAGTATTCTTGGAAGCAGATCTCTGCTGTTCTGCTGTGGTAGTGATGGTTGGGCTGTGTTTGTTGTTTGGGAATTCCAGGTCTCTCCCTAGTCTGCTCCAGGCTTCAGCTTGGAGAGCCCAACCGCCACGATTGATCCCAGCAGCTGGAGCGGCAGCGAGAGCCCTGCCGAGGACATGGAGAGGATGAGCGACTCGACTGACAAGCCCGTAGACAATGATGCAGAGGGGGTGTGGAGCCCTGACATTGAACAGAGCTTTCAGGAGGCCCTGGCCATCTATCCTCCCTGCGGTCGAAGGAAGATCATCCTCTCCGATGAAGGAAAGATGTATGGTGAGTACAGACATGTGTGTGTATATCTGTGAATCTTAACCCTAGCGTCATCTGTGGAGTTGCTTATGTTTGTAATAGGTGAAACCTGAATGAGCTAAAGGGACAGTTCAGCATTTTGGGAAATATTCTTAGCTTTCTTGAAAGCTAGTTGAGAGGATCAACACTGTTCCTGTCCGTCTTTAAATGCAAAGCCAGCAGTTGATTAGCTTAGCATGAAGACTGGAAGTTTGAGAAAACAGCAATCCTGGCTCTGTCCGAAGGTAACAAAATCAATCCACCAGAACATCTGGAGCTTACTGGTGCATATGTTATTTCTCATTTGATATGAATGAGATATTAACAATCCACCACGTAACCTTTCCTAAGACAACAACATGGCAAGTGTTAAAATGGATTCATTGTTCTCTCGAGTTGCATATTTACCTGCAAAACTAAGCTTGTGGTGGAAAGGAGGACATGCATCATTAGATGTCAATGCTGATTGATGTAATATCATAAGACGATGATGGTAACCATACAGCCTCCACTTTAGTTCACAGAAGTGCAAGTTTATAAGTAAAGCAGCATGAACTATTAGTCAGTAGCAGATGGTACTGCGGCTGCCACCAGCTGTGCCCCCTCTCCTCCCTCCATTTCCCTCCATCCCTGGCTGGGTGATGTCATGGAAAGAGGGAATATTTTCTCTCTGTGGTGTTGGACCGTCTCACAGCCTGTCAGTGTCAAGTGAAAGCAGAAAGCCCCTCAGAGCATTCGCTTGCAGCTGTCATGTGACCCCTCCGGCCAAACAAAATGTAAATTCTAGGAGTTGCAGCGGAACCCCTCACTACAAAGATGTGGGCTCAGACAACAGGACACTCCCCACTGTCCTCCAATTCCCCCGTCCCCATACAGCGCGAGGCAGCCAGAGAAGCTGCCCTTCTGCTGTGGATTAAAGCATGAAAATGAGTTTTTCTAGAATTAAAAATGAGCAATGCTAAGTGCATGCCTCCCTTCTACTCAGCAACATTCTCAATATGACTCAAATGTTCAGCTTTCTGGAAGACTGGGGCATTAAAAAATGTGTTTTTAATTAATTCTTTAAGAACCTAATTAAATGTGACACAGTCGATGCCTCAAATACCAAACTGCAAGTCAATATATGTTTTACATTGTTCTCTTTATGATGAAATTATATTAGAAATAACTAATGAACAGAAAAAAATATGTGGAATAAACTGAGTAAAACTCAACCCGCTGAAAGCTGCCTCATGATAATAGCTTTTTTAGGTTTTCCAGAGACAAATGTAGCGCTAGGGCGCAGAGGTTCAACCTTCCAGATGTGCTCTGTATCTGGTTACAGATGTCTCACCAATAGCAGAATCCTTAGTCCTAGTCTTCTTCCTCATCCTAATGTTGCTGCTATGTAACAGACTCTGCAACTGTTGCTGTATTTCAGTGCCAGAAAAAGGTACAAAAAAAGTACAAAAGGGAACCATGTTGAATGAATTTTATCATATAGTCATACAGTATACTGACATGTAGAGCATTACAACAATCTAACAGGAAGGTGTTGTTGCTGATACCTACATTCACCCTGAAGTTAGAAATATTTTGTGGTCACACTCCATGAATCATAGCCAATAAGACCGTAGCTGTTGGGAGCGCCCAGTTTAATTATCTCCATGTTAAAAATAACGACCAACTCAGTGAATCTTATGAGCCTGGAATTATCCTCTGCTTCTCAGTTCTCTGACATATTTGTGAGCAAATATTGCAGAATTCTTACCAATGTTTTGACCTCTACATACCTGCTATCTGGACAATATTACCTAATAATGCCAGGATGTTTTTTTTCTTTCATATATTTTCGTATTTCAAGTATATTGAAATGCATGAGGCATAGTTTTCATGTGACATAGTGAAGGGTACAGTAACAAGATATGCCACTATTGTGTGTGTGTGTGTGTGTGTGTGTGTGTGTGTGTGTGTGAGTAAAACAAATGTTTTAACATTAACCGCAGGCTAATTAAAGCTGGTAGATTGTGAAATCAAGATTTCAGTATTAGTTTTACAGCAAATCAAAACGGCAAACATACTGTTTATATATTTATTAAATATTTATAGGAACAAAAACCCTGACCTGGAAACAAAAATCTTTAAATCAAAATGCAAAATGAAGAGGCACACAAATTGTGTAATTTAAAGTAAGCAGGACTCAGGAATAATATACAAACTGTGAGACTACTGTCTGACTAATGCATAATAGAATCTGGTGAGCCCCAAAGCTGCCAGTCGGTCAGTTTGGTGTGCCTTGGCATAAGGGCTGTGGTCTGTGTGTGTGGTGGTGTCAGCAGTGGCTTAATGGTGCAAGTTTGTGTGTGTTTATGGTTGTGAACAGTTGCAGCAGCTGAAGTGTACACAGTGTTGGACTTTAGAGTGTGACCAAATGGCTTTTTCCTTGAGTATTCTTTTTCCCTAGTTATTTTTCTTTGAATGTGTTAAAATGTCCAAAATAAATTTTGTTTCACCGGTCATTTATTTAATTTTATTTATTTTAGGTTTTGTATGAGCAGCCATGTGTAAAAGGGTGTAAGTTCTGTTTTCACTGTACGTGAGTGTGTCTGTGTGTGTGTACACATAATCTTTCATTCTTTTACTTTGCATATGTACACATGTGCTGAGACACACAGACAATGTGTGAAATGTTCATTTCATTCTTTTGGCTTTGTATTTTTCAGTATACATTGCCCAAAACAGGATATGTATCATACACATTTTACTGATTTTAAGCAAGTATTAGATTGTATTTCAATAATGTAAATCTCAGATTAAAATAATTCATTAAAATTCTACATATGACTGATTTTTACAGTAAGTATTACTAGAAAGTAGCCTGTGTGTGATGTGCTTTGAACCACCTGTCTGTTCTGAATCATCTTTAGTCTCCGCCCAAGGTTCCGTAACTTAGTCATCTTTCAGAGGCAAAAAACAAAGATTTTCTGGAAAAAAACACACACCTTACGGATAAAACTTAAACACAGTAAGAACTGACATCCAAACACGAAACTGCATAGACTGCTAACACACGTTTATGCAGCCATTTTCTCAATAACAATCTCTTTTGAGATTGGTAAAGAACATTGGTAGGGACAATTCACCAGCACCTTGGCTAGTCCATAGCCAAATCTGCATGGGGGGACTAATACAGATGTCACACTTGTTCACCAAACTGTCTTATTTATATAATGCCAACTTTCATACTTCGAGGAGATATTACATATGGTCCAACCTCCATAGATGTCATGTAAATGTGATTTGTGTGTAAAATGACTCAGATTTTCATTTGTGCCGGGCTCCTTGCTAAGCGCATGTCTTTGGAATTCTATCAGTGATGATAAGTGACCAATGAAATGGCCATGTGTTCTGCTACAAGAGATTGATTTGTCTCAAACTTACAGTGATTTGTCTTTTTAAGAGGGGAGTGTTGAGATAAATATGGTGCGGCTCATGTGGAGCTGTTACCCAAGTCCATAGGGTCTATAGCAGACACAGACAGACACCACACAAAACCTCTCATGGCATCTGAGATGAAAGCTGGCTACAAGGAGACAGGTATTTTGTAGTTGAGAGACCCTGGGGATGGCATAGTGTTCCATACACAGAGCTCATCACAAGAGGAGCCGCCCTGAGTGCCCTTAAGCCCTTTGTTATCCTGGGGTAGAGTGCAGTTAATTAGCAACAGTCTCTATAGCAACTGTGTTGCGGTACAAAACAATTTCTAATTTCTGCTTCTTAGCTTATTGTGGTGTTTACCTGAAGTGTTTCGGATGCGCTGAGACCAGTGTTGGCTGGCGCTGTGCCCGTTCTCTGAGGCTAATTGTGGCTGCAGTGGAAGACACAACATCTGCATAGACTGCATCACTGGCACTTGCCATGGCCCCAGAGTTTACTTAAGAGAATATTTTAAAAAGTGAAGGGAAATGGGGGGCACTGGCCCGAGCCAAAGGCCTAAGACTCTGCGCTTGCATAATTCACCTGCTGTGCTAGGCTGCATTCATTTATCCCAGAAATAGAGTTGATAAATGAAACAACACGCTTCACTCAAATTGTATGTTTATTCATTGAGTTATGTATTTGCGCCACCCAGCAAGATAAATGGCATTGGCAAATTTTTCTCAGTTACTGTTGTAATAAAAAAAAATGAAATAAAAAATGGAACTGAATTTTATTCTATCTGCTGACAAAAAATATGTAAATACATAATCTACATAAAGCTATAACACCCGTAGGAGTTTTCTGTTTTTGCTGCTGAGGAAGGAGGCCACCAGTTGTGTATACAATATTTGAAATTGAGAGACATTTTCTACGGTTTTGATGGAGACAATTTTCTTGTGTCTATGCTATTGCGTAGTAGTTCTATGCAAGTCTATGCAAGTAGTTCTGTTAAAGAATAGCAGTACTCATACCATTCATTTCAAATATTTCTTCTAAAAATAATCGACACCATAAGGAAATGACCAAAATCCATATGACTTATGTTGTAATATTCCCATTGTAGGTAGACTGCTGGACACTGTCTCCATCTGCACGTGTCTTTTGATGTAAAGCTTTTCCTATTACCATTCTGCTGTTTGCTCTGCCATCTCGTCAGTGATCCAACCCAGACCCCTCCTGTGGGAACTAAGTGGCACTTGGTTTGCAGAGATGCCAAGGATGAGTTAGATATAATGAGCAGACCTGGCTTGCCCCCGATGGCCCAGCACTGTGCTCCTCTGGGGCTCGTCTCATCGGGCCGAGCATGCTCTGAGACAGAGCGAGCGGACCTGATCCTCCCTGCTGGGCGGATAATGAGGAATTCTGGGATCAGCTCAGGCTCCCTGAGTCACCTGCATTCACTCAGAATAGAGTGTGAGGAACTTCATTGCAGGAGAGGCATCACACACCTCCAGAATAATCCCTCATTTGTTACCCTGCCATTGTCAGTGTAAGACTACCGTGTTTTTACACACACGGTAGTGAAAAAAGTCCAATTATTTTATGTGTTCCTCAAAAGGAGTAACTTTTGAAAGTGTAAATAGTACTGATGCAGGTATAATGAGGGAAGGGAGAAGTCATTTTGAATTTCAAGAAGCTTCAAGATTTGAAGCTTGGGTTGTGACAGACTGGTTATTTATTCACTGTAGGTCCCTATAGATTTGTATACTTTTTTTTAACCTGACACGGAAACGGGAAGCAAACATGGACCTACAGTACCTCTGATGCAAATGCTTCAACAAGCAGGACTCTGCCTCATTTGTGATGGGAAAACAATTGCTGGAACTGCCTTCCTGCCTATTCTAAAATGAGTAAGATGAAAAGAGTCAAAGAGACCAAGTGAGCGCGAGAGCGACTGAATCTAAAACTTAGTCCTGTGTTAGGTAAATGTACGTTATTCTGCCATGAAGCCATGATTTGTATGGATTTTGTATTTGATATTGTAACGCACTTTAAGACACAGGCCAGAGACAGGAGTTTGTATGACTGATCTGTGTGGCTTCAAAATATTTCCAGAAGAGAAGATTACACACACATGAAAGGTCTGTCACACTGACATCCTGTATCTCCAACAGTGTGAAATGCTCTTTAATTTGGACTTATGCATTATTCAGTGCTCAGGCACATGCAACAGTTGACTTGTGTAATTCAGGTCTGTTTTTATCTGATCTTTTTGTGTCTCTTTCAACAAGCCATCTGCACATGTTGTTTTGAGAGTGGTACATACATGGGTCTGCTATACCCAGCAGACGCTACTGCAACTGTGTGGACAGCAGCCAACGGGAACATCGAGATAACAGATGATTTTAGATCCAGTGTTTGTCACTGTGTGTGTTTTGTTTTCCTACATATCTTTATCTTATCGTCTATTTGTGTATTCTGTGGCTCTGAGAATGTGCAATTAATGAGACTCTGTCCCAAAATGGAAATACATTTAGAGCTCCCCTGTTGCTGAGCAGCAGAATTGATTTTGAAGTGCATATTATTTTGTGGCAGTCTGTTCCGGGTGCAGATTTCAGCTCTAACTCGTGTCCATGTTGTGGTGACCAAGCATAACATGTTGTGACTCGTGTGAGATTCCAGTCCCCTGCCCACAGCCTCGTGTTGTCGAGGTTTCATGCCTCACAGGGCTGCTTACCACAGACAGTGGAGATAGAGGAAATCGAGGTGTAAGAAGCTATGATGATGATCAGACTGTGAGGTGATGTTACTTGTGAGGGTTTGAGTGTTGAAAGATGGCAGTTTTTTTCCTTTGGCTCTGTATATATTAAGTAAAGAAACACTTTATTTGTGAAAAGGCTTTAAGCAACTATTTAACAAACTTGGACATGATAAAGAACCTCACAACGATAGTGGATAATGCTTTCAGAATCAAATAGAGTATCACTGAGAGTGTTGCTGAATTCATTTTAAATTAAGTTTCATTTCCAAATCAGCACCGGAGAGAAGCTAAACAAACTGATCTATGAGACTATGTGTTTCAGATTGTCTGTGTGGAAGTGTTTGCACTAAATGGATAGATGGCAGGCTGTGGCTCTGTGCCTGCATGAATCAGGAGTACATGGGGTGTGTCCCTGCTCTGAGGTCTGTGTGAGGCCCTCTGGTTTCAGGTTGCATGTTCCCAATTGGCTGCTTTTGTTTGACTAAAACACAGAGAGACTCTGGGCTTCTTAAAGATGCAGTGTCACTTTTTGTGCTCTCTTCAACAAAAATCATCTGTTTTGTGCTGATTACATCATATCCCGTTGATGAAACACTTTTATTCTGATAAGATCATCTCATACTGATGGGGACCATTTTGTGTAATCAACATTTGAATGGAATCTGAATGCCACTGTTATCCTCTCATCCAGAGCACAGGGACTACACTCCAGTGCTAACACGGACTGTCATCTCTTTCTTTCCTGGTAGAGAAACAGAGAAAGGTCTGTCAGCATTGACAGCATCACTGGAAACAGAGGAATACTGTAGCCGTAGCCATACAATTACTGTACTTAATGCTATTATGATCTGAGCCTAATATCATATAACCTGCCTTTGTCATATAACCGTACTTGCATGTTTATTATGTAGTGAATATCTGGACTGTTTTCTGGACTGTATCTGGACGGTGTGGTACCCTGCCTTTCTCCAAACCTTCAACTATAACTTTTAGCCAAGACTCACCCAGTTTGTGCTCGTGATTACAAAAGAACAGATAAGAGCCCATCATGACCACAAAGTTTGACTTTTCATTTATACATATTGGTCACGACCAACATGTCTTCCTTTGTGCTCAGATGCTGAATTGATTGTGAGAGATTGAAAATATTGATTTGACTCAGTGTCTTACTTTGTTGTGGAGAAGGGGGGCAGTGCACCTTCCTGACTGTTAGCGGCATGTTCACACATTGGACTTGCCACACAGCCAGTTCCTCGGGAGACTCATAATTACAGCCGTCCTTTCAGATTAGTCCAGCAGTCTGTCCAACTGTGGCTTTGCTCCCTGGTCATTTATTTCATCCCTTTCCCTCTCCTGAGAGACAGACCTCAGCACAATGACCGAGCCAGCCTCTACAATAATGTATATGATGATAAACACAGTGGCTCCTAATTGATAGAGTGATTCAGACAAGGGCTGGCTGTGCAAATTGGTCCCCTGTGAGTATATTGCACAGAGTTGGGACTAGCAGGTTTCAGCTCTGGCCTTGTTTGAGAGGTGCAGAGCGAGGAGAGAGGAAATAGAATGGGTTGGACCTGCTGAGTGATAAAGAGGCTGTCTTTACGTCTGAATACAGCCACAGTTCAGCAGAGGTTGGCTGCTGTAATCCCCTCAGTGTCTCCAGGAAGGCTCAGGTTAGTGACCTGCTGCTTTGTGATGTCTTGTAAGATTTTGAGAGAACACCTCACCTTTAATCCCCCACTGCTCAGCTAACACATTAGCTCAACTGCTCCTGACCCAGCCCTTGCAATAAAGCCTTTTATCTAGCTCAATAAGGTCATTCGAAGTTAAGTATTGATTTCTTTTGGTGTGCAGAGAAAAATGGATTTTTAAAGAGCTGTTAATTACAGTTGCACACTGCATTGTATAGAGAACTCCATTTTCGTGACTGGTTTTTAAATCCTGGACAATACTTGGAATCAGTCTAAACATGTGTGGTGCCTGTTGTGGAGCTTGAGTTTGTGCAGAAAATAACTGAATGCCAATGCTGGAAAGTTTTTGTACTTTTACACTGGAATAGTTCTATGTATTAAAAGAAACAAACGGCAAATAAATTATGATTAGATGAACACGTAAGTGCTCATTGAAGCAACAAAAAAATTGAAGATCTACATGGAGTGATGAGGAGGCTGTAACCATCTTGAAATTGATACATGGAACGGTTGACACATCATTTACATCATCCCCACCTCTTCTTCTGTGGTGGTTCAATGGCACAATTGGGAGAATCGGCACCAATGGTTTTATTGCACTGTAACATGGGTAGAAATCATGTATTTTTCATTTTTTTCTTTACAGATTTTTGGAAATTCTTTAACATTTTGCCCTAAATTTAGAAGGGAATTTGCAGTGAAATAGGGGGTCTCTGTAAATTAATCTTGAGCAATTGCATTTGATTAGATTCAAGCTTTGCTGACTTGTTATGCATTCGAGATTGAGATTCAAACAAAACGGCAAACCCTCTCTGTGCTTCCTCCATCTGTCTTCAGTTCAGAAACTCTCAGGCTTTGAAGTAAATACACTGGTCCTAATTGTAGGCTTTCTTGTTTTTACATCGCCTCTTTTTTTTTTTTTTTTTTGTCTAAATGAGGACTGAATAGAGTTGTTTCCTGTGGATATGGGAGGAACACCCAAGTGCATGTGATTCCAGAACTGAAAAAGCCTGTGAGAGTTTTATGAGACATAAAACAACTGCTATGTGTAAATTAGAGTATGTTAAAAAAAAGACTGCCATAATAATCACCTTCCACACAATCAAGAAAGTGAAAAATGACATCACATATAGTAAAACAATAAAAAGATAGATTTATGTGTGAACTATATACTTCCTGGTTATTATGTTTACACAATTATCAACTGAATCAAACGCATACATGCAGAGCCAGTTTATAAGAAGATTTCCGTTTTAGCCCACAGGCATTGGGTTGGTTTGTCTGTGTGTGAGAGAGTATGAGTTAGTTGGAGGAGGAGGGATTTCTATTGTGTATCTGAGAATGGGAGTAGTGTTCGTGATCATAGTTGCGTCACTCATGCAACTTCTGGCCTTGAAGTCTTTCTTATGGACCTACACTTCCAGTGTAAGAAAGCAACAATACACTGAGTTAAAGCATTAGCAACCAGCCATTATCTTCTGACTTCCACAAGAGATTGTTAAAGGAACTTTAATACTCTGGAGGGCTAACCTGGATTGTTACCAAACAGACAGAAAAGACCTGTAAATGTTGTAGCTTCATTTTCTTCAGGAAACACCTGCAGGGTCATTTTATATTTAGTTGTGATTACATAACTGACATATTGTGTTCTCACCGTATCAGCGTGCTTTATTCTCGTGAGATGATTCCTCACACAGGTTGCCAGCATAGTGTTTGACCTCTTAGCCAAGGCTAACATAATGCTAAACTGATAGCATGCTGTTTCCCCCCAAAAAGGGCACTGTCATTTTTTCTTTGAAGCCGCAAGTCACAGGTTCTCCTTCACTTGGCAAGCAGTGGTTTCCCATTGATATTTCTAGCAAAAGGCTTCCTGTCCCTGCCTCCTTTTCCCAAAACCTGGGACGGATGCCTTCATATTGTTGGTTTAGTACATTGTGATGCTAATGTCTGCCTGAGACCCTTGAGTCATCTATCACGGATGACAGGAAAGCTGGGGCCATTGTGTTGGCCCGCCACACACACATGCACATACACACACACAGAAAAACAAAAAACACTGGGTTGTGGTCTACATAACTAACTGACGAAAAAACAGAGTAAATCAAATGTTTGTTTAAATAAAAGAATAGCCTTACAAAGACGTATTCTCATAACTGATTAGACGCACACTCAGTCAAAAGCCTTTAAAATGATCGCTTTAGACCAATGTCTTGAAGTAAAAGCGACAAGTTCTCATGCCTGAAAAGGTAGAACCATCAAAAAAAAAAAAAACAGTTTGAAAAGTTTATTTTCTGAATTGGCTCTGTAGCATATGAAAGTATAGCCTGAAATGGAAAAATATGAATTTATTTTATTAATGTTGTGCTTTTTGATGATTTCTATCTGTATTTAGTAATATTGTAAGCCTTGTTGATTAAAAAATGAAGAACTGAACATAATGACATAACTTCCTAATGTGCTGAAGGGCAACACATTATTGCTTTCTGTTCCGTGAGGCTGCCCCGTCAGCCGCCACGCAGAGAAGCTCAAATGGTAGAAGCCACACACATGTAGGCAATCTGCCGACTGGTTCCCGGCCAGGCCCGGCGCTCACTCATGGCAGAGTGCTGGACCAGATGTGACTGTGGTTGTGCCTGCATTAGAGGAAAAAAAGTGCTGTTCCAGGAAATGGATGCTTTTAAAAAGAGGAAAGAGGAAAAAAATCTGAAGCAGAGCAATAAACTATTGTTCTTGCCTCTGTAAGGATGCAACCAGACAGTTAAACAGTTTAATATGGCATTACTTAAATTAGCTCCAGTATTTATGTTACACAGGTTCATAAAGACCTTGGTAGGGAATTCACTGACAGGCTTTTGTGTTGGACTTTTCATATACTTACTGGTGCCAATGCATGTGAGAGCCCAATTGTTGGTATTTTAACTAAATTTTATATCCTGACATACCTTTACATCACGTGTTGTTAAAGTCTCCGAAAACCTCTTTAACATTATGTTGCTTATGGGGTGCACAGAAGTATGTGACATAATGTTTTTATCAGCTCCTGCCAGCCCTCTTCCAATTGCTGAGATGAGCTGATATATATATATATATATATATATATATATATATATATATATATTAATTATAATACAAAGAAAATGAAAGAATGTGTTCATCTAGGGCCTTATGGAGTCCTAGAGTGTGATGAAGTAAACAGGGTGCAAGAGCCTTAAAATAATTCCAGTGCAGCTACAATAGTTTGATAACAGAGCATTCTCAGCCATCTAATTCATCATCCGTAAAGGTCAGGTTTTGGTGTCTGTCCCTCTAAACTGAAGAGCAAAGGCCTCTGGCTAGACTCAACATTTTTAAACCAATGTCCAACAGTCATACAGCGTGTAATCCACCGTAGGAATGTCAGGATATACCAGTTTCTTCACTGGGAGGAACCTCAATTAAATAAAAATGTAAACCTAATGTTGTAAACCTAAAATGTGTTTATAAACTTGCTGTTTCTTTACTGGAACATCCCAACACATTTCTGTTCTATTGCGAGGCTCTTAACATCAACAGAGTGATGGGAATTGCTGTAAAAACGATGAAATAATGTAACAAGAAGCCCTGTAGTGGTTCGAATAGCTCTCACAGCTGAAGTGACTAATGCTCGAACACGACTGTTCCACAGTTCGAGGGTATAAATACATTTTGTACAAAACTGCACCAAGGCCCACATTTATAAGATAATTGTAATCTTTTTTTTTGTCTGGTTGTGGCCAGAGTCGTTCGTGAAATAGAAATAAAGTCAAGGACAAGAACCTAATTTATTGTGTTTTAGACGGCTAGATTCCTTGCAGGCCAATTCCACAAACCTTGATTTTGGCTGTTTTGGGTGGCCTAGAATTGTGAATGAAAAATTGACATGAGCTGCAAAAATGTGGAAAGATGGTCGTCTGTTATATGTGATAACCAATCACAGTGCATAGCATGTTGGCTATTATCACCGCTCATCTTTTTACATTATGAAGGCCAATAATGAGAGAAAGGACGGATGTTGGTTTAAGTGTGAGAACAGTTCCATGTCCTTCTTTCTCTGTGTTTTTCACATGATGAATTACAACAACATCCAACAGAAAACCAAGTGTATCCATTTATAAATCCAAAGCAAGCAATTTGAGACAGGATCTTGGCGTTTTGTTGTTGGCATGATTCACTGTTTTCTGAAATTGTTGATCACATGATAATAATCCGTCTGCTTATAACAGACGGAAAGGAAGAGACAGAATTAAAGATTGTGCAGAACATATGCAAAAAGTAAATCAGCAAGTCCTTATGACATGATGCATGTCGAGCTCAAGTCATGAGTTATTGATTTAGAAAATGGTGGTTTTATGGAAGTTATTATAGGGTGTGGAATCTCTGAGGTTGGTCCACAGTGGACTGTGACAACACACTCCATTGTTATTCACAACAGAGGGAGTCTGTGGTAGGTTTCATGGAGAGAGGATGCTGAAGCCCAAATTGGATTTCTGAATGAATGAGGAATTGGCTACTTGGAGACAGTCTAGAGAAAGTTCAGCCACCACCTCTTTGTGTGGCTGCCGCTGGAGTGCCATTCATATGTTGCAGATCCTCCAGAGTCATTGAGATTCAGAGAGAGCGTTCGCTGTGGCCAGGTGGAGGGCTCCTCCAGCTGCTGAACAGAACAAATCTGCTCAGCGGTAACACTAGAAATACTTAATCCATAGAGTGACAGGATGAACCCATAAAGAGTTAATTTTCTCAGCCGTCTCCAGGCTGTACCCTCCGGGATGGACCTTCAAAACTAATAGGAAGAAAACGTTTTGAACAGAGAAGGGGCATTTTTGAAAAAGCCCTCAAAGCAAAGCGCTCTAGCTCTTAGCTCTGATATTTTCCAGTGAACTACTAAAATATTATCATTGATGTACTGACAGGCAGCTGTTTCAAATGTACTCATGATTGTTTCTGTAAGTGTAAAAAATTTTTGTTTTAGTTGAGGTTTAGGTGACCGATGAGAAGTTTTATTCTCTGAAAAAAAATATAATGCATTTGTATTTGTACTCTTTCCATTTCACTGTCCATTAGTACACTGTATATATTGTAAATAATCCTACTATATATTTTGTAAATAATGCTACCAGTAGCATCCATCACAATAAGTGTGAAAGATACATTACTTAGTGTTTGGTAGTGTATCTTTCATTACCAACATTTACAACACAGTTACATTATTAGTTTTGCAGTCTTATAAAAAGTATGAGGACAAATGAAAGTTAGTATTGTAAATCATAAATCCACATATCCACATGCTTCAATAAGGCCAACTTTTCAGATTACTATTATTGCCTTTTTCTTTTCTTTTTGTGGAAGATAATTTCTTTGTTAGTTTGTGGAAATGTTTTCACCACATGAATTTCAGGTGGAAAAAGCCGAGCTGTGTCTGAAACATTTTTTTGTCCTTCATGTGGACAGTCACATTTTTTTCAACAATTGTTGTTCAGCAGCACAAACACAGACTAGAAAAAAAAAAAAAGAACGCAGGCTAGCCAGGACCCACTGAGCTTTTTTCCAGCCTGGTGAAAAGAATGAATTATTCAACAGTAAGCAAGCTTTCAGCTGGCCATTTGTGTGCTTTGATCTAGGAATCAGGAGTTTGCATGAATGCCTGTATTGTCATGTTGTGTTTCCACAGTGTGTGAATTATTGAAAATGGTGCAGGTCCCCGCTTCATCTGGTAAAGTTTACACTGCAGGCACACTGGACAGGCTGGAAGTGTAAATCCCCAGATGTTGTTTATTTGTAGTGTGAGGTCACATGACTGGGTTCACTCAGGCTGGCCTTGCGTAAATGTTCAGCGTGAAAAGGGCTTCAGGGTTAACCAGTGTACTACATGTTGATGTCAAACCTCCTCCCTCCCCTCTCTGTTACACAACAAAATGTGTAGGTGTGGCACTAGGTCGGGTGATATAAGTGTCAGGGATTTCATGTTGCTAAGGATTGTATACAGTATTTTTATTAAGACTCTTAACTTTACTTTTTACTGCAATGGTACAGAGCACAAAAAAATCTGTTAAAACTTCTTAAGACATTTTATATTTATATCTTAAGACATGTAATATTTTTGAAAGGATTGCCAGTAAGTGGAAACCATTAGTCGATTAATTAATCAGTCTTATAACTTAAGACACATAAATTAATATTTTCGAGATGGACCAAATGGTTAATTGAGAAAATGATTAGTAGATTGACTTTTTAGTTGCAGCCTCACTATATGGTCGTAATGGATCTTGGGGTTGGGGTTGTAATATAAGCTAAACCCAGCTAACTACTTTTTGTTTCCGTTGTACAAACAATGGACAAATAGAGGAGCCTCTTTAACTAGACACTGGATGCTATGTTATCTACATTTATGCATCTGAGGTTTACTCGTGCAATGTCTCACATTCCGTGATGCCTGATGTATTGCCACTGATTGAAAATGCCTTTCCTTCTGATTCCCTAAGTTACAGCTTATTAGCACATGTGCGGTATTGTGTGGTTCCATTTTGCCATTACAAGAGTAAGGCATTTAATTAATAATGAAGTAAAGGTAGAAAAATGTTTCATTATATTGAGTTTGGTTTGGTGAATTTCATAGAGGAGTAGACCAGATCCATGGCATTGGTTGGCTACAGCTGGACACATAATTAGAGTGCCTCCTTACCTATAATTTGTGTAATAGTTTTGGTTGGCGGCATGTTATTACCATATGAAAGGGCTAAGCAGGGGTCATGTGCATTGCTACAGCAATTAGAGCAGAGCTGAGGGCAGAAGAATGTTTGGGGCCGTTGTTAATTGGAAATCTCTACAAAGCTATGCTTTAATTATAATTTAGTCGGAGCTGCACTGTTTTAAACTCAATATATTCAGTTGCCATTATTTGTCGTAATAGCTTGAACAGCCAGGTCCGTTTCCTTTCAAAGCATCAGGCTTTGAAGAGAATAAGATTGAATTAGATTAATTTTGAAAGGTTGTCCTGTTGTCATATGGGGAACTGGGTCTGGTTTGTTTAGATGTACATATCTCCTTCTTTGCACGCACTCAGACTATCAGATAATGTCCTAGACAATTTGTAATTATCAGCTTTGAACAAAGCTATATATTTTACAGTTTTAAGTATAAAATGCCTCCTAACTTTAACCTATGGTATAAGGTATGCACAAGCAGCCCTGTGAGCACTAAAATAAAAACACAGATTCCACTTACAAACTATAATGCCATGTTTTGTTTGTTTGTGGCTGATGTTGCAGCGTCTGGTTTGTTGTCAAACCGTAATTCAAATGCATTTCTTATAACGGTCACTTGTGTTTGATAGATTATTATAAATCCAGAAGCAGAAGAAGTGTGCAGAATACTTGGAACATGACAAGTGATCACACTGAAGAATCAGACAATGACACTCAGTAACCGCTGAACACTAAGCTTTCTCAATGTTTTAAAAACAATTGACATTTTCTTACTTTGCCTTGAGACTATCTTTCATTGTTTTTTTTTTTTTTTTTCTCCATTTTCATGTTTCATCCAGGTCGAAATGAACTGATAGCCAGATACATCAAGCTTCGGACGGGGAAGACGAGGACCCGGAAGCAGGTGAGACAGAAGAAGAGATGTCCCCATTGCATAAGCGTCAGAGGGCTGTCAAATCTGAATGTGTTGCCTTTGTATCTGCAAGAGAGACACAAAGCAAGACAGAGAATAAGACAATGCTAAGCTGTCAAGGAGACTTCTGATGGTGACAAATCCCCTGTCACTGTTGTATGAACAGGTGTCCCTAGATTATGATTCATCACTCCTCCTTGCACTAATAAGTACATATAGAATTGTAGGTGGAGTAGGTTTGTACTGGAGAAAAAAATAAATTCTCCTTTTAAATGCTATGATGTCAGCCTTTAAATTAAAATGCAGTCTTCCATTGTCTACAGTAAACATGTTGCATACAATGAAGTAATTACAGTAAAAAGGAAATTTTGAGAGAAACTACAATTCCTCAAAGTTCCCAGTACATGCTTGCTGCATGACTAAATGGAGGTTGTGCACTTCATCAGAGTAGAATTCATTACTATTGTGTACAGATTTTCTAATTAAAGTGTAAACAGTGCTGTATGTCATGTACATAAACACAAAGAATTTAAAATAATAATTTAATAAAAAAAAAGGTTCTTAGTCATTCTCTTATATTGTACAGCATGCCATGGGGATTGTAGTACTGAAATAAATAAAAGACACACTTGGTTCTTGTATTCCAATGACCTGATATTGAATAGTTCTGGTGGTGCTTTAGTAACAGTCTGAAGCCCACTGATCTTCCCTCTAAACAGGAAATTCCCTGTATGACCACCGACTTGAATGACAGTGATAAACAAGCCGAGGTCTACAGTAACGTTCGATCACTGTGCGTGAATTGATCAGTCTGGACCACAGAGAAAGAGAGTTGTTTACCTACAGCAATACCAAGAAACACATTTGATCCTGTTGTTACTTGTAAATGCATAACATGTACAGTATGTATTTGATTAATTGATTAGTCAATTTAGATCAAATCTGCAGAATTGTCATATTTAATTGACAAATTCCAGCTTCTCAAGTGTTATTTCTTCTTTTTATGCTGAACCTGACAGATGGAATATCTGAACACAAAACAAGACAAGTTAGGGCTCCAATGAACATCGAGATAATAAATCCATTGGAAAATGAACTGAACTTGAATGAAACCATTGCATTGAAGAGGCTCGTGCATATTTGCTTGAAGAAGTATGAAAGCAAATGTTGCTGATTAATTTTTGCTTTTAGCTCAAGTTGTAGCACAAATGCAAATAACAAGGTTTTGAATAATCTAAATATTTAACTGCAGAGCATTTGATGATGCTTTTCTATTAAATCACTCCAATCGTGCAGAGTACTCGCCTTGGGTGTGAATTGTGCCAGAGGAGAATGTAAATCTACCTCTCAAAGTCATAATCAACACACATTACTTCTCTTTCAAACTGCTACTTGTACTGCTGAATGTTTCATCTGAGAATATATATATTTTAAACTGTATGAATGTGAGAGTTAAACTTGGCTGTAGAAATGCCTTGCCTGGTTCCCTTAAGGATACTAGACCAGCCAATTTTCATTCAGCACACAGCAGAGCACATCTGTGTACTCTTAATGTGTGCTAAAGGGGCCTGCATCCTCCTTAATCAGTTCACTTAAGTGACGACAACACACAGCATAACGCTTTACTGGCTGTTAGCTTGGTGTGTGGTTTGGAGATGCTTCTGTTATGCACCTTATCTCCCTCAAGTATTTTTGAACAAAGAAATAAATGTGTCATCCACTTTGTACTTTTTTGGTTTTCTTGTTTTTTTTATTTTCCCTTTTCTCTTTTTTAATGGAGGTGTCTAGTCACATACAGGTCTTAGCAAGAAAGAAAGTTCGAGAAATCCAAGCTGCCATTAAGGTACGTCTGGCTTTGCCCAGTTGCAGGGGGCTTTTCATTGCCATGGTTACAGGCTCTTCCTTTGTTTTCCTCCCCTCCCCTACCCCGCAGGTGTCTAGTCACATTCAGGTTCTTGCCAGAAGGAAATCTCGTGAGTTTCATTCCAAGCTAAAGGTATGCGCTTTTCTGCTTTTGGGCTTGTTGGTTGCTGTGCGTCTTAACTTCCTGTTTCCTGTGGTGACAGAGTGAATGCTTGGTGCTCTGGTTCCCTCTAACCCAAATCCTCTGCTGAATGTAGCCTGTTCATGTTTTCTAACCTCCCCTCACCTTTTCGGTAATCTCACACCCATATTCCGACATGCTGTCCCTGTTTACTTTAGTTTCATCTACTTATATTTACTTTTCATTTGCTATGAGAGCAGCTGCACATCATATCCATGGCTATGTATAATAATAGTGAAACACGTTTTTTATTTCCATTCATAATCATGGAGAAAATAGATTACCATTATACGGTAATTTTTTTTATTTTTATTTTTTAATTATGCAATAGGCTGGCGGATTTTTGAGGTTGATAAGGACAATTGAAAACATTGAAAACAACATACTGGCCGATAAATACAAAACGCTTAATGCGTAAAGATATGTAGACGTAACATTGTATTGATTCTAAACCACAAAAGTCAGTGCTAATCCAAGTTCCAGTGACACACACAATTTTACTGGTCAGGCTCTAACTTTTACAGTTTGTCTATTTGTAAAGATTAAGTAAAACCAAATGGTGTGCACATGTCAGGGGGCATGCTGGCGTTGGCTGTTGGTGAGCGGCTGAGAGCTGAAGGTCTGAGGAAATCGGTCTACTTACATGTCTTACTAAGCAGACTTTATAAAAAAGAAATAGAGGGGGCATGGCAAGGGGGGGGGTCTGTGTTTAAAAAAAAAAAAAAATGAAGAGGAGATTACACCTCTACCTCCTTTGACAGTGTAACCCAACTTTTCCCCGCTGTCAAAGGCTCAGTGGTGTGCATTCAGAGCGGAGAATAACCGTGAAGCTGGCTGTTTCTGAAATGCCCTCTCTGCTTTTCTTGTTCTCCCTTCAATCTGTTGATAACTCCAGGCTCTCACAATGCGCTGGCTGTCAGTCGCTTTCCTTCCTCCCAGTTCAGATGTCGTCATTTCAGAGCGTTCTTGTCAGTTATTTCAGAAATAGTGAAATCTGTTAAAATTACTGAAGAAAGTGTCTCAGAATGGCAGATTAAAATGGGAGAAGAGCATTGTGAAAGAAGTCTTGAGTAATACTGACCTGTAATTTGAGGTATTTTATGTAGTAATGCTTGTATATCAAAGGACACTCCACCCATGTGCCATTTTCTTCTTCTCTTGGGGAGCTGACTATACGTTTTGACTTTCACACTTTGCTCCACTCCCAGTATTCAACACGAATTAATGACCCCTCATTAATCTGTGTGTGTATGTGTGTATGTGTGTGTGTGTATGCTGAGAGACCGTCAGACAGGCAGCTAGCCACATGAATGCCTGGTCTTTCAGGGGCACAGGCGGCTGTCTGAAGAAAAACAGACAGCTTTTGTATGAATCCCTGTCTTTTCTCATTTAAAGCAAATTAGAGTTCAGTGGCAAAGAGAAATACAAGTGTGCCCTTCATTCTGAGGGGCAGCAAAACCTGCTGTTTCTGGTCTCGTCTGTGGCGTTTTAGAAAAATTACAGTCATTATGTTGTACTTGTTCTGTTGTTTTGTCTCAAATGATGACTACTGATCAAATTGTGGAAATTATAGAGAGCAAGACTTTCGTCACGGAGACCAAGAATAATTTGTAAATACAAATTTCATAATTCTTTGTTAGTAAGTGATCATTTCTCATCTGTGCATGCTGTACCTAGTGAAGACAAGACATTCTTTAATTATTTTAGAATAATTTTTAACTGATGTTTCAAGCTGTAATGAAGATTTTTTTTTTTTTACGCACAGCTCAGACTTAAATTATGTACAGTAGCTGTATTGCAAATTTACAATGAAATCCTTTGTGTTTACACTTAGGTTACAAGTATGGTAAGTATTTCTTTTGTTTTATTGCTATGTCTGCTTTTATTAGGCCCTGCCTTGTCCTTCTGCTGTTTTTCTTTGCATTTGTGCTCCTGTCATAGTGACGCAGTAGCTTCTTTCCCAGTGTTTTCTGTGTCTGTTCGTGTCATCGTACCATGACCGTACTGTAGCTTGACTCTTCCCCACCAGCGTCTGCTGCCAGCATGCTTACCTGTAGCTTCTGCCACCAGTGAATCTGCATGAGTTTGTTAGTGTGTATGGGTTGCACCAGGTGTGTACTCTGCTACAGAATTTATGACTTTGGCACTTTTTCAGAAAGGATTATGTCCAAAATATCATGCAATCTCCAGTGCTCAGATTTTCGCCGTAATGTGGGGAATTTAATAATAAGTGTAGATATGTACGGATCATTTTAAAAAACTCTTGACCAAAGATTAAACAAAAGCAACTGTCTGGAGTT
Organism: Chelon labrosus; assembly: GCF_963514085.1. NCBI lineage: Eukaryota > Metazoa > Chordata > Actinopteri > Mugiliformes > Mugilidae > Chelon > Chelon labrosus. The sequence goes on along the minus strand of NC_140339.1, from coordinate 26,603,805 downwards.
GCAAAAGTCTCCAAGTGGGATTTGTGTCCTTCAGTTTTACTTATGAAATTCTTTGTTATGTTTTTTTCAAATGTGGACCTTGGCAGCCTTGATAGATTCTGAATGAGATTTTAAAGTGTTTTAGTGGTAGATTAGTCAACAAGCAAACTTTCGTTTAAGCGCATGCCACTGCTGACCATGGTATATTGGAATTCAGTTGTCATTGTTTAACACATACCTTCAAAAAAGCCTACACTTAGCACAGCACTGCTGATGTTGCTTCTTTTAACCTGCTTGCTGTTTACTGTTGTGAGAGGTCGGTGGTGCTTTCAGTGTGCTGTTTAGAGTCTGGTTGCTGCTACCTCTGCAACATGCCCCTCCTCTCCCTTCTGTGTGAGTGCTAAGCCTTTTGTGACTGCTGTTAAAAGGACCAAGCCGTGAAGGACAAAGCCCTCCAGAGCATGGCCTCCATGTCCTCGGCTCAGATAGTCTCTGCCACGGCTATTCACAACAAGCTCGGTCTGCCAGGCATCCCTCGTCCAGCCTTCCCTGGAGCAGGGGTAAGAGCCTTGCCGGCACCCCGCTATTGATCCATCTTGTCCAGCTTCACCCAGGGCAGCAATAGGGCCAACCACACCAACACCCGGCCAAATCACATTACACACCACAGCTTTGCACAACTGCCCCTATCAGATAAGCACACAATCAAAAGGAGTGGTAGTGAAGATAACTACATTCACTGAACAATGAACTAAGAGCCATTTTGATCTTGTCGCTAACAGCTGCTCACAATTGGATGTTCTTTGTTGTCCGTTCTTTGTTGTCTATTTATATATCTAATTCTCTAGCTGTGGCAGGGAATGATATCAGCTGGTCAGCCAGGATCCTCACAAGAGTGAGTATCATACTTCACTGATAGAAAATTTTGCATGAAAAAGAAACTTTGTTTGAGCAAAATGTTTGGTGGTTGCTTGTTTAGTTTTTCTAATGACTGGTCGTCTTTTTCTGTTTCAGCATTAAGCCTTTCACTCAGCAACCATATCCCATCCAGCCTGCAGTCACAACAGCCATATCAAGTGAGAATTTACCTAATTAAAAAATAAATGTTTACCCTTTTTTAACATCCCCTTTTGTTCCCCAATTCAGTTAAACCATTTTAGAACCAGGACTAACTAGTCCCTGACCAGGAGCTCAATTAAGCCAGTTTTATCTGTCAACTTTATTCAAAGTTTAAAAATAATAGTATCTGATGCAAAAAAATAATCAATACTACTGCAGACAATTCTTAAAACTTCATAAAAATGAGATTGAAAAACAAGAAAAGCCAACATAACCAAATGTATATAGACTGCCTCTCTTTTCTTCTGTTAAGGGTTTAGTGAATTTGCATATAAACATTTTATGCATTATACAATTCTGCCAATATAACATAAAAATTATTAGTTGCAATGTTGTTAAAGTTGAACACATTCTCTTATTGTTGTGATGTTCCTGTAGGTTACGAGCCCACAGCGGCTCCAGCACCCACGGCACCAGCATGGCAGGGCCGCTCCATCGGTACATCTAAGCTCCGACTGGTGGAGTTCTCCGCTTTCCTAGAGCAGCAGCGAGATCCAGATTCGGTGAGCAGAGCATTATACTAAAGCAAGAAATGCCACTATCGCAAGGTGTTCGTTCCCACCTCTTATCATGCAGTCTTTTCCTCTATGAATACACTGGGACATTTTCCCAGGCAGAGTGTCAACTAAGAGGAGGCCAAAACGAGCTGAAAGGGGCGAATCCTGGCCTGTAGCAACACACAGCATAAAAACGTGCAGAAACAACTGTTTATTAATTGGCTCCTTAAAAGGCAAACTAAATTTGTGCCACAAAGCTCAGCGAGACAATATACAGACTCTCTACATGTTCACTGATTCCTTTTTCATGTTTGCTTTAGCAATTTAATGTTTGCCTACATTTTCTTGTGCACTTTTGGGATTGATATTGAATGACAACAGCCATTAATCTTATGTGCAGCTTAATATTTGAAATTGTTGCATTTGCCCTAAAGGCTACATGCTGGAGAGTCTGCTCAATGAGCTTTTAAACTGAAGTGGAGCACCACATGACAGGGTTTCATTTGGTCACAACAAGGGCAACTAATATCCAAAAATAAAACGTTATTCTCTCATTGGCTGCTTCTCTTTGTTTGCTTTGGGCTATGCATGTGTCTGATTTTCATCCACTATAAAACTGAACCAAAAATTTCTCATTTGAAAATTGAAGAAATGCAACAAACCTAAATTTTGTTTTAAACAAAGCACTCATCATACATTTTAGTGGCTGTTGATGCAGAAATAGTGTTTTTTATGGGAGTGAAACCTGCGAGATAAATTATTATATGGTGGTTTTGTCCTATTTAAAGCTTGAGATAGATCTATTTTGGTCAGAATTTGTGGTGTGGCATCACATTTTAAGTTTATAGAAGTTGGGCAGAGCAGGCTGGCATTCACGGCTTTGTTTAATACAAATTCATTTTTGGCTTTCATGGAGCAGTGTATGTTATTACCTAATTTGTACATAATAAAATAGAAAAGTTGCTTAAAACCATTCAGACAGACGCACAAAAAGCCATGTTGCAGAGGGTTATTTCTCATCATCACTGTGTATTGTTCCCAATCTAATCCTGCCAACCACTATAATAAGAAAGTGGTAATTTGTCAGAACTGGCTTATTTGGCTTCAGTTAAACCTTTGTGTGCTGATTACTTTCTGGATAGTGATGTGCAGTACTGTTACACATTATTTTATTTCATGTCGGTTTACAATCACTAAACTCAGACTGGATAGGACTGTATTTTAATTTTTTACATTTGCAGCTTGAGACACATATTTTAAACTACAGTTCTAATACTAATTTATTCTCTCTTTCAGTACAACAAGCACCTATTTGTACATATTGGGCAGACAAATCATTCTTACAGCGATGCTCTGCTGGAGTCGGTGGATATTCGTCAGATTTATGACAAATTTCCGGAAAAGAAAGGAGGACTGAAGGAGCTGTACGGAAAAGGCCCCCAGAATTCCTTCTTCCTCATAAAATTCTGGGTGAGTAAATCATCAGCCGCACTGATAAATATCATAAAACCGCAGCTTGATTATGTTTTCCATGCATCAGTTTTAATATCATTATACCCTTCTGCATATTGTGAAATGTTTGATGGTAGAATCCTGTTCAGTAGCAGCGTGTTCGGGTTTGTGCTTAGTGATTGGGTGTAATCAGTCTACATAGAGAAGATTGCTCTCTTAATGTTTGCAGAATGCACTCTGCTATATTTGGACTTGCATAGCAGGAGAGCTTTTGATCAAAGCACTCGCTAATTCAGTGTAATATCTCCAAACAATGGAGTGACCTGGTTGCACTCCTAATGGCTGTTTAAACATTGCATGTATTTCCTCACTGATGCAAAATGCTAACTAGCGGCTGCCAACAAAGTAGGGCCGTATGCACTTGGACCAAGTCCCCTCAAATTCCTTTTGAAGTGACCGACAAATCTAAATTTCAAATGAAAGACGGAATCTGCACAATAATGAATGTATAACTGCTTTGCTTAATGAAGGAGGAGAATGTTGTAGGAGGATGTCTCGTCTTTTTGTGTCCATAATGAACAGGATGTTCAGGGCACAGAGAGGCTGCCCTCCAGGAGCAGACCCGTTCAACCTTGTAAATCAGTCCTTTAACGTAACTTCATTTAATCCTATTTAGAGTCTTGTTTCCAATATTGGCACATTAACATGCTTATTCAGATATGGCTGAGTTCTTCTAATTTGATATGCAATGTACACAGATTACCTCAACAGCTCTGTGTTACCTTGTGACATGGGAACTGTAATCAATTATTGTAATTCTTATAGTGTGCTGCTTATTTCAGTTTATATTTTAAAAAACAAAACAAATACTGAACAGTTTTATACTAACAAGAATGCCTGAAAAGAAACACCTCTTTAAATCCAGTTACATTTTAACAGATTACAATTTCTGTTTTTATGAGGAAAAAAATAATAATAATAATTAGAAAATCTGATTAAAATCCGAAAACAATGTGACGCATGTGGTAATAATCCCAGAGACAATCTTCCACATCTGCAGCTTCCCAAGCCGACTCAGTGGAGAGAAATGTCTTCCTCAGTAGCTGGTAGAGACCAAAAATGAAATAATAAATCTTTTTTTTCAGTTACTGGAGAAAAACATTATTCGAAATGATTGTCAGTGTTCCTCCGTATCTGTAAACAAGATTTCTGCTACCAACTTTGCCGTAACAGTTTAGAAGGTGATGATGTTCCACTGTTGTGGGTGTAACAACCAGACATTATTTATTTTAAGCTATTTTTAATTTTCTGGTGTTTCTCCCCCTTTAACATGCTGTTTTAAATACATTTCTTTTTAAACTCAATAGTATTTCTCTAAAAGGGGACCCTAAATCCCAGTGTTCATTTATACTTTGTGTTTTCTCCTCAGGCTGACTTGAACTGCAACATTCAAGATGATAATGAATCTTTCTACGGAGTCGCGAGTCAGTATGAGAGTTCAGAGAACATGACCATTACATGTTCAACAAAGGTTTGCTCCTTTGGCAAGCAGGTGGTCGAGAAAGTCGAGGTATGGACGTTTTTCAAAATCCAGAGAATCAGAACAGTGGCTAAAATGTGAATGACAAAAACCATCACTGTACATTTTTCTTTTGCTCTTCTTCCTCAGACGGAATATTCCCGATTTGAGAATGGACGCTTTGTCTACCGGATAAGCCGGTCTCCCATGTGTGAATACATGATCAACTTCATCCATAAGCTAAAACATCTGCCCGAGAAATATATGATGAACAGTGTGCTGGAGAACTTCACTATCTTATTGGTAATCACCTCACTGACCTGAGTGGGCGACGTCCCTCTCCAGGACTCTCATTCTTCTTCTTCTTTCCGCTGTCAGGATGTGTTGGTGGCTCCAGCTGGGAGGGTTTGGCTGGGCCTTGAGATGAGTTCCTCTTGCTGGTCTCACATTCCTCTCATTCCACAGGGGATGAAACACAGTGTGAGGAGCCTCATTATCTGCAGGGGAAAGGGAGGATAAGAAAGACCAGGAACCCCTGTTATTAGCCATCACATGGGGTCTTAAAGTGTAATTCAGCACTACAGAGAGGGCAAAAAATAAATAAAGAGACAGACACACCGCCATGAATGGCTGTGTGGACAAAAAAAAAAGCCACCAGGGATGTTTTTCCCAAAAGACCGAGGATCTTGAAACTCATTTTACATCTTTTATCTTATGAGTAATTTCTCAAAAGTAAGAGCTAATATGCTTTTAGAAATAGTTGTAGATTATTTGTGGTGTTTGTACACAGGCTCTTTGAGGATATGTTGCTTGTTTGCTCGTTTGTGAAGCAGAAGTTTCAAATTTTGAAGTTTACCTTTGGCTTTCATAAAAAAAAAAAAAAAATGGGACACTTGAAAGATTTTATGTGATGGGACGCTAGGGTCCCAATCAGGGGCATCAAAGCCAGATTCACTGGCCTTCTATTTTTGCAATCTACAAAAATTATTTTCATCATACTTTCATGTTTCGTTAATTTTCTATCGCAAAGCACTACATTAAGTCTGTTTTGATAGTACGTAGTGACAAAACTGACATGTAAACGAATGATGCTAGTCTGACACCATATATTTAGGTTCTGTGATGTTTTCTCGATTTAAAAAAAAATAAAAAAAAAAAAAAAAATAAAAAATCATACTCAGCCCTTTTTCTGGGTTTCATTCCTAGAAGATTACACAGAGTACTTCTCTACTAGATAGTGACTGTGTTCTCCCTTGCAGGTGGTGACGAATAGGGACACCCAGGAGACGTTGCTATGTATGGCGTGTGTGTTTGAGGTTTCAAACAGTGAGCACGGCGCCCAGCATCACATCTACAGACTGGTAAAGGAATGAATGCCCCTCCCAAGTGCTCCCCCCCTTTCTTTTCATAGACTTATCAACCTCAAAACGAGTGGCAGTGCCTCTACATGAAAGTCATACCTACAGATGCTCTTTGGTCAAGGTATCGGGTGAATTCAGTTATGAATCTGTTTTAATATAAGTGTTTGTTATTTGACTGCAGCTGTGAATCGCGGTACAGTTGTTTTATGTTTAAATATGGGAATTCTCATTTCAAATGCGTCTCTGTTGGGTATAAATGTGGCCGTTCTTAAAGAATTTAGATTTTTTTGGTAAATGGAAAAATGTATGTTGTCCTCTTCTTTGTTATGTAGGAAAAAAAAATGGATGCTGGCCTTTTCTGTCGGCAGCCTGCTGTGGTCTGTGTAATATGTTTGAGTATGTTCTGTATGTCTGTACTTGATTATTTGTGAGCATACATACTGTAGATATACAGACATGTACCCACAGCCAATAGATTTCCCAAAGAAACCAAACTAACAACACTATAGACACACGTAGAGCTGAAAGCAGGTAGTTGAGAATAAAGCTAAATTACTATTTCTTAAAAAAAAAAAAAAAGAGAGACAACAACTCCGCTTTCAGTCGTTTGTGTATCCCTGAAGCACTCCAAGTCTTAGCCACCAACAAAAGAATGAATACACTGTGAAAATACTACAAACATTTTGCCTGCATCTGCTTCATAAATGTTGGAAGTCTTAACGCCTGTTAAGCATTTCTGTGCTGCAAACTAGTCTTTCCTGTGTGACAATAAGAGAATTTTAGGTTTTTACACAGGTGAAAGTACGACTGAAACGACTCTAATCAGACTCATCTGGCCCAAAAGCACTTTGTTCCCCTTTCCGTGCTTGTCTCTGTGATGCTTACTTTTGTTCTGTTAGATCTGTGGTTTTAGAACAACAATTTAAATTCTCCTGGCACCACAAATCACTTGGAGACAGCATGTCATGTTCAGTATGCTGTGGCTATGCCCCCTGGAGGTCTCAGAACATCTCCCCCCTCCCTCTGGGATCATGGTGTAATAATTCCAAGCCAGAGTGTTGCTGCCTTCTTGGTCACACTACGTTCACATTTTTCTGTGGCCCATTGATCCCGAGCCTTAAACATCTTAAAGCTGTATGTGAGCTCCAAAAGATGCCACTAAAACTGTGATCTCTACATGTGTTTGAATTGTGTTTAAAGAAAAAAAAAAAACACACACACAATACAATCTGCCAAAGCGTAAGTGTACAGTGCCTTAGAATATACTGTAACATTATCCTTTGCTTTGTTTTACAATCAGTTTTGTGGACGAAACAGGCAGAAATAACTAACCAATGTATTACATGGTGCATTTTCACATCTGAGAAATTATGTTTCCTAAAATTGGTACACTCCTAGGGACACCATTTTTGTTGATGTTTTTAAGAGGCAGTACACTTATGTTAAATTAAGTTTGCAAATTTAAGCTCAGAAACGTGTTATTTTTCTCTAACACTGTAATGTGTTTCAGAAATATCAGCCTTTTTCTAAGAGTGTAATATAAACACAGACTGACTGCCTTTCCTGTTGCAGAAGACCAAAAATACAGAGATACAGTCAATCTTTTTGTCATATCCTGCGTGGTAGCAAGGAAGTGCCTTTGGTTCTAAGTTTCCAGCTTCAAAAACATCAAACAGAAATTAAAAATTAAATGTTGCTAGACCAAAAAAAAAAAAAAAAAAAGATACATAAGTGAAACCAATCACCACATTGCCTTTTAAAGGACTGTAATGACAGCAGGGGAGAGATAGTTACCGGTGAATAAAGCAGGGATGCACCGATACTGTGACCATGTACTCGTATTTGTAAAACAGCTCAGACACAACCGAAACACAGGACCACTCTACAGCAATGTAACGTTAACCTGTACATTTAAGTGAAGCATGGCAATGTCAGCAGTATGGTAACATTTTAGGAAAGGCGGTGATGACAGAGGTAAAGCAGGTCGGAAGGAGTGAAGAAAATAGTTTCTTTAAAGCAAGTAATTTGTTAAAATATCTTAAGGATAAACAACTTGAGGACAAGACGTCAGTTGCTGCATGAATCATGAAATTTGGGCCGTCATCTTCACTGATATTTGGACAAATAGTGTCATCAGATTCACCGTTTGATGAAGATTTTACTGAGCAGTTTTAGGGTTTGAACACCAGCTAAGCAACAGCAGGTGCGTTTCCTGATTGCTTCAGATGTGGGACATTCTGCCCACACTGTGCCAACACCAAAAACTCAGTCAAAGCCACAGGTTGATTCCCTAGCTTGCCATGTGTCACTCATACCCTCCAACTGGCATGTTAATGAGTCTTTTGGCTCAGAGACGTTGTAGGTGTTGCAGCAGTCAGATGTACAATAGCTGGACATTTTAAATATACCACCTTAGCCTATTTCTGCCTGTAAGGCATTCAGGTGCAGCTTAACCAGCATATTAGAAAAGAAAAAGCTCCAGCAAGCCATGCCGACACACTGACACACTGGAACAGCACGTATTACATGCTGTTAGCGTGTAGCATAATGCTACAGTCTCTTATCGAGCAGAGGTAAGTTCTGAGAATATTTTCTGTAACTTCTGACCAAAGAAACAGATGAGTAACATGGATTCAGGGCAATGAATGCAACGTTAGTTACTGCCATACATTTAAAATAACACTAAGTACTTGTACTTAAAAAGTGGTATCTGTGCATCCCTAAAGTGAAATGATATATTCATTTTTATTACTGTAAATTAATTTCAGAAGTTATGAAAGAAAAACTATTTCTCTGCTTGAGGTCAAAGACTTCGTCTAACACCGTACAGCCGCTGACTGCATGCAGGATGTCAACTCAAACACTGAAGCTGTCTGTTTAGTGCACACTTGCAGGTTCAAGTGTTTTTCAGAAAGGTTTTGGAACCAATATGGTTTCCTCTTTCCCAGGACCACACACTTGCACGTAGTGAAAACCAGACTTTCACAATGTTCTCTTTATGATGCAGACACAGCTGGTATGTCAGTGAGGCATCTACAGACACATAATCATTTATTTAACACTCAGAAGGAAATGTGAAAGTTTATGTAATAGTTCATTAAACGCGACAAACTAACATCAGATTTAGGGCAGTGGACGAGGGCATCGAGGCCACCACTTCCACTGTAAGGACCGTAATTATTCAAACATTTACTGTTTCTTACAAAAATTATAATCATCTAGAGTATTTTAATCAAAGAAGCTCTTAATAATTGCAGACAATGTCTCTGGTGGAAGCAGTTCAATCATTCAGTATTTTGCCACAGTCCAGTGGACACCGTGGAGGTTTAATAGGCTTTTTTTTTATGTTTACCCTGTGTATGTATCCGTTCACATTTATTGATTATGTAGTGAGATGTTCCTGTTTTCTTGTTGTACTTGTATACTTGGTTTTGTGATGACATTGTCTGTATATTGCAAGCCCAATAAGATGGTAATGATGTTACTGCTGCACTGCTGGTACATTTAGACATTTTAACACTAAAAACAGCAGGACTGATGCCTTTAACGGCACGAATGTTTGGTGGACCATTTCACTAGAAAATGGACACACACACGTATATACACACACACACACACACACACACTCATAGAAATAGCCAAGTTGAGGAATCACGCTACAAACATATCAGCAGTTTAGCTCTTGTTATTTTATTTTATTTTTTTTGAAGAGTAGGTACTGGTACCTTTCTGTTTTATAACCATTTCCGATGGTGGCTTTAAAGTGATTCTTGACATAGCTCACATATAGCTATCATACACACATTTGGGTTTTGTGTGCAGATGTTTTTATGTAAAAAGGTGCTTTGTATAAAATTCTATCTTAGCTTTTCTTGGTACAGATGTGTGATATCTTTTCATATCCATGACACTTAAAGTGTTGGAGCAAAGGAGAGAAAAGAAGCTCGGCTATGTTTCTGTGTTCTGCATATGGTCTTGTCTTGGCTCCGTAACATTATGATGCCTTCTTGACAATAGTTGATATTTTGTAGCTTTCTAGATACTTTGTATGTATGCAATATTGCAGTTAAATAAATCAGAAAAATATCTCCTTACCTTTTTTGTTGTCACTTGAGTTAAACATAATAGTGTATGAGTGATGGTGAGAGGTCTGACCTGAGGTGATTTGTTTAACTCAAAAAAACAAAAACAAAAGAGAAAAAATCGCATAAACCTTAGATCAACAGTAGATGTAGATATATATTTTTTTTAACCAACCTGTGTCCCAGTTCATAGAATTTCATCCAACCGCCGTAGTAACAAACCACCACCAGAGGGAGACATTGCTTAATTAAAGGTAAATGCACTATGGCTCCTTCCTTGAAAGTTAAACTTCAAATTGCAGTAAACCATTATTCATTATGCAATGTAATTAGAGTGCAGTCACACCAAGAATCTGACAGAAAACTCTAACTCCTGGTGTTGTAATGAAATATTTTGCTAGTGAAAATAAAGAGATCCAAATGATAAACTAATCTGAATGGAAGTATCAGAGGATATTATGACTACTATATGAATGTATTTTATAAAGCACCAGTTTTAAAACATAATTTGCTTTAGGGATGATTTCGGCAATGAATCTCTGTGTGCACTTAAGTTGTGTTTCACACAGAGTCAATATTGTTATAGAACTGGAGGGGCTCTCAAACAGCTGCTGTTAAAGTTAGATGAGTAAAAACCTAAAGGGTTTTCTGTAGGATATTTGACAAACTTCTGGTGAATAGAGCTCAATTAAGAGTGGGCAGAGAGAATAATGAATAGTTTCGGAGTGTAGTGCACCATCTTGTGGTCATTTACAGACCACTGCTGCTTTTCTACACTGATGAAAAAAATTAAAGGAACACCTTTTAATCTGAGTATAGCATCAAGTCAGATGATGAAGATCCCATAGGATCGAAACGTTGCCTGTTTAAAATAAATAAATAAATAGCACTTGGAGCATACACAGTGTGCAGACCATTTTTTCAATAGCATCAAGTCAGGCCACTGATATTTTTCCCTCGTCATGTTTTCTGACTGTTTTTCACCAGTTTTGCATTTGGTTAGGGTCATTGTCGCTGCTGGTAGCATGACAGAGGTTGAACAGACAGTCTAACTCCTCCAGGATAGCACATTAATACATGCCATCGCCACAAGGTTTGCTGTGTCTCCCAGCAGAGTCTCAAGAGCTTGGAGGAGATCCAGGAGACAGGCAGGCGGGAGAGCTGGACAGGAACATAGAAGGTCCTTAACCTGTCAGCAGGACCGGTATCTGCTCTTTATGCATGGAGGAACAGAATAAGCATTGCCAAAGCCCTTCAAAATGACCTCCAGCAGGCCACTGGAGTTAATGACTTTGACCAAACAATCATAAATAGACTTCATGTGGGTGACCTGAAGGTTAGGGTTAGGGCCCTGTGTTCACTTGCCATGGAACACCAGCACTGGCAGGTCCACCACTGGCGACCTATGCATCTCACAGATAAGAGCAGGTTCAACCTGAACACATGTGACAGACGTGAAAGAGTCTGGAGAAACCGTGGAGAACGTTATGCTACCTGTAACATAGTTCAGCTTGTCTGGTCTGGTGGTGGGTCATTGATGGTCTGGGGAGGCACATCCATGGAGGGATGCACAGACCTCTACAGGCAACGGCACCCTGACTGCCATTAGGTATCGAGATGAAATCCATTGTCAGACCCTACGCTCGTGCAGTGGGTCCTGGGTTCCTCCCGATGCACGACAATGCCCGGCCTCGTGGTGAGAGTACGCAGGCAGTTCCTGGAGGATGAAAGAATTGATATTGACAGTGACTGGCCCCGACGCTCGCCTGACCTAAATCCTTCTCTGGGACATTATGTCTCAGTTCATCTGCTGTGGCCAGGTTGGTCCTCAGACTGATCTGGGAGCAGATACCCCAGGACACCATTAGGAGCATGCCCCGACATTGTCGGACTGCATACAAGCATGTGGGGGCCATACAAACTACTGAGCACTGGTTTGCTGCAAAGAAAATTAGCAAAATAGACTAGCCTGCTGCATCATTTTTTCACTTTGGTTTTTGGGGTGTCTTTGAATTCAGCCCTCTGCAGGTTGATCATTATCATTTCCATCAAACAATGTGGCATCCTTTAGTTCCTAACACATTACCCAGTCCATATCAGTATAGATATCCAGCATGGCTTTTTTTTTTTTAACTTGAGATCTGATGTGTTTTCAAAGTGTTCCTTTCATTTTCATCTGTCATGGATTTAAGAATAATACATTAATAGAGATATGTGTAAACTGTGCTGAATCACCACATGCGGATGTTGTTGAGTACAGTTGCTAGTTGGAAACCCTCTATCGGCACTGAGGACGTGACAAATCAACATTTAAAGAACATTTGATCCTAAACTGAGAGTGAGAGACTGCTGCATGATCTATGGTGGATGGTGACTTCAATGCCCAGACACTAGAAGAAAACAAAGAGGAAAAGTTCTAAATCTCGCTCAAATAGAATTCTGATATCAGCCCTTAGATAGGCTATTGTTCGTGGCAACAACAAAAAAGAAGCAAAAAAAGTTAATTAATGTCTCAGAAAACAAGAGATAAATGCTGTGATTTAAAATATAATTATAATAAATCTTATAAATATACTTTTCTATTCTATAATTTTAATCAATAACAGACTATTTTTTTCTTGTCTTAATACTTTGATTTGGAAATTTATGTTCATGGACTTGATGTGAATTTAGTAGTAAATACCCAAAGATGCCTCTAAAAATAAAATCTGATTATGATACTGAACTGACATCGGCTCCAGTTAATAAATAATAATCCTGTCGATACACACATGGAATCCTCGCGGTCATGTGATCACAACAGAGGCAGTCAAGGACGTCCCTGACCGGGCCTCTGAAAGGTGCACAAGAGGACACATGGAGCTCCCAGCCTCCAGCCCCGTCTACAACTTCTCAGACGCATCTGGCACGCAGCGCGCATGCACAAACGGGACCTGAGTATGGACACTGCTGCGCTTTTCTCCGGTCGTGCGGATTTAAACCTATTTCAACTTTTCTTCACTTTTTTAAAAACAAATACAGTTTAGCAGAAAACCTCTATGGAGCCCGAGGAGACTAAGATATCTGTGTGGGTCTGCCGAGAGGAAAAGCTTGTCCTCGGCCTGTCAAAGCGCACAACCTGCTCTGATGTAGTCAAAGTGCTTCTGGAGGACCAAAACTCACAGCACAGTGGCCTTTCTGCGGGGCAGTCTTATTGCATCGTGGAGAAATGGAGAGGGTTCGAGAGGATTTTGCCGAATAAAACGAAGATTTTACGGCTTTGGATGGCGTGGGGAGAGGAGCAGAGGAACGTGAAGTTTGTGCTGGTGAGAAGCGAGGCGTCTTTGGCGAACCACGGAGCCCGGAGCGCAGAGGCGCGGGTGGTGCTCAGCAAACAGAGCTCCTGTGTTACCAAGGGGCCCGCGCGGTCTCCCATGACTTCGATCTCACCAGAGAAGCAGCGTCGGATTGTGAGGAAAGCTTTCAGAAAGTTGGAGAAGATCACTAAGAAGAGGGCAAAGGCGGCGCACAGAGATGCGTCCTGTGCGGAGAGGATGGAGACTCTGGTTCATCTTGTGGTTTCTCAGGATCATACAATCCGCCAGCAGGTTCAGAGGATTACCGAGCTGGACGCAGAGATCGAAAGGTGCGAGGCAGAGGTGCATTTTGACAGAATTAAAAGACACGGGATTAATTACGTGCAGAATACTTATTTGGTGGGTGCCGCTGCAACTCCCAGCCAAGAGGGAGACAAAGAGTGTTCAACTGAGACTTTGGCCAAGTTTGAGGAGTATGTCCGACAGTGTGAGGAGGTGGTTAGACTACAAGAGGAGCTGTGGGAGCAGGAAACTCTTATAGACACCATCACGTCGCAGATCCAGGAGGAGCTTAATCATCGCTGGATGCAGAGGAGGGAAGAGGAGATGCAGAGCAAAGACTCGGAGCGCGTCGGCGGCGGCTCGCCATCCCACCCCGCCACCGGAGCAGGCACAGCATCAGAAAGTGAGCCGCTTTTGGAAGAAGAGAGGATCAAAACGCAGCTAGATGCGAGTTTATACATCGGTCTGCGCCTCAACGCGGATTTAGAGGCTATTAGGAGCGATTTAGAGCTGACCCAGCAGATTTGCGGAGCGAGGGAGAAGGAGATGAGGGATTTGCTGGAGAAAGTGAACACTCTGGATATAGAGGAAGGGACAGGGGGCGAGGGGAGATGTGGCCACGGGACAGACGATAAGACGGGGATGATGAGCACTTTGGAGAGGAAGAGCGGGTGGGTGGAGCAGGCCAGGGGTCTGTCAAAAGCTCCCAGCGTGAACGACGACGACTCAGACACTGGCTTAAGTTCCCTGCACAGCCAGGACTCAGACAGCCTCCCTGTGTGGGAGTCATTGGTTTAGGATTTTACCAGGAAAGTGGCTTATCTGACTGAGAAATAAAAACAAGTTCTGCACTCTCAGGGATCAGAATTACTCTGCATAAATCTACAGAAACGTCACTGTAATATTTCTACATGATGGAGATGGGTTTTTTTTTTTTATCTTTGTATGGCCTCAGTAACAACCCCATATTCTACTACTTTTATAAAACCCTTCTTCAACTGGTTTAGGAACTAGAGTTGATCTCACCAAGAATCTGTTTTTGGCGTATTAATAAAGCGTTTTGATTCTTCATTTTCTTCCCTTTTCTAAAAAAATAAATAAACCAATAAAACCTTGTTTTGTTTGAGGCATGTCTGCATTAAGAGATGACAGGAAATATGTCAGAATCAGGCGACACGGCCAAGTCAAAGGTGTTTGGGATAATTCTGCAGATGTTGAACTACATCGTATGTGTTTTCACTGTGACCCAGACACTGAGCGAAGGGGAAAAAAAAGCTCTGCTGTGAATCATAAAGTCGTGATAATATCTGGAGTCAAAACAGAGGCCCAAAGCTCAAATGGGAGGTCTGCTCCACATCCTGACGACTCACTGAGCAGAAATGACCTTTCTATCGCAGACGATAAGTAGTGACATTTCGCACACTGACATGAACGGCAGTAGGACTGCTTTGTCTCCCGTGTGAGTCTTAATCTACAGCGGCTCCTTTTGAATCTGAACGATAGTGAGACAGCAGCACGCAGCCTCTAGCTCAGTCCAATAAATGTCTTCCCTGACTGTCAACCTCTAAGTACATAAACAACAACAAGCTCTGCTGGTTCAGCGTAAAGCAGCTCTTCAAGGAGGAGAAACTCTTATGTAAGACAGTTTTTCTGTCAGCTTAGACGCTGAGTTTGGAGGTTTGGGCCAGAACGTTTCTTACTCCACAACTAGAGACATCTAAGTCGACAGAGTTCACACAAGTTACAGCCAGACTCCTCATCAAAACAACTTTTCCTCAGTGACTCCTAGATGTGTGTGAGAATATACGTAGTGATGCAGTCTGCAGACTCATTTTATGACGCCATCTACAAGAAGCTCTGCTCTCTTGTTTTTAATGTGTCCCCTCACTCTTCACTCAGTCTTACCCTAACTAACAGATTTAAAGTTGTGCTGGGGGAGATCATTCTCCCGGCAAAACTTTAAATCTCTTTTCTGCAAGATCAATTAATCCGTTTAACAATCAAGAAAAAATGTGCATCACTGTCCACATTAATAAACGAGTCCTCAAGTTAAATAGTAAGGCTTAATTTATTCACAAAATGTCCCTGAGACCAAGATGACCTAAAATAAAGTCTACCAGTGGAATTAATGTCTCTGACCTCTAACCTCATGACAGTATGTTTGAAGTGACCTTTGAAAAGGAGGAACAAACTGAGGAATGAGCCAGTGTTTTTATGAAAATGCAATCAGCTGTTTAACCAGGTTACTGTGTCTAAAGGCTGGACTGTAACAAGTTGATGTGCGACTGTCTGTGGTTTGTGCTATAGTACAACACATTTTATTTGTTTTTAGAGCAAGTTTTCAACTAAACCAAGGATACAGGAGAGCGTGTGATCTTGTCACTGTGGAAATGATATTGTAAGGATGTCATATGTCCGATTGTTATCTTAATGATCAGTTACACTGAGACAGATTGAATATTATTACATTACCAGCCACTAGTTCCACTAACACTTACATTCATTCAGTCCCAGCGGACCTCCCGCTACAGTTTTATCTCCACAGAGATCTCCGGCCTCATGGGACTTGTGATAGGACATGAGAGAGATCAGTGTCAGAGGCAGAGGCAGCACAGCGCTGTCCTCTGGAGCCACTGACAAACACCTTCCATCTAGAGTTTAGACGACAGGATACTGCTGCTGCTCACTCCTGTAGAAAAGCGCAGCAGTGTCCTGTTTACTATCAGAAAAAAAGTTCAGCATCAGAGAATAATAAACATGAGACCTGTGTCGAGTTTCCACCCTTGATAAACCCGCCCATGTTCTGCTTTATACCCGAGTACACAGTGATACTTAAGACAACACAAAAGTATACATTACTTCCTGTGTCTCCAGGATTGTATGCCTACTTAATAGGTGTATTGAAATGATGAAAACCGCAAAGAGAATAAAAGTGTTTTCTCAGCATATACAGTGACTACATGATAGTAGCAAAAAAAAATGTCACAGTTTGGGATAAACACTCTTTTCCCAGTGTACTGAGTTACACGCAAAGTGACATGTGATTTGACATTTTGTATCACAATTATCTTTTCACTCTGGTTCTCAGCAGGAAACATCTTGTAAAGCTGTGTTTCAAGTCTCCCATTCTTAACAGCACAAGGTAGATGCTGGTCGTAAATATTTTAAAGCAGAGTGAGCACACTAACAGCTCTCTTTAATGCTGTTGTTAAAATGAAAATGTTAATGCACAGCAACTTTCAGCCCACTGGCTGACTGTGGGCCTTTCTGTGTGGGGTTTGCATGTTCTCCCTGTGTCTGTGTGGGTTCTCTCCAGGTACTCCAGCTTCCTCCCACCATCCAAAGACATGCTTTTTAGGTTCATTGGTGATTCTAAATTCGCCGTAGGTGTGAGTGTGAATGGTTGTCTGTCTCTCTGTGTTACCCCTGTGATAGACTGATGACCTGTCTAGGGTGTACCCCGCCTCTCGCCCGATGACAGTGGGGATAGGCTCCAGCCCCCCCCCCCCCCCCCCCCCCCATGACCCTTCACAGGACAAGCGGTTACAGAAAATTAATGAATGTAACATTTAACTAATAGTGCTAGCACATTTAATATTGTGCCAAATATAACAATCGACTAAATCAAGTCTCAGGGGGCAAGTGGCGTGGTGGTTGACACTTAAGGTTGTGGGTTCGATTCCATCTGGGGCCTTTCTGTGTGGAGTTTGCATGTTCTTCTCTCCAGGGTGTACCCCGCCTCTCGCTCAATGACTGACAGCTGGGATAGGCTCCAGTCCAGGCAAATAACCACTGGTGAGGAAGTGGAATTTAAGAGGACTGTATGACAGAAAAGCTTTTAGTGTGCAGGACAGCAAATGAAATATTTGAGAGAATGCCCCAGCTGCTTAAATGATATATCTACATCTGAGGATGTTCAGTGACCGTGATCTGTCTTTGTGCAAACACATTTTTGTCTTGGGGCCAGCTGTCTACAAAAGTAAATGAAGAAGAAGTCTCTGACGTGAAAGACATTTTTTCGTCACATTCAGACTGATTCAAGAGCTTCACAGCCGCTCAGCTGCTCGGAACATGTCACAACTTAGAGCAATACTCAAAATACCTTCGGCTCCCACTGCTGTAAAACACAAAAACCTAAAATTCTCACACTCGTGAGGGTTGTACGACACGTCTGTTCAGACTGATTTAATATACACAATATAGAGAGGACTTTAAAGTGTTTTTGCAGACCATTACTATGTCAGAGTGAAGTTGGCATTTTAGATATGAATTACTGTAATTTTATTTCAACCTATTGAACATTTGTGTGAGATTTTTTAAAAGATAGAAGGCGCATTCCCGAGTTATGGACAAAAATGTATTTTGAGAGGTCACAATGAACCACCAAATTCTAATCAGTTCAACCTTGAGTCCAAGTGAATGTCTGTGCCATTACTGTGTCAATTTGAAGAAATTCAATTTGAAGAAATTCACCTCCTAAGACGTGGGAGGGACGGGAATTGGAAACTGGTCTCTTCACATTTTTGAATCATGGCTGGTGGACGATAAGAAACAGTAAAAGTGAAGGGACGAAATTATGATTTAGACATGTGAAGGGCCTATGCCTTTGAGTCCCGGTGGAAAACATGCCATTGAAAGGGACGCATTGTTTATTCATGGCTCCTCTAACATTACTAATCACATTCTTAAACAACAGTTTCATCAGGTCAAGTTTAAAAGGTATTCATTCTGACTCAAACCTACTGTAAAACCATGTCTTAATTCTCAAATGAACCCTTGACAAAATATCTTGTCAAGGTGTGAAAGTACAATTGCTTCCCACAAAGAGGGAAATACAAGAACACCCATACATAAGCCACCTTAAGTGTCTTTGTTCTTTGAATTTAGGGCAACATCGCCGTCAAACAAGTGGGAGTACTGTATTACGTGCTGTCTGAATGGCAGCCTTCCTGCCGCTTGATACACACAACAGCAGCCCCCTCTGTGCTCACCTCTCTCCATTGCCACTTTGTTACACTGAGGAACATAAATGAACCTGACTTGATGGAAAAAACCTTTATCTCACAAGCGACGGTGTAAGACTACACACAGTAATCTCAGAGGAGGGCAGGGGGACGTTCTTTGTCCTTTGTTTCAGTCGTGAAGTCTGCGCAGAGTGTTTCCCACATCTCTGAAAGGAGTTGCATAAATGTCACGTTTTGATTATGTGAAGTGTCTCCAGAATCCTTGGAGATATTTGAGAGAAAATTCAGGAATGTGAAGTGTCCTCCTTGAAGGCCTTTTCTGGCCTTTTCTTTATTAAACAGACAAAAGATTGAGTGGAATGTCAGTCAGGAGTTTGAATGCTTCTCTCTCCTTCATGCAGCCAGAGCTACATGCAGCCTTTTTGTTTCAAGTATGTCCAAGATTCACTGTTTTATTCCAACTTCCTGACACGTCCACAAACATGCACAACTCATAGTCCTGCACACGCTAGAACACCATCTCAGGCCCTGGGAAAGAAAATGTCACCGTCTTTGTTCTGGGGTCATCGCGGGGTTCATAGGTCATATTATCAGAGGTTAAAGTTACTGAAGCATCGCTGCCATCTGACTCTTGCTGCTGGGGGTCATGAAGGTGAACAGTGGGAAAGCAGGAGCCGATAGAGAAAGCACACTTTAAGCAACAGGGCTCACAGGCTCTTCATGGCCAGAGCAGAGTGTTTCCTGCAGGGAACAGAGGTCTCAGTCCAGCTACTAAATCATTATGTCACTGTAGTTAAGTCTATAAAGAGCCATGACACCATCTCGATGCATCAACTCTGTCCCGATGAGGAAATGACATCCTGAAGAATATCCTATTCAGAGGAGAGCTTCACATGTTAGTGGGAGCATAGGTCAGTCTACAACTAAAGAACTCTGAAGATGCACACCCATTAAACCACAATTAAAACTCTTATGTAATGTTGTCAGTTTACAGCCTATGGCACCAAAAATGACCTATGACAACAGTTAGGATGTTATAGGTGATTTTTCAATATAACACCAGTAACAGCTGCTTATGTTGCAAAACATGCAAAAACCAACACAAATGCACGTTTGGTGTCGTACTACGAGATGCTTTACACTGATGAGTGAACAGTTCCAACATCTCCCAACATAATTAAAGATGGAAAGCCTAAATAGTAGGTAGTCAGAGTGAAAGCCCAGCTCTTAGGCCACAAGACAAAGTTCCAAGTTCTCGCTAATTACATACTTCTAAAGGTAATTCTCAATAAGCACAATTAAAAAAAATACACAGGGTTCCTAACACCAGTGTTTGCAGGACTGTGCAGGTTCAGTTCCAGTTGCCAGCTGATACAGAGCATTACAACACTGGCAGTAATGGCAGAGGCCATAACATTGTTACCATTTCAGTTCGTCTGAGACGAAAATTATTAATACTTATTGTTATCACAGTCTTTTTTATTGTGATTTTGATAAACCTGTTTGTACGTTGCTTACAAGGACAGATTTCTAAAAAGCTTCTGTTGTGAAAGGTGACACAGGTAGCTATTTACCCAACCAGTTTGAATCTCATTCTAAGTCAAAGAAGAAATAAACAAGTCCTGCAAATTCATCAGTGCAAAAACTTGAAGGACAGATATTATAACTTACTGTAATTGCTAGGTCACATAAAATGAAATGAAGATCAGTTCAACACCCCTCTATTGTCGGGCAGGTTAAACTCAAATCAAATGTGGTGCTTTCTAAAGACCATATTAAATGTGTGATCACTTTTGTTACCCATTAGGACCAAAGTGCATCATCTATGACTACTCACACATTTCATATAAAAGCATTCACACACATCTTTGCGAGGACCTTCCATTGACGTAATGTATCCCCTAGCCCCTAAACATCGCCTAAAATTGTAACCTAAAACCTACAAACGAGACCACACAACACACACACTCACAGTTAAAGGTAAAGGTCTGTGTGTTTTATGTGAACAATTTTCAGCTTTCAAGACCATCTCCGATATTTTAGGCACAGGAATGTCTGTTATACAGTGAATTATGTCAACACTACTTTAAACTAAATCAAGAAAAAATCAGCTGTCAAATTAATTACATTGAAATGTATTTTGTTTTCTGTTGTCAAAGCAAATTCCATGCATTCAGGGAAAAGAAATCTCTTAATGGCACGAACCTGCCTGTGTTCCCCTGTAATCCCTGGAATGTGTCACTTTGTGTTCCTGGCAGCCTTTGTTCGCCATCAGAGAGTGATCTGCCATGAAGTCACTAATGAAGGTACTGACTTGAGAGCCAGGACTTCAGTACCAGCGCTGAGGTGTGAGCCTCTCAGAGAGCTCTTGGCCTGCTGCTAACAGACTGGGGCCTCCAGTGTGCGCTCATTAGACCTCATTGTGCTGGTGGCAGGTGTGTTAATCCTGTAAGGCTGGGTGGTGACCCCCGGGACCTCGCCTGTGGGACACTGTACAGTCTCCTTCCGAGCCACTCAAGACCTGTCACCTCTTGTAGGGGCAGACATAACCCAGATCTGTCACCGACAAACTCATTACCCTCCAATAACCTTCGAAATCACAAATAGAGGAGAGATGAAGAGGTTAAGAGCGGCTACTCTCTGCTTCATAAAAATAAGATAAAAGAATCCACCTTTGTGAAAAATGCTTGAACAAGATTGCTCACAATCACACTTGTCATGATTCATCTCACGAACACAGACTTATCATTTCTCAGAAGATGTGCACTAAGATTAAAAGAAATGTTAGATTACTGTTCTGCAACATGAAATAATTCAAAAGCATTAAAGAAAATCATCCCCAACAAGGCTTCAGCCATGTGATCTGCTTATGAGGCTGCACCCTAGGACAGATGTGCTTTATACGAGCAAACATTATAACACTTAGCACGACCAGTTTAGCACGTTAGTATGCTACCATTTCCCAATTCACACTAAAAGATAACAGCTGAGGATTAGGAGAAGTTTTTTTTTTTTTAGTTTATCGGACAAATCAAGCACCTGATGGCAGTGCAATATAAAAAGCCAGAGGTACACTGACGATATCTAAGTACATATTGTGGCATGAAACTCTTGTTGAGACCTTTTTCTCTCCATCTGAAATGCCAAACTTCTGCTAAAGCAAAAGATAGCAGATCAGCGGTCATCAAGATTGTTCCTGAAGGGACCAACACTTAGTACAAATGTTAGTTATCCAACAGCGTATTTTCAATGCAATGCAGGGATAACATAAAGTAGTTTCAGCAGGAGCTCTGGTTAAACTCACTATGACCCAAGCTGTTCCCATCTCTTTGCATGGCTTCTCTTAGTGGCACTGTACTCAGTTTCAATAAAGGTGTTTCACGGCTCAGGGGAGTAATTCACATCCTTCAAGTGTCAGTCCAGGTGTCTGTGGCAAACGTTGCCACACCCATGTGTGGGGAAGGGATAGCTGTAAGTAGTCTACAACAGGACCTGATGGCAAATCTATCTCCTCCAACAACAGAGAATCTTTTATTAAGCATCACAGAGGGTTTAAAGGGTGTGCTTGGAGTATCAGTTACAGAAACCTTGAAGACGTCTGGGTGTTTCCGAATTTTCCTGAACTATCGTCCTCTCCATAAATGTGAATAGATTCTGCTCAAGGCAAAATCACAGTATCTCTTCTCCAGAACAATTGCTGCTGCTCCCCTCCTCCTTATCACCTAATGGGAAAGTTTGGTTTCACATACAATGGAAATGGATTGTGTTGC
The DNA here is from genome assembly GCF_963514085.1 of Chelon labrosus. Lineage (NCBI taxonomy): Eukaryota > Metazoa > Chordata > Actinopteri > Mugiliformes > Mugilidae > Chelon > Chelon labrosus. Next base: position 26,581,484 of record NC_140339.1, on the reverse strand, counting down.
AGTACTTTTGTGGGTCACACAATTTTTCTCTTCGAAACAAACATAAACTGTACGGTGGAGACTGGAATAGGATTAAAACAGGATGGGACCAGTTTGTAATTATGTTGCACCTACTACAGTTAATACATATTTAAATATTACAACAACAGATGGTTAATAAAATAGAGTCTTTTACTGGATTAATCTTATGTTACTGGAGGCAAGTTGCCTTAAATCACTTCTGTGCAACAAAGGATGCAACAGCAACATTACTTACTGTCCTAAATCTGACTCCCCGCCAACGGCTGTGCAGCAACTGATAAACCTTTTCTGCAGAAACGACGGCCATTAATGTTTGCCAAGTTGCATTCTAGACATGAACAAGTCAGAATGACTGTAATGTTCTGTATTTTTTTCAACTCCGTTTACACTGATTTAGATTTCGGTCCAGCAGTGTTGTTTTGATGCTGCAGGTGATCAGCTTGATAAAAATCACTTTTTACTCTTTCCACTCTTATGAACTATAGCTGTCGCAATCATTACAGTTTAGTTTGTGATTAACTGTCACCCAAATAACTGTGATTAATGATTTAATTGTCATATATTGCAGATTAATCAACAGCTTAATTTGGTTGTTTACCATCAGCCATATTAGAAGTGAAATTAGAAGATCAAAATAATTAGTTGGTGGCACGGATTCTCCCCTCAGGTGGCATTAGACCGTAGGAGAAAAAGGGGACACTAGACTAAACGTCAAACTATGGCAAACGACGTGGAAACAGAGATGGAAATACTTTATATGGAAACGATTCTTACAATTGTGCAAAAAATAATTGTAATCAGCTAAAATAATTGTGATCAGGGGATTATGTAATAATTTCACAGGTCTAACTACATCAATGCAACGTTTGACTGTCCTGAAAGAATCCACCCAATGTCATTTCAAAATATATTAATGCCTATGTAATGCTTTTATTCTCCTGCTTTTTTTATTATCTGGACTCGACCATAGAAATAAGAATTTGTTGAGAGGATCAAAGACACAACCAGATAATCAAAGAACATCTGATTTACATTACATTTGTGGTGTGGATGTTTATGAACTGGTTTTCTTTTCCTTTAGCTCCTCTGAATGTGATGTGTTGATGTGTTACTCATCTACTGCTCATCCACTGCTTTGCTGAGACACCATTTATTATTATGACTATGCTGGGATCGGTTGTGCTCCACAGACGGTTTGGCCCTGAATAATAGGCATACTGATTAGCATTTAGAAACAGCTGACAGGAGCCCACGACAGAGTTCAGTCACACAAAAACACTCCATCTCTGGAGAGGATGGCTGAAAGCTATTTAACTCCAGAGAGGTCATGTTTAAAATGTATACTCCATGTCTAGGAGGTTGGTGGCCTCTTGTCCTTTGTTGCTACGTATAATGAACACATGTCCACTTTCTTAAGGTCCCCTCATAATAACAGAGACCAGCTGCTCTTAGATAAACTGGATGGGAACATTTGGCTGCTATAGACACAGTCTTAGATACGTTTTTGACCAAGCAGTTTAAGAATTTAAAATAATGAGATACCTGTATGAGAGACTGCTTTTCACATTATACATGACCAGATAGTGACAATAAGTGATAAAGATTCAGAAAAGCTGCCACAACAAGAAACTTCTCAAACGTACGTGCAGGAATGTATCTATATTTTAAGACACAAGTGTATAACTCTTTATTTAACAACTTATTTCTTAAAATCAAACATGTGCAAGTTTAAATAATGTCATGTTGGAATTCTTGAACAAACCAGTAAGTTCAAATTAAACAGGGTAAATGATGTATTTGTTCTGTTATTTTAACTGCAAGGAGGAAGAAGGAAGTGAGGCTGGAGTGTGTATATTTATATTTGACTTATCAGCGGAATGAAACAGACCAGACACAGCCTGACCCTCGATGGTGATGTCTGACCTCGAAAGGTCGCCGTTGCAATAACACGTCTGAACACCTCTGAAGAGTCTCAGTGTATGCGTGTCATTTTCATTTTACTGAGTTCTTTTGGATTTCAGAAACTCCTTACACCATAAATATAAATACATCATTTTTCATTGTCTTCAAAAGCAACACACTAGAAAATCACAGATATGTGGCCCAGGAGAACTCGGGTGATAAAGATTGTTACGGTGATGTTTTTTTGGTTTTTTCTAGAGGAGAAAAGCACAGTACTTGTGTTAGCTGATTTTGACACCATGTTATATGTACTGAAGACTGAACTTAGATGGCAAAAGATGTCAAGGATGGTGAGCGTTATGGTGACAGATAAAATGACTGCCAGTTATCATAGTTATTATATCTGATACCTTGACGCCTATCACATATGACCATATGACTATGACACGTATGAGGAACCTCACACTTACATGTAAGTGTCACCTTTTCTTAACAAGACAACAGCGTACTGCAGTTAACACCTGTAATACAAGAGAAGGAAACGGTCGAATTAGACACTGTAAGACCTCCTTAGGATAAATTGCATTTTCAGTTAAAGCCTCAACCCTCTGGAAAACCTGCCAGTTTAAAACAGAGATTTTAACATTTTCTCAACAACAACTGCTGTTCCTGGTTGAAGTCTGGCCTGAACTACAACCATGACGTCAATTAGTCACCAAAGATCATGTTCCAAATGTTTCAGAACAGTTGTGTATTGTTTGTTTCTTGCATAGGTTGTCACAGTCTGCCATAATTGCTTTTGTTGTACATAAACAGTGTTGATTGTGAAAGTAATAAATGTCTCAATGAAGGCTTAGTAAGACCCATCAAGGGACTAGAGTTGAAAATTAGCTAGCACGTGTATAGTGCATCAGACATTGCTTCATCAGTTGCTAGCCATGCTCTTCTGTTCTTGTTCTTTTTAAATAAACAAGTTCAAGAGATAAAAATAGATCCTGCTCCCACGCATTGTCACACATCAATATGCCAGTCGTCATTTTATCCACGCAGCTAATTCTTCCCGTTTTAAAAAAAAAAACTAAAATAAATACATAAATAATAACCACGATTCCCATGCCTCCAAATCTCTAGTCTGTGTTGCCAGGCAACAGCTCAACAGGAAGTATTTCTCAATTTTTTAAATCTGGGACAGAGAAAATTCCCTGATGGCAGTCAACAGAAAAGAGATGTGCACATATTATTACAACGGTGTGTCCAGCTGAGATACAGTCTCTCCTCTCTCTCTGTAACACACAGCCTCTGTCTCTCTCTCATTCCAGCTCTCTTACCTGCGACTTCCCAACTTCTTTCATTCTTCTTCAGTCTTCTTCCTGTTCCCCTTCAGCTTCCACTCAACCCCGGCTACCAGCTTTACTGTGTTTTTAGCCTTTCCATGCCTTTCAGCCTTCGACTAATTGACTTAGAATTCCAGAGTCACTTGAATTATCTTTTAATCTACTTTTGCTTTCACTGTTGCACTGATCGTCTACTTCTCTCTGTTGTTCTTTGTGGTTCCACAAGTGCAGAGCTTTAGTGTCTGATGCGCCTTTAAAAAACGCATGGATTTACCATTCAAATAATCACTCACCGACGCGTTACTGGTAGCTCTAACATCCATCTGAAGAATAATGTCGACTACTTTTTAAGCAAATAATGTCCTGTAAGTAGAACTCTTGAGCATTATGTGTAAAATCCACAAAGCAAAATAATTTATGTTTCTACACTGAAAAAAAACTTGACTTACAGTGCATGTGGAAATGGAACTTAAAGGTGCCTTGCCGTGGATAAAACTTCAAAGTGCAATTTCCTTCATAGCTCTCTCATTCCCACTCCTCCTCCCTCCAGAGTATACTCTTGGCCTCTACAGACGCACAAAACTCTACCACCGGAGCTACAGAACTACTCATATACAGCAGTTTGGCTTTCCCTTTTTGGGTCACTCGGAAATACTTAAAAATAGACTCATAAACGCACAACACCAGCAGCCAGCCCCTTCCTTTTTTCTATTGTTTGTTTGAATGTGGACAAAGGATGGATGTAGTAATCATATAATCAAATCTCAGTAAAACTAATATCTTCGTGGACAAAAGCTAAAGAAAAGCTGTAAGACTGCTCCTCTTGACACTCAAGTGCAAACCTCCCTAACACGATAAAACATGGGGCCTAGTCTGAGGCGTTGTCATGGAAACCAGTCACCCCGGACCAGTCATCTGTGGGAAACCAAACACTACAAGGAGTGCTAAAGGTGCGGAAAGAGAAACATAAATGTGGAGAAACATGGAGAAATATTGCATTCATTTTGCACTGTGTTTTAGGCTGGAGCCTATCCCAGCTGTCAACGGGCGAGAGGCGGGGTACACCCTGGACAGGTCTCCAGTCTATCTCCCGACTGGTATCAAGTCTAATGCAAAAAAATATAGTCTTAAAGAATGTAAGTTTCATTGTGATGTCTAGTAACATTTTTAACAGCAAATGTTGTTCTCCAATAAAAACTGTGCAATTTTACAGTATACTGTATATCTTTAAAGGAAATAATTTGTTGTTGCTCACACTCTGAATCAGAAATCTCCATATCCGTAGTAAATGAACACACAACTCAAGACAGGCCAAACTTCTATTTGTTCAATTTATCATGCATTAGTAACAGTGAGCAGAGATTTCACAGAACAACTCAGAAGCTTGTAATACTGGCTGGTATGCTCTGATTTATAGAGCGACTAAAACAAAATAGCTCTAATCGCCTCTGTGAAAACATCTGATGCGTGTATCAACAAAATGAAACAAGGATTTTGAGCATGATTTTCTACTCAGATTTGTCCTCTGGAAATGTGTGCATCACGTTTAAATATAAAAATACAAAGAACTTCCAACACAAATTATAATAACGGAAATAATTAAAGTAAGTAAGTAGCTGTTAGATAAAATGCTCACCCTTAAAGACACAAAGGGAAACTGGGAACTAGACGTAGGTCAAAATGACATGAAGTGCACACAACTAGATGCTATTTGATAAGGAGAAAAAACTTTCTGACTGAATATTTGCTGCTTGTCTTTATCAATTTTTCAGTTTTGAACTGTTCGATGGACCAAAGATGACACAAGGTGACAAGATTAATCAACTAACTGAAGCATTAGTTTGCTGTGGGACACACAAAATGATTCAGTTTATTCATAAACCCTGTTTGAACGGTAAAAGTGTTGCTTCGGTTCACTGACAGAACACCACTACTACTTAACAGGGCAAACAGGGGGGTCCAAGCTTATTGACAGCCCCCCCCCCCCCTTGCTCCCAAACCCAGTAGTACTAATCCCCAGTTAATGAATTTACATCTCGAGACAGTCCAAACGTCCATATGTTAAAGTTATCCTGCGTCAGGAAAGACGAGAACGGGTTTAAAAAAATGACTCACACGCTCATGTGAAGTAAGTAAAATAAATGATGTTACTCATTAAATAAATAACCGTTCAGAAGAATAAATTAAATAAGAATGAAATCAGTTGTAAAAAGATAAATAGTGACATGACTAAAAGTCAAAACATTTAGTCATGCTTTAGTTTTGACTAGTTTTTGATCAGATAAACCATTTCTTTCACTCCTATCATTCAGCAGTTGCAAGGATATGACTGAGTAAAAAACATTGTTGTGTTTCTTTTTCTTATGATTCATACACTGGTTTCAGACGGTTCATCATCTGTGTCTTTTAAAGGCTGGAGAGACAAGAAAAAACACACAGTGTATACTGAAAATCAGCCTTGTTTCATGTTTTAAGTAACTCTCTGTGTAATTAGGTTTTGACCGTGACATGTTCATAATTACAGAGCATCGAGCCTTTGGTCGGTGTCGTGCTATGATACAGCCAAGAGACTAGCTGCCATTAGCACGTCATGTCTCGAATTACTTTTGTCTGACTCAGACACTTGACCTTCCGCGTCTCTGCCTCTCCTCTAGTTTCACATTGTAGTGCTTTATTGTCTTTTCTTCTTCGTCGGCGTCTCCTTCTCAGGAATACAAATTGCTTCTCACAATGTTTTGGTTACAGGCGGGGAGGCTAAATGAGATAGCATGATGTCCGACACATCTGTGCACGTATTTTGACATACAGTGTTTCTGCTCAGTCATCCACATCACAGGATATCTGTACAGGATATACAGTATACATAAATTCAGTAGCTACTTTTAGATATTTTGTCTTCCGTCAATGATTTTTTTATTTCCAAGTATCAGTGTTTCATAAATACTGAGCATATTGCTTTAAATGTGCAGATGTACTATTTTAAGTTTTCCAACTTGTTTAAATTGTACTGAATATGGTTTATTTTCTTTTTTTAGTCCTAATGAATTTTGCATTATGTGGCTGCATAAGATGTTATTTTGCATCTGTGCGCATGAGCTGAGTGATCTATCAAGACTATTTAGTGTTTAAGTTTCTCCAAGTGCATACAGAATAAGCAATTTCTTCTTAATCCTGGATTGATCTACTGTGAGAAACACAATTACAAGAACATGGGAGATTGATTTGATTATGTTACAGAGAAGACTTTTATTTGAGGATCCAGAAATGCTGCTATATTGCCACACTTTTATCATTTAATTTCGCACATGCCAATATGTGGAACACCGACACATTATCCTACAGAGAGAGCAGATGGTTGGAGTTAAATAAAGTATAACGTTGCATGTTCATCGCTCTCTGGATGAGTTATATTAAATTAGATGACACTGGAGCCCGCCCTCGCCCAGCTGCTAAGAAAAAGGGCAAAAGAAAATAAAAAAATAAATTATAAAAATAAAATTCTAAGTCATCATATCATTTTGTAACGGTGCTGATTAAGATGTCCTGCCAAACTGATCATGTATGTTCTCACATTCTTTCAGTCCACAGATGCCCCCTGTATAACGTTATGTGTTGTGTGGTGTGTGCTGATGGCATTCATGTCCATGTTCAGGCTGCAGAAACAATCACTAAATGAAAAAGTTGTTTGCCTGTGCCGTTATGCTTAAATACTGATATCAGCCAAGATGTTAAATGGAGCTGCACAAAGCATCTGCCTAATCAAATGAATAGAATATAAAGTTACACTGCAGGACTGCTGCATCTGCTTATTTTGACCACACAACACGACCAAAGAGTGGGAGGTGGGAATCCTGGACATCTGAGGGACGCCCAGTAGTAAAATGGACACCACTGAATTGGTTTCTGAACCTGACATATAAGAAATGTGCAGTCATTGCAGACATTCATTCAGGTGCTTCATTAAAAACTTTAACCAAACAAGCATTCATGGCACCGAGCTCCTGACCTCTAATTTCTTCTCTCTTACTACTCTCTCCATTTCCTCGCTCTTCCATCTTCTTCTGAGTGTATCTAGCTTCGAGTTGTATGCTTCTGGTCTGTGGAGCTCCATACTACTCATCTGTGTTCCTGGACTCATCAGCCTACCCAGTCTTCATAGCCTGCAGTTACCTATTCCTACCTGAGTGCATCATTCTTCAACCTGCCTATGATGCCTCCTATATTCAATCATTGATGCAGCTAACTCACCTGTGACAGAAGATTTATTTATATTCATTATCAAACTGTCATGTAACGTGCATCAGGTATATCTTGTATTTGTATCATGATCAGATTCTATACTTTAGTCAGATGTATGATTATCTTGTTCCTCCTGCTGCTCTCTTTTCTCTCTATTTCTGTCTCTACCTGGCTGGCCTCAATCAGGTGGGTCCCTCCATATGAGCTGGGTCCCGCTCAATGTTTCTTCCTATTAAGAGGGAGCATTTCCTTGCTGCCGTCGCCATAAACAAGTGCTTGCTCTAGGGTCTCAGGCCGGGTTTTGTAAAGCGTCTTGAGACGATTTGTATTGTTACTGATGCTACATAAATAAAATTTAATTGCACTGAATTGCATTCACCGTGTTTTACTGTCCAAATGGGTGATGTTTGCATCACCCATTTTATGTAATTTATGATAGTTTGAGTCATGTGTGCATCACCCATTTGAATTGTTGCTGTGGGTTGTTGTCAAATGAAGCAGCTACTGTTAGGCTCCACATGTTGTTGGTGTTAATATGAACGGCAGATGTTTCCAAGTTGGGCTGAACTTTTGACCAAAGTTCGGAGGACCAGATCAGAATGTTACCTACACACCCACGAAATCTGGCAGGGAAAAAAAAACAAAAAAAACTGAGGATAAAAAGACAACCAAGCCTTGGCAGAATCTTGGTGCACACATTCAAAGTCAAAACAACAAGTTATTCAGTTAGATATTGATTCTACTGTCAAATTCAAGCATTACACTCAGAGACACTTATGGATGACTCTGTCAGTCCGGGTGATACCTCATCATTCAACGTCACAAGAATCCTCACATGTTCGTAGAAACAAAAATATCTCTCAGTTTGTCTGACACCATTACAAAAAAAACATTACAAATTTCACTTAGAATTTATCAATCTATTAATATGGTACGTTTCAGTACTACCTTAAACTTGTTTAACTGGTTGAATTACAATTATTTGACTTTTACAATGAAAAATCACCTTTGAAAGCTCTCATAAATGGACTGTGGTGATAGATGCTGTTTAATCTGTTTGTTGTGCTCTACTGCCAGCATGTGGTGAGAAGTCTCTCTGCAACAGATATCTATCCTAGTGTCGTTATATGCCAGAATGTTTAGTGTCTTTTTCTTTGTGTTTGGTTTTCAAGCTGTCTTTTTATTTTGTGAATATTTAATATATGTAATTTATGTTAGTATAAGTCATAGCAACCACTGTCACTGCTACTACAAGTACTAAAAGTAACCACATAATCAGATTACCATACTAACCAGTTGACCAGAGTCTAGCAGCATTATATCCACTATGATTCTAATGAAAAAGATTGATTTTAGTCCATTTAATACACAAAGGGAGTTATTTTTTTATACGTTTTCCTAAAGTGTAAAGATGAAGGGTTGCAGTGGAAGGGTTTTAATTATTTGTGTCAAGTTTTTAAGTATGGTTACTTTGTTAAATCAAATAAAAAAGCAGAACATTTCAAAGAGACGGTTTCATTTCAGTATGATGTGATGAAACCAAAGACGCAGTTACATAATAGAAATATCTGAAACCAGGCTAATAACACTGGGATTACAACTGGGATTATCATGTTTAGTAATATGAGGATGTTGCGTTGGAAACTGGAAGGACAACATGATGCTTTAATCCCCAGCAAAAAACAACAAAAATATCACATTTCTGACAAAATAGGTGTGTGATTCGTCTCACCATCTGTTCGCATTATTCAACTTTTATTTTCATCCTCTTGCTCTTTTTGGTTTTATGATGACAATGTCACTATAGTTTTCAGATGGATTTCTAAAAGTTAGTCTAAACATATGTGAGAGTTGGAGAACTGGTTATTTATGTTGCAAAACAGCAGCCTTTAATGTAATTACCTCAGACCAGGATCATTCCACAGGACACTTACATCAGATCCTGGACATCAAATGCATTAGGCAACGCTGATTTTAATCTACACTTAAGCCTTCAGCCAAACGTATACATGTTCTCAAAAATCACCTTGAGTGAAATCATTCTGGTTATCTAACTAAAGTGCACCAAGTTCATCTTGCTAAGCTTTGAGTGTCTCATTATATCTTGATTAAGGGTCAGTTTCCTCTCATATATATCACTCCTGACTCTTAGCTGCTTTATTCAAGTGTATGTAGTGACTGTGAAGAAGGTGAATAAGATGTGTGGAGAGCCTCTTTGAAATCCTCCTGGTCTCACATGCTGTAAGTACCAACTGTTCTGATCATGCTGCTTTGACATTGGCATGAGTGTAATGATGACCTGACGTCTGTGTTTTATGTGAACCCATCAGTATTTCTTTGAAGTCGTCTCCGCATGGACCTGACAGACTAAAGCATGGACATTTCATCTACGACAAGCAGATTTATGTTGTCACAATCAGCCAACCTGGCCAACAGCTCCACTGCCACAACCAGCAAGAACTTCTTTCTCAAAAGAAAAGCAAGCTCCACTGAATACCTGTAAGTCGGACTATGTATGGATTCAGTCCTACTGTTCTGCTATAAGTCAGAATTTTTCTTTAAATATTATGGCAAGAGATTAATTCATATTGGAACAACAAAGCTTAAACTGCATATACATTATAAAACCACAGCAGTCCAGTGGACCCTGATGCTGAATGATGGCTGTGTGAAAAACAGACATCAATTAGACTAATGTATACTAGGTAACACAGACAAAAAGCAAGAAAAAAGAAACAAGGAAAGAGATATTTCTTTGTTTTTTTTTTGTTTTAGTATGTGGTTCTGGATTTAAATCTCATGTGTTTGTCAGATTAATCATTTCTTAGACTGCTATGTTGTTGTTTATGAACATTAGTTTATAATCTGCATGAGCTATCTTATTAGTTAAACAGGTACAAAATCTGATAATTCATTATATAACTGTAACTTAGACATGTTGGTGATTAACAGTTGAAAGTATCAGTGATCAAAACATGCATGGACCTAACTGCATTTTCTGGTCACAGGATTTCCTTTAATGTAAACTGTGGATTAAAACGCTGCTTAACATTTTCTAAAAAGTGCCACTTCGTATCTAATTCAAATACAAATCCATTTCTTCTCGTACAGGAACTGTAACTACCAGCAGCAAAGCTGCGACCGGAATGCAAGGTAATCACAGCTGCTTTTGTTTTCACATGAACAACAATTACAGCTATGAAAGCAGGAATGGAAATTATCTCCCCGATGTTTGTGTTGCAGGAGGACACACAGTCAGATAGAGAAGAGACGCAGGGACAAGATGAACAGCTTCATAGATGAGCTGGCGTCACTAGTGCCCACATGTAAAACCAAATCAGGCAAACTGGACAAACTCTCAGTCTTACGAAAGGCAGTCCAGCACATGAAGACGTTACGAGGTCAGATAATGGTTGTGTTGATACTCAGAAACTGAGAACGACTAGTATTTTAAGATCTGGTTAACAGTTTGTTTCTGAAACTCAGGTTCTGCTGCCAACAGCTACACGGACGTTAACCACAAACCTGCGTTCTTATCAGAGGAAGACTTCAAACACTTGATACTGAGGGTATGTGGTTGCACTTTCAATCCAGATCAAAAACATACACTAGACATTACTAAGTGCATTTTGTAAAGCTGGAGCACAAAAAGAATAAGCAAGGAAAAGCACCTGTACAACCTACTAGTAATTTGAATGGCTATTTAGTAGCTATGTAATGTAACCAAGTTCTTTCTATATACAGTAAATGCAACAATAAGGTATATCATATGATATGCTAGTACAGTAGCGCTGTATATTTTCCATTAATTGAGGGCTGAGGGCTTCATTTTAAACCCTCATTGATCACATCCAAGTACAGAAGCTCTCCATGTCACCCTGCCCCCTAGAAACAAAAATCTTTATGCAACAAAAATTGCAGTTTGGAGAAAATGCCATTATGACCCAATTACATTTTCTACCAACATACTGAAGGGATGATGGGCAAGTTGCAAAAAATGTTGATACTGAATGTTAAAACATAAATCTAATGCTTGTTTTCCATTTACAGTGACAACAGTATTCTCGGATGAGTTCATGGTTAACATATCAGATAAACAGGATGGTTTGGGTGAAAACTTGAACTGCAATTTAGATCTGTCAGCACCGTTGACTGGGAAAAAATATACAATTTCCAGGAGACGTGCTTGTGATGCAAGAATGTGATTCCCATTCATATGTTATAGTAGTATCTTCCCTGTGAAGCATTTCTGCCTTGCTGTGACTTTTATTTTTATTTTCAAACCCTCAACTCTTGTCCACAGGAAGCTGATGGCTTTCTGTTTGTTGTTGAATGTGATCGAGGAAAAATACTGTTCATTTCAGAGTCAGTACACAAAGTCCTCAACTACAGCCAGGTAGGTGCTGCTCCGTATTTATTTCATGTCTCCAGTGCTCTACATATTTAACTTTACTAGTGTCCACCCTCACCTTTCCTCCTGTATTTTCTGCAGAATGACCTGATTGGCAAGAGCCTGTTTGATTACCTGCACCCTAAAGACATTCCCAAAGTCAAGGAGCAGTTGTCCTCAACAGATACTGTACTACAAGAGACAGTCATGAGTGCCAAAGGTAATCCACATCTCTGTACTGTCCTGTTGCTACAGTGTCTTATTTTTGTCACTGGTTGGTGGTATGTACCTCCACTGTTGCCTTCTTTTGAACATTTGTCTTTCAGGTGGTCTTTTAGTGAAGACAGACATCAACCCGTGTTCGCTACGACTCTCTTCTGGGGTCAGACGCTCGTTTTTCTGCAGGATGAAGTGCAATGTGGAAGACGAAATCCTTTATTCCTCTGGTAGCGGCCTTTCCTCGCAGTTGTGCATGCTGTGTTCAATCTATTGTGTTCTGCTGAAGACCATGCATTAGAAGTACTTATCTTTTAAATCCACAAAAAAAAAAAAAACTTGTTCTTTTTTTTTTTTTCTGCAGACTGTAATGGTTTCTGCACCGTGCACAGTGTAGGCTACTTAAAAAGCTGTTCCTCGACTGAGGTCAATCTGGATGAAAATAACGATGAAAGTAATTTAAGCTGTCTGGTGGCTGTTGGTCGGTTCCATCCAAACACTGCTTCCCAGCCAGTGCAGAATCCCATCAAGATTAAGCCCATGGAGTTTGTTTCACGTCACGCCATTGATGGGAAGTTTGTCTTTGCTGATCAAAGGTGAAAACCTTCTGCCACAGAAACTAATGTCACATTACGTGCTTCTACTTCTTGTCATTTAAGCGTCAGATAGTATTTCTGATAGATTTCCTTTATTGGTTTATTAAATTCCCCAGTATCACAAAAAAACTATTTTTTTTATTTTGTTTTCATAGGGCCACTGCTATTTTAGCTTATCTCCCTCAAGAGCTGTTGGGAACGTCATTTTATGAATACTTTCATGAAGATGATATTTCTCATTTAGCAGAATGTCACAGGAAAGGTAAGCGATTCGTCTTGATTATTACTTTGATTCAGCGCATGAGACTGAGTGTGGCTGCCTCATGTGCACCAGTGGAATTACAGCGCTTTGATGCCATTTCTGAAGCAGAAGGGAGCAATAGGTGAAAGCAGCGCTGTAGTTCATTTGGCCTGCGGACAGTTCATCCATTTTCTGTGCTTGCCTCCCTCTGCTGCTGTCCGCTGAAAGTGCTGCAAATGAGAGAGAAGATCAATACAAACTGCTACAAGTTAAAATTAAAAGATGGCTCGTTCATCACACTCAGAAGCTGCTGGTTCAGTTTTATGAACCCTTGGACGAAAGAGGTGGAGTACATCGTCTCCACCAGTACAGTAGTCAGGTGAGTGAAACTGACTTTTCCAGACATAAGATAAAATCATGTTAATGTTTTTTTTATTTTTTATATAATATCATTATTATTTGAGCTTTTATGTGTCATGTTTATTTCTTTTATTTTCTTTATTAATGTAGATCTATCGGCCCAGTCTACGGCCAAGGCTAAACTGTTGGCACTAAATAAAAAGTCAGCAGATCGAAACTACTTACTATATTATATATAATTCATTATCCATTATCAAACCATAAATGTTTGCACCAACATCCACCTCATAGTATTAAGATATTCAAAAGGATAGAAAAGATTTTGACCTGCTGGTGTCACGCAGAGTAGTCCATCTGTATCCTACTCTGAGCCATGGAAGTCTGTGTAAACTCATAGTAACCTATCTGCCAGTTGTTGAGATATTTCAGACTGAATCAAGGTGGACCAACAGACTGGTCAACAGCCATATGGCGTGTTGATCCTAAAATATGCCCATAATATAATTTAACAGAGAAACATGGGTGTGAGTGGCTGCTGGCCGACTCTTGACATTTAGTGAATAGTTTGAACAATGACATGAAGCACATTCATTATTTTAAACTCTTGTCTTTGACGTTGTAGTCCTTCAAGTGGAAGACCCGAGAACTGTTATCATCGCCCTGCTGCCTCCACACAGATGATGGCCAGTATACAAATACCAGGTGACGGTGACCCTTCCTGACCTTTGTTTTAAACACTGGTAGAAGAAACCCGTGCTAAACACGGGTCACGTCTTACAAAGCTTTGTTTTGTTGCAGGTGGAGGGAAGTCAGACTTCCAAACAGTGCCTGGAGTTCCTGGTGGTACGAGGGCAGGAGATGGGAAGATTGGGTGAATGATAGCAGAGGAATTATCGGAGATCCAGAGGTATAAATAATTATTTCTATAGATCTAAAGCATCATAAATAAGGTGTCTGTGTATATTTTAATATAAGATAAGAATCTGGTGTCCAGAAACTCTTTCAGTGTAAATGACAGTGATTTTGAATCCATACTGGTTCACTTCAACATTTTGTGGTTTTAACATTCACCTGTATCTTGCATGTGATACTGTGTAGCTCCAACTACCCCATCACTGGCCATTTTCAGGTAGATGAATCTGAGCCTGAGCATAGCCAGAGATTTAAAATAGAACAATCTGGTATTTCAGAAGATCAAATAATTCAGCATAACACATAAAAGATTTGAAAATAGACAGATTGCCTATTGCTTATAGGTTGATTTTATAAATGTTATTTACTGTCACCTGGTGAAAGAATGGACATCTTCAGCGTCATCTCAGAGGACCAGAGGGTGTCTGAGCAGACATTTCCATCTGTGGCCCTAGCAGCTATGAAAAACCTGGTGGTGGAAAAGGTTGACAGAACGGGCAGGGAGAAGAGCCAACCAGGACTAGGACGTCAGCAACGTAAGACTTGACATCAATCCAGCCAGAAGAGGGTGTTTTTGACGACATGGAAGCTGCAGATGTTGCTTACAACGAGGGCTCGGTCTTCAGGACTGGAAGGTCTATTAGGAACTGGTTGGTGGCATTGGCTGCTCTTCCTGGTAGGCCATCTTTATAAATCATATGATATGTAAATGTCATCACTCTACAAAGAAAAGTTTACCCTTGCTCATGTTCCATGTCACCCGCCTTCCTACCAGTGACCAGTTCACATCCCTCTGTTGAAGCAAAAAAAAAAAAAGAAAAAAGAATGAACACAGATCTGACAATATTGACTATAAAGATATAGTAATTACTAATTTTATTAATGAATTCTGGCTCTGACATCAAATCACTATTCACGTGCAGATCAGGCAGAGTGTCTTCACATTCATCCTCCAAGGCATCTCCAGGTGCCTTTTTAAACTTGTGAATTAAATGAATGTAGTAATATGTATTTTTCTTATTATACATATGGTGTTTATTAGAAGTTGACATCGAGAAGAAGACTGCTACATGGCATTCAGTGTATAAAGTAGCCCTTCACATAAAAATACGTTTCACATATTACTTTCCTCAAACCAGTTTTCATTTTTTCTTTTGATGCACTGAAGTATATTTTCTGATTTATTATGAATTTTCCTACACTTGTGGCACAAGTTCATTTGAGGTTTTTTTTTTTATTTTTTATTTTTTTGCTTAATGACTAAATGAAACAGATACAGAAAATATAACTGTATTTGCTTTTAATGTTCGTAGTCAAGTCAGGTGACAGCTCTTCAGATGGCATTTACAGTGGTAAATGCAAAGTAGCATCACACATGAGAAAACTTTTTAGGAGAAAGGCGACAATATCTCATATTCACATTACTTACTATGTTTTACCACAAGGATGTACAGTGTCAGGGAAGGCTTTAGGATGATGACATTTAAGTTGGATTAAGTCATTCCCCTGTGTGCAATTTAATGCAGCCAGATGTTTTACAGCTGCACCAGGAGGCACCATGGGATCTTCTAATCACGGCGCAGTGAAATGACTGATTAATTCTGATTTCATCAACAACTCCTGGTCTGTCTCACAAAATCTTTTAGGCATTTTCTTTCTTTTTCAACATTTTCAGATTTAATAATGATGGTCAACCCTATTGGGCTGCATCGCGTTTTACAATAATATCTCAAATATACACCAAATTTTTATTTTTACCTTTATTTCAGGATTTTTTTGTTTTATTTTTTAACAACAATTTCAAGTTTTGCACAAAAAGATTCTGACCACAACAGCTTGTGCTGTGCTTAATATCTTGGCTGCGGAAGGAGCATAACATCACATATCAGATCCAGCCAATGACTACATATCCCGGTACAAGATTCAAAGACATCTGAGAGGAGTTCAGCTGGTGGTCATGACACTAAGTGGTGATAACTGATTTTTTTCCATGACCAGAAAGTCAGATTTTCTCATTAGCGATTCTTGCATTCATCCCATAAATGCACATTTAGTAGTTAGGCCACCCAAGAGAACCAAAATCAAAATGATCAGTGAAACAAAACCTGTGAGAAAACAGTGACACCACAAAAGTGCTCAGCCAAACCCATCAAATTAAGGTACAATAATAATGTAAATAATAATGTTAATACTATATGTTTACTGACCCCTCCCCCCCCCAAACAAAAATAAATTCCTTTGGTCAAGTAAAAAAACAAAATGAAAACAACAGTGAACTCTTCTTTTCACCAGTCTCGTGTTCCTTGTTTTTCTTTTTTTCTACAGTCATCCAGGTTCTTGAGGCTCTAAGGCTGCAAAGGAGGTGTCAAGGCAATATGGTTATGGTGCCCCTGGCGCTCCATGCTGCAGCATGCTGGGAGTAGAACTAGAAGAATAGGAGAGGGGCAGAGGCATTGAAAGAGGACCAGTGTGTCCTCAGACAGCAGGTGAAGGTGCATCTGGATCAGGCTCGTTGCTGTAGTTGTTGCTGTAGTGATTCCCACTGGGTGGGTGATTAGGCAGGATGTCCAGTTCATCCACTTGGGGACCAGGGTGCAACACCACCAGCTGGTCTTGAGGGATGTCTGCTGCTGCCGCCGCCAGGTTGGTAATGGACTTGGACTTAACACACTGGAAGTCCACATGGCGGCTTTTACCCTCCTCCTTTTCCCAGGACATGCGGATGAAGGGCCTCTGGACGTAGTTGTAAATGACCTCTGGACGACCTCCTGGTCTTTTCTTGACTTTCTCTTTATATGTCGGATAGCCTGTCAACACAGAGAGGATAAAACCGTAAGCTCTGTGCAAGTGAAATTATAGGCTTGGTGATTTTGTACGTCTAATTTACACAGCGCCTTGTGATAATTTATACCTGTGAACTGGTGCGTCCACGTCACGCAGCAGTATGATTTACATGTCACTGTGTTATGTTCCTTTTAGCCTATTTCCTATACTACAGACAATAGTAGCTGAAACTGAGAGGATCATGTTGGAGCTGGAGCTAATAAATGCTGAAAATCAGATACTTGTACTGAAATCACTGCAACCAAAACAAAAAAAAATGGAAGAGGAGTGTGCGTGTGTATGTAACCATTAAATATACTGGTCTAAAGAGCAAGTACAGTATGTAAAATATGTAGATACACACACAAAAAATGGTTTCTTCTACCATTTATTTATGAACCTATCAGTGCATTAGATGTGCATGTTACCTCAGAAACCCAGAAGTTAAATTGATTTCAATGTAGGTACACCACTAAACTATATCATGTAAGGTGAAATATTAGATTAACCACTTGAAATTCCTGTAATTTTCGCATACCCAAAGAAAATTTAAAGCTGTTATTGAACCATTTGGAGTACAGGCAAAGTGTTTGCTTTCTTTGACGGATAACACTGATTTTCCCCCAACAGTCAGAATCTCTCCAAGTTCTACTGGCACTGAGTAACAGGAGATCAGACAAAACCACTGTGCATGCAGAAACCAGCATCTATCATTAACCCGCTGCCGTTCCGATAGTCCGTCTGTCTGCGGCAGCGGGTTAATGATAGATGCTGGTCTATGCAGGGACAGTGGTTTTGTCTGATTCAGTCTTTGACTGAAACAGACAAAATTATGGATTTTAGTTTGATTCATCATCAAGCTAAAATCAACATGGCAAGACAAAGAAAATTCCACTAACAGGCCATTTTGCATCTTAGCCAATACAGCTCTTTCATGGCAGCTGCTTTAAGTATGTTTTTTGCATACTGTTCAACCCATTTGAAATGATAAACATGTCATTATAACGTTCAATTTAATTACTGAGAAGTCTTACCTTCAATGCCCAGTCTTATTTTCTTCAATCCTCTCTCCTTTAAAACTGATTTGGCAACATCTCGGTTCTCAATGTACTTGAAAAATCTGTACAGTTTTGTGCTGTAAATGACTGCAAAAAGAACAAAAACATCATTTATCAGATGTGCGTGATTTGTATACGCATCCTTTGCGTGTCTGCGTTCTTTAGCGAGTACTCACTCTGTGAATACTCCTCTCCCATTTGCGGTGGATATTCTTCATCCCAGTCCACCACATCATCATCAGTAAGGACTACAATGTGACATTCCCTCTCTCCGCTCTGAGCACTGGCCACCATCAAAGGCAGAACCATTTCCTCGAGGTAAAACTCAAACTGACGCCGAGCTCCATCGTTGGAAAGCTCGTGCATTAGGGCACCTATTAAAAAGGAGAACTGAGGATGTGAAGCAATTCATAGCAGCTCTCCAAAGAAAGTAAACACACGCTGAAGCAGTATGCAAATAGGCCCTCTCCTCTCCACTGACAGATTTCACCTTTCCCCACACAAGATTAGATACATGCAATTTGTGGGTGCTTTTATAATCAACTATATAAGAATAAGAATAAGAAAAACCTTTATTTGTCCCGCAATGGGGAAATTGCAGTTTGCAACTGCATACAGAAAGGGCAGAAAAAAAATAACGAGTAAAATGAGTAGCGTATAAAAGATAAATAATGAAATAGAATAGGATAAAAAAAATTATACTTAATATCAGTTTATCTATATTATTGCATATGACTGTGTTTTGATCAAGGAATGGATTCAGTCTAACACAAACTTCCCTTTCCTTTGTTCAGTGTGAATAAAGCAGAAAATATCATGATGCATCATGATGCATCATAGAAACAATTAATCTGAACACTCAGCAATTGAATTGTCAATAGTACTGCCTCCATTACAGCAGAATGCATGAGTGCCATCCTAGTAAATTACAGCTGTAAAGTACTGTTGACGAACAAGTGCAATTTGAGCAGCCATTATAGTTTCAGGCGCCCTTCTTTCACAGTTACTGCACTGAAAACTATAAAAACTCCTATCAGTCACTAAGAGCAGGGAAACAAACAATCTAGCTGGAGACCTTTGTCAAATAATCACATTTAAAAAGAAAGATGCCAGACATATCTTAGCCTGAGGCTCAGTCACTTTATCTTGGGAATAAAAGCTATAAAGCTTTGAAAAGCTATTTTTTGGTTGGCTCTATGCTGAAAATGTGCTGTTCAAAACAGAAACATAAAATCCCTGCAACATAAAGAACATGTTCATTTTGCTGTACAGCTGTGCAATGACAATGAGGGCACTGGGTTCGAGTTGGTTAATTGTTATTTACTTTCTCTTGTTCACTCAAACACTAACAGTTCCAGCACCATGGAGTGAAATACTCACTGAGATCTCTGCATTTGATGGTGCTGTAGTCGAAGGAGATGCATAGATAGTCACACGCCTCCCGCAACTCAGGGATGGAGATTCCATCAGGACAACGGATTATCCCAGATTTATAATAATCCTGTCAATTAGACAGAAATCACAAAGGAGGCAGTCATTTCAAACACTCTGCTAATCCCTTAATTTATAACATAAAAATACTTCAAAAACAAAAACTGAAATTCTTTCAGGATAAAACCATGTATTCATTGTTTTGCCATCTAACAGATCATTTATAGTTTCATATGATACAAAACTCATTCATAACAAAGTCTGTTAAACATTTACAGAGAGGGTTCTCGGTAGATCAAAGGTAATGTGCAGTTAGCCAGTAATTGAGATGCAGCACTTTGGTTTAAAGCCTGTTAATGTGTATGTCCGTCACTAAAAGTCGAACAATGAAATCAAACTCAGATTCGCTTTGTCATCCCAGTCTCACATGTTTCATACACTCGGCAGCATGGAGTGGTGTCGTTCATATGGTGTATGTGCAAAGACTACAGTTTGGCTTTCTAAGCATTTCAGAGGTAAATTACATTAAAATGTAACTTTTTAAAAAAAATATTGTTCCAGGGAAGTCAACAACTCTCACTTCATCAAAAAGTAAATTATATTTTCATAATCCAGTCTAATAATAATTGTAACTTGTTCAATTAACAGTTTTAACCTAGAATGTCCTTGCCAACCAATCCTATACTGATCTTTTAATATTCAGTATCAGCCGATCCGAGTTCCGGTCCCATCTGAATAAAAACAAAAATATTTTCCTCCCCTGGAGATTCATAAAGGCTTTTCTTGTCTTATTTATATTCTCCTAGATCACGTGTGCACCGTGCAACTGTAAATAAAGCTGTCAAAGCTAATGTAGTAAAGAGACAGTATCTCTCCAGGGCTCCATAAAACATTCTGTTCTGTCAGACATAAACGGGCTGTTCTAACTTCCTAACCCTCTCTGTAATATTTTTTGCTTGACGCTGTCTCGAGAAAACTTTTCTTTTAAACACAACGTTCAGTGTTTGTTGTTGTACTTGGCGTACTGTTTTTTTTGTGTGTGTTTGTGGCCATCAGGTTGGTAGTATTGAATGACGATCTCTTACTACCACCTTGCGAAACATCCACAAATTTCTGACTGACTTCATTTTCCAGAATTAAATATTTCCATACAACAGACATGTTTAGTCACATGATTTTGGTTCTTCTTGTACTTCGTTTTCGGGCAGCCTTGATGGTAGCCACTAAAACAGCAGAAAAAGAAGACATTCGACGCTACAGGGACACATTTTTGGTTTAGGGCCGACCTAAACTCCTGATCTTGAATCTCCTGATACCAATCGGGACATTCCTAGTTTTAACTAGGTGCCAGTTTTTATAAATGAATGTTGCTGCTTTAGCCAGTTTGAGTTGAGCTTGAACTGTGTTATAATGTGTGTTTTTAAGTTTTAGTCTCCCACATTTTATATAAATAGAGAAAATGATAAGAGAGAAACTGACCAGAATTGCTCTGAAAACCGTTGAGCTAATGCCCTCGGCCACCTCATACTCTCCCTTCTCGTTGGGCCGTGTGAAATTATGTTCTCTTCCAGATCCAAACATTCTGAAATACAGAAGAGTTGCTTTATTTTCTTAATTATAGAAACAGGAAATGCAGAATAAAAAAGATGATGCTAATAAAAGTTATGATGTACCTGCCCAACATGGTATTGGGTTGTGCAGTGAAGATGGAAGGATCTACTACAAAGCGGGTGTTGTCAACAATCAAGGTAACTCTCTCTGAGGTCCTAATGTTTCGGTTTCCAACAGTGGCACATGCGCCTCCCTCCTTAGGATTCTCATAGACAAAGACCATTTCTCCCACTGCCAAGCTTTTGAAAGTGCCTTCAGTACTGGACAAGCTACTGTTGCGACTGCTCACTACGCCGCTGCTGCTGGAACCACTGGGTGAGACTCTCTGAGGCCGTGGACTACTAGGCCTCGATGGCGGACCACCATCTCGTTCACGGTCTAGATGCAGACAGGCAGAACAATGACTTTTAAATTCGGACTCAAAGAACAGAATGAACATAAGGTCAGGAATGAGTACACACACCAAGTTGCAGCTTGATTAAGGTATTTGCATTTATGAGAAACATCCTTGAACAAATAGACTTCAGCAGCTATGTGAGTATTAACAACAAGACTCAGAACATGTAGGCTAGGTTTAAATGCCAACAGGTGGATAAGTACTGTCTTGATCTATTCAAAGCCAAAAACAACAGCAGTATATTGTAAGTTGATAAATGCAGTCAGCTGTTCTCAACCGTAGCTGCTAAGAGCTGCAAAACTCTTACATGACATCCATATAAGCCCTCTGTTCTTTCCATGCATACTCACCACTGTTGTGTTGGCGGGTGGGTGAGGTGACGTTGCGTATGCAGGGGGTTAGCTGGCCTTCTCTCTCATGTGAGGAGTCCCTGGAGCGATCACTGGAGCGGCGGCGGTCACGTGAGCGTTCACAGCCACCACTGGCACCATGCAGGCTCATCTTCCTCTGTTCTGCCTCCACTCGAGATGCTCGGGCCTGACTGCTGCTTTTACAAGACACGTGACGCAAGTCAAAGTCAAACTTTTAGACCTGGCATTCATGTGGATGTTACTTAGACATTCACCCCACCACATAGCAATGACACTCCTTGATGGCAGCAGCCATCCCCAGCAGGATGCAGCTGGACACAGGCACACACACAAAAACAGTTCAGAAAAAACATGAAAAAACAGTTGACCTGGCCTCCAAATTCACTAGATCCCAAACTGATCAAGTATCTGTGGGATGCACTGGAACAAACCTGATCCACAGAGGCCCCTCCCCTCAACCCATAGGACAAAAAGGCCCCCACTAACGACATTATGTTGCCAGACACCACAGGACACCCTCAGAAGGCCCATGTCCATTTGATGAGCTGAGCTGTTTTGGAGTGACACGGTGGACCTACACAATATTAGGCAGGAGGTCATAATGCTTTGCCTGGTCGGTGTTTAAAACAGTACATTGGCTACAACAAGCTTGCATAGGAACCGTATGCAACAACCAGACTAACCAGATATACCACATTGTAGAGAAGATTCTAAT
This sequence comes from Chelon labrosus, assembly GCF_963514085.1. NCBI lineage: Eukaryota > Metazoa > Chordata > Actinopteri > Mugiliformes > Mugilidae > Chelon > Chelon labrosus. Next base: position 26,558,867 of record NC_140339.1, on the reverse strand, counting down.
AACTGTGTGACACACTTGGTTAAAGCTTAAATTGCAGTCGACTCTTGTTGACATAACCTTTGATGTCCAATCTGACACAAAATTGGGGTTTTGACACACTCCTGACTACTTTTTTTCTGCCCTCCTAAATGCAACAAGAAAGGGTAGAATGAAGGAGACATTAGATCAGAATATGAGTTGAGAGAAATGCTTTCAAAAACCAGACCTAACTTTACTATTTAGAGATACTTCTCCTGGCTGCCTGTGTTTTACACAAATATCTTACATCAGGTTGTTTAAAACTACTTTGTCATTATGGAAAACTGCTCCCTCTTTATTTCCACTAAATTAACAACAGGCGATTGTGTGCCTTTGGTCAATACAGATAATTAAATACCTGGTCAATAAACCCAATTAGATTTTCAAATATTACATATTTGAAACACTGCTATGAAACAACACTGCTAACAGAGTTTCAACATTACATAAATCATAGTAATGATAGTTACCAAACAGATAATCAGGAAATCGTTATTACAGTACAATATCATACTGTACTGCAACACATTATACCAACTTTTTATCTGGTGTTTTGTGTTATCACATAACACGAGATAAGAGTCACGGACATCATGGAAATAGCTTATCTGATACACAAACTGATACTGTATGTTTACCATCTGATATATTTGAGCTGTGAGCAACAGCTGATAGCTACTTTCCCAGCAGGTCTCACAGATCTTCATCTGGCTCACCTCGAATGCTTGCAGAGTTTGCGAGGTCGACTCGTTGCGTTTCGCTCCCAGTTTTCGGTGTCACTGGAGTTACTGTCATATGACTGCAGACGTGCTGCCATCACCCATATAGGGGGGAGTCCGCTCTGGATCGTTCACCGTTCATAATCTAGTCAACAATTAATGGCGACATCAACAAGTCAGTTGGGTCCCTCTGATCAGATCATAGCAGACCAAACCACAAGCTATCGGTTAACAAAATAATCAGACTTTACGTGTGCTGAGGAGTTGAATATAAACGAATCTCAACAAACACAGCAGTCATTGTCGTCAAAATGCTGCATGAACAATAATCTCTGAACAGAGTGCTGTCAACGTTGCTGTCTGAGTCACCATACGATTACGCTGGATACTTTGCTGTGTTAGCATGCCTAGCTAACTAACATTAGCTGGATCGGCTAGCGGCACACTACGACAGTATTAACGTGACATTCCGAGACGGCGGTGTGGCTGGTGAAGCCGTCCCACAGTACTGACATACAGACTGAAATATTCAAGGCACATATGGAAACGTTTTAAAAGGATTACCTAGCCGGCTACGTTTTCCTTTGTAGTATAATCCCAATCGCTCGCCAGCTACCGAGTCATCTCCTTTCAAAACACCCAACTGACGTGCGACGTGACGACCGTTAATGGCTTGACGTGATGACGCACGCAAAGCTAGAAATGATATCTGTTGCAGCTGCACGAGCTAATCTTATGAGTTTTGTCTAAAAAGGGAACTAGTTTTGAAAATAAAAAATCATGTGAATGTGATCAACTTGTTTTCAACAGCCGGTAGAACGATTTTCACTTTTTCCTTAAAAGGGAATAGAGAAAGACGACTGTCTCACACGTCTCGCGATATCTTTTTTTTTTTTTTTTTTTTGCTAACTTTATTATCAAACGTGATCGTTTACAAGGCACAGACAGACTGAAACGAATGTTTTCAAAATGTTTTCAAATGTACCCACAGGGAAACCAAACATTATAAATGAGACCAAATAATTCACATTCCATAGTTTTATACATTGCGTGTCTTAGAAAACAGTTGTTATGTTTTTCCCCATACTGGAGTTTGAATCAATTTAAATTACATCCCCATACTGCAGTTTGAATCAATTTAAATTACATCATAAAAATATAATTTTTATTTGGATCTGGGAGAACTATTAAAATATTTATGCCACATTATAACCATACACATATACAAATAAATAAATAAAACCACATCTTATGAAATGCATATAAAATCAATATGTAGCACTATTATAGAATGTGCTTTAAAGTCCAGACAACTCAGACCGATTTAATCCTCCTCTGTGAGCTTCCTTCCATACTTTTTAGGGTTTGTCCATCTTGTGGTTTGTGTTAAGATCACAGAGGATGAAAACAGTTCTTTACACTACATATCAATGGTGCATTTGAACCAGAAGGAAATAGAAAGTGTTGACAAGTCGCACCAAATGCTTCAGAGATTGTATCAGTCTACAGTCATGCTATGGCTGCATAGATAAATGAATGAAGAAATAATAGGAAATCAGCTTCATGTAGTCCAATATCATAATGCTGCTGTGTCCATTTCTGCCTAAGATAAAGATAAATGAGAAGGACTGAAGAGGAAATTTAAAAACATACAAATGAACCATATACAGATGGGGAATCAAAGACATAGTAATTCCTGCAATAGCCTGTAGCAGCAGCAATATCAGCTATTCATGGGGAGTGGGTTGCGGGGTCATGGCCAGTTAGCTTGTGGATGACCCAGGCCAAGACTTTAAGCCATCCTTGGAGGACAGAGCAGCACAGAAACTATGGGGTAAACAGTGGTGTGCTTTATAGAAAGAGGTAGGCTCCATCTATGCTAAAAAAATCCTAAATAGTATTATTATTATTATTAACTGTGTTGATTAACTGTGCAATAAACGTCAAGGAACACATACACAGTGCAATAACTGTGTCACATCTCCAGTGTGCAATGCGCAATTCCAACTAAGCTCTGAAACTTTAAATTAAGGGTCATGGTAGACAATTTTTACTTATTGCAGAGTTTTACTTCATATCCATCAAGACCATATTTCTTGTAAGTGAGAACAAATGAATGTGCCAGTCTAACGAAAGCTTGTTTCAAGACAGAGGTAAGAGAAAACTCCACTATCTGAGTGTTCTTCATACTTCACAGCAAAAAGTCCTCTCTGTGTTGGAATACTAAATGTGTGTGAGGCAGTGCGTGTTGCCATGGATAACCACATAGAATTGATAATGTGGTCTGAAGCTAAATTGCCCTCAGGAATAATTATAGTAACACACTACAATTTAGTCATCATTATTCAAATGAGGAGTTGAATTCGGAAATTAACACAAAAAATAACTGAAATAAAATATATAATATATAAACTGAAACTGGAAACAAGGAAAAAAAAGCCTTGAGCTGAGCATAGGAGATGCACAGCAAAACAGATTTATAAAATAATTTTGTCTGAACTAATACACGTCCAGGCCCTTTTATGTTAATCAACCATTACCAGCATCACCTTTAACAAATATGAATAACATGAAACAGCAACGAATGTCGTAGACGAGACAAAACGTCCCAGTTAACTAAACTGAAGAAGATAACTAGAACTAGACAAAGTGTGGAAGGGTATGTTTAAAATATTGAGTGTTTTATATGTAATGTAACATATGTACATATGAACAAAGAACGAGGCTAGGAAGTTCAGACTGAAGTTGATTTTGGGAAAGCTTATGTCATGGCACTTGACATTTGAAACATATATTACAAAGTGTAAGAGTTGTAGTAAACTCTCTCTCTTGGAACACAAATGCAAAAAAACGTGACGCAAGTCAAAGTAAAATACAAACAAATCATCTCTCCTTTATACTTGGTCCACATTTGCACATTACAATTTGCAGTAAACAACAGTTGCTTTAAATAGTAATGTGTACGGTATGGTGGGTGAGACTATCAGGTGATTAAACTTCCCTCTACGAGATAATGGCTTTAATAGTTGTACGGCCATCGCTAGACATTGTAAAATATTGTAAACAAAAATAATTAGCTACATGAAAAAAAATGAAATGATCACTATACAAATGAATTAACATAAAGATCGCTTTATAACAAAATAAATAAAATTTAAAAAATGACAAAGAAAAGCAGAAATATAAATAAATAAATAAATAAATAAAACAAGTTGACAAATGAACACTAAAAAAAATAACGGCTTAAAAATGTTTTAAGCTTCTCTTTGGTAGGACAGACAGGACAGTAAATGGGTAGTATTCAGCTTTTCTAAATGTTTGGTCTGTAAACATCTTTTGGGAAAAGATTTTTAATACTGCCCAACTGTTCATATTGTGGTCTGGAGCTGGCAACAATAATTTCCTTTAACTTTTCCTGAAGCCAGTCCTGTCTGTCTCCCACTTGTTTGTGTTCTCGAACGTTGTGCATAAGTTGTACCTCACTGATGGTTCTCTTTCTGCAGAAATGGAAAAAGCTGCAGTTAACTCGAGCAAAAGGTCCGTCATCAATCAATTATTCATGGCAGTTATTAGTTATTCATTTTCATCCCACAGATGATATTTGCCAACATATGAAGACCCAAACTAAAAACAGAATTTACCTCAGTGGTTTAGCCTCTGTGTGGAAACTGGCGAGGAAGATTATCAGAACCAACGTTTTCAAATATCTCAGTGAAAACATGTTGAGGAACTGAAATAAATAAACTTTTGGTTAGAAAAATTATTTGATCACCTCCCAATAAAAGACAACTTTTTATTGTTTTTATTATTAGTAGTAGTGGTAGTGATACATGGCATGACAAATTTAAATATTTATGCACTCATCATGCCATTCTTACCAGAGTCTGTCCGTATATCCAAGAAAAACAACGTCAAGTTTGGTTGAGAAAGGTCCGTATCAGTCTGGAAAAGAAGTCAAACTTGTTGATGAGTCTTTCGTGCGAGGAAGGCGCTCTCCTTTATATACACGGTAGCCCTCCCCTGGTCATCAATGAGCCATTTTCACTGTTGATGTTGATGTCACTTTTCCAATGCATCAATGGGAACAGGCATCTGCATGACACCACCTCCACCACAATTCACCACTAACTCATCTTTCAACACCTCTGCAAAGGGCCCCGTTTGTCACACTGTTTTTGAACTTGCTGCATTTTCACTCTTCCTGCCGAATGATGCTGCTTTTGTTATGCCTCTTGCATGTACTGCGTGATCCGCTTCGTGAAGAAAATCCCTTTGTCGGTCAGGATTTCTCTAATTGGGTATGCCTCATGCAGTGGGACCGCAGTGAAAACATATACTCTTTGAAATGGCAGTGACTGTCAAACTTAATTTATTAGCAATGCAATTTATTTTATGGTTCATCTCATGCAAGCATCTAAAGGTCGCAGAGAAGTGCAACTGGACCAGCCAAAAGGGAATGAGGCAAGAAGTCTAATCCAGTGCTGGTTAATAGTGAATCTACACCACAGAGGGTCTTAGAAAAGATAGCAAATACTGCTTTGTGCAGTATATTCATGGGCTCATATGACATCTTATAGCGAAGGAGCTGTCAAAGTAAAGAAGAGCTAATGATTCCTATTGTAATAAAAAAGAACACATTAATACAAATGTATGTCTATTAAGCCATCAGAATTTTTTTGGTAGCAGAAAATTTACATGTAATTCCCCTTCTAAAAGAAATCACATGGCTGTATAAACTTGCAGTAAGAGTATGGATTTCTACGGTGGGCCCATCTGCAGCTACCCCGATGACGCCAATTATTCTAGGTCGGCCAGATATTTGAAAAATATACAGTTAACTTTCTTTTAAATGTGTGGCATTGCTGCTGTATGATGCATGTGTCATGGATAACCTTGTCACAGTGTCACAAGGTGCATTAGGTAACCATGAAAGACGTTTTCTAAATGTGGCAAAGGAATGGCTATGCCATGACTGAGGGAATAAGTACCACAGAAGGACCTATATCTTTCTGTCATTTAAGTTTACAGCATAATGCTCCCCATCTGTGTCCTTTAGCCAGTGGGCACACTTTCCAGTTACATGATGTGAGTAAGTTTGACTATGTAACACTGCCTGAAGTGGTTCCATGTTACCTCATCATCAGAATATGTGATCATCACATATTTTATACCAGCCTTATTTAGTGTCTGAGGTGCTATTAAATTGGGAACAAGACAGACATCTATGTAAGAAAGTATTAGGCCAGTACGCCTGGCTCAGACTCATCCTCCTCTGGGAGAAACAGAAAGGTAGGACGCGTATGTAGATCACCGTGCCTTTATCAGCCTTCTCCAACATGCACGTAAACAGCACTTAACCCCACCTGCGGTTTCAACTAGGCTGGATTTTTTTGCACACGTGTAGTATACTCAACCAAGTTGTTCTCATTACCTCATGCGGCCACAATGTGAACCATCTGAGTTATGGTATGCCGCTGGTGTGCAAGAGAACTTGACAGGGATTGATGGGAAGAATCGCACGTAAATCATTAACATGGGTCACCCCCATGTCACAAAGAAAGTAACGCACATAAAATGACTCATCTCTTTGAACTATATTTAGGGTATTGACTGGAAATAGGCTGCCGCAGTACATATTATTTTCAGATGCTTACTTTATATTTATTTAGAGTTTTTCTTACCTGATTTCTGTTCCCTGTACTTTAATGGGGTTTTTTTGGTTTTTTTTTCTTGAAATCAGTTTAATCCACTGTGGGAGGTATGTTTTCTGGGTTCATGTGTGCTTTTGATGTATCCAGTAGGAGACAGATCCATTTCTCAAGCCTCTTTATTGTATGTTTAAAGGTATGGAGGGACACCCGGGCCATGTAATGCTTTCCCTGAAATCTATAAATGGAGTTACTTTTTTCATGTAATGAGGTCACCTCACTTGAAAATATCATGTAATGAAATGGGATATATTTAGGTGGTTGACATCATCCCAGCTTTGCAAGTGAAACCAAACAAACACATATCTGAAATCATACTGATTGGATAACAGTTTAGTGCAGCAATAAATCTCTCAGATGTGTGTCCATCCAAATGTTTTTGGAGCTGATCAACAGTTCATTTGCCAAACCAAATGTTTTAATCTTCCGTGAAACAGGTTTGCAGGAATATGCCAGTCTTGTCGTGGCCATTTTATGTGGATACCCACACCCACATCAATCTATCACATATTTTTTGCGATGTCCATCTGACTACCCGGCACAGGTGGCAGTGGTGTCAAGTTAGTAGTCAGTATCCCTCCACTGTCTGCACACAGAACACTATAGATTACAAAGATAGAGACCACCAGCATGGACACTGCAGAGAGGCAAACTGCTCTTGTTTAGTTTTTTCATCTCATAGACATCAGGCTAATTATTAATGTAAATTTCCTTAACATACAGTATATTTTGCCCCCATTTTCTTTAAAGGGAATTTGTTAGGCCCCACCATTCTATCTGCCAGAACCCCATAATGAACTCCTGCTGGTTTGGCTTTGTTGGCTAAACAGCACATTTACAGTGTAGAATGGGTAATGACCAGAATATACATGCAAATCTGTACAGGAGCAGGGTAGAATAGAAGCCAGTGTTTATTTCGGCTCAGTGCACATTGTTTTTGTAATACCTATTTATCCAGGGGAAGTTAGGCGTGTGCACAAACTTTTGTCCCGCTTATGCTCTGTTGGTCTTTCACACACACACTTATATTTTCACAGTTGCGAGCTCCCACAGCAGGAGATCTCCCTCAGTTTTAGTTTTGGCACATGAAATCGTTCTGTTCTGTGCTGGGGCATTCAACATTCAAATCAATGTTCAGTAAATTATTGTCCTAACCAGTTGGAATGTTTGTGACCTGGATGTTTTTATATATATAAAATGATGTGACAAACTCAGTATACAAATAAAATAAAATAAAAGTTTTTTTTGTTTGTTTGTTTGTTTGTTTGTTTTAAAGCTACTCAAAAAAAGTCATGTTATCACACAACTGCCACAATTTAACCACAAGAGGTCGCTGTGCCTTAATGATATTTTTAATTACATTTTTGTTGTATTTTTGTATTTAACCACAAGAGGTCACTGTGATGCAATGGTACAGTTAATCAGCAAGTCTGCCTTTAGCAAGTTGAGTTAATCAACCTTTTTGTCTGAAATAAACAAACAGTTCCCTCAATTATAATCTATAATCTGAGATAACACAGTGGGAAAAGATAAACGACAGTTTCAGATGAGTATGTCATATGGGTTAAACATAAAACGAAGTATCAGAGCAGCAATGTCTGAAAACAGAAAACAGAAAACACCACCATACTGGGATCTACTTTTAGTCAGAAAGAAAAACACCTCCTGTTGGGCTTCTTCCAGGTACTCAGTAGAAAGTTTACACTCTGGTCCCATGAGGCTTGATGTGAATTTCAAAGCAAATGGAATTTTAAGTAGAGGAGATGTACTCAGATACATACATATATGAATGTTTCCATGCAGCCGCGAAGGATTTCAATGATCTCTGTCAAAATATTTATTTCATAATGTATAGGGTTGCTGATCTGTCTCACTGACCTTTTTACATTCTATGCCATATAGTGCCTTATCCCAGGCTCATACTATTCTAGCGCTTTGTATTCCCAGCATTACACTGTGGCATGCTTTGTTATTTAAAACATGGTGATGGAAAAGAAATACATTAACATTTATATGTCTACCTTAACATTTAATTTCCTACCTTAGGAGTAAACTGTAATGGGAAAAAAATTGGAGACAGCAACACAAAAACACCACAACAGCAAAATGTAACAAGCTGTGAAGGTTGCTGGAAAAAATGCAGTAAGTTCTTAAAAGTCTCCTTTTTCAATTAAGTTGTGAAGCAGTTATTTGATAGAAGACTCTGAATGTAGAGTAAGTAGTAAGTAAATATTCACTTAATGCAACGGTGGTCTGACAGCTGCCACTTTTCCAGAGAGCATAATTTAGTTTGGATGTATGCCACCTAAATGTTGCCTTGATAATGATAATGTATACCGACGGAAACTGAGTCACTCCTGCAAGCGAAAAGCCAGAGCTGGCTCACTAACCCACTTTTCTTGCTGTGTCAGAGGGAGGCTGTGGACCTTATTCACTACTTGGAAAATCTACCTGTGGAAAAGATTGAGGATGCATCAAGCCACGGAACGAGACAGTGTGTCATAATTGTTTTTATTAGCCACATACACATGCTGGCATTTTATGAATTTCGTTTTTGCTTCTGTTACTTGAGCACTCTCGGCCCATCCATCTTTTTGTTTTATGCAGCAGATCTGTTGAGCAGGAGAACGTTGCCGGAGATACTCAGGTGATCGTAGACTGGAAAGTTTCAAAGGAGATGTAGCATGCAGAAACCAGGTCAAGCATGTCAGACAAACACAGTCATTATTCTTCATCCTGCGCCTGCCTGTATCCAGTCTAGTCTTTACACATTCTTTAGCGTATTCTGAAATACAGCTTTGTGTTCATCAAATGCGACATTTAACGGTAAGACCACAATTGCAGTATCACGAGCTTTGTTAAAAACATGTGATTATGGATCCAGACTATTAAAAGCACAGACTGGGAAAGTCTACTCTTCAAAACACATGACAACAAAGTGCATAATTCTACGCATCTAAGGCATGCAGACATTCCCTTGTATCAATACTGGCTGTCTATCACTTTGGTGTAGTCAGACTCAACTGTTATCAGAATCTGAGTGTGATAACATGCCCTTTGGATTTTATTATAGAGCATGTTGCGAATTACACAGAGAAATAAAAATACATAACACCTTTGCACGCAATTAGATTGCCCTACAAGAAGTCAGAGCCATTTCCTTATAAAGTAGTTCCGCTCAACAGTGATCAGATGATGTGCACGAACTACGCTGCTTTTACCCTTCTGTGTATCACCGCATAAAGCCCAAACAAATATTGGGGGATTGGACATATCTACAATAGAACCGTGTTCTGGAATTTGGTAATTTCTTACCACTTACGAATTCATCTACTGAGTGACATTTTAATAAATGATAGCCATTTCCTCACTAACCCAGACCTGGCTAGTTGTCATATCTGGTTTGTGCTTTGTATAGTATGTTTACAGTTTGCAGCCTTGTCACTAACTTTTCTTTGTCTCAGTTGGCTTAGGGACACTAACATTACCACCATGCTCCTGATACAAGGGTAAGAAAGATGGGAGGTCATGCATGCCTGAAATTTGACATGTTAGCAAAAAAAATAAATAAATAAAAAAATAAAAATATTGGTTTTGTGATTCAGGTAGCTAATTTTAGCTTATCTTTTTTTTTTTTTTTTTGAGAAGCAAATTTTATTATATTAATATGCAAATGAAAGACAAAGAGACGCACCTAAGAACAGAACAACCTTTTCAAAAGTCAGTCAGCAACACACTACAAGCAATGCAAATCTACACTGATTACAATGTATGACTACAAACTTGTGACCGGCCCCATGACTGTGTGTACAGCCGGTGATGACAGTCAACAAGAAACCTGTTCACACAGAAGGAAACAAGAGAAAACAAACTTGCACTGCAGGGTTGTCTGTGGCACGAAAGAGTAAGAATCCAAAGCAGAACCAAATCAGCAAGTGACATTTTCAGATACTTTACATGCTGTTCGTTGTGCTGAAGCCGAGCAGCAAATCTGACTTGCCAACTTGAAATGTATTGTTGGTATTGTTAGGTAATTTATGCAGCATATTGCTATGTGACTTCAGATTTACAGGCATATTTCAAAGCGATAAATGCACACACATCCTCATACATCCATTCCGTTGATGTTCTGCTATTAAGCCTGTATCACCATCACAGTGGCATAGTTTGCTTATGAAATACAAAAACACAAAAGTACAACAGAAGTGAACAAGTAAGTGGATTTCTGACATAAAAAACCCTCAAGATTGTGCTGGTGTTCTGCATTCCATATCGATTTTGTCTCAGAAATAAAGGCCAGTGCATTGCTCAGAGGCCAAAATGAAATTCATGAGAAAACACTGGCAGATGTAATTAGTTGTGATCAGTAGGTTTACTGCTGGAAAACAATTTTGTGTTATTGATTTCCTATCCTCTCTTTCCCAGTTTTTTTTATACATAGCCCCAGTACAACCTTGGGTTCAGACACAAAGTTTGACTTAGCCTTGTTTATTACATAAAACAGAATGTACATTTTGTATGTTTAAATTCAAATAATTACTTCAGTATCTACTGATATAAAAAATATTTGACTTGTAATTCCCAGTTCAGTACAGTTGATTGGCAAAGTCTAGTTGGCACTTCTTTCTGTTTACACTCCTAAACAGAACAAAGCTGAAAACAGATGCAGCCAGTGTGTGATTCATCATTTGAAGCCCTGAGCTTTTGATCATTTGAACATTTCTGAATTTTAAAGACTCTCACAGTGCATTCACAGTTTAAATAAACCGAGTTTCCACACAAACGGCTTTTGGAGCAAGGCTCACTTGTAAATATTTGTGTCGAAAGAAAATTATCTAAATTTAATCTGAAGAATATTTACTCATTTGAAGTCTTGAAGTTACAAAATGAAAACCTGTCACATCCTGTTCAATTTGAATGGGAACGTCTTCCTCTAGCCCATGAATATTAAACACAGGGAAAGGTTGCTTTAATAAAATAGTCAAAGACATGTTGGACCAAGATTGTCTTGGGGAGCTTCTGGTGCCGTGAAAGGAAAATATCAGCCTGTGAATACTAAATGGGACAATAACAATGCATAGGGAGGACAGGGGGAAAAGAGAGGGAAGAGAGGAGATTCATCTGCATGTTCATGTGAAAAGTTTGAAGTCGAACCAGTTCTGAAAACTGATGTTGTTTATCTAGAGCTCCTGGCATTTGTATGTCATTTAAGCACCTATTATTGTCTTCATTTTTCTAGTCATGTCATGAGCGGTTTAAGTGTCGCCAGCAGTTTTGGAGTTAAACTTCATAATGCATGGACTACTTTCAAAGATTGAGGTTGGGTCCAAATGAGATGAGACCCAGAAAGAAATGATTGGCAGAGAAGTTAAAGGCATTTCACTGAGGTCAGATAACAGTTCGGCAATGATTTGGCAGCCAGACTCAAAGACTCCCTTGAGGCATGACATTGTGAATGGGAATTAAAGGTCCAGTGAGTAGGATTTAGGAGCTGTTGGCACCAATGCAATATAGTATTCACAGATATGTTTCAATTGGTTGACAATTACCTGAACATAAGCTTAGAATGAGTCCTTTTCCACTGGGTCTGAGTTTCTACAGTAACCCAGAATGGACAAAACTAAACATTAACAAGACCTTTTATGTTTTTTTAGCAGCCACCTTAATTTCATTAACGTCTCGAAAGGGGACGTGAGCGTGGGTTATTCAGGCAGTTGCAATTTGCAACCTCACCACTAGATGCCACTAAGTTCAACACTTTTAACACATCCTTTAAAGAGCCCTTTTTCTCTACCTACTGTGAAGACAACCATACCTGAAGACAACTAGTACTACGTGTTTTAAATGTCTCAGGATATGTACGTTTGTAGTTGTTTTTTAGTCAGTCGTGTAACATAATCAAAATACCCTGATGGTCTTTTTGCCCAACCGAAGTTTGCTAAACATCATCTGGACAAGCCAGAAAACTATTAGGAAAATGTTCTGTGGACAGATGAGACCAAAGAAGAACTATTTGGTTTAAATGAGAGGCTCATGTCTGGGGACTAAACAATACTGCATACCAGCATCAGAACCTCATCCAGTCCTTGAAACATGGGGGTGGTAATGTCCTGGTTTGGGCCAGTTTTGTTGCATCTGGGCCAGGACGGCTTGCCGTCATTGATGGACCAATGAATTCTGAATTGCACCAGCAAATTCTTAAGGAAAATATCAGGACATCTGTCTGTGAGGTGAATGTTGAGAGAAACTGAGTCATGTAGTAAGACAACGACCCCAAGTCATACTGCAAAAGAATGGTTAAAGAAGAACAAAATTAATGTTTTGGAACAGCCAAGTCCAAATCCTGACCTTAATCCAATAGAAATGTTGTGGAAGGACCTGAAGCAAGCAGTTCAAATGAGTTTAACCACCCGTATCTCAGAACTGAAGCCGTACTGAGGAATGGGCTAAAATGTCTCCGAGCTGCTGTAGATGACTGATCAGCAGTTACTGGAAATGTTTATCTACTGTTATTGCTGGACTCTTTGTCTACTTTTGGTCAGGAGTGCTCTAACCAAAGGGGATGCATTTGCCTTGTTGAACATATATACAGTACATGAGCAGTGCAGTTTTATTTGCATACATCTCATTGGATCAATTCAAGATAATGACTGGATACACTACGTCTTCAGTTTTGTTACACTGATGGCGCTAAAAGCATTTGAATCTTATACAGCAAGTTCAAGGCTAATGGTAAAACATCAGTGACTATTCTGCTAAATGTCCTAGATTTAATGGTGTGACACTAATGACTTCACTTCTTAACATCTGAAATAAAGACAAAGTAAAAATCATTCTTTTGGTAAACTTTTTAAAGGCTGTGTCAAGATTGTACTTTAAAGTTCACTTTTTTCATAAAGTAGAGGCAAGAGGACAACACAGCAAAAGCATAAAAAATACAAAAAGGCAATTAAAGCAGAAATAAAGTGACTTATCAATTTGTCTGAATAAAGAAATTGCAGACGAAGGAGAGGGCTATCTAGTTTCAAGGATAAAAGATGGAAAATACTAAATTTTGAAAATGACAACAATAAAACTAGCATGTATAGGCAGAAAAGAAAAGCTGCAATTATTATCTCATTTATTGTTAGATTTTGCTCAGAGCTCTTCAGTTGCTGATTTGGTCAAAGTAGAGAGAGTTATACTCTAGACAAGATGAGATGCATGGATGGAAAACCTTTTCAAGTTCTGTGAAGGACAAGAGCCTATTTGACCAAGCATCTTTGTGAAGCGGGCCATTTTTCACTGCAGTCCTTGAAACAGATTTAGGAAGAAATTGGTAATGGTATAAACGAAAATCTGAACCTGTAAAGTCTGAGCGACATTTAGTCGTTTTTCCATCTGTACACACCTTAACCTTCTTTAGTTGTGAAATTACAAAGCAAAGCAGAATTTACACGCTCTTTTTTGAAAATACAAGTTCCTATACAAGTTCAATAAAACAAGTCTAATACTGTGAGAATGAAGGACACACTTATAGTGTACTTGTTTAGATATTGTCTAGACTCCCACTGTGCTACACTATGTGCTCCATAATGGTCCTCCTCACTATATAGAATAACAAATGTGAGGAAATACATTAAATTGCTAACATTAGACTATGATACCTTAAAGAGTACATGCCAGGGTGACAATCCATGCGTATTCTAAACTATTTCTGGGGCGGCTGTGGCTCAGTAGGTAGAGCGGGTTGTCCACGAACCAGAGGGTTAGCGGTTCGATCCCCGGAATGTGCCACATGCCGAAGTGTCCTTGAGCAAGACACTGAACCCCCAGTTGCTCCCAGTGCGTGGCACTGGTGTGTGAATGTGTGTGTGCTTGTGTGAGCGAATGGGTTGATGTGTCTATGATTGTAAAGCGCTTTGAGTACCAATAGGTAGAAAAGCGCTATATAAAAGCAAGGTCATTTACCATTTACCATTTCAACATGTGACATGTAGAGTTGAAGCTTCAAAAACCATGTTGTTTTTTTTGATTAAAATATCAGATATCTGCTACATTTAGTTTCTTATTGTAATTCATTTTCCCCCTACCATTATTCTATGTAGACCAAAGCAAACTGTGCTTAAATGCAGAGTATTACTGTATGCTTTAATGCATTCATTAGAAAAACCCATACCCAGTTCATTTCTAATTTCTTCAGGTAACCCAAATTAGACATGAGAAAGCTGTGACGAAAAAAATATTTCAAGCAGAAACTTAATTAAAGCTTAATTTGCAGCTTTAAAAAAAACTCACATGTTAACTGCATGAACGCTTCACAATCACAGTGAGTTATCAGATCTCACACCCATCCTCAGTACCTCTAGGGTGTTTCCACACATGTATTTTAAGCGGGCAAGTTATGATAGGCTCACTCAGGACACATGTTAATACCAGGTTTTAACAGCGCCAATGACAAAAGGATAGCAGAAACTTGTTGTACTTGACCCACTGTTGGTACAGTACATCCCCATGTGTTCAGCACTACACTAATTATTATTCGAGCACACTAATTTGTGATAGTCAGTGTGTTTTGTTACCTTTGAACTAAACCAAGTTGATTGCTTAGCCCTGTCCCCGGTCTATACATTCATAAAAATCACAATAATATCCACCGTTGTGTAGCACTAAAAGGCACTATATAAGCATTTAATAAAGGGTTTATAACGTAAAAGTCTATTATTATAAAATATCTGTAGTTTTTCTGTGGAACTACTGTATTTATTAATATAAAAAAAATCTTTTATTGGCAGTCAGACACACCTATGGGTGCCCACAAACAGACTGTTGATTGAATATTTATGTTCTTCAGGAGAGGCAAGAGCAGCAAACAAAAGAACTTTAATGAAGCTTACTAAATCACGAACAAAGAGCGCCACAGCGTAGCCAGGGTATCCAAAAACACAGATCCAAAAACCAGTGAAATTCAGAAAACCAAAAGCTAGACAAGAATTCAGGAACACAGGGAAACACGAGGAACTGAACCAAAACACTAGGAAACAAAAAGAGGGAACACTCCACAGTGGTCGATGAAACCCTGGTGAAAGAGAGCAGAACGCACCAGGAGAAAGCAACCAAACAATCAAAGGAGGTAAACACAGGAAGTAAAGCAAGACACAGAGCACCAAGGAAAAAACTTTCAAACCAGAAACAGGAAACACAAAAAAAACAACAACAAACAAACAGGATTACAATTTAGGTAATAAAACACAATATCATGACACTACTGTCTCCATGGATACCATGGACTTTAATTATCTGAACTGAGAGCAAGCTGGAAACGCTATCTCATCCCATCATGTTTCTTGTGTAAAACCTCCTGTGCTCATAATAAAAAGTGAAAGTGCTGCATTTTTCAATATTGGAAGGAAATTGATAATTTTCCGAACACTTACTGAGCCCTTACTGTGCCTGTCAGCCAGAGGTTTTAGTTTAGTGTTTCTTTTTTTTTTTTTTTTGCAGCTGAAGCTGAAATCAGAAGTGATCAGAGGATATTTGCAGCTTACGTTTAAGAGCCTTGCAGAAAAAAAAAAAGCTGGCAGTGCTGTACTGCTCTAACACTGATTCCTAACCTGCAGGCTTGAGCAGGTGACACAGATGAGTGCTGTGGCTGAAGTAAATTGCAGAGCTGTCAACTAGAATAAACCACAGAGCTTACTGGCAAAACTGTCCCCGACAGTTTGAGTTCAGAAGCTGCTGTGAGGATGAGAATTGCATCACCATGCTGAAAATGCAAAATGTCTTTCCAAGTTCTATCTGAGTTTGACACTATTTTTCACTAATGTGTCTTCAGTGTCTGTTTATCCATAAATCTAAAATGACAGCTTCATTATTATTTAGATTTACAGTTCAATACCAAATCTGAGCAGTTAAGCTGATGCAGGAAATTCTCCTCCTCTTATCTAGCAGTGGAACATGCAGAATTGTGGCAACAGCCTTCAAAGGATGTGCGACAGCTACTCACATTCATCTGTAAATTACTACCAAACAGTCCGCATTGAAAATTTGAAAGTGTTTATTTTGTGGGTGACTAAATGAATAAAAACTGCTTGTAACAAATCCTACCCGGTAGGATCATAATTTTGGTAGCCCTCCTATTTGCATCTCTTAGCACCACTCACGAAATTGTATATCTTGGAGCATAAATTGTTACAGCACTGCTTATTAGAATATTTTGGTGTGTAAGGTCAAGTTATCTCTTAACAAGAAATACTGCCCTGCAGTCACTGTAGGGCCCCAGTTATCTTTGACCTTTTCACAGATGAAAGACATTTTTCACTATTAAAATTTTGTACATTCTTGCATGAAAAATTGAAGTGCAGCAAAACGCAAAGGAATTATAATGGTCTGAGGGCTGGACTCATAGAGGCATGGAAACAGGGATAGTCTGCTGCTGGTGAGGATCATTCATAATCCTACCACTCTGACTCTGCACCTGCTGCCGTATAAGTCCTGCAGACTGTGGAGCGCTGATTTGGAGGTACATGCAGCTGAGCCGTCTGAGGTGGTCAAGCCGTTATCTTTCCTTTCTTGCCAGGATTTCTGTGAATGTGGTCCAAGACAGAAAGCAAGCTGTGTACCTGAAGCTGATCACCCTCTCCACAAATGTCCTGTTAATCCTCTGTACCTCCTCTGCTGCTTCCTCCAAATTCACAACCGCCTATTTATTTTTGCTCACGTTCAATGGGAGGCATGTGCATTTAGTAATGGTTCTGAGAAGGATGTAAAACTAAGTAAAAATAGAAAAGAGGCTCTCTCTCTCTGTCTATACTGTATATAAATATATATATGTTACTTAGACATGTACCACCCACCTAGACCAGACCAGACACCCCCACCCCATAGCAATGACACTCCTTGATGGCAGCAGCCATCCCCAGCAGGATGCAGCCTGACACAGACACACACACAAAAACGGTTTAGGAACAACTAAAAAAAACACATGAAGAACAGCACAAGGTGTTGACCCGGTCTCCAAATTCACTAGACCTCAAACTGATCAAGTATCTGTGGGATGATCCACAGAGGCCCCTCCCCTCAACCCATAGGACCCAAAGGCCCCCACTAACAACATTCTGTTGCCAGACACCACAGGACACCCTCAGAAGGCCCATGTCCATTCTCTGATGAGTCACAACTGTTTGGAAAGCACAAGGGAGACCTACACAATATTAGGCAGGTGGTCATAATGTTATGCCTGATCGGTCTACACAGTACATTCTGTGCTTGTGTGGCTAATATTATATATACTTGTGAATTCGTAGATTTTGGTTTGTTTAATGTAAAAGCATGGTATAAACTGAGGGAATCATGTGAACCTGCTGGCACTTTTACAGTAATGGCTTGACCCACTGAGTTGCCTGCTGAGGCTCAATTTGTCACAGCCTATGGTTTGACACCCACACACCTAGACTATAAAATGCAATTTATTAAGCATGTCTTTACAATTTTTTAACCTTCAAACAGTATAAGAGAATAATTTTCCTTGAAAAGAATCCTTGCCTTTCAGATTAGGCCCCCTGCAGCTCCAGAGGAGTTTGAAATTGTAGGAACCTGCATGCATTAAGTAATTGCAGTTTCCCATATGCAAAGCTATCACTGAACCTTTGTCCTCACAGGTATTGGAGCTAAAGCCACAACTTAGTTAGTGGACAAGAAGTCAACAAAGACAGGATTTAGGGTTCTATTCGAAGGTGATTGCAGAAGATTTTTGCTTAAGAAACTGAGAACAAAACAAGAATATTCATTCATATATCATTCTTTATCTGCACAGAATGGTTTATTTAAATGCACATTTAGTGTCACCTATGTGTAACTTAATGTAAAACATTCAAACCTTTGCTTAAATCTATTGCTGACTCTATCCAGTGTCACCACATTAAAAATCACTATTTCTATCTCAGAGCAGGAAAATGTATGGCAATGACAGATATTGATCTGAGGGTAGTGAATAGTGTTGCAGTATAAAAGACTGAAAGGTGTGCTGGAGCGTAGCAAGTCAGCTTCACATGGCACAGCTCATATGTGTATGTGAGAGACTGAAAACAAAAAAAAAATCCTCAAGCTCATTGATGAGTTGAGGCAGACGATCATCTTGCAAAAAATCTGAATACAGTCTGGCAGCCACACTAAGAATAAGAATAAGAATAAATCAGATCTTCAAAATGTGTGAGATCAGGTACACTTTTACAGCGTACTTCTTTGACATATTTATAGTGTGTACATGTCGTGTCTGTATTAAGGACCATTATGTAAGAACAAGTCAGCAATGTTGGACCATGGGGGACATGGGGGTGCGTTAACGTGACACTTGAGAGCCGCGCAAAGGTCACAATCAAACATCCACCATCAAAGATTGCAGGTGATGTTTTGTGCAGCTCTTGTGGTTTTGATATTATGTATGCTATGTCTAACTGTGCAAGTACGCTCGGTGAAGTCTTTCTGTGTCATTGTGTTCTTTAACAACGAGTTGGAATTAACTGTACACTGTGACAGGAAAGGAAAAAAATCAATAATCGTCTACGACAATGCATGGATGCTTGTGGTGCTTTATTTTCTATAGAAACACCATCATAAAAAAAGATTTTCTTCTTTCTGCAATCCAGCACTTAACATGATCAACACAGTCCTTACACATAAACCTGTACCAGCTTTGGCCTCTGAAGACTCCTGCAACTGCAATGTTAGAGTGCTACAAGAAGCATTCGGAAACCACACTGCAAAAAATCAGACCTTACAGCCTAATCACAACATAACGACAGGTGGATTGCTAATAACACACAGTATACGAGTGTTTACAGCAGCAGCAGCAGCAGCAGCAGCAGCACGTAATAATATGCTGCTCTAAAATGTGGATTTATTGATCTATTTCTGCAGCAAACAAAAACTTACAGGAAAAGTCCAAGTCCAGAGCTGAATCCAAGACTCTTCAAATGTAGACACAAATGTAGGCAGACAATGAGCAAAAATATTTCACATTCTACTACATTTAGAAGTACGACTATTGCCCATCAACAGCAAAACCTTGGATCAGTAGCAACGTCACGTTTCGCAGCGACCGAAAAGCTGCAAGACGAGAGGATATTATAGTGAACAGGCAGAAGAATAATTGATGAGCATTCGTTATACTACAGTCCCTGACAAAAGTCTTGTCACTTATCCATTTTGTAGAAACAACAGTTGATAACCTGACTTTTAATTAATCCATTGGTTTTAGAAATGGCTCATATGAAAGCTAAAACCCTCCCAAATTAAGTTTGATATGCTAAAATAAATTTGCTTCACTGAAGAAAGATTGATCATTTAATGAACACAGAAAGGTCAGATTTTGGCAAGACAAAAGTCTTGTCGCCTACAGAAAGTAATGTGAAAATTGAACAAATCATTTACTTCAAATACAAAAATATGATGCATAACATCAGTGAATGAAGTACTGGTGCTGTGAGATCCATATTTAATATCTTGTATGACTTCCATGAGCTTGAAGGACTGCATCCATGCGGTTCGACAATGATTCATACAATTTATTGATGAAGTCATCAGGAATAGCAAAGAAAGCAGTCTTACATGCCTCCCAGAGTTCATCAAGATGCTTTGGTTTCGTCTTCCATGCTTCCTCTTTCATTCTTCCCCAGACATGCTCAATGATGTTCATGTCTGGTGACTGGGCTGGCCAGTCCTGGAGCACCTTGATCTTCTTCGCCTTGAGGAACTTTGATTTAGAGATGGAAGTATGCGATGGAGCACCATCCTGCTGCAAAATTTGACCCCTTTTATGGTTGGGAATGTAAGAGGTAGCTAATACTTCTTGATATTTTACGCTATTGATATTGCCTTCCACCCTGCAAATCTCTCGCACACCCCCATACTGGATGTAACCCCAGACCATGATTTTTCCGCCACCAAATTTAACTGTTTTCTGGGTGAATCTCGGATCCATGCGAGCTCCAGTAGGTCTCCTGCAATATTTGCGGCGGCTGTGATGTAATTCAACCGAAGATTCATCTGAGAAATCCACCTTCTGCCACTTTTCCAGCGTCCATCCTTTTAGCAGGCTGTGGGCCTTGGCAAATGCCACACGTTTTTTTAATTGCCTTTTGTTTAGTGCTGGTTTCTGGGCCATTTCGAGACAGAATTCTACAAACTGTTCTGGTTGACACGGGGACTTGAGGTGACCAGGCCTGGTGGAGCTCTGCTGCAGTGGAAAAGGGGCTGGCCTTGGATTTTCGAGCCAACAAACGGTCCTCCCGAGCAGTTGTCTTGCGGGGTCTGCCGGACCTGGGCTTGTCAAAAACATCTCCAGTCTCTTCAAATCTTTTTCTTATTCTTTGAGGCTGTAATCTAGGATTGGGTGCATCATATGACAATCGACAAGACTTTTGTCTTTGCAAAAACTGACTCAGTGGGCTTTACCAAGCTGTGAACGTTAGAATGCTTTTCAGCAGTTTTGTTTGGCACCAAAACATTATTTCAAAAGCTGTTGGGATTGTAATTAGCCATTGCTTGTAAAACAAATTGATAATACATATATTTGAGGGGCACTTAGGGTCAACTTGTACCCAAGCGACAAGACTTTTGTCTTGCCAAAATCTGACCTTTCTGTGTTCATTAAATGATCAATCTTTCTTCAGTGAAGCAAATTTATTTTAGTATATCAAACATAATTTGGGAGGGTTTTAGCTTTCATATGAGCCATTTCTAAAACCAATGGATTAATTAAAAGTCAGGTTATAAACTGTTGTTTCTACAAAATGGATAAGTGACAAGACTTTTGTCAGGGACTGTAAATGGATTTTTCTGAAAGTTCTAGTGACATTCTTTTTTTTTATCCAATTCTGTATCTGCCACAGCATTGTTAGAATAGTCTTGTTTGCTGTACTAATGCCATATTATTTTTCAGTATTCTATACTTATGTTTATGATTCATGATTCCCATTGGAGGGTTACTTATATGTTTAGTGTAAGCAGGAGTAGCTTGGATGACATTTCTGAACTCTGTTTTCGCCTTACTTGGTCCTTTTGTGCATACTCCACCTTTAGAAGCTGCCAGCTTACATTGTTTTTTTTTGCTTTTGTGCTAAAATATAAACTGGAATAACATGCTCCCTTTCCTTTGCACATATTTTTTCTGTTTGTTCACCTCCCACAGTTACTGCGCAGTGACAGGTTGTGCGGTTGAGCAAACCTCCCTGTAGTTTTCAGTGTGTTAGCGACATAATGATATTCAGTTTGTCAAAGCACGAGCAATACAGCACAATAAACCTGCAATTCTCTTTAGCATTGTTTAAGTACAGCTAGAGAAATAATACTGAAGGGTATAAATGCAAGAACGAGGAGGACTTAATAACTGCACAGTATATGCCTGATTAGTCCTGCCTGCCCTGTTATGTGCTCTTGTTCGCTGCTCTATGACTGGGCTATGATTAACACAAGTTCCAATAATTTTCGCAGCAATATAAAACACACAGGTATCAGTCATATTTGTTTTATAAAAATGAAAAGAAACAACCACAGTGTTCTCATCAGTAATGTAAAGCAATGACTCTTATGAATGTGTGGCAGTGAGTCAGTGGCAATCTTTTCTAAAAAAAAAAAAAAATATATATATATATATATATATATATGTATATATATATATATATATATATATAAATAAATTATGAACATTTAGTCTCATCTGATTTTCTGTTCTGCAGGTTATTTGGAAAATATTCATCACCAAAAATGTAGCTCGTAATCTCTTTCATGCTTCATGAACATTTGATGATTCATCGCAATCTTGTGTTCTTTATTGCTCATGGGATAAGAAATCTCTGATATAAAAGGAGCAAAGCCTTGCAAAACCTGAAGGGCACTTTTAAAAGACCCAATTAAAGAATGACTGTCCCAACCTTTGTGTTTCCTCAATGTATTTTTTTGGAAAGATTTGTCTTCATATTGAAATGCAAGGGAGAATATTTTCACTATTTCCAGACTTGTACTATATACGGAGACTTGCTCACCACAGGTCATAATGAGTGTCTCTAACTTGGATGAGTGGATGGTTCCAAACCTTAGGAAAACTAAGAAGGATTTTCATTAAAACTGATTTGCTTCTAATGTTAGCTGCAGTTTTATTGGCTGGAAAATACATCAAAGGCAGCAAGTGTTTATGAAAGCTGGTATCAACAGCACCTGAATGGAGTCATGTCAAGTGGACTCATTTTAAGTGCTGAACATACTGTAGTTTACCCAGAAGGCAAAGATGTCAGCCAGTCACCACCTGGATTGCATTTTTTATAACATCCACCAACATTTATTTATTTAAATACATGAGAACAAGTGTTGTGCACAGAGGTGTCAATCACCAAATCATGATGCTGAGTCAAATGACTTTGTTCGGTTCAAAGTTTGTAGTCTGCGACTGCACAGTTAATTTATGTGAAGGGTTTTGTTTACGTGAACGATGGCGAACACAACACAGTTCAAAGGCACTATCAGCAAATGGACACTTGAATGAACACTGAGGGGGAAAAAAGTTACCAACTTGTAATTACTAGTCAGAGACACTGGAAATCCTGACAACAACAATAATTGCAACTTTGTGAGAAGAACCTCACACTGCAACACCACTGAACGTTTCACCAAATAAAAAATAAATAAATAAAACAAAACATTATTAACACTGTTCGATTATGTAGTGAGCTAATGGCATGCACCCTGCCTTTGAAAACAATGAGGCAACTGTAGGTAGTCAGCCAGGCAGTGTTTGCAGATTCTATTATGAGCAGGTAATTAAACAGTTTAATCCACTCCTTAGCCTTTGAATTTACACTGTTTTGGTTTTGAAAGGCTGCTGAAATACCATCCTCTAAATATCTGAGCCACAGTGTATTGTTCTTCTTGTAGTCCAATGCACTTTCAGTCATGTTGAAGAAGAAAGGACAAAATGCAGACAAAACTGAATACATGAAGCAACATAAAGGAGACATTATGAACACTGTGAGGCAGACAGACATGCCTGCATGACTCCATATGAGATAAATGTAAGATGGCAGGTGTATAATACAAAATTACCAGCTTTAATCACTGAAAAGGCAGTGATTGAGCTCTTTTTCATGGATTTTTCAGTAATTGCTGTTTATCCAGTATGTAGCGTGCAGCTGAACATTATGACATCAAGCATGTACAACACAACACAGTGCAACAGCTCTGGGATACAGTAAATAATACCTTTGTGCATCTGTTTGTTGAGGCTTCCAGTGCTGTTGATTAATATTTGAGGTTGTGTCTGTGTTCCATTGTCGTTTCTTTCTTCTGCTTCTTCCTGTGGCCAGATGTGATGTATGTGGCATCACAGCACAGTTTCATGCGTTAGAAAATCTCAGCTACTTGAGCTTTTTTCCAACTTGAATAATGACCTGAGTGTGTCTGTCTGCCTGGGCATCAAGCTGTCCACTGTCAAACACAGAAGCTGCAGGCACAAAAGCACACACGACTAAAACACTCACAAACTTTCATTTTCCCATATGCCTTGCAGACACAACAAGTGTGTCACAGGTTTTCATTTGTCCCCCAGGCCTTCTGTTCCAGCTGGGAAAGAAGAGCTGTGTGTTTGAAGCAAACAGACTGCAGGACTGAGGTCCGACTGCACAGCCAGGTGAATTCTCTAGGAAACCTCAGCCCTCGCAGAAATATGCCGCACTCAAGTGTGAAACAGATTCAACCAGATTATCTATATATCTACAGTGTCTTTAATCTATGAAAATGTATCAACTACGTATTTCAAGAGACAGCATTTTTTTGTGCCTGATTACATACTCATGGCAGTTTGTAAAACAACATGAAAATGTGTACATGGACACATTATTATGATTATTGTTTTTTATTGTGACACTGACTATAACTTTTATGAAGGCGTAGTACCGCCAGGCAGGAATACTGACAAAGGTTTTGAGTTCCATGTGGGATCATTAATGTTTTGCTTTTTTCTTACTTTTTGTGTCACTCTTTTTTTCTTTTGGTTGATTTCAGTCAAAGAAAAACTGAATTTTGTACCGCATTTCATGATCCTTGATTTTGTTCAGAAGTCGTCTCATGCATTGTTTTGGTTTATACGGTATATGCGTGACCCTAATTGTGGGATGAGGCATTGTAACTGACTCTCTGAGAACAACTAAACCAATTTGCTCATAAGCACTGTAAAGTCCTGCACGGAAAAGGTCAAGGATAAAGTTGGACTCATAACAAGAATGTGGTAAGTTAACATTCAGAAGGCTCCAGAGAAGTTTGTACCGTTATCTGTAAAAAAAAAAAAAAGATTAAGCTGCACCAGGATTTTAATGGAAACCCACCAGGGAGCTGCAGTGTACATCAGCAGCAATAATCTCTGCAGCATCCTTGACAGATGCAGCACTGTAACTGTGACAACATTCATGGAGGCTATGAAAACAGTCTTATTTTACAACTCTAAAAATGTAGTTCTTTATTTTTATTTAAATAAATCCTTGCAATTTATTACAAGTGCTCAGATCCTGCAGTACTTTCTTTGGTTTTTAAAATTGACATAGCAACTCATTGATTCTGCTTTGTGTTATATACAGTAAATTCAATATAACACAAAATTATTTTGATAATTATCAGTGATTGTTTGGTCAGTGTCTATCAAATAAGGTGTATATACTGTATATTATATTAGTTTTGTAGAAAGCATTGTATGAAATTACAGAATTACAATAATAAACACATTTCATAGAGGTAAGTACTGTTCAGTTCAAAAGGCTCTGTACAAGCTCATTATAAACCATATTACCGGGTTGGTGCAGATTCAGCCCTTTATTTAATGCAGAGCGCCTGAGGACAAGGATGTAACAACAAGAATGCAATATAGACCACCAAAGCACTGGGGTGAAAAAAGGAAAGAAATAATAAGAATGGCTCCAAATGAACACTATTGTTACTGTGGTGTGTGGATGATGCCACACCAGAGATCTCATCCTGGAAATAAATAAGTAATGCCTCTGGGTTGAGGTGCTGCCTGCAAACAAGTGCTATTCACTGGAGAGATGAACACTACAGAACACACTGGAGCAAAACCCTCTAGGAGACTGAGAGAGGAAGTAAAGACAGTGGTTGATGTTCTTATTTACTGGAGGTGAAGCCCGAGGGAAACGCACCAGACCCATCATCAGAGCAGTGGCAGTGGAAAAGTAATTAGACTCTCCCCGAAGAACATTTGCATTGATTGGAATTATTCAAGGGTGTCATTGGAGGTCAAATGGAAGGTGAAAGAGAGCCAATTAAAAGAAGCAGAACAAAAAATAGTTTCATATAAACAAACGCTGGCATCACAAAAAAATAAACACTTGTCAATTCAGTGTATTTTTATAAACTAAAGCTGCTCTTAAAGCAAATTTGCTTTAACAGTATGAAGGTCAGTACTAGTTTCATTAATCTGAAATAAGAAAATGTCAAACATTGAATACCTGCCCACAGATATTTAATCGCTTTTCAGATATTGTAGCATGACTGAGTGTGTAATGCTTCTGCAACATGGCAGACGTTATGACTTCCGATACACAGAGAGATCCTGTTTGATTTTGAACTAAACAAAGTAAAAGACAGACCTGAAAAACTCTAACATCCCCGACGTTCTCTGGCGGTGTCCTGTTTTATGCGCAGTCATTTCATGAATAATCTCTGTATTGAAATTTCAAATGAAGGCAGTGAAGGGCCTTCGTATTTGAGGTGCTGAGCCTCTGAGCCACAACCAAGCCCCTGTGCAAATGCCACTGATTCACACACTAATAATCTCAAGTAAGTTATGCATGCCCTGTGCAGGTTCGAATGGCCTCATCGCTCATTGTTAGTCCCACAACAGACCAGTCTCTCGTACGTCTCGTCCACAGTATAAAACCTAATCAGAGACAGTCATTTATCCTGCTGAAGGAATATGACTGCTATTACTGGACTGAAAGTGCTGTGTGTGCAGGTACACAACGCACTCATATATAACGCCCATCAAACTACTCATTAATATTGTGCAGCTATTTCCAGACTTCCTCACGGGTTCTTATGCAAACTTGCACAGCAGAGCACCACATGCTTTGTTTGGCAGATGGTGTTGGAGTGACCCGGGGCAGCAAATGCGCCACAAAGTTTTGGAAAACACTTCATGGATTATAACAGAGGACATTAATGACAATGGTGGCATGGTTTCTCTGTCTGTATCTTAATATATCAGATTTAAAAAAAAAAAAAAAAACCTTTTCCATTTTCTACTGTTCCTTCACTTGTAACCACATATTTGATTGTTGCTGCGGAGCAAACAGATGGTAGAGAATTGCACTGAACAAATATCGGGTTTGGCATTTTACATTTATTGGCTCAGCGCCCTAAACCTTGACTCCAGTGTGGCCATGAATGTCTTACTAATAAAACAGGCAGATGGGAAGAAGATGGAAAAAAAGAGACTGCAAATAGCAGAAAATAAGTTGTACTTGTATGAGACCCTGTGTCTTGTGATCTGCTCCAGGATATGTTATCAGGAAATCTACAGGTCTTTGCATTTATAACTGGTGTTCATAATGCGTTTTCCTCTTTTTGTTTGTATCCCTTTTGTTATTGGATTTCAATATGTACACTTATGGCATGGGCAGGCAGACTTGTCAACAAACAGGATGAGTACTGGGTCAAGGGAAGCAATGCTGTTGTCAGCTAATACAGCTGCTACATATAGCTTTATATGAACTGCCTTAGAAAGACAGAGTTGTTTGGCCTTGAGGACACATTATAATGACTGCATTTACACTGAGATCTGATCACAGTGGGAGCCTAGTCACCTCCAAATGTGGTCTGGTAAGATAAAAGATAAGATAAGATAAGATAAGATAAGCAGATACATGATGGGGTAGAGGATGACACTTTATCCCATCGAATCACCGAAATGCAGCAGGTGTCTACAAGGGAGGAAAGACAAACAGACAGCTGAACACACACAGCCACAATAAGCAGGACCCACACACTCAGAAGATCCTTATGTAAGCAACACATACTGTCAAACTGACAGCAGACAGACAGTGATGGAGTAATGTTGCAGACACAGACTGGCTTCCCAACAGTGGGCGGCCAGATTAATGCTGTTTGTGGAAGGAAGGAAGAAAAACTGGCTGTATGACATAGATTGCTTTTGAGTTTAGGGTTTTAAGTTTTCCACTTCTGAAGAATAAGTTTGGGGAAGTTGGTTCCAGAGTCACTGAGCTTTGCTTTTTTTCTTTTTTCTGTTCTTGTTACTTAAGACAGCAAGAAAAATGTGAACCTCTGAGAACACAAGTAGACGGAACGGTGAGGTCAGATAAAGCACTTGCAAAGACACATTAGCAAAGCAGTCTAACATAAAATCTAGCCTGACGATGTTCAGTGACCGTACGAATACTTATATATCATGAAAAAGTCTTCATGCTGAACTGATTATCATTCATTTAATGATTCAGTGGCTTGCATTAGATCTTTACTCACAGGTGATTTAACATTTTTGGTGAAAAACTCACTGAAAGCCCCAGAAATGATTTTGATATGAAAACGTTGTCACTTGCTGAGCAGCTAACCTGAGAGAACTCAAAGGGACAATTTGGACCAGACTTTGAACGGACTAAAAGTTTTTTCAGGCAGAGAGCAGACATCAAATTTTGAAGCTGATTGTGCTTATGATTACCTTTGGCTTGATTGATCTGTTTGTTTGCTGCTGGCAAAGAGGTGTATAATTCAGGGAACTCAAATGGTTAGGAAATCAACAACAGCAAGTTGAAAGTGTTGAAATATAATCAACTCTGACAGAAGCAGCATCTGTTAGCGTGTGATGTGTCTGTCTCCTCGTCATTGTGTTTACAGAGGAAACAGTGCAGACTAGCTATAACGGTTGAAAGTCTGACAGCAGGCCTCATTGATTCAGCATTGCATCCCCATAATGATGTGATGATATATCCCCATTATATCATCACAATATTTAAAAGATCAAAATCAGTGCAGCACTGGAACTGGACAGCCACACCTGGGTCATAAAATTGGGTTTGTAATGCAGCCCCAAGCTGAGGCGACGACCAGCCGTCAGAGGTCAGCTGAGCTTGCTTCTATCTCTCTTCACACCCCGAGACTGTTTTTCATTTTCAAACTTGTCTTGTTCGGCACTAGCCAATGCTAAATTACATCACTGGAGGAAATTTTGGCTGCCAGGGTGGACTCCACCGCATCTCCAGCCGAGACAAACTATTCCATACTTGTGAGAAACTTCTGTTGACAAAACAGTAATTCACCTCCACTCAAGGCTCCTGTAGCACAGAGACCAAACAGAAACACGGAGGCTCCTTGTACAGCCTTGACTGAGGCAGACGATGGCTGCTTCAAATTGACCTGTGTGGGAGCTTCAGAAACTTTTTGATGTATTGAACAAAAGCATCATAAATCTGCTGCATATTCTATCGGGAATCAGCTGGAGAAGAAAATGTGAATTCATATTTTGGTATTTTCATTTTATATAGTATTATTGTATGCAGTCTAGTGGATCTGGGCAGCAAAAGGTGTAAAAGCAACAAATGAGTGGATCTAGTCTTAAATGGATTAAACAAATGCTCCTGTATAGACAAGAACAAACCCTGTGCTGTAACACTTTAATCAGCTTTGTGGAGGGAAACAGGCAAACATCTCATGAAGCATTATCCTGCCGTGGGTTATTCTGCTGTGATAGGAGGCCTACTACTGAAACCTGGGAGTAAACTTGGGACAAAGAAACATAAATTTATGTTTGTTTGTAAAGAAGAACAAGTAATGATTATAATGGATGAAAATGAGCAAAATTGGAACAGTGAAAAAATAACAGTGGCTGCTGCCAAGCTCTGAAAAGAGAGCCGGAGGAAAACTATGTAAGTAAATAGGCTTATCACTGCCAGGTCATTTAAGTGCTGTGGGGGTTTATTTGTTCATTCATACATTGCGATGTCTTCACATTGAGGTGGCGGAGGCTTTTCCATTCACAAAGTTTGCTTTGCTCCGTGTCCCCTAAGGGCTGAGTTGAAGTGAATATGAGTGCTATCTATTGCTTCAGTCACTCTTGAGATTCCAGTAGAGGATATCAGTAAATTTCATTCTGTAAATATATTCAGTTAGTATGGCTCTCTTTCATAATAAGAAAGAAAAACGACATTTATCTTTGTGACAATGAATCATTACATTCCTTCTTTTGTCCTCTGGACACTGGGGATATTGATGCTTTATTTCTCACAGCGTCCAAATCATTTTATATTTTGATCTGCACAGCCTGAGCAGGTTAGCTTCAAACTACGTCACTGCCATGGGACACAAAAGCCACGGCTAAGCCTAACTTTAGCTTGGTAACCCAATAATCCCTCTTTGTGAGAAAGGCCCTTGAAACAGAAATCTTAATGTCACATCTAATCCTGGGAGCCTTCATCCCCCCAAAGCTAATCTTCTTCATGTCTCCACTTGCAGTGCAAAGGTAAACTTTTTAAATATCTTATAGCCGGTACCTTTTCTCATGTTCGGTCTATGTTGCTGTCGCAAATTAATATTTAACATCTTTACAGTGAACATACAGCATGGACATGCTTTCCAGGGGGAAAAAAGTTGAATAAAGTCAAACAGCAGAACAGGATAACACTAAAAGATTACTACAGGAGCAACATACTGTAGGACTAATTTTGAATACAAGGACAGAAAATCTTTTAGCTAACGTCATCTTTTGTGCAGGATAAACATATGTGGACACAATACACAATTTATCCTAAAAATAAAAATGCATTTATTGATTTGATTGTTCCCCTCCATGTCTGCTACTTGTCTGAAGTAAACTGGAGCAGGCTGTTCTGCTCCAGCGATCAGGATACCTCCTCTCTCCATCTGTCACAGTAAACAATGACTCCTGGAGGAATCAATCCACTGACCTCAAACTCAACTTCTTCTGCAAACAATGTCTGCTCTGTTTCTTTGTCAGTTCACACAAACTCATACTCTGTCCTCATTAACATACCAAAATGCCTTAGACACGTGAGATGCACCTGCTCCCCTTTATTCTCACTGAGGGCAGGTGTTGTAACATGATGCAGGTGTCACTGGTCATGTGTCTGTATCATGCGTGTTCTTATCAAACACAGGGGTGCCTGTCATATTAATAGTGTTGAAATGCACGTGAGCATACATACAAAGGTGATCTGCAGTTGTTGCTGATGGTAAAAATTCTTTCTGAAGCTGATCATAGAAACTAATAATTCAAGTCAAAGGAGCATCATTTAGTTGGTTTGGGTGAGTAAATTCTCTTTTATTTTTTTACATATCATGCAAAATGTGACAATAAGAGAAAACAAGAGATTAAAATACGTGTCATTCCAAAATTATACACTAAACCCACTCATTTTCAACAACAGCACACAAGCGTCTCATTTGTTGTTACATTGATTGCATGGAATTACCAGACTGAAATATTAGCCAGATAAAATAACAACTATTGGATGTAAGGCTACAAAATCTTGACGCCTAGATCACCTGACTCAGAGTGAGGATGACTTTACGGCACATGTTCAGTTAACCTGCTAATAAACCCTTCTTATTTTGGTAATTATCTGACCCTGGTACAGCAGTTCAAGAGTGAACTATTTTTTATTCATTCATTCATTCATTCATCTTCTGTAAGCGCTTGTACACCCAGGGTACACCCTGAACAGGGCTAACACAGAGACACAGACAACCATTCACACTCACACCTACGGCCAGTTTAGAATCATCAGTGAATCTAACAAGCATGTCTTTGGACGGTGGGAGGAAGCTGGAGTACCTGGAGAGAATAAGAAATTGTGCACTGTTTTGATTCACCAACAAATATAAATGTAAAAACTAATAACATTCCCACCAACCTTGTCTGTACGTTTTAAACTGCATTTGGTAACACCTACACTAGGGTGCAACAGTAAATTACACACAGCATGACCTTGTACAGATCGGCATGTTAGCATCATAAAGTGTAGCCTATTAGCAGCCACTAGCATGTAACCTATCTATGATTGTGATGCTACTGATCAGTCATTCTCCGTCCACTCACACAGAATATAAGCAAGAATGTCATAATTTATCAAGAGAAAGAAGCAGTCAGCCAGAGAAATTGTGCAAACGTTATATTTTAATTCTACACTTCAAAGCAAGAAAATGCTTTTTCTTCTTTCATGTCTTACTGGTGGGATTTGCTGTTTTTTTCTATTCAAGTGGTGCATCAGTGAGGGCTTGTGCTCAAAGCCCTGCTGCTCTTATCTCCACCCTGAGTCCAGGATAAGACAGGACAGAACTTGCTGTCTTAAGTTGGCCCTCTTTAGGCAGTTTGGCTGCCCGCCTATATCCTATGCTGACCTGGAAATGAAAAGCATGGAGCGATGGCTCTGGGGAGATGACAGAGCTGTGTCCCCGTCTTCCTGACAGAGCTGATCTTTAATACAGCATTTCCTCTCTTTTGCTGTCAATCTCCTCTCCCTCCAACCGATAACTGGCTGCTCTACCCTTCTCCTAATTGTGTCTCTTAAGCTTAGGTTTGTCATAACATATTGGTGCATGTCATCATGGCAGTTATGAGCATGGACAGCCTTGACTGCTCCAACAGCTTGGCGCTTTCCAAGCTTATGCCTCACATGCCCTGTAGGGAATTTGATGACTTTTTCTTTTTTTTCTTGACCATATTTCAGCAACATATTTTGCAGTGCAGCGGACAAAAGAGTCAAATTTCCTCCACCATCAGCCTCAGGTGTCACAACAGTCCATCTTTCGTATAGTGTGTTCGCACAACATCACTGTGCTGTGCTGTGCTGTGGTCACTAGTATCCAGGAACCCGTTTTCCCTGAACATTTACACACTGGAGAAGTTCAATAACACATTAAACTAGGAAGGTACTGGGTGTCATTAGGGTGCAGAGGACCTGCTCATTAGTTATAGGTAGGTAGCTAAATGGATATTTAAAAAGAACTTGAGAGCAGGGTGTGCCATATGGAGGCTTCAGTAGCTTTAGTGGTTAATAACCACAGCTTGTAAGGCCCTTATTTCCTCTGAGGGGCTTATTGGGATGCTGTTTCTCACAACCTGCCAAAAATTACAAACCCAGAGTAAACTAATTAACTGGGTAAGACAGAATCTGTTTACGTGGTCACGTGCAGATTCATAGCATCTACCAAATAATAGGATGCTGAAATATGGGGTAGATAAGAAGTCTGAAAAACACACTGGGAAGTGCCGAACTGATACATTTTCAAAAATGTAAATGATAAAACTG
Organism: Chelon labrosus; assembly: GCF_963514085.1. Taxonomy (NCBI): domain Eukaryota; kingdom Metazoa; phylum Chordata; class Actinopteri; order Mugiliformes; family Mugilidae; genus Chelon; species Chelon labrosus. The sequence goes on along the minus strand of NC_140339.1, from coordinate 26,526,104 downwards.
ATTTAAAACGTGTAAAAAGATTTTCTTTCAAGTTCTTTAAAGCTTAAAATTAAACAAGAGGTGTCGTGTATCCATGACATCCATATGTCTCTATTAGCAAAATTACATAATCTGTTTGAGGTGTGAAAACTCGTCTTAAAGTTTGATTTTCTGTCGGCACAAAATGGCCGTCACTACATCGTTAAGTTTGTGGGACCTTTGTTTTCACAGTGACAGTAATCAACTGACCCTTGGTTGGAAACAAGCAGCAACAGTGGTCACCTGACTTCTTTTCCTGCTTGGACTTTGTTGCCCTGTAACAACCTGAAATCACTCAAATTACTGATGTTGTCTAACTGTGTGTCAAACTGCCAACACTCCAATTTAGTATAACAACTTCATGCCTCTTCAGCTGTGCAAATTGTTCCTCACTGTTTCTAGGGTCAAACAAACATACATATATATATACGTATATATATGTATGTGTGGGTGGCTGGGTGGGTGTGTGTGTGTTTGCAGAAGTGTTATTTAGTTTGTTTAGATGCTCAATCATCATGTAATGGTGGCAGACAGGCATCTTTTTTTAGTCCCAGAACATAACGTAACGTAACATAACACGTCTCTATTACTGCATACAGACCTATCATCAAGCCCCATCCACATCAATAGCAATTTCCTGGTCGGCCATCGCTTTGTAACTTATAGCTGGCTCCTAATGGACGTTTCAGGCTCGGGTTGCCTAGGTAACCCTCTTATTTATTTCCAACTCCAAATGTTTCTCAGTGGAGCAAGCACAATATAAAAATATTGCTAGGGTATTACAGAGCTAGCTGTTCTTGCGCCTCCTGCTCTTCTTGTTGCGACTGCTTGTCTCTTCCTGTGTCTCTGCCCCTTTGGCCATGACAAGAAAAGATTCCTGCAGCAGATGGTATGACAATGACCGAGTCCTGATGTCAACACGATGGAGTCTGACTGGGATTACGTGAAGAGAGACTGAGCGACTTGAGCCCATATCCTCACAACTGTGGCAGGATGCTTAGAAATATCAGCCTGCAAAAATGTGTTTGATAACTGTACAAGGAAAAAGATTGAAGATTGATGGAAACATAGCATCCCACTTTACTCTTGGAGTTTTAAAAAAAAAAGTAAGGAATACACTCACCTGGAATTTAAGCATGGCCTTAGCACAGATTCAAGTTTAGTTTTGCTCCTACAGCACAGAACATGGTGGTCTCTTGGGGTTCAGTTTCCGAATGAAAATGTATTAACATGTTTCCAGTTGTCTGTGTCATTGACCTGATTACTAACTTTTGTTTAATGCCAAATACTAATTTTTCCTATCCAAATACACAGATACTCTTCTATAGAGTAGTCCTTGGAAGTGATTATCTGAGTTACTCTGATTTCTGACAAATCTGCACAGGTTACTCACCTGTTTGTACTTAACCCACTCATGCATGAAAAAGCAAATAAACAATCAAGTCTTCTTCAGCAGAAAAAAACAAAACAAAACATCTACTTGAATGATGACCAAAATAAAAATGTGTGCAATGTATCAAGATAGTTAAACTAACACAGCTTAGAGGCATATCACACTAACAGTAGAGATGATGACAGTAAAGTGAAGAAGACAAATCAATGTGATACTCTCCACAGTGGTCTTTTAAGTCTCAAAAATCTAAACCACTCATAAAAATGTCTTGCAAACCTTATTTACAAGGTTTGATCTATTTATCTATCTATCTCTATCTATTCCAGCAGTTACAGAACACATGTTTTTTGCTATGGTTTTTGAATTTGAGTTGTTTGTTGACCCCTTGACGTTTTGCATAGCACCACTGCCCGGTTAAAGCATCCACCACTGACTAGCACCTGGTGTTATTTCAGAAAACCTTGGATTTCTATCCCATTTATTGTGGACATTTATAGCTTCCTGACCTTTCCTCTGGAGGTACTGTTGGGATAAAATTTTTACATCTTCAAAAACCCAGAGGGAAATTTAGTGAGCTTGTTTACTTTTCCAGAAAGGTGACCTCTTTTCAGTTTCCAGACCTTGACACTGTCCTCAGGGTCGAAGAAATAAAATTTGTTCATGCTCCTAGGGAAGTAAAATATATATATATAACTTTTTATGAGGCTGTGGCCTTCAATCGAGCGCTACCCTCAGAGCAAAATCTGCATTTTTAGCTGCTTTGGGGTCACAATAATGAATAATGAATACTACAGTCTTGCAGAACATTTAACTTTGTCTCTTTGTTCCATTCTCACAGTGTTTAAACCTAATTTCCCCTTTAGAATTCCACTATGGAGTTTTACTGACATTTATTTAACCCCTATTTCAAAAACTACAACATGTTACCAAGTGCAGCATCATTTTAGTTTTATGTTGTTTAACAATAGCAAAAAGTTTCTAACAAAAAAATAATCATTTCCTGTGGCCAGTTAGGGGAGCTCCAAGCAAGTACTTGTGATCTTATACTGCACATCACTTACGTGGATAAAGGTAAAAGCACATTACTGGAAGGTAAGGCCAATATGTACATGCAAAAAACACTGGGCTTGTAATGTGATTGGATTAACCTGACCATATTTGGAGGCAGTGAGGCTTGCATTTGGACTCTGCAATGGCTAAAGGTGGTAGTAGTTTGCAATGGAGCAAAATAAACACTATGAATGACCTGAACCAGCCACTTCTGATTAATTTGCACCGAGATTGAATCACAGCTTAGCAAACAACAGTATATTACAACACCAGGTGCAAATATAAAGGATCACAGATAGAATATCAGTATTCCGATACATTAGACAGGGTTCATGATTGAAACCTTAGATGGTTTTATTTTAAAAATATGCCACTTAGGAGTGGTTCAACAAGTTGTAATTACAATACTGATTCATTGTCAACTTTGGCAGTAGTCATGGAGACCATTGTAGCAAACAGCTGCTTAGAATAACTTCTCACAAACACAAGGCAGCATCAGCTTGTCTCTGTAGGCAGAAGGAAACCAATACATACTTTGCGGATTTGTCACTATAGACCTATTTACACAGGATTAGTAGTACCTGGGGATGTCATGTGATTCAGAAATGACCCCCCTATGCTTGTGCTGCATGCATCACGTTCACACAGGATAAGTGAATCTACTGACATTATTCCTGGATGTCAAAGTCTATGTAAAGTGGAAGATACTTTTGCTTCCACTCCATGTCAAGGGTAAATTTTGTACATTTACACCACTACACATGTTTAACAGAATTAGCTGCTTTGCAGGTTTGGGTCAGCAATAAAAAAAATATATATATATATCTTAAAAAATAAGACTGGATTCATCCCACGCCAGAATAGCCAAACTAACGGGCACCTTGTAAATAAGCCCCACCTTTACTGATGTGATGAAAATATTAATGCATCAAAAGATAAAATCCAACGCATCAAAATGTACCGCCGGGCAGGTCATCCATCTCGCCATCTGTTAAGATTTTGCTTTTCTGATGATTTTGAGTTTTTCTATAATTGCTGGGTAGTCTCATCCTCCAGTATGTGCACCCTGACTGCTGTCCAAACTTTTATTTAAAACTGAAAACACAGCTCCTTATTTGACACGAGGAAAAGAGACAGAAAAAAGGCACAAAGGAAATAAAACTTCTTGAAAAACCATTCATGTCCTGACAAGATGTGGTGGATGACACAGAAAACTGACATAATCCGGAAACATGCTGCTATTAATTCAGGCCATAATATCCATTAGTCTTGCCTTAAAAGTGACACGTACACATTTTCAGTTATCGCTCATTAACATAATGTTGCAAACATCAATGAGCATAACTTAAAAGACAATTTGGTTATAATTTCAGCATCTGGTTCTGTGACAGCACCTGACAAATTATTGATGGAGGGTAGTGCTGGCAGTGGATCAATGGGTAACTTAACAGTGGGTGGACTAGATCATGTCACACTGGTTTTTGATCAGGTAGCAGTCCCACCAGTAAACACTAGATATCTGCCATTCATCAGTTCAGCACATCTTGATATGACATCAACTGCTTTAGCATTCATGAAAAATAAATTGACTCTTGATTTAGTACAACACAAACATTTTGTTTATAGGTGCAGTAAATTAAAGAACCAAGAGAAGCGGCACTGGGGTTGATAACGTACAATCAATTAAAACATTTATCATTAAACTATTGCATTATTATACAACAAGTGTAATCACATCACTCACTGTTCAGACTGGACTAGTTTGTTCTCGTCCCGCCCTACCTCCCTGAGCTGCTCCACCTTCATACACCCACCCGCTCTCTTGGGTCAGCTGGTCATCTGTTCCTGAGTGTGTCAAAGACTAAACAGAAGCTCAGAGGGGGCCCTGTTTTTGCAGTTGCAGCTCCACACTTGTGGTATGATTTGCCTCTATACATCAGACAGGGTTCTTCTCTGTCTGTTTTTAAGTCACTTCTTAGAACCCATCTCCTGTCCTTGGCCTTTAACACCCTGTAAAATGTTGACTTAATTTCATTGCTTCTGTTGTCTTTTTACTCATGTTTTAAGGATTATAGCTTTTGTTTATTTCTTCTGTACAGCACGTTGGTTCATTTTGGTGGTCTGGATTGGATTGGATAGTCACTTTGAGCAGCGATAAAGAAACAAACTACCGAAAAAAAGATGGTTACCTTATTACAAAGGCATGTCTGTGCAGCCCTCCTGGAATCCATGTTCTATGCATCCATTGCCATGTCTGCTTATCGAAAAAGAATGGTCTCAATATGAGACTATAAGAGCAATCAAGGCAGTTTGCAGCCATATTGGTTTCTCCCCAAATGGTCAGGTCAACAGTGGCCCTGACGCACCCAGACAGTCTACACAGCGAGCCAGACATTGTGATTGAATGTGGCAAGTTGTCACCCCATCATCCCAATGGTGAAACCATGTGCTGCTGTACTACTGCTACTACTATACTGTGTCTCTTTCTTTTGGGCCTGCTGAATTTTCTAGTATGGATAATGTTAGTCACAGATGAATCAATTTACAGTTAACACTAGAAAACATACTGCATGAAGCTCCTCAAAGATCACAGTGAGGGGATTTTATTATGGACTATTTTTGCATTACCTCTCAATGACGTTTGCATTTCCTCTGACCCGCAGAGAAAGGCTGAGCTGTATTATGATGCAGTATTATGCATTATGTAGTAGACCGCCGCAGGTTGTGACTACACTGAGAGTCAGTGAAGCTTCTGAGCTGTGGCTTCTGAAAGAAAACTAGAGGAACAGTTTTGTCAACTCACAGTCTGACCGCTGCCATCACGGACTGTAACTGTAATTATGACTGCAGCCTCGGGATGGCACAGCTGTCATTGGGAGTGTAACTCTGGCTGTGCTATGGTTTATTACCATACATTTTTTTGGAAAGGCTGTAACATTTACAACATGGAGCGGCTATATGTGTGCAGTTACGGTTGTGCTGGTGGGAGCTTTGTATTGAAGTTATTGCATTCTGGAAGTCCTGTGGTGTTTTGATAACATCTCTCTAATGGGAGCACCACAGGGTCAAGTAGTTGGGCATATGGATACAGTAGACTGATATCAGGATGAAAGACTGAACCACACCTATGGGTGTTTTGTGTTTTACACAATTATAATGATCATATTGTTCAAAAACATACCTATGTCTATTTAGGGCCATATATGTTTAAACACTGAAACATTAGTTAGTTATAAAATTAATTTTATGTGAAGATTCCCAGTTTAAATGTGAGGGTTTTCACATTCAAACTGGAGGAAAGGTTTGGAAATTTCAAGCATTTCTATACACAGTAACCTTTTTTCAGGGGTTAAAATACAATTGGAAAATTAACATTATCATTAATAAAATGTCAGTTTTTAATAATCTGTCCAGAATCCTTCGCAGGAAATTACTATCTGAAGTCTGGAACCCATAGACATTACCGTAGTTTTGTCTTCAGCAAGTGAAATGCATGTTCACCTAAGTTGAGATCAGGTCACTGAGTCAGCCATTTCAAAATAACTTCTTTACCTTCAAAAACTCCTGCTTGTATGTTCTGCATCATTTTCCATCTCTACTGTGAGGAGCTGTCCAATCAGCTTAGCAAATATCTGAGCAGACAGTTTATCCATGTACATGCCAGGCTGCTTCTGTCTTCCTTCACATCCCCGGTAAACACAACGTATCAAGTTCCATTTGAAACCATGCATCACGCTGCCTCCACCATTTTACAGATGATGTTGTGTACTTTGGATCATGAGCGGCTCTAGGCCTTTTCCAAACCTTTTTCTTCTCATCATTCTGGTACAGGTTGGAGTTTCATCTGTCCAAAGAATGCTGTGCCCATAACTGCTCTGTTTTCTGTTTTTTTGTATATTGTTTTGACATAATCTAATCTGGTCTTTGAGGTTTATCAATGGTTTGCATTGTATTTGCTCTCATTAAGTGTTCTTGTTATTGTAGTCTAAGATAATGATAATTCTACCTACTGGAGAGTGTTCTTTAACTTGGAAAGGATCCTGAGATCATTCACCGCTGTTATGTTACAGAGCTCACCAGTGCAGTCTTATCCCCCTTCAGATTGTACCAAAATCCCCTAATGTTCCTGCTATCTCCCTGATGGATTAGTTTTATTTTGCAGTCTAAGAATGGGCTGATTCCTTGACTGTATGTTGTGTGTTTTCAAATGCAAATGTACTTGGAAATGACTCCGGACCGTTTACCTGCATAATTAATGAAGTAATAATGAGGGAACATCCCACATCTGTCCACAAGTGAGCTCTTGAGTCAACTGTCCAATCCTTTTTGAACTACCAAATATAGGATACTGCGTAGTCAAGTGGTTGTGATTCCTTCACCATTGTTCTGATTTGGATGAGAATATGCTCAAATTAAGGAAGAGAGTCTGCACTTTAAGACAATGTTCATAACTTGAGTATAAAAAATGTGTCAATGACGCAACACAATATATAGACCTAACAGTGTACATACTTTTTATCTTACTCAAAAGCATTTGCATGTATAATCAAAGCTAACAGTTGTTTTTTATAAGATGAGTGGAAATGCTACCAATTTTCACATGATTTCTTTCCCAGCCATTTGTTTCCCTAAATTAATTAGCTTTATTGAGGTAAATTGACCAGCCTCAGTCACTGTGTGATTTCTGTTAGGAAGCCACGGATGAATGGGAAATGGTACGGAAAGGAAAAGCTTGCAGATAAAAGCTGAACAATAGAATCCCTGAATGCAATTAAGCAAAAGAATTAGAAGTCTCTGCAGTGAAAAAGAAATGTCCTGCCTCAGTAGATTTTCTCATTCATGCATAAAAAAAGAACTTTGGTGGACAGATAAAGCAAAGCCTTTCATTCCTCTGTGCTGGTGGAGCTCCCGGTGTCCAAAAATTGAGAGGTATTTCAGACTTAATTTTAAAGCAGCAAGCTCAGTGTGCACGGTATTAAGGACACCTACTTTACTTGGACATACTATGTTTTCCACCTGAAAAAGCATGTGTGCTTTAAAAAGAAAAAAAAAAAAAGGATTTTACAAGATGTTCCACATGAATTGAGCAAATAGTGACCCTTGAGTCTTTTTTATTTCTGCTAAATTTGCTCAAGGATGGACTCCATTTATACTGTATATGCTCAGATTTAAGATGCCGATGCAAGGTGGAATTGCGTGCGTGTTTACTGAGTCATTCCTGGAAAATGTAATCCTTGTGGAATTATCACGTTTACACATGAATCAGCTGTCACGTTGAAGCGTAGCTAGTTAGTAAGGATGCTTTGATGTTAAGGTATGAAATGACATTTAAATGCTTCTCTATTGTAGTCAAGCAACCTAGTGTATGCACAATGAAGACACAAAAACGTCACTGTTGCATCTGGCCAGTTTCCTATGCTGTATTTACCTTAATTTCCCATAAATTGGACTTAGAAAATGGGCATTTATCAAATGTTTGGGCTACAAAAATACCTGCACCATCCACTTGCAGTACCTGTGCAGACTTAAGAGTAAATTGTCTTTAATCTAACCAGTGGCAAAACAAAGTATGCACTTTTATTTATACTGTATGTCAGAGCGAAATCTGGGAACCTATGAGTTATCGTCTGATGATGTCAGTGTTTCCGGGCAACCTCCGGAGCTGGATAACAAATACCAGATATTAAAGACAGGGTATGCGTCAACGCTCAGCCTGTTTTGATCTCAACTACTTACACAGAATAAACTTCAAACAAAAACCCAAAAGCTATAACAATCTTCTTCCATGCCTACATATTCTGAGTATTCAGATATCTTTAAACAGAGGTTTGCCTCTGTGAAGCAAATATTATGCATTGGATGGTGAGTGTTCCTTTTTAAAGTGATTTTGAATGATCCAGGCAAAGGATAACAGTGTGTGGGTGTATGTGCATATGTTTATGTGGCCTCTTGTTGCTGATGTATGCAAAAGCACATAAACAACGACACCTACTCTCTAATAAAAATGATTTTAAAATGTTTTGAGTGCTGCAGGGCAGAAATTAGGTGTTTGGGGAGAAACAGCTTGGTATTATTTAGTTTCTAAATAGAGAGCAAACAACGACAACAAAAAAAAATGCATGGTCTGAGGAATGAAATTATTGTAAATGGAAAAATAACACTGCCAGTAATCAAGCTCTACTGCTGAACTTACAGAACGCAGGAAGCTTGCTGACAATAGTGATTAGACACAAAACATATAAATAATTCAAAGTCAGTGTTAAGCCCTTCACAAGGCATTAACTGTGTTTTTCTCAATAACCATGAAGGTGACTCAGAAAGAGTATTTGGAATTCAGTTTAGTAATGAATGCAGTCTGTCTTATCTAATAAAAGGCAAATAAGACAAGGCATTCTTTGCAAAGTTTTGAGAAAATCCAAATGAGGGGCAACTCATGTCAGATTTTTATTTTGGTTGTCACATTTGCACACCATCATCATTCGTTTGTCTTACTTTCTTTCTCACTTAGCACATGACACTTTTCCAGCAGAGAAGCAGATGTACAAGCTGATTGATGTGATCTGTAGAACAGAAGCATGCCATGCGTGGAACATTATAGTGCACACTTTCGCGTAGTTAGTCGGTTGGCATAAGACAGATGCTGGCAGGAAACAGAGGATGACTTGACTTCTAAATTATCTCTTCTTGCTTCTGTTGTTGTTGGTAATTTGGAAATAATGCTGGCATAAGTCTGATTGCTTCTGAGCTTGAAAACACCTTTCAGTGAATCGCCGTTGGATTTAGCAGTTTGTATTTCGGAGGCCAGTGAAACTTCATAACTCGATAAACTGATCAAATATTATAATTACCATAATCTCATGGCATTTAGAATATAAATGATCAAATTCATGAGTACTGATTAAGCCTTTGTTTTACTTGATTTAAAGCTATTTCACACACATATAAGTTATTAAACGTATTTCTGTCCTATCAAACTGACCTGCTTGAGCTAGTCAAGATGCATCTACGTATTGTTTTCTGCATTGTGTGTGTGTATGTACAGGACTATACATCATATATGTTGTATTAGAAGCCCTAACCAGCTAGCTTTTGGTATGAAATGCATTTTATTTTGTCTTTCTTTCAAACAGTCACAAAGTGCCAGGTTTTAATGCTGGATTGTGAGAAGCTTATGCATAGCAGATACTTGTTTTGTAAATCCTTTCCACATGCTGTGACCGTGTATTGTTCTGCGATAATTCGGAGACAGAGGCCGCGCTGTGTCTCAGCTGTGACGAAAAAACATTATTGTTTGTTGGATATGAGACGGAACGGCAGAGCAGGAGGATGGCTGGGGCGTGGGCTGGGCTTCAGGCAGGATCTGCCGTGGCTTTTGGGATTGTCAGACCCCCAGGGAACCCTGTGAAAGATGAGAGAAGAGAGAGAGGAAAAAATGGGGAGAGAGGGTGATCCACAGAGACGGAGAACAAATAAAAATACAGGTCATGTAGCCCTTGATACAATGGGCAGGAAGGAGGGTGTGGATCTGTTCTTGAACTTGCTTCCATCTACAATGATAAGGTTATGTCTGCTTTCACTAGACCGAAACTAGGCTTAAGTTAACATTTGACACAAATTTGTGGCTACAACAACTTGTCAACAGTCTTATTTCAAACAGACTCAATACATTTCAAGGTATTGAATGAAATACACTCTTCACTCTTGTGTTGTGACAACAATAAACAAATGAACAAGAACATCTGAAAGTTTGTGTTTGTTGCATCAGTGGTTGCCAATGTCCTTTATATGGAGGATGGCCAGTCTGGAGGTGGAGACAAGATTTAAATAGTTAGGTGTCCTCTGTGCACGACCTATACGGTTTTATTAAAGAACTTGACTACAGTACTATCATAGACGTGAGAGGCATGCATAAGTCATTTCAGTGGCCAGAGGCAGGCATTTAACATGGATCCCACAGGTTTTCACCTCTCTCATCTCATGCATATAGTTGAGAGGTGTTTGTTTGTTCAATTGTTTGAGTGTTGATAGCAGTGTGTGACTTCCAATAACCTTCCCATTTTGAAAATCGCATCCTGAGCATACCCACTGTGCACAAAGCTTAAAGGACACCCTTTGTGAAGGTGCTGAGCTTTAATACCCTACACTTAGAGGATTAAAAGTTGTGTGTGTGTGTGTGGAGGTTCAGTCAGGTAAGTGAGACTATGAGGTTCAGAGAGGTCCACTCCTGAACAAAACCTTGCCGGTCAGACACAGGGTACTGGGCGGTAACATTCTGCATGAACAGCCCCGGAGGAGTATCAGTGCTCACAGTAGCAGTGGTAACAAGACCCCGTAAGATCCTGTTTGATAGTGGAGTCAGCCAAAATCAAGGACCCATTTTCTCTTATTAGTTATTTTAAGTGCACATTGGGCTTTTTTTTTTTGCTTGTAAATGTACATTTATACATCAAAATAAAGTTTGCTGTATATGTAATGTACGGAATACATAAACAGGCGAAACTACCTCTGCTCATCAGGCTTCCATGTCCTCTCATCCTTGACAACATAATAATTGTTTTAGCAGTTATACGTCAACATAATTGATTGTCTGCTGCCCTCTACATCGGTTGCCAGTGACAGAGCGACACGTTGATTTGCCTAAGTGGCCATTCCTGGTAGACCTCAAAAAGGAAGGGATCTTATAGATTAAAGTGCCTTACGAAGAAAAAAAAGTTTCCACTGAGATGAGTTAAGTAGCCACTTCTCTGTAGTGTGTGTATGTCTATGTGATCCTGTAGAACAGGAGATGTGAAGCTGTCCTCCTGTTTAATTTTTCCAGAGGTTGTCATTCTAATGTTGACTCCTAATAACACACCATCCACCCTTATTCATCCATCAGGGAACCAAATTTAGTTTAGTCTCAAAATTAATCTGTCACCTATAGTTACTGCCAATATCTTCAGTTTAACGGAGGACAAGAGACTGTACAGCTTCCATTTATTGGTCACAGGAAACGAAGAACTTCCACTTTGCTGAGTAAAATAGCTCAGACTCTTTCCTGTGGAGGCCATTAGCTCTCTGATCAGAGGGAGGTAAGATGGGCAGAGTTTACCAAGGCCGAGGCTTTTAAACAGAGTCAGCCTGTAGGTTGTGGATTTTACTGATTCTGCAAGTGACTGGTAGTGTAAGGTCACTGTACAATCACCTCTCAGCAAAATATGTTGCTGAAAGTAGGCGGTACGCCTTCTGCTCATCAGGCTCCCATGTCCTCTCATCCTTGACGACGTAATAGAGTTTTGTATCAGCAGTTATACATGAACATAATAGATTGTCTGCCGCCCTCTACATCTGCTGCCAGTCAGAGAGTGACAAGTTGATTTATGAGACTTGGAGGATTAGTAATGAATTAATTAGTTTGATAAGATGCACTCGTCAAGGTCACTGTCCGGTGATTCCCTTGCGTCCACTCACTGACTGTAAATCTGATTAATACACGTCGAGTGAGAATTAACAACGAGTGACCATAAAGAGACCCGACAAGATCATTACATGTGTTCCTCCTGCTAGTTTGAAGTTTATTGATAGTCTTTAGAATTATCTGTCAAGTAGCTGGAGGCTTGAGACGTTGACTCAAGAGGTTTCCAGTTATTGAAGCATTAGTTAACTAATTTAATCACACAGTTTTTACTTAATAAATATAAAGGTGATAGCTGATTCTAATAGCCAGAAAGCCTGATAAAGAACAAGTATCACTAGAAACATGTAATTCAGCACAGAGTAATGAAATCAAAAATGTGAACATCGAGACCTGAAATGTAGTTGTATAATTATTATTCTGTCTTAATTACAGTATCCAGACTGTTTCCAGTTTTGCTTTCGGTAAATGCTGCTGAATATTTTGATGATGAAGAAGAATAGTGCAAAAATAGTTGAGTTTTTATTTTTTTTTTACTGAGAATCTATTTGATTAGCATATGCACAAGCTTTACCCAGGTATTTGCTCCAGGAAATTGAGAACAGAGTAGAAATTTTCCATTCAGTTTGTCTTCATTGATTTGCGAGTTCAGGAAAAAGCACAGATGCACACAGAAAATGTAAATTGATTTTTATTTTTCAGACATTAGCAACAGTAGAAATGGGCTCTGACATATCATCGTCACCTTTTTAATTTATAGGACGAACTCATTAGCATACAGTTCTATGCACATCTAAAAAGGTGAAGAGCAGCATTAGCATTCACTCAGTCACATCGCTGGCCACCTGGCAACTCCCGTTTTGCATGTGTGTTCTAGTCTACCAACTCCTGAGGGAAATATCTGGCTCTTCAGCTGCTAAATGCTCCACTATGCTCATCAGCTAGTTGCTAACAGTAACTGTCTGCAGTTTGGTGCTCAGCAGGTAATGTACAGCTGCTGTTCAGAGCTCTTCTTCCTGTGAACAGATAACTACCTGCTGTAAAGTTGCAGGATGAAAAGAAAAGGCTAAAATATGCTCTCTGCTGTCATGTGATAATGAATGTGAGCTATTGTGGATATGGAAAATTTTAATTATCCTATCATTCACACCCAGACGCCCTCCGTCTCTTGCAGCCTCCTGTAGTTCTTCCAGTGGGATCTCCAGCAACTCTCAGACCAACTAGGAGATAAAAATTAAAATCCTTGGCCGTTCGCCCAGTTAGACCTCAAAAACAAGGTTTTCTTATAGATTATAGTACTTAAATAAAACAAACACTTTCGAAAGAAACAAAAGTTTCCATCGTGTTGAGTTACTTGGGCCACTTCTCTGTGTGTGTGTGTGTGTGTGGTTTTGTGATCGTGCAGAACAGGAGATGTGAAGCTGTCCTCATGTTTCATTTTTCCAGAGGCTGCCATTCTTATAGTCACTACTATCACCACACCATCCACCCTTATTCGTCCATCAGGAAACCAAATTTAATTTAGCCTCAAAATGAATCTGTCACCTATAGTTACTGCCAATATCTTCAGCTTAACAGAAGAACAAGAGACTGTACAGCTTCCATTTATTGGTCACAGGAAACGAAGAACTTCCACTTTGCTGAGTAAAATAGCTCAGACTCTTTCCTGTGGAGGCCATTAGCTCTCTGATCAGAGGGAGGTAAGATGGGCAGAGTTTACTAAGGCTGAGGCTTTTAAACAGAGTCAGCCTGTAGGTTGTGGATTTCATTGATGCTGCAAAGTGAACGTGCTCAAGCTGTGTGAAACACCCGTGGTGACCCAGCAGGGAGCTCGGAGGGGGTCGGCTATTTAGCCAGCTCAGCATGTATACCAAGCAGGCACCATTACATCCCATTTGCTAACATAGGCACTGGGATTTTAAGCTGTCGTTTGAGGGACCCAATTTAATTTTACTGCTCAGTACGCCTCAAGGACGATATCAGTTGTCTACATGAATGCCTTTGAGGTGCTCCTGCTTCTGTAATGTCATATGCGTTTTTATCCTGTTATCTGATTTTTTAGCCATAACGAGCTGGCAATATTTGCTCTGAGGCTCTTGAAGAAAAAAATCTATCATTTGGCAGAGCTGCAATAGAAAACTGCAGCACAGTATGTGAGCAATTACAATGATTGTTTCATTTCATACGATCCTTTAAGCAAGATCGTCAAATCCTGGTGTTACTCTGCAGCGTAAATCGAAACTTAATTATCCCCACAATGAAATTAAATCTCTGGTGAGGAACCGTGTACATTATTAATATATATAAGAGACTGATACAACACAGTTGTTGAAATGTCATACTATCTGAGGCGATTAGTGCTGCAGTTCTAACAGGTGTAACAGCAAAACACACGAAACACATTTGTTACTGAAAACTCAACATCCACACAAGTAATTTGTGCGATAACCACAGCAGGGGTTCAGGTCATGGCCCTTTAATGTCCCACTACATTTTTATATTTAACGAAACTTAATTATATTTTTTGGAATCATTATAATGAAGATGTGGTTTTATGAAGAACTCTGTTAACCAAAACCTTTGTTGCTCTCACTAGTTGTTTTCTTTGGTTTAGTGCATCCAGATGCTGTTGGTCAGGTTGAGACAAGAAAAAGACTAGGTTAAAAGATTATCTTTTGGGTTAATAATGTCTTTCAAGTACTGTATGTACAAAATATGCTGCTTAAATACATTAAATTTAACATTGTACTCCCTTTAATTAACTAAATCATGTGACCTTCACAAGCTCTGATGAGAGTGTACTCATCCAGCATTAACCTTAACCTCCTCCGTGTTCACACTACAAAGAGGGATACATAATTTTTTACCACAAAACCTTACTAAATACACACACACACACACACACACACACACACACTCGTGTCTGTATTTGAACCCTGGTCTTTATTGTATTTCCACTTGCAAACACAGTTATATTTCCCTCTAAAAGTATTTGAGCAAAATTGAAATAAATTAAAAAATCACTTTAAGACAGGTGCAAGTTCTCTGTGACAGAGGTTGTGTATCACCCTGGAGGACAATTTGACCTGACTGGTTTGTACTTACGACCAGCAACAGACTTGCAGGTGAACAGATGTTTCAGTTTACAGATCCATGCACACATTAACAGCAGATAACACTCTGGTAATAGAGCAGCAGGTTGTTTAGAGCAGGAATTGTGTTTTTTTTTTTTTTTTTTTGTTGTTGTGCTTTGTGACTGTGAAAGGAAAGAAAGCTGTTTTGACACTGCCGACGTTGCTCCGGCACCGCATTAAGCTGTGAGTCATGGGAGCTCATAGGTTCAGGCAGCGACTTTAGATGTCCCCGCAAACATGGTTTTGAAGCTTGCAGCAGCCTTGTTTGTCACATCTTCACACTATAGAAAGAATACACAAGGATCTTACAGTTTTCGGAAACACCAAGGAAATATTAATGTTGCCTCCTTGAGTTTTGTCTTTAACGCCAGCAAAGTCAGGTATTTCAATTTCCACCCACAACAGAAGCAATATAAATCTCTGTTTTTATATACAGCAAATACGTGACTTGAAGGAGGAGATCCCAACAACATACAATACACATTAAAGAGGAATTTAACATGTTCACAGAGGTTACAGTGTTGGATGACAAGTTTCAGACTGCTCAAAAGAGTTTACTTGAACCCAAAACCTATCATCCAAAAGAAAGTGGGCTTTTAGGGAGGCTGCTCTCAAAGAGCCCGGAGCTAATGTAACCCATTTTAAGGGAGAGGCTGAACCGAGGCGCTGCTTAACAATCAGTATAAAGGGGATAAAGAACTGTGAATCACACAAAACTACTCTAGTGGATTCCCAAAATAATAATAATAAAAAAAAACAACAGCTGGAAATTAGCATAACTGGTCCCATTTAAATGACACCACAAGCATGCCATCAACATTTTTATTTGTGTTCATGTAGGTTTAGTCTTTTGAAGCTGGATGACCATTTAAATGTGCAGTGATAGCTGATAAATATTTTAACTTGTCATGTAAACTCACTATTGTTGAGTTCAGTTTGGTTCGTTCCATTGGCTCGGTGTTAAAATTTATAACAGCGAGTCAGCATACATTACCACGACCCTGGAACAAGCCCGTGTGTTGTTCAGTTTGTCTTTATCAGTTACGCGTGTGCCTTTCCCTCTACATGCGCTAAGTGTCTGCTGTGAAATTGAATGCAAATGAATAGATGGAGAAGCCATTTGGCCCAGCAATTCCACTAAACGCAGTAATAATACACACTCTGTCAGCACTCCATGCAACAATGCATGTGAAATGTTTTACAGTCTGATGTCCCATCCACAAATGGAATGCACCTTCCAAAACAGTTACAAATCACAGATAAGAGATCTGGTTTAGGATGTGACAGAACTGTGGTAAATATCAGTTTGATTTCAGAGAACATCTCCACGTTGAAGGAAGGATCATTGTTTAAGATAAAATGTATACACATACATACAGTATATGTCTCATTAACGTTACAATGATAACTACTGCGCATGGTTAAGGTTCATTACCATTGGCGGTCATGCACGGCTGTTCCTGTTTTCTGTTCTTTTGTGCTCCCTCTGCTATTAGCTTTCTTATCGTTAAATACTGTATTACTTTGTTTTCATATGTTCTATGATGAATAAGGAAATATTTTCCCTAACAAAAACATTAAAGAAAAGGCAACTATAAAAATGAATAGTTCATTTCCAAAATTAGGAGTTGGTGCAAACATGGTCTTCCAATATTTTAGTTTAGTTTTTTTTTTTTTTTTTTTTTTTTTTGCTGTTGAGTGATTGTAGATTGTAAACCATTTTTCATCAGAAAAAACGAAAAACAAAACTGCTATTCACTGAGAGGCAATGTTGAATAGTCAATTTCTGGTGAGTTTAGTACCCATTTATCCAGAGTGTAGCCTCTCCTTTTTTCATTCATTTAATGTCCAAGCGTTGGTGCATGATCTTTTTCTACTACACTGACTTCAACCAAGGTTTGGTCTGTTGAATGTAAATGTAACGACATAAGATAGGTTTATCTGTAGATAATTTGTTAAGCAGCGATTGGGATTCTGTCACTTATTGGGTGCAGAGATAAAATTGCATCACATGTGTGATTTTTCTGACAAGTAAAGGTGTGAAAACTAACAGTCGGGATAACTGTGAGAACCCGTGGGCATGAAATAGGGCACGTGTAAACGCAGAGATTAAATTAAGGTGGTTAGATATGCCTTTGCGAGAAGATTCATCTTTTCTTTCATAATCAAGATAAATGTAGAACAAAGCTCGTTGTTTATGTTTCTATTGGGTTACTGAGATAGTCTAATGGAACACTAATTGCAATAAATGGAGTTCTGCTAACGGAGAAGATAACTGATTAGTTTTTCCTATAAATAGCCACAGACTGCATGCTGCTATCTTCTGATGGTGTAAAGGATGACTTTGGACGCTATAGTTCCTCTCTAAATTACACTCGATTCAAACGAGTGCCTATGTCTTATCCATCTCATTTGTGCAGAACGGACATCTGTGCAATGAACATTCAACAACATACGGCACCATATTGTTTGTCAGAGATGAATGGTTTACTGTAAACTTACGCTGAATTAGCAAATAAGAGAAACAAGCCCATGTCTGCTTAGAAGATGTTTTCCGTGTGTGTATAGTTCCCTGCTGTTTTGTTCAAGCTCGGTCAAGTACTATGGTTGTATATGAATTGAACCCCAAAATTCAAGATTTTGTAGTGATGAGTCTGTTTTTAAAATAAATAAATAAATAAATAAAAAATCCTAACAAATCTTAATCACATGTTTCTGGTGGTTTTCAACCATGCAAAATCAGAATTCCTAGAGACAGGCATGTTGGAGGCCGTTCATTCTCGCTTAGTACAAAGTAAATGATGCCGATTTTAATCATGCTCAGCGACGCCTTTCATATCTGAGATTTGTCTGTTGTGTTTTGTATTGACAAAGCTGGCAGTTCACAGTCCCAACCTTATAGCTGTGTCTAATAAAAGAAAGCGCTTGCAGAGGCAAAGGTTAGTTGCTCGCTCCCGCCCTGAGCAACAAAGGGAGAGATTGAAAAGCTGCCGATTGAGACTCTAATCAAAGCTGAACCTGGCTGTGAAACTTTACCGCAGAGTACGGAGGGCTCCTCCTCGCTGGCCCGGATGACCAAGACACACTAACCTTCACAGACCAAAGGGAACCAAGTTGCGCACTTTAATTGATTTTACTTTTATGTTCTCTTGCTTAACGACAGTCAAATCAAAACTGAGCCAAAGGCCACTCAGTCCCCCTTGCTCTCCCCCACCATCCTCTGCTGGGTGGCTTTGAAGTGTAAATTTGATTCTACTGATGTATAAAGTAAAGTGCAGACTGTACACCAGAGACCATTTTGCAGCACTGATGGTATATAGGGTTCAACCAGATGTAAATGGACCTTTTTTTGCAAACGTAATCAGTAACACTTCATACAAGCCTAAGTGTTCACGTGTTAAGTCACTCAGCAAAAGAACTGCCCATTGATTTATGAGGCTACATATATAAATGTAAAGTTTTTTTCATATGTGTACAGTGTGCATTTCTATTTGCTTAAGACACAAAACACAACCAAGTGTCAGCTTCTTTTCTTCCTTCATCAGTATGATCCCTTTAATGGTGTTTTAACTTGAGTTTTGTGTTTGTACTTTCAGTGTGATTTTTTTTATTCCCCTTTGGGTATTTTAAATAAATAGATCTTTCAGTTGAGTGAAAATAAAGACTAGAAAAGACTGCTTGAATATGAGCTCAGCCATTTTTAGCTTATACCCATGTGACTTCTGCTGCCTTTCCTTTACATCTCTTCCTTTGAGATTTGAAGAGATTCAGTGAAGAAATCCGTTACACAAACGATAATTGCTTTAACTTGGCTTTCGCTCATCAGTGTGCTTCATGAAACAAACTAGTTTTAATTGATCCTTACAGTCATTCAGGCAGGCCTGGGTGTTATTGCGTATTGTAGTCATACCATCTAGTCATATTCTGTTTTTCATGCTCTGCAGGTCATATCCTTCCTAACTGAATACACAGACACTGAACTCTGCAGCATTTCTTCTAAAAAACTCCCATCTTTCTGAAATGAAACCCTTGATTAACATTCAATGAATGCATCACATAAATGTGCAGAATTGTCATAGCCAAACTCAATTCTTATCAGAATATGACTCTAGTGACATGCCATTATGATTTCATTATAGGGTGTGTTTCAACAGATGTAGAGAAAAATAATGAGCATGCAACTGGCTTGTTCTGCAATCAGTCTGAGCCATTTTGTTGTAAGCACATTCAACTTCACAGCACTCAGGTGATGTGTATGACTACACTACTGTTACTCTTATGTCCATCACCGCAACTTTCCTCCACCAAACTTTTGTGGACGGGGAAGTCATGCTGGCTTCCAGGCTGGTGCTTTCATAATGAACTGTTAAAAGAAAATCAATTAGCATACATAATAGCAACATATATTCATAAATGTGTTTGAATTAGTATATAATCACCTGTATGAATAGTTGTATGAAAATGTTAAGCTTTTTATAAATCCTCTCTACCTACAACTCTATTGTGAAATGTGCCAATTTTGCCTTTACCTTTCTCAAATCTTTAGATTATGAATACGAATACAAAGACTTTCCATAATAGTATGTGGCAACCTGTGCGTGCTAGTTATGGTACTGGTATGTCCTAATCTACTCACCACACTTGCCTTATACACTTACCATTTGATAGATTGAAGTTTATAAAAATATTTGACCATATTAGAGTATTAAGTATGAAAGACTTTGATTTATATTTGAAAAATGTGCAGTCAGCGGTACTTTTTGTGCTGTACGCGGCCATGCCAGCATCATCATTTTTCATAGATTCACTTTTATTCAGCAACAGCGCGTGTTGTGTCTTCCGCAGTTCTGCAGTTTTATAGCATCAAGTTAGAGTAAGAGTTCAGCTCGGTGCAAATGAGGATCAATAAAAGGTCAATAAAACACAGAATCATGATAGATTTCACTGTGGCAACAAATGACTGGAACTCTAGGGATAAGTCAATATTACTTGTTAAATGCACAGCACAAGATCTTTCCTGGAAGACTGATTAAACCTCAGTGGCTCAGAAATCAAAAGGTGTCGTTTTCAGAGCCTGAACTTTCTATTCTTTCTCTCATTCAGGACACGCACACACACACACACGGCCACAGCCACTTAAAGACTCAATCTCACTGAAAGTGTTGAGCTCATTTCTGAGTTGGTCTCTCACAGCAAAGAGGCGTCATCTTTAATATCAGTCAGAAATAGTTTAAGTGGATTTGCAGCAGGATTTTCTGCTTGTTAAACTTTATATTTTAGGAGTTTTTAGAAACAAACTGAGGTTCAGCGCTAAACGTTTAGGCTTGTTAGGAGTTCCGAATCATTTGTAGCTTAAAGGCTTATAAACAAAGGGATTTAAAACAGATTAATTTTTTCCACACAGCTCACATAATAAGGATTAAACTGAAATCGCCCAAGGGTTAGTGCAGTATAGAGAGGATACGCACAATTTTTAGAGTAATAGGTGTTTAGGGATTAAAAGAGTGACTTCATTCATTCACTGTGGTTATGACAGAAGGAAACCATTCTGTACATTATACTATTACACGAATATTCACTTTGGGAAGAATGGATGGGGGCAAAAAAATGATTAATTCATTTTAATATTATCCAAGCCAACTGTAATAATGAAGACAGATTTACTCGAATGCACCCTCAGAAAAAAGACAAAAACAAATACTCTTCTAGATGCTTTAGGATGCTCGTTTTGTGAGACAGGTCCTTATACAGTATGTCATATGCTGGTTGGTGCTTTTCTCTGCTGAGTTTGGCCGAATTCACTTCTTGCATGAGAGACGAAAAGAATATGAAATGGAAAAAGTAGGCCAAAGAAAGGAGATTTTCTGCTCTGCATTACTCTCATCTATTGTCATGGTCAATGATGATGACTATATTTCGGCTCCATCATCGTCGACCAAAGGGCCACCAGACTTAGAAAATCTTTTCTGAAAATAGAATGAAGCTGCAAAAAAATATCAGCATGAATGTGGAATCTGACCATTTCACAAATATGACATGTAATATGGCTTGCTAGATAGATAGACAGATATATAGCAATACTGATAGATAGATAGATAGATAGATAGATAGATAGATAGATAGATAGATAGAGTTTATCTTTTTATCTTGAATAAATAAATGCAGTATAATATTTCTGTTTCATTGGTTTGATTGGGTTCTCTTTGTTTTATTTCAGGCGTTGTGTGAAAATCTGCAGATGGTGAGCGGCACTGTATTACTGATGATGACTAGCAACAGAAGTAAACTTGTTTTACTTCCTGAGTCAAGGAACACATCAGTAGTCTGTTTCAGTTACAGGTTACTTAAATTAAACATTGTGTTTGCAGCTCAAGTTATTATTAAACTAGACTGCGTTACATTTGTCAGATATCTAGGTCTATTGGTTGTACAACTGTTTAATTTGATCCATCAAATAACAGGAAAGCAGTTGAAGATTTCATTAGATTTTTCTAGATGTCAAAACGAAAATTGACTGTTGACTCCGGTTTTCATCTAAAAGACCTGCAAATAAACAACATATCATAGACAGAGATGAGGACGCAGTAGCACTACTTACAAAGACAAAAAGGGGTAAAGCAAAGTGATGAAAAACAGGCAAGCTAACAAATCACAAGGCAAAATCTGAGGCAAACTCCAAAAACAAAGTTCAAGACGTAAACAAAGGCAAGACAGAGAGCGAACACTGGAAAGCTAAAACCCTTTGCACAAAGGCAATCTGGCAGATGAGCAGGAATGTATAATGCAGGGTTGTTTGGCTGAGTGGGAACAGATGAGGACAGTGGAGAGGTGTGCAGGTGACACTAGTGGTGGGAAAGGGCAAGCAAGTGGAAGTAGCAGTGTCTGAAATGACAACCGAGTTAGTGCAAGGAAACGGAAATGAAATGACAGAATAAGTGAATGTGAAACAACAACAGCTGTGATACAGCAAAAGCAAACAAAAAAAGTCAGCCATGTGCAGCCTTAGTACAAGCACCAAACTGGAGCAGGCAAGGTCAACTGAAAATGTCTTTTTTGGAAATAAAAACATTGCACTGAACAAGTGCATTATTGAAAGCATATAAACAAACACAAAAATGTAATAGCTGGCTTGGAGGGTCAGGTGAACCCAGATGAAATGGCAGCATTGTTGACAGTAATGTAATTTTTTTTATTTTACTTTTTCTTTTTCAAATAGAGAGCAGTGAGGAGCTATTTCCATCTGTCCACAAGCAATACTTTTATGTTACGCTTGTTTCACTCTGGGTTGGAAAACCAAAATATCATTTAATGAATAGTATAAGGAGACAATACAATTCCTTTAAAAGATATTTTACATGCTCACAATGTACTGCAGCATCTAGTGGTTACAATCCTGTAAAGAAAGCAGTAATAACGATCATTTTGAGATGATTGTAGCCACCCTGAATGTTTTTCCAAATTGTAGCCTATCATCTTTCTATCTGATTACAACACATCATGCAGTGTAATATTTGTATATGTGTGGGAGTTGTTGTAGAAAGGCAGTCATCTTGAAATAGAGTTAAATACACCAATCAGGCATAACATTATGACCACCTTCCTAATATTGTGTAGGTCTCCCGTGTGCCTCCAAAACGGCTCTGGCTCATCAGAGAATGGACATGGGCCTTCTGAGGGTGTCCTGTGGTGTCTGGGAACAGAATGTTGTTAGTGGGGGCATTTGGCTCCCATGGGTTGAGGGGAGGGGCCTCTGTGGATCATCCCACAGATACTTGATTAGACTGGGATCTAGTGAACAATACCTTGTGCTGTTCTTCATGTTGTTTTTTTTAGTTGTTCCTAAACTGTTTTTGTGTGTGTGTCTGTGTCAGGCTGCATCCTGCTGGGGATGGCTGCTGCCATCAAGGAGTGTCATTGCTATGGGGTGGGGGTGTTTGGTCTGGTCTAGGTGGGTGGTACATGTCTAAGTAACATCCACATGAATAGCAGGTCCAAAAGTTTCCCAACAGAACATTGTATTGTCACAAGATGGTCAATGTTATTTACTTCTCCTGTCAGTGGTATTAATGTTGTGATCGGTGTATATTATTATACTGATTTCTCTTATAGACACATACCCTTCTTGATTCCTGGCTGATTTCACAGAGAAAACGCAATGGTTTCTCTTTCAGGGCACCAAACTGAGCTTGTAAACTGTTTCCTCTAAAAGCCCAGGTGACCTCACCCATCTTTTCCCTATGATATTCAACAAGTCATGCTGCCTCTTCTCCTCAAGCCTGTCATCACCTTCTCATCCAACACGTAATTTTTCTACATCAAAACACTCCAGTGCCTTAATCTCGAAGAACTGACAATCTCAGAAAGTTAAAGCCAGTCATTTCAGTGGTTACCTCCTGGATCTGGCTTTTCATTTAAAGTAAAGTAAATACTCGCCAAATTAAAGACACACATAGTGCTTTCTCGGCCCATTAAGACAGTGTACTTACTGAATACCTGCGGCCTCTCATTTTTGGTGGTTTTATTAGAAAAGATGGGTTGCTGCGCTTTGCAGGCAGCCTGCAGAGCACCACATGTTAATAAAACTCAGAGCACTGACCTCAAAATGCACACAGAGAAGAGATTATTCAAATGATTCTCAGTGAAAGGATGCTATCCTTCAGATGAGATTTCACCAGGTAGGTGTATCTTTGAATCCACTGAGGAAAGGATTTCCTGACTGCCTGACAGCTGATGGTGTTGAAAGACAAGGTGAGGCTACAGTATGTACAGGGGGTGAACATAATGTCTTTGCATCCTACTAAAATCTTGTGTAGCAGTCCTGCACAAGTTACAACATGCAATTGTTTGAAATTATAAGGTGAGGGTTGTTTTCTTGTCTACGTCCATCTGCTCAACACAGTAAGACACATATTAATCCAATACAAGTGTATATAAATCAAAGTATAACATACTCCCACTGTCCAGGTTCTGTCTGAACCAGACTCAATATCATACCGTACCTTTCAAGTATGTGTTATTCACAGACAGTTATATTAGATTATACTAAATTAAACAGTATGGGTACTTGTGATGTGTCCACCTCTTTTATATTAATTACATGTATGAGGCTATTCTGAGGCGTGCGCTTTGTGTGTTGCACTTGTTTAGTCATATATTACAGCACTCCATTTTGTCATTTGATTGGCGGGATCTGGATGAGTTTGCGCATTCTCTCTTGGAGTCCTTCGAGACAGGTGGTGTGATGAAGAGCTCTATAAACAAATGAGCTCGCACTTAATGCGGTTCTCATCTCACCATCCAGTCCACATCTGTAAATACAGTTTGGCAGCCACATACTTAAAAGTAGTGTAGTGATTAGTGATTTGAATATTTAATCATTAGCTATTGCCAGCGAAGAATACCTCTTGAATGTATTCAAGACTGACAGGTGAGACACATCAGGGCGGGGTAAACAATCAGGGACAGCAACAACATGGGGGAAGTGAAAGCATCTGAAATGACAGAGAGTTAGTAACTTACAAAATAAAACAGGAAATGAACAAAACACAGAGATACAGTTAATCATGGCTAGAAGTAGCAGAGCTGGATGAGACACTCATGGGAGATTTCCTTTTTTATGTCAGCCTACCCGCCCACAAAGAGTTCACACTACAGGGGTTAGTTACAGCGAGACAATCGGGAAGTCAGCCACAGAATAAGAGCCTTTTCAGTTATCTCTGCCTAATTCAACATCAGTTCTCTATCAGTTCTACCAATGAGTCATAAGCCAACATTTCAAGGGATGGTTAAAAAAGTGATGCAAAACTCTGCAATGATCTCCTTATCCTGACGTTGTCAAGGCCCAAACCTACATCTGGAGTGTTTGGTTTGCTGATTAATGGTTGCTGTCTCCTCAGCTGAACATCTAACAGTGGTAGTGTCTTTGTCTCTGGGACCTCACAGTGATGATTACAGGATAACCTCTTGCACACAGCAATTAATCAGCCCAGAAGAAGCCCATTTGCTCAGACTACATGTGACAGTTGCTTGGCTCGGTGGATCATTCAGCAGTAGGATCATAGGTCCCTATAATACCAACCTCAAAGTGTTCCTGAGCCTGGCTCCGGTTCAAAGTAAATCAATGGAAGTTTCAGGTGCTTATGGTGTGTCAATTAAATGTGTTGCCAAGACAATCACAGACTGTACTCTCCTACAAATGCTTCATTTTCCACTGTATTTTCCAGTATGTTTAATTTTGTTTAATTTGAATATTTAAGTGTTTCTCAGATTCCACTGAATTATTTCCGTGTTCACAAATCAAAAGTTTAGTTTAGGTGACGTGAATGTGGATTATATGTTCTACAGCAGGGGCCTCCAATCTTTTTTCTTCTGAGAGCTACTCCTACAAAATGAAAATGGCAGAGAGCTGCTAATTTTTGTAACAGTTATTTTCATAGCTTATTTCAACCCAAACAAACTGAATAAGCTTGTTTTGCAAGAACATTAACAAAATGTTGGTGTCACATTTTGTATTAAAACATCAAAAAAAAAAAAATAATAATTCAGTATGCATTTCTTTCTAGTGTATCTCACATTATTAACTGAAAACCTGAATGCTGTCAAAACAAAACAATGCAATTACAATTGTTATCTGTCCACATGTCACTGTATCACTTCACAAGAGTATTCACATTTCCAGTTGTATCTGTGACATGTATTCAGTCTTTTTTAGTTACTGAGATGACTGGCAGTGCATGGAGTCAACGAGAGAAGTGTATTGTGGAGTGTAGCCGCTTAGATTCACTCTTATGGAGTCATTTAAATGTTCATCAGAAAAGGCGGACTCACTGAGGTATGTAGACCCAAACAAAGCAGACATTTTCAGAGCTGCTTGGTGAATATTCTTATAGTTATCTGGCTCTACTAAGCTCCAGAAATGCTGAGAATGTTGCTGAGACTTAAGTTGCACATTATTTTGAAGGTTTATAACCTCAATTTCCATTTCTACAGGATCAACACAGAAAGGTTCAGCCATCTGTCCTGAAATCTCACTTATGTCCACATCCATGAAGGGGTTGGCCATAAATGTCACACAGTCACTGAATCTGTCTGCAAACTCCTGTCCAAGCCTTGAAAAGAGGTCACAATAATACTTGGAAACATTTAAAACACTGGTTGCACCTGTGTGACTTTCCAACATCTTCGAAACAGAGGGGAAGAGCTGAAACCTTTTGTTTTTCACTAATGAATGTACAATGACAGTTTTGCACTGAACGCAAACTGAATAGCGCTGATCATATCAGTCATATCAGTTTATCTTTGCCTTGTGCCTGTAGATTCCGGTGGTTAATTTTCTCAGTTAAAACAGTCAGAAAAGCAACATCAAGCAGCTACTCTGCATCAGATAATAGGGTGGTATCCTCCTCTCTCGTTTCCATGAAAGCCTTGATTAACACCCAGCAAGGAAAGAAAGCACTGCAGTATCTTACTAATTTTTTTCTACAAAGTAGTCGTTCACTGCATTGTAATATCAACTCCCCTGGTTGTAGTTTTCAGTGGAAGTAAGGACATAAACTCTTCTTTGGTGCAAGCTGCGCTGTATCACTGGAGTCAACAGACTCATCACACTGAGTTGAAATCCATTTGCATCTGTTCATGTCCGTCTTACTTTTGTGGTCAATGAATAGCGTTCCATCCACCGCGGTCATCGCCTCCTTTACAATCCCGCCATCGGTAAAGGGCTTTTTGTGTTTCATTAAGATGTGCGCCACTTTAAACGAGGCCTCTGTTGCTACATTGGCCTTCTTCGTAGGTTTGGTGAACAGAGACTGTTGTCTTTGAAGTGTTGATTTCAGCTCCTTTATCTTCTCTTTTCGTAGACTGCTGCCGTCAGGAAAGTGCCATGAAAAACTGCTGTAGACCTTGGTGAAATGGCGCTCCACGTTACATCTTTTACCAGCTGACACGTTTGGCCTGCAGATCAGACACACACTCATCGTTTACATTTGGCAAATAATTTATGTAGATTCGTTAACCCTTTGGCGAGCTACTTGGAAAGGGGTTACGAGCTAGTGGTAGCTCACGAGCGACGTGTTAGAGGCCCCTGTTCTACAGTGTAGAATCTACACAGACCACCTGAGTATCAAAGGTTGAAAATTTAAATGTCTTAATTTGTCCAGGCTACGGAATAATTTTACAATTTCAACTTAATAACCTATGAATAATTAATATCCAGACTTCAGGGCTGTGAGTCAGTGTGTATTTTCTGTTTTCAGTTAATCAGATATAATCCAGATAATCTTTTCTTAAGCAAAATATCGGGAAATGGGGATTACTTTCATATCACAATTAGCCAAACGAGTGACATAAACATCCTTCCACCTTAAAGGAATTCAGCTTTATATCTTAATGAACTAAATATTTTATAAAATATCAAAAAACACTGATAGAGACATAAAGCACACAGTCACCACACTATAGCTGCATTCACTAAAAAAATACATATCAAATATATAATTATTAAAAGCACTCTTTTTCTGACCAATTAAGTGACTAATTGCTTCAGCTTTCATAGCTGTAGATTACACCCTAAATAAAATGCACATAACTGATCTTCATCCAAGCAGCAAAGCGAGCAAATGCTTTTCATGTAACTAATAAACAGAAAACCCCTTCACATGTTGGGACTAAAGAAATACCTTGTGGTCCTCTGGCAGGTCTGCTAGCTGGGATTAATGGTCAGCCAGCTCCTGCATTGATCATTTTACAGGCATAAATGACTGTTGCCGAGCAGGAGGAAGTGGTTTGTCATTAAAGCCGGGTTACTGAGGTGTCAGGAGCCAAACTGCAAAACAGAGGACAGAGGGATTAAAAAAAGAAAAGAAAAACAGATTAAAATGAAAGTACCAAGCCAAAACAGCAAAAGTAATTAACAGACAACTGTTGTGTGCAACAGAGCTTAGAAAAGCCGCAGATGTTGCTTTTAACTATGAGTTAACCTGCTCATGGTTGCTGCGTGTAACGTGCATCCTCAAAATTTAATGCAAGATGAAATGCACACATGAAACATTGGACCAGTGCAGAGGCAGCATCCGGATGTGAATGACAGAAAGTTTTGAAGACAAGCTTATATACCAAGACAAGTTTATATACCAAGAGCGCCCATACACAGTTACCCACGATGTGTCCCTGCCCCCGCACAGCGACAAATACGTTTGTAAAAATAGCTGGGAAAAGATAACCTGCAACAAGACATGAAAATAAGTCTGAGACTGTTTCGTTCATGCACAGGGGCAAATGTCATTGCATTTAGTCAATCAGTGGTTCACTTTAAGTCATTTTGTACAAAAAATAGTAGCTGCAGTATGTTATTCTCAGTGGCCTGTAGTGGAGTCCTTCACTAATATATGCAATACACAAGTGAACAATGCAGCTTTACTGTCAAGGCAGAAGGGTGGCAAAAACAAAAGCAAGTATCTCCGGCCTAACTCAACCAAACACAAAGCTGACCTCACAGTGAGCATATACAGCATGTACTGGCTGGCCAAACCAACAACATTATCAGTTAATCAAACTAATCACTTATTTTAACCTCTGTATAATATGAGGCAGTCTAGGGCCCAGGTTGTTTAATAGTATTTTGGAAGTATATGGAAAGTATATCAATGCATCTCAAAGACAACAGATCTTTGTTGCTTGCATGCTTCATTTAACTAATGGTGCATTGTTTAATTCTATGTAAGTGAGGTGAGTGGAAAATGTTTACCCTTTATTAATGACTGCTGGTGATTACAGGAGAAAAAGCATCAGTGAGGTAACACTAATGATCTTTGACTGTCAAAATAAATAACAGCTGTTTGCTGATTCTCTTACATGTGGTGAGTGACTTGATATGCACTGGAGTTGAGCTTTTAAATTTTCAAATGGCAGCATATTCAGCAGGTTGTCAGCTCAATTTACTGTTTCCGTTCCCTCCTGTTCCCTCCTCCGTCCTCTATATTAAGGATGTGTGACAGCAGACGTACATAAAGATGATTCAATTGCATTTTTCCCAGAAAAGTCAATGATTTGGATGTTACAAAGACAAACAAAGGCATTTGTCAGCATTTGCTCTGTTTTCTTTACCTGTCATACTTTACAAACATGCTTCAGACATTCAGGGAAAATATGGAAAATCAAATGTCACAACAATGCTGTTCATTCTAATAAAAGAATAGTTTGTGTTTTAGACTGATGCAACTTTTATTTTTCATCATTAAATATTATAGTTTCACTGCTGTGCAGTCTCTGTCATCGAGATTGGATGACAAAGACCGTTATTAATGAATAATCATCTGGCAAGGATGACACTGGAAAATACTGTCAAAACCATAGACTGTATAATGATGGACAATGGAACAGTTCCTCAAAAGTGAAGCCAAAGCAAGTAGAGCTCCCCCTGGTGACTGGCTGCAGTATAGGCCATAAGCTCCACCCCCTCCATGTTAGTGGATGGGACTTAGGCCAAACTAAAACACATCAAATAAAAAAATTTCAAGGATGGTTTCAGTCATTTTATGTAGTTTATATAATGCTGATGCATACTCAAATGTCCATTTTTCTGGTAAGTGTCGTTTTAGTTAGTTATTAGATGCTAGAGAAACAGGATGTGACATCATGATGACTACAAGTTGCCATGCCAACCACTCTGTGAAGCATAAGTACGGTTTATAATAAGTGGTGGAAGCAGAGCATAGCGCAGTATTAATCAAACACCGTTTCCCGTAATCAATCAATAACACCGTTCTGCGTGGCTCCACTCTCGGACCGTACTGCACAGACTCCAAACTGGCAAGATGGTGGCACCCGTACTCCCGGGAAACTAGTGTCAATTTGGCCAGTGCAAGGAAGTGGGGATGCGTTGTCCATATTTATATACAGTCTGTGGTCAAAACATAAACCAGGATTTTGGTAAAAAGACTAATATAGTCAGAGGCCCTACACTCATTCAAACAGTGGAGTTATGTATTTAGATCCTCAGTTGCAGAGAAACACTGCCTGGGAGACAAAGAAAAGGGATAGAACTAAACAACTTGCAGACACACATAATCCAGAAGCTCTGCTGTAGTGAACATATTATCCTGCAGATATGAGAATTAGCCCACAGCATTATGAATGAACGTGGGCAAAATCTTCAACACAAAGGCTACATTTTAAGCTGCTTCCTTCTTCAGTGTGTCTTTTAATGAGCCTCCATTCTCTTTGGCTGCAGAAATAACTCAAGCTGAGACCAAAGCCATTCATAAAAATTGCCCATATACTCAGGGAGGTGGCAAGTAGGCCCAAAATTTAAAATCCAAACATTAGAAGAAATAACACTCCGATTTGCTTTATGATCTTCTAGTGTTCAGTTCATGACTCACACAGAAGTTTAGTCGAAAGGGCCCTCTATATCTAATTTATCTTCCAAGTATCTGTGCTTGCACTGGTCTAATTACAGGCTCTGCTCTGCATCCTCAGTCTATAATGAGGTGGACCAGAGCCAGACCTATATCATGACCCCACGTCTGGATTTCTCATGGAGTCTCGCTGTCTCTATCTCGTGGTTTGCTCCAGTATTGCAGTAGCCAGTTTACTCCATCGTTTTCGTTTGAAAAGATTTAATTTCCCTTGTCCCAAATACCCTATCTACTCATGCCGATAAAAAAAAACAAAAAAAACATAGGCGCTCTGAGAGATTGTGCAGAATGTTTCAGCTTGTGCTCAGCGTTATATATATATGCGCTGTAATGATATTGTGGCGTAAATATCCTGCTGAAATACAGGCTGAAATACTTTGTGCCTTACACTATGTACACAGTCCGGTGAGATCCACTTTTTACAGTGAATCAGTGCGCAGCGGGGACGCGTGCAGCAGGGAGGCTGTCAGTCCTCACCATCCCTCCTATTGGCTGCAGCGGGATGCTGGGTGTCTCTCCTGTTTTCTTAATCCTCAGTTGCAAGTGGAGCTCACGGAGCTTTGCAATGGAGCGAGAGAGGGGACCTTCACCTGTAGATATTTGAAATTATCCTGTATTCAGGCAGTGCAACCAGAAAAGAAACCTCACGGCACTTTTGAAGTAAATGCTCGTCGCTTCGGATTTTGCGTCGCTGCACAGTTACTGGAAATAACTTCATTGATCCAGGTTTGTTTGCGGGCGTCTGTCGCCCTTTGCTCTGGTTTAACGGGATACTGCAGGCTGTATGGAGGGATGTCGGCATGGCTTGCACCAGGAGAACCAAAACTTTGGTGTCCACATGCGTGATCCTGAGCGGCATGACCAACATCGTTTGCCTGCTCTATGTCGGATGGGTTACTAACTACATCGCCAACATTTACATCAAGGTCCCGATGCCTCTACCTGAGAGAAAGTTTGAAGGTGACAAAAGAGGTGACACAATCCGGATCATGGAGAGACTGGATCGGCTGGAGAATGTGGTGAACCAGCACATACAAGGTAAAGCCTCTATAAACTGAACATACAGCAGGAAGAAAACTACACTCCTGCATTACTTTACATAGAGCTATCCGTGCTTCACCGTGAGGAGGAAGTTACAGTGGGTTAAGGTGTGTTTGCATGGTGCAGTTTTGTGTTCTCGAGCTCCCTTTTGTTTGGAAATGGATGCAGCAGGAACTTCTTTTGTATCTTTGAGCTTGTGTATTTGGAGGGTGTAATAAAGGACAAAGCACTAAGAAAAACTGCACGTCCTCGGGGGATTAGTACAGTGAGGCTGTAACCTATTTGAGGATTGAACTACATATAGAAGCAAAATATTTAACTGTACCCAGAAATATAAAAAAATCTAATGGTATTTCTCCTTCCACAAACAGATACTTTTCATTAAGGCTTATTCCACTGATTTAGACAGTGAATGGATCTGATGTTTCATTCATTAACATACATGCTTGTGCCTTTGTGAAGGTTTAATCCTGTTTTTTAGAAAGGTGCACAACACGAGCTTGACTTTATTCACCTCAAAATGAAGAAATAGAATCCCTCAATTCTGAGAGGCAAAATCTAATAAATTATTTATTACTGGCAGTAGATAAAAATGGCATTAAATCACAGTTTTTAGATTTTTAGATGTCATTATGTGCTTGAAAAAGAGATCACTTCCGTCCTGATCTATTCCGTTTGGTTACCTCATGCGAATAAGCCGGGTTTAGAAATGAAACTGTAAAAACTACTCCCCTGTTGCCTAAACATCATTTGACTTGAACTCATCCTTTTAGGAATGTCAGGAATCCCCTGTTTTTTTGCTCAGATTTCTTGCTTGTGCAGTTACTCCGCGTCTGTTTCTCTGAGTGCTATTCTTGTCATCACACATCACATGGGGGCTCATTTTGGGCAGGTCCCAATTTGAAATGGCCCAGAGCTGGCGCAGACGTGAAATGCAGACAGAAATCTGCTCATGCTTCTTTGAGCAATAAGGCTCTGTGCTAAGCTCGGGTAAACATTCCTCCTGGGGGCAGGTCTCTATTTCAGCTTGGCACCCATAGGCATCTGCAGGGTGGAGCTTTGTTGAGGTGCCCCCAGTGACTTACCTCCAGAGTACATGTTTCAGCTGCTTCTGTTACACAGTCAGAATAGATCACTTCATGCTAGATTGGAACCAACTTAAGATTTTCCTCTTTCGCAAGACTTCATTTAAAACTGAACAATCCAGGATCTCAAGAATACAGTGATTTATTTTAGGATACTTATCAACACCATCTTCAACAGTATTTGTATTTTTTTTTTTGTGCCAGGTTTGAGGTACACTTTGACATTTTGTGATTAATGTTTATTCTTGCATGAAGTTAAATGAAAAGACAGAAAACCTTCTAGTAGAGTGAAAACTGGAAAATTACTCACCTTTAAAAAGTCAGTCTCCAGTATCTGTTAGGCTGATTCATTAACACATCATATCTCCGATGTTACTGCACTTGGGCCAAGAAATAGTCCCACACGAACCCTCCATAAACCTCAGCTTATGTTTTTTTAATATATATATATATATATATCTTTTGGCTTGCTCACAGTTGTTCTTTACCTTTTGGGCAGAGTCTTTTCTTACAGCATTAACGTAGATATGTATTTGGCATGAATCTTCTCATTTAAATCACTGCCAGGAAGCTTTTTATAGTACGTTGTCTTTTAATGCTACTTTTAAAACTAGGGCAGTCATCGTGTAATTAGTTTTAAAAACGTCATGCATACCAAACCTTTTTCTCTTTTTCTCCATTCATTGCCTCACAGGCTCAGTCAGCCAGCACCGTTCTTGGCTTCTTTGGGTGTTTGTATTCTTTTGAGTTTGTGAACCTGTTTCCAGGCCCCTGACGTACATACGCTGCAGTGACATGACAGAGATCACGTTAATAGCTACAGAGTGTCTGAGTGCTCATCATATTCAGAGTTTGAGAGCGTAGCACTGTTTGTGTTAATAGAGACGGTTTGGGGGAATGCTGGAGGAGACGGTGGATAACGTACCGTATCAGTGCACATTTGAGACAATAAAAACTGTTACAACAAAATGACCTGTCACTATAAGTGCAAGCCGTGTTGTCTGGAATTTCCTGATAATTGCTTTGAATGGATCTGCTCTAAACGTGGACCCATAATTTGAGGCTGTAAGTGGCCAACAGTGTTCTCAGTCAGTGAAGAGCCGGAGAGTCATTAGTGAACACGGTTGGCATCTCTAAAAATACATTTTCTGTCTTTATCATGATATGAATCGAGTGCGGAAATGGTATATTCTGACTCTTGCATTTCAGTTGAGTACCATGGCTTGTACACTTAGAGAGTCCTTGTACAGTATTCACACAGCCACAGCCTAAATGTGCATCAGCTTTAGAGCACTGGTGGTCATCGTGAGCTCCCACACCACCGAGCCTTGCTGCATGTGAGAATGAAACTGCAGTTGACTCACTGCAGACAGTCATGAGAGATGTCTCTGGTGTCGGCTTCACACCCAGGGATGAGACAGAAATATTCCACCAATGTAACTATGTGCTGACGTTAAGTGGCCTGTTACTAGGAGAAAGCAACATGGCAACAGCAGGTAAATAGGCTGAACCCTTTCTTTATTAAGTACAAGCCAACCGGGGAGAATTTATTGGATAGCTGGACTGAGCAGGTTCTCACATGCCCACCATGAGGGCTGTTTGCTGCACTCCATGCTTTATACAACCAGAATCCAAAATATGGGAAGAATCTTGCAGCTGCATGATATTGGGCATGTTTTCAGAACGCCTGGTTGGGTTTTAACTCACATTATTTTATGAGCCTGTTACAGCACGTTAAGCACTTTCAATTGCTTTAACAATATATCAAAATGCTAAATGTCATTTTGGTTGCCTTTAAACATTCTCTTCTTCCTCATCTTGTTTTCTTGTATTGTGTCTATTTATTGATCTGATCTATATAACAATCAGATTAATTAAATGGACTATGTGGATTAAATAAATCAGATAAATCATGTTAATTACTGAGTTTTATGGTTGCTGGTAGGTGGTCTTTTTTCTACTCAACAAGGAAACTGTAAGCTTTCTTGTTGGGTATAAAAAAGCCCACCTACCAGCAACCATAAACCTCAGTAATTAACATGATTTCAGTTAGCAACAAGAAAGCTTACTGTTTCCTTGTTGCTAACTGGATGCTGTCTGCAGCTTCATACACAACTTTCCTTGTCACATATGACAAGAAAAAGTCAAATACGTAGTTCATTAAAGAAGATTAAACCATAAAATGTGTTCATATATTCATCAACTAATTCTTGCAGCTGTATGAATTGAATACTGTTGATGTATCAGTTTGTGTAAAAATAAAACAAATTCCTTGCCAAGACGTGCCGTTTTTTTTCAAAGTCGTATTTTATTTGGATGCTCATAAAAAGGCTGCTTGTTTCATAGACGTGTTTGACCTCTCGGGATGTGTGGTCTGGCTGAGTGGCTATAAAGCCTGTGACAGTTATTAACACAGTGCTGATTTTGCTACAAATGATCGTGACAATTCCCATGACGGCTTCAGGCGAATCCACCCGTCAAGTCAATTTAGAAATTCGGTAAATCAGCATTTCCGTTGATGCTCAGAGGACGGCCATGTGGGTATTTATCTGATGTGATTTTCCAGAGTGACAATGAGCACAGTGTTGGAATACATGAGTGAGGGTGAAGGCTGAGGGAGAGCTTGTTCGTGGACATGGATGTTTGCAGGTGGGTGTGTGCATGCTTGTGCAAGCTATGGTATGCAGCTCTGGGAAGTACAAGTTACACTCGCACATACTTTCAGATCCTCAAACCTGTGGGAGGAAAAAGAGTCAAAAGATGCTTTCAAATATTTTCAGCACAAGGCAGCTTTGTTCTTAAAGTCAGACCAAGGTATATTCACTATGTACTGACTCAAATGTCTCCACTGCTGCAAAAATGTAAAGATCTCTGTTTTCATTTCCAGAGCCCTGATTACATCCAGTGATGATTGGACTGTTTTTAATTTGTCATGTAGCGTCTTCTGAGACAGATTTTCATTTGGAAACAGAGAGCTCATTACCTCAGCAGGTAGGAGACTAGTGCAACAAACCACA
Source organism: Chelon labrosus (assembly GCF_963514085.1). Taxonomy (NCBI): domain Eukaryota; kingdom Metazoa; phylum Chordata; class Actinopteri; order Mugiliformes; family Mugilidae; genus Chelon; species Chelon labrosus. Next base: position 26,490,556 of record NC_140339.1, on the reverse strand, counting down.
GAAATACTGCTGCCATTGTGAAAATAGGATAAAATGCAGCTTCTTTCTTACTAGTGCAACATGGTGTTAAACATATTTATATATCATGATGATTATTGGGTCTTCAAATGTAAAAGCTTATGAAAGCCTTGCAGTGTTTGTGCTGGAGGGGATGTTGACCAAAACAGAAATGGTAACTAAGGAGTACTCTCTTTTATGCTGGGCTCAAACTACAGGAGCTCTGTGTGGATTTAGTCCCAAATTAACCCCTCCTGACAATTGGAGCCATGGCTAATTATGGTAAATTAGGGTTGGGTGGTGGCCACTAATGATCAGCATGGAATGAGCTTCTGCTGGATGGAGAGAAAATGCAGCGTCTGAAGTGACAGGATGAATTTGAACCAGCAAGGATGCATGATGATCTGAAAATGCAAAAATATCTTATGATGAAAAGTATGTTCGACCTTTATGTATTATGGATAATAATATACATTTAGCCATATATCAACCAAACTTAAAAACAAGTTCAGAAAATACACAGTGTATTTGTTTAATTTCAAAGGATACTTTGCAAGAAAATCTCAATATTGCTTCAGGCAATGTTCTCAAGGGCTCAAAAAATAAAACTGCAACAGGCATTTTTGATCAGATACAGACTGTGGACATTTACATTTGAAGGTTAAACAATGCCAAACATCGTTGATGCCCCCGTTAAAGCGACGTTTTCACTGCGGGTTTTACGAAACGTGTTAGTATCCTGGGGATTTACAATTCACAGCATGTACTCCAACGCATGGCCAAACATTTATGTATGTCAAGAATTGACACCTGTTGCAGGCCCTCCTTTATTTACCCATGTGTGTTAATACGCTAGTGTAAGAGCACTATCCTTCTGTTTCTGACGTGCATTGTAACCTGATATGTATTACTTATTATGTTGACGTGACGTCATTTGACAGCATAGTGCACTGGGTGTAATGCTTTTGTCAGCAAGCTAACATTTTTATGGCTAACGTGTTTACCAATTCAAAGTGCATGTTGGCTGAATATACTTGTAATAGCCCAAGCCCTTGAAGATTTTTATGAAGTGAACATTGTAAAGTGATGCTCAGAGCTCAATATCTGCTGAAATAGAGCAAAGAATACTTTGATGTATGACTTTACCTTACTGCACAGACCTTCATACTTAACATAACAAAAGTAATGTAACTGTGACTAGGAGCATGTTGCTGTGGCTTTATTACACGTCTGATTCATCTGTCAGCACAATCGGTTTGCAGCCTGCAGGCAGGGATCCTGAGAGAAAAAGTGTGTGGTACGAGGAGTGGGAACGAAAAATGGCAGAATATTCTAATATTCCAATAAAACGACTTGTTATTGAAATACACGGGTATGACTCTACTGGGGAATGTTTGGTAATCAAAATATAATTTTTTTAATCCAGAGAGCTAAATCATCATGAAGGGATGAAAGTAACAGCCATTGACAAGGGCATATATGCAAAGTTTGTCCCTGGACAATTTATAAAGGATGGATCAGTTGGTTAGTCCACATGTCTTGGGTGTAAATTTTCCCCCCGCTGATCTTTTTGAACTCATAGCAAATATATGAAAGCAACTCCTGCTTAGCTGTGACTGCCTGAGATTTACATTGTTGCCCAACCTGACAATAAGCCATTAATCTCTGCGCATTGATATACAGCTGCATTAAAGCTACAATGTAGAATATTTGTCTCCTCCTTCTGACAGTGAGAGTAATTACACAAACAAAAAACAAAGTCCTGATGCTTCCAAGTGATACCATGCCGACACCAAGGGTAATCCGTATTTGTCCTCGCCATTGATCTTTCTTCTTTTTAGAAAGAGTTTCTTCCTCTAAAGGCTGAGTTTCTATTTTATCAGGACGTTTCCTGGATTCTAAATTATTCCATCTGACCAGAGATGGAAAATTCATACAACCTTAATTGCATTCATAACTCTTGTGTTTTTGCTATAGGCACCTAGTTTCTACTCTGCCTCCATCATTCCAGTTGCTCTGACAAACAATCCTATGTGGTTGATGTAAAATGCATCGCTACCAATGCACCAGTCCAGGAATGTCACAACAGAAACCAAGTTTAAAACTCCAGTACGCTGTGAAATACAGAGGAATTTACCTGCTGCTGACAGTCTTAACACTATTGTGTGAACTTGTTTTGCAAGGGCTAGAATGTAGCATACGCTCATTTAGATGTGAAGGTCTGGCACTATAATTTTAAATGTTTTTTGAGCAGCATGCAAGAGGAAGTATCTCAAACAAACTCACAGGAACATAATATTTCTGATATACCTAGTACTGTTTCACTGACATCTTATAGCCAATACAGAGGAGAAACGTGAGCATCCCATTAAGCCGTCTTCCTTTCTGTTTGGCAGAGAAAGATATTTGGATTATTACAACACTCAATACTCTCTGGACTTAACCATATGATGTGCAATATCAAAGGCATTCAAATGTATCCATAAGACATGTACAGTGAGGACAGTTCAGAGTCACAAAGATTTATATATATATATATATATATATATATATATATATATATATATATATATATATATATGAGACGGTTAGGCTGCCTGGCAATGCTTTGATGAGGCTTGCACTTTTATGGCTTAAAAAGATAAATCAGCAACTGTACAACAATTGTAATTGCTTGTCACAGTTAGTATCTCTGAATCCTCTGTAACAACGTTACACCTCCATGCTGCAAAATCACTGCATTCCATTAAAGGCAACAGCAACAAAGAACAAATTGAAATATTTTGTTGCTGCATACTTACAAGACTTGTGAGCAGCCTTTTTTTTATCACTCCTCTGCATCTCTTCATAATTAATGGCACTAAGTGAGGAAGTACGCTTCATTCAGGCACACCCATACCATCATGCACAAAATGTTCATCTGTATGAACAAGTCGTTTTCTCGTGCAGAAGTGCACTGTTGTGTCTCTTCTGATTCCGTGATCTAATCCGTTAGCTCACATTTTCCAATCCATTCAGTCGATTCCATGATTTTGCTAGAAGAGTGAATGTGCATAGTTTAGGGGAAGTGTGATGAAGCACAGAAAAAGCACAAAAGCAGCAAAAATGTTCTCAATTAATGGTGTCTAATCTAATTTGCACAGAAAGTGAGGCAGATTGTGAAGAAATGGTGTCCTGTGAAGCTGCTGATGGAGCATCCAGTGTCTGCCTGGCTGTTTGTGCTCACCCTCCATTACCCAGCTGCCATTTGTTCGGATAAGCCTTTATGAACCATGTGGCCCTGCATACAGGGTGCGGCCTGCATGGCAAATGTATAATGTCGTGTTTATGTGTGCAGTCAGCACACAAACCCAATCTGCTCACACTTCCACTAAAATACAATAACATTTGATTAATTTCACTTTTAAATGCAACTAGCGCCAGCATTAGATTGAAGCTGCATTGTTTCCACTTAGCAGATATTTTGTCTGCATGACGATGAAATTCAGTTGTCAGTATTCGATTTGCCTTTATTGGGTCAGCTGTTGCTGATGTTACGCTATGGGGAAAGAGGAGATGGATTACAGAGTGAGCCTCGACAAGACAGAAATGAATTACTGTAGCCTCAAAGCGGGATTTATCATAGCTAACTATAATTGAGATCTTCCATCAAAATATGCTGTCCCAACGCTCACTCACCATTAATCCATCAGACAAAACCAGAACTGGAGTTGTCTGCCACAAAGTTGCACTGATAAAATCCAGAGAACAAACAGATGAAGCAATTAAAACGATCATGTGAACTTTTACATTTTTCTCTTTCATTTATTCCTTAATTTTCAAAGCACAAATCCGTCCTTGAACGCACCACGCAAATGTTCATCTGTGCAGCTTGTTACACGTAAGCTGTGTTCACTCAGGACAAGACTTACTTTGGGTCCTCCTGTGATTTTTAATAATCAGCCTGTGGAAATCTGCAGCACTGGTAATCTAAAAAAAAGCTCTGTTTAGATTGGATTTAGTCCTCGGTCATAATACCACACATACTAAACTGTGATTTAAAGCCCATCTAGAGTGCATGACGCTTCATTATTTCTTGCACTACCCCACTTATATTAACAATTCCATGTACGAATGAAAATAATTTGAAAATCAATGTTGAAAGCTTAATGGAAATATGGCATCTATATTTCATAATCTTTCATTCTCCTTATTAGTCCACAGAGATCTCATGTTTACTGTCAGAGTTTATTCAGTCCTGTCCCTTTTGCCTTTTGCCTTTTCCATATTCTGTCCTGTTGTTTCAGTTCCAACCACTCCATCTGCTCTAGCTTTAACCTCATGGCTTTTCACCTATCCTAATCATCTGTTCACCTGTTCCATCAGTAGCTATATAGTGTATATACCATATGCTGGTCCTCTTCCACTTCCCCCCTGCTAGGTTTTCTCTTATGTGCATTATCAGCTCTCAGGCTTTTTTTTTTTTATCTGTCTTTGGCACCCTTCCATTTTGTCTAGTTTTTGCCTTTGACCGCCTGATATTTTTACCTGCCTGCTGACTTAAGCTCTCGCCAATCCCCATACCTGCCGCTGCATGCGTTACCTTTAATAAATCCTAACTGTTTGAACCTCTGCGTCCCGAGCTGCAACAGTTTATCTGTGATTTTCGTGGAAACATGATTGTTTCCCTCGAGTTATTGATATTATATTCCCTGGCATTGACACTCCGAATATTTCTTTTTGCAAGCTGAAAATAACACATAAAACCAGGTGGATGGAAACGCCCTTAGTGTGTCAGCCAAGTGAGTCTCTTCCCCGCCGAAGGCTTGCTTTTCCTAAAAAGGTTTCCATGTAAATTAGCTCTACAGTAATTACTTGAAACTTAGTAAATCCAGTCACATTCTTCCCTCTTTCCAGTATTTGAACAGTCACTAATCAAAATGCAGATGCAAGAAAGATAGAAGGCTTTTCACTGCTGACAGGTTGATCAGTGACGAACTGTGTCAATTTGCCACGAAGAAGACGCTCAGTAAATCTTGTCATTAAACACATGAGATCCCCAGCTAATTTATCAGAGTCTGATTTAGGCTTAATGCAGATATACTGTATAATCAGTGATTTTTCTCCTTTAGCATTTCTGATTTTCATTTACAGAACACAATCAAATCAATGTTAACATGTTATTTAGTTTCATTTCCTGTTATCTTATTCATGTACGTTTATAGTACAAATATGTTCATTCTAAATCATGCAAAACTATATACTATGTTTTTCTGAAATGTGTACTTTAACATTGTTCCCCTATTGCTTGTCATAATAGGTTTTGAATTGTCACTCATAGGATCATTTCTGCAAAGGCTATAGTTGAGCTATCATCTTTGAGAGTTAAAGTGGAAATGTACCTTCATAATGTTTAATCCCAGAGTGAAACGTCTGAATGAATGATTAAATACTGACAGGCAAATTTAACTAAAGGGCCCAGTGTCTTTTCATATCAGTAATAACTTCATGTTCATGTTTTTCCCTTTTAAATTACATAAACAGAAGATTTCAGACTATTAATTTACAGAAAACAAAGGAGAGCACTCTCCTAGTGTGATTAGTGGGTAAAGAAACACTTGGGGAAATGTGATTCTTCTGTGGTATTACTGCTCCTGGCTGCTGTACAGAATTTGGCTGTTTTTGGTATTCGACAGTATTTGGCTGGTGGTGTGCTACCTGTCTGAAAGTCTTCAAGTGAGATCCACCGCCTGTCCTGTAGTTTTTATGGCTGCGTTGAGATTTTAATCTGAAAAAAACTCTGACTTTGTCCATGACATTTTAAAGCCTTTTTTGTTCCCTGGTTGTCAAACCACTCCACCTTTTCTAAGCATCTCTCTGGACAAAATTTAAGGCTTCATACGGTAACTGTCAAGAGCATCTTAGTATTGGGGGAGTGTTTTGCATGACTGTTGTCTTCTGCTGTTTCTGACACAAAGTGCAACAGATGTCTCATTTTAATGTCAAACTTGGGTGGTGCTGTGAACAAGAACATGTCCGGTCACCTGTAAAACAACCTGATACAAGAGCTGTAACAATGGGTCACATAATTGTCAGTAGACAAAAGAGATCCCTTGCCGATGTCAATAATTGTTGATGGAAAACTGCACCATGTTTAGCTGGTTTCTGCTTCTTAAATATGAAGATTTCTCATTTGTTGTTAGTCAAATAAAATAGTGAGTCAGTATCTCTGAACTTTTGCAAAAATAAGCTTTTGAAAAGAGTTATTGTTGAGTCTAGAAACTTGTGTCTGGCATTTTAATCTATTTTCTGATGTTTCATCAGCCACACAATTCAAGGATTAATAGCCAAGTATTCAGCAGATCCGTCAATAATGAAACCAATCATTTGTTGCTGGCGTATTATAATTGTTGCACCCAGATTACTTTTTAATGATAAAAAGTGATGAATAGTGTTTTCTAGTCCCCTTTGAAAAACTAACATCAGCAGAGTTCATTCGTAGCTAAGCGACATAAGTAAATGTTAAATTGTTTCTCTTGTTCTCTTGTTTTTTTCTCCCTTTCCCCAAAACTCAAGAGAAGATAAACAGTCTGGCATGAAATAAATATAAAAATTATGAAAGATGGAACAGCAGTTAAAAACAGAACATGCTCGTATTTGCGTTACGCTAACAACACTGCGAACACACGACAGGTTTTGGTGACATTAAGGAGCAGTTGATGCCTAAAGCTCTGCGCCAGTGTCCCCTGGCTGTCTGCGCCTCTTCCAAGCCAAGCCATCAAATATTCACAAATGCCTCTTGAATGCAAATGCTTAGCATAAAAATAGATCCAGTTGTTTTTAAGGGGGTAATTCGGCAGAGAAATGAAGTCATAACGCATTCTCCCAAAAGAAAATACTCCGAACTTGGTTTGTGTTTGCAAGGGAGTGTCTCACAGAGGAAACAACAGCACCTTCAAATACCACCTGTACTCCTCTGAAGGCTGTACACAGGCTGCTGTTAGAAATGTTAAGTGCAAGGTGTGATCACAACGTATGGTGTCTTGTTTATTTGTCACATTTTCCACTAATGAAATGATAATTAAACAATAAAATCCATTTTTAAAGACTTTAAATTTCAGGGTATTCATACTGATTCTGTAACTATCTTTCTTGGGGACTCTTTTTCATAGGACAGCATTGTAAAGCTGTTGGATCTTCTGACACATGATGGGGAGATTCAGCTCAGACAGGGATTTTTCAGCCTAGTACAGCTGCCTGTGTCTGCCACCAGCAACAAGCCAGAAGCCATTCAGTCTGCCAGGCCCAAGGTGCAAACCGTCACCGTGCAAAAACTCCCGCGTCACATGCTTTTCTGGGGCATCTGCTGTGTGGTGATAAGGACTCGACTGCTTTGCAGTTTTGCAACAAAGCACAGAGTTTTGGAGTTAATTATATATCTCATTGTATTGTTGTTGGAATTAATGTTCAGCCTATACGTTCTATATCAGTCATGACTGGTGATAGTGTGGGTACGCAGCAGCATGTAAGGCTCCTTTCAAAGAGAGGTGTGAAAGGTAAGAGCACATCTGCTCCTCTGCGATTACAGAACCGAAACACAAAGCAGCTAAACTTTCACATTTCTTATGAGTGAGCTCGCTTTGGCAGTTCCTCTGAATCAGCAGCCTCAGGTTCAGCACATGGACCCACTAGACTTCTCAGCGATCGCTGTGGCTCTACAGGCTGTAATACTGCTCGGTGGGAAGAACTTTAACTGTGGGATGAAGGGCTCGTTTCGTGTGGTGCTCAGAGGCAGCTCTCACAGCAGTCTCACCTGAAGCTGCAAAAGCTGCCAAAGCTACAGTTTGTTCTTTGTGAAGGCAATAGAAACATTGGGACTCATGCATGAACCATGTGTACGGACAGATTCGATTTTAAATTGTCCGTGTGCACACTTATAGAACTTTTGTGCCCTCAGTAAATGTAAACTTCTCATTTGTTCGTAGGTAAGAGCAAAACACTCGAACAAACTTCTAATACACACAAAAGCTAAGGTCCATTTTTTTTTATTTGTGCTAATTGCTAAGTGCTATTTGTTTATGCAGGATGTGTTTCCCAAAGGAGCCTTGAGGAGACAATGTATGTTGGTGAGTGTGATGAGTGGCTGAAAACCGTTTCTAACTACCGAGGCGTATTCTTCAACACCTCTGTGCCATTCTGGAGCCTGCACTTAAAGCAGAGACAAAGCGATCTACTCCCACTCCACCTCAACTGCAAGTACTCACCTGCATCGGTTTCCTGGCTACAATCCAGAGATTGCCGATATTCCTGGCATATCCCAGTTTATTGTTAGTCATGCGCTCCCCGGAGTTCTCCAGGGTGTCCCTCAACCCACACCTCAGTACAATCAATTTCCACATACAGCTGCACAGCACACCCATTTCACAATGGTTTTACGCCATTGCTGGAATGCCTCATACTATCGAGGCAATTGTACTCAACTGTACTCATGTGGCATCAATGCACCATCTCCATGCTGCACATCATATCAGTGGTTATGCAGCTGGATCAAGGTGCTGCTGGAGATAGGCAGCTAATTGGGAAGCGTAATAATATACAACCTGTAACTCTGCGTCAGCTTTTGAAATAAATTCAGACGATTGAGGCTGTCCCCTACTACCTTGGCTCATACCACTAATTCCCAACCCTCAGACTTAACTCTGATGACAATGACTTAAATTGGGCACACAGCTAAGATATTGATGTTACCTGTAAAATAAACTTTGCTTGTGGTTTATACACAGAACTTAAATCTGCTTCCCTTATCTAATTGGCTAATCGGGCCATTTCCTTATGGTAGTTGCCTGACACGCACATCAGATGTGATTCATCAACACAGCAGGTGGGTAAGCACATAATTGGATGTCTGTGCACTTCTTTGAGTAGGAACAAATATAGGAGGAAAAAAACCTTCATTCATGCTGTGTATTGTCTTCAGCATATATAAGTGTAAGACAAATATTCTGCATGCTGTTTGGCATCTGATTCATATATTTATGGAATTAAAGATGCAGTTACAAAAAGTAAATTTTCTTTAGGTTATTTTTCTACAGTGATAGGGCCTCTTATATTGGTGGTACTGGCAGCCATTTGATCTGGTGCAGTCTTGGAGCAAGTGGGCAATAAATATCATTCTTAATGTCACTTGAGTTCCAAAAGTCACAGAGGCAGTTAACAAGCTGGCGACTGGTGCCGTTAGTCATTACTTACTTTCATGTGGGATTTCAGTGCTGCTTGCAAGTTCCCCCAACTTTGTACATTACTTCACGCTATGATTTAAATCACTGAGTAATGTACCAAGTTCACAGGGCCAGCTATGAGTTTTGACAGTCACCGCAACTGGATGCTAATTTGTATAATGTGGAGCAAACACAACACTCAGTACGAGCTGCAAGCCCGATTAACTAACTACAAACTTCCACATGGAATAAAAACTGACCAGCAGCTTGTGGCTGTCCAATATTTGATATCTGCAAATGGCTCATAATCATTGCTACATGGACTTGTTTTTAAAAAGGGAAAAATATTCATATTTATATACATGTATGCAGGGAGAGGACATGCTCTGCCACCACTACAACTAAAGTGCAACATAACTACAACATAATAAGCCACCCCCCTGACTAAAATATGTCCAAACATTGTTCTAAGTTGTTTTGAAATTTAAACAATACATGCTAAAGGCAGCTACAATATCATTATGATTTCTCACAAAAATCGAGATGAGTTCAGATTTTGCTTTTGCCATAAATAAGATCTACTCTTTGTGACAGATTGACAAACAGTGTGATATTTCTGGTCTTTGACTCGTTTGTTTATCACTGGCACTGTTTTGTCACTAGAACCTCAATGAGCCTCATTATTGGCCTTTAGCTTTGTCTTTCATCCTTAACGGGTGATGTGAAAGGTGCGGCACATTTAGCCAGCTGGTTTCGCAGAAGAAGGCAGCCTGAGGCTATTTTTCCCCCCTACCTCATGAATGAGCATGCCAGTTCACATTGGCATCTCACCACACCGCCAGTTTTTTGACAGCGAAAGTACATTTTAGCTGATGTCCAATTTAATTTGATTTTCATCTTTTTCTTTTCGTTTTTTTCACTCTGTATTTTATCATTGTATTTATTATTGAGGTGGTTTATAGAGTATGGACTCTTACAATGTTTTGTATTTAAGATTACTCCAAAACACTGTGGCATCCCTTGTCTATTGTTGGCAACTTTTACAGTTTTTACATCTTCTGGTTGGTATTTTATTATTATTATTTTTTTTTTTACCTGAATCTCACTTTTATTCACAAACAGTTCAACAATGCTTTATGCAGGCACTGGCACATCCATTGACTGGAGACTATTACTTTCAATCAATTATCATCAAGGCTTGCTGAATCTGACTTCAGTAATAATAACATCTGTAACAGAAGATAGTGCAGAAATTGTCCATTGTAGAACTTTAGAAACTTTAAATTGCAGTCTTGCAATTTACCCATAACTTACCCATAACAAAGTTTAGAAAAAATATTAACAGTTACATGCTTAATTTTGGTCCTTGATTCTGTGTATAGTTTTCACAGCTAATAACTTACAGGATGACATCTTTATTTGAACATGAAGGCTATTAAACAGAGGCAAAGGGAGGAGTACAAAAAACACACAGCAAGATGAGATAAACAGAAACCTCAGAGGGCTCTTTTACAAATCTGTCTCATAAAGGCAAGGGCAAACAACAAATAAAGACCTTGACTGATCTGAAAACGAATGGTGGGAGATGTCACCAAGGCGAAACATGTTTGCTTTGGTCTCCAGAAACTGTAAAATAGATGTAAATGGAAATTAAGCAAAACAAGAAAATACAATCTTATCTTACATCAGTGTAGTTGGAAATGGATGACAAATGTGAGATAAGATAACCATCTATGTATTCATGTTGTTTCCATCTTTGTGGTTGTTCCATTTTCATAAAACTGCAATAAGATGCAGACATGCAACAGTATCCCAGGTTCTATCAGATTACTTGGCTAGCATAATCAGAATATGATGTTCATGAGGGACTGCTGTACAGACTAGTGGACTAGTCAGTTACTGTCATGTGACACTGATCACATGACAGTAACAATGAGAATACAGGTGAGGATCCCAGTGGGTCATTACAGCAGACGAGCAGCAGTTCATCAGGTGTGTGGAAATATTTTACTAAAGATGAAGCCCATTCTACCATGACATGCAAAATGTGTAAGTCAGTCCTGAAATACAACAGAAGTACGACTGCAATACACACTCATCTGAAAAGTCATCTGCTAACGCTAACCGAGGAACGGTCCGAATCCTCTCTCCGGCTGTCAATTAACATCTTCAACCTGTGGTAACAGAGAGAAGAAGGCTGCAAATCAACTATTTGATGGTGAATTTGATTCTCAAAGTTATTAGACATTTAGCTGCAGTACATGGAAAAAGCTTCAGAGAAATACAGATTACACTATCCCATCTTATAACACGTCATGGAGTACTATTAAATGCTATTGATGGTGCTGAGTTGCAGCCTGTTTTTATACAGGCTATACATATCTGCACTGCACAGTATGTAGTGCATGACCTTACTTTGTACTGCGTTTTTATTAGTGACGTCATTAAGTCAGTGTTGGCTTTCATCACACAACTGATGACTTTAAAAAAAAACTGAAGTTGTGTTGACATGTGCATTCACTAAATGCTGAAGTAATGCTGAATGCAAGCCTATGATCAAAGAATAATTTCTGTGATTGATCAACAATGCAATATGGAAATCGAGGTATAGTTTTAGGAAATTATTTGACCAGAGCATGACAGAGTTAGAGCTGAACAACAAAATTAAATAAGAAAACAAAACAGTTTGTTTTCACCTTTCCTTCTCAGGAAGCTCTGCACCTGTGGTCTATTCTCCTTGTCTGGCCGAAATGGAGAAATCTTGATTTATATCATTGTCCCACCCTTCGACTTGCAGATGTTGAGAATGGATAGTCAGTTATCCAGCCTTAAGAGCTTCACAGTTATTTGCCAGAGCCTATCTACCCCAAGAGCCCACTTTCTAATCCTCAGCATTTGTCTCACTTTCACTTAATTTTCTTGTTGCCTCCACTGAATTTTACCACCAAACCAGCTGCATTCTGCAATGGTTCTGTGTTAAAGGGAGCCAAGCAGGAATGAAGAGATAAATAAAAAATCTACTTTCTTAGTTTAGAAGTTAATGTTTAAAATTGTCTACATACGGGCAATAAACTAAGTTGCTCAGATAATCTACTTTATAAAGAACATTGATCAGCACCTTTATACATACATGTAAATCTGTGTTTGCGTGCAGGGCGTCAACCTCGTGATGACCTAGATGAAGTATATCTGGCAAAATGAGGTCTGAAGCCTAGTTTCTTATACAGTACACTTGTTTGAGAAATCTAGCTGAAAAAGAAAGCCAACTATTTACTTACTGGAAAGTGTTTTAGAGCAGCTAGTTGTACCAGACTGAGGTACCATCCATGCAACAAGAAAGCATAAAATTGCCTTTATTCTTCTTCAGTTCAGAATGGTACAATTTTGTATGGTGTGTATAGTTTGTCAGTTCTTTCTTTTGAGAAGAATCACAAGAAAATAAATAAACAAATAAAAATTTCACCACACGGGCAGGAGATGAGCAGCTTCTTGAATAGTGACTCTCACAATAGCGCCGGCCGTTAAGTGACCTGTGCCTCATTTCCCTCCAAGCTCCCCCAGTGAACAATCAAGGAGCTATCCACCTGAATAATTGATATTCTCCCCCTCGCCAGACATCAACAGAGGCCATGATCAAAATAAAACATGAAATAAAATACTGGATTTCTATGTCTGCCATATAAATCCATGTAGACTTCATTAATATAGAGCAGAGAGTCCGCGCACCACATGCAGTTAAGAAAAAGACTAACTCGACACAGTATTTTAAAGATTCTTTTCCCACTTTTCAGTGAAATATTAAAGACAGTGAGTCAACCCTTGGCACATCTTCAGATCTTTTCGTATTCATTAAAAAAAAATCTCTTTGTTGAGTCGTGCTATTGTAGGTGAACATTTTTTTATAGCTCGGCTGGAATTATTCTCATTGCTAGAAAGGATTCGAATAGTAAATTATTGAATAATAAAAAAAAAAATCTCTGTCAGTGGAGCGTCTGGTGAATACGTTCAGCCCTTTGGTAATAAGAGGTTAAATAATTTATGATGATATAATTATCACTGACAGACCATGACGTAATACTCATTGTTTTTACAGTCCTTTAAGGAAATATGCATTCTAATATATTCATAATCTGCTCTGGATCATTTGGTTTGTTAATAAAGGCAGCGATATAAAAGTTGTCAGTTTGGCTGTTTTTGCTTTATTTCTGTGTTAGATTTGAGCTATTCTTGTGGTACAGTGTCAGCTTACCAGGCTAATCCATGCATATTTAAAGGTTTAGTAGTCGCTAAAAGCATTCAGATGAGTATTTCTGTATGTTCCGCTACTACAACAAAATGAGGCATCTTCTCTCTCGCAGATTGGATCACATCATTTCCAGTCAAACTGCTGGTCATACATATCCAAAAAACAAGCTGGAACAAAGGCAGCTGGACTTGTACAGTTCCTTGAAGATGTTTCTCCCCACGTCCAAGTAGATTTTGCAGCTCTAAAGGACTGGTGGGGAGTAGGCGTTTAAATTGGAACATCTGTGAGTGTCACATACTCGATGTCCTCTCATACTCCCACACAGTCAAAGAGTGTGTGTCCCAAATTGTGTGGCAATATGTCTGTGAAGGTTCTCAGTTATCCAGGTCATGGTATATCTAAACAAGCTGAAATAAGTATCTGAAGAAGTTTAGATGAGTGGCGAAAGATCTTCAAAAAAACTCTACATATCATACAGTATGTGCAATGTAAGCTTATAATCCTAATATTTTTGAACCTTCAGAATTTGTCTCAACTAGTAAAAATTTAATGGAATTAATTAAATACATGTATCTATCAGATCAGATAAGGTGTTCTACAAAGGTAACAAGGACATGCATAGTGTTGGGCAGATCTTATCAACTGCACCACTCTAAGTTATGCACCAATCAGTCATAACATTATGACCACCTCCCTAATATTCTATATGTCTCCCTTGTGCCTCCAGAACAGTTGTGAGTCATCAGAGAATGGACATGGACCTTCTTCTGAGGGTGTCCTGTGGTGTCTGGCAACAAAGTGTTGTTAGTGGGGGCCTTTGGGTCCTTTGGGTTGAGGGGAGGGGCCTCTGTAGATCGTCCCACAGATACTTGATCAGTTTGGGATTTAGGAAAGTTGGAGGCCAGGTCAACACCTTGTGCTGTTCTTCATGTTTTTTTTTTAGTTGTTCCTAAACCGTTTTTGTGTGTGTGCCTGTGTCAGGCTGCATCCTGCTGGGGATGGCTGCTGCCATCAAGGAGTGTCATTGCTATGGGGTGGGGGTGCCTGGTCTGGTCTATTTGGGTGCTACATGTCTAAGAAACATCCATGTGAATGCCACTCATTCCTTTTTGTTATTACCTAGGCACTGTTTTCCCAGAGACTTTGCCCTTTCTGTTCAGTTTATTGTGGATGCTGAAACATTTTAAAACCTTTGTTCTCATTCTTCCACTGGTAATTTTCCGGATGTTCAAATTCTTTCAGTCTTTTCTTAATTTAACAATTTGTTTTGTGCATGTCACGGTGTATAACTCTCTTGTTTTACTGTGTTCTCCAAAAAAAATCCTCCCCAAAAGCAGCGAATCAATTCAATGGAAGATCATAAGAAAAGTAGCTCTTGGCTCCAAAACTTCCAGGGGTTATACTTTAAAACTTCATTGCCAGTGAATAATTGCTATTGACTTAGAAAGATAGATGCTCTTTGTGAGAGATTAATGGGATTTTTCACCCTGTACTTTTCCATGCCTTGGGCCACGTCAGTTTATTTTTATGCTCTCAGCGCTCTGGAATATTTTTGATTTATATCCTACGCTGATGAGTGCTTTTCTGAGCAGAGGCTGCACACCAGAATCCAAGAAAACAACCCCCGTAAAGGACAAATGATGTCAAATGCAGAGCACAGATAGGAATTGCAAGGTAAAAATTGAAAAGATACAGTACGGCGAAGAAGCTTTTTTTCCTCCCAGCCCTCGCGCTGAGGAAGCGAGATCTGATAGGAGGTTATAGAGAAGGCATCTCAGATGACTGAATTTAATGGAATGACAAATCCAGCTTTTCAGGTTGAACAGTGAGAATGAGGAATGTGGTTCAGAGGGAAAATGTCCAGACTTTTATATCAAGTAACAACAGCACTGTCTCATGATATGTGCTGTTCTTCAAAAGAAGAACAATATTGCAGCTAGTTGCCCGGAATTTTATGCTGTTAATGACATTGAATTTCTAGAGGAGAATCTGTCTCGGAAAGGATGAAAAAGTACAAAGAAAGCCTTTGTACCCCTTCTGAAGGGCACGGGTGATTTCAGCGCTTTAATGAGGAGAAATGAACAAAAGGGGTAGAGATGACAAAGGCCGCTTCAAGTAAACATGACCCTCCTACTAAATTCTGCCACTGCATATCCCCTCATGGGAATAAACAGTGAAAGACAAAGCCACACACCCCTCTCCTCTTCCAAGAGGAAAATGTCAGTGTGACATGCCAGCTACTGATGAGACCTAATGAGAGAATTCCCCCCTCCTGAAGTCACAGAGGCCCATCCAGCACCTTCACCGGGGTGGACTCCAACCCAGTAAACAGACTAATTGGTTATTAGCTGTATTTGCTGTCAGGACAGAGAGGACGACTTGCAGGGAGAAAGGTGTAATAACACAAGTGTAACTGTACTGTGTGAGCGGGAAAATCTGATCATAGTAAGAGCTGCTGTGTTCTGCAAACATGAGCATGTTCTTCATAATGCACTGTGTGTGTGTGTGTGTAGGTATGTAGAAGAGTCGTTTTATAAATAACAGCCACATACTTTTCAAACCCCTCTCTTTTATCACTTTTCTCTCACAAGCTATTTCACAATTACTTTATTAAATTCCCCATGAAATCAAATTGACGTTTAAGCTTTATATGATATGTTTTGTGCTAGGAATACAGTGTAAATACAATATTACATTTAATGTTAGCTCCTGTTTTCACTCTGTTTTGTTCTCCATCAACACTCGAGAGAATCTGGTATATCATTAGCTGCTTATACACAGTCAGGTAGATATTTAATGCAAGTGTTTCAGTATTTTGTGTAACACGAAATGTGTTGTTGTTCATGTTGTTTTGTGCAGCTCTAAGGTTAATGAGTCATGATATGAAATGAAGCAAATCTTCTCACAAAGACTGGCTCATATCATCTTATAAAACCGAAACCCTGGGAAAACATCCTCATCGTTCATATTGGCTGTTATTGTATTTGGGTCTGTTGTTTTGTTGTGTGATTGTTGTGCCAGATGCTTTTCGCACTGCAGGTGTTGGCATAACAAAGAATTAAATTCATGTCAGTTAGTGATCATCCCCAGCCAACATCAACTACTCTTTCAGATAGATAGATAGATAGACTGATTGATTGATTGATAGATACTTTATTAAAAACAACCCCCGTAAGACAAAATGAATCTTCCTAAATGCAGAAACCTTTTCAAGGTTATGTAGTAAAACCATTACTGTTTATACTGACTACTGTCTTCATAATTTACTCTAAGGCTCATATCGCAGGCCACTAACAGCACTGATGATTTTATAAGTAATGGATTGACTGACATATTGGTAGCTACTGATTCTATTTCTTTCTCTCATGTTTGAGGCTATCTTGTCTGATTTAAGCACCATTTTCCTCCAGTGTACTTCCAGTTGACATGAACTAAAGAAAGTATAAGAGTTATAATGATTGCTGCATATTCTGTGTTTGCAAAAACAGCTTGCAGTTCATTCCATCTTTAGTCTGGACTACTGACGTGTCAGAACGTTATTTCCCAAAGTTCTGAGACCCATGTGCCCTGGCTCTTGGGGGACGCGTGAAATGATTTTGATCGAGGCGATGCCAGAATCTATTACATCTTTAAGCTCATTCTAAACCTCAGAGACAGCCAGTGCAAAGATGATAAAAGTGCAGTAATGTGATTGTGTCATTTAGCTTCTGGCAACTATCAGCAATATTTCCTACTACCTGCAGCTAAAAAGGCAAAGGCAGGGGCAGAACGAGTAGATTTATAAAGAGATGAAAGTCTGACTGACCCTCTTTATGTTGCTGTGAGATAAAAGCAGTCTTATCTTAAGAGTCTAAACTGAAACGCAACTGAACTCGTCTATTCATCTGCTCGTGTGTCAAGTTAGAATGAAAAGAGACTTTGAAACTGCACATTTAGAGGCGTGAAGGAAACTACGTCAAGCTGTTAAAAAATGCAAATTGATGTTTTTTGTATCGGCTACACTTACACAAGAGTTGAAGTGGTAACTGTGGTTTGCTGTTGTAAATAAAAGTAGAAGATAAGACACTCACCATAACAATCCAATTTGTTTAAATAATGTGTTTTCGTGGCAGCTTTCTGAGTCAGTTCCTTGTCGATTACTTTCTACGTGGACATCACATTCCTGCAGGGCGCCTTGCAGTCATTGACACAGAGATCAGTAACATGATAACCTTATATTGTTGTACATTTCATCCTCTCAACATTGCAAACAGTTGTGTAACAATTTGTTGTGCAACACATAAATCTTTAACTAGTTTTCTGGTTCATATTCCAGTATCGTTCTCTGTATTTTACAACATTAAGGCTTTTGTCTATTCAGGAAGTACTTTATGTTTAAATTCTGAATATTTACGACAGTGTACACCTTTACTCACTTGAGGTTCAGTTGCTTAATGAGTGAAATCCACGTCCTCTTTTGCATTCAAGGTTTGTTGTTTGGGCCGAGTCATGGAGACGCATGTCCACTTCATTGTCAGGAATGTCGTTTTTCTTCAGCTAGTAATGCCATTACCTTTAATAAGAGGCAGTATGTATTAATGACCTACAGGTAATTCCCATTTATATCCAATGAACAGATGACGCTGCCTGGATTATCATCCTTAGAGTTTTAATATTTCCAGACTTACTGTGTTATTGAACTTTGACTTAACTAATGGTGCTAAGAAGACCAAATAAACCAGCTGGCATTTCACCATTTATAGCATCGTCTCGACAAGGGTGTATGTCATTTGTGAACACTATTTCTGAATTATGTGACCAAAGGGAACCACACATAGTATGAGATATACTGTGCAACTGACAGAACTGCAGTAAAAAAAAAAAAAAAGTGAAGCATGAAGACCTAAGAGATGAAGTCGGCCATGGCTTGGCAATATAGATGAAATCAATACCTCTATATTAGAGTAGTAATGGTCAAATAGGTTTTTCCTGTCATTTCAACCACATACTTGTATAGCAGGTGCAGTACATAGTGAGATGAGAGGATATTCCTCCAAGACTATGGAGCTACAAGAAGACGTAGGACAAAGTACAATACAATACAAGGGACTCAGTATAAAGTGTGTATGTGCAAGATTATGCAGACATTACAAAACAGTGCAAGCAGTACAAACAGTGCAAATGGTGCAGACAATGTAGACAAACAGTGCCAACGGTGCAAGAACAAGAGGCAGTGTGAAGACAAACGATACAATACAGGCTGAGTTAGGGTGATTGTAAACGTTTGAGTGATTAGCAGTATGTGTGCAAGGGGCTAAGTATAGGTTATGATATGATTGGGGTTGTGAGTGAGTATGTGTGTTGTGTATGCTGATCGTGGTTGTGGGTGAGTATGTGTGTTGTGTATGTTCAGTCCAGTTTCAGAGAGTTCAAGAGTCTGATGGCTTGCGGGAAGAAACTGTTACACAGTCTGGTTGTGCAGGCCCCAATGCTCCGGCACCTTTTCCCAGATGGAATGAGGGAGAAGGGTGTGTGTGGGGGCTGTGTGGGGTCATCAAACGATGATGTTGGCTGTTGGTCCCTTTGTAAAATGTAGCCTGGATGGGAAGTGGAAGATGTGCTTTTCCTCAGTTTCTGCAGAAAGTAGAGACGTTGCTGGGCTTTGTTGATGATGGAGCTGGTGTTGAGTGACCAGGTGAGGTGAGGTTCTCCACCAGGTGAACACCAAGGAATTTGATGGTCAGCAGAGAGTGGTCACTCTTTGCTCTCCTGAAGTCAGCAACCGTCTCCTTTGTTTTGCCAACATTCAGAGACAGGTTGTTGGCTCTACACCAGGCACGATGTTGCACCTCCTCCCTGTATGCTGACTTGTTGTTCCCGCTGATGAGACAGCACGGTTGCAAAAATGACTGAGTATTACCCACGATAAACAACCCCTCCCAGTGTATTGTCTTGAAAGTAAAGAAAAAACGCTAGTTCTCCCTTGACCGACAGCCTCTTTGATATCAGGTGGTAAAACACCTGTGTGTCCTGAAATTTTCATGTGAATGATGAGACCTGCCTTTTTGACAGACTGTAGACTACGTCAAGGTCTCCTCGCTCTCAGTCGATGTCAGGATGAATATACAATGACTGCAACGCACCGTTTGATGTTTCGGCTTCACACTCCACTCTCATTAGGTTGAATGTAAAATGACACAGTGACTGAGAATAAATTGCGAACCGTCTGTTTTAATTGGAGCATATTTACAAAGAGTGAAATTATGAGAACAGACAAAGAATGGCAGAGCTGTTTTGAAATTCTTGCATGATGTCACGGTCAAACTGATATGTTTAACTGATTAAAGCTACACTCTCTCACCACTCACTGGTTTGTGTTGAAATGTTGTAATTCAACTGTGTGATTACTTTGAAGGATCCATGCGGTGTGGTTAAACACGTGATTTTTCTATAATATAACCCAGCCCATTGACTACAACAGGGTTGCCAAAATAGTAAAACATATGTACAACACAACACAGCAGTGTTGGTACTACAAACCACAGCGTCCGAAATGAAAACACAGTTGAGTCCGCAGTTCCCTCAGTTAATTTAAACTAATGTAAGATTTAGTGCAGGACTAGAAGACATTCACTTTTCAAGTGGCAGATGAGTGTATATTTGCTTGTTGGTGTTGCTTAGTTAAAAACTTTTGCAGTAGTTGCCAACAAACAGTTCACTATCCCTCCAGGTATCTGTATCTGTATTAGAATTCAGACTAGGATGCAAACAATTTCTCCAGGAGTGAACTGCATTTGGTAGTGTAATCAGATTGATTGTGCACAGTTAGTATCACAAAAATGATCAAAACATGATCCTTACAGGTGATGGATGATACATGGGAGCTGGATGGTTAATGGATAAAAAAAAAAAAAAAAGATAGAAATACAAAGTATTCATTGTAGAAAAGCTTAGTAGGAGTACAATGTGCTGATAAACTTATTAATAAAAGAATAAGCAAGTGTGCCAAGTCAGAATATTATGTTGGGCATGATAGCTGCTGTAGAGATGAGTGTGAATATAGAAATTTATGAGGAATCATGAGCAGAACAGATTCATAAAAAACATTTGTTTGGAATGGAAAGCTGTACGCAGTGAACGCTACAAGCGTACTGTACTACAGATAAACAGGAAGTACTTCCTTAATAAAGTAATAAGCTTAAAGCCCCTCTTCTATTGATAACATATGCATTGGACTGGTTATAATACCTTATTCTTCTACTCCCTAAGCTTCAGTTATTAATATTGGCATATATACAAACAGAGACCGCTCCCTTTAAGGTCTTGACCTGACCTGTCAACCAATCACTTGCAAATCTTTGCTTTTTTTAATCGGTTTTAGGGCACTGATTTTCCGTCCTTTTTTTTTTTTTACAACGACTAACTTGTGTTAGATGTGGACGCAGTCAGAAGGAATGGTGTTAAGGTGGGCATCCTAATATGCACAACTTTATTTGATTAATATTAAAATGCTGTAAAAGTAAAAACGGATTCGTTTGCTCCTTTGAAAGATTTAATAGTAATAATCATTTATTAATTGTGTGCAGGACTTAAGTTAGAAGTCATTCCTTTTCACTAGTACATCCAATGAAGTGGATACACTAGCCTTATAATGTTGATCTACCTTCCTTCTCCACCTGACTTTGGCTGTCAATTTCAGTTTGGAGCATCAGGAATACACTAAAGATTACCTGACTGAGATTTTACTCCTTCATTGATTTTCACTTAAGTAGATACAAAAGCCAAATACTTCCCTCTTTTCTTCTAGTGCACTATATACCTCAGAGTATGAAGAGGCAGGTAAAAAAAAGTCCAACTGCCTACAGCTGTTTTATCTAACGTCTACATTGGTACCACTGTGAGTTAGCATGGCAGAGACTTATCTCAGAGGTGTCAAAAATGATAATGACTTGCGTTTGAAATTCAAAACATTTTCCTCTCCACAGGCAGGAGGGGATGAATAAATATAATTTGATAAAAATCTTTGTGCACTGTAGGGGTGTTTCATCACTATGAACTCTTTTATGGGATCAAATTGATTAATTCAACATGTAGAGTTCTGTAGGACCCAGAGGTTTATTGTTTTGTTTCAGTGACGTCTCTGTTATTATTGTCTGTTTGCCTGACATTTGTTTCTTTCAGTTATTTTAATGACAACGAGTTTGTTCTGGTTGTGTGTGCATATCTTTTCTTCTGCCTCTCTCCTTTGTTTCTGTGGGAGCTACAACTCAGTTGCCTTGCTGTGCACGCAAAGAAAGCATACCCGGAGAGCAGCAGAGAAGCTTAGGGAATACTTTCCCTGTCTACACATGCGCACAAACACACACACACTTGCGCAGTAGTCTTTGCCTCAGGTATTTGGCTGTGCCTTAGTTGAGTTAGCACCAAGGTTAGTTCACTGAATGTGTACTCAAGAGAAAACGTCTCTGAAAACGCAAGGTTAAAGAAAGTCACATGATCTGCCTGATAGAAAAACAAATCATGTGACGTACAGTGGAGCTGTTCTATGTGATTTCCTTCAACCACTACGGAGTACGGTTGTCTTGCCTCACTCTATGTGCAAATGCTAAACAGATCAAGCTGCCAAACGTACACTGTCCAAATAACACCAACCTGTCGTGACTGCTGCTTTAGGGAATCACCAGGAAAGTGAGATCCCTGTAGACTTAATTAATCACCAAGCAGTCGGATGAACGGGCCTTCAGGCATACTTGCCAGGACTGAAAGACTTGCAGAACTTGTATCCTGTCCTTAATCATGGTGTTACCTTATGAACAATGAGGCACTTCCCCTCTGCTTCACAGCAGAAACTTGTATGTGAGGAGTTGATGTAATTCTGCCTCAGGCTTGAATCATTCACTGACTACTCTCAGCTTGGATGCTGGCTGAGTTTTTGATTTGTAAATGTTTCCCTGAGTATTTTCTGAAAAGGCAGCTATGTCTTTGTGACATGTAAAACATAAATAACTGTGTGTACACTACACAATGCAACAAATGTTAGAGACATACATTAAGAGATTATAACTTTCATTACAGCTAAAATGAATACGTTTCTGACAGCCTCAACATGATGAGATTGTGCAAAAATCATGCAAACTACATTCCAACAGTATCAGAGGAAAGTAATATCTTCATATTGGTTTATATTGATTTGGCACTAAGATGACTGGATCATCACAATCTTTAAGGTCTAGAAAAGTCAGCATTTTGTGCAAGATGATTATTAGATTATTGTCAAGAGTTATAAGTGTCAATCAAAACCACTCTATTATCCGTACACTGAATATGAAGCCGGCAGCCAGTAGCTTAACACAGAGATCATCACTTTACACCTTGGTTTTTATACGGATTATGAGAAATAACAAGTTAAACGCATTTTATCTTTGGACAGAGCCAGGCCAGCTTTATGTTTCTTTGTGCCAAGTTATTCATTACCTGGATGTAGCTTTATGCCATTGAAAGAAACCTGAAAGCAATGATATTCTTATTTGACTTACTACCTTTTGAATTGAAAGTACATTTCTGAGCAAAGAATTGCTCGTGTACACATGGATCATGCACGTGTATACCATTCTGAGTGGTATTTCACACCTGCTGGTGAATATAATTTCGATATTCATTCACCTTCATCTCAAATTTATGTCTCCACCGACTTCTGCCTCTTGGTGCTAAACGCTGTGATAATTTTTTCACCAAGTGGTTGCCACATGTAAATATAAAAGTGTTCTCTTAACAACCAGTTGTAAGTATGGAACTGTATGTTCACAGGAATTTACTGTCCATCCCGTCTTTTCAGAATAAGTTCTCTTTGTTTTGGTTCATAATATAGTCTAAACCTTTTACACCTACCTCCCCTGCATATTGTTGTTTTAGTTCTGACTTGGCTGGCACAGTTTGTCGCGTCAATGTTAAAACAAAGTGCTCATGAATATTAACCATTCTTAATCTGCTTAAAGCACACACGGTGCACATGCACACAAACGTAACGTTGTCTTTTGCATGCAATGTCATTGAGGACGTAGAGACTCTCTACTCTTAATAGTTTATGTTCACTCCTCACTGTTTTATTTCATGTCTGAGGTTTAAAAACTAACCTTGGACAGTACATTGACTGTCCATCTGTCTTTATTGTTTTCTAAAACTTTATATTGATTTAAAATAGCCTCCAAAAAAATCTGTAGAAAAAAACAAAACAATGGCAAATCAAATTAATTAAAGGATGAAATGATTCAGTCCTCTCCCAGCATTCATTTCCTTTCGTTCTGAGAAAGGAAACCGAACAATTTATAATATCTGGAGGAATGTGAATGATACATGATAACCTCAGTCTGTCAGCACCAGCCTGAAATACTGAAGCTTAATAATGAAATGCTTTTTATTATTTTTATTGTTCCATAGCTTTAATATGCTGCGGGGGACGTATGACTTTGATTTTAATGAAATTATTAACACATGATACCAGGACTGGTTTTTATTAGATTTCATTTGTACTGATTATGACATTTTAATTAACAATTTGCTCACATTATCCATTATATGGGGAGACATTTTTCCTTTTCAGAGACCCTTTTTTTTTTTTTTTTTTTTGCAATAGTATTATAATTTTAAGCAAATTTACTATGTGGAAGCAACTCGTCACACGGCTGTCTCACCTGTACCCCTTGTTTGCAGAGTCTACATATTAACATCTCTATGCTGTTCAGTAACACTCCTGTCCCAAAATTCAGACCACACTGTCACACATTATTAAATCTCTGCATAATGCTGCGACAGGTGCACAACCATATTGCTGTATTTAATGAAAATGCTGGAAAAGTTTAGGCTTCAATTGTAGATATTCAGAGCTGTGCTCATGCCAGTGCTGTTGGGAAACTTTTACCGTTTTTCAGGATGATATTGCTTCATTTTTATCTACTTGGTATGGTATTTCTGGCATGTAAACTATTCCCCTGTCGGGAAAGCTCCCTGACTGTTACGCCATCAGAGGTTTGCCTCTAAAGTGCATTAAAACCTACTGGAAGCTGTACAGAATGTTTAACAGATGCTGAAAGCATTTTATGGAGTCTGGACATGAAGTGAGTCTAGTAGTAATGTAGTGTCTGTCACACAAAATGTATGTTTATTAAAAGCCTCTCTGCTCTCTGTGCTGTCACTGCTTTGAATTGTGTTTTCAGCCATTTAAACACAAAATACATGGCTCTACAATCTTCTGTATAGCTACAGAAAACATATAGAAAAAAGTTAACTTCACTAACAGGTTCACGCTTTATGACGTGATTAATTATTAAAGGAACATTGTGTGTTTTATTGCAGCAATACCTTTTGGGAAATTAGTTTCGCTTCGTCCTGTCTGTGTAGGTCAAAGAGTAAATTCAGCTAAAGAACACTCCAAGAGCTGGTGGTGGGGATCAACTATTTTGTTCCAGGACACTAGAGATTCTGATCAAGCATTTGAACTCCTTTTTGAACTTTCTGCTATAGGACAGTCGTTCTCTTTGAATAACAGGCCACCCTTTACCCGCTAATGTACATTCATCACAGCGTTTATATAAGCCCCATAATTTTTCCACGTTCCCTAAATGCCACAACCTCAGCGGTAGGTTGAGATGCTGTAGCCTAGACAAGTATTGATGTTATTTGTCTTCCTGTGCCTCCTAGAAACACCAGGGAGGGGAGAGGATGGTCAGCCGGACACATCATTCTCTGACTCATCACTGTTTGCTCACTGGGGCCAGGAACTCGGTTCAGACAACCGTCGGGTGGCACTGAAGATGTTCCAGTACTATGGATATAACGCCTACCTCAGTGATCGTCTCTCTTTCGACAGGCCAATACCAGACCTCAGGCCTGATGGGTAAGACTGCAGGTAGAATGGTGCAAACACTGTGTATGTTCTAGCACCCTGCACCCATATGAGATGTTGTATTGCAATACACAGGATACAATAATGATTATGTGGAAAACACCTGAATAAACAAAGTCCATCAAATTGTATTTATATCCATGCCTGAGGCACATCATGTGGCTGTTCTATTGAAGAAATGCTATTACTAGAATAATAACATGCCCACAGTTATCGGTACAAACATGCTAGTGTTTAGCATTCACCATCTTCACCATATTTGTTTGGCATATTAGCATAACTATTAACTTGGTTGAGGACAAATACATCTGACACTGATGAAAAAAGTCATTACTTTTGCTTGTACCTGGTTATAAAACACAGTCAGTTGATTTTTGCCTTCAGTGCATCTAAACATATCTACACTCAGATTTTGATTATTCACATTTCATGTAAGTGTTGTTTCCACAAACAAAGGAGACTTGCAGATAAAACACACTACCATTCCCTCTCAAACACTGTATGTAATTGAAAACCAACGAAGAGTTTACTTTTGCCTATAGCACTCATTGCCACTATCTGCTGCTGAAGCAAATAAAAACCGTATTTGTTAAAGGGAAACAGGACAGTCATAATTTAATGAACACAACACAGACATGTTCAAGGCCTTCTTCGGATATTTCTGCACTGTAGGCACTTTATCCTAGATTAAAAGCACAACAGTCCAGCAAAGTCAGAACAGCAACATCTTTACAGGCGCCGTTAACGCCATGCCATCTTGGCTGTCACTCTGTTTTCAGCATAGTTTTCACGTTCACAAGGTTACTGGAGCACGCAAGGTGATATCCTGGTGCGAAAGTGTACAGAGCTTCAACATCTTTTTTACCCGCTGCACGTAACTAAAAGTACCCTCAGACCATTCATTCCCACTAATACTGGCCCTGAACATTCATCCAAAACAGTTCCAGGGGAGACATTAATCACACGTGTTTTGTGTCCACCATTTCCAAAGTGCCTGAGCCATGACTTTCTGTAAATACATCAGGAGATGAACAGGAACAGCAGTGTTTTTACAGGTTGAATAGGAACAGACATCACATTTAAATTAAATGGTTCTGTTAACAGGATTATTATATAGCTTTTTAAACAGATTTTATTACCACAGTGCACTACTGCTACTGATTGAATACTAGTCTTTAATACACTGATCAGGCATAACGCTTTCGGGAGGAATAGGCAAAATAATGCAAGCACAATGTTGTTTGAAATGTGCAAAAATATTTCCTATTAGTTGTTAGACCCTGGTGGGCCACCATAGTATTGACACTGTATGGGAAACACTGGAGAGTGGACATGGGCCTTCTGAGGGTGTCCTGCGGTGTCTGGCAACAGAATGTTGCTAGTGGGGGCCTTTGGGTACTATGGGTTGAGGGGAAGGGCCTCTGTGGATCATCCCACAGATACTTGATCAGTTTTGGATCTAGTGAATTTGCAGGCTGCATCCTGCTGGGGATGGCTTCTGCCATCAAGGAGTGTCATTGCTATGGGGTGGGGGTGTCTGGTCTGATCTAGGTGGGTGCTACATGTCTAAGTAACATCCACACTAATGCCAGGTTCAAACCTTTCCCAGCAGAACATTGTATTGTCACAAGATGGTCAATGTTATTTACTTCTCCCGTCAGTGGTTATAATGTTATGCCTGATTGGTGTATGTGCACAAAGAAAACTGTCAGGATTTGGATTTCAGAAACATCAGTTCAAATTGAAGGGAATGTTATCTGAAGCTTAATTTTCCATCTTGCTCTCTTGGCAATTATTAGATGCAGGCACAGTTTCCTCTTTTTGACAATAAGCAGAATTTTTCATCCACAGAGCAAATGCCAAGTTTGGTGGAAAACTGTATTAAAGGGTGGAGAGAGGAGCTTGATTGCTGAATTTCCAAAAATCTGCTGGCCATAAACCAGTGTCAGCGCCAACATTTATACCTTGATTGATAAATAAAAGATAGAGTCTGACAACTTGTTGGGGTGGCATAATACATAGTATTATCCTGCTCTTTCCGAATCAGTGTCAAATGTATTTATTTATCCTTTAGACAAGCTGAAGGTCTGAATAATGCTTCACCATGGATTTGTCACTTTTTCTCCACAGGTGCAAAAATATAACTTACCCTTTGAACCTCCCTCAAGTGAGCATTGTGTTCATTTTTGTGAATGAAGCCTTGTCCGTCATCCTGCGGTCCGTTCACTCTGCCATCAACAGGACACCCTCCCACCTTCTCAAAGAGATAATCCTGGTGGACGACAACAGCAATAACAGTAAGATGCATTATTTTATATTACAGAAACTGACTGTTAACCCCCTCCTCCAGAAAGTAATTGTCCAGTTGTAGCTTAGCAACCACAGCCGGGCACAGCAGACCTTTTAAGCTCTGGTATTATTAACATTGCTGTCAATATTCATATCATAGTAAAAGAGATCCTTTGCCTACACTGCATTCAAATAATTTGCAAGCTTAGGTGTGTGTTTTTTAGCTTTTCCACACTTATTGAAAAAACACAACCTCAAAAGTGAGAAGTGAGAAAATAAGAATGGATTAAGCAGTTTGTTAATCTATACTTCCTTAAAATGCCACTGGGTAATTGCCTCATTACGAGCAGTTACCTAACCTAGTGGTACTTCTGAGGCCAGGTAAAACATTTGCAGACATATGGATTGTTTTGTTAAGTTGCAGGTTACGTATAGTACGTGGAGGATGCTATCATAGTGTAGGTCTATTTTTTGGTTGGAGAAGCCACTAGAGCCAGTGTTAGCATTCATTTGCCAAACACTTTGTCGGTCCTCATTCCAAAAGTTTGTAAGGTGTGTAATGTTAAAAGTGGGAAAAAAATACAATGAAAACAGAAATGTAACATAAGCAGCAAAACTGAGCCTGTAAGTTCCACTTCAAGAGAACTCCACAGTGCTGGGCAAATTTTATTTAACTGTATTAAATACCCACCTACTAAAGGTGCAGTGAAAAAGAATGTACACTCGCTTGCCAGTTCATTAGGTGCACTAGTGAAAACAAATGCATTGTAATAATTGTAAAAGTCCTGCACTTAATCTTTACAAAGTTCACAAAACATCATGAAGGGGATTTAGTGCAGAACTACTGTATTGTAATCCATCCACTTTTACTAGATTACCTAATGAACTGACAAGTGAGTGTAGACTGCAATTCTCCCAGTTCTAATGTATGTACTGTATAATTTTGTTTTTACTGAAAAGCATCAAAGGACCCCAGAGTCCACAGAGACAGACCTCTACAACATTAACAGAACCTTAACTTAAGATAAACATATTAGGCAGCAAACATGTTATTCTTCATATTTTTCAAATGGAAGGACATCATTTAAGACTCTATTTAGAAAGGGCAACACAGAAATTTCAGGTAAATTATCCAAGGGCTTGCCAAGATAAGTGTGTTCTCCCCGGGATACACGGACAATAACTGGTCAATCATCTCTGGAGCAGAGCTGCTCGTAAAGGGACTGGCCAATCTCGCCCAGCTGCAGCGCTAAAATGAACATTTAAGCCGCTATGGAACTGGCTCAGAATCTCCACCATTACTGCTGCTTGGTGTGAAATATATTCTGGGGTTCATGCAAGTTAGCTCCCAAAGATTACTTGATAAGATAGCATGTGATGGCTCAGAAATCCACAAAAAACGGACGAGAAAGAAAATGTATATGTGTTTATATATGTGGAGGAATCTGTATCTGATATTAACTGCTCCTCTGATGGCCTCCGGACTCCTTTAATGTTAATTAGGGGCTATGTTCAGTGGATAGAACTGAGAGATGAATAACACTAATTAGCTGCAAAGCCAGGAAATTTGCCCCGAGGCAGATGACAGTCCAGCAAGGTGATGGAGTGTTTGCACGTATCTCGTCTGCTTTTGCAAACCTAATAGTTACATCTGCATGCACTGGTTGTAGTGTAAACAGTGTCAGGCCGAAAAGACATTCTGTCCATTGGGTGCTGATATTCATCACTGAGATGTCTGATGTGCTAGATCACAGACAGGTGACTTCAGTCCACCATGCAAGGTACAAGAAATAGACTCGAAATGAAAAGTGGACCCGGCAATTTACAGTGTAGGACTTAACTACATTACAAAGGCTATAAAAAGGCAATGATACTGTACCAAGGTCATTTATAGGCTGTGCCGTTTTAAATGGGCTGTGTTGCTTGTAACAAGGGCTGAGACAACCATTAGGGACAATCAAAATGGGAAATACTGGCAAGGGAAGAGTGTGTTTACCAAAGTCAATAATGTAAAACATGCAGCAAGGCCTGTAGCCAGCTGCAGCTGAATTTTGATCTTTGTGCTGTGTCTTGGCAACTTATCTCAATACGCTGAGATAAGAATCATCACTCTGCCTCAGGCTGTTATTGAACAGGTAGCTGAATATCCCAAGTTTTCCATTAAAAACATGTGAAGGTAAAAGCTAAATAGTTTGCTCCTTCCAGCACAAGAGGATTACCACATCTCAGCCAACACACATTCATATTTCATCACGTAATTTGAGCGCTGGAGAACAGTTGCCTTTAGCTCCTTCAGAGACCCAAGTCACGCATTGACATTTTGCTGATGGCATTTCACCCTGCTTGGTTGAGCACTCTGTCACACTGCGTCTGATAGGGCTGGTGTTATCATTATCACCATGACTGTGAATCTTATCTGTGCTAAATGTCGTTAGCCTGTTGACCTGTGACGCCGCTGTGATTGTTGAAGGGGTCATCGTCCACAGCTAACCCCCCGGGCGTCCCCTGCTTTATATTAGTCATCCGCCACCGTCACAGCTCACCTCCGAGAGGCATTAGCATGCGGGAGAACGTGTAGCCATCAAGGGAGAGAAGGGCAAATTGACCTAGCTGATTCCTTCTTAATTGGATAATGTCCCAAGCTGTGGCCCGAGAAAGGCTCGTCTGTGTAAGAGCAGGTTTTTTTGAGTGAGGCTGACTTATTAGACAGTCCGTCAGCGGATTGTTGTGATTTTCTGCTTTTCTTTAAATGGTAATATGTGAAGGCCAGTATCTTCAAGCACAACATAGACAGCGGAAAGAATGAAAGAATGTAGACGTCTGTGCAGCATCACAAGCTTTCAGGAACTGTCAGAGTCAGTCTTCTTATAAGAAGCAGGTGGAGCATTTCAGGGGTTCATCAAACAGAAACAGTTGAATATATTTGTCGGTTAATTAAGCCATTTTCTTGAAAGCAGGTTAGAGTTTAATATTTAAATTGTCAGATCCAGCCGAAGGTGACTTCTCCCAAAAATATAAAATATAATAAATAAATAAATAAAAATTCTTATTTGAAATATTTAATTTGTTGCTAGCCAAACCCTGTGGCTTTGCTTTTACTCTCTTTCAAGTGCTGTGCATGTCTGTGAGTGGACTGATTTAATGTGGATTTATTCAGCGCCTCAGGTGTGCAGGGGAGTTCCAGCAACTGTTTGAAACCAGTGAGATATCACAAGCGGTTAAAGCGAGTCTAGCCAATAAAAGCTGGAGGGCACGCAAAAGCTGTGATGATATCAGAACAAACCAGCAAAGCTGAGTTTACACTAATGTACTGCCAACTAAAATATATGTACAAGTAGTGCACGTTTATGCTGGAACATCAGCAACATGTGTTCGCAGTGTTTTCACCTAGCTGCCAGTGGACCCATAGGGTTTGATTATGGGTGGCGAGCAACTTATCAGCTGGATATTTTAAACACAGATTTCCTCTACCGCAGAGTTGTGTAGTGAGAAATCGCCAAGTGGTGCAGTGCAAACTACGTAGCAAATGTCTGAGACCTGTATCCATGCCGATTTGCCATCTGCTGTGCAAGCAGTAACGCCTGCATGGTGATAAAAAGAGAAGATACCATTTTTGAAGCAGTAACAGGTTTATATCAAGGGAAATAACTGCAAACATTACATTCATGTCAATATATTTGACGGTGTCTCAATTTGCTCTCTACACAGCCACATGTGTGTTTGAATTAAAGGATTTCTGTTTAAAATTAGATTTAGAGCATTTTAAATATAGAAAGCTTTCCGAGTCCTGCAATGTTATTGTGTCACATCTGACTGAAGGTATGACAGAAGCGGGCTGATCGGCGTGCTCACCATTTTGCCACGCACCATAAGCTTTGCTCTTTATCCTGTGAGCAAAACCTTGAATATTCTTTGTCAGATTTAGAATATGTTGCTAGAGTTACAGCACGACTGCACAGTGACATTAGAAACCTGTTTGCTTGTTGTTCCAGTCCAACTCCGTCCCCAAGCCCATATCTTTCCAGCAGAGCTACAGCAGGATATCAGTCCTGCACGATTGATGAGCGTGGGCCGTCAGCCGTTTCTGGTGTAATGGACTGTGCTTTATTATGATTTGCTGTGTGGCATAACGCCTCATCATTCTTATTTTCAATTCACACGCACATCGGGATGTCTTAATTATCGATGGATTTAAAATTATTATAGATCTGTTGCAGCTGCTCATTTGAGTAACTGCGGCTTTTCTTTAGTCAAAATTAAAAGTCGAAAGGAATTATGAAGCTAATCTTTCTACTAAATGTCCAAAAAATTTAATTAGTAAAAAGATTCCCTGCGCAAATTTACACCTGTGATCTTCTGGCTCTTCGGGGTGTGGACGCTCTCATACTCATCATAGATTTGACTACAGAGTTTCATGCTGCATGTAGTGCATATTTAGTGCTGTGAGAATAATGGCACTTCAGACTTGTTTATTGCCTGGTGAGAAATAGTGGCAGTTCTCTGCGTCTCAAGAATCAGCATCCACAGGAACAAGAAAAGCACTCTGTGTCTGACTCTGATATGTGTCCATGAAAAAGTTGTTTATTACTATTTTTATTTCCCTCGCTCATTCTTGAGGTCAGTATTTGCTATGTTCTGTATAATATTAAAGCCGCCCGCTACACACCTACAGTCCATCCACGAAGATGTCTTCAGTCACGTTACCTGATGCTACAGTATTATGGTGCACACTGGTGTGCACAAACTGATTTGACCTAATACTTGGTGTTTAAGTGGCAAAATCAGCCATGTCAAGAAAAGATTCATTCATTCATTCATTCATCTTCTATACCCACTTATCCCTGCTAAGGGTCGCGGGGGTCTGCTGGAGCTCATCCCAGCTGCCATCGGGCGAGAGGCAGGGGTACACCCCGGACAGGTCGCCAGTCCACCGCAGGGCTAACACAGAGAGACAGACAACCATTATCAAGAAAATATGCAAATTAAATATATGTTCAGAGTTAATGAAAGGAGACCTTCACTATTAGATAATTAAATAATAGACACTGACTCTTCATCAGCAAACGTTTCCTAGTGCTGTTGATTTAGAGAATTTTAACTTTTTTTTGCTGCTGCCTCTAAAAAAGCCAGGCACCGCAGGATTTCACGGCAGCCACTTTCTGTTTCTGCTTGCAGCTCCCATTCTCTCTAAACTCAAAAGGTACCCCTGGTTTAAGGTGAAACCGTGAGAATGCAGCCTAAGGTGATTTATGTAAGGCATGATGAAATGCGGCGTTGATGAAAGTCTTTATTTTTTCCAGCTTTATTCGATATTAAAGTATACCGCTGTGATATAATTGTGGTTTTGCTCATTGCCTCATGCTGACATTTGAAAGGCGACTCCAAAGCTCTGGCCTTTTTTTAAAGAAACTGTCTTCAACTTGACTTGACTTGGCATTTTTTTCTAGTTGAAACACACTGTGAATCTCTAATACACCGCTTTCATTTGTTGTATTTTTGAGAAAATTAGCAGAAATGCTGCTGGCGCTTAACAGAAAGGATTCTTCTTCCTATAACTAAAATTGACACTTATCCTGAAGGGTATGAGTCATCATAGAGTATATAGCTCAGGTAATAATAGAAGTAAACTTTAAAGCCAAACATCAAACCACAAGGACTTCCTGCAACTCCTCCTCCCATGTTTTGAAAAGCTTGCAGGCTGAGTCCTCAATATTGCAATATCCCGTTATGACTGGCGAGCTCCATTGAGGTCTGCAGTCCCGGCTCAAGCTGCTGTCTGTTTGGTCCAGTGATCAAAGCAGTGAACCGTGGGTGCTGTTGGCCCACGACCAATGAAATACTGCCTACTGGAGCAGGACATGACGGCGTCTTGTGGGTGGGAGTTTGCTGACAAGTAGCTCTCACTTTACTCACCTATCTCAAATGGGATCTTCAAAAGCTCGTCCTCTGATGTCAGTGTAACATGCATGTGTCCCTGTGTGTTTTGCAGATGAGCTAAAGGAGAAGCTGCAGGATTTTGTGTCTGAGACAAACAGCCATCGTCCAGGATTCATTAAGATGGTGCGGCACGCCAAGCAGGAGGGGTTGATCCGGTCCAGAGTGAGTGGGTGGAGGGCTGCTACCGCCCCAGTTGTTGCTCTGTTTGATGCCCACGTTGAGTTCAATGTCGGCTGGTGAGTCACTCACGAGTGGAGCATGTGATTAGCTCAACACGAGAGCAGAGGTTCTCGAGTCACTGTGTGGGTTTACAGAAAATGATTTCATCTAGCCTGCTGGTTTGCTCTTCTAGTGCTTGTAATGTATGTCTATGACAAAGCCACTCAATCACACCAAAATCCACCTACACTTGAAAGACAGTATATAGTATAACTTGTTAATTGGAGGTGTTTTGGTGGGTGGATTTTGTTACCGTTGAGTAGAGTCAGGATAGCCGTTTCCCCTGTCTCCAGCTAAGCTAAGCTGTTACTCTCCATATTTACCACATGTACACGCAGTTGCTCTTTGTGCAGACAGGCAGGCCGGTTGAATACTGAATGAATTAGCTTGGTACTTAGCTGTTGTCTAAATGTCAGGGCAACCCCAATACCCCAAAAAATACAGTGTCCATTCATAGGTGCTGGTCATCTGGTCACACCCATGCCTTTTGCAAAGAATTTATATGAGCCAACATATTGTCATTCATCTCACGTAAGGGACAAGAAAGGTGCACGATTGCTTCACCATCCAAAAAAAAAAAAACCCTGTGTGAAGTCTAAATGTTGGCAGGTGTACAATTATTCCTATCAAGTACAAAAGCAAATCATCTAAATTCAGAAAAGGTAGAGCTTTTACCTCTCCCCTCCCACTGTTCTTGAGAGAGAGCCCTGGCTAACCTCAGTGACTGACATGTTAGGGTTGTCAGCTGACGTAGTTCACCTGGGCTCGCCAGGCTGTAAAAAAAGGTCTTTTTGCTCACATTGTGCCAGGTTTCCTTTTAATAAATCACATTTGTTTTTTGCAATTTCACTTTTTTTGTGCCAGTCTGTAACACTCGCTCATTTATTTTGCTATGTTGAAATGGATCATAAAGAGCTGAAAACTGTTTTACCAGTATAGTCAGCATTAAACATGCATATCAAATGTACCTGTACATTATTGTGCGGTTTCATTCACTTCATTTTGTGTTGCAACTGAATAAACACAATTTGTACCCTAATGTATTGATCTAAAAATACAATTCAATCAAATTTTGAGAGGAGTAATACTCTTTCATCAGATTAATAAATTGAACTGAATACATTTTGTGAAATTGTTTTTCTTTAAAGTGCCCTCACATGACAAGCATGATCACAAAGACATGAATAGGACTTGTCAAACCAAATGCTCTCAGTGAAATTACTCTCTGTCTCGTTTATAGGGCTGAACCCATTCTGCAGAGAATTAAAGAAGACAGAACGCGCATAATCTCCCCGTCATTTGATAATATCAAGTATGACACGTTTGAGATTGAAGAGTATCCACTATCTGCCCAGGGCTTCGACTGGGAGCTGTGGTGTCGATACCTCAACCCACCCAAGTCCTGGTGGCACAAGGGCAACAAAAGTGCACCAATCCAGTAAGTGAAAGTCTGAATCACATAATAGATTGTGATTATCATCTGAAAGTAAGTAAACAAATGTTATGCCTGCATCAGTGGCAATTCATGCAACATTTATGAACAAATTATATGTTGTGCAAGGTCACATTTCCTACTTGTTCTTGCTGTCACTATAGCAACTGTGCCACACGACAACAACTGACAAACAAAACTGATCTTCATCATCTTAAATCCCCTAGGAGCCCAGCTCTGATAGGCTGCTTTGTGGTGGATAGGCTGTACTTTGAGGAGATTGGTCTGTTGGACGAAGGGATGGAGGTGTACGGGGGAGAAAATGTGGAGCTGGGCATCAGGGTGAGTAATGATGTCACTTGTGTGGCCCTGGGGCATTGTTCATCCAGGATATGCAATGAAAATTAGCTATTATAATGACATTTAATAATAAAGCTATTATAATGACATTTAATAGTTGTTTGGAGCAAGGTCACAAAGGGTTTCACTCACTGGCGTGTGCATCTGAAATGGGCGTGGAGGTGGAGTGGCAATTTGGAAAGACATGAGAAGCACCTGTTTGGAAATGTAGAACATACACTCAATTGTAACCTCAAATGTATTATAACCAACTACAGTTCCTACTGAAAATGTGTTTTATACAAAAGCTGGGCCACATGTACCCCATTGTGCCAACATTTGCCATCACTCACTGAGGTTGTTATGTCATCATCTGTTGATCCATTGATGAACATACAGTAGTTGTGAGACAAACACATTTCTTTTCTTCTAATACCCTCTTCCATGTTGGCTTGAAAGCTGAGGCTCAGAGTTCATTCTTGGCCTTTAATAACAGCAGCTGGCATTACTATCTAACTACTGCGTAATTCTAGAAATACTTGTATCACCATTTAAAGTACCTGCCACTCTCCATGAGATTTTAAAAATAGAGCAAATCCCAAACTTTTTTCTTTTTAACAAGCGTGATGTAATGCCAATGGTTATTTGGTCTGACAGAAACACAGAGGAGGAAATTATCCTTTAGCTACCGCACTCAGAACACACTGAGACATGTTCTCTCTCATGTGTCGTTTTAGCTGGAACAAACAATCAGTACTAATTAATTCTGAGTCTGAGTGATCACCTCCATCCCCTGGTGGTCCCTCTGAAGCACGTGTGAGACTTGTAGGACTCAAAGTCATTGTTACTGTTGGCAATGATGTGTGAAAGAGAACTCTGACAGTCGTTCAGAGGAGAGACTGTGTCAGTCGTCGTGTTGCGTTATTCTCACAGTGCCCTAATTAATTTGTACACCAACGTCAACTGTGACTGGGAGCTGAAAATGGTGTGCATTTAGTTCAGCAGTACCACAAGCAGATGGCCTGCAGAAAGAACTCCCTCTTTGGGAACAGCTAATGATAGCACATGTGTACCGTACCAAGATCATTAATGCAGCTATCAGCCTGTTCGATAATGGTAAGAAGCGGGGGACAGCCCCTATTCAGCTGCACTGTCTCTAGATTGCTTTGTGGGAAGGAAATGGAGACAAGTTTATGACAGGACTCCGCATGTGGAAATAACCATCCTCGCTAATGACTGAGATGTAATCGTCGGTAAAGAAGGGAGATTAGTCCTGCAAGTCATTTTGCTCCATAAATGGCGTGCTTTTAGAATTCCTGGGACCGATAATAGCCCTACTCACTGGTGTATAGCTGGACACATTGATGATGTTATCACATAAATTATAAACCATTATTTTGGTTCATTCTTTTGTCTGTTGGTTCGGAGTTCAGATTTTCCCTGCAGAGTTGTTTACTGGCTTGGTTATGTTGGACTGAAGGAACTTGCGCTTGCCTGGAGGTGATTGTGGTTTATAGTTGGGTAATGTTTTTGGAACAGAGGGTGACACAGTGAGCTGAGAGCTACGAGACTGGAAGACCCTGGCTTGGCCCCAGATTAGCAATCCCACAGAGACCCAGCAGGGTCTGTCTGTCTGTCTGTCTATCTGCCTGTCTGTAGCGTGTTGGTCATGCCTCCAGACCACCTGCCAGCACACAAACTGGCTCCGGATGATCTTCAGAGACACACTCAAATCAGGCCAGCAACTCCAGGCCTTGGCTGGGGCTTGAAAGGGCTGTCCTCAGTAGTGTGGGGACGAAATGAACCAGTGCCCCCTCTTCACATTTGGTCATGATTTAGAATCATAATATTTCCATCACAACTTCTGTTCTTCTAAAGCAACATCTTTATCCACTGAAGTTGAATAATATATATTTTATGAGAGCTTCTGCCATAAAATGTGACTAGTTGGT
This sequence comes from Chelon labrosus, assembly GCF_963514085.1. Taxonomy (NCBI): domain Eukaryota; kingdom Metazoa; phylum Chordata; class Actinopteri; order Mugiliformes; family Mugilidae; genus Chelon; species Chelon labrosus. The sequence continues at coordinate 26,453,067 of NC_140339.1, read as the reverse complement.
CCTTCTATTCCAGTCAAGTGTTCAGTTAAACTGGATAAGCTTTTAAAAGGAAGCCAGACATCTTTTCAATTTTCACCATAGTCACATCTCTCTGTCCTCCTCTCAGGAAAAAGAAAACCCTTCCAGCTTTGCTTTTTGCAGTTAATTCCACTTTAATAGAAGTCCATTACATCCTCACGTCTGCACTCGCATCTGCCAACAAAAGACTGACCAAAGACTGCTTTCACAAATTCATGTGATTTAGATTTTTATTAAATTACATTTTCAAGCTGATTAGAATGCAAAAAAAGCACAGATTGCCAGACTGCTGATGAATAAGCTCGCAGGTAATACTGGCTGGGTCTAATTTCTAACTTCCAAAGAAAGTTAGTCCAAGTTTTTTTGTGCCATAGCTGTCATAGCTGATTTAAAAACAAGTGATCTGAAACTGAAAGACCAAACACTGATATTAACTGAAATGAGGCATGCTGTGATGGATCTTTGGTTTAAGTGACAATAAATTAATTAGGTTTGATTCTGCCATCACTGCAATTTCATGCTCATTTTACTGACTATACTACTAATTCATACCTGAAAGCAGGGAAGGTGTAATGATACCATCTGTGACGGATAATCCTGGGAACTGTGATCCTTGTCCATGATGAAACACAATGCGGTGTTCCACAGCACAAATCTGGCACACATCAGCTGTCTCACAATGCTGGCTGTCAGGTGAGCTTCAAGTAACAATGTGCTGATTTGTTTTCGGAAAGCCTGAAAATATAAAATGTGTGGCACACGTAAGGTACTATTTTTCTAAGGCGATCCTACAAGCCAGACTGTAGAACACAAATTGCCACAGGGCCCTGAATTACAATACAAATGATTTCTCAAAACACCTGTGAATACTGGGTGCAATGCCAGTGAAGCCAGCCCGGGACATGCATCACAAGAAGACATCATCACTCTCAACCGGAGCCAGGAAGGTTGTGTGGAGAAATGAGGATCATTGACAATAATTATGCAGCAGGCTTTGTACACAGTATTTGTGGAAGTGGCAATAAAACACCTTTACTGTCATAATAATGATTTACCCAGTACATTTCAGCCAGATATTCAACATTTGATTTGTATTCATCATAAACAAGGTATAATTAGTAATAGCATTTTAAATAGCACAGGCAGTACATAGGAGAAATCAATCTCATAGAAATGATACATCAAGGCAATGTCATCACAGCTATAATATGGTTATTTAAAAGTAAAAATGTCATTAATCAGACCTTGTCAGCTGGCACAGTGGGATCCACTACCAATCATTAGAAACCCTGACACGTTGCTGAAGAAGTGAATTTTATCTGCTGCACATTCACCTCCCAGATACATGCATATATGCTTACATACAGTAAGGTCCTGCTATGTTATTTAAAAGCACAGATGTCACAGATGAGACCTTGTCATCTTGCTTTCTATACAACAACCTAACATTAACCACAAGTTAATAACCGTGTGTTGGTATTCACTTTCTGCTTTCTCCTTCGTATAAAAAGTACAAGCAATTGGGTTCTGCGTAATCATACAAGACGAATAGCTAATGTACCTGAATGACTCGGTCTGTAATTGTGGAACGGTGCTGATTGAGTCTCATGAGCGCTATGCTGCTGAAAATCTATCAAAGCCCGCTGCTTTTTCTCAGACCAGCTGGACAATCAATTCAAGTGTTTTGTCTGACAGAGGAAATATGAAAAGTAATGCAGCGCTCACGAACAAAAATTAGAAAGGGCTGCATCCATTGTTTTTGCAGTTATTTGAACCCCAGCAGAAGGACACGTGTGCTGTTACTACAAGGCCTTGAAAGGAAATGTAGAAGCATTATTTTAATGAGCCATGTTAACAGTATACAGCTTCCATGACTTTGAACAAACAATGGTCTGCTCTCACAACTCAGATTAGCTTCATTACTCTGTCTTTTTTGTTTTAGAATTGATTTGCAAATCGTTCTTTTACAGAGTAGCTCACAGCAGAGCTCCAGAGTACATTGTTAAAGATAAAACTGGGTGGCAGCACTATAGTAGCTTCCACCACGACTGTGGGGCGACTGTGGCTCAGTAGGTAGAGCGGGTTGTCCACGAACCAGAGGGTTAGCGGTTCGATCCCCGGAATGTGCCACATGTCGAAGTGTCCTTGAGCAAGACACTGAACCCCCAGTTGCTCCCAGTGCGTGGCACTGGTGTGTGATTGTGTGCGTGCTTGTGTGAGCGAATGGGTAGATGTGTCTCTGACTGTAAAGCGCTTTGAGTACCAATAGGTAGAAAAGCGCTATATAAAAGCAAGGCCATTTACCATTTACCATTTACTACTGGTGTTCAGTATGTGTGTTAATGGGTGAATGAGAAGTACATGTTCCAGAGTGGATAGAGAACTCAATACATGATAATAAATCGTCTCATTAGGTTTGTGCTGACATTTATGAACAGGAACGAAACTGTTTGGATAAAATAAATAAATCATGTCGACTAAGGACAAGGAGTTTGTTCTCTGCATTCAGCTCATCCGAGTGAGCATGCTTGGAGCAGTTGGCAGCCATACAAGTGGCCGTGGTGCAGTTTGGGGGGTTTAGGTTCTTGCTGAAGGCGCCTCAACTGGGATCATAGAGGGGAATGAACAAGTGACCTCGTAGCCCCAGAGCTGCTTCTCTAAGCATTAGGCCGCAGCACATAATCTCTTGTCAACTTGCTTTTCTGCTACACTTTAACACAAACACATCAATGGCTTCTGTATTAAAACTGTGGTTGCAAGAATTTCTAAAGGTACAGTGTGTGTCAAAAAAGATGAAGAAGGCATTTTGAGTTAACATTTACAGCCCCTGCATAATTAGGTAACAGAAACAACAAACTTGTCAGCATCTCTAGCCTTCTTAGAAAACTACATGATTTAGATGGGATGTGGTGGTGGGTGGTACATTAATAATTCAAAGCTCTGAATCTTCAAATGGCTGTCTGTATAGATTACTTCAATCCTGTCTCCTACAAATTACATTTATATGCATTTATTCTTCATTAGCAGTTTATTTTCAAGGGCAGTGTTCAGAGTCCAGTTAAGGTCAGCAAAAATACCGGGAGTATGAGGATCTAAAAGATTAACCCGATGCTCACAGCCTTTTTCAGTTTCCCTTGTCAGTCTTAAGCGTTAAGATGTTAAGCATTTTAACATTTTATCATTTAACTATTCAAATGTCCCAGATTGAAAAAAACACTTTTCATTTAGTTAGCATAGGTTTATAAATAACTTATTCTGTCGCATTGTATTTTAGGGGTAGGTGGCCGGAATTCTGGAGTTGTGACGTTAACGAACGAACCGGATTTGTTGACCAGCTCTTTAAAACAAACAATGATAATGAGTCGCAATTGTAAGCCGTTTTTTTTTTTTGTTTTGTTTTGTTTTTTTGTTGTTTCACACACTTCCATTGCTTATTTGATTTAAGTGGCGAATGACGCCATCTGAGTTGTCCACACTGCCTTCATATGACTCCCTCAGTATGTCTCAAGAAGGAGGACATGCTTCATTTGAAGTGAGTGGCTCGCAACTCAAAAGGACAAAATGAGCCAAAGAAAACGCAGCAGCATCTGGATGCACTTTTTCCAGAATCAATATTTCAGAATAATTAAAACTCAGATATCCTGCCAATAGAATATATATTGGTGGGATGTCTAAGTTTGAATAATTCTGATCCAAACCTTGCCCTCCCCAGTGATCAATCCCGGATAAAATGAGTTATCCCCAGGCTGGCTTCTTAAAAATAAATAAATCTAAAAATGGGCCAGTCTTTTGAGGAATGGATCCACAAGATCCAGCTCCCCTGAAAGGGCTGTAAATCCCATCTCTAGTGCTGATAACACTGGGATTTTTCGCCAAATGACAGCTGGGATAGGCTCCAGCAGACCACGCGACTCTTAACAGGAATAAGCGGTTACAGAAGATGAATGAATGAATGAATGAATGTTCTAATATATCTATTTAACTCTGATTGGACTGTTGTAAATGCACTAGGTCACAATGCTTTAGCAATATTTGGCACCTGGGATATGACAGGAAGCTGTTTCTATAGGAATATATAGTAGAAGAAAGGAAGGGAGTTCTCAGTGAGTGGGTTTCTTATTTGACTGACTGTTTATCTCTGTAATTTAATCAATGACCATAGTTCACCTCCTCCTCTCGCTACTCTAATCAAGCCTGGAGATCCCCTAATAATTTTCTCATCAATGTCACCATTCAACAGATACAGTATAGAATTTAGTTGCTTATTTTATCTTGCACAAAACCAACAACTTCAGCATATTTAAAAATTCTCACTAATTCCTAGTGTCTCAAATGTTGTATGTAAAGTATTTTACCATGTAATCATAGTGTTGAATATTTATATTAATACTAAAATACTCAAATTTGCAAAGATGGATTAAGTGACTGAAATAATTATTGACATTAAAATTTGAATAGCCGTGGGTGACAACCAGGAAGAGACACCCATAAGAGAGTTGACTGCAGTAGATGCTGTTCATGTTTTACAAAATACTGTATTGTTTAATGTTACAATTATTCTTGCGCTAGCTATATGTCAGAGCTTCACTTGTTGAAGTCTTGTAGTCCCTACCTCTGAGGTCTTGCGGAAAATTTTTGAAGATGTGCTTGTATTTGACTGAATCAGGTCGGTCTCATGCATCTTCTCATAAAATGAACAGGTGTGTCTTTGTACTGATGTTTAAAAATGCCTTTCACAGTCATCTGGCAGTTTTAAATAAACCTTTGCACTTTTCAATTGAAGCGTCCGACTCTGATCATCACAGGAGCAATTAGCAGTTGAAAATGTGTGTGAGGCGACATGATAGAGAGATTTCACTTCTGAGTGATGTGAGTCAGGCGCCATTAAAATATTACTTCAAAACTTGTGTTTGGGTCCACATCTGGACCAGAGTCCCCCTCTTTAGTATGCGTGGGTTAGCGAGACTAAAGCCCTGTCCACGTAAAGTGATTTCCATGTAGTCCATTACTTTGTAACTGACCACTGGTCGCTAGTGGACATTCTAGGCTCTGGTTGCCAAGGCAACACTCTTGTATATTTTGCAACACAAATGTTTTCCGGTGAAAATTTTGCTAGTGTATGGACCCCATTTGGGTTCATCCAATGGTCTAAGTCCACTATTGTGGACGGTCTCATAGTAAATGTATCAATCTCTCCAATTGGAGGTTGCCTCAATTGCATCACCTCAAAGTTAAGATTAGGTCCAAGTGGTACCTGCCAACTTTACGTCACCAGCGTTTCTTTATAACCAGTCGATGCTAAAAAGTTAAATTTCACCAACATTACATGTTCTCTTGACTTTCTCATCTACAAATCTCCCCCTAACATTGCTATGGTTATAAGCTTTAGTCAAAAGTGAGACCACGCGTAATAATTGACACATAAAACCATAATAAATTGACCAGTTTTCTGTTGTGAAAAAAAGCCTACACATAGTCATTTTGTATTGTTACGCAGATGGAATTTGCTTGTGTAACTCTGAACTGGCCTGAGTGTTTGCAGAGACAGAAGGACAGTGGTGAAGATGTATCCTGTCAGTGAGGACTGACTGTAAATTGTTTAGCCTTTCCGTGGAGAGGTTGGGAAATGTACTTCCCCTTTTCAGAGGACAGACAGCAAGAGCTGATACACCTGCAGTGGAAACCATATGCCAATCGTCTGCACTGCTTCAACTCTGGGCTTTGGGCAGCAATAGAGGAAGCTAAGCTTTACCTTTAAAATAAGTCTGTGCTTTGATGTGAATCGTTTTATTTTCACAAAATACTGAGGAAAGGTGAAATGAATGTAGTGGGAAATAGAGTGGTTTTTGTTTTGGTTTCTGGAAGATGAACGCCGATAGCATCGGATACAGAGACGTGTATGAAGTAAAGAAATTCCTAAAGTAGTAGAGTAAATCACAGGGATATATGGAGCAAAACGTTCCCGAGGTTCTGCTCATGTTGTCAGGCTGTTGATGCTGATGTATGTGTCTCCTTTGCAGTTGTTTTTCATTTCAAGACATTTGTCATCGACATGTTTTTATATCAGAAACTATCAGGATGCTTGGCTGCACATGTCAGAATTACCAAAGGAGTATTTGGTCATTTACATAAGCTTAGACTCAGGCGCTTTGTTTTCTATTAGATGTCTCTGTATTGCTTAAATGTCTTTCCCAGCAGTATGGTGATAAAAAATCTGCTCAGATATAAATATATCCAATCATTACATCCAGTGGCATTCAGATGTGTTCCAGCTTTTATTAAGAGGCGTGATATTTAACAAGAACATGCATCCCACCTCATTTCTCTACCTCCAGCTTAAAAGTGATGACTCATGGCATGACTGATGAATGAACTCATGGTTCAGCAGATCTCAGTCTGCTCTGCTGGAAACCAGACCATATCATCTTTTTTGAATCCTCTGCTGTCTTCAATACGTTCACCATTTTCACTGAGGACTGAAAAGCAATTTGTAAAATACATCAGGGATTTATTTCTACTTTTATTTCAAGATGCACTGACGAAAAATGAGTCAGCAATAGAATAATATTATGTATTGGCAGATGATAAGTGGGCAAAACTTTGGTCATTTGTAACTTGAGAATATTTAGGCTGTATTTTTGGAATAGGGCAGAAAATCTGACAAGACAATGTGGTAATTGACGGGTAACAATAAATATTTCAAATATAAGCTTAACCCCCTTATTTACGGTTGCTGTGTCTGTAAAACCTTACACACTTATTTCCAGCATTTTGCACAAGCAACAAAGATGAAAGTGGCAGATTTATCGGATAACATTTATTGTACATTTTAAAGCACAGAGTCGAAGGAGTTGCTTCTCAGTTCTTGCTGATGACTATCACATTTGTCACCTCAACCCCCAATGACTGTCAGAAGCAAATGCTAAGTAATTAACACTAAATCTGTGAGCTTGTTGAAAACTCTGACTTGAAAACACTGGCGTTTTGTTTAAGTTTTAAAATAAGAACCATTTAAAATCACTTGATTCCACATACTGGCCTCACAATAAAAGACCAAGACTAAAGCTGCAAGTTAATGAAAAATAGAATCAGCGAGAAATAAAGAAGTGTTGTATTGCAAGATATCCCATTAGTCATGGTATAATCTAAAACGCAGCAGAACAGACACGCTAATATTGAACTAAACCCATATAATTGATTCATTTGCCTGGTGCACACAACCGACATATGAGTCCTATTGTACTTTTTCTACCATAGAGTCTAACTGCAAAAATGTAGATAGTAAATTTAATCTTTCACAATACCCTTTTCCCTATAATAATTAGCTAATATTAGTGTGAAATGGGTTATCTAGCTATTTAAAATAGAGTAACTGAGAGAAATATGGTCAATATGCTCATATGAATGAGCAGCAGGATACTGTCTGATGCCATGGGAGTGCTTTGAGACATTTTATGTGTGTCTTGATCTGTTTTTGGCTGTGACAAATTTAGAATGTGTCGTTATTAACACGACTTAAAGCGGCAGCTGGTATTAGTGATGAAAAAATATACAACTGTCTTACAGTCGCATTTCAAGTCTGCTGGGAGCGAATGTTTGAAAAACTCTAAAGACAGATTTTGGGTGGGAGTACTCAAAGGCTGTGAACCATTCACAAAACAGAGGATGTCGAAAGTTCCTGAAATTGACAATCCATTTGTAGTTGTTAGACTTGTTTTTTTGTAACTTTATTTAAACTGTTGCGGCACTAAAAAACTGATCATTTTATGCTTCGTATCCTCAAAGATTTAACTAAATAACCTTGTGAGCACTCCAGTCAAAATCCACTTAAAGCCACTGCACAAGCCTGAGCTTGGTAACCGACACTAGTATACATAGAAAAATTAATAAAGCACTTCCACTCACATTACATTTACATTAAAAGTATTTAGCTCTTGCTCTTATCCAAAGCAAATTATGATGAGGGCAGCTGTAAAATGAGCTCAAGCTCAGGCTGATAGTGCCCTCACTGCCCTGGTAATAGATCTGAGCAAACACAGCTGTAATGTGAGAGCTTCTCTGCCAGAAAAGTTCTACAAAAGGAAATTAGGGGACGAACAGCTAGATGGTGAGGAAAATTAGATTTAGACAGGATTATATTTGCAAGAGGATATGGCAGAAAGGGGTTTGCTACAAGAGGGAACACAGGACGTGAGATATTTTCCGAGGAGATGATTTTTAGGTTTACTAGGGAAGGGAGTGGTTGCTCTGACTGAGATTGTACCATCGCAGAAGAGTCAGGGAGACTTGGTGGAGTGAGGACTTGACTGTTAATGACACAAAGTAGACTCGGGGTTGTGGAGTGGTGATTTATATGTAGCACAGTGTGGACGAAGTATGCTTCCAGCCCTGAACGACATGGTCCAAGGGTCACCAATTAGGTTTACAAAACTTCTTTTTGACAGCCGGGAGGGGGAGCACACTGTCTCATCCAAGACTATGCCACCACCTTGGAGTAAAGTGCAGTGTAATTGTTTGGTGCAGCCCCGTTGAGCCACACTTCTCGCTTCAGCGGCACATTGGAACAGATTGTTTAGAGTCAACATATAAATTAGATGTTGGGTTTGATCATTCAAGGGGGTGCACTATTAGGAATATATTCTGCACAAAGCTGTTTAGTTTTAAGTCCAACAACAATATACACAGATCAGTCACAACATTAAAACCATTGTCAGGAGAAGTAAAAAACATTGACCATCTTGTGACAATTCAGTGTTCTGCTGGGAAACTTTTGGACCTGGCATTCATGTGGATGTTACTTAGACATGTAGCACACACCTAGACCAGACCAGGCACCCCCACCCCATAGCAATGAAAGTCCATGATGGCAGCAGCCATCCCCAGCAGGGATCCCAAACTGATCAAGTATCTGTGGGATGATCCACAGAGGCCCCTCCCCTCAACCCATAGGACCCAAAGGCCCCCACTAACAACATTCTGCTGCCAGAAACCACAGGACACCCTCAGAAGGCCCATGTCCATTCTCTGATGAGTCACAACTGTTCTGGAGGCACAAGGGAGACGTGGTGGTGTAGCTGTTCATGGTCCATTTCTTGTAATGAATTTGCAGCAAAAGGCAGCAGACAATTACTTGTCAACTGCAGGGGCTACACACAGGCAGAAATCTGAGGCATTTGTTTCATTCTCATAAAGGCAAGCTGACCCTGGAAGGAAAAAAAGGGGAATTATTTTGGGGCCAAGGCTACAAGCTGTTATTGGCAGTATTTTAGAAAGCGCTGGCACAATAGTTTGAGACGAAAACAGTGCAACTAAAACATATCACTAAATCTCCAAAGTCATATATCATTGATTGAATCGCAGTAGGGGATCCACCGCTGTGTTGCACAATATCTCAACAACTCTTTGATGGATTAATATGAAACTTGGAACAAAACCCATGGTGCCCAGAGTATAATATAATAGCTTTGACTTTTCGTGTCACCATAAGGTTGAAATTTATGGTTGGTTTTGAGAGAAATGACTCAACGACCATTGAATGTTCATAAGATTTGGTTCAGACATTCATGTTTGTTCCCACACAACATGAACCGTAATGAATTTGACATTTAAAAATAAAGCTGAAAAAAGAGCAACTGGACGAGTTTGAATTTTCTTGAAGAAGCTTCACCACTCACATAAGTGATGTCTCAGTTCTAAATGACTGGTCTGGGTTTTATTTGACCATCTATGGGCAGTGCACGCTTGAATCTCACATGACTCAGGTCTGATAACAATCCAGTGCCCACGTTCTCTTTGTCTGAAAACATTGTCTTGTTTTGTTTTTTTCAATTATTATAATTAGTGGTTCTCTTTCGTCTCGAGACTATCTCTCCACTCCGTTACATATTCCATATGTACGGGGAATGACCTCCCCTGCATGTCAGGGTACGTGGATACTTCTTTAAGACACACCGGCGTTTCCCCCCTCACCGGCGTATTGCTCGCGTCTCGCGGGCTAACGCGTTCGGCGGGGGCCCTTGTGGGCTGAGAAGTCCGCCGAAACAGCTCTCCGCCGGCCGTAGAAAAAGGCCGGCTTAAACAAAGTCCATACAGCAAATAATTAATGAACTAGCGAACTAGCTTTGCTAGAGCGCTAACATGAGGGCTATCTCCACGTGTTCCGTGTAAACAAGGAAGTGGGCTTTCTCGTCACTGCCGAAGGCCCCGCCCCCGCCACACACACACCCAAAAAAAAAAAAAAAAGAGGAGAAAGAAATCTTCTATCTATCTATCTCTCTCTCTCTCTCTATATATATATATATATATATATATATATATATTTAAAATGAATAAATAAATAACAAATGCAGTATGGAAAGTCGGCAGGGACACTGCTGTCTCGGTTGTGGGGTGCCCATGCCCCTAGAGGATGGGCATGTTAAGTGTGTGTTGTGTCTGGGGCACCAGCTTGCCACCTTATCTAGGGAGGCCCCGGAGAGCTGCATGGACTGTTTTATAATCCCTGCGCAGACCACGGAAGCGCGTTGTCGCTTCTTCAGTGCCAAGCGGGCAGGCCCACCCCTCTCTGATGGAGTTAGGGGTAAGACTGGGAGATTTGCTGAGGCCACAGGGGGTCAAGGGGCACATCCAGCCTGGCCAACCACGCTGGCCCCTTCTGCTCCCGGCCTTCAACGGCCCGGCCTCACGCTGACCTCATCCCTCCCCCCGTCCCTCTACTTGAGGAGGAGGAGGAGGAGGACGACGACGATGACGTCGATGTAGTGACAGTCTTCTCTGATGACAATGATGTCCCATGTGAGCAGCAACTGCCAGGTGACACCCGGAAAGGGGAGGTGGCCCACCATTTCGCTGGGGTTATTAGCAGGGCAACCAGGGCCCTGGATGTTGTTCTGCCGGAGAAACCCTCGGCACCCGCCTCTCGGTTTGAGGAGGATGCGGATATGCGCCCCATACCGGCCCAGATCCCCCTCCTGCCCAAGAGACCTGGTTTGCAAACAGTTTGCCACACCAGCTGCCAGAACTAGGCCGTCTACTTCATGCAGAAGGTTCTCTGACATGCAGGATAAGGAGCAGGTCGCCTGTGGGTCGCTTCCGCCACTGGACCCGGCTCTTACTCCGCTGGTCTCTCTGTTCTCGGCAGAGCCACCTGCCCTAGCAAGGATTGCAGGGTTATGGACGGCCTGCTTGCCAAGCTGCACAGAGCCATGGCTACTCAGACCGGCCTGGCTAACACTGGAGCGATCATGTCCCTGTACGTTCGCCAGCTGTCTCGTCAGCTACAGGACGGTTCAGGGGGATCCGGTGTTGTGGGCAAGTTTCAGGCAGCTTCCTCATGCCTCTCCTCAGTTATGAAGGAGCAGGCGGAGACCGCAGGCAAAGCTCTGGCATCCCTTTGGGTGGTCAAACGCCACTTGTGGCTGTCTCAGTCCCAGCTCCAGCAGGGGGATCGGGACTGTCTGCTAAGGCTGCCCGTAGACCCCTCAGCAGTGTTTGGCCCGGATGCTGCTAGGCTGCTGCAGCAGGCATAGGAAAATCGCTGCTGCGCGCAAGAAGTCTCGGGAAGCCTCTTGAAGCGCCCCAGGGGTTCGAGATGGGCAAAAATAGCGCCCGCACCTCGTCCAGCACCTGAGGTCACGGCATGGGGACCGAGGGACCTCAGACCACAGCTGGAGGCTCTCTGTAGGCGGAACACCCGCCGTCAAGCAAGGGGCGGGGGACCGTCATCTAAGGCTCGGGGGTCTTCCAGGCAGCCTCCCCCCTCCTGACTAGTCCCGAAGCCCAGTCAGCATGCCTCCCCTGTCGGCCAGTTTCAGGGCAGCGTGGCTGGGCTTGGGGGCGGACCCATGGGTTGTATCCACTATGACACAGGGCTACCGTCTGCAGTTTCTTCGCCAACCCCGTGTGACAAGACTGGCCACTTTCACCACGGTGAGCGACTCTCGGCAAGCAGAAGTCTGCGGGCCGAGGTGTCCTCCCTTCTGGGGTAGAAGGCCATAAGGCAGGTGGACCAGGGAGATCACCAGGCTGGGTTTTTCTCCCGCTATTTTTTTTGGTACCCAAAACGGACGGGGGGCTTCGTCCTATTCTGGACCTTAGGGGGCTCAACAAGTTTCTTCGCCCCCTGGGATGCAGGATGCTGACAGTCCCCAGGGTGAGGCAGTCCATCACTACGGGAGATTGGTTTGCCACCATCGACCTCAAGGATGCATACTTCCAGATTCCCATCTGGAAGGGGCACTCACGTTTCCTGAGGCTCGGCTTCGAGGGCAGGATCTTCGAATTTCAGGTCTTGCCTTTTGGCATTCCCTGGCCCCCGTACATTTACTCGATGCATGGACGCGGTCCTTGCACCACTAAAGCACAGAGGACTGAGGCTCCTAAATTACCTGCAGTCTCAGAGGAGCAATGCCACAGTCACATGGCCCTGCTCCTGGAGCACGTTCAGGGCTTGGGGCTACACCTCAATTACAAGAAGAGCAGACTCCAGCCTGCCCAGGTGACATTGTTTCTGGGCACAGTCCTGGACTCCAGGATTGTAACCATCGTGCTGTCACAGAAGAGGCGACAAGCCTTCAGGGCCTGCCTCAGACTCTTCCAGCTGCATTCTCGGGTCAGCTGGGGGCTCTGCCTTCGCCTCATGGACTTGATGGCGGCAATGGTGCAAGTAGTCCCTCTGGCCCTACTGCACATGAGACCTGTCCAACGGTCCTTGCTGAACCACAGAGCTCCCACCACCCCGAGGTGGTGGTCTCCCGGAGACTTCAGACAGCCCTTCACTGGTGGAGAGTTTCGGACAACATACAGAAAGGGAGTACTCTGGGACCGATGGTCTATCGCCAAGTGATCTCCACTGATGCATACTTGGCAGGCTGGGGCGCCGTCCATGAGGGCTGGGGGGTCAGCGGAGAGCCGTCTTTCTTGCACTTCACCAGTTCCTGCCGAGACTGAGAGACCACCATGTCATTGTCAGGACCGACAGCACGGTGGCTGCCGCCTACATCAACAAACAGGGGGGCCTGGACTCCCCCATCTTGTGCAAGCTGGCAACCAGGCTGCTGAAATGGGCCCACCCCCTCTTCTGCTTGCTCAGAGCAGTACACGTGCCGGCGTCATTGAACACGGCCGCGGACATCATGTCGAGAGGGGGCCCGTGTCCAGGAGAGTGGAGGCTCCACCACCTGCGGGTGGAGCCTCCATTCTCCTGGATCTGGGGTCACCTCGGCAGGGCAGAGGTCGACCTGTTCGCCTCCAGGGAGTCAACACATTGTCTTCTCCCTGAGGAACGACAATCCTCCTCTGGGGTGGGAGGCTCTGGCTCACCCATGGCCCCAGAGGCTGCTCTACGCCTTTCCCCCCCTTCTCCCTTCTCCAGCCTCTTCTCCGAAGGCTGCGGATGGAAGGGGGGAGGCTGATTCTGGTGGCTCTGTTTTGGCCCCACATGCCATGATTCTCTGCGATTCCTCAACTCTTTGACGGCATGCCGTGGGAACTCCCACAGCGCAGGGACCTGCTGTCTCAGGCAAATGGAACCCTGTTCCACCCCTTCCCAGCGGGGCTCAGACTGGTGGCCTGGCCCCTGAGAGGGACAGGCTCCTGGATTTAGGTTTGCCAGCGCCAGTGGTGAGGACTATACAGGAAGTAAGGGCACCATCTACTAGGATGGCCTACTCATATCGCTGGGGGGTGTTTTCCACTTGGTGTGGGGCCCACCAGGTGGACCCCTATTCAGCCATGGCCAAGGACATCCTGCTGTTCTTGCAGGGCCAGCTGGATGCAGGAAAGTCTGCCGTTACCCTCCGAGGTATGGTGGCGGCGATCAAGGCAGTGCATGACGGTGAACACGCCCTGAGTGAGGCCAGCTGCTCCTTGATTTCAAGGTTCCTTAAAAGGCGCACGGCGGCTGACGGTTTGCAGGTCTAGACCTGCAGTCCCTCCATGGGATCTGGACGAGGTTCTCGATGCGCTTAGGGGCCCTCCCTTCGTGCCCCTTGGGGGTTCTGAGGTGACGTGGCTTTCCCTTAAAACTGTATTTTTGCTGGCCATAACCTCCGCCAGGAGGGTGAGTGAGCTCCAGGCACTGTCGGTCCACAGTGACTGCTGCAGGTTCTCACCAGATGGTCAAGCGTGGTCCTCCACCCCAACCCAGCTTTCCTGCCTGAGTTTCACTTATCTCAGTTGGTAGAACTACGAGCGCTCCCTTCTGGCGGAGGTGGGACGACTGGGCAACGCCAGTCTGTGCTGTGTCCGGTTAGGGCCTTGAAAGAGTATATACGGCGCACTAAGGCTGTCAGGAAGACTGACCAGCTCTTCATCTGTTTCGACACCAGTCGTTTGGGGAGACCCCTGTCAAAACAGAGGCTGTCCCACTGGGTCGTGGACATGGTTCAGCAGGCATACGCACTTTCTGGTATGCCTGTCCCACCCCGGGTTCGGGCACACTCAACTCGGGGTGTGGCCACCTCGTGGGCCTTGTGGTGAGGAGCTTCTCTGGCCACCATATGTGCCGCGGCCGCATGGTCATCTCAGTCCACCTTTTCAAGGTTTTACCGCCTAAACATCGCAGCCACCCCTTCCTTTGGGGACAGGGTGCTGGGTGAGACTTGTTAGGGGGCTGTGCCTCCTTTCCCCATCACCTGTTGACCCTCGACCGAGTCGGTTGGTCTGAGTGGTCACCCCCTTTCACAGTAACTGGCCTTTACGTCTTGTGGGGCCTTTTCCTGTGTTCTTGGGTCGATCCTGCGTCTTGCAGACCGACCTGAGCAGCCCTCTGCCTCTCAGGCTTGGCCTTGCGCCTTGCGGGCCTTGACCTGGGTGGTATGTAAATAGTGTACACTTGTAAATAGTTCGTTTGTTGCACTTTGGGCTGCACCGTCTCCTCACGGGGTGTCTTAAAGAGTTCCCCGTACATATGGAATATGTAACGGAGTGGAGAGATAGTCTCGAGACGAAAGAGAACGTTAGGTTACGTTGTAACCTTGGTTCTCTGAGTGAAGAGACTATCTCTCCAGCTCTTAGGGCCGCTCGGAGACCAGTGTCGATCAAACTATCACTGATTTCACGCCAGCACAGGTGCTTTATAGGGTAAACCTGGGGGCGTGACCGGGCGAGCCGGTGTGTCTTAAAGAAGTATCCACGTACCCTGACATGCAGGGGAGGTCATTCCCCGTACATATGGAATATGTAACGGAGTGGAGAGATAGTCTCTTCACTCAGAGAACCAAGGTTACAACGTAACCTAACGTTCTGTAACAACCCATTAATGGCTGAAAATTGAAGGCTCAAACAGTGAATGGGAGATATATATTAAGACTTTGCTGTAAGTAGCTAATAAATGTTGACTCAGTCCGGAGCACCTTGAGAAACCCTACAAAGACTCCTAATGTCACTCCCATGAGTCTCTGCTGAACTGTGTGTTATGTGCTACTTAAGAACTAAGTCAAGCTAAACCAAAATGGTGAACACTATATGCTTATATTTGCACTTCAACATGTAAACATTATAAGTTTGGACAAATTAGCATACTGTTTGTGACTGACAGTTTGAACCAATATTTTGTTTTAACTACCTTTTGGTAAGACCATTTCAAATGGTAAGACCATTTGATTTTCCCTAACAGATTGTAAGAATACCTGAAAGATATTAGAATTTAGCTATGCTCCACAAAAGAGGGAACAGTGTTAGAATTTCCAGATACAAGAGCTGCTGTGACTTTTGTTTACTCCTTGGATAAGAGGAATACTAGCCTTAGTCCTTGTGCAGTGGAGAGACTTGTATAGATTTCTACAGTGTGTCATTATGGGTAATTTACCTCACAATTAGCAACACATGGAGGGGGTAATATCCAGCCTTGTCTGCTGCTGCCTATGAGTAAATCCTTGACCAAACCTGAAAACTAGGTTGATAGGAGCAGGAGGTAGTGGAGCAGCCTTAACTCAATCCTTGTGGCTGCACTTGTGTATGAGCAGTAAAATAGCACCAAACCAACAGGAGTGCTACTTGACTGGTCTGTGGCCTAGGCTCCTAAGCCCAGACTGGAACAGTGTACTTTGGAGAGCGAAGTAAACAGTTACTAAAAAGAAAGAGGAAGCAGTTTTTGCTCTTGACAGTGTCAGTTTAATGTCTCCACAGTGTCCTATCATTAGTTTTCCAATCACAGCAATCATTTTGTCCCTGATGCTCATTTGGACCACATACTTCTCTGTGTCTTTGGTTTTCTGATAGAAAGGACAGGAAGGATGTCAGCTGTGCTATTTTGGTGCTCGCAGTGTGATGATTTCAACCTTATTCACATTAAAGCATCGGGTGTCCTGTGCTAATGTTAAGCTCAGCACATTTAAAGGATTTCAGAGCATCCTCCACATGCTCTGGAAGTGACATCTCCTTTGATGACCCCCACTTAAATGGGGCATTTTAGTAGAAGAGCACATCTTCATTGCTTCTCTGGTGTCTTTGAATTGCTTTGAGAGGCTATTCATATCCTTCAGATACTAATCAGCAGCATTGTCGGGCCCCATTTATTTTTTAATTCGTTTCCCTCCAAGTTTTAATTTTCATATCTTTTGTTTCAAAGTATTTTTTTTCTAACACAGAAATCCATATCCTTTTTCATGTATTGATGTTCATCAAAAAGATGACTAAATTGAATGAATAAATTGAAATGCTGATAACTCATGGTTTTGATTGAGCTGTTAATCAAAGAAAGAATGCAAATTTAAATAAAAACAATAACCAACACTATTAATGCTTGATTACATGTTGATTAGAAATACTTGGAGGAAAGTTCTTCAGAAGAGAAATCATTTCATGTACATGAATATTTATTTTTAACAGAATGTAACTTTTATCTAAAATATCTGTTAATGTTACCCCCTCACCAAATGTTGGATGGAAGTATCACAACTGGGAAAAGTTTGTGGAGATTCTGCGGCAGGGTCCTGAGCGTCCCAGAGGTCTTCATTATGCGAGGAGGTAGTGCCACTGGCTTTTAGTCGTCAAGGAGTCAGGCTGTTCCTCCTGGGCACTGGGGCTATTCACATTTTCCACCATAGGGACTCTTCTTCACATGGTGAAGGCAAAGAGGGGCCTCTGCTTGCCAGTCAACATGTGCTTTAAGCAGCATTAGATATGGTGTCATCATGGCAATGCTACTTTGTCTGTATCTTCAAATTTCTCTCACCCCTGAGAAATGTTGTTTTTAAGTTTCATGCTCGTGTCAGAACAGAAACAATGACTAAAAAGTGTGTGTGTGGGGTGGCACTCTGTGGCACTATAATTGCACTTGATAAAAATGATAAAAGTGGGAGATGTTATTTTCCCCTGCTCTTTATAAGGCATCTTAGCTTGCATGAGCACCAGGTGCAAGGCTCTGAAAGCATCTGTGTAGCCTTGGGAACAGCTTTGGTTTCAAGTCATAAACGCAATATGTTAGTACTATGTGACTTTTAATTCCTGCAAGGCTACAAATGATTAGTTTTCTCAATGAACCCTTTGAAACCGCAGACTCTTTTCTAGGCTATGGCAGATAAATGACTGTTTTCTCTTGTCTTTGCAATGTTTAAAACCAGGTGTGGCAGTGTGGGGGCAGCGTTGAGGTCCTGCCTTGCGCTCGCATCGCCCACATAGAGCGGGCTCATAAACCGTACACTGAGGATCTCACGTCTCACGTGCGACGAAATGCCCTCAGAGCTGCAGAAGTTTGGATGGATGAGTTTAAAAGCCACGTCTACATGGCTTGGAATATACCGATAGAGGTGAGAAGTCATGCTGTTGTTACTTACAGTTTTGTGAAAAAAATAACACATCCCATGGCAATTTTTTTTTGAATTTTTGAGGTACTGAGACAGGCATACATGTGTTCATCTTTGACATAGTTCCTAGAGACAAATGTGATATACTACTTGAACAACACCAAAAGAAAAATGTGATTATTCTTATCATTTAGCCAACAAAAATATCAATAGACGTAATATTTTTTTTGTGGGGAGGGGATAGGCCTCAGAAGCTAGTAAAGAGATAATCCTGTGTATAATTACAGTCTCTGACATTGGATTGCTGACGTTCCAACAAAATGTCTTTAGTTTCAATATTAATGTAGGTTTTCTTGCATCTAATGCACGCTTTAAGTCCCCTCACAACATTTTAATGGGACTCTAATCTCGGCTTTGACCAGACCATTCCATAACCATCCGTTTCTTCACTTTGAGTCAGTCCTTGGTGGATTTGTTATTGTGTTTAGAACCATTAACCTGTTGAAAGGACAATTTCTAGTTCTTCTTCAACAACCTCACCTTATCTTATTGATTTACTCTTACTGTGGGCAAACAACTCCATCATTGATCCGTCTGTCCAGGACACGTTTTTGCAAAAGCTCTGATCTTTGTCTGTATGTTAATTGTCAAGGTTTACTTTTCTGTCGATCTTCACTTTGGACAGAAACTTTTTCCTGGTATCATGCCGGTCAGATTTGTGCTGTTTCTTTCTGACAGTAAGCACATGCGCTTTGACACCAACAGCTACCTGCAGGTCCTGTGATGAAATTTTGAAGGTCTTTTACACTATTTGACAAATTCAGGAATCCAGAGCATTTTTTGGTTAAGGATGTAGAGCTCGCTTTGGAGGTTGCCAAGGTGATACCACAGACTTCTATATTGCCATGGATTTTGAGATGTGGTTAATGCATGGGGGTGTACTCACACTTTTCCTTTTGATTGATCTGTTTAATTTAATTTACAGACATAACTGCACAACATCAGTTTTATTCGTCATTGGTTCCAGTATACAACCTTAGCTAGCTGTCAGCATAATTTCAAATGCATCATTTTACAGCTTTGCAGACAGCTGAGATGAAACAGTGTATGTCAAACCATATGCTGTATGCAATCTTGTAAATGTACCCTACTTTCAAATGTCAGATGTCAGCTGTAAACTGGCTAAAGGCTACAAATAGCAGAAGCATTGACATTGCAGATGTGAGCAGACAGATTTTCTCGCTATAGTATGCCATACTGCAGGAGTCACTGTAAAGATAACATATCACCTCACAGAATGCTGCAATACTCATTATTTGTCCCACCTCTTATAGAAACAGCACAACACTAAGAGCTTCAGTCGGAGGTTTTCAAAGCTTGATTTATTGTTTCGCTTTGGTGTTCCAATCAAAAAGCAGCATTCGTACAGTAGTGCAAGTTCTATGCGAAAAAATAATACCGAGAAATATGAATACAGATAATATCAGACAATGCCACCATAAATCTTCAGGGGCTGCAGACACAGTCCATTCTGCAGCCACCTAATCCAAATGTTACTGGACTGAGTGTCATCTGTTATCAGGCGCTCTCCTCCCATCGCCGATGTTTAGCTGAACGAGGCCCCCGACACCTTCTGAAGGCTCAAATGAAATGATTTTCTTGTCACTTACAGAACGGCCTGAATTAAATACGTGTCACTGAATAAATAAATGCTTAATATGACTCAACAAAAGGGTCCAAATTGAGACGTTAACCATCTGAAGATTCTTCGTAAAAGCTGACAATAACATTTTAAAAGATTGATTAAGGAAACTAAGTGGATTACAGCTGACGTGTTAAAATTAAAGACAAAAACAGAAGATGTACAGAATTTATTTAATGTAGCTTTTAATTGTTGAGCAAAAAAGCAGATTTTGTCCTTTGAATATTTGTTTTAAGGCCTAAATTGTGTTGTTTGAGATGCTAAGACATCTGCAGTGTCAACAACTCTTTTGCTCATGAAGTTTGCAGAATCACACTGAATTTAGGTGATACAAAATGCACTACAGGCTGTCTTTTGTTTTTGTTTGTTTGCAGCGGCATTAGTGTTATATTTTAGGATTTTCAGAAGATACAGATTTTTCTTTGATGTTGAACTGCATTCAGTCAATAAAAATAATGTAACCATGTCATCTTATGGTAAATGTAGCATCCCCCAAAGGGTAAGTCAAATGTTTGTTCGCTGACTCTTTTTTCTTGCCCTGGATAATCTGTTTGAATATGTAAATCCATGCTTTGAATAGATGAACATCTGCAGGCAATTCATTCAGTCAATAATGAGGCGTTTAACAGAGTCTGTACTCAAGAAGCATGAAATTTAGCCCCAGCTTTAGCCCTGTGAATTAAGTGCACAGCAAAATCATCAGTGTTAATTTACCTCTGAGGGTGTAAAAATCAACAGTGTTCATTTTAAGTTTGCAGCCGTCGAGTTCGCTTTTTGATGTTTTTGAGCTCCAGAGAGCCACATCAGCAACATTTGCGCCCACTTCAGCTTATTAAAGGTAATAAAGTATGGCATCAGTGACGTTAGATTAGAATCTGTGGATGACATGCGGCAGATGGTGACATGCAGCGGTGGAAGAAGCATAGAGAGATAAAGTCCCGGCCCTATATATACTGCATATTATGTATGGCAATCAATGGCGAGAGATAAATAATTCTTTGATCCCACTTGGATTGTGCCCTGTCAGTAACTTAAAAGATGGATTTTGCAAGATAATAAAGTTGCAGTTTGTCATGTTGAAGTATAAGCTTGTGAAAATATGTAATTAGAAAGACTACATACCCAAAAGGTCTGTTATTTATTATGGCAAACTGCAACTCCCCTAACCTTAAAAAAACTGGGTGATGTAATGCATGGCACAATGCAACAAAAGCAGTAAAAATATATTATTTGTCTTTTGCCACTTATTACCACACATATTTTTTTTAAATAAGATCCCACGGTGTCCAACAGAAGGCAAAGGATTTATCCACCTTATTATTATTCAGGTCCTAAAGGTACCAGTAACACACTGGACTTAAAAAAACATGCATAAGTAGAAGCAGAATTACAGTAAGAGTAGTTCAGAGGTTGTGAGATGAAAAACGAGCAACGACATACAATGTGATGAATGAAAATGAGAACACAGAGAAAATGTACCTTAAAACTGCATGTAAGTACATGAGCAATTGTACTTGTTATTTTCCATCATTGCTAACATGAGACTGACTCAGTGTGCTGCAGTCTGATGTGGCAGCTGGACGGAAGGATTTATTTATTTATTTTTAAATCAAAACTGCTTGTGCATCTCTGTGTGTGACGTAGGACTCAGGGATTGATATTGGCGATATCTCCGAGAGGAAGGCCCTGAGGAAGAGGCTGCAGTGTAAAACTTTCCGCTGGTACCTGGTCAACATCTACCCTGAGATGAGGATGTACAGCGACACCATCGCATATGGAGTAGTAAGCTGCTACCTCCCTCTTCATCCCAAATTCAACTCAGTGTCTGCAAAAGCCAGAGCAGGACTAAACCAAATCATGCCTGAGCAAATCATTTTAATCCTTTGTTTTGGGATCCAGATGGCTGCAGTCAGGGACACAAACAGTCCACAGAGATGAGGTTTTCTCTTCTTTACTCTTAAGAAGTTCAGTCATTTTAGGTTGTTTGGGTTAGTTTAATTGCTTTAAATGGGGTTAAATGGGCTATGTAACTACATTAAATGACTGAATGTAGTTACATAGATACACAAATATAAAGATTAGTTGAATTTACATATAGGATTATCTCTCACATATTACATATACATGTAATAGATTCCACTAGAGGGCTTTGCAGCAGATTTTTAGTAGTAAGAGAAGCCAGAAAAAACAGCCAACAGGGCATGCTGGCAAGTGTTTCTATTTTCCTATTCCTAGTTGTTCTCAAACTGCTTTATTTCCACGGTCCTCCCACCTCCCATCAGTGTGATGCACCCTAATACACAGTGACAAACAGAGCGCTGTTTTACAGCTCTGCTTTCTGCGTCGTATGGATATTTTTTGTCTTGTACAAACTGGCAGATGGGTATAATGAGGAAATAGACAGGCCTCATTACATTAATTTTTCCAAGTTAGTCGACCCCATTATTGTATATTTGTGACATGCATTTCATGGGCTAGTCATTTGTGGTGGTTCGAGGGTTCATTATATGCAGCAGACTGTCATCCTTGTTTAACACAATTGAAAAAAAAGACAGAGCAAGAAAATACCATGCCATACAGCAACACAGTGAAATAAAAATATATGAAAAATATATGCAAGTATTCAGTTTGACATCTGCTAAATGCTAAACAAAAAACATCTGCGTTTCAGTGATCCTCTTTTCATTATTCTGTAAAACTTTATGTATTTATTTATTATATCTTATATTAATCTTGGGGATGTATACATGATTAATTTAATCATATGTCATTTCGCTTGGCTCTCCAAACAAAGCAGATTAAAATACTGAACTTGGCAGATTACAACAGGAGCAAGAGGAGGTCGTGATGTGTAGTAATGACGTACATGCACAAAAAAGAATGATGGACTGGATGAAAATATTTTTTGTTTAACATAAAATTAACAATTCATGTAAAAAAGAAAAAATGGGTAATCAAAAAAAAAATATATAAAATAAAAAAGGCAAGACAAAACTCAGGAAACCAGGAACCATGAGGAGCTGAACATAACTTGAACAAACAGGTACCTCAACAGAGACTTGACAAAGGCCAAAGGGAAAGGCCGGACTATACAGATGGGCTGAGGGGTTGACCAGACACAGGTGAAAATAATGAGGGTGGAGCCCACAAGGATAAACCAATCAGATAATCAGCAGAGGGAAAACACAGGAAGTAAAGCAAGAGACAAAACGCCAAGGAATAAACTTTCAAAACAGAAACAGGAAACACAAAAAAAACTAAAAAGTATTACAGAAAATGTTCAAAAATCAATACCACGACACTAAGAGCCTGCATCCAGGCTAGCAGCTCGGTGAGGCTGTAAATTGGGACATCAGCACTTCTAGCTAAATGCTAATACTAGCATGCAACCATGTTCAAAATAACAACATGCTGATGTGCAACGACGACATGTTAAGATACTAACATATGCTAATTAGCACTGAACACAGAGTTACAAAGTAAAATTGTCATTACTGTGACTGGTCAAACCCCAAAAGTATATGATATAATGTGACTTTATCTTCAAAACTTCAGGGCGTCACATTTGTTTATGTCTCTGGCTGTGTCTTGTGTCTTGAGTTGTTAACTTGCTGCAGAGCAAATTTGGGACTGATCAGATCCTTCCATGATACGATTATGTGATGGATTTAAAACATACAGTATATAAAACTACCGCATTACACTGGGTCCACACAGGAGCTCATGTTAACCAGTTGGGCTGCTCAACTCAATAATCTGTTAAAGATGACAGGTGCTCTAAAAGTGGACGCAGCTACATGTCCAAAAAACGCATCTGGTGTGAACAGCCAAGCTGTTGATTGCACCAGACTTGGCATATTATAGTACTTCTGCCTCCTGTTTGAACCTCGTGTTATAGTCTGGACCAGAGTAGTAAACTGACTGACAGACCCCTAAAGCCATGCTGTGAGCAGGCTAAAAACGTTTTTTTTTTTTTTTTTTCTGGCAAACTCACATTTCCAGAGAGTATCTTTGAGGTGTAATTTATTTTTCCTCCTGATCTATAAGTGTGGGTGAAGAAGGTGTGGGTGGATGCCAACTGTCCTCACTCCATATCGCTTTGTATTGGCTAAGCCATGCACACGTTAGAGCAGTCCAATTAAATCTGAAGGATTTGATTTAAATCCCTTTTGTAAGTCTGTTCCACACATATTTAATTCAGAAATACATAAGAGTTACAGACGCTAAAGATGCTCTAAATTCAGTTTCACGGTGACCCATTGTCCCACAGGTGTCACTTAGCGTTGCATGTTTACCATGTTACAGTAGAAATGTTTAGACCTGAGCTGTTGACGGGACCACACACTTCCTGTGGACATGCTGATTATCAGATGGAAGCAGACATCTCTGGAGCCAATGGGGAGCTGAAATCATCCCTCGCTGTGTCTTTCTGATCTCACATCTTTGCCTAATTCACTCCTCACACAAACCACTATCCCCGGAGCTCCCTACGATGCAGTTTGTGTCTTGCAATCAGGCAGACCTTTGTCATGACACGCATGAAAAACTCTGCAGGCCTCAAAGACTGAGTCAGGTTCACGAAGCGTAGCACTCCTGATTTACATTTTTATAAAGCAAAAATGAGTATGAGAATTCAGATACAGGTTTTAGATGTTTCAGCCCACTAAGGTTTCGCTTATTCAGTATTTTTTGTAATTATGCTTTTTATATCCTTTTAATCCCAGTGAATGTGTCGTGTTTTTTGACAATTTGCCTGTGGGAACCTTCCGAAGGGATTAATAAAGTAGTCTATCTATCTATCTATCTATCTATCTATCTATCTAACTAACTATCTATCTATCTATCTATCTATCTATCTATGTTGATGCCAGTATTAGACGGTTACTGTGACATAAAAACATGTTTCCCTGTTCACTTTTATGGTTTGTAATTTCTGTTCCAACTCACACACACACTTTTTGGATACATTTGTTACAACAAAAGCAGGAACTGGAGGAATCAGTACATACTTTCTGGATAATGAGTTCTCCCCTTGTGAAAGAAATCGTGCACTGCAGAGTTGAAGAGAGCAGGTGGTTTGTAGCTTCTTCACACTCCCTGTCTTCTGGCAATAGATTTTATCTGCAAACTGGACACAACACACGATCAAGAATTATCTGTTACCATTAGTCATCAAATTAAAACAGGTGGCTCTACTCCCCAGCACTCCAAGCTGTATTAGAATTTCCATTTATCTTGCCTTCATCATGGTAGTGGCATGGGTTTTTTCCTTATAGAATATGCACCCCATTGATATGGCATGTGACCATACACGTCTTTCATGGAGTGAGGAGTGAACGTGACACCTCTATGTAGTTTTAGGGCATGTCCTGGGTGCATATTTAACTTCTTTCTGGAAAGAACAGGTTAGGTTTTGTTGCAGCAACTGCACTGTAAAATGAAACTGTTATAGATAGTGTAAGAAAGTGAATTGCTAGTGGATTTTGTTGTTGACAGCAAATATCCAGCAGAAACTGTCCCTCCCTTTATTTTCATATGGTATGCTAAAACATTTTGTGATGGACTTGAACCGGAGCTCATACTAGTCTGCACCTCACCTAATTAGGAACATTCACTGATATCATACATTTTCAAATCAAAATCTCAGCTTGTTGTACCTAGCCAATGTCAGGGTAAACACTCATGATAGTTACCATGCATCCAGAAAATAATTTTAATCTTGAGTTTCTTTCTGTATTCATCCATCGGTAACTATAGGTGTTTTTCTTTGTCTGTTAGTTGAAAAACTCTCTGAAGAACGATCTGTGTCTGGACCAGGGCCCGGACAATGACAACGTCCCCATCCTGTATCTCTGTCACGGAATGACACCACAGGTAAGAGCACTCAGAGAACACCCAGTTTGATATATCACCTCTATACTCTTTGGGTTTTTCTGACTCAATAAAATTTTCATTCTAAAGAAAAATAACCCACTTTTCCTCCGTTTTTTTTGGTACCTTTACCTCATAATACTGGATAAGGTTTTCTGTTTTGCCCTTTCAAACTGAAATCTTTGACGTTTTCAAATATGTATTAAATTCCTCTCTATTTTTCATTCACCTTAATTTAGGGGTAACATGTTCAAGCTGAATCCAAATAAAATTCCATGTATAACAAAACATAGTGTAGTCCTATTCTATCTGAATGTTTGACTTTGTCTCCTGGATGGTTTACTTTCTTGAAAAAGAGCAAAACCAGATTCAGACACAGCCTAAAAGACCCCAGTGACTTAAATGTGTGTGGGTTTTTTATTATCAGTTTTCAATCCTTAGTTCCCTTAAATCTCTGGACTACTTGTTCAGGATATATCTCAGGCCAAGTAACAAGGACTGTTAAATGTCTTCAAATGTTAGTGGAGTGTGATTATCATCTACTTTCACCAGCCCCATCCAGGAGATATCGATCCGACCATCCCATTACGTGTGAGGAGATTGTTTTCAGAGAATGTTGAACCTTGCTGTGACTTGTCTTATAGAGTGTGGCTTGATCTACCATTATCCACTCAATTCAAATGAAACTACTGGACACGTTTCACCTGTGCTGACATTTACTCTGTACCGTACTTACTGTACAAATGGCAACTGATTTTCCAACTTCTGCATTTTCAACGTTTGCAGTCCTTTATGAGTTGATAAAACTGTACCAGCATTCCTAATAAGATTAGGGATCTCCTCTGCAAGAAATCTGGGTTTCCTCTATAATGATACAGATTCATACACTGTAGCAAATGACTGCTGTAGTCAGTCAAAATGTGTCATTGTAAACTACTTTTCATTGATGTTGCTGCGGGGGAGCTAGACTTTGTATCTGACGCGCTGTGGCAAAGGCAGTACTGTACACAAAGCCACACACAAACGGATGAGCATTACTCAGCTTACAATCCAACACTTGACTGACTTCACAAGAGCATGTTGTCAGCAAACATACAGCGCCGCTCTTAAATTCAAGCAGTAATAAAACATACCGACTTAAGCACGGGAACAATAGATTCCGCCGCCTCATGCGGCCTGGCAGCCTGCCCCGCTCCAAAAAGAGCAGCACTGACAAAAAAAAATCACACTCATCAGAGTATTTAACTTCTGGTGTGAAGGAGGCAGTTTGGGAATTATCAGACACATAAGATTAGAGTAATAGAAGGATAACAGTATTAAAAACAGCAAAGCAAGCTAAATGTGGTTCTCTTTCTTCTGTGAAAGAAGACATTTTGGGGGTGCTTTGACACTGCAATCTTTGCCCTGGTTCTACCAACAGAGTTCCTGTGTAACTGTTTTCTCGATACGCAGTTTTAATCTGATCTCACTTCCCTGTCCTCTTTTTGCAGCTCTTTGACATTTGGTTTGTGTGAACTAATTAATGTTTTCTGCTCAGAGTTTTGTTTTTATTCATTCATTTGTTTTAGTCTGCAAGTGGTGGAAGAAGTACTCAGATTCTTTACTTTGGTAAAAATATCTGTAAAAAAATGCAGGATACAAATTCTGCTCAGGTAAAGCCTCATCATTTTGTATCCGCTCGTTCTGCAGCAAACACTGTTAGATGCATCAATATGTAAGTAGCCTTTTACTGTTACAGCCGTTCTAAGTGGACACGTGGAGTCTAGTTTTCACTATTTTCTAGACATAGTTAAATACTGAAGTCCTGCTTATGTAGACTGTGTGCCCCTCCGCTGGGTCACCAAATAAATCTGTGCTGTCCTGAGATGATTAGTGGGAGAGGGAAGAAGAAAAAAATATTAATTTAATATTCATTGCTTTGGGGTTTTCTCTAATATTTGCTTTTTTTTGTTACATATTGGATGATTTTATCTTTTTTAAGGGAGCCACGCCCAAACATTGTCTTTTGATAAGGGGTCATCAAACCAAATGGGAGCCACTTGTTTATAAGGAAGATGGTAACGGCTGTTTTTCCTTTTTTATATAATCCATTTATATATAACCCTGACCTTTATCTCAATTTCATTATTTTCTCATGAAAACTCAGTTCGTCAACGTCTCCTCATTGGCTGTTAATTAAAGATATTGTCCATGATGTGATCACAGCCTAACAAACAACACACACGTATGCCTTGACTTACTGCTCACTTAAGGATCCTCCCTGACTGTCAACAGCGACATTGAAGGCAGCTGTGACCAAATGAACCAGACTCTCATTTTCCATTCATTCATTCATTGATTCATTTTCTATAACCGCTTGTCCTCTGGAGGGTCGCAGGGTGGCTGGAGTCTATCCCAGCTGTCGTTGGGCGAGAGGCGGGGTACACCCTGGACAGGTCGCCAGTCTGTCTCAGGGCTAACACAGAGAGACAGACAACCATTCACACTCATACCTGCAGCCAATTTAGAATCACCAATTAACCTATGGAGCATTTCTTTGGGTTGTGGGAGGAAGCTGGGGCACTCACTTTCCAGTGATCTCAAAAAAATAAAAGTTATTTCCTCATAAAAAACATTTACATTTTTACATTATCAAAAGACAGCAAGCTTGGCCATTTGCTGCATGTGTAGTTTAAAATTTTACAAATCTTCTATTTTGTGTAAAGACTGTAAAGAAGTCATTATAGTTGTTAAAAACGGAGTACAACATTAACTTGTAGTGGAGTAGTAAAGTAACAACGGTGCAGTCAATCAAGTACTTCACTGAAGTTTAGTTAATTGCTCTACGTCCTTGCGAGATGCGCACATAAGCAGTTTCACACCTTCATTACACAGTATAAAGAACATTATTGTGCTTTTTACGACTTCTTGTTTATCACTCCTTGTGCACTACACTAAACTAAAGTCGGCTTTGTGCCAGTGAATATATAACCTGCCTATTTTCCGTTATTACTGCAAATGGCATACAGGTTTCTGTCAGCTTAATATCAGAAAATAGTCGACCTTGAAAAAAGCAGTTTCCACCAGAGAGAGCACAATTATTTGAGTTTTCTCCCCATACCTGATTTAAGATTTAAAAATGATAAATATGCATATTTAGCAAATGTAAAGCAACCTCCTCGATGTCTTTATACTCAAAGACAACCCAAGAGCAAGCCTACCTTTCTGAATAGTTCAGTGTCTCTGCATGGCTGTATCCAGATCTAGAAGGGTTATTATGTACCTAAGTGTCATCCTCAGCAGTGTCAACGTACATGGCAGCCCCGCTCAGTTTGTTCAGTGAAGGATGTGGTGTTTCTTTCAGAATGTGTACTACACCAGTACCCAGCAACTCCACATCGGGCTCCTCAGTCCCACCGTTGACGACGACGACAACAAGTGCCTGGTGGATGTGAACAGCAGGCCACGCCTCATTGAGTGCAGCTATGCCACAGCCAAACGCATGAAACTACACTGGCTCTTCACTCAGGTGATAACTCCAATCACATACAACCCGCATATAGCACAGCCAGAGAACACAAGGTTAGCGTTCAGGCTTCTGGTCTCGCTTCAGTTAAAACTATTTTGTTGTTGAGTTTGAGTTCCTTCCAATTCCGCAACTAAATGGGGAATGTTGACTACATCTGAATGGAAGACATTTCTCTGACCATTCATCTGACGTTACAACTTAACTGTTTGCAAAGACGCTAAATAAAATGATCCAATATAATCATTTTGTATATAGTGGAGTGAGAAAGAAAAAGATGAGGGTATATATATATATGTGTGTGTGTGTTTGTCTATGTGGTTTTGCAGTGCAATAAGCACAAAGTGTGAAAAGATGGTACATGCTCATTTATCTTTGCAGTGATCTTAAAGTGGTTATTTCAGTTAACTTTTACATAATTTAGTAAGTGGGATGGGGACGAGACTGGAGCATGTAATGTCTCTAAAATGTGACATCAATTATTGACACAGTTTTGGCTGCATATGTTTGCAATGTGTCAAGCTCAAACAGAAATAGATCGCTTTGATGCAGCCATGGAAACTTTGAGAAATGAAGCCCTCTACAAATAGGCGAGAGAACGTTGGTTTTATTGTAAAACAAATACCTTACTATTCTGAACCAAACCTGGGCACCTACAAGATATTTTTAATCCCCTTCAAATGAAATGTCCTTTTCATGAGACTTGGTTTGTGAAATAATCACATGCTTGGCTGTAAAGATATTCAGTGAGTGGGCCTGTATAGTTTGGTTTTCTTGTATGATTTGTGGCTACATGTGGGTTGTTCCTTTTTTATTCCTCTCTAACAAATGTTTATTATTCAGTATTTAGCTCAGCACATGCAGTTCAAGCTATAGCGACCTTAATCAAATAACAGCCTTCCCACATGATGTAGGTTTACATACTGTATACGTGGTGAAATCTTGGAGGCTTTTTTTAAGAAGGAGTTTTATGTAGATAACTTGGCCGGCTACTTTTAACACTTAATGTTACAGATTTGCATGGATTGTTTCTGTGTTTTACTTTTGCCTCGTTCCAGATTTGCGAATTACCGCCCACATCTTCAATTTGTTCAGCGATTCAAATAGATCTTGTGTTGCACTTACTGATGTCTGTTTCAGCCAATCAGAGCTTCGAGATTAAAAATAGTCATGCATCTGTAGAAAAGACAGAAAAAATAGCTGTAATCAAGGATTAAAATACAGCTGTATAAATAAATACATTTATATATAACACATGTTAAGTACTCTTAGTAACTCTGGATATACTGTATATGGATAGAATATGTTTTTTAGCCAGTGATTACACTGTCACTGGATCGCTTTAATATTGAATAAATGAAACCATCTCTTTTTGGGAATTTGGATTTAAAGAGAAAATAATGTCCACATAAAATACTGTATACGGTTCTCATAAAAGTAATGCTGTATGTAAAAATATAAGGAGGGTTTTAAAGTTCAATGAGTCTCACTCTAAACACTAACAGTGTTAGTAACAGAGCCAAATCAAACTGCAATAACGTTAAGATGTGGAAACGTGTTGCATGTCTCTCTGGTCACCTTACATAGTAGTCTGTCCCCTCTCCCCATCAAATCTCACAATTTGAAAGTGTTGGCTCTAAATGAAACCATCAGTGTTGCAGCTTTTAGGATTCTGCAGCACCTAGCCTGTTAGCGGTGTAGTTATCTGTATTTGACTTATTTTGTAGCATAACATTATTACATGTTACCTCTTTGATTAGTAGTTATTAATAAAAGAGCTGGTCAGACTGAACAACATTACTGAATCTAAACCTTAAGCATTAACTTGATCTGCAGATGGCTACAGTGTTTTTTTGCACTCTGACACAAGCTGGAACCAAAGATTCAGTGAATATAGTTATATATCATCTTGAACTGGGTTAAAAAGGGTGCAGGTTTCAGGTGTCATAATGCCTGAAAGTTAACTGTTGACCTTGCAGACAGTTATAAAATGTTAAAAACTATTCATCTGCTATCCACTCTTGGACAAAATGTTGGCGTGTCATGAATGGGGATTCAATGCAATCAGGATCTGAAACTGTTCTGGGTCTATACAGCTAATAGCTTTTGGTTTAATGCCTTGACTGAACCACATACTGCACCATTGGCTGGCTCAGACCATCCCCACATAATGACCCATAAATGGCCACTTCCAGCCATCACCGCCAATCTGTTATCTATAAAATGCTTTTTGGACCTCACAGACAGGCTGAACTTTTGTGGAAATATAGAAAGGATCATTTGGCACACTGGTCTGGACAGCCTTGTCCAATCCTTGGGTCTTTTTCCTCCCACACCCCCCTTCATTCCTCCCATATATTCGAAACGAGCTCTCACAGCTCTCTCTACACTGTATTGACGGCTGAAGGCCTCCTCTTCAGTCACTTGCCCTTTGTCAGACCTGATACTGTAATGAGAAAATCCTGCCTCATTTCATGAGGCCAAGCAGCTGTATTTTTACTCAGCTGATGTGTTCATTCTGTTCAGACTTGGGTAACTGCTGTGATATGAAAGTTTATAAATCGTTGGACCTTATTTCATTTTGCAATAAAGGTTGTGCTTTTCCCCAGCCTCCATATTGCTCATCTTCACATAAATCACGGGAGTCCTTGTCTATAAAACTAATTGATTTTAAACACTAATGTAGTCTGAAACTTAATATGAGGTGTCTGTCATGCCTTTGTTTCAATTTCCCCTCTACCTCAACGGTCTCCAAGCTGTGTTGTTGTGTTTGTGTCTTGTTTTCCTTTTTTGAATCAGTCTTCTCATCTGGTGTATTTTCTCATACTCCTTCCTGTCTCGCCAGCAAGAAAGCTAATCACAGTGCTGGCAATTGCAATGTTGTTTTTGCCTTTAAACCATGTTGATACTATCTGGTTGGCCCGATGAGAATAGTAGTGAGAGTCAGCCAAAACACCCAGCTTACGGCACTTCAGCAGCTCACATCCATTTCCATTCACAGCAGTGTGAGGAACAATATAAATTGTTCTTCTGGAGCGCGGCACAATTTTAACCTGACTGCCTTTTATCTTTTCAGGGAGGATCCATTCAGAACAGGAAATCAAAGCGATGCCTAGAGCTTGTAGTGAGTAGCGACAACGAGTTTGGCTACCAACTGGCTCTGCAGAAATGTACTGGACAGAAATGGTTCATCACAAATGTGTTGTTTAGCAGCTCCCTATGATCGACTACTGAACGAAACACTGGAGGGAAAAGCAACCAGACTGAATGGAATAGTTTCTGTGGTGTGCACATATTTATGCAAGTGTCTGCGCATGTGACAGGATAAGAAGCAAGAGTTCAGTTGGAGCCACGATGTCCTCCGATGAGCGGTCGACATCACATCGTAAATGTTAAACATTTCATTTTGCCTACAGGATCAGCCATAGTTGGCGGATATTTTACTAATTTGACAATGTAGTATATTTAGTATATTTTGTGGTAAATACAGTACAGTCAGAATTTTGTTGACTTTAAAGATGTAATGGGTCCAATATGGTTTTGTACTTTGTTCATATTTGCTACTGTGTAGCAAACACCAAGAAACTGTCCCTGCTGTAATAATTTTATTTTGGTGTCTCAGGTTTGTAGGTTTGTTATGCGACTCAACTGTATGATAGTGAAATGTTGAAATAAATCATAAAATGATATTTTCTAAATGTAAATATTTTGAACATTTGTAATATGCAAAAGTAAAATTACTGATGTAAACTGCTGAGTTCAAGTGCCTTTTTTATCAGATTTTTTTATAATCCATGTGGTTTCGTGTGTGTAGTGTCCACCAGTTTGAAAACACATATGCAGCATATAAATGCGCTGCAAGTTCAGATAACACAACCAAACACAAAAATGCTGCAAGTTGCACAGAATGAAACAAAGCTAGTTAGAAGCCAGAAGTGGGGCAGTAACACTCATTACAGATTTTTGCTATTCACTAAAATGTGTGTCTTGGAGTCAGTATGTTATAACTGGCATTAATTGTTGTTGTGGCTTTTTACTTCTTTACTCCCGAGGTTCCCGCACAAGACTGATATATAAGGGTGGACAAAGAACTACATTTTGCACGTTGCACCTGAGAAAAGCTCATCATCTTGTTATTTTGCACATGTTGTAAAATTACTGAAGATATTTCCTTATTTGTTCTTAGTTATACTGCAACTGCTGTTTGTTGAGCTTTAAGGGGCACTCAGGGTTTGGCCTTTAAATGAGACCTTTTACAACCACACCTCTGACTCACACACCCTTTACAAAGTACAGTGACATGGAAGCAACGTTCTCAGTTTGTAAGGACAAATGCAGGGCCAAAAGCTAAGAAACGGGGCAGCTTTCTGCTCTGACTATTATGTGTACCTGGGGAGGAGACGAGTGGCGCAGCCTGTTTTCAACATGCCAGTGCTCATTACCATCCACATTCAAGCAGAGCTCGGAAAACCATGGCATTAAATATACATGGAAACCCACTTTCATCAAAAGGACCTCCCTCCCAACACATTATAGATGCAATAAGAGCGCTTCTGCATGCTCATATTTTTTTGAATGAAATAACAGAAAACATTTCTCCCATGCCGACCTCTTCTTTTGATTACTGCTGGTGCACCGTCCAAATGTCACTTTCGTCTGTAGGTGGAAAAACTACAAATGCACATTTGCTTCACATTCTATTACCATACAAACATTTTTCACCCATGTTGATTTAACATATCATCTTAGGTTGCCACAAAGTACACTGCTGAAAATGAAATTCCTCGAAATCTGGAGGGAAAAAAGATACATCCAATTGTATCCCACGGTGATGGAGCTGTCTCTGACTGAGCATGAGTCACATGCAATATCTCAGAGTGCTGGCCTAATTTTGATGAAGCCGCAGTCATACGTTCCCTTTGAGATCTAGCATTTGCAAAATTATAGTTATTTGTCTTGCTAAGGGAATTGAACACTGACTTTTATTATGTGCATCTCCTTCCTTTCTGGAGCAGCTGTCAGGAAAACCGTATTCCTCTCACGAAAAGGTAATTTGGCTTTAACTAGAAGTCTTATTTTGTCTCGTATAGGCCTGTAGCGGAAAATAACAACATAAACCCAAAGTCCACAATGTGTTATTTGTACATTGTTTGTGGGAAGTGTGATGTTTACGGTTGAGTAAAAAGAATAGATTTCAGGGCGAAAATGTGTCCAGGAAAAAAATATCAGTCCTTGATTGCCAACAGCTTTGTGTTTGTCCCTGTTAAACAGATTCCATACTTCTTGCGTTGCTTCGCTGAGTGCAGAGATTCGCGTCAGTGGGCCTTAAAATTCTGATATAAACATAAAGTTGACACATTTGACTGTGGTGTTATCATAACATGAAGATTACAGTCTAGTTACTTAATATAAAATAGCCATATTTAAATTTGGGTAAGTAAGCCAAATTGAAATATGATATCAATACAATAATCCATAGCAGGAGAAATATGTATGCACAAAGGACTCACTGTACTCACTGTTTAGCTCTAGGCTGAGTGTGTACGTAAGGTTATCTTGTCTTGTAAGCATTTTGTTTTTATGTGGTGTCTATTTTATGTTTTATGTAGGACTACAGATGGAAATTAGCTTCTTCTAAATCTGATGCGCCCATCTTTTCTTTTTTTCTTTGGAAGGATTAATGTAAGCGCATGCTGTCCTTAAACTGAACAAAATAAAAAATAAAAATAAGGAATAAGGAGGTGGCAACCCTGCATTTTGGAGAGAACTCCTTTTTACGTTTCTGCACTCATAAAATGATTAATAGTTAACATTGTTGCAATGTAAGATGGCACATGCATAGTGAAATAAGGCAACTATACAGCAAAGAAATTAATTATAGTATAAGATTACTGTACACTTACAAAAAATGTACTTCGGGGCTCCAGTGGAATCTGCAACTGATCATCAAAGCTGCTGCCACATTTAGTGCAACACCTTTTCATAATGATGCCTCTTTGGTGCTCTGTGCGTACTCTGTAATTATTGAATATGTAATGGGTAATTTAAAAGGTATTTGCAGGGTCATTTATTTTTAGTTTCCTTATTTTCCTTGCGCTTCTGTCCTCATTTAAGTCCTGTTCATTTATTTATTTTGTGGGTTAGTCTAACAGTATAGCACGAAGAAGTCTAGCTTTTTCCCAAAAGGCATCTTAGTAATTACTGCGGACATCATGTGTCCTACCAATATAAAAGTTTAAAAATCCATTTGTAGGGCTTATGTGCTGTCGCATTTTGGTACACGAACAGAGGGTCTGAGGGTCCACTATACAATATACAATTCAATATTATTAAACAATATACAATACCATTATATATTGTGGGTTAAGACAGCTGGGATAGGCTCCAGCACCCCCGGCGACCCATCACAGGACAAGCGGTTACAGAAGATGAATGGATTGTGGGTTAACTATATTAATGGTAAATGGTACTGTACTTTTTTCTTGTTGGGTGTAAGTAACTTAAAATTAGTCCATAAATAATATAAAAGTGGGTCAAATGGGCTGGTGTTGGTTAAACTTCCCCCAGGTTTGTATTGTACAATATTATATTGATCTGTGTCAATTTTTAATCGTATGTACAGCACATAGACCTTACAAACATGAGGATAACAGAGATATTCTAAGTAAATAAACGAATTTAACAAAATGTCAAAATGTTCCTTAAAATAAAATCTAAGCCATCATCTTCTTCGTTCCCTCTCTTTCTCTCTCTATGTATGTTTGTCTCTCTCTATCTCTATAATTCATCTTTATACTTCTTGTGGGAGAAGTCTCTGAGAGGCAGCCTATCACGTCTTGTCATTATTCTCTGCCCTGACTTGGAGATATAAAACATTGAGGTATATATTCCTGGCAGAAGTCTAGGTGTGATCAGGGGAATCAGCTGAGTTTTCAATACCATATGGCAAAAGGAAGCAGCTTGTCAGAAGTGAGAATATGTGAAGGTCCCCTAGGATCCAGAGAGGAGGTTTTCTCTGTTGTCTATCCTGCAGGTGATCCACAGGTTGCTG
The DNA here is from genome assembly GCF_963514085.1 of Chelon labrosus. Classification (NCBI taxonomy): domain Eukaryota; kingdom Metazoa; phylum Chordata; class Actinopteri; order Mugiliformes; family Mugilidae; genus Chelon; species Chelon labrosus. Next base: position 26,417,173 of record NC_140339.1, on the reverse strand, counting down.
AGGGGAAGCTGTCAGTACCGCAGGGCGTGTGGGACATCAAACACATACACGGAGGGAAACAGATACGGGTTGTAGTCAAAGTAGCTACTGGTCTATTAAAAATAAAAATAAACCCTGACAAAGATGAAATGACACCTCCCTTATTATCTCCATCGAGCCAGCCATGTTTCAAAGATTGTTTAAGCAGGAAAATCAGTTCACCTGAACAATGCACGTGGGTGTGAAATCTGTGTTCACCACGCAGCCAAAATGCTTCACATGTGGATAAATGTCAGTTAATTGTTTTTTCTGTGAGAGTGAGTCTGAGTTGTAACTGCGTTGCTATGACTACAAGTCCTGCCGCATATTCTCCTATAACCCGAGGCATCAGGCCGTTGGTGAGCGCATTAGCTGAAAAGACCTGACAGGATGTAATTGCCTTCAGATACAGATGTAACTTTAATCTTTGGCCTTTTTATCTCACACTTGAATGCTTTGACCTATGCAGATGAAGAGGCTGACAAATCGGTTTGTTTTCAAGCATTTCTCTCTGAGCGGTATGTGAAGTAAAAGAGCGCAATGATAGGTAAAGGGTTTGCTACAGCGGAGATGAACATCCCCACATGAATAACAGGAAGTGGAAAACCTGGAGTTGTGATGAAAAGGGAAGAAATGAACCCATCTCAAACCAACCACACAGACATACTGTACTTTACTGATATACTGTAAGAGAATATTGTAAAATAAGATTCCCAGGAATTGTTAATCTCAGAGACTTCATCTTCATCTTCTGTACCCGCTTATTCCTGTTAAGGGTTGCGGGGGTCTGATGGAGCCTATCCCAGCTGTCATCAGGCGAGAGGCGGGGAATCTCACAGACTGTAAACTCGTTTGTTCTTGGGTGAATTTTTAATTTATGAAAATTGATCTCACAGAAAACGCACAAGTTACTGATCTTAATGTGAAAAAAATCATTCCTAACTGCTGACTTAAAGCTTGCGTGCACGCAGTTTACTTGCTTAATTCAACAAACAAGTAAATAATAAAGTGTCACTTTGACTTTTAAGCTGAGTAATCCATCCCTTACAGTTTTGGTGTTAGCAGAACAAGTTGTAAACATACAAGTTGACATACAATCGCTGTAAAGAAAAATATCATGGGTTCTTCTATCAGTTAAAACACTAGCTTTTTATCAGTTACACAGCAACTTTAGTGTGGAATTACTGGCCAACTCCATGAGGCAAAATATCCACCACATCCCCCAGCTACACCCTGTGTCTCCCTGCTGTTTGGTGCTGACCCTGTAGTGTACGATGGGCTTTCAGGGATTTGTCACTGAAAAACAGGCTCTTGTTGCTTCAGGAAATGAGGTTAAATTAAACGCTCTGCAAAGCTGAGGTGAACTGCTGGTGGCACAGTTGATAGTCCTTTCCAGAAGCAACACATTTCACAGCACACCTTATCTGTCGATTGTGAAAATAAAAAAATATATATTAATGAATGAAGCCTCTAAATCTTCATCTGCATGAATTTGCCTAGCATCTGTTTTTCCCCAATTTACATGTGATTAACATTCACTTTGTTTTCGGGAGTTAAATATCAGCATGATTGTAGCTTCTTTCAGCTTTTTGTATCTGCCCAGTCATCTGATAATCAACACACATTTTATAAATGTTTTAAAAAGGCTCCTTTCCTGAGCAGCTGGGATCTCACTATACTTGTATTGCTCCTCTTACAATCAGTGTGTGTTAAGAAGTGAGAGGATATGGATACAGTATTGTGACACTTTATCTATTCCGATTTAACGGGCTTTAACAGTGATGGATGAGGTTCTTTCGGAAGCACATAAATCAGATTAAACTGTGAAAATGGGTATTGGCTGTACTCTGTTTACTTTTACATGTTTGCTGCTTCCTGCTGAAGTTAAATCTGCCTTCCTCTATGGAACGTCTGTCTTCGTTTTACTCCACTTTTGAAGCAACCATCAGCTGCTAATCAATGATCATAATATTGCCTTGATGAATCCACCTCAGCTGCTAAAACAACAACTAAATAAATCCAACTAAGTCAAGCCATTGTTTATCAGATATAAAAGGACTTATATTGCAGTTAATTTGTAATTGCTGCGTGGTTATTTTCTTATTTTGACTAGCTCTAATCAGGTATGCTATTGACAGACAGTAAAATATTTTTTCTGAACTGTTGGGTTTATTATTATTAACACAAATTAGTGTGAAGAAATAACATCTATGATGTTATGTCAAAGACACACAGTATATATGTTATGTTGCAAAGTCACGAGTCCAGTCATGAATACATCAGCAAACACAACTTCCACAAGGTTGTGAATACCACAAGAGAACCCTATGGCGTCATCTCATGAACATGGCAAACACAGCAGGAGAGCCAGTATAGAGTCTAAGTACAACACTAGAGGAAGAATAGCACTACCCTGAGTATTTGTCTTTCATACAGTCCACCATTCTAACCCCTGTCAATCATCTTGAGGGACAAGTAGCCCTTGGAAAGCAACCTTTGAAAAGCAGGATGAATGGGAGAGTCGGTCAACCAGGGTTTGTTGTTAGCCTTGCACAGACCCCCTCCCAATCTCCACTGGCATCTGGTGGCATCTGCTCTTTACTCTGCCTCTATATTGGGTTGAATAAGAATTGTACATGATAGCAAAGCACACCACGATGAAAATGGACTTGGTATTCTATGGCTATTTAAATAACAACCCCTTCCAGAGAAATGCACTTACAAACCATTTTAACAAACTACTGACTACGCTCCTAACTACGCTGAATTTCAGACAGCTACATCCATCTAAAGGAGGAGAAAGGGCTGAAGTCAAGGAACTCACATCATAAACACCATCTAACAATGTGTAATCACTGCAATCTGGATTTAGACTCTTTCCCTCTGCTCCTGCAAAAACATCTTTTAAGTACTGGAACAAACTCTTCCTATTTTTGTCCTTCCGCACACAGAACTGCATTTGACAGATCCACCAGTAAAGTCAACCTGATCGTGATTTTCCCGGCTCTGTTGTTGCACTGGATTTAGATCTTCTGTCTAAGTAAACACAAACAGTTCTGAACATACGCATCGGAGATTTGTGATTTCACGCAGATTATAGTCGCCGCCGTTCATGACTCATCCTGTTTTTTCGGATTCACATGAGTCTCAAAGACACGGCTGTTCTGAACAGCTGCTATTTGTACTGGATGGTGAATGCAGATACCTGAATCTCTGCACCCATCTCTCATAATCTGTCCTTGTCTCCCACACTGCCTGTGTGTATAAGTACTCAAGTACCACAAAGACTACTGAAAGAGCAAGTGTTGCCATTTTATGCTCATTCATTACGCCCACATTTCAGTAAACTATTGTACTTTTCATGGTAACTAAGATTTACAAAATAAAACTAGCTAATACAAAAAATACAAATAGAAACTAACAGCTTGTGAAACCTGCTTATGGAAGTTACACATCTGCATTAGCTTGTTGAATGTAGTTCATCCTCACTCATTCTCTGGACGGTCTGGGTTACAACACAACTCAACTGTAGGACAAAAAGAAAAATCTGCATAATATGAGTCTTAATAACCAGACTAAGCTTAAGAGCAATGCTGCATTTGAACTGTAACATTAGCACAATTAAGTCAGAAGAAATCCTTTGTATCCGTCCCTTGAATCCCTTTTGAATGTCATTTTCATATCTTGTATTTGATGTTCAAAGCCCTGAGCCAATGTTCTGACCTAGATGCAAAAATTAATGGTTTCTGGCAAACAGCATCTGTCAAGCAGATGGAGAGCAATGATCTAGTGGAATGGGCTTGAGAAAGAGAGAGACGCTTCTTTCTATGGCCACCTGACTCTGAACTTATCAAGGGTACATGCAACACAATAAGCTATAATCCTCAGCATATTGCAGGAAAAAAATCCATCAATAGCTCATTTCAGAATGTTCTTGCACAGCTCAATTAGATGAGCTTTGGAAAACAGACTGCATGCTATAGCCTTATATCAACTATTTAATGATATTTACTATATGAACCACTCCCCACTGTACTTCATAATATAATCACAAAACAGCAAACCCCGACCAGTTGTCTAATTAATAATACAATATTTTTAAAACTCCTCTTTTTGTTTCACAGTCTACTGTAACTGGAAAAGAGCTACATTTCAGATATAGGCAGAATGCATAACTATGGAGGATGCATATTTTTGTGGCTTGAGTTGTAGAGAACTGCCACTTAATGAATACATGTGCTTCTTTGGCTTTTTTCCCCAAGCTGTTCGCAGGTTTATGGGCATGTGTGATCTGGCATATTTCTTGGCCCTGTGTCTTTAATGGTTGCCAGGCAACTGCACATAACTCCGTAACTGCACAATGTTTTGTTGTTACCCAATAATTTCTGTACGAAATAAACCAATATAACCATTTAACTTGTTAAGTGATGACACTTAGAAATGCTTATAGGCTGATTTGTTTGTCTTTGCACAGACAACGTAGCTTTATATTTAATTCACTGACCTGAGAGTAGAGTAAGCACATTTCTTAAAAAAAAAAAGAAAAAGTAAAAATTTGTCCTGTTGAGTACTCCCATGTCAGGAATCAGTGAGCAGTTAATTTGCGAACATAAATGCTGCCAGTGGAGTCAGCAGGTGGCTTCTAGGTGACATCTGATGAGTCAGAGTCAATGACTGTAACAAGTGAAAATCCATTAGTTCAACTGTGTGGAGCACAGATGAGGTCAGATGACAGCTTTTTCAATCAGGTGAACAAGGGTGAGAGGGAAATTAGGTCAGATCATTACATGCTTTTAGACTACCAAGATAAGGTTTGTGCAAATTGGACAATGGATGGTAATATGTCCACACAAACCAAAGACATGGTGGGACACTTTTTCAAACTAAAAGGGCAAACAGAGTGAAACATGTAGAACCACAGGGCCCAGGCAGAGATTAGCTCTTCATCAACAAGGTAGATCACATGCCACCAACGCTTGTGTCGGAGGCAACTTTCCCTTTTTATTCATTAATAGCTTTTTCAGTCCCACCACTTCAGTTTTCCAACTACAGTTTCTTATTATTCTAAAAGTCAAAGCTAGTATCTTTAGTAAAGGCTATGTATTTCTATGTCTATGTCTTTTTCTGTATCATAATCAGTAGCCGCTTTGGTTTATTTTCTTATGCTGCTGATTTCTCACAAATCTGTTGGTGAAATGTGCCTTTGAGCTTTCCTTCATCTGCCGAGGACAGTTCCAGGCACTAATTGTTTAATTAGCTGCTGCTTTTGTGAAGCACACGCGACCACATAATTGCAAAGAGCCATCACGAACCAAACAAAAAGCTTCCACGTATCCAGCAGGCTTTAGACTCGTTGAGCACAATGAAAATATATATTTTTCTTTAGAAAGCTTTCACTCTTGTTATTCATTTTCATTGGACCTACTAAGTTTAGCTTAAAAAAGATGAAGGAGCTGAATATTGGCACATTTTGCACCCGTGCTATATACATTCAAAATCAAACTTGCAAACAGTGAATGCAGCCTCGCTTGTTATGTTAACAATAAAGAAAATAGTAAAAATCCAATATTCTTCATTTTCATCACCAACGGCAGTAGTCAGTATCTTTAATGGTGCATCAACATGCTGTTCAGATGGTTCCATTTCCTGATTTGGTAAGTTGTTTTTCAATTTTCGTGTGCTTTTAAGTGAGAACAATGCAGGAAGGAGATCTATTTTATTTATTTTTTTAAAGAAAACGATCCTTACCCAGAACGGAAATTTGGATGGTTCTCTAGAGCCATTAATAAACAAGGCTGGAGCGTCTACTGGGAGAACTCAAACAGCAAAAGCAAAGCACAGGGCAGTTTGTTAACAACCCCTTTTTTAATATGCATCTCACTCTGCCATCCTCAATGAAAACAAATGACCTGAGCAGTGTGGTACTCTGAGTTAGCAACTCTGATCTTGTTATCCTGAAAGAAAAGATGTGACAGATTTTTAGATGCTGAAATTGTTTGAAATGCAAATGAACTAAAGTTAAATAACAAGAGGGAATATCTATAAATGCTCATCAACATATGCCAGTATGCAAGTCACAAATGAGCACACACCAAAACAAACACCATAACAATAGTGTTCACTACAGTGAGACTGAAGCCATGACTCCAGGGCTGTGCTTCAACTTTTTAATACATATAGACAGAATAAACTCTGCAGCTGAGCCCTCCTCCTTGACTTAAAGGTCATGAGGCTGCTCATTTGAGCTGTATTCTGCACACCTAGAAGGGGCATGAATGAGGGCAAGAAGAATTATGTGATTGATTGCTGTAGTGCAGGACAGTTTTGCAACTCAAGCACCCTCACCTTGGTATCAGGCTTTGGTAGTAAAGAAAGACCTAAACCACAAATCAAGTCACGACCATCACCTGCACAAGCACCTCAAATGAGAAGCCCTTCAAAAGGAGCTTGACACACCCTGAGTGACAGAATGAGGAATTTGCAATTTCAGAGGACCCTGGCATCCAGCCAGCGTAGCTCCACACTGGCATAATCCCCCTGAAGTGGTCTGAGCTCCAAATAGGAACGCCTCCCAGTTGAACGGGACAATGGGGCAGACACAGTCAAGCTGTAGGGACAAAGTATTTCAAGATTATATTCAAAATAATGACAGTTGTCCTCACTTCACCCTAGATCTGACCTGAATAAATGGCTAAAATAGATACATATTTTTATTCACCTAGGATCTGGCTTTACTGAATGTCCATAGTTGAGGCTGCAGCAAGAAAGATTTGAATTCTCAAATGCACATAACTCTGGTCTCTTTAATGTTTAAGAATTTAAAACCGTTTTTAAATAAAACTTCTGTGTGCTGCTTTTTTGGTTTGTTAATCATTAACATTGCATTCAGAGCATTCTGGTCATGTAGCAACTGGGCCAAGTGGAATGGCCATATACTCATGCATATTTAATAGCTATAAACACTTTGACCTGCTCCATTTCCTGCATTGTCTATGCCACCACTCAGTGCTATGTTTGCCTATCATCCATCATGACAGCCTCCCTGGAAAATGTTTGCAACAGAAAAGTGTAGCACAGCCCTGAAGTTCCCCTCAAAACGCAGTTGAATAAAAATGAACCATATGAATGGAATTTATATGAGACGAGGTTGCAGAGATGATCCTGGAGTCAAAAGCATGCTTAATGAAGCCACCTGTTCACAGGTGAGAGTGATTATCTGGAATCTAAAAGATGTATAACCAGTAGGTGCAGGAATAGTTATCTTTAATTCTAATAGCTGGAACACTGATATATTCAGTGTCAGGCGCTTTATAATTAAATTAAAAAGTGGCTGCTTGTTAAGCATAGCGCCAGATAATAAGGCACTGATACGATGAAATCCATCATATTATATCTTTCAGCACATAGTGCTCATTGTCAAGTTGTCAGGTGAGGGTAAATCAAAGATCGATAAGGGTGGATTTATGGCACTAAGCGTATGAGAAGTACAAGAAACTCTTTCTCTCTTGATACTTCAGCTTAATATCATCCAGTCCACCATAAAAGAGTGTTTTGCTGACATGTGTAACCATGAGGTCCAGTGTTGGGAAAAAAAAATCTTTTACTCAAGAAAAAGAACCAATACAACGCTGTAAAAATACTAAATTAAAATTGTCTTATTAACATATTCATGAATGTTCTTGAATGTTCGTGATCAGGATTGAAGTAGGAATGGGACTTTGTGTTAATCTTTTTTTTTTCTTTTTACCTTTTTTTTCTTTTTTACCTTTGCCTCTTGTTAGAAACCCTGAATCTTTATACTGTCGTATTACACCTGCAGGTGTCACAACAAGCTGTAAATTCAACACTGACCTTCTGTGTGTGGTGTACAGTTGTAATCAGAAATGTGTTAACGTCAAGTAGTCTACCAAACGGAGAGCAATGTTATCATGCATTTATAGTTGCACTGTATATGTGTTAGGGTTAGCCCAGTATTTGATCCATTATTTGCTCTGTTTTTTTCCATCAACTTCTGGTCGAAACATTTCCTGACACTGTATGAATAACTATGCTAATTAGGTATTATTTGAACTTTTTCTTTACAGTAGTCTAAAAGAAGATGACACAATTAAAGACAAAATCTTAAATTCTTTTATTTCAAAATCATAAGTTAAAAGTGGAAATGAAGCATTCATGTGTAGGTCCTGGTACAGCGAGCTATATTAGGAAAGAAAAACAATTTTCTTGAAACCACAAGCAGTCTATTTTTTCTAACTTCATGCTAGCTAGTCAATTAGCCGCCATTTTAGATTGACATCAGGATCTATGTTGCAGGGTTTTCAGGTCCTTTGGGCTACTGAAGACAGTGAACCACGTTCAACAAACACTCATTTTTACATGGATTAAGATTAAATTGCAAGGCATCAAGCCAGTAGTAGGTCCAGTTTGCAACGTTAAATAAAAAGGGAGACCGACAACACCACCTGGGGACTTGTGTGATGCAAAGATAAGGACACAGGTTCGTGACTGAGGAGGCAGAGACAGTAGATAAAGCAAATAACTTTTACTGAATTTAAATAAGTCAGGGATAAACATTAGAAAACGAACTGTGGAGAAAACAAAACATAAGGTAAGTATGGCAAAAATAATTTTATTAACAATACTAATCTAAAAAAAGTCAGCTACAATCAAGCTAAAACTCTAATAACTACAACCAATAGCTAAAATCAGTGGGCTGGGGCCTCAGTGGGAGGCAGACTACTAGTTAGGTGCCCCTTTCCAGTGGCCTGGGGTACAATACTAAAGAAATCAGGCTGGTCCAAAAAGAAAAGCAAACTTAACAAACAAAACAGCAGAGGAAAAGGACAGAAAGAACAGGGGAAGAACGAGGAAAGAACAGCAGATGAGCCACCCTCAGACTACCACCACTAGGAACCAGCAAGAGAGAGAGTGAACTGAGCCACCTGAAGCCTTTAACGCTGCACCTGGCAGGAGGCGGAGCTAAGGGAGAAGACTACCTGGGTTGCGTTCACAACCTTTCACTGAGGTTCACAACACTATGTTCAATCTTCATTTATTCTCACCCAGTAACATACAGTATCTAAAGGTTTTACACCTTAGAAGTAAACATTATAAATATAAAAAATTATATATATATATATATATATATATACAAATTAACCCTGTAGTAGCTCAGAAATACTTGAGTCTGAGGTAGAAGCCTAGGGTTAAAGATGTTAAAGTTACACAATCTACAATATACTACTGCAATTTCCCCATTGCGGGACTAATACAGGTTTTTCTTATTCTTATTCTTATATCTTATTTGGTATTTGCAGAGAACATAGAGTGCAGAGGAAAGGACAGCAGTAGAGAAACACTAAGGGAAGTTCAAGGGCTGTGCACACAGTGCATTGAGGAATAGGAAGCACTCTGAAAGAAACTGGAACAATGTAACAAAAAATAAATAAACTTATAAAACTGTCACACTGAACCGGAGGTCTGCTGAAAGAAAACACATTTTCGAATTGATCTAGTTCCTGAGCTAATATTTTAAGCTTTTGTTTACAAATTGTTGCTTTTTTCCCCTAAATCCTAGTTACGTATTTTTATATTTTAGAGATTTTAATAAATACAATTTTAATTATAATAAGCACTTTAAGTTAATTTTGTAAAGCCTGTTGAGAGTTTTAGTTTTATGAAACCTTTTTTTTGTATAAAATGAATGATGGTTAAACTTGATGGAATGTGAGACCAACAAGGAGAGGAGCATTCAGACAAAAGACACAAGGCAAGACAGGTGAGTAAAATTAGAGAGGCTGGAACAGACAGAGGCTGGAACAGACAGAGTCTGTCATTAACGTTTCGTTACAGATCATATAGAAAAAGTGACATCGATGAGACCTGGTGGACAACCATATTCCAACCTCAAACTCACACTATTTAAAAGTATCATCACCCTTATTTCTAAGATTTTTATATCTCGTTTTGACTTTGGTGCATGATTTGATTGATGTGGCAAGCTCCCGTTAGCCTCGGTAACCCACAGTTAATCATTAGCAGGCTAATTAGCTACTTAACCAATTCAGCCACTAGGGCAGCTATGTTGGGATAAGACAGCGGACATATATAATACTCAAAATTCAATTATTTGTATTTAAAATGATCCAAATGGACCAAAACCTCAAACACAGCCAAGAGGTTAGCCCAGGTGCAGACTGGCTGAGAAACCAAAGTTAGCAGCTAGCTCCCATCCGTCACCTGTCACTCAAATCAGCCACAAACCCTAATTATGCAGAACTTTAAACCTTAATAATAAAAAGGAAACATAAAAAAATCACCCTGCAAAATTGTTATGAATAGTGAAAGAAGTGGTGGTGAGAGCAAAAACTGTTTTTTTTGTACCAAACATGGCTCTGCGTGGCTCCAATCTGGCACCGTAATGCGCAGACTCTGGCCCTATATCTCCAGGAAAATGGTGTCTGTCTCTCTATGTTAGCCCTGAGATAGACTGGCGACCTGTCCAGGGTGTACCCCACCTCTCACCCGATGACAACTGGGATAGTTTCCAGCCTACTTGCATACACTGCAGCGCCTTTAGTTCTGGATTTTGTGAGTTCTTATTAACAGAATTCTGCCGCCCATTGTGCCCTGCATTTTGGCCCTACTTCACCAGAACCCAACAATGGCAGCATAATGACATAATCACTTAAGATGAAAAGAGCTGACTACTTTATCAAAACTCCACAAAACAAAATGCAAAATGAAACACAGTGCTCAAAACCATGCTCTCTCTTCTCAAAATTGATTCCTTCCAACAAAACAATGCACACATAATATGCATATATATTACAGACCATCAAGTAAACACTGATGCGATAAGTTCAAAAGTTTTCGTCTGTTTTGGCTTCAAGTGTGTGGAAATAAGTTTTCTATTTCTAGTTACAGATTCAAAAAGGTTAAGAAGAAAAATATGTATTTGTGACTGCAGCACAAGTGTTGAGCTGAACTGACACATAAGCTCTTCTATATGGACAGGTGCAACATGAAAGAAAATAACTGCAAAAACGGTGTTGCATTTTGAAGACCAGTGTTTTTGTGTGAACAAGGTGTGGTCTCAAGGAAAGAACCCAGACGCAGGACTCAAGTGTTCACACACAAAAACAGGCCTTTAATGAGCAAAGTTGGAGTGGAGTTCCAAAAACAAACACCCCCCTCCACCTCTGGTACATTAGAAAGAGCACTTCTAAAACAGACTAAACTTTGATAGCTTGCTCACAGCGAACTGCCACAGAGGTAACGGAAGAACTACCGAGTGAGAGAGTAGAAAGTCCTTAAGTAGTGTACAGCTTGATTGGATGATGAGATGCAACCCAGCCCCAACATAACGACCAGAAGCAGCTCTACTCCGCACACCTGAGGCAAAAAGGAGAGAGACAAAAAAAAAAAAAAAGAGAGGCTGCCTCTGAATAGAAACAATGGCATTGTGCTTAAGGCTCAGAAATTGGAGTCATGTTGTTGATACGCAAGCTTTCTGTGAATAAAATGAGTAGAAACTATGTTCTCATGCATGTGTAATTTGCAACTATTGTAGTTAGTTGAAGTGGAGCTGAGTTAAATTTTACAGTTATACTTTAACTACATTACTAAAAATAACTAAACAGAACTAAAATGTGCACACTGTGCACATTCTGAAAATGTACAATGATAATAGTGTGAAAACTGTACTTTGGGGCAAATAAAACTGGAAAACACTGGAATAATGATGCACTGTCCATCATCTTATTCTCACCACTAGGACTCCAACTTCTTGCTCTTGCTAAAGAAAAATTATCAGTTAATTGTTCCCCTTTATTCATGTGGTATCATGAGGAGAAACATCTGTTTTTGACAGTTATATTGGATTCTTAATTCAAACTGGATAACATCATTAGAGAGTTAATGGGGCGCTGCAGACTTGGGGAGACTTGGGAGTTACTAATCGGAGTAGTCGGATTCAGTCGCAGCAGCAAAATGAGTGGGAGGTGCTGAACCAGTATGAGATTGTGTCCCAGCTTTTGACCACATAATGCCACTGGAGGAGGACAGTAACTCTCAGGTCAGTGAAAAAAGTGCAGAGGGGTTTTGAAAGGGCAGTGATTTTCCATATTGCAGCAGTTGCCTGCAAACTTTAAAGGATACCCAGATGGTCTGTAGTTATGCTGCAAGACTGTTTACTCACCATGGAACCTAAAGCCTTGAGCTTATGAACTCTCCATCTCTCCTGGAGGACAAAACCATGCTTGGATTGCAGGTTCTTTGTTTTATTTATTACAATATGTCTGGCATCTACACTTCACTGAATATTCATAAGGAAATTGTGCTGGCAATTAGGATTTCTTATGGGACAGAATGGAATAAATATGGAGTTAAGACAAAGGTTAGAAGGAGGTGAGCAATTACCCCAAGTCATCAGTTTAATTACCCTAATCACACGGCTCCATTGAGACTACATCTTTTTCATTTTTGCAAGAAATTGTTTGCTGATGTAGCTGTGCACTGTAGGTTTGGCAATTTGCTTTATGATAAAGGGAAATTGTGGAAAAGGTGGCTAATTGTCAGTTTGTGATATCTGACACTTTGTGAAATTGAAAATAGTAGAATTAGGAATTATTAGTAGAACTGACAGAAGCATATTAACACTGGAAGAGATAAAACATGAGGTTTGTATTTAACACTGGTTAGAAAAAAAAATGCATGTACAGGTTAGAAATATGCAAATACCATATGAAAGCTAATCAACTGTTTGTTATGCAGATTGTGTAAATTACCAAAATGTCACTTGGAACCCTCTCATTGGAAAACTGCTGCTTTGAAGCACCTGCTGATATTCAAAAGATGCAAAAGCTGAAGAAAAGAAATCACAACACAACATGAAAAGAAAATCATAGAACAGCAAGAGAGTGTTAAGAAGAAATAAAACTGACGGGAGAGCGAGTTTCATGCCTTAGGAAAAAACTGAAAGAGAACAAAGAGGACGTTTATTCACACAATTGTTCACCAGGAGAGGTGCTGTCCAAATGTGAGGCATTTGTCACACACTGTGCGACTCACACAAAATGTTTGCGTGCTATTGTTTCAGTTGGTTTCAGTGTGCTGTAAAATGGGTTGGACTATCCACGAGCCAAAACGTCCCCGTAGATTTACCCCCTGCTGAGGAACACGCTTCAACACCAACAGAGGGAGGTGGGTTTATTTTTAAAATCACAAAGAACACGATTTGTCTAAAAGAAGCTCTTCGTTTCTAAGCAGCAATGTTGTTGTCATCTGTATGTCAGTAATGCTTTCATTGCTACATTTACTGCAACTGATCTATTTTTAGTTTTAAAAGAGGCTAGGTCTTGTAGCTCTGCCTGTGTCAAAAAGTGAGAAGGGTTATGTTGTAAATGAGAATAGGTGGTGCATAAATATAATGAACAAATTCCCAAGTTACTGTGTAAATTGCTGTGTCTATTGTTATTTCTAAATGTACATGACTCTAAACTCAGACTGTCCCCAGTGTCACAGCTCCTGTGTCACTAGTTAGTTAAAGGATAAGCCTGCAAATTTTCTATACTTTGATTTTTGTGAATAAATCTCATAAAAATGCCAAACAGGCTTGATATCCAGGCAGTGTAGTTATTAATATTCAGTAATGAGTCATATATATATTTGCATGTGTTGCATGCAGGATTTCAGGCAGCAGGTGTGAGTTAGAATCAAAATAAACTACAATGCCTATGTTCAAAATGAAAGATCTTATCACTCAGTGCAGCAATGGCTGCATGGACACTAGCTTTCTGATAATAATCTGAATAATCTGAATTAAAATCCCTCCTGTAACCTGTTCAATTCCTTCTAAATGGGGCGGTAGCAAGGAATCAGATCGAGAGGTTTGGTTCTGTTCAGCAGGAAAATATTAACACCTAATGACCGTATCTCTCTTGTTGGAAAGAATCTGTTCTTACACATACAGTATTTGCGGCACGTGGGGTAAACTTAACTGGAGGGACAGAAGCATGGAGGTAGCAAAACAAACGTATGACCACACAAGTGTTTGAAAAGATGAAGAAGAACAGAATTAATGTGGGCGGCACCGTTCTATTCCTAAAACCAGGATTATTTTTTTCAGTGTCTGTGTAAACAGTCATGTTGGAATCTCTAATCACATTGATTTTAATCATGTTGAAGAATATTGTAACTATAGCTAGTATGTCCAACAATGGAGTTCTGTTGGTACAGAGCATGTATGCAATATGGACACTGCGTCCCCACTTCCTTGCACTGGCCAAACTGACTGATTTTCCCGAGATACAGGCGGCAGCATTTTGTGAGTTTGGAGTCAGAGTCTGCACAATACAGTCGGAGAGTGGAGCCACGGGGAGCCGCATTGTCAATGACCTGCCCACAGTTCCGTCAGACTACTTGATTAATACTGCACTATGCTCTACCACCACCAGTTACAAGGAAATGTTGGATTATCCACTGTACTTATTTTTTTCTTATTTTATTCGATTTGGGCCAAATCCCATCTACAAACATGGAGGAGGAGGAGAAGGTTATGACCTATACTGCGGCCAGCCACAAGGGGGAGCTCTACTTGCTTGCTTTTTTGCTTAGTCTTTATACAGTCTATGGTGCAGAGGAATAAACTACACAGACTACATTTGTTAGCAGGATCAGTTCAGTTTGTTGTTTTTGTGGGATGTGTTTTAACCAGATTAAGACCAGATATTGAGGAGCAATTTCTCAAATTTTCTTTCTAAACAACAACAACAAGGGGTTCCATTAGGCCCATACCGTTCTAGTCATTGTATTTAAATTCCTTGAGTTTCTATCAAGTGCTACAGAAAATGGTCTGCACTGTTCACACAACCATGCAATATTTTGTGTCTCCAGGCTCGAGATTTGCTGTTGCATTCCTAAATGTTACGAAAAAGGGCATCTTTCCAAATGTTTTCTTCCTCTTACTCCCCCACCCCTTCTCCTCTTAGCAGAAGTAAAAATAAAAATACAGACAGCAGTCTTTTTTCCGCCCGCTACACTGTGTTGATGTCTGCAGGCACTGAACATCCACAAAATCAGACCACAAGACTCGGTATGACAAGTCAGCGCCATATCACACCGACGGCATAACACAGTGCCTGGGAACAACTCCACATCCTGTCAAACAGTGTGCTGTGCTAACTGAACTCAAAAGGGTGAGCATGGCACAGTCTGGAGTGTTTGCTTGATAGCTATCGAAAGAGACACAAAATCTTGCTTCCACAATAGTTTCACTGGAAAGCCAGCTCACAGCAATAGCACTGAGCCAAAGGGTTCTATATATTGTCTGACACCATCATAGCTTTTTCCGATGTAGATTCATTCGTCATGTTCTCACTCCTGTACATTTATAGTTACTAACAGTATTACTGACTTGACTGCTAACCGTAGTCATTAACAGAACGGGTTATACATTATGTCACCTCATAGATAAAGTGAAACATGGTTTACTTGATATGCTGTCCAGCTGTGGAACATTTTCACTGCAGTGATCTACCAAACACTCTCACTCTCAAGAGATCTAGTTGCACCTGAAAATTGCCCCAATGCAACAGTTAATCCAAACCCTTATTGTGTAGTTTACTCAGTACGAGAGAGCATCCAGGCCGGCACATTGTATGGACAAACAAGTGGCATTTGAATAAATCTGGCAGCAGTAAACAACTGCAAATGCTAAAATAGTGTACACTGAAACTAAAATGATATGTTCTTTGAAAGGCAACAATGATATGACATGTTTACTTGCTCTCTTTCACACATATTTTCATCAACATATATAAATTTGCAGTTTGTTTTGCTCTTGAAGCTCTGAGTGCAATCCCAAAGGTACAATAAATTACCAGTAAACATAATTAATCTTAGAAGTACAATGGCTGGTGCAGAATTTAATCAACATAATGAAAACTGTCTAGTAATAATCGAAAATGTACAAGGTTGACAAAAGAATATCTTCCGGTAGTTCATGTCTTGACAGTAAACAAACAGCGACGTTAACTCAGGTTGACTCTGCACTTTGCGGGGACGTAATTAAGTTGCAGTCTCTTCCCATGACACTGAATAAGAATGAGAATACCACGCGACTCCCTGGTGTTTTAAAAATGAGGAATTGAGCGCTAGAATCTCTTTCGATCTTTAATATTGATCGCTGCCTTTGTGCCTACCTAACAACCCTGGGCCTGATCATGAATTGAAATCATTTCACATGAAGCTGTTAGGTGGTTATGCTGTAGTTTTAGATGTCATATTCGGCTGCAGATTTTTATACTATAATAAAGGTTCCTTGCTACTGTTTCTGTTTTTAACTGTAGAAGCCATAAAATAGCTTGGCAGGTTTGTTAGAGAGCTGCAAAAAGTACATTTGGATGTCTCCCGTCTCCCGTGTTGTCGAGGCTCTTAAGATGGGCTGTGATAAATCACAGAGGCTACAGGTAGTTGCGTCCGGGACTACAAGGACTCTGATCCGTGTTGACGGACTGAAACTGCAGACAAGTCTTCAGTGCTTCCCAGAGCAGATTTGAGTATCAGGACACAGAGATAGGAAGACAGGAGCTCAGTTCAGCTCAGCTCTCCCTGTGCTGAGCAGACGGTCTCAGGCCTGGCCACATTGCCTCCGCCTGACTGGAGCTCGTCTCCCAGCTGCTCAGCTGAGTCCTCACCCTGTCACTCCGCTCTACTGGGATCTATGTCTGTCTGAGTGTATGCTAGGAGACATCTGTCAACATGTGTAACGCACTCCAAGAACAAAACTAAAGCACTGCACCATGTGGGAGCTGGCTATCAGTGCCAAATCAGCTCAACCTGCATGGAGAAACAGGGTGGGTGATCGATGATGGGGGGGGGGGGCATTGAGGAGAAAGAAACACTGAACTGTCAAACACTTCTTTAGGTAATCTTTAACGCTAATTCAGAGGTAAAAAAAAATAAAAAATTAGAGACGTGTGGATGAATAAGAGCAGCAGTAGGACGGACAGTCCCATAAACTGCAGCAAATCCCATACTCCTAATCTAAATAAAAACCTTGTGATAAATTTAATACATTCTCAGATTATATGTGTGTAATGTTCTTAGAGGATGAGCATATATTACTGATTTTGATGCAGATTAACATGAATACACATTGAAGCAATGTACAAGTATTACAAGGAGAAAGACTAATGTATAATGCCTATGCTATCCTACGCTAAGTGTTCTGAAAGGGACACAATAAACCAGAATCAGCAATATTGATGACTCTGATGTGCGTTGTATAGACAATGAATATTGAGCCAAAATAGACCTTTGAAAATAGGACAGTGAGTGATTGAGCAATAGCCCGATCTTCCCAACAACCTGAAATCTCAGCGCTTTTTCAAAACAAATCTCTTCTCTGCGTGGCAAGTTAATGCTGAGTGGATTCTTTAGCCTGTCGCAGCAAAGCAATATGAATGCCAATACATTTAATCAATATTTATATGATTAAAGCAGTCACCATATGACCTGCCGTGCAGCACGCTCATGTGCTGTGCTCTCCCTTTTCTAGCTGTTTATTTTCGCCAATTTAAAGCCCACTGACAAACAGAGACGCTTTCTCCTTTTCGACGGAAAGCTGCAGAGGGAGGGGGAGCAGAAATACCAATATCAAAAGTCTTTTAATTCTCCATGTTCTTCATATCTACTAATTATGGGAGGTCTGACTCAAGAGATTTCTCGGGGCAACGTCTTTTTATTTATTTATTTATTTCTACATCCAAGAATGGGGGTTCAAGGGTGCTTGTGAGAAAAAGGCACTGCCAACACAGCTGTATTTTATTTCTTTTTTATTATGAGCTCACAGATTTTTTTCTAGGGTGCATGACCTTTGCTGTAAAACAGGCCTTGATATAATAGCATTTATTCTAGTTCATTCTCTGAAAGTCTGAAAACACAACATATAATTTAGTTAACTATTAACAGACACCCACGCATTATGGAAATAGCTCTGGTGTATATTACATTAAAAACAAAACCTGATAAACACTGTAATGAGGGACGCACTGATCCGTCTATTACCGGTAAATATATTAATAAAAGACTTGGAGGGCAGCTACGGCTGCATTTTATATACACAATATTTTGTCCGGCACAATTACTTGTAACCAAAATGGTCAGCCACATTATATTTACAAGAAGTAATTAGCTACGTTATGAAATTATAACAGACTCTTAACTCTATGTCCATGTGTATCGTTCCTTGAGCCCTCAAAGGAAAGCAGCCATAAACTCTTAGTGATGAGCTAATGAACGTCTACTGGCAGCCTTTTTGTTTGGTCTCAGACTAGAGCACTGAGCTTTCAGTGCCACTGCCACAGGGTGATTTTGATAAATGGCTTTATTACTTGTTTGGATGTGGAGGGAAGATGTTTTTCTGCTGCCCAGTACATTAGATCTTTGTCCTTACAGAATGATGGCAGCAGACTTAATGGAAGGCGGACCACATTATACTGACTGGTTTTTATACCAGAGTTGAAGCACCTACTCCATTTTTCTGAGCCTAAGAAAATTGTCTGTCCCACAATGATGCCTCAGGGCTTTATACAGTGGTTTGTCACTCGGATTAGTCAGGCAAGACTATTTCGGGACTGAGCGCTTGCACCTTCTGACTGCAGGATGGCGTGATGGTCACAGGTAGAGCACATATGACATCTGGTGTCCGTCCTACTCAGTATGTCCTGGATGCTCCAGATCCCTCACAACTTCACTGAAGAATCTGTTATACTGCACACGTAACTTGCCGGAGTTTGAGTGTCAGGGATGGGATAGACGAGGGATTTAAGATGCTGTTCATGTACTCTCATTGATTCTGGTCTTTGTTGCATGCCATTCCCCGTCACTCCCACTCAGATCATTTTCCGACCGATCTTAGGGCCCACTCTGCAAACATCAATTAACTCACAAATTAACAGACAAAACACATGTTTTTTCCACGTCCTCTGTACAGGCCCTCTGAAGGGTGAGTGGAATTGTGCAACCTCACATTGCATTTTGCAGAATTTTGTGACCGATCCAAAGGCATAGTTGGTGTGTTGGTCGAGTCCAGTTACAGCAGATGTTTAGGAAACATTCTACAGATTAACACCGAGATGATGAGACACTTTACATTATGTAGTTATTTCTGTATCACGATACTGGCTTTGAACAAAGCCACAGCTGCTATGTACTGGCTGAGGCAGGTGCTGTGGATACGGTTATCCCTTGGACTTTGGCTGTATTTGTGGTTGAACTGATGAAGCTCTAAACATTTCACAGCTCCAATTACCATTAGCCGAGAGAGCCAAGACTTCTATCAGATATCAAATATCAAATATTGCAAAGTGCAGCCTGTCCTTACCAACCTCAGTAGCAGCCAGTAATGATACAGGGAGCTAGTAGCTCCATTTACTAGTCCAACCTCACAATCACAGCTCAGTCTTTCTCAGCGGAGAAGAGAACATATAAAAAAATATTGCAAGTGAAACTAAATTGTTTTCTGATCAGAGACCACAAATCTGTAATGACGTCGTCATTTGCCAGTACCTTCCAAAAATGGTTTGTCATCCTGGTAATAAACGTGTAGTCGACCACTTAACATGTTTGACATCTTTCATGATACAAAGCTTCTTTTGTGAATTAAAAATAATATTACATTCAGTCTATGTCTCCATCTCACTTTTGGCTTATTACAGAGGAAACACTTTAACTTGTCTCTGGGGAGCGTTCTCTTCTCCAGCAAATCTCATGGTAATAGCATCAGACCCTCAGGTAAAGCCCAGCCTGAGTGTAAGCAGAGCTGGAATCAGACACAGGGCTTGTCACTGATGACTCAGGCAGTCCCTCAAGCCCAGCACAATTTGGCACACAGGACAGCCACCATTGCTCTACCTCAGCATATTCATGCAGTATGTGCTCAGAATATTAAACACACGGTCAGTATGAGCAGGTTTCTGAGTCCCTGTATGCTAATTTTCACTGACCACACACCACCTCTGCCATGTATGAATCACCCTATCGACAGTAAATTAGATCCAATTCGATAACAAGCAAGGAAACTGTCATATAATAAATGAGACACATGTCCTGGATGAATAGGAGCAGCAACAGGAGGGGCAAGTCAGGGAAGAGCTGTAAGTTTTTGAACAACCTGCTTTAGGGTGGGGTTGTCTAGGGACGGGGATTCGATAGGCCAGGATGTATGAATAATTCAGCCAAGCTATGGTTGTTCTTAATGTGATTCATGTTCTGTATGCTGAGAGTTCAGTCAATTAAATTTGCATTCCAAAGAGGATCTTTTCCCCCTGCTGTCCCGATTCTTTAATGGATGATTTCTAAACTTGTTGACCTATTCACCACTGCAGGTATAGAGCTCTAATAATCCTGAAGTGTTTCTGTGTCCCTGGATCGCGCTCATGCTAAAACATGACACTAAAAGGGAAGAATACTGTGAACACAAAAGATGAGAAAATGGAAAATTATAACTAAAAGCACATTTAGACATTCACAGACATGTCTGTTTGTCTATGTGTGCGCTTGTCTCAATCTGTTTTCCAGCCTTGAAGACCCAGAAGCATTGGAATAAAACTAAGCCGGACCAAGAAAAGAAATCTGTTATAGGGGTTGGTCTGAACTGTAGCTGATGGCTGCATTATAACAATTTATGCGTTGTCATAATTCTCATATTTGTAATGCTTTTTAATAAAACATAAGCACAGTAAGTGTGTATACAGTATAGCTGTGCAAATGTTACTCACATCCGGCACTTACACTTACATACATTATTTAAAGCTTTGCAATTATGGCGTTTCCCACTCTAGGGTCAAATGTTATGTATTGAAAATTGGGTAAACGCTACAAACGTTATTATCTTTAACATCATTTTTAAGATTACCTGCATATTTGTTTGACTGTGACTGTAGAGGCACAGACATCCAGGGGGACAAAGGGATGATACACTGCCTGGCCAAAAAAAAAAAAAAGGTCACACTCTAATATTTTGTTGGACAGCCTTTAGCTTTGATTACAGCACGCATTCTCTGTGGCATTGTTTTGATAAGCTCCTGCAACGTCACAAGATTTATTTCCATCCAGTGTTGCATTAATTTTTCACCAAGATCTTGTATTGATGATGGGAGAGTCTGACTACTGACCAAAGCCTTCTCCAGCACATCCCAAAGATTATCAATGGGGTTAAGGTCTGGACTCTGTGGTGGCCAATCCCTGTGTGAAAATGATGTCTCATGCTCCCTGAACCACTCTTTCACAATTTGAGCCCCATGAATCCTGGCATTGTCATCTTGGAATATGCCCGTGAACATCAGGGAAGAAAAAAGACCTTGATAGACCATTGATAGAATAACCTGGTCATTCAGTATATTCAGGTAGTCAGCTGACCTCATTCTTTGGGCACATAATGTTGCTGAACCTAGACCTGACCAACTGCAGCAACCCCAGATCATAGCACTGCCCCCACAGACTTGTACAATAGACACTAGGCATGATAGGTGCATCACGTCATCTGCCTCTCTTCTTACCCTGATGCCCCCATCACTCTGGGACAGGGTAAATCTGGACTCATCAGACCACATGACCTTCTTCCATTGCTCCAGAGTCCAATCTTTATGCTCCCTAGCTAATTGAAGCCTTTTTTTTCCAGTTAGCTTCACTGATTAGTGGTTTTCTTAAGGCTACACAGCTGTTCAGTCCCAATCCCTTGAGTTCCCTTCACATTGTACGTGTGGAAATGCTCTTACTTTCACAAATAAACATAGCCCTGAGTTTTACTGTTGTTTTTCTGCGATTTGATTTCACCAGCCTTTAAGTGATTGCTGATCACGATCAATCAAGATTTTTTCCGACCACATTTCTTCCTCAAAGACGATGGTCCCCCACTATCCTTCCAGTTTTTAATAATGCGTTGGACAGTTCTTAACCCAATTTTAGTAGTTTCTTCAATCTCCTTAGATGTTTTCTCTGCTTGATGCGTGCCAATGATTTGACCCTTCTCAAACAAACTAACATCTTTTCCATGACCACAGGATGTGTCTTTAGACATGATTGTTTAAGAAATAAGAAGCTACTCATTGCATCAGTTGGGGTTAAATAACTTGTTGCCAGCTGAAAGATAATCACAAATGCAGTAATTATCCAATAGGAGGCTCGTACCTATTTGCTTAGTTAAATCCAGGTGGCGCCTTTTTTTTTGCCAGGCGGTGCATTTAATTAAGGTCACAGCTGGAACTGAACCAAAGGAACTGCAATTATACAGTATGTTACGTAATTTAACCATGTGGCACCAGGCATGACAACATACATTTCAACAATTGTTCTAAGGCTCATTTGGATGCGAAAATCTAGATAAGTCATATTTTGGGATTTCTGACATGGGCATACATTTTATCTTTAAAACACACAGACCTGTTTCACAGCAAGCAGTTTGGTCACAGGTGTATTAATGATGGCTCACATCCATTAAGTGAGCATGACAAGCATGCACAGAAGCAAAGCCTCCCCGAAGTGGAATGCAGTCGTCATTAATACCCCTGTCTTTTCATACAGTGACAAGTCAAAAACGCCTGCTGTGAAAAAGGGTCTGTTAGGCATAATTCCTCATTTTGACTTGTCAACACGTCTGACTAACAAAAATAATGATTACATTCAGCTCAGGCGTAAGATTTTCAGGGCTTTGCTTCTGTGAATGCTAGCACTCAGACAGTGTTAATGTTATTAATCACATGTGCACTGCATATCATGTGTCAAAATATTAGTGAGTAGTAAAAAGAAGAGACCCAATTATATATGAGAGGTTTAACCTAATTAATGTACACTGGCGATGTGATTATTGTTAAGGATTAAAGACTTAATTCATGAATTTCGAGGACCAAATTTGATTACCTTAAAGAAACTTTAAGCCAATTGTTCATCAATAATCTTTACACTCCTGGCGCAATAACTGTTTTCCGTATGAACAACTGGAAAAAATACCAGGAAGCACTGAAGCACTTTAGCACCATCTACTGGCCTTACCATTTATCAAGCATTCAGAGAAGTGCAACCCAAATGAGTTTTAAGTTTTCATGAGACATTTGTTCAGCCCTTTCACTCTTCCTTAAAATTGTTTTTCTAAATTTAGGCTTGAAAAATAGAGATAGACTGTCATACATTCATTCATGTGGGCACCTCTTCACGGCAGCTTCTATTGTAATCCTTAGTAATGTAAAAAATATATATATATATATATATATATATATATATATCTAATTTACTTCTTGTAATGTTGTTTGGCCTCTGAAAAGTAAATTGTGTAATTTAAAATCACGTGATGCATCGTGTTTACGTTGTGAATATTTCAATGATGAAAACCCAGGGAAAATATTTCTAGTAGTTAGAAACTAACTTGGGTTTTGTGGGTTTCATGGTATCAGCCAACTTTAAATCTTATAAAGTCTACGTAGAATGTTCAGTCATCGCTAACAAAGAGCCTCCCTTTGGCAGGACAAAATAGATACTGTGACTTGCTCCCATTAGATACAGCACTTTGTCTTACAGCTGAAGAGTTCATTTTCATTTCATCAAAAGTTTATTGCCTTTTTGGAGATTCCAGACTTATCCTCACGCTTTTTCCCCCTTGGCCGTTTTATCACTTTTTCATCATAATGTTGTCCCTCTGGCAAGAAGCACAGTAATAATGTACCTCTGTCAGTGCCTTATCTTGGTCTACTCCCTGCTGTCCTTTATGGAGCCTGATTCTGGGATGTTGCACAATTTATTTTTGGGCTCTAATGACACAGTTGGGATATATCTGATTCGTCCATGTCCAATAAAATGAAAGGGTGTCACTCATTCAGGTTAAAAGGATGTTACACTCATGCAGTCACTTTGACGTGTCACTACAAAGGACTGGATTACATATTATTTTAAACTGGTTGCAAATTTTAATTTGGATTAAGAAGCAAAACTGTGCAAAACTACTATTCGATATTCAAATTGAAGCTGGAAAAAATCAGATCATTCTTAGAAACAGTAACGAATAATAACATCTCGCTGCAAGGTCACTTATAACACAGAAACGGATCTGCCCATTAGAAATGTATTTAAATTTTTTTCTTAACACTTTGAGGACTTAGCTGCCAACATCAACTTCTCAAATTGTGAGCATGAGAAGTCAAGATTTCCGCTGTCAGTTTCAGTTTAAGGCACTTATGTGTATGTACACAGACAGACAACAACACATCAGCTCACTCTTTCAACAACTTGGGTTTTAACTTCCCTTTCCCTCACTGTTTGCATTGGCTTTCTGCCTAAAAACTTTAGGAATAGTCCTGCATTTTTCCATCAGTAAGGCACACGACTTATACTGGAGTTGTCACCAGGCACTGCAACGTGGATCAACTCACTACCCCCAAGTAGTTTGTATGGATAAAATGTAGAGGAGAACCACCCACACATGAATGAATGAAATGTAAAGTTCACTATTCCATAAACTGTGCGTTTATGTGACTTCTGTTTGACTTCAATCAAGTAACTCACAGATTTTAATTTAAGGTGTATTTTTTTTTTTTTTATTTGTTCCAAACCAGTTTGTGTTGAGAATCTTTTGTACATAATACTAAAGGTCCAAACAAGGTTGAAAGAACATCTGTAGGCCAGTGAAGGGCACCTGAAAGAGAAAAAACAAAGCAAAGCACTGCAATGATACCCTACTACACCATCTCTGACTGGAGCGGTACTGTTTTTCCGAAGTGCAAAGCTAGCCTTTGCTGACTTTATTGGCACACTGGGCTTAATTAACTTGGAGCAGAGTGTTTACTACAAGACAACTGGGTTCATTTTGCTTTTGATGAATGATTGATGCCCCTCAGGGCGGAAGCAGCAAACAAGTGCAGGCACAGAAAGAGGTTTAATGCTCTCGTCTGATAGGGAAATGATCAAATAAACATGCTGCATCTTCATCTGTGAATTGATTAAATATTACTTTTTTCTAATTTACCCTATTGCACCTATACAGGCCTTTAAAACTACTCGCACTCACACAAATTAAACTTGTGACAAGTACCACAGACTGTATTGCTTTAATAAGAATAAGAATAAGAAAACCTTTATTTGTCCCACAGTGGGGAAAGTAGCTTTGAAACAACTGATCTAATTATGCATAGGTATATCCGTTTCGACTATTGCTCTGTTCATTGTTCTTGTCACATCAGGGCTCAGTTTGTACTACACACAAGATTGGTATTTTTCAACAATACACAATGTCTGTAAAAAAATGTCCCAGACAGTCTGGATGTGCAGGTCTAACCATGTCACAACAAGTCAGGTGGAATGTACCAGATCTTTCAGCTAGACTACGTAAACGGATTGAAAATGGTCTTTGCACTTAAGTTACTTAAAAGTGTTCAAAAATTGTGAAAACACACATAAACCTCTAAACATGTTTACTCCTTATCTGGATTATGTCCCTCATCGTGACTGCAAAGATCAGAACTGTCCTTGTCTTCCACAGTGAACGGCACAGAGTAACCTGAGCCACAAAGAGGTGTTGCCATTCTTGTCTCGTGCTGTAGTCATTTACCAGCAGAAGAGGAAGTGACTCGTCTTACCAAGTCAATGTGAATAATAAGAAGGTCTGGTATTCTCAATAACAGACTCAATCAATAGAACTTCCTATGAAACCGTTAGACCCTCCTTCTATTCTACCAATAAAATAAGACTGCATCAGATTACAATCCCACAGTGACATCTGAACACAGATATGGAGAGGTTTTTCTTGAAAAGAAAGTAAAACTGAGTGCTATTTTCTTCTAATAGTGGTGGTGCTGCAGGAAAGGTCACGTGATCACTAAAAATGTTATGAATTTATCATAATCTATGATTGTCCACTCACCATTTTATGGAAATTTTCATTAGATTTCGAAAGGTCAGCAAAATCATTAGGAACTCTATGGGGACTATTTGTATCTCTGAGGACGACATGCAAAGCTATGCAGTGAGATTCAGTTGTGATACATATGTCTCTCTTTGCCTGGCTTGACAGAGTCACATTTCTACTCGTAACTGACTTCTACTTTGTCATCAGTGTGGCAGCCTGGAATGTTTGAATCCTGTGTCAACAAACTTCCATCCTTTTCCCTACCAGCTTATTAGTCAACAACCTGTGCTTGGATGAAGAGGAAGACAATAAAAAACTCTCCAAGAAGATCAATGCAGTTTTGCTAGTGAATAGACAGTATAGCCAGTATTGTTCTCTTTTGTTGAAGAGGTCTTTACTATACAAATTACCACAAAAATATTGGTGGTCAGTTGAAAAGTAAAAAAATAAACATCAGATCATTCAAATTTAACTCAATATTTCAAAATAAGGTGCTAATTTTAGGTGCTCAAAATTATGAAACATAAGGTAAGTATTACAAAACAATAAGAAAGATTTATCACAAGACAAGCACAACTTGTGACCCATGAGAATTTTGACTCATGCCATAATTTTGACTGATAAAAAGTCAAGATTGTGAGATGTTACTATTTCAAATGTATTATATATAGCTAAATGTTTACTAACTATCTCATAATGTGGATCTATGTCAAAAATGGATCAATTTTTAAATTAGTTTCCTGTTTATCCAAGTATGAGAATATGTGACAGGAAATGCCTGGCAAGATTTTAAAAAGTTCATCTTGCATAAGGACTCGTTTTAGTTGGTCAGTAATTTTTGATTTGTTCCAGTGCATCTTCAAAAACAAACTTTGAGTTTTAATTTATTAATAACAAGTGACATAAACAACAACAACTTTAACAACTGTTATATGAATATGAACCAACAAATATCCCTGATGAGTTGTTAGTCCAAGCACTTCTCAGGGATATTTTTTGTCAAACATACGGCATGTGGGCCAAAACCAGCACCCCACCGGATCCAGTCTGGCCCGTGAAATTAATTTGCAAAGTGTGAAAATTACATGGAGATATTAACAGCAATTTTCAGTTTAATAAAATTGTCAAGTCCCCAATTTGTCCACTTAAGGTCATGCTGTTTTAGTAAGAGTTGTGGAAATAACACAACTGAACTAAATAGCAAATGGCAGAAATATGGATTGTATGTGGCCCCCGAACTATAGTCCATAGTTTTACACTTAATTGTTGTCCTTTAAAATGTGGAATGTTTATGTAGCTTTTGTGTTTTCCACATATTCCAGTATATTGCTATAATAAATTAGTTCCACATCGACTTGACTGAAGGAGAGTTTAGAGCCAGACTATTTTGATTTGTGGATATGGTATCTGCTAAAAATGATTAAAAGGGGAATTAAGAAGCCTTTTGAACTCATAGAAGACTTAACACCAAACACATTAATCTGTATATTCGTATTTCTGTCATGAAGGTTTGTTTATCTGCACAAAATTAGATTAAATAATCACTGGATTGCGAAATGTTCCGGACTTTACTGTATGTGACGTTGGCAGGGTGTGATGATGACGATGGCGACGGCCCCCATACAAAAAGCGGCTTCCAGATGACGTAGTAGGACAGTCAGCATTCTTTCCTCACGGTAACCGGCAGCTAACTCGTCCGAGCCGTCGTGTTTCTGCTGTTTTAACAATATAACAAGGCCTTAAAGGTTTTAACGCGGCTTTAATAGCTCTCGTTTCTATTTAGACTTATTTTTTTTTTGTCTTTTGGTAGACAAAACAACAACTACGCTGACGTTCCTTTTGTAAAGGTAAGCTATTTAGGTCCTTTCTTGCGTGGCTATCGTTAGCTTAGCTAACCGACAGGCCAGGTAGGAAGTTGGTTTAGGTTAATTAAGTTGCGAGTGTAGTGGAAAGATGCCTATCTGGAATTTCTTGTTTAACATTGACTGACCTCACTGACATTGAAAAGCTCAGTTGGACCGAGTTTATGTCGAGGAAAAACCGGGCAGGGAGCTAAGAGTTGTTTACTGTTAGCTGTTAGCTTACCGGCGGCCTTCAAACCAAAACCCCCAAGATGTCGCTGTGTGGACATCCGGTGTCTGAACAAAGACCTCATAAAATCAGCTGATCGGATTTTCCCTTCTTAGTTTACAACAAATACCACTTTTTCTCAGAAAATAGACCAATGTCGTCGAAACGAGAAATATATCCAGCGTTGAAGTAAATGGTTTGAAGAGTGTTTTTAATTTTGGTAAACGTTAAATCCCAACATTGACGGTTATCGATAGAAAAATGGTTATTTACAAATACACTGGCCAAATGTGTGGCATTTTAATTAATAACAAGTTATGCGTCGATGGTCTGGTTCAAATTGCCCAAGTTTGTTCCATTTAGTTTCAACAATAACCCAGATCTTGTGTCGCAATCACGGATGGCGTATCATGTAGCGCTTCCATCCGTACAATAAACCGAACGATTTATGGTTAACTGTGAATAATAGTTCGGTTGGGGGGGGTCTCTGAAATGACTGGTTGGGGTTTAGAGTTCGCTTAAGGTGAACGGCAGTACAAAGCGTTTGGGGAACCTACGACGACACCAACGTAGAGTGCTAGCACCATCATGCTAGGCTAGTGCGCTAGCATTGCCACCGCTTCTAATTCACTTGTACGGGCACGTGTTGGCGTTCATGTGCTCAGCAATTTGACTAAAGTCCACTGGGCTGTGGCTGGAAAATTAAACGTATATGAAATATTATCACCTTATAATTAATGGGCTTGATAACTCCCACAGTGTTAATGTGTCTTTGTACTTTACACGCAGTAGCTGTTAAATCTGCTGTATATCTGTCTCTTTTTCCAGGTCGCTCTTTCCTGCTCCAATCCCAGAACTTGATTCTTTTCAAATATTATTTGTCAAGCCGCCAAAGTGGAGAGTGTCGTTGCACCAGGGGGTCCTTCTCGTTTCAGGTATTCACCATTACCCAATCACACTTGATCCACCTACACCAAAAGCACTCTAAATAGTTCACATGAAAAAGTAGGCTCGCCTTTATGTTAAGTTAAATCCGTTTTTTATTTTATTTTTTGTGTATCACAGTGTAGGGGGAGGAGGTGGGGGTGCACCCCAGCACTATCCCAAGACTGTCGGCAACAGGTGATTTTCTTAATCTTACTCATATATTATTTTTTTTTATTATTAAACTATAAGTATATAAGCCAGTGCACTGGCCTTAAACTTGGCACGCAAATGTGTTTTGTTCTTTGACATGGGTACATTTTGAAGATTTCCTATGGAAAATGGCCCATGATTCTATTTGATAGGTCAGGATTTGAAGTGTGCACTTCAGCAATTGATCATATTGGTCATCACCAGTTTGTCACATCTTACCACGAACATCACTGATCAGTACATGAATCAACATGAACATGTATGCATTTAAGCAGTGCCGTTGCAACACTAAATACAATTTGGTATGTTTGATATGCTGAACAACATTTAGTGCCACATTCTGGAAATGTGACTGCAGTTGCTTTAAGATAAGATTATCGTTTTTATTTATCCCACCGTGGTCTGCTGGTATAACAAGGTCACGTCTGTTTTAGTGAGAAAATATTTCAGTATTGTGACTTATGTTCTGTGTGCATTGCAGCGAGTTCCTGGGGAAACCCCCAGGTACTAGCGTTCAGAGATGGGTACCTTCTCGAAGCACTAGACGAGATGCCAACTCCTCCAACGAGAAAGGGCAAAATGATGGGACCTTCAGAAAAGTGAGAGGGTATGTTCATCGAGCTCTTAATTCTATTAAGATGTACAAATTATCATGGCATTATTTAAATGGTAAGCTAGGATCTCATTTACAGTGTGTTCAACATTTCTTTGCTATTCCTCCTCATCAGCATTCTTAATAAACTGACACCTGAGAAGTTTGACAAACTATGCCTGGAACTCCTCAACGTGGGTGTGGATACAAAGCTTGTCTTAAAAGGAACCATCTTGTTGGTGAGTATTCTTTTGAGCCATATTTGTGTTTTGAACTACTATTCTCACTTTTGAAACATACCTTTTTTTTAATTGGTTGTTTTCTGTTTATTTCTTGTTAGATTGTTGACAAAGCCCTCGAAGAGCCCAAGTATAGCCAGTTATACGCTCAGCTATGCCTTCGCTTGTCAGAGGATGCACCAAACTTTGAAGGCCCATCAACAGAAAGTCAAGCAACACAAAAGCAGAATACTGTAAGATATTGATATAGGACTTGCACTTTACAAGTCTGATATCTTTTCTGGTTTCATTCTGAACAAGTTCTGTTTTACAGACCTTCAGAAGACTTCTGATTTCTAAGCTTCAAGATGAGTTCGAGAACCGTGCCAGGAATGTCGAAAGTAAGTGAATTACATTTGAACGCTGGCCATGTTTTTGCATGAATTGTTCCTTGTTTTCAATTTCACTTCTCCCCCATAGTCTTTGAAAAACATGACGCTCCACTTACCTCTGAGGAGGAGGAGCAGCGTGCTATTGCAAAGATCAAGATGCTGGGCAACATCAAATTCATTGGTGAACTTGGCAAACTCAACCTTATCCATGAATCAATCCTCCATAAGTGCATCAAAACAGTGAGTTGGTTTGAATAACTTGACACAATTTATTTTGTGCCCCCATAATCAAGTTCCCAGAGTCCCAACAGTTGAGTAAGAAGTTAAAGTAGATGTAATTGAGTGCTCTCTTCTTTTTAAGCTTTTGGACAAGAAGAAGAGAGTCCAACTTAAGGATATGGGTGAAGATTTGGAATGCCTCTGTCAGATAATGAAAACAGTGGGGCCTAAACTTGATCATGACAAGGCTAAGGTGAGTGTGTAAATAAAGGCGCTAATAAAACAATAGTATTGTCTTAAAATCCCTTTCATTTAATAACAAATATATTCTCCTTTTTAAGTCTTTGATGGATCAGTACTTTGGCCGCATGCGCTCCTTGACAAACAACAAGGAACTGCCAGCAAGGATCCGTTTCCTGCTTCAGAACATGGTGGAGCTGCGAGACAACAACTGGGTGCCTCGCAAAGCTTATGTTGACAATGGACCAAAGACGATCAACCAAGTTCGTCAGGAGGCAGTGAAGGTTAGTTTGCCTGAGTCATCTGTCCCCTTTTATAATGGTCCTATAAGAATGACTCCAGGGTCTGACTGGGTCTGATTGTGCTTTGCAGGATTTGGGTGTCTTCATACCACCTTCAAATGATGCAATGAAGAATGACTTCTTCATGGAAAACCCCTCCTTCCTGCCAACAAGGATCAAGTTTGACAGGGAAACTCTTGGTGGGCTGGCTGATATGTTTGGACAAATGCCTGGTATGTCACAGCTTTTTCCTCCATTTTACACTACTTCCAAGAACAATTAATATGGATTTATCCTTTCTAAATGTTTTGCTGTTTTCGTAGGAAGTGGCATTGGTACCGGTCCAGGGGTGATTCAGGACCACTATTCGCCTACAATGGGCCGTCATCGTGCAAACCCACTTTTTAACGGCCATATTGGAAATGGCAATGGTTCACACCAGCCTCAGTATGAAGTGGGAAGCAAACCTTTCATAAAACCAAACCAGGTATGTACCATATTGTAGTTTATTTTTTTTTATAAATATATATTGAATCTCTACATTTGTATAGCAATAATATTTATTTGTGAATTTTGTCTTTTAAAAGGGGCAGAACTCGCCAGTTTTCACCCATAAGCAAAATCACTCGGTGCAGATGCAGTCGAAGGACATGGGTCCACGTTTTGGCAAGAAAGGAAAAGTCAATGCTGATGAGGTACGCCTGCTTAGGTTATTTTTAGATGTGTTTTTACTGTTAAAACTTTAAACTATGTGATGTTGTAGTGTTTTGCATCTATTACTAAATACATTTGGTTGACGAACATTGTGGTGTAATAAACTTCCAGATCAGTCTGAGGCCAGCACAGTCCTTCATTCTGAATAAGAACCAGGTGCCAAAGCTGCAGCCACAGATGACTATGATGCCTCAAATGGGTTCCCCATTAGGACAGGTAACAATTATTATTATTTTTATTTTTTTTGTATTTTAACCGATGTTGATGGTCCCATGAAAGACTTGTAAATTTTGCTTTCTTTGACTCCACAGCTGGGCCTCAAAACCAATCCTCCTCCAATTCAGGAAAAACCTGCCAAGTCCAATAAAAAAGCTCCTCCTACCAAGGAAGAGTTGCGCAAAATGACAGTAAGTTCTTCAAGGTTCACACTTGACTACCTTCCTGCATAATATGCTGTATGTCTAGAATACCAAACCTGATAATCTGTGTTTTCTTTTATAAGGAGACTTTAGTGGCTGACTACCTGAATAGCAAAAACATCGATGAGGCATTGAATGCTGCAAAGGAGATGAAGGCTCCCAAGCACTTTTTGTCTGAGATGCTGAACAAGATGATGGTCTTTTCACTTGATCGTTCAGATGAAGATAAGGAGCATGCAAGCACCCTAATCCATGCACTCTGCACAGAGGGCATTGCCTCTGGGGAAAACTTAATGCAGGTGAGTGTTCCAACTAAGATAAAATGTGCAGGTCTCACCATTTTAGTGTCAAGTTCCTGTTCAGTTTTTAAATGCTTGTCACATTACTTTATAGGCTTTTCTGAGTGTTCTGGATCAGTGTCCCAAGATTGAGGAAGAAATCCCACTGGTGAAGTCGTACCTGGCACAGTTTGCAGCTCGGGCAATCATTGCTGACCTGGTCAGCATTGCTGACTTGGCCCATCAGCTGGAGAATGGTGCTCATTTCCCACTGTTCCTGCTCTGCCTGCAGCAGATGGTCAAACTGAAAGACAGAGATTGGCTGACTGACTTGTTCCAGCAGAGCAAGGTCAACATGCAGAAGATGCTGCCTGGTATGTCCAAGCCCGTGACCATGAGTTTATACCTGATGTATTTTGTATTGAAGTTGCTTTTGTGATCATATTCAGTTTTCAGTGAATTCATTTGCTGGCACTAATGAGTAGTAATTTATACTCCTGCAGAAATTGACCAGAACAAGGACAGGATGCTGGAGATTCTGGAGGGGAAAGGTCTCAGCTTTTTGTTCCCACTCATGAAACTGGAGAAGGAGCTGCTGAAGCAGATCAAAGTAGATCCCTCTCCACAGTCGATCTACAAGTGGATCAAAGACAACATCTCTCCTAAACTCCACACTGACAGGGGCTTTGTCAACATTCTTGTTACCAGGTACAACATGTTTCCAATGATAATCAGTGTCATTACTACAAAATTTTACCCATTAGTTATGCATCGCATTAAACACCACTGGATTCAAAGCATATCTTCTTGTGTCAGCTTCTTGCAGTACATTGCTTATGAGATCAGCCCTGATGATGACGAAGAGCAGTTGGCAGCACCAAGTAAGGAACAGCTGGATGAGGAGAAGCAGCTGATGCTGTCTTTCAAGCCAGTAATGCAAAAGTTCCTACACGATCACATCGACCTGCAAGTCAGTGCGCTGTATGCCCTGCAGGTGCACTGCAATACCAAGGCTTTCCCCAAAGGTGAGTGCTCAGCTGAAGTTCAACACAGCAGCTTAATGCTCATATTTCTCAAGGAGAACTTGGATTCTCTTGGTATGGAAGTGTAATTTTTAACTTCTATTTTAAGGCATGCTCCTGCGCTACTTTGTGAACCTTTATGACATGGAGATAATTGAAGAAGAGGCCTTCCTTTCATGGAAAGAAGATGTCACCCAAGAGTATCCAGGGAAGGGAAAAGCATTGTTTCAGGTAATTTTATTCATTGGTTGTTATGGTATAGTGTGTAAAGCTGCTTCATACCTGGAGCTCTTTAAATTTTACTTCATATATAGACTTGTGGATCATGAATAACTAAAATGGAGGTACTGTGTTTGTGGTGCAGGTGAACCAGTGGCTGACATGGCTAGAAACTGCAGAGGAAGAGGAGTCAGAGGAAGAAGATTACTAAAACGGGCCAAAGCCATGATCAGGATGCAAAGAGTGAATTCTTTTTTTTTTTTTTTTTTTTTTTATTATTATTGTGTGGGTTTTTTTTTTTTTCTCTCTCTCCCATTCACATTTTCTTGTTTCCTTCCCCTCTCTTCTTGTAACCACTGTTACACTTTAGTCCACTATGAAATGTTTTACCAGATCAAGCCAGCATCACCACCATCCTGTTGTATTTATGCTTTTCTAATTTTCTATCCTATTTGATGTCCTACAGCAGATGTTTTATACATTTCAATCAACCTTGTATTTTCTTTAACAGTAGGCAGTATTTTTGCAAGAATGCACCTGAACTTGGCCCATTTTATCACCTTTTACATCTGGATGGAGTCACCAAGTGCTGCCGTAACTATTAACGTAAAAACGGTTTACAAAACAGAAAAGACTCTGACGTGTCACAGAGACTTTTCTTATTGTTTTAATCTGCAGTTAATCAGTTTTTAGATGCACTTTGCTGAACGTCACGAGTCGTTGCAATAGTAACACACTTTCCTTGTTAAAACAATCCTGAGTTGCAGTTGTTGGCCGTCATTTATAATGGGTTTTCTCTGCTTGAATATAAACCGTTTTTTAATCTGGGTTTGATTATGTATGTTAACAGTAGTGGCCTATTTTACTTGCACAATATAATTTCAGCTACCCACACCTAGTTTAACGAATCAGTGATTTTTTTTTTCTTTTTTTTTTTTTTTTTTTTTAAATGTATGAAACTTTTTGTGCTGTTAGGAATGGATCTTGTGTGGCCTCTTTAATTTATCAGTTCATATGGATATACCTCTAATGTATCTCGGACTATACTTGAATGTCTCAGTTTTGACATTGAGACAGCCAAAGCTTAGTTTCCTGTGCTACGGTTGTTCACCACTTGTGGAAATTTTACATCTGTTTGCCATATATGTCAGGTTCTTAAATGGTCTCTTTTTATCTTCATAAAACTACAGAGAATGTAGTGTGTGTGAGTGTGTGTACACTTAACACTTTTGGAGTGTCACCGTAACGTTAAGTGCAAGAAGTTTGAGTGTACAACTACAGATCAACCTTGAATAAAGTTTAACTGTTCCATCTTTTGGTCCTGATGTTTTTTTTTTTTTTTTTTTTTTTCGGAGGGGAGTGTCATGAAACCAGAATTTTAGGATCTGACCTACAACACCAGATTAACTGTAAAGTAGAGCATGTCTTGTCAAATGCCACCAAAAGAATGTCCTAATTTTTGTATTTTCATTTTAGTTGGTTTATGCTATCTGGCTTCCAACAAAGTGTAGAATATATGAAAGTGCTTCTTTAAGCCTCCCTAACACTGATAAAATCTAAATTTTGAAAATTGGGTTTGGGTAACATTTTCTCGTATTTGCTGTATCAAAACCTTATCTTCAGGTATGGTGGATGCCTGGAAAATAAGGGAGTAGTAAGCTCTACGTCTAACAAGGTTTCTTTCTATTTACATGAGCCTTGTATTTCTGTCTACAGGTTTGTGGCTTTAACATGTACGACTAAAAAAAAAAAAAAAGTGAATGAGGTCTACGGCTCTGGTTCCTTGAGCAAGGACCCAATTTGTTCCCTGGGGACTATGCATGGCTGCCCTCTGATCACGGTGTGTTCACTTGGATGGATTAAATGCAAATAACACTGCCTTGTCTATGTGCCTGTACCCTGATCAGCCATAACATGGTCACTGACAGGTTTAGTGGAAAAACACAGATAATCTCTACATCGCAGTACCTGTTAAAATAAGTAAGTGAACATTTTGTCCTCAGTTGATGTGTTAGAAGCAGGAAAAATGGGCAAGCATAAGGATTTAAGCAAGTTTAGCAAGGACCAAATTGTGATGGCGTGATGACTAGGTCTGGGACTGGGCCAGGGCATCTCCACAACTGCATCTCTTGCGGGCAGTCAGCAGTGGTCAGTATCTAAAAGTGGTCCAAGGAAGGAACAGTGGTGAACTAGTGACAGGGCCATGGATGGCTAAGTCTCACTGATGAACGCAGGGAGCGATCCAACAGACGAGCTACTGTAGCTCATTGCTGAGGAAGTTTATGCTGGTTCTGATAGGATGGTTGTCAGAATACACAGTGCATCACAGTTTGTTGCGTATGGGGCTGCATAGCCACAGACCAGCCAGGGTGACCATGCTGACCCCTTTCCACTACAGAAAGCACCAGCAATGGACATGTGAGGATCAGAAACGGACCCAGGAGCAATAGTAAGTGGTCTAGTCTGATGAATCATGTTTTCTTTTACATCACAGGACTATTGGAAGAAGGTAAGCTGGTGGACAAGGTTCTGCTGGGAAACCTTGGGTCCTGCCATACATGTGGATGTTACTTTGACATGTACCACCTACCTAAGCATTGTTGCAGACCATGTACACCCTTTCATGGAATCAGTAATCCCTGACGGCTGTGGCCTCTTTCAGCAGGATAATGTGCCCCCACCACCAAAGCATTCCTGGTTCAGGAATGCTTTGAGGAACACAAAGAGTTTGAGGTGATGAGTTGGCCTCCAAATTCCCCAGATGTCAATCCAATCAAGTGTCCATGTGTTGGATAAAGAAGTCCGATCTATGGAGGCCTCACCTGGTCACTGCCAAGATCTTGGTGCCAGATACCACAGCACACCCTCAGGGGTCCTTGCCTCGAGGGGTCAGGGCTGTTGTGGCAACAAAGGGGGGGGGGGGGGGCCATCACAATATGGTGGAATGCCTGATTGGTGTATTCATGGCAAATGCAGTTTCCTGGATTTAGATTTTAAATTTCAGTTTATATTGAGATCATTTCTGTTAAAGTGCCAAATTTCCTGGAAATAGTACACGCATCAATTTCTAATTTATGTGTTATGAAGTTGATGGCACTGTATTTTCTGTTAGGGTGATAAAGGAGTCTTACACAATTCTTTGTTCTGTTTTTTTTATTGAACATTTCATCTTCCCATTTTGATTCAGTGTTTTGTCTCACCATATGAGATTTTTTATTTTTTTTTTACACCTTTTTCATTCAAACAATTTAATCTAACTTAAAACACCTTTAACAAAGCACAGCGTTCGTGAAAAGATATTGACTGTAAGACGTGAGCAATACATCATAATGCTGTACCCCCTAAAAAAGTTTTCTAGGTGAATTATATGGACAGAAATCCTGGCTTTTAACAGAAAATAAAAATGTAGATGCTTTTCTCAGCACTACTTGAGTCTTTGAGAGCGATCTTAAGATTTAGTCGCTGTCGTCATCCTCGTTGTTGGATGCCTCCTGTTCTGAACCGTTGTCCGAGCGGCGTGGAGAGCCCTCATTGTCGGATCCCGCTTCAGATCTTCTGTCAGATCTTCTGTCAGATCCTCTGTCAGATCCTCTGTCAGATCCTCTGTCAGATCCTCGGTCTGATCCTCGGTCTGATCCTCGGTCAGATCCTCGGTCAGATCCTCGGTCTGATCCTCGGTCTGATGCTGCGGCTGGCGAACCTGCCCTCGACTCCTCGTCTGATCCCGATCGACTCCTCTTGCTCTCGTTATCTGACTGCTCAGAGTCAGACTGGCGCTGCACCCTCCTTTTTTTCACCGGACGGTCGCTGCCAGACTCGTCGTCCTCAGAGCCTGCAGGGCGCCGAGGGCTGCCCGCCTCACTGCCCGAGCGGTTCCCCCCACCATCGGAGTCACTGTCAGACGCGATGCGCTTCCTGTGGGCGCCCTCGTCGTCAGATCCCGAACCACTGTCTCTTTGATGTCTGTAAGGGAGAAAGAGACCGCACTCATAAATATTCTGTTGATTCACTAACCTTTCTAACCCGTGTGACATCTCATTTTAAGCTTTTACCTGTCTTCGGCTATTTTCAGTCCATCCTCATCTGAAGAGGACTCAGAAGAGGAGATGATGGCCTTCGACTTAATCTTTCCTTTGAGAGATGGTGGAAGACGCTCAGGCTGGGGCTGAAATGAGACGGACATTCATATGTTAGAAAGTGGACCTGAATGAAAGGACATTAATCACAAAAGAGGTCTGGAGAAAAGAAAGACCAAAAAGGACCTTTTCAATCTTTTTGCGTCCTTCTTTAGGTTTGCGCTGCTTCTTGGGACGTGATGCTCCTTCCTCATCGTCGCTGTCTTCATCTCCTCCTTTAGCAATTCTTTAACACAAGACAAAGTTTTCTCTTAATTTTTCCTCTTTCTCGACTACACCACATTTGTCATACACAGCAGCACTCACTTCTTCCTCTTCTTTTTCTTCCTCTCTCCATCCTCGGTGTCCTCCTGTTCGCTGCCACTGCCGCCCCTTCTCTTCTTCTTCCTCTTCAATGGAAGGTCCTCGTCAGAGTCGTCATTAACAAACTCATCCATGTCACCTCCTTTCTTACGCTTAGAGATGAAAAAGAAGTACATCACCAACACGGCGACACTCAACTGCAAGTGAATTTTAGAGCGTGTCGCAGTGCCAACACTCACACGTCCTCCACCGCCACCTCCAGACTTCTTCTTTTCTTTGGATATTTCCTTTGATCCCTCTGCGAAGGTGAGCAGGTTCTTGGTCTTCTCCACGTATAAAGCTCTCTGCTCCAGGAGCTTCTTCTGTTCCTCTGCCTCTCTGCTCCGCTTTTCTTGCTAAATGACATTTGAAGGGGACAGGCAAAACAGTTAATGGCAAGCATTTTATTGTAGATCAAAATGAATGCAAAAATATAAGACAGTCACGGCAAGTTATTGACAAAATGTTTAATGTGTTTTGGAAAACCATAGTTACCTGCTCTTTTAACATCTGCTGGCGCAGCAGGTCTCTCTCCTGTTCTTGTTTGGCACGAAGCTCCTTCTCCTCCTCGTCCTGCTTTCGGGCTCTTGCCACATGGTACTGAGCCTGACTCAGCAGGTCAGAGCACTGCCTGCATTCCCATCACACACCAGTTATATCACAACAACTGTCACTATGTTGCTAAGTAGCTACTATTAGTGCTCTGAAATGGAGATTATGAGATCTCTTACTACGAGATATTCAAAGATTTTCAAAAATGACAGCCTAAACAGCATATTTGGAATAAAAATATAAACAGTTAGAGGGGTGGAGTAACTCTTTAAGCTTCAATTAGAAGATACAGTAATAGTTTTCATGGTTTCAACTGTTCTTTATAGTCAAACAAAATCCTTCAGCATGAATTAAACTGTTAAAGAATAAAGTCAGACGTACCTGGCCTCTGATGCAGCGAGCGCAAGGTCAAACCTCATCTTGTCTCCGGCCTTACTGAGGTAGCTGAAATACCTGAGGAAGAGGAGGACGAGGAGGAGGAGGAGGGAAGTGATATGAAAGTACTAGTTAGAGGACAGCCAGAGGAACAGACTGGAAGGTGGAGGCATGAATCAGATCTGTACCTGTGAGCCAGTTCAAGCTCTTTGACAGCACTGAGCACAGCCTTCAAGTTGCTCTTCTCATCTTTCAGCACCAGAGTGGCCAGTCTCTGAAGCACCAGGGCCACATTGAACATCAGCACTGTGTCACTGGGAGCCACGTGACGGGCCTTGATGTGCACACACCAGGAATAGGTTTTAATCCCATCATATTATAGACTGAAATCAAAAGCCTTTGGTTTGTCTTCATGTTACCTTCAGCAGCATCTGCTTGCACTCCTGGAGTTTCCCACATTTGAACAGTGCTCTTGCGAGGTACAGCAGCACCTCTGTGTTCTGGTATTTGTAAAATTTCTTCAGGCAGTTCTCATACTGTTGGGGCGGGAAAAAATACACTCAACTGTACTGGAAAAAAATGATTTGTAGAGTTTGTCACAAGTGAAGCCCTTACCATCTGGACAGCGCTGATGTACTGCTTCTGTTCAACATAGATGTGAGCCAGGTTTAGCCACACATCACTGATGTCTGCTGTGGCCTCTCTAACCTGCGCAAACACGTCACGTGCCTCTCTGAAGTAGCCCTTGTGGGCAAGGACGGCACCTAGGCAGAGAAATTCTATGTTTAGTCCAACATACACATACACAATACAATAGATACAAAGAGTGAAAGCTGAACAGACCGATGCCATTGGCAGCGTAGAGGTTCTTGGCGTCATTTCTCAGGACTTGTTTGTATATCGCAAGGGCTCGATCCTGGTGTCTCTTTTCCTGTAAAGATATGAATTGATTTGATTGTCTGTTATTTCTCTTCACACACACACACAAGAAAAAAGTAGTAGAGGTATTAAACTTCAAAGTAAACAAGCATAAGCAATCGTCTGTTAATTACAATGATGTGTCAGGATCGGATTCACCGCAGCAGGTGACTGATCACATGAAATTACACTCACATCACACATCACTGAGTATCATAACTGCTGTGTACAAGAAGCAGACTTCCAGCAAGAGGCTGGAAATCTTTTACCAGTCTGTTGTGGCCAGCACTCTTTTCTCTGCTGTGGTCTGCTGGGGGAGCAGCCAGTTACACCAATAGACTGGACAAACTGATTAGAAAGGCTGGCTCTGTCATTGGCTCCTGACTGGAGACTTATCAATCATGGATTACCCTTACTACAGGAAACCTTTCCTGCCTCAAGTCAGTACATCAGTCTGTACAACTCCTCATCTGTGTGTGAGAGAGGACACTGGACTATTTGTTACTGCCACATTTTGCACATGGTAGTTTTTTTGGTAAGTGTAATTCCATTTCATTTTTATATTCAGTAATTTTCTTATTCTTGTAAACATTTTATTATGTATTGTCAGCTGTTCTGTCATTTCTCTCAGTCAGTCGATTAAAGAAATAGAATATGCACCTTTTCCCGGTCTCTGGTGGGCTGGTGCAGAGTCTGCAGCCACACGTTACCCAGAGCCAGCATGGAGTAGGTGTCGTTCTGCGTGGACGGCTGCTTCAGAATACGCTCAAACTTCTTCTGACCTGGTCCCCATTCCTGCTTGGCCAAGTGAAGATTTCCTATCAGGGACCAGGCATCCGGGTGATCCTGCATCAAACAGAACAAACATCAGACAACGTCCAGGTGTGCTTCACATTAGAATGTATTTGTCAGTGTTATAATTTTCGCACACAAGCGGTTTGTACCTGATTAATCTGCAGGGCTTCTTTGAACCAGTCAGAGGCCTCGTAGAAGTTTCCTTTGTCGCGAGCCATTGCTCCAAGACGCAAATAACCTGTAGGCCAAAAAAAAATTAATAATGAAAAAGTCTCTCACTGGTAGCAAAACATTTCATTTATATTCTTACACTGTCTGTTTTATTGAATGATGTTCAATACTTACAGTCCACATAGTTAGGATGCTCTCTGAGGATGTTTTTATAGAGTTTCTCAGCTTCGTGGAATTCACACATAGCCTCGTAAAGACGGGCCAGATTGTAGGAGGTGGTGACAGAAATGGCATTGTAGTAATGCTCGTCATGCTCTCCTTCAGCTTTGGCTCGGTCCAGAGATGCTAGAAAATATTTCTGTAGGGGAGAAGACATGACCCAACCTTAAAATAGCATAGGTTTAGAATTCTGCATGCTTCACCACCTTTAAATACCACAGTGACAAAACTATTTGTAGTGGTGTTACACATTATCAGTTGATTTGTTGCAGTTAACTACCTTGGCTTCTCCCAGGTTGCCAAGTCTGAAGTGCAGAGCTCCCAGGTTGTTGAGGATCTCAGGGGGAACGTCGGCCTGCACCTTCTCCTGCAGGATGCGGGTGGCTGTGCCGTACGCAGACAGGGCTCCTTGGATGTCAGTCTGCTCCAGTATCTGAGCCAGCTCAATCCAAGCCTCCACATCATCTGGGTACTGCTCTGTTACTTTCTTCAAATGACCCTAGGAAACCAAAAAAGTAACATATACACAAATTTAACAACATTATTCATTACTTTTCAATATATTTCTTTAAATAAAGCAAAACATGGCACAGTTTAGTTTTCGGAGCCACGTGAGAATGAGGATGCTCAGGCTACATACTTTTGCGATGTCTCTCTTTTCCTGATCGTCAGATGTTGCATACAGAGACCCCAGGATTTTCATAGTTTCATAGTTGTTGGGGTAGGCCTTCAGAACTTTCTCAAAGCACTGAGCTGCGTTTTCCTTGTCTCTTCGGTACACATACATCTGTCCCAGGCCAAAGAAGGGCAGCACAAAGGTGGACGAGG
Organism: Chelon labrosus; assembly: GCF_963514085.1. Taxonomy (NCBI): domain Eukaryota; kingdom Metazoa; phylum Chordata; class Actinopteri; order Mugiliformes; family Mugilidae; genus Chelon; species Chelon labrosus. Next base: position 26,375,121 of record NC_140339.1, on the reverse strand, counting down.
CAAACTGGGTGGCCTGATAGTAATACTGAAACGCTTGATCATAGTCCTCCTGAAGAAAAGAAAGAATGGAGATGTCAAAGACGTAAATAGACACTAAACAATTAATAAGCTGGCACAGGGTTGGTTAGGATATTACCTGCACATGAAAGGAGCGAGCTAGCTGATAGCAGCTCTCAGCCTGCATGGCTTCGACTTCTGTGTTGTGGAAAGCATGCAGGGCAAGATGCTGGACTTTACTGTAGTCCTAAAAAAAACACACATAAATAAACAGCAGTTAAAAGATGCATAGGTTTAGATTTGACAGTATTGACCGTATTACTGAGGACAAAGGACTTGTGATTACCTTTTTGAAGAAGAAGTGGTTGGCGAGGTGGTTGAGCACCATGGGGTTGCTGGGGTCGATGGTGTAGGCCCGTGACAGGAGCTGCACACCGTTCTTAATAGAATCTGCCTCCTTGTTGTTGAGCTCTAAAACCGCCAAACCAACAAGAGCTCCCACACACTTGGAATTCAGCTCTAAGGCTCGGCCGAAGGCCAAACGAGCCTTCTCCAGTTTGTTGAGTTTGACAAAACAGTGGCCCATCCCCAGCCTTACCTCGGCTAGACAGAGACATGACAACAAAACATAGGATAGATGAAGAATAATCTGTAATAAATGCACCCCAGCAAATACATTAGTTAATATGTACATATCACAAATAATTATGTGTCAGCATCAGTGATGGCGCCTACGGAAAGTGAAAATACTGCCATTTTTTATGAATACCTATAACCGCTCTTTTCATTCCAAAATTGGTATTTCATTAAATTAAAGACGACAATGTGTGCTATGGCAACCTTTGCCAGTAAAGTTTCATCTGCTTCTGGCATTTTATATATACACCATACAAATGATGGCTGTTCCAAAAAACAACTGACAAATCAGTCAATAATGAAAGTAACTGTTGATTGTGACCAAATGTTTAATATATATTTATCTCATTCGAGTTACTTACAAAAAATGACTGGAATTTACATTCAAATTTGCTGTTCATAAATTACATTTAACTTGGGAAACATTTTTGTATGGGATCCAATATGGGAAGTGTTCGTAACTATTAAATGTTTACCTGGGCAGCCTGGGTTTGTACGCAGAGCCTTTTTGTAGTATGCCAGTGCTCCTCTGTAATCCTTTTTATTGAAAGAGATGCAGGCCTTACCTGTTGAACAACAATAGCGTTACTATTTCAGTCAATCAATCATTTCAGTCGGGATCAAGTCTAGGCTCTTTAATATTCAACTTGCCAAGCAGAGCAGGGATGTTATTGGTGGACTGGTTGAGGACAAAGTGGAACTGAGCATCGGCTTGATCCATCTTGTCGCCTTCCAGGAGGCAGAAACAGGCTCTTCCCAACAAATGGTTCTGATTGAGACAACATGTTCTATTCACTTAGAATACAAAACAATAAAATACTGGAGCCACATCAGCTTCATGTCACCATCGCCGGCACTGACAGACATTCTACCTACCTGATCATACATGATGATCTTGTCTGCCATTGTATAGAGAAGGGTGGCCTGTGTGATGAGCTCTTTCTTGGCATCTTTGTTTTTCTCTTTACGTGCTTGCTGGACATAGTAAGCTGCCAGTGTGTCCAGACAGGTCATCTGGTCCTTCTCATGGTCTCTGTAGTCGAGGTTTCCATCAATACGTGCTGCCTCTAACAACTTGACAAAATCTTCCGTTTTGCCCTGTTTGTAGTACTCCAACTGAAATACACAGAGTGCAAACCGTCATAAATGGGCTGAATTTCACTTTGCGTTAGACTAATCAGGGAACATATCTGGGCTGTGTTCGAGCTGGCATTTGACTTTACATTAATAATAACGGCGTTGAAGTATTTTGTTAGTTGAGCCGTTCAAACTCAAAAACTGGCAATTTTAAGCAATCAAAACTAAACTAAGCTAAGAAAGAGACTAATCCATAACTGAAGACCGGGATTAGTGCATTGACTCACCGCCAAAGCAATCCAAATATGCAGCTGCGTGTGTTCCTGCTTCAAGATACTGATGACCTCGTCTCCCTCTGGCAGCTGGTCAAAGTCGAGCTCGATAACCTGCACAACACAGTTCATTCAGGTCATGATGCATCTATCAGGTAAGAGTTCTATAAATAAATACAGTTGGGTGATATTAAATATATATTGTTAGATCATGCAAATGTATCGACCATCACAGATTCTGCATTTACGCAATGGCTTCTTTCAATATGTCTGGGTAAGTTAGGCAATTTTGCACATTGATTTGTGAAATAATTAATTAGGTGACCAACATAACAGAACTCTAGACATGTGTTTCTAATATTCTGACCGCCTTGTTGATACCAACATGGGTAGGCTAAATAGTAACATCTTTCTGTGTAGAGCAGTTTACCTCAATAGCAATGCAACATGCAGTCTGTGTATTTAAGTCTGTACTAAGTATGTTTTCAAAAACAACGATGCAGCAGAAAGTTTATCGTTAACTGTTATGGGTTTAAGTACATGATGCGTTTTTATTCAGAAAGTTCAGAAAAGACTTGTGTAAAGTTTTATCGTGGACCGCGTCACTGAGATCTACAGTGACAGAAAACATCACAAAAACTGACCTAAGTTTAGCACAAGAGGCTGAACGCACATTTAGGCAGAGAGGTATGAAGTTTGTGCTTCTTCACTTTTGCTGCTTCACTACATTTCAGAATGACTTTAACACTACAGTTACTCTTCATTATTAAATCCGCCGCTGTTAAGTGTAAAGAACATTAGCTAATGCTAGCTGGAGTTAGCATCCACGGCTAGCAGCACAGCGAGGTTTCACTTAGTCAAACATCAACAATAAATGGCGTGTGCATATCAGACGACTTTTACCTCATCTGTATCCCGTAAAGGGATCTCGATGGAGCCCCGAGACATCTTGAATGGGAAGAAAAATCCACTTGAAGTTAAATTTATTAAAAAAAATACTAAATCTCCAGTCCGTTGTCTGGTGGGAGCTACTTCATGCTTCCGACAGGAAACAAACACACGGATGGTGCAACGGAAATGAACTCCGGGCGGATTGATGAGAATAAAAGTAAGGTTCCTGAAGAGGTCAAGTTACGTAAAATCAAACATTTGATTGAAACATATTTTGTATCTCTAGTGAAGTATGCATATTGGATTTGGTATTAATTTACTTACAAGCTAAACTAAAAGTGAAAACTAAAAATGAAAACTAAGAACCAATAGTTTCAGTTGCAATGGCATGAAGGGACTGAGAATAATTTGCTTCACACTGACTGGCAAAAGAAATTCTCTCTGTACATTGGATGAATTCAACGTTCAAAATGTCGGGGGAAATGCTTGGCTGACTCCAGTGTATCATTGTATCAATTTACATTGAACTCCTCAGGGTCCATTCTAGGGCAGCAATCTGGCAGAAATGAGAGGCATGGGGGAGGAGAGGGAGGAGTGTGGGAGAGGTGGGTTGGGGGGTGTCAGCTGGTTTTGATGTGAAGCAGGGAAACCAAGGATAAGAGCATCTTGAAGACTTCTTATAGCATAACAGTGAATCAGAGAAAGACCAGAAGAATAATCACGAAAAATGTAGTTCCTAATGCAGCATTTGACCTAATATGTGTCTTTGCAGAAGATCTCTCTGGACTGAAAAGTAAGAACTAGTTTTTCTAACTTGTTTCTGTTCTGTTTTCTGATTATGAGAACAACAACCCAAATGCCTTACAGTCTCATTGTACACGATACTGAATGGAGCACTGTACCATGTATGCGATTTTGTGTATTCCTGGAAAACATTTTGGTGTTTTAATTTTCTTCTGTCACTATTTTCTGAGAGCAGACGAACATGGCATTTCTCTACCTTACTGTAGGATGACAATCAATACTCTATGTAACGTCTGACGCGATTAAAAGCAGTCAGATCTGGAAAGGACTTATAGCTAAAATTATATACTTTACATCTTAAATAACCATTGACTTCAGTTAGACTGATTGGATTTTTCATCTGCATTTGTAGAGTGAGATTTGGTCTCTATGTATCCCATGATAAAGAGAGGTAAAATTGTATTTGTTTATTAAAATATCAGAACACGTAGGAAGTGACAGACCATCAGCACATTTCCTCCCCAGCGTTTCAGGAAAAACAAGCACAATGACTGACAGCAATGACGGTAAGTTTTGCAATTTTATTGAACAAATTCACGTGGTGTATTTGCTTCTTCCTGTGGTTGAATTTACACTAATTGTTGTCTTTCTCTACCTGTTAAGTTTGGGAGTCACCCGGTTGTGGGACGAGGGATGTGCTTGAGGACAATAAGGACACAAGTGGATTCACTGAACATGAACTCCTTGATATCATGTATAATGCGTGTAATACCAAGTCAGGTACACTGACTTACTGTTTACTGTTACATTATAGTTTTATTATTTAACTATAATGAAATAATAGTATGAAATCATGACTCACTGTCTTCTGCTTCCCTCTCGTCTTCAGGAGAGGTGTTGGCCTCCACTATTGTACAGTACCTGCAAACTATGACTGCTCAGAGCCCAGGGCAGGACAGACTGGCTGCCCTGCGACTGCTGCTCGACCCCGACAGTGAGGACCCACATGTGAGCAGAGAGACTTTTCACTCCATCATGAGGGAGTGGATCACTCAGTGCAGCCAGGACAGGTGAGTGTGAGTTGTGTGAACTGAGTGTGTAGTTAAAAATTAGTTCCACTTTGACAGCATTTAATAAAATATCTCATCAAGCACGGTAATACTTTTTCTTCTGATGCTTTTGCTTGCAAGGGGGACCTTGATTATTTTTATTTAATTTGCATAAAAGATCTATAGATCTATAGTTTCAAAACACAGTTTGAATATCTCCAGTTAAATTAATTTTCTGATAATGAGTCTGTTGTTAATTACATATACACTGATCAGCCACAACATTAAAACCACTGACAGGAGAAGTAAATAACATTGACCATCTTGTGACAATTCACTGTTCTGCTGGGAAACTTTTGGACCTGGTATTCATGAGGATGTTACTTAGACATGTACCACCCACCTAGACCAGACCAGGCACCCCCACCCCATAGCAATGACACTCCTTGATGGCAGCAGCCATCCCCAGCAGGATGCAGCCTGACAGAGACACACACACAAAAATGATGTAGGAACAACTAAAAAAACATGAAGAACAGCACAAGGTGTTGACCTGGCCTCCAAATTCACTAGATCCCAAACTGATCAAGTATCTGTGGGATGATCCAAAGAGGCCCCTCCCCTCAACCCATAGGACCCAAAGGCCCCCACTAACAACATTCTGTTGCCAGACACCACAGGGCACCCTCAGAAGGCCCATGTCCATTCTCTGATGAGCCACAACTGTTTTGGAGGCACAATATTAGGAAGGTGGTCATAATGTTATGTCTGATCGGTGTATATTATTAATCCTTGATTTCAATGAGCTCACTTGCTGACTCCTCCTGTGTTTCAGTACTGCCGTGGATGAAACTCATGTATCTTGTGCAGACATATCCAAAGTTCCTATAAATGGTAGGTAGATCTTCACTCAGACACAACCCAGACAAATCAAACTGAAATCCAATCACTGAACCAGATTTTTTATTTCAGATTTGGATTTATCATTTTCTCAAGGCAAAGCAGCTTCACCAGAGAGCCACCAGTGTCCCTGGTTAGTTATTTCACTGTTTTCTTTTTTTTTTTTTATCACAGTTTGTGTTCTACAATCAGTTTGTTGTCATACTTCACCACAAACTGTTCATTTGGCTTCAGTGATGGAAAGGACCTGTCTGGCACTGTGGCTGAACTGAAGCATGCCCAACGCAAGCTGAGCGAGCAGAACAGCAGCCTGTTGAGGACGGTGGCTCAGTGTGATGATGTAAACCTGCAGCTTACTCTGGAGGTCTCTGAGCTGCGAGCAAAGCTGGTCAGGTGAAGTATCAACTACTTTCTTCCTCAATTAACTACAGCCATAGTATGTAGCATTACAATGTTATTCTATATTACTACATTGTACGGTTTAAATGTAAAGCAAACTGTAATCTGTAGCAATGTAATACACATATTTCTTTGATTTAAAAAAAAGTAGTAGGAAAAACAAAAACAGCACAGATCCATACCAAATTCCCCTACTTGAAATAGGCAGAGGCTGGTCCTGATCACCTACAAGTCAAACATCTCTATCATGTCCCCCCCCCCCCCCCCCGACACGTCCTTTAGCTGCTAGTAGGGACAGTTAAGAGGTGGAAGCACTATAAACTATCCAGAGGATCAAGAGTGCTTGGTCAAAGGGCCAAGTAATACATGTTCAGTTTATATTGGGGCAGCATGAGACTATCGGACAGTGGCTTTTTCAAAGAGAGATAAAACACTGCTATGACGCCTAACCGATCCATCTATTCTGTCCCCAAAGCTCAGAAGTAAGTACTGGAAAACCACCAGTAATTGTAAAATCCATAAAATCTGAAAAAACCTATACCACAAGAAAATCCCAAATAAACACTTAGACCAACATTTCTGCTTGACCATTACTTTTTTTGCACCCTAATTTAAAACCTTTCTTACACAATAACTGTGTCACATGTCTCAATAGTTCCTAAATGCATTATCAGTTATTCTATATTTTCTGTACACTGTCAAAATTTGGCATTTTACCTTTAAAACTTGTAGCTGAGCATGTACATGGATTATTTATTTGTTCTTTCATTGTTCATTTATTCACTGAGTGAGACGTGTATCCTTAATACTAAATATTATGACTACTGTGAATGTAAATGTGGCTTCACCAGTTCCTTTCCATTAGTAAATGCTTAGGTAAAACACGGATTGAAATTTCTTCTTTTTTTGCCACTTTAGATATAAGTAGAGTTGTGTTATTTTGGTTTATGCAGTGCTCAGCGCTCAGCAGTGAGAGTCAGATCCCTGACAGAAGAACTGGAGGAGATGCGTCGAGCATTTAAAGAGGCCCAGGAGAGAGTCAGTCGCAGCCAGAGCAGCTGCACCAAACTGGTACATCAAACACTCAGCAATCTCCAAATAAAACTTCCTTCTAAGCTTGATTTATTTTTTATACCTATTTTTTTGTTTGTTATTTTTCTTTGTCCTTCAGAGCAATGAGGTTGAATGTCTAAAGGTTCATATTAGGAGACTTGAAGACAAGGTAATGTGGATCTTAAATGTGAGCCCCGATGAAGCTGATGTTCTTTCCGTGTAATAAAATGCCCCTTGTGTCCACACAGAATGAAAAACTCACCTTTGAAAGGACATGCTCTGAAGATAGCCTCAACAAACTGAGGAAGGTCAACGCTGAGCTCAGGGTAGGAACACATCAGTGAAACACTTGTGTTTGTCTCTGTGTTAGACAGGAGGTAGGTGTTTTTGACTGAGTTAAACATCTCTGTGTTCACAGGCCGAACTTGAGGAAACTCTGGTCATGCTGTCTCTGAGAGACAGAGAAATCACAAAGGTTGGTTCACTGTGGCCATGAAAGGAAAATCGTCCCTTCACATTTTTATTTTGAGTTTTAACTTTATATTCCCTATAAATATTCCCTTGTAGAAAGACATTGTTATGGACAAGATGAAGAGCTCCCATGAGGAGAATCACAAAATGATTGAGGTATGTTTCCCTTCACTTTATAAAGAAAATAGAATGTCATCTGATTGTAAACTTGAAGATTTGCTTTTTTATTACTTTTACTTTTGGTGTGTTTTTTTCACATCTTTATTAGACAATGTGAGAGCAAGAAAAGCAATTTAACCGTGTTATATTGTTAAATTGGCTGTTACTCACCACATTGACTCTGTACTTGTGTTGCAGGGTCTGCAGTCGGAGCTGATGAGGTTACAGGAACATTCACACCGAGTACTTTTGAGGTATTTATGGCACATTCTTATTTGTCAAAAATGTACTACTACAGTAGTCTCTTGTGTGGATCAAACTCCAGAAGCACTGGATCCTACGTTTCCCAGAATGAAACCCAGCATCTCTCTTAACACTCTGGAATTAATGTATCCCCCATTTTAAGTTTTATCCTGGTTTTCTGTTAAAGACAGTAGACAAAAAAGCAAACAAAAAAAAACAGAGACAAACTGAAATTGTTGTATAAAAAACCTTTGGAGTTTCACAGAGGGCCGGGTCAGCCGGAAAGGGAAGTTGAATATTTTAAATAAATGTTTTGGACTATTTCAAGCACAGAAAAGGAACCGTAGGCTAATGAGTGGCAGAAATAATTTAAAGTCTTGAGGCTCGGTTATTTCTGCTGTGTTATTACAGGTATGAAAGACACTGCAACAGTCCTCAGAGTCTCTACAGTCGAGATCCTCCAAACCACCGCTCACTTCAGAGCGAGATGCAGGACAAGCAGCAGGTAGGAAAATCTTTTTGTCCACTTGTTATCTTTTCACAGGACTTATCATGTGTTTCATGTAGTTCACGTCTTCATTGTCTGCAGCAGCATCATAGAGCTCTGGACGACATAAGTCTCCCATCCCTCCACACACACACTGATGATATTCAGAGCATCATCCACAGGATCAAGAGCGCAGAAATAGCTCATCTTCTGCACAATAAATATCCTGAAAGGGTGAGGAAAGAGTTTGCACTCAACAGAGGAGGACATTGATCACATGCAGTTGACTAGCATGTGTTAATTCCTCTTGTGTGTTCTCTCACAGGACTCTGCTCCTGTGGAAGTGCAGGAGAGGCCTTTTCCTCACCTTCAGCAGCAACAGGCAAGCATCAAGCAGCAGCTCGTTAATGTGTATGTGAGTTTTTTACCTACCTTTCTCCTGTTATGGTAACAGACTGAATGTAGTTTGTGTTAGTCTCTGTTCTGAGAAGCTAAGCTAATAAAAACGGTGTCTGGTACTGACAGTGTATTTATGGGCATCTCCATTACACAATCCACAAGAGATACTTTCTTCTGCGTGTATCCCTCTATCAGGGATAAGTGCAGTTTTAGTACACCTTGGTAACTACAGACATAACAGTGTGTGAAGGAGATGTTTATAAAGCTGTGGTGGCTGTTTCAGGCTGCAGGAGCTCGAGCTGCACAAGTGTGCGTGGGAGGAGAACGGGGAGAAGGTGGAGGACCAGCGGAGAGCCTGGGAGAAGGAGCAAAAGCAAACCCAGACTGGCAGCCAGACCGGGAGCCAGACTCAGATCAAGGAGGCCAAGAAGGTGGCCGTGGTGAACTGGTGGAAAACAGTCCGTACGGAGGGAACCAAGGCCCGCACAAAAGAAACCAGTTCGATCCAGGAGCTCTCTGAGACACGGGCAAAGCTCCAGCAAGCAGAGCACGAAATCACTGACATGAGGGGGCAGGTCTGCCACCTGCAAGAATCTCTAAGATCTGCACAGGAGCAGGCTGAGCAAAAACGCGCCAGTAGAGTTCTACACGTTGATAAGGGAAGCAACACTGAGAGAAGAGAAGCAGAGAAAACTGTGGAGAAGGTGGTGAAGGATCAAAGGGATGCAGCAGTGGCCACGGATCCTGTGGAGGCCACGGGGGGAGCAGCCTCCGTGCAGGAACACACCCAGGGTCGGGAGAGCACTGACGACCTCCTGTTAACTCTCAGAAGGATGGAGGCGATGGTCAACAACGCCCTGGAATCCGCCGAACTGGTGAGAGAGAGCGAGCAGAGGGTGAGTCGGGTGAAAGTGAGGATGGAGAGCATCACTCAGAGGGTGGAGGAGGCTCTGGGTCGAGCAGCCGACACTGACAAGCAGCTGAACGATCTGGAGGCCAGGATCACAGAGAAAACTCAGGTATTAGTGCATTAAAAATAAGTCGGCTTTTCGAAATATTTATTTAACTAAAATCCGCATAAAGCTGTGTGGAATAGTGGATTTTAGAAAAGTGTAGAATTTTAATTAAAAATGTTATTATCTAAAACATATAAACCAAGGAATCTTACAGTATGATCTAGGTTTCAGGGATTTAGTTTGTCATGCAGAGAATAATCTACAAACTCTGAAAGCTGAAACTTAAAACGGAAGTATCTGTCTGAACAAAATACCACTTGCAAATCCTTTTATTTTTAGCATCCAGTAATAAATTTGTAAAAAGCTGTTTAAGCATTTGCATGCTTAATGCCACTACCTGTTAATGCAACTTAATACTGACTTACAGTTCCTGATCACAGAAGTTGTTTTTCTTTTAAGACTGTTTCATTTGTACACCCTAAGTATGTGTTCTTATTTCCTCATTCTCATTTTCTGCCATCACCCTCTCTCAAGTATACAAACCTCCAATGACTATGAGTAATTCGTGTTTACGTGTATCTTGTGCTCTGACAACCAGCAGGATCACAGATGTGTCTGAGACCATAGAAATCTTTTATGTGAACCAGTTAACTATTTGGCAGTGTCTTCCACAAGCTTGAAACATTCCACGCTATTCACTTGTCATAAAGTTTTATTTAACATAACTGATAGCACTTGTACTTCCAGTAACAGTAGCTGCACTAGTACCAACCCAGTAGTAAAGTTGGTCTCTCTGTCTGTACTTTCCTCAAGTTTCCAGGTCTTGGCGTGCCAGCAGACGCTGGAACAGATGCCACAGGCTTTATGGCTGAGGCCGACACGAAGCCTGAGGATACAGACGGAACAGAACGTCCTCCTCCCTCTCCTGCGATACCAGAACTGAGTGAGCCTCCAGAGCTACCCATGAATGGTATTACAAAAATACGGCGTCAGTGTTATCGTGGTTTTCGGCCACGCTGTGAGACACAGATGAATTAAAGCTACTTCCTTTTCTAAGGGTAATCCCTGAGGATGTCTGAAAATAGACTCTGCAGATATTTACATTGCACACAACAGCTGGCACAGAGAGGAGAGAGAGAGAACAAGCTCTTAGGGAGTGTATGTTATGTGTCTAAGGGGGGCATGGGGAAAATTGGGGAAGATCAGACTGATATGGTTTTTATCTAAACACTCTGAGGGTCAACTAGTTTTAGCTCCAAACATGTTTTTATAGCGTTTGTGCTTTTATACTTGGTGCGTTTAAGGAAAAATCCCTTTTTTGCTGAACTATTTAGACCATGTTCTTAATTTTGCAATCCAGACTGTTATATATTACCATTTGTTTTTAAGGGGTTTTATAAAGGCACAGAGAAATCAATAAGTTGCAACTACCAAGGTAGCGATGCAGTTACATTACAACTAGGATTTCACAAAAGCAGAACAAGTAAAATGTAAATGAAATAATATAGTGTTTTTATAATAAAAAAAAAAATACATTGACAGTATCCTTTTTAGAATTTCCCTTTAGGAAAGATCATAGAAAATATTCCCACATCCTCCTTCAAGAAAGACTCCCAGTGGCTCAGAGGACCAAGTCTTAAGTTGAATTGTTTATTTGTGATGTTAGAGTTTGAAGCTTGTTGAGGTTGCTGAGAATCGGTGGGTGGCCTCAGAGTGGGAAATGATATTTCAAGCGAACAGGCAGTAGTCGTCGCCATGTCCAGTTGTTCGTTTATTTTATCTTTCTGCCTAAAGATGATATTGTCCACCGTGGGCTTGTCTTTACTTAGCAAATGAAGCTACAATCCCACATTCAAAAAGCTACCATAGAATGAAGACTTTATGGTGGATGTTACAGTTGTAAAAGTCTAACTGCAGAGTCCAGTTTATTGTGCGTGTGGTCGTTATATAATTTACATGGATCAGACACAACATTAAAACCACTGACAGGAGAAGTAAATCACATTGACCATCTTGTGACGATTCAATGTTCTACTGGGAAACTCTTGGAACTAGCATTCATGTGGATGTTACTTAGACATGTACCACCCACCTAGACCAGACCAGTCACCCCCACCCCATAGCAATGACACTCCTTGATGGCAGTAGCCATCCCCAGCAGGATGCAGCCTGACACAGGCACACACACAATAACGGTCTAGGAACAACTAAAAAAAACATGAAGAACAGCACAAGGTGTTGACCTGGCCATCAAATTTACTAGATCCCAAACTGATCAAGTATCTGAGGGATGATCCACAGAGCCCCCTCCCCTCAACCCATAGGACCCAAAGGCTCCTACTAACAGCATTGTGTTGCCAGACCCTACAGGACACCCTCAGAAGGCCCATGTCCATTCTCTGATGAGGCCAGAACTGTTTTGGAGGCACAAGGGAGACCTACACAATATTAGGAAGGTGGTCATAATGTTATGCCTGGTCTGTGAAAAGTGACTGTCATTGTGAGGAAGGTTTTGTCTTCCCACATAGTGAGTCATACACGTGAAAATATATTTAATCAATAGCAATTTAAGCAGGACACAACAACAACAACAACAACCATGCACAGAGTTATACACAAGAGTAATACTATGTTCACACTAAAAGACAAAAGTTACAAATCGACCAGTTGTGGTGTGCTGCATTGTCACTGAGTTGTCTTTGAAACGCTGTTCAAGCGCTCCTCAATGTTATTCCATTTAAATATAAACTGATGAAACAATCACATATGACTGACTGGCGTCAACTCAGGTGTCAGGCATCAGTTTGTAGCTTCGCGTCCCCAACTTCTACTGAAAACAACTCGTGGCCATTGTCTTTTTCGGCAAAAGTGCGAACACAGGAGAACAGACTACGGTCAGGCTGAGGTCGCACTTGAGCTAACTGCTAACATCGGCATGCTAATTAGCTCCAAAAGAAGTGCTGCGCTAACATGCTAATGGTTTCAAGGTTGTGTCGTATTTGGCATTTGCTTACTAACTAATGTCTCTTTACAAAAGCACAAACCATGTCAAACTCATGGTGGCACTAGAAGAAAAATCAATGGATCACCAAAATCAATACAAGTCATCTTCTGAGGCCCATGCATGTATGTACAAAAATTTCATGCCAGTACAATAGTGATTTCAGCCTAAACCACAGTGGTGAACAGCCGACCAACAAATACCTTTCCTACACAAAGAGCCATGCTGCTACCGTCACTGAAATTACATTAAAATAAATAGCTTTGGTAACAATAATACATGATGAGCCAGAGACGAAGTGCCTGTGGTGATGTATTTTTTATTTTGAAGGCTATCTAGAGCTCACTGGAGTACTCCGCCTCCATTAAGGCTTTTTAAAACTATTTTATATTCCTTTCACTATCGCCCCAGCACCAATAAAACATTGATCTGAGATATTAAATCAACTTAAGGCATTCCACTGTAACATTAAGGACAAATAAAACGGGCTTTTAGGTTTTATGTCCCTGTTTAAAACATGACACAGACAGGCTCTGGGATGCATTGAGATCCTCTGAAGACAGATCGTAAATAATTTAGAAAAGCGGTGTCTCTTTAATGCTCTCTGTGTGTGTGTGCGCGCGCGTGTGTGCGCATGTGTGTGCCTGTAAATAGTGCACTCTTTGATGAGGAATTTTTAAATGGGACAAAGGTGGAAATAATAGACTCTCTCTAGCTGGAATGTGCATTAATTTGCAGTCAGGTTGAAAGCTTCCAAGAAAAGAAAGTACACCGCTTTGTATAGCAATACAGTTTTTGTTTCTCAAGGACTTGTGTAATCATTGAAGAAGTAAACTGTGTCTGTGAAATGCTGTGTTAATCTGGTTGTTGTACAAGTGCTGAAATTCTTGCGTCATTATCAAATAAGCAACTGTGGTCTGTTTTTTTTTTATTTGACTTTTAATAATACTCATACATTTGCAGCTATTTAATTGCCTTGAAATGAACACACTCAGGTCAGATGGTGCTTCATAAACTATATTATCTTGCTTGTTACTACAGTATTATAAACCTTTTCCTGAGAGCCCCTAAAGAAGATGACTAGAGCTTTCAGCCAGAGGATCAAGCACCTCATGTACTCGAGATGGTTGCCAGGTTATTGTTGCCCCTAGTTATGGAGGTGGGGTGGGTGGGACACTTCCTGAAAGAAGTGTAACAGTAGTCTGCCAATCAGATGAATATCACGCTGGCACCATCAACCCAGCAGGACAGAAAACTTGATGGAGTTCTTCCCCATTTGTTTTCTCTTTCTGTCACACTCTCGCTCTTTCTCAGTTGCCCTTTTCTTTTTTTAACTGTCCCCTGACATTTGCATTGCACATGCTTTCCTGTTAAATGCAAATCAACTGTTTTCACTGTGTGTCCGTGCTCTGGCTCTAACAGGTGGCAGAGGACGAGGCAGCAGCAGCAAGGTAAGACGTCTCTGCTGATGTATCACCATGAAATACGATGTTATTTGTGCAAGTAGAGGCAGAAGTGCATGCTGCATGTGTAGTATGACTGAATGTCTTATTTCTGTAGTGGCGTGTGACTCTAACTCGCTAATCTAATGATGAAGTGTGTCTGTTTGTAGTGCAATTTTCAGGTCTTTACTTAAAGAGTAAATAGAAAACATATAAAAACATTACATATGAAATGACCTGACCAGCCTTTCAACCTACAAGTTCCCAAGAGTGTGGTGAACTGTCCCTGTAAGTAAAATTATCTAACCATCTCAGAATTTTGTTTTATCACAGTAATCATAATTTGTGACCCTCTGGAGGGGACCCACACCACACTTTGGGAACCTAAACTAACACAAAACATGCTACATAAGTGAAATACTATTCAGGCAATGTTGCATCAGTATCAACAATCAAATCAGGAATGTTAGGCTAATACGTGAACAATAAGTGTAATTTTTCTACAGAATAAATACTGAATGCAGGAATGTTACAAGGGTTAAGTGGAGCTTCCTTCTAGTTGAGTTAAATAAGAATAACATCTGACTTTTTGACCCAAATGGCTCCTTTCATCAACAGTTTCCTTCACGCTGCAGCACGTAAGGCCGTTGGCTCCCTTTAATTCAAATTGTGACGCTGTAATTCGCCGTAAACATCAGCTGTGTTGCTCCAAACAAAGTGACCGTTGTGCTGCTTTTTTTATACAAAATTCAGGAGGATCGCAGCGCTTAAAACACAAACTAACTTCTCAGCAGTAAGAAGCAGATCAAATGACAGCAGATTTAACAAACAATGATGCACCTCAAGAGTTTGGAAGTAGATGTGTGGATTCCTCCCAGCCGGCAGAGTAAACAAACCACCTAATCCACGACCTAACAATCTGTTTCTCACAAACAGGCCCTCGCATACAACAATACACAAAGGAGTCTCCTACACCTCCATTGGAGCAAAAGAAACCCTGCATGAAAAATAACATACTTTTCTAGCACTTTTCTAGTACTTTTCTTTGGTTTTTAGTTAAGGGATGATCAGAAAAGCCTGAGAACACACACACAGACAGACACACACTCCACAGCAGCCCAAAGAGGCACACAGAGCCCTTCTCCTTAAATGGTCAAAGCTCCCAGGAGTGAAAGAGAGGCTGCTGCTGAAAAAAGACAGGGAACAGAGGGGACGGGAGAAGGAAGGAGAAGCCCTGAGGATAGAGGAGTTTTCTGAGGAAAAGGCTGAGTGACAGTTGGACTGTGGGAAGACGGCGTAAGTTGCAGGGATCAGCGGGAGTGTGTTTGTTTCTCTACAGCACTGTAGCGGTGGATTCAGGTAACGTGCATGCTCTCTGCGGACAGGTTCAGATGATCAGCTGCTGGGTGCTGTGTGGTCTTAGTGGCTGATGGTTTAGGTGGACGCAGGCATGTTTAGCTCTGTCCGACCTCTGTTAGCGTGTCTGCGGCTGTGTCAAACATGTGCATGAAGGCTTGTGGACAGTTGTCGGTTTGACTTGAAGCTGCTGGGGTGGGGGTGAGTTTATCTAATCTAGTTTTTTGCCTTAAGTGAAACTCTGTCTCATCTTTGCTTCTCCTTGATGTGTATTTTGAAACTTAGTCCACTCCTTCAACTATCTGTAGATTCCTCAGTGCGTCCATTTCTTTTTCTTTCTCACACTTCCTCTGCCCTGTTATGTCAGATTGTGCCTCTGTGGTAACCACTTCCTCTGCTGGCCCTGTACTCTGCGCTTCACACAACCAAATTTTAAACAAATCTGGCAAGAGGGAGTGTGCTTATGTAACAAAGGAGGGAGGAGGGTGTAGATTCCCTCATCTCCCTCAGCTAGGCCTTGACTACAATGAGAGGTTAGTTTTAACAGACAGTTTGGATGGACTTTCTCCCTTGTTGTGTAAAAACAAGACAAGAGTTGTGTGAAAGAGGTTATCTGCACTCAGGCGTGTTTGTTCTGTCCTGTTCCCCCACAGGAAATGACCTGAGTGATTCAATTACTCTGCAATATTTATCTCAGTATCATGGTCTGCTGGGGAAACATTCTGCACCGTCGAGCCTCCTGCAGTGCGAGTTTGGATTGAGTCGCTTTTAAGCAGCACAAGCTTCTTCTTTGTCTGTCAGCACTGTGTCAGTGATCACTTGAAAGCAAGGTTCTGCCTTCAAAAGACATTTAAACTCATTGAGCTGTATTAATACATTTGTTTGGTGGATTAGTAATAAATGTTTAAAACAGATGATCTCAGATGATAGATGCAAAGATGCACACTGTCCAGTCAGTGGTTTGCAGTTCTTCTTATTCTTAATATTCATGCAAGTGATGACAGAATTAAAAAAGGAGTTCCACAAAATGAAATCTCATGAGATTTGATGGTCGAGAAAATTGCCGGTGGCCTTTAACAAAGCTGCCCTGAGCTAGGGGCAATTATTTAGAAATATCCAGAGACTCATTCACATTTATATATGCAGTAGATCCTCAAAGCTGATTTAATTGAATCTAAATTGCTATAAAAAAAAAAGAGAGTAAAAAATAAAAATCTGTCTGCTTGTGCAGACTGAGAAAGAAGTGAATTTACTCCAGTGTTCCTGTAGTCAGGAAATAATCCTGCAGCTCACTGGGAGACAGTTAAACAACCCATTTCCTCCCCAGTGACTCACAGCTTTTCTGTCCCTATATGTTCCCAAGAACTTGTCATGTTTGTGATGACACTGAACAGCACTCATGTTTTGGCCATGAATTCTCAGAGGATTAGTCCAGCGTACAGCACATGCCATACCTCCGAAATAACCAGTAATTCATCACACGTTTCACTCGCCTACGCACCTTATTCAGCAGCTGCCGAATGCGACCGTGAGCGAGAGCAGTCCCACCTGTGGAGATGTGCATATGAAAATCTTTCTATTTTTGGTCAAATCAAACAAATGCAGTGGAGTAAATTAGCATCCAGCACGCTAACCCCTGACACAGGCTTCTGCAGTGTACTGTGCTCCATCAAAGGTTGAAAACAGATCAGCATTTGGATTTGCATAAATTTGATACTAAAAAGGGAAGAGCTGTGTGTCCAAACAATGGTTCAAACAAGTTGCGCACGTAATGTTTGCCTTTATCGAACCAGGTAACGGCTGCTGATGAAGTTAAAATGTCTTAGAGCTGAAACACACACCAAATAATGAAATTCATTCAGATTTAATAGAATATTTACCTGCTATATACACAGCATGACTTCTTTTCCTTCTTCTGCATCAGTTTGTTTTCAGTTTGCTTTACCAGATAGACATCTTCTAGAAAAACACTAGAAAAAAAATAGGTGTAAGATAGTTATTAGCAAAAAATAATAATCATAAAATTAAAAAAATAAAATAGTATAAGAAAAAATACACAAGAAGTGCATATATTCAAGTCTACAAGAAATAAAACTGGAAGTAATTATACACTATGTACACGCAGGTAGGCTAAATGATAAGGTGCAATAATATGGATGGAGGAGCATTAACGTTAACATTTTTCCGTTTGTCTTTATTTTATGCTCTCATCCATGTTACTATAATGCTGTAAATTTACAGTAAAGCTTCAGTAAATTTGTGGCCGGTTGCCTTTAAATGAATAAACATTGGGTGCACGCTGTAGAGCAATGATTTGTAATGATCCTCTAGAAATCATTGTAGTTTCTATCCAATTTATCAACATGCACCCCTGTTTGTTTTACACTGTCCCTTGGGACCTCAGTCAGCCTGTGAAAGCAAGTTACGCTGTAGCAGAGATGTAGCAGAGTTTCATAACGGCCCAGTGTGTTCCCGTCAGTGTTTGTGGTCAAAACAGCAAGCGCCTGATGGAAGTCACAGTGTGGGAAGAAAAACACATGGAACCGTCGGCTCTGCAGGCGCAGCCATGAGCAGTGTTTTTATTTGTTTTGTGGTCACTCGTGCTGTAAAGTAGAGGAGCTGTATTTTTTCATATTTCATATTTAAATGATCAGATTGCTGAATCTGTGTTTCGTCCAAATCCAAAGCAGCCACTTTTCCTCTAGTTTCCAGTAAGGGAAGGACGCATAAAAATACTTTCAAACTTGAAGGTACCCTGTGGTGTTTTCTTCTGGCCTAAACACATACCGTGCATCCTTCAGGTCCAGCCAATGAGCTCAAGACATTTCAGAGTATCTGAAGGATTTCTGCTTTTTCGTGTTTGTTTGTAAATCAGGGAAATAGCTTCAATCTTACAGGCATATGTGAACTGTGCAGCCGGTGATTTTACATGCATGCGTATGCATTTAGTTGCATGTGCACTGTGCAAACAAATCACTGACCTACTCATGTGAACGTTGCTCCATAGCGCTCCTAGTGGCTGAAAACTCCACTTGATGCCTTTAAGTGAATATTCAAGAATTTCATGACAAAGATGTATTTGTTGAACTTCCTTTGATCCCATGCTGATGGCAATGCATTTGGCACCCGCAGATTTGACCTCAGGTGTATGAGGGAATTCAATGGCTGTCTGTGATGACAACATTTCATAGCAATGTTTACCTCTCCAGTATTTGTATCTGACTTAAGTTCTGGAAATAGATGTAGTTTTTATCATGTGAGAGTGCAGAAGCCATATGTTTGAGTCACAGAACAATTCAGTAAAAGCTTCAAGGCAGAAGTTTTAGTGGCAATGAGTCAGTTAAGGTCTGTTGGGAATATTTGCTAATACCACTGGTGCAAGGCACTGAACATCGAAGCTATTTTAGGATTTGTTTATAGTGTGACTGTCTGGTTTGCTTTTTTAGCTGTGGTTACACAGAATTGATGTTCCTCTGTAATATGGCGTTTCAATAACTACCGAGGACAATGATTAGTTTCCGTCAGCATTTACTCATCTGTATGTTTGTGTTTATAACATTGCAGCTCCAGGGAGAGGAGAAGCACCTACTGCAGGAATCTCCACTTGAACAAAGTAACCCCAAGAAGTCCTGTGACGTCGAGTGTGCTGCTGAGAGAACTTTTATTTTCCCCCACACCCGCTCTCGTCCCTCATTGCCCCCCGCCATGCCCTCGCTGCCTGAGGAAGAGGAGGACTCTCCCGAGGAGCTGGACAGCTCCTCCAGCTCCCCCAGTACGGTGAGTGCAAGTACATATTCAGCTTTTAGCAAAATCATCCACGTCCATAATCCATTTGGCTCTAAGAAGAAACTCTATTAGTGTCCTCAAAAATGAGTTTTTTCTTCAGCATGTTGCTTTTAATTTACCAGACGTGGCTTCTGATTAATCCCTATTAAGTGAGAGCACAATGTTCTTTTCTTCAACCAAACACTCTCCTGTTTCAAGTCCTCCCAAACTGAGGCTTTGCTGTGCGGAAAAGAAGAGAGGTGACTAATGCTGCTGAATTGACATGCAATATTTGACTTGATATGTGTTTTAGTTTTTTTGGCTCTGAACTCGTATATTAGTTATTTCCCACAAAATGTCGTTCTGCTGATTCCTGGATGTTTTATGAGTCTCTGAATACCACTTAGCCTGGCTTCCATCATAAATCTCCCATAGCAGTGCCACCGCTGAGGCATTTAATAAGATGTGTGGATTTTTCAGCGGAGATTACTCTCTGGTTTTTGACGCCTTTCTATTGTCTGTATAAAATGTCTACTTTAATCCTTTGGGACAAATGTATGATTTTTAGCTTTGGGCTAGAATTGTTTTAATTTATCCGTATCTGTTCTTGCACAGTTTTACCCCTGACGAAAGTGTTTACATTGACTAAACTGCAAATTTAGTTTGCATTTACCTCTGCTTCTGTCACCTCATGTCAGAATAAGAATAAGTATCAGAATGCAAAAATCAAAGACAGTATATAAAAAAAAAATAACACTCTAAAAGTGAGCACAGTATAAAAAAAGAATAAGATTAAAGCAAATTTAACTACTATTTCTTGCAAAATTGTTTATGCTCCTTATCATTTAAAAATCTGATCATCAGGTCATGGTAACAACAAGCTAAGCAAGGTGTCCCTTGGTCACTGTCAGCTGCTTTGTAGAAATTAAATTTCACGCCATTGGAGTTCCATTGAAAATGTTCCACAGTGTTCTCAACACCGCGTCTGGAAAAACAAGACTCTCAAGCTTTTCCATTTTTATTTTTAGTGCTGTGAAGGCAGCAGCAGACAAACCAAAACTAACTTCACCACTAGATACCAATGGAGGTTTAATCAGTTTGTCTTTTGGTTTAACTGAACCTTTAAATCATGAACATCTCCAAATGCAGAGGCACAAGAGATAAAGAATAAATATAATCTGAAAGGAGACGGATTCAGCATTTGATTCCCACGGGCAATAAAGAGTTAAACGGCTCTAACGTTGGCCAACATTGTCTTCCTGTGCTGTCGTCCATAAACTGACAGGCTGGATAAGATCTTCTCTGTGATGAACCTGTGTAATCTAATCTTGAGGGCATATGACAACACTTTTAGAGTATCCATCTTTATTACTGAATATCTGAGGCCTCTCTGCAGTCTGCTCTGTTGCCATCAGAGGGATTATTTTATTAGGAATCTAATGCAAAGAAAAGCTTTTAGTTTTTTATTATTGTTTGATGTCTGTGGTTAAGAATTTTATGCTGTAAAACTGAACTTGAATGATGTTTCCTTTACATCTAGATATAAATGAACTGTTCTGGGTTGCTAGAGGGAATAAAATTTTCTAATCTCTTTCTCACAGTCTACACCATGTGAAAGCCGAGCCGTCGTCATGACTGCACCCACCATCGTCTACCCGCAGCAGGCCACTATTGTCCAACAAGACGGTCGCCCCCTGGATCAGGGCAGGTAATCTTGGACCATCTCAGAAATATGCTTCTTGTCTATAGCTGTAAACAGAGACATTGTGTCTGAGTCATTACCATTTCCTCTCTCAGGCCACACAGTCCCAGAGCTCGCCTGGCTAGAAACTCCTCTGGAGGACCCATCACCACAGTCGGTGGGTAAACCCTGTACAAACACACACACTGCAGCTGTAACCATCTAAAAATAAACACAACACCATGAGAACCAGTTAGATTTCATCTCTAGCAGCATTTGTTTTTGTCCTGCACCGAAGTGAAGCCACACAGTTTTGTTCTGGAGGTCTTTAAGTGGACCTTTGTAACAGTGATTATTTTTTTATCTACAACATCCTTGGTTTGATTTTGTTGAAAGATCTTTCCAGGGATGAATCACACCAAAATAATACTCTCATGCTGTGTAGCTATACGAGAAGCTTCCCAACATTTCAGTTCAGTTCAGTCATTGTGACAGATGAATCTGTCAGTTTGTTGCTGTGACTGCTTTTCTTAGGAGAGGAGCAGATAAAAAAAACATCGCCACCTAATTTAGTGGCTCACATCCATCAGTGAAATAGTCCTCTACTTTTGACTTCAGACAGAGGAATCCCTCTTTAATACCCTTTGAAATGTCTTGTGCTTAAACCTGATTAAATGTAGGGGACAAATATAGAACCAAAGAAAGTCTGCTGGCGCTTCTGTGTTTGGTCGCCTCTCCGTTGGTGGGATTGTGTGTGTGTACATGAGTGTAATGTCTTTCTCAGACAGCACAGGTAACGTGATCGACCTGGTGAAAGATCAGCTCCCCGAGCTGCAGCTCTCTGACGAGGATCGACAGAAAAACCTGGAGCTGCTCGAACAGGCCAAGAAGGTCAGCGAACGCTTCCTGACCCGCCGCGGTCGCCGATCCACCAGCAGCCTCACAGACTCGCCCACAGGTAGTTCACACTCAAAATAGAGAAAAAAAGTCAGAACTTTCTCGAATTTGGCGCATTTAACTTTGAGTTTAAATAAATAACTGTTTCTTTTTCTCAGTAGGTCTTTCACCAACTCCAACGCCGTCATCCTCACCGTGTTCATCTAGAAGCAGCTCACTCACCGTGGCCCCTCAGACCTGTATGTACTTCATTCTCTGTCTGAGCATATTAAAAACAATGATTTACTGCTATCGCTGCTTATTAGTTGTGTTCTGCTGTTGTAGCTCCAGGATCCTCAGAGGCGACCCAGTCCGTTGGTCAGGTAAAGAAACTGTTGTTTAACAGCTTAGGAATCATTTCACAATTAAAATGGTCAGTGTTTATTTTATTCCTGTTTTCAATGTATTTTTAAATGTGGCTCTAATTAGTTTGCCTCATATGTAAAGGGGTTTGTTTCCAATAATTATTGATCCAAGTAATTTTTATTAACAAAAGAAAACTGATGTGTTCTGTTTTAGCATCTGGAGGTGCCTTCAGGGAGGGAGCAGTCTGATGTAACGAGCCAGGATCAGGAGGTCAGATTAACGGACTATTAACACAGTTATGATCAACTTCGACTTCTTTTTTTGTAAGGCACACCTGACAGAGAGGTGCTTAGAAGAATGGGATCCTGCAGAATTAATTTACAGACAAGGTCACCTCTCACCTTTGTTAAGATCCTCGGACTACCCATCGTATGCTAAGTTATGCTAGGTTAAAAGCTTAGCTGTATGTTGTGTTAGTAGCTAGCACTGACTGCTAAACTTGTTAACATTGCCCTTTTGAGCATGCTGTAGTGGTAGTGTTAACATTTAGCTCAAAGGTCCAAGAGATATTATGCCTGATGATGCGTGAAAGAAATGCTGATAAATGTCATCATCTTGCTAACATCAGGGCAGGCTCTTGGTGGACTGGAAGCCCGCTGAGAAAAGAAAAGTGTCATCTGGGACTCTAACGCCTCGTTTTGCTGTTCAGAAGGAGAACTGTGATCTTGTCGCGGCTAAGAGTCCTCCAACAGTCAACAAAGCTGATGAGGCTTCAGGTCGAAACCCTAACCAGGCCCCAGCCACAGGGGTGGCCAAGCCTGTCCCCAGACCCCCTACTCAACAGGCCCCCTGTACGGCTGAGATCAAGACTATTGGAGCCTTTCCTCCACTAATGAGAGCCGTTTCCTGGGACGCTGTAGGCAGCCTTAATTCCAGAAACGGATCCCCAAGTTTCCCTCCGACACCCGAGGACACCTTTTCAGACCTGCCCAGGGATTCTGTCTTCAAGTCTTCAGTATACAAGGACTTCCCCACCCAGCCAGGGGGTGTGCAGAAACTGTCTAAACTCAGAGAGGTAAAGCAAGCAACACTTTCCTTGTGGCAAACAGTTGCAAGACTATAATAAAATGCCTTATTCTTATGGGGGGTTTTTTGTGCATACAGGAACACAAGCTGATGCGTAACCAAAGCATAGTGGGATCCAAGTTACCAGACTTGAGTGAAGCTGCTGAACAGGAAAAAGGTGACAGTCCTTGTTTGCCCTCTTGTTGCATAGGACAGAAAGTACTTTCAGCTGTGTCGCCAAGGGCGTGCACATCCTGAATCTCAGGAAAAACTTGTTCCAGTCAGAAAATTGTGACAATGATTTGGTCTTGTTTTTTTTTTTTTTCTCTGCAAGCTCGTAACAGTAAAAGAAAACAATGGTGTTTTTTTTTTCCGTCAGTAGATGGCATGATTGTTGAGGCATGTGAAGCAAAGACCACCTGATCAAATGAGAAAACTATTCTGTGTATTTATGAAAAGAATTGTAGACTTGAGAATTATTGAGGATTAAGTAACTATACATATACTGCATGTATTTATATGACATGAGAAAACAGAGGTAATGAGGAAGGTTTGTCTTTAGATAAGACTCTTCTTATGCCTGCTGCAGTACATTTCATGTGCTCCTGCTCTTTAAAGATACGTTTTGTTTTTTTTGCGAACTGGCACAGAGGCCTCAAATGAACAAAAGGTCGGGTCATCCTCTTGAGGTCTGATTAATGCACTGATATCTACAGGCCCTCCACCTTCTCCCAACTCGGCCACTAGTGAGGAGATGAAGGAGAAGTCTGACGCCATGCCAAACATTTCAGACATCATGCTGAGAAAACTGAAGCTTCACCGAGGTCTGCCGGGCTGGTGTGTAGCAAACTGCTGCTTAAGCTAACGTTTGACTAATAGCCTAATAGCTCCAAAACCGCCCTACTTACATGTCATTTACTTTATCACTTACCTTACTAACAGTTATTCTCTGATTTCATTCCAGTGCACCCCCACTCAGTGAAAAAGAAGTTGAGGTTAGTATCTGGTCTGTGCCGGCTGTTGAGATATATTCAAACCTTTAGTGGAGACACAGCCACGAAAATATTTAAAAAAAAGTTATATTTCCATTCTTTATCTGTGCATGCAGTAGTGGATTTTGGCAATTACACTTTTTCCCTTTCTTACCAACTGTTAGAAGAAAGGATAACCACCACCATCTGTCTTATGAAGCCTGTAAGCTTATCTAAGCAGAGACTGTATATATGGGGGGACAGCTTTGCAGGTCTGTCTGGAGATAACAAAATCCACCACACTTCAGAAGCTCTTTTATTAACATTTAATAAACTACTCTAATGTTTAGTCTGTAAAATGTCAATTCACAAGAAAGTAAAATAAGAAAACTATTGCTTTCCTGTTTGGACAAACACTTAAGTAACAAAAAAACTAAAAATATGCTTATGGCGGGTTTCCAAATAAATTCCTGACTAACTTCTTCATGATGGTCCACAGTTATTAACTATACATACTGCATTCATAATAGAAATCATAAAACTGACTGCCAGCAGTAATTTGCTTGTTTCAAAAGTTCGAACACTTGTTAAAACACGGGGAACAGATGGTTTGTTCCACTCACAGCTGAACCTTTGCCCCGTGCAGCCCCATGTTTACAATAAACTTGTTCTGTTTCCAAAGTAGTTAATTATGCAGTCGTCAAAAATTGGCTGCCTGGATTCAGCGGTGTTCTGTCAACAGGAAAGTGTTCTTCTGTTCCTGATCAGGCCAAAGAGACTCTTTGGAGTGATTTCCTGCGGAGAAAATGCAAACATTTGTGACGCTGTCAGGCCCGGGCTGCAGCTCCTCTGGCTGCTCCCTCTGGGATCTGTCTGGATCAGGACAGTCAGAGGTCATATATTTCCCCTCGGCTGTGGCTCGTGTATGTAGGAAAACTGCGTGGACTGGCTTTGATCAACACAGCAAAACATGAGGAGGTCAAATGTCAGGCTGACAGCTTGTTCCCCATGCTCGACTCAGGGCTGCTTGATTCTCCCTCACATATTAACCCATAGATTGCATATTAATATTCAATCCACCACACTGTCCCTCATTTAGCTTGTACATGAGCTGCACTCTGGCGAGCTCTCTAGGATTTATTCCACTGAGTTGGTACGCTGCCATCCCCAGCACTTCCACGTTTTAATGTATGTTTAATGTGCCAGTGAGTCTCATACTGCAGTAACTTCCTTTCCACAGAATGCATTTGTCCAGCTGTCACTGGCATTTCGCAATGACAACTACACTCTGGAGACGCGACTCAAACAGGCAGAGAGGGAGAGGAACATGACTGAGGAAGACACTGAGAAAGAACTAGAGGAGTTCAAAGGAGCCCTGAAGGTCAGTCCTCGAAAACTGTGAGAGAAGAGCTCCCTCTGGCTCTTTAGTGCTCCTTCATCTGTTTAATGTTTCCTGAACGCGTCCCACCACAGTAAATATTTATCTTTTGTGGGTAAGAATCTAAACCCAGGTACAAAAGAGACGCTGATCTACACTTTGTTTTCCTGAGATTTGTCACAGGCTGTTGTTGTGTTTATTGTGCAGATGACTTCACCGCAGTGGCAGAACCTGGAGCAGCGTGAAGCCTATCAGCGCCTAATAGAGACGATTTCAGTGCTGCACCGGCTGGCCACGCGGCTCTCCAGCAGAGCGGAGATCGTTGGAGCCGTCCGACAGGTGCAGTCAACGCGCACACATGCAGACCGTAATGCAAACCAAATGAATGCTGCGCAGTTTGTCAGCAGATGTGCAACCCTGTGCAAGCACACATGGCATCTAATAGTTTAAAAGAACCAGTGTACTTTGGGATGTCCCGGGAGGACTGGAATGCTTGTTTGGCAGCAATTTAAAAGTTATGATGATGGATTTTATTTGATGTCATGGCTGACCTCATGCATGCCAAAGCAAACACCAGAAAAAGAGCAAATGTACTGTTTATGCAGTATTTATAACCCAAAACTACTCAGATGAATTACTGCCTTCTTCTGTTTTTTCTCTGTCCTCTGCTACCCAACTATTAATAACAATCTAATTATAATTGCACATAAATTATAGGTTCCCATTACTTCATCCTTTAGATCCATAGAAGTCTGCTGGATGACTGGAATTTGTGCAAACTGTATATTCATGCTGTGTCAAGGCTTCTTGGAAAATACTTGTTGTATAAACAACCTTGCAGCATGGATTTAGTGGCGGCCTGAGTTCAAGAAAGTAAACATGAGAAAATCACTTTTATTTTAATTTAAAGCCATGTCAGTATTGTATGAAACACACAAGGCTAATGGGATGATAAACGGGGGTTTATGGGAGTTAAATATTTCAACAATGTGTGACTTTCAGCTTCTTCTGCAGCTTTAAAAACATATTTTCATTTAAACGTCAGTGAGCAGATTACATTAGTCAAAGTTTTATTGGACAGTTACAAGTCTATTTAAATCCTGAGGACAATTATAGGCTGTATTTTGTTTTGCACGATTCATCCATCAAAGTTCTCTCTTCTACACAGTTTCTGCGTTAATTGCAATGCAGGCCGGCATTGACTGGGTCTTCTGTTTTATTTTCTAACAGGAGAAACGAATGAACAAGGCCACTGAGGTCATGATGCAATATGTAGAGAATTTGAAGAGGACGTATGAGAAGGATCACGCGGAGCTGATGGAGTTTAAGAAGCTGGCCAACCAGAACTCAAATCGCTATGGAGCGTCTGTAGA
Organism: Chelon labrosus; assembly: GCF_963514085.1. Classification (NCBI taxonomy): domain Eukaryota; kingdom Metazoa; phylum Chordata; class Actinopteri; order Mugiliformes; family Mugilidae; genus Chelon; species Chelon labrosus. The sequence goes on along the minus strand of NC_140339.1, from coordinate 26,348,114 downwards.
CACTGGAGGTAAGAATACATTGATCAGACTCTGACATTTCTCCATAAAGAGTTTCATGCTTAAAAGGGCTGACCTGCCAGCAAGGATTAATATAGCGTGTACCTTTTTTCACGCTGGTTTGCTCTTTGCACAATATGCAATCTACAATTAGCCTGTAAAGTTGTATCAACCGCAGTATTCAATCATTCATTGCATAGGCAGCTTTGGTACTTGCAGCTATCCTGTGTAGATGTACATATGTATATCTATATATCCATAGCACTGTGTAGTTAAAAGTTCCACTTGTAGATTCTGTCGTAGAGTAGCAGATAGAGAAGTTCAGCAGTAGCTGCAGTTATAGTAGTTATTGTGTGTGTCTTGTCTGCATACATGTAGCACAGTGGGACGAGGAGAAACAGTATTTCCCACCTCTGTTTGCTTTTAATAACACTTGAATCTTGTAACCAGAGAATACTAATGTTGTGGCCAGCTTTCCTGCAGTTTTTGGAAAAAATACCAGAATTAGAAATGAATGGTTTCTGTGCGTCCATAATGTTGTTATCTGTGATCTCTATGAAGATGATGGAGTTCCACGGGCGTCAAGGTCCATGTCACTCACCCTTGGAAAGGTAAGTGGACTCTTTCAGATTATTTTCCACGATTTCACGACTGTGAAATGACTGTACATTTTCAACCATCGGTTAGCAAGCAAAAACAAGTCATTCAAAGACACAACCGTGGACTGTACTGAACATTTTTCATTGTAGTTTGCTATTGAATATAAACCAGTGCTCTTCAGTTTTAAATGGTCTTTTGTGTCTCGTATTTCATTTTCAAATGTGTGTATTTTTTCAGTCCTCTTTAACAGTAAGTGACACAGCTCTATGTTCTGTCTCCCTCTCACCTGCTCACCTGTAGGCTTTGCCCAGGCGCAGGGTCAGCGTAGCGGTGGTGCCTAAGTTTAACCTCCTTAACATCCCGGGTCAGACCCCAGCCACAGCCGGCCAGGGCCAGGGCCCGGGCCAGGGCCCCAACGCTGGACCCGCAACTGGTGCTGCTCTTCCTGCCCTAGTAGGTCTTCCTGTCCCGTTGTGAACTGATGGGAAATGAGGTATCAAGGATATCATGCAATGACACCCACGCTCTGCCTGATGGATAAAAGTTCATCCACGGGTTGGAAGCATACTCAGCTCTTTTAGGACAAAGCCATTTACTGGTTTCGAAATATTGCTGATCATTGAAATAGAGTGTTTTAAAATGCAAGCCTTTAGCCTAGCCTTGCTGTAATTAACATATAAAATATGAAGCAACAAAACATGAGGAGGTCAAATTTCTGTGAGCCCAGAAACATAAAACTTACACATTATTTGAAAAAAAAAAAAAGAGAGATTAGAATTGAATTGTTAGGAGGCAATAATATTCTTCAACACTCTCCTCTCTCCACTCAGTGTGAAGCGAATGATGTAAAAGGAAACGCGTCCACAGAGCCGGCACAACCAGCTGCAGAATGGTATGTAACATGAATTAATGGTGGAGTTATATACTCACACACATCACTGCATGTAAGTCACACACCGCCACTTCACTTCCAAGGACATTTCACAGTCCTCGAAACAATGGGCCCAGAAAAAAAGTCCCAACTTCTACTCATTCTTATCAAAAGCATTTTGTGCTGCAGAGGGAACCTTGGCTTGTTTGTGTGACCTTCAGGATGTGTTCTACTTTATGCAGTGAATTCCCCAGAGAGGTAAAAATAACCCTGAAAGCATAAAAAATAATCAAACCCCTCTGCAGTTGAGGGATATGCTATCCCAGGTCCTAATCTAAACATTCAGGAAAGAGTTTGACAAAGTCCAGGCGCGAGGCTCCGATCATATTGTGGCTATAAAGAGAGGCTCAGTAGAGCTCTCAAGTGTCTGAACCTGACGTTCTGTGAGGAGAATATCAATAACAAATGTGCAAAGTGCCAGCTCCGTTTTTCTGTTTGCACTCACCATGCCTGTGGTGATGTCTGTAATGCATACCCCCACTCAGCCGGCACGGCAGCTCGTCCATTATGAGACGAGGCCGCGTTGTTGTGATGGAACCTAGCTGGACACCGTTTTATAATGTCAGCTGTCACAGTTCTGGTGTCGTCCAAGGCTGATTGTTCTTTCCTATCTGAAACAATGCAGTGGAAAGAGTGTGCCGGAGCAGGAAAGTGAGCCAGCCAAGCCTCCTGTAAACTTAGAGGAGCTCAAAGCCGAGATCAAGGCAAAGATCGAAGAGGAGGCGTACAATAAAGGGTGAGGCCTTCTCTCCTGATCGTTTGTGTGCGCAAGCAGACACCGCATTATTACACTATTGTTTTTCCGCACATTTATGTGACTATCTGTGCTTGTATATTGCATATCAAATGCAGCTACCAAGAGGGACTGAAGCAAAGCAAAGTGCTCCAGGAAGAGAAATGTGAGGAGGAAAAATTGCTGGAATCAAAAGATAAGGATGAAGAGAGCGGAAAGAGTCTGAAGAGCAGCAGGTAAACCGAATATGCTCCTTTAAAAATGAAATCGTGTTTTTCCATGATAGTATCAACATAAGCACAACACACCCACCATCTTTAAGTGCCTTTCAGATACTCTCCAAACAGACTTCATGAGTCATCCAACTTTTTTTATATCATTTTACACCCATCAGCTATTTAAAGGGGGATGAATGTTCGCGATTTTTAAAAATGCACACATCTGTGTCTTTTTAATAAATAATGTCTGGAAGCAATGTTGATATTCAAAAGATACTTTAATGATGCTTTCCTTGATACTCAACCCTTTAAATTTACTTAAATAGTTTACTTAATTTTCTTTTTTTCATGTAAACAGTACAAGAAGAAACACAATTTATAGAGAGGGAGTTTATACATTGAGAAGAAGAAAGGGGTGAAATAAAATTGAAAGGAGTAAAAGTGATCGAGCAGAGCAAGCATTTTTATTTTTATTCCAACAAATAAACAACAAATAAATGATATATACCATATATAAAGTGTATTTAGAAAAATCTGTTTTACTGTCTTCCTGTTACTTACTACTCATGGATGAGTAACCTAAAATAAGATATCAGTATATATACAGTATGTAAAAATGTACAGTATAGAGTAGTAATACATAAATGAAATGAATCAGATGTACACTCCATACTGTATGAGGTTATTGTCTTCACAGGAGGATGGAGGAGGTCCTGGCTGTTCTGGGTCAGTTTACGCCCAAGATCCCCGTGAGTCGGCGGCTTATTTGGGTCGCTCTGGCGCTGTTGGTGGCGATGTGCCTGGTTATCAGTATTTTTACGTTCTTCAGCGACTACTACAATCGACGCGAGGACACGTAAGGAGGAGAGAGGGACTTTGTGCAAGACATGATGGAGATCTTTGGACTGAGTGTTGCAGCCCAACAGCAGAACGACAGAGACCACAGTCACCGCGTCTCTGACAATTTACCATATCATCACACTCGGACTCACTTGAATCAAATGACCCTCGAGGGTCAAAGACATTTTGGGAGGCTGTATGGATAATGTTGCGTTTTTTTAATGGTCAACAGGATTAAATTGTATTTTTATTTAGAGCGGAAAGTTGAACGGTTTGTTTTCTGCAGCGAAAAATGATTTCTGTTTAGGGACCAACTATATAGTGTGATGAAATATATATTTAATTCAGTTAGATGCGTATGTATTGATGGTTCTGGTACTTTGGAGGATGAACATGGCACTTTCAGTCAAACCCCACAGTCGAAAACATTTATATTTATCTACACTATAATATTAAGATATAGTCTCTCAGGTCCATTAGATAATAAAGCCCCTGAGAAATTTTGAATTCATATTTAAAGGTTGTTTTAATTTGTTGTTTAATATCTATAAATGATATTTAATATATAAGCACATTCCAGAGTAGCTCCTTGAGTGCAATATTTTGCAGATGATGGTTCTCGGTTGTGTCATTTTGGATTGTGTGTTCAGAGCACTGACAGATTTCCTTCTTGTATGAGCGCACTGTTTAGATAGCATGAGGCCTACCTTTTTTTTTTTTTGCACATGTGTGCCTGGCTGTGTTGGTTGTGGATTTTATGCTCTGCCACTTCACCTTTAAATAAAAAGGTGCCTGAGAGTATTCTGTTGTCATTTCAAAAGCTGGTAAAAGTGCAAAGCTGTAGTCTTGTCATATGGATGGGTTCGTCTAAGATGATTTCCAGTTACAAGTCTTTGCGACACCATTACCTTAAACCTAACATCTCAAGTTCTAGCCTCATAGTTAACCTCATACTTACCCTTGCTACGAGACAGAAAGTGGAAAATGTTCCAAAATGTTGAACGATTTCTCTGAATTATATTACATCTTTGCTTGTCACAGCAGGAAAAGCACAGCAATAATGAAATTAACAATGGCTGAATTCAGCTACTTCAGTCTTTGGGCGTTACTGGGAAAAAGTTTTCTTGTTCACCAAAAAAGCTGATCAACGTTCTTTCATTTTCTCATTAAACCAGCTTAATCTCAGGAAACCATTTGCTCCGGTGTAACTGAATATGGTCATTATTCGTATGACCCACAGACCCACAAACACCGCCCTAAACAGAAGCCAATTTTGTGTATCAGGATAGTATAACAGCCTGTTCTCTAGCTGAAGATTGACGTTTATGCCCGCTCAACTCATTGACACCTCTCATCTGACACAAACACTGCTGCGTCTTCGTCAGCAGTGTTTGCGTCATTTCCTGCCGTAAGGGCTTGTGCAGAAATGTTTTTGTGGAAGCGGGATGTCAACTGTGTGCCAAAGGCTCATCGGAGGATACCGGAGATAATGAGCATGTTCACGACTGAGTAATGCCCCGTGGGAGGAAATCATTAGGACAGGGTGCTCCGTCAGATGTCAGGAACAGTGAGGGGCACTGAAGATCATTATATTCATCAGCCTTTTACTATTTTGTTCTGACCTTTCCCCACTCTCAGTTAAACACATTTCTAATTATTCCTGGAATATGTGTCTATTGCTTTTTGTCTTCCAGTGAAATCTTTGCCTTTGTTCACGCTTTAGTTATATAGCTTCTGTCTCCTGAGCCCTGCCCTCAGAACATTTGATGGCTCTTGATCTGACCTGTGCTCGGTACTTCCCTCTTCCTCTTCCTCTGCTTTGTGGCAGTGACATACACACACACACCAGTGGGCAGAATCACCTCTATTTAACCGTGTCATCTGCTCACAGGCACATAAACCTCGCAACACTAGTCTTCTCCAGCATTCGTCCATCTCCTCACTGACCAGTCATGAACATTATTTGGCTTTGCATCACATCAGTGTTGTCTATTACGTCAGTCTTCTCTGACCAAAATATTGACTTAAGCCACCTTAAAGGTAAGTAATTCCAGATTCATTAACATTTTAAATAATTAACCTAACTCTAACCCAAGTCAATAGTTGTTGTTTTATCCTATATCACAGTAAAGCTAAATCTGAGGTTGCTTTTTTGTGTGTGTTTTTTTTTTTTTTCCAGTTTTCCCTGCCATGAACCAAAGTATTGCTGGAGTCCTCCAGGTTAGCTACTTAAAAGACCTCAACGACCTTCAGTACGCCTTCAACGCAACTGAAGCTCGGGGAGTCTGCTTGTCACTCGGACTGATCATCGCCTCAAAAGCACAAGTAGAGACAGCTCTCCTTCGAGGTCTGGAAACGTGCAGGTAAGACCAGATTTTGAAACTTAATGTCACCTCTGTGGGATTCAATGAAACGTACCTGACGTCATGTTTCATTTCATTCAGGTTTGGATGGATTGATGAGCATTTTGCAGTCATTCCCCGCATACAGGCACTTGCTAATTGTGGCAAAAACCAGACAGGCATGGTTCCATGGAGAACCCCTCTACACCAAAAGTTTGATGTGTTTTGCTTCAATGAATCAGGTATGACATTTGTAGCCTGGAGTCTTCTCTAGCACTAGAATACAGCAGTTCATTGATGGTACCAAGCAGGCAAATCACTAATATTTGCAGTGCATTCAGCTACATTTCCATTCATATTCTACCCAACATAAGTAAGAATGTACCTGTGGAGAATATAAAAGGTTTGTTTAAACTACCATAATTTATTTTTACGGAATTTTTTATTACATGCATATAGATTTTTAATTTTTAGTATTTTCCCACATCATTATAATGATATGACCATTTGAATACACAGTTGCACAGTTAAAACTAAAATGGCATTCAAACAATGCACTTATCTTATCCTTCTTCTTTTGCGTACATGCACAGATGCAGAGGCACAATTGAAGGATGCAGCATCTGATAGCCCTTTGAGCACCAGCCATTACTCAGGGCTCACACAGTCTCCTTCGAAAGCAGCAGACTCCATCCTGACGACACACGCCCCTACCTACTCGACTCCTAAAATCACAGAGAACCTGGCAGAGCTAGCCCGTTTTGTCGACAGTGCACGAGGCCCCGCTGGAGGTATGTGTCACTTTCAGTTCAGACAACACAGTTTCTCTACATGTAAAACCCTTTTCGGTGCTTGCATGTGGTTTTTGTTTTATATGGCTCATGAATTTCCCCCCATATGCTCTGTTGTTACAGGAAGAGCTGTACTCATCTCCTGCACATGTGCCGTCCTGCTGATTGCCGTAATCATCATTGCATACCTAAAATTGTGAGTCACATATAATAAAACATAATCCTGACCTTCTGTCTGAAAGGTCACACGAGGCTTTCTTGAATCAGTATCACTAAACAAGTAAGAGTGTGTGGAATATAAACACATTACTCAGAGCAGCTGACAGTGAGCTGCTTCGTGTTAACTTCCAAATACTACATGACATTTTTTTTTTCTTTCTCTCCATGAAAAGGAGGCGGTGTCGCTCACGCAGCGCTGACGTGAAGCAGCAGCAAGAGCACATCCAGACGGAAGAGTGGACGTGTGTGAAGAATATTACAGAAACCGGGAAAGAAGATCAGGAAGATGAGGGGATAGAAGACAGTGATAATAGACAATGAACAGCTTACTGATATTTTGAAGAAATGCACCACATAAAAATTACAATAATAGTAAAACTCGTTATGAACAAGAATTTGTGCCATGATCTGTATAAAAGTAATGTAACAGAATTGCTGTAAAGTGAATTTATTTTGCATAATATGTGTTTATTATTTTCATTATTATTAAAGTATCGAATGCTATTAAAGGGTGCAGTTGGCCACTAGAGGGTAGCATTGGAAATACAATCATTTTGAAGATGCACCGATCAGGCATAACATTATGATCACCTTCCTAATATTGTACTACAAATGGGCCTTCTGAGGGTGTCCTGTGGTGTTAGTGGGGGTCTTTGGGTCCTATGGGTTGAGGGGGAGGGGTTATCCCACAGATACTTGATCAGTTTGGGATCTAGTGAATTTGAAGGCCAGATCAACACCTTGTGCTGTTCTTCATGTTTTTTTAATCGTTCTTAAAGCATTTTTGTGCTGTGTGTCAGGATGCATCCTGCTGGGGATGGCTGCTGCCATCAAGGAGTGTCATTGCTATGGGGTGGGGGTGCCTGGTCTGGCCTAGGTGGGTGATACATGTCTAAGTAACATCCACATGAATGCCAGGTCCAAAAGTTTCTCAGAAGAACATTGAATTGCCACAAGATGGTCCATGTTATTGGTTTTAATGCTGTGGCTGATCGGTGTAACCTTTTATTCTAGTAACGTACTATTTGTTCTTCAGATAATCAACAAAAACAATGTTTCCACAAAAATTAAAAAAAAAGAGTTGATATTATTCCAAACTTCAGTAACTTCCATATCTTTCAGTGTATCAACATTTTTAGAAAAATTCTCTGAAACTCTTGAAAACAAACTATTTAAAGAAGAGGCCCAGGAAATGTCTGGAACATTACTCATCTCTGTTATCCCACCTGTCTGTGTAAAGCTCTCTCAACTGTAACTGTCTGATGCACTGTATACAGTAAAGGAAAAGTTTCAAGTTTCAAACTGTTTCTGTGACAGAACCCATCAGAAAATAGAGTGTTAGGTACAAATATTTATACAGAGGGGGTTTGTTTAATGGCAAATATGTGATTCTACTCTACAAGTTTGGCCCGACACAGCTTTTGTCTAAACCTTTGAAAAGTGCCATCAGTCATCCTTTCACCCAAGGTATGACCAAATTTTTACCAAACTCATTTGTCACCTGCTTCTATCTAGTCAAGTATTGCTCTTTAAGTGCCAATGTATTCTATTTGATCATCGCAGTCACTTTAAAAATAAATGTAAATGGTGATATGTAAGAGTGCTGCATGCTTGGAATATGTTTAAAGCGAGATCCTGTTCATTCACAGAGAGAATTCATAGCTTCAGACTTCACTGCGTCGACTATGAAGCTCAGTTCATTGCACAGTGTCTCGTGTCTGTAGGCCATGCGGATCTGGGCGACGTTGGTCCGACGGATATCGTTGCCTTCGGGTCCATCTTTCAGGTAGTTCACTCCTAAGAAGTGCTTCTTTTCCTTGAAATAGATAATTACATAATTCTTTGGACAAGAGGAAGAGATAATGATTATGCCTAATGGTATGACAGAAAGGTGTGGTACCTGGTGAGACAATCCACTTTGCACAACACTGTTCCTGGCTATTTCACACACATCACAGGTACTGAGCTTCCACAGCTGGGCCGCTATAGCATACTCCTCCATCAACGGTTCCTAAAATCAGAACATAAAATCAGTAGATAAGGATTATTTAAACTAAATCCATTATTCAAACTAAAGACACACTGCAATAGTGAGTTTAACAACACATTCGGAACAACAGGTTAGGAACTTGTGTTTCCTGTATATTTTTACCTTGGTGTAGTGGAACTGCATGGGATCATCTGTGGACAGGGACACACACAGACCTTTGTGCAGGAAGTCTCTAAGAGGATTTTTGGAATATTCCAGGAATAGGCTGTTGTTGCTCAGTGGAGACATTGCAATTGGCACTTGGGCAAGGTAGTACAGGTACTGCAGCACAGGGCTCTGAGGGAGGTGAAGGGAGATAATAGATACTGCTCTGGCAGGCAGACAAACTTATACAGTAAACAGAGCAGCAGAACGTTCTGCTGCTGTTGAAAAATCATCATGTCTCCTCACATTGAGTCCTTATCATGTGTTATATCGGTCCAACATAACATAATGACAGATGACAGGTGACGTGAATGACACAGATTATCATGGCACGTGTTGGTGGGTAGGATATATTAAGTAACACAGGAACATTTTATCCTCAAAATGTGTAGACACAGGAAAAATGGAAGGATTTGAGCGACTTTGACAAGGGTCCAATTGTGATGGCTAGATGAGCTTTCATAGGGTGTTCCCAGTGTACAGTGGTCACTACCTATGACTACCTATATGGTCCAAGGAAGAAAGAGTGATGAATAAGCATCAGGGTCATGGGTAGCCAAGGTGCCCTGGCTCAAATAATGGCTTGAGACACAAAACAATGAGTTCAAGGTGCTGACTTTAAATACCCCAGACCTTAATCCAAACAACATATGTGGAATGTGTCTGATACATAGAGGCCCCATCTTGAAATGTGCAAGACTTAATCACTGCTGCTAACGATATGGTGCCAGATACCACTGAACACCCTCAGAAGTCTTGTGGAGCCCATGCCTCGTCAGGTCAAAGCTGTTTTGGCAACAAAACAGGGACCTACACAATACTGGGCAGGAGCTCATAATGTTATGGCGTATCTTTTAGAGCTGTAATGTTGAGTTACATTTTTTTCAGCTGCTCACAATAAAAGCTTTATTTGGTGTCAACAGTTAAATGTTACCAGGTTGCGGGTCAAGAACACATCTGGCAGTACTTGTACCAGAAGGTGAAGGCCTTTATCCACAATATTGAGATATGTTTTAACGGTCTAACATTAAAGAAGGGCCTTGCTCCCTGCCTAAAAAAAATGAGAGAATAATATCTCTTCTGTTCTGGTTGTAGATCCATATCAGTGAGTCAGCGTCATTATCTTTCCTTGCAGCTGCTTTTGGAACATACTGTCCATTCACAGGAAATTTAAAACATCAGATTTTCTCTCTCTCACCCACATTTCTCATATAGCGGAGATCTCAGCCCTGTTCTGAGAAGGATTACTCTTGGATCTGTAGAAATTCTGCAAGCAACATCTCTAAGTTCAAAATGTTTAGTAGGTGGGAACTAAGCCTGTCAACAAATCTAAAGTACCTTCTTCAGGTTGAGTCCATGTGAGATGTTGTCAGCGGTGAGAAAGGCAGAAACCAGATGAGTTATTGATCCAGATTCTCCACAGTGAGGACGGAATTGAAAGGTGCTCAACCCATGCTCTCTATAGACGACACAAGAGGACATAATGAACAAGTTAATCATCATCATGTATTCATCATACTGAGAGTATTTATCAGCTGCTCAACATTCAATAGATGCCTGTAAGCCTCACTGCTCTAACTCTTACCTGAGTGGGTAAAAAAGTGGACTTGGGACTATAGGTTACTGGTTCAAGTCCCTTCCACATCCAAACACCTAACCCCTAAATAACTCTCCCTGGGTACTTCAATGCCACAACATTAAAACCACTGACAGGACAAGTGAATAACATTGACCATCTTGTGACAATTCAATGTTCTTCTGAGAAACTTTTGGACCTGGCATTCATGTGGATGTTACTTGGACATGTACCACCCTCCTCGACCAGACCAGGCACCCCAACCACAGAGCAATGACACTCCTTGATGGCAGCAGCCATCCCCAGCAGGATGCAGCCTGACACAGACACACAGCACAAGGTGTTGACCTGGCCTCCAAATTCACTAGATCCCAAACTGATCAAAGTGAGACCCCTCCCCTCAACCCATAGGACCCAAAGGCCCCCACTAACAACATTCTGTTTCCAGACACCACAGGACACACTGAGAAGATACATGTCCATTCTCTGATGAGTCACAACTGTTTTGGAGGGACAAGGTAGACCTACACAATATTAGGAAGGTGGTTATGTTATGCCTAATTGGTGTATATACAGTAGTAGTGGTATATACTGGATCAATTCACATTTTACAATGCTGCAAACTAAAACTACTCTATAATAAGCCTTGCTTGAAAGATTGGAGACGTGCATCAGTATTTAAAGCAAATAACGTTTAAAGTAAAAGTACTCGTTTGGTTACACTAATGCATATATATATATATATATATAAATATATATATATATATATATATATATATATATATGTATATATATGAGACTAATGCTACAACATCAGTTTGTAAGCAGCATGTTAATGTTATATGCTAATGCAATCATCACCTTGATAAACCTAGAAGGAAAAATCACAACTTATTCAAATATATCTGTAACCTCGACTACACATAGCATTTTGTAAGTTGACACAAGCCAAAAAAAGGTTGAACCACCCTCTGAAATCCAGTAGAATGAAAATTTAAAGTTGCATAAAATGTAAACAGCCTGGTAAAGTACAAGTACCTCAAAGCTGGTGTTAAGAACAGAGCTTGAGTAAATGTACTTACTTACTGAACACAGTGTCAGGTCAGATCATTGACTCAAGTCAATAAATGTCCTCTCTCATTCTCACTGCAAAGCTCTAAGTGTCTGTTTTCCAGTTGCCACATTTTCTAACCATCCTGTCCCCGCTGACCCAGCCACTCCTACCTCCTGTTCCCTGCCAGTTCAACTGACCATTCCCTACCTACTCACTCACCTCTTCTCACTCATTGCAAAACCACTTTTTGCTACCACTCCATCACTCATGCCAGATTGCCTTTCTGCGCTCCTTTTGCAGCCTTCTTGGTCTATATTTATTATGGTACTATTATTTTTTTGCCTATATTTTTCTTTTTTTTTCTTTGCTTCCTTATTTGTCAGCTTCTCAAACACCAGATCCAAGCTGTTTCTAGTGTTCTTCTTTTGAGTCCTTGCCTAAAATGTGACACTTACTTTCTGAGGTTGTTGAGGACCATGATGTTTGCATACATGTAGAAGATGTAGTAGCTGTATGGGGGGTTGTCATGTACAGTCCACTGTTCCGGCTTGGGGCTCCTGTAGGAGAACATGTGGTCGCTGTGTTTGGATTCATCGTCCACGCTGTCAAAGCCTGACACCTGACACACACACAAAAAAGGAGAAAGTCCTTTTCTGCTAGTACTTGTGCTTTAAGAAGGGTCAATACAGTTCGAGTTGTCACACACCAAACACTTATACTATAAAAGATAATTATGTGCACGCAGTTTAAATCTGATTTTCCTAAATCTGAAGGGTTTTCAGTGTGATGAATCCAAAAAATACATTAGTACATATTTGAGGAAGACATGAAGCTCCTTGTGCTTCTGTGGGTTGACAGTGGCCTCGAACAGAGGGAGGAAGATGTTCTCCAGCATCTTGGCAAAATTAGGCACCAGCTTCTTTGACTTGAAAATATCACTGAAACATAAAATCATATTTCATTTTTCATGAAAGTCGTTTCAATTCAGATGCTTATGTTTTTTTCAGGATGCAGCACTTACTATATTCTGGGCACCTGAATCATCCACCTCATGTTTGGAGAGTGTACTTTGTGGTCAATAAACCACTTGGACAGCCTGTGCCACTCGTCAGGAGAGCGTCCGTAGATCGATAGGCGGGGCTCTGCATGCTGATATTTACTCTCCTCCAGGTCATGGGCCACCTCCTATTGAAAGATGAGGGTGAGTTTACTAAACTGTCTCTCTCTCTCTGCATCACTGACTTCAAATGTGTGACTACACAGTACAATACCTTTATGATTTGGGCAAAATACTCTCCATTGATCAGGTTGTCTGTTTTCAGGAAAATTTCTCGAAGCTCACTGGCTCCCACTGGGTTATACTTTGAATTGAACTGATCAAAGCGGTGGAAGGTTTGTCTTCCCTGCAAATGCAGATGCAGGATTATTAGTTAAGAGGCAGAGATAAATGAGTAATGATTCACTCACTTGTCAGGTTATTAGTTGCACTAATGAGAACAAATGCATTAGGTTGAATGAAAGTGAGAGAGCTGTTTATTTAACTGTGTTTTCATTTTGGAAGCTGTGGTTTGTAGTGCTGTTGAATTGTATTGTGTTGTATCGACACATCATTTTGACAACCACATTTTTGTATGGCTTAATAACAGAAATGCTTATGTTTTTAATTCAATCCAGTTTAACAGCACCGCAAACTACATCCTCCAAAATGATGTGGAATCACCACCTTTCTTACTCTGTTTCAACATAAATTTGACATTAGAACAGTCACAAAGGAATTTAATGCAGGTCTTTTATTTTATCACCAGTGTACCTAATGAACTGGCAAATGAGTATGCACAAAGGTATGACATGAAATTCTTATCTATTTAATATTCTTTTGATAGCTACAGTCCAAAAAATCAAAACACATTTCAGTGAAATTTGGCACTTTCTTATTTACTTACAGCATGTACATCCAGAGAGTCCACAGTGAGGTCATAAGGGTCCATGTTGAGGCTGTGAAAAACCTCCTGTAGGGTCATCTTTTGTCCATTCTTTTCCAAAACGACGCGGTCTGCATCAGTCTTGTATGTTTTCTGGATAAAGGTCAGCAGGTGTTTCTGAGACATGCATGAAGCTGCGTGAATATGTGTGTCCACCTGAAAGAAAGCAACATTATGTTCAATCTCCAACACAGCATTGATGAAACTTTGCATACAGTGTACTGATTTTTATTTTTTTTACATCATGCACAGAATTGAACCTTTCTGCTATGCTGATGGATGCGATTTCTCTTTTTCTGTTCCATCAGCACAGTTTCAATAATACTGTGTCATTTTCTCATTGTTAAGTTTTTCCAGATCTCACACTGCTCCAATGATGTAGACAAAACGACTTATTGCATTTCAAGTATTTCCCTGGTGATTCAGACTCAGATGCTTTTTTTTCTTTTTTTTTTCTTTGTTCCAGGTGGAAATAAAAAAATACCCATGGGCTTAAGATGTAATGTACTTTTCAGTTTTCAGTGCTAAGAGGAACTCTTTTGGTGCTGCTATTGGATTTATAGCACCTGTAGATAATATACTAACCTTCCTAACATTGTAGAAATCTCTGTGAGGTACACTTTTCAGTTCCTTTAGCTCAGCCATCTCATTCAGCATCTCATGGAGGTAAAACTTTGAACTCAAGAAATTAAGTCTTCTGTGGCAGTAGGTCTTCCTGGAAATTAGAGTGGAATTCAGCAAATATGTTGTGTGACTCTGACAAGTAAAGTGTTGCGTAGCTGGTTTTTCAACCAGCACGGCTCATTAAGTCGCTTTGTTTTGGCAACTTACGTGGGCCCATCTGCAATCATTGCCAGCACGTGACTGAGGTCTATGGCGAAGGTCTCTAAGTCTGGGTAAGGAAGGTCGTGGGGCTGTATCATTCTCAGAGCCTCTGTGTTGTCGTACACATTCACTATCCCATCTTTCATCTTCAGTTCATAGTTCAAGTTCTCCGGGATGTTGTTCATGCTGTAGGGATCCTCTCCGTCTACTGGACATGGGCATATGTCTGGTGACCACAGTATTGTTCAGTTACTGACATATACAGTCAATCAGAATAAAATATATTTTTAAATACTAAAATGCATATACTCTTCATACCTGGCAGAGACTCATCTTCCTCGCTCCATCTCATGTTCTTAGCACTGCAGAGGAACTTACTTGTGGTTCTACAGAATCTGTGATAGGCCAGCTTTGAGTATTTGTCACGAACAAGCAGAGCCTTAAACAGACTTTTGGCTGCTTGTTCATAGTCTTCCACAGTGATCTGAGAGAGAGACATTACACATAAATTCAAGTCTTTTCTGAGCAATCTGGTAAATACCCCCAGTCCTAGTACTTACTCCAGCACAATAATCACCACTAATAGTAACTCTCTGGTAATCAGGGCAGTTTTCTGGCACTGATGAGCAGGTGGAGCTGGGGGACAGGAAGGGCGTTGCTGCCAGTGACCGCGTCCAGTCTGTATTCAATGGGATCTGCAGGCACAATGACTGGGAACGAATCATCTTCAAGCTTTTCTTCCTGAAGAATTGGTAGCACGTTTGGAATATTTATGTAAAGTCCACTCAATCTGCTGTAACTTTTATTAAGGTTTTTTATGAGTATTTGTGATGTGGTCTGATTAATATGTTGTTCGATACCAGAGCATTAACAGGGCCTACCTCTTGGCACTCTCCTCTGACTGTTGTTCAGCCAGCTCCTTAAGCAGTTCATGTTCCTTGGCTTGCTTGAGGCCAATTGGGCAGTCATCAGGTATGGTGAACATTGATAAAGCATCCTTGCTGTCTTCTTCTTTCAGCGCTGTTGCCAATACTTTCTCCGCGAGCAGCTGCGTCTCCTCCTCTGCCTTGCCCAGAGTCACCTTCGGGAATTGACGAGGCATTTCTGCAAGAAGGCAACAGTGAAATGAGAGGTTACAACAGCACGTTAGCAAGGTGAAAGAAACGAAGAGGACCTGCCCTCTTTATCAGACCATTACTAGCTCTCGCCAATGCGTGCTGTTTTGTAAACAAGATCTCTACCTCTGCAAGGAAATAGGTGCAGGGCATTCAAGATCTAACCACTGCACACACGGAGAGCACTGTGTGAACTGGCTTTGTTAGCTCAAATTAAATTAAAAAACTGCATTTTTACAAGCCCTACATGCAGTTTTTACACCTTTCACAAATTTTAATTAAGTAGTTATTTAGCCTTTAGCCTTTTGCTGTCTTTATTTGTAATTTGTTTTAATCTTTTTTATCCTATGAACACTTCATCAGTACAAAGCTACAGGGATGCAGTAATGGAAACAGCTAAGCCCGTGGCACATTCAAGAGACCACCACCACGGTTACAGTCAAAGCATTTTGGAAAGTGCACTAGTACAATGACATTTAAAAGTACCTACCAGTAGTTCCAATGCTTTGACAAAATTATCCAGATGAATGACACCTTTGGAAATGCAAGCCCCTCTGATCTATTCTTGGCATGTTACATTATAGCGGCCGTTCCTCCCCTTACAAATAGTCATTCTGTTTCAGCCTGACACTATAGCTGCCAAATATCACTTATTGTAACTGTAGTATGTGATCCCATTTACATTACTTGTGTTAACACAGGCCTATGTACTACAACAGTTACAGATAGCTGCTTCTGCAAGGAGATAACTGGCATGAACCAGCAGTGTCTTGCTGATATCCCCAGTGATACAGGGTGCAACTCAGGTCGTCGCAGTGCTGAAGCAACAACAGAAAAAGACCAAGCTGTGTGGAGTAATCTAAGCCAGTTTTCCGCTCTGCCATGGTGCTTTCAGGAAGCTTATCATTCCGGACACAGTACCCTATCTTGGCAACAGCTGTGTGCATCACTGCAGCTTGGATGGAGCTTAATGGCATCATGCACACTGTGAAAAGATAGAGGTTCATAAAGAAATATTGATTGTGAGCTGATGGCTTTATGAATTATTAAGCATCCTCTTGGACACCTCTAAATAATTTCTATGAAACTAATACTTTTGTACTTCGTTTTCACAGGTGTACAAATCACAATACGCTACAGCGGCAGAGACACAACCCATGCAACCCAAACCAGCCACAGCTGCCTATGTATAAACGAGATACTCAACGAGCTACTAATCACAGGCGAATCAATCTGTTTTATCGCCATAACTTTGTGTGACGCACTTTCCCAGCAGATATCACTACGGTAAACTGC
Organism: Chelon labrosus; assembly: GCF_963514085.1. Taxonomy (NCBI): domain Eukaryota; kingdom Metazoa; phylum Chordata; class Actinopteri; order Mugiliformes; family Mugilidae; genus Chelon; species Chelon labrosus. Next base: position 26,331,401 of record NC_140339.1, on the reverse strand, counting down.
GACGTGTTGCTCTTTTGAAAGTTAGGTAAGTTTAGTTTTAAACGTACATTAGTCTTATATTAATGTATGCGATAATGTGAGAGGTTATAGTACGTACAGTAATGCTAAAAGTTACCCCATATTTGTTGCTAGCTGCTGACCTAAGTAGGGCTGTGTTTTTAAGTGCGCGTGTTTTTACGTATTATTTGTACAAGAGCTGCGTCTGGTAAGTTAATTTTAAAAGCTTTAGAAGCTGTCTTACATTAGGTTGTGTAAAATCTTAATTATTTACCAGAATAACTCTCCTGTTATCCTTCATTTCCAACCGTCCTTCCCTGTAACCATGACAACCAATGGCCAAAACGTCATGGCGTGGAAATTGTGATAGTCTTTTACACTGTTGCCCATAAAATTTAAATAATTTTGTTTTCAGACACATTCCTCTTTTTATCCCTATTTATATCACATTGTCACAACCATTTCATGAAAAGAGGTAAAAAAAATATTACAACTTCATGGGCAACAGTTAACATAATCAGTACAATCTTATAGTTGTTGTATAAATGTCAACATTTATTATTTCACATAGTGTTGATTCATTTTGTGTTATTGTAATTTAGTGTTTATTAATAATGCCTATTACAAAAAGAAATTCTGGTGCTTTGCAGTTTAAATATCTTTTAATTTATTGACATCCAATAGCTATTATCATTATTTGTTGCATTGTTTGTGAAGGAATCATCCAACATTCATCTTACACAACCCATCTAATTTTGCTGCTGACCAGTTCAGCCTCTTTCTGGTGATCCGTTTTGTCCGTGTTGCAGAGACTAGCCTATACTGTGCTCCAGCTTGACTTCCCGGGCCATTTAGTCTGCTGGCTTACCTTCAGTGACGTTCATAGCCATATCTGAGTTTGTTGTCGTCTCAAGTTGGTCTCAGGAAAGCTCTGATTTAGTGGCACCTTATTATGTCTGCCAGCCATGAGTCTATGGCGGAACACAACTGGAGTTTTGTTGTCCTATCTGCCCATCTCTCTCTATTTTAAGGAGCCGGGGGATTCATATTGACTGAACTGCTAATCCTGAGAATATGTCAGAACTGGCGGTCAACAAAGAGGGCCTCAGAGTAGACATAGTGTGTGGATCTATTTGACTCTTTCTCTTTCCGTCTCTCTCAGACAGAGTGACACACAGTACTCTGTCACTGACCTACATACTGTACAGTGTGCTCTCATGGGGGGTGGGGGGCTCCCAACAACTTTTGTGTTAATAAGTAGTTGTTATATATAGTCAAAAAAAGTCAAGAAAAGTCACTCTTTAAACAAATAATTGCCCTCACAATGCTTTCCTACTGTTTACAATTGTGTCATGGCAAAGATAACTGACCCTTACCTCCTACAGTATTCGTTAACCAAGTATCTTAATGTAAATGGAGCTAACACTGGTCGTCTGTTTTGTTACATATAAGGTTCTATTTCATGCTGTCCAATGGGAGCGTCATTATGAATAAATATAGTGAATGATCTTGCTTTGCTTGCATCCACTGTGTGGTCCAGAATGTGGCTGAAGATGTGAGAACTGATGCTGCCATCTAGGTCATGTTTTATGTTACTGCTTTACTGGTCATATGGTTTTTGATCTACAGTACCTCTGACTTCTCTCCTCCTGCCCTCATGTCTTTCCTGCCTCTGAGATTGGTAGCTCTGCCCTGATATGGTTCACCTACACCTCATTAACCAGTATATACACACTCACATGCCAGTTAGTGAAACCAATGCTTTCTATTATAACCATCCTGCACTAAATCTTAGCTTCATGAAGGTTACAGTGTTCATCATACGTTTAAAATAATGGGGAGAGCTCTTGTTTCATCTGTGTTTTCATTTTGGAGGCTGTAGTAGTGAATTGTACCGTGTTGTACTGACGGATGTTTCTATTATTTTTTCAGCCACATTTTAATCAGTGGGCTAGGCTAAAAAACAGAAACACTTTTTTGTGTGAGTCAATCCAGTTTAACAGCACCACAATCTTCCAAAATGATCACATAATTGAATTACCACCCTTCTTACTACATTTTACCATAAACTGAATATTATAATATTTCTGAAGCTAAGATTTAGTGCAGGGCAATTATAATAAGATGCATTTGTTTTCACTTGTGTACCTAATGAATTGGCAAGTTCGTGTGTCCTTTCTGTCCCTCTCCACCAGTTTGTTTTTGTACCTGGGGTGAAGTGTACCAGCACTCCCTTGTGTTCAGCTCTTACAGTTGCCTGCTTTTTTGCACCCCCTATCCCTTAATGGATTTGTTTGTTGCAAAGGGCACAGACTGATATTCAGTGTACCAGTGTACCGACCTATTTCTATCTTTTGTGCCTTACTTGTTGCTTGGTGTTGTGCCTTTGAGTCCTTTTGTGTTGGCCCTCCTTAACATATGAATACAATGTGACAGAGACTGTAGTGGAAATTTTCTCAGTACTGACTAACATAACAAAATATTGATGATTCAGCTCAAAAGCTTACATTTCATTTCACTTCTTGTTATATTAGGTTTTAAAATATACGTGGCCATGAACATAAATTTCTGTTGGTTTCCTTTAGATTAGTGCTGTTGTCACATTAAGCGAACAGATACTTTTAAATAATTTTTAATACGAAAATATGTAATAACAAAATAAAATGAAGATGTCTGCTGCTTCCCACTCCACCACTACCATGTCAGTCTCTGATAACAAGAATGTTTTTCAGTCTGAGGACTCTCCTTGTCTGCACTGCAGCAATACAGTAGAAAAAATTATTTTATTCACCATCACAGGAGTAATGGCCTTTCATATTGTCTGGTTTGGGAAACATTAGATCAGAAGGCTAAGAAACAGTATTTTGGGATGCAGAAAGTATTATTAGACATTAAGGTGGAGAGCACCTTAATGATACTTGCTCTGGATCGTGCTAATGTGGGTACGAGTACCCTTGTGTTTTCAGTGTTCTAAAATGCACTGTAATGGGGATATTTGGAGCTGACCACTTATAATCTCCATGGTTACATTGGAGAGTAAGGATCCTCATTCATTATTTCCCACTCCTGTTGTCAGTCCCATAGGAGGCTTCATGGGGCCATTACTGGACCACTCACGTCTGTTGCTCAGACCCAGCTCGCTCTGTTCTGCTGTCTTTATCTTGTCTATTTAGGACTTTCCTCACTGCTGTTATTGGCTGATCCCCGAGTTTGCTCTTTGTCAAAGTCATATGAGGGTGAAAAAGCCATTTACAACATTATAAAGAGATCGGGATGAGAGAGGGAAAGCAAGAAGCTCACTCTTTCCTAAGCAAGGACTTGACTGCCGCTTTGTAAGAGGCGTGTCTCCCTGTCTCATCTTTCTCTGTGGCCAGGGCCTGGAGAAGAGTAAAGATGTAAGCAAAGAAAGCACACTCACCCATGATACAAAGCAGCCTCCTTGCAGCTATTACCTAATACTCACAGTCACATACTGTACATATCCAGCAAGTCTAGATAGGTTTATTGCATTACTGACATAACCATTGTTATAACCAGTACTGTTTATATATTTGTGTCTTATTCCTTTGTTGATTGTTGAATTTTTCCTTGTTATTGTGTTTCTGCCTTTCTATTTTTCAAATTCCATGGTGTATATTACACTTTCTGCTGCTGTAACGGGTGAATTTCCCCGTTGTGGGATAAATAAAGTATAATATAATCTAATCTAATCTAATCTAATCATGGATACACATACTGTAAACCAATTGCCTGTTACAAAATCATGCGTGGAGTAGAACAACTGATCAGAACAAAACCACTTTGAGAGGAGATTTGAAGACATATAATTATAAAGTGATACATACTGCTATAAATTATGAGTGGTTGTCCATTAATATGTCAAATGAGACAACTCACCTCCTCAGGCTCTTCTGTTTCTGAGGTGTAAACAAGTTCCCTCAGAGAAATATCTAAGTCATGCTGGGCTCTTGTTGTGGACTACTGAATGTCTCATCCACCACCCTGCAGCACACATCACTCCATCCTTAACTCTTTCATTGCCACAGCTCAGTACAAAGGCGGCAGCTGAAATCATATCCCGTCACCTCCCGTCATGGTCATCTCCCAACTTCTTCAGCCAGCCGTCGTGGATGTAATTAAGTCAGAAAGCTATGTAAGGATGCCTTTTGATGAGATAAAAAAGATTAATTTGCAAAGGCAATAATAGTTTCCACAAAGAAGAGTAATTTATTTCTAAGCCTAAAACAATGCACTTACTTTTGTCTCTTTAATTCCTCAGCTAAGATGTAGACAATCACAGCCCATTCCCCCAGATGTACTTGAACCAGTGTATCTCATGGCAAGAGTAAGTGTCTCTATGATTGCATGTGTTCTGTATACTTTCCAAAGAAACTTAAATTCAAAAATGTCTGTACCACAGTTAACTTCAACTTGCTGGTAGGCTTTCACCGCCAGATCAAAGTGTGTTCTCTGATACCACAATCAGTCCTGCAGTAGCAGAAGGGCCCAGACTTACTGCTTTGGCCTTGAGGGGGGCAACAGTCCCTGATTTAGCCTGACAGTGTTTGAGATTATGACGCTAATCCTCTCAGCTCAGGTTATCAGGGTACTTTTAGAGATGACTTTAAAGGACTGACTCTTAGTCCTGGGCTTGTATTATTTTTATTGACAGCAGTATTGTCAGACTGCATGTTCCACTGACGGCTCCTCCTCTGCTCTCTTCTCCTCTCTTTATCTGTCCTCTCCTTTCCTTTTTCCTTAATATCCAAGTTGCTTACGGTTGTTCTCTATCTGATCCAGTCCTGACCATCTTTTTTCATTTAGTTGCATTTCGGCAATAAAGTGGTAACAAAATGGTGACTGTATCTTAGTACTGGAAAGAGCAAGTCCTAAAATAATACTGTTTATTTGTTGGAACATAGCAGAGGAAAGTATAAAAGACCTGAGGCTTAGCACACAGTCAGCCCTGGAAAATGGGTCTTATTTTTTTAACAGTTGGCCTACAACGAACACTTGTTGATGCTATCATTATATCACTGGCATCACCACCTGAAAGACTTACTGAAGGAGAGACACTGTCACATCATTAGAGAGCACACTTAGTGAATCCATTCATTCTCTTTATTGTGATAAGACACATGCCACATTTTATTTATTTTTATTTTTAATTTTTTGCTTTGCTTTTTTTGGAATACAGTGTCACGTTTTAATTCCCATTCAAAATGTAGAAATAGTTGTGATTTAACCAGCCACTAGATGGCATAGTTGCTTTAGGTTTTTTTTGCAAGCTTAGTTAGTCACCTCATTCTAATCCATCACCTTGTCATCCAGTAATCAAAGAACCATTGGAAATAACATCCACACCTTTAATTAGAGTGGTACTGGTACTTTTATTAAACCTTTGATGGAAAGGAACAAGCAAACACTATTATCCTGTCAACAATTCATAGTTGCATACATTTCTGCAGTGTAGTCTATGAGAGGAAAAATGGTTCTACTCACAAAATATAATGAGAGTCAACCTTATTTAGTGTATGTATGTTTTTAAGCTGGAAATAACTTATTTAAACTTCTTGAAAAAGGCACTTGACTAAGATGACGGACAGAACATAAATTTCTATCTCAGTCAGAAAACTCTTACATGTCACTGCCTTTAAAAATACAATGCAGCTGTCTATTCTATCTGAATAAAACAAAGAAAAAAGACAATAAAAACTGTTTTACCCATTCACTCTCTCTAGAGGGCAACAAAGAACACAAAATCATAGTTCTGACCCTCACTTCCTTGCGCTCATTTTGAACGGATGTAGCTTACGTTTTCAGGTGAATTGAAAGTCAATATTTCTCATTGCATGAAGCGTTACTAATGATCTTTCAACTGATATGATGAGCTGTGAGCTCTACAATAGACTAAAGATTAAATACTTTATTTTGTTCATTCTCGGGCACATATTTATTTCTGTAGGATTCGACTATGAATTGTATAGGAAAAGTCAACTGTCATGCTTGTAAGGAGTACATGGGGCACCTGGTTAGCTTGGCTTTATACCATTCACCAAAGTCCTGTTCTGATCTGTTGTAATAAATATTTACAACATACGTGATGAAATGTGAATTCTGCTCCATGTACAGTACAGTATATTCGCCTGAACATCTCAAATATGTACAAGAAGGGGTGCTAACGTGTGAAGACCAGTTCTATTTTCGTGCTGTTCTTGACAGTACTTGAATGTGAAGGTCTCGATGGAGCTTTATCAGAGCAGTTACTGTGATGCTCTCGCAGGAATGTTAGACCGGAACCCCCCGCACCAGCCTCCTTCTGTCCCAACCACCTACCATTGAATACAGATGGAGCCTCAGCCTCTTCAGATGGCTTCAGGGCTGCTCTGTGGTGTGGGGTGAGCCAAAAAAATATGAGCTGAACCTAGCAGGAATGCGCCTGGCACCCCGTCTGTCCTTTTTTTTTTTTTAAGGAGGGGGAATGTAGTGAGAAGAGGGGAGGCTCTAATGAGAACCTGTAATCACTTAACAGAGACCAGGTGCTCTGTGTCTTGTTGTAGCTATGTGCCCCAGACAATAGAATGCCACTTTCAATTTACAAGAGGCAAGAAGAAAGGACACTGAACCAGGTCTAGATTTTGTATGCAAAATGTTTATTGAATTGACATTTGGTATTGCTTCAACACAAATAAAATAGACCACATTTAAATCTATAAAATATATAATATACCCATAAAACAGATATCCTATTACCACAGTTTTGCAAAAGAATAGTGACAAATAGCTACAATGCCCATATATATTTCTTCCTGTACAAAAATAGTTCTATCTGCATAAGTTCTTTAATGTAACCTCTATATAATATTTAAATAAAGAAATTCATATATACATATACCTGCAATAAAAACAAATATAGATTGCACATGGTTTTGTACAAACAATAACATTTTCAAGTATATTTCAATCCATACTGGACTGGCACATATCTCACAGAAGGCATTTTCCCTTATACAGTGTCCAAAACTTGATTTAAAATGAGAGCTTCAGAGCTCTGCAGCCCATCTTCCTGTATGGCATTGTGATGAAGATGTATTTTCCTGATGATTCATTTGACTTTAAGTCAAATGCAAAAATGGAAATTGTGCAGTGCAGACAAGTTCAAACAGTTCGATGGTATATGGTGGCATAATCCTTAGTGGATAGAACTTATCAAAGTCCTGGCCTTGAGGAATGAGAGTGTAAAGTCCCAGAATGTTTGAAGAGAGTTCTCTCTTTGAGCCACAGGATGCATCCACTTTGCCAGGTATTTGCACTCTTCCTTTCGCCAAGCAGAAAGCAGCACCTGCAGTTTACTCTACACTGTGCCATCCAGAGTCTGTCAGAGGCAGTTGCAGCTGTTTGCAAGCTCTACAGTACATCGCTTAGGTGCAAGGCTCAGTCTTCAGAGAAACTCATTTGCAGCCAGTCTTTCTCTGACTCAGACTTCATGCCTGGAACAAATGTGCGGGAGAATACTTGGCAGGAGACTGAGGCATTTCGAGAATTTCGAGGACAATAATTCTGTGCTACTCCCTCGCTTTTGTTCCAAAATTTCTCTTGCAAAGTTCATGCTCATGTCCGTCTGAGGAGGGCCTCAAGCTTGTGAACTTGTGAGCTAGTTTTGCTCCACATGGGCCTCAGCCTGCCCTGCTCTAGCCTCAGTGTGACTCTGTGCACTGGGAGAGATCGACGCCTCCTGCCGTATCCGGTGGGGCTGAGCTTGTCTGTTGGGGCAGTCCCCATTCTCTGCTTGCTGTTGAGATGCAGGCGATATGCCAGGTCATGGACTGCACAGGTGCCCAGCGCACATCCTTGTCCTTTGAACTGGTTGGCTGGATTTTTAGACCTCTTGGTTCGGACTTTGGTGTCAGTGCTATAGGGAAAGAAGAAAAGACATTAATCTGATATTCATTCCTGAGTTGTCAATGGCTAAGTATGTCTTTAATTTCATTTTTATGATAAGCATAACACATTGCATTGGACTGCATGATCGGTGTCTTACCTGGAATGTGGCAGCAAGGTATCCCTGATATCTTCTGGTCTGATGAAGTTCTCAGTCTCTGCTCTCTTCTCCACCGATACACTGTCAAGATCCCGTCTCAGTCTGCTCCCTAGCCACATGCTTAGCCTGTGAGAGAAGATAAAAAATTCAGTTAGTCTTTGGTAGCTAATTCAGTAGACAGGTAACTGGTGTCATAGTCTTAATAGACTATTACACCTTGACTCCACTTTGATTGTTAAATTAACTACTCATCAGCTCACTCACCTTTTTTTCAAATCGGGATTCACTTCAAGTTCCACACAGTGTGCTACTGTTGCCAGTAGACAGCAATAGAGGAAGGACTGGAAGATCAATTTCATCTTGACTCCTGTTGAGAGTAGGGAAGATATTTGATAGTTGGTTATTTATGCTGAAAATTTATATACGACAACATGAAAATTCCTAGTATAAAGTCCCTCATATAGCATTCCTGGTGACAATTGTGCTTGCTTACACAAGAGTCCAAAAGCCAAGTTATTTGCACATATCATTCATTTATTTAAAAAGTTAAGCTAAGGTCAGATTTTTCCCGGTTAAGTAAACCTACAACCATGCTTTGGGCCCCTGGCCAGTAAAGTGAAGGACACAGTCTGCCCAATAAGGGGTCCAAAATAGGCTCAGCTCACAAGTCAAACAAAAACTAAAATGTTAATCAGCTTATTAATAGCAGAAATTACTTGCAGCTGATGAACAATATGATATGATGTTCTGCTTCTGTTGGATGCTTTACATCTTATAGACAGTTTCTTTCCAGACGCCCACAGAGCTGAACTACTTATATAACTAAACAGATAACCTGTCCGTGTCTCTACACTTGTGCCCTGACCTCAAAAAAGCCAGGATAAATCCATAAGCTCAGTGCACAGCAAATGACAGCAATGTCCTCATGAAAAGAAAATGCACGTACCTGTTGTTCTCTGACAGTTGTGTTGAATGTTGAAAGCTCTTCTTGTAGCCACAAAAGAGTACTCCACAAGTTTCTTGAATTTCGTTCTGTAAGGCAGCTGTGTCACTCTGCTAATAGCTCCTACACACCAGACAGGGAGCCTTTATAGTGTGGGTGGGAGGGGCTCATTGAACTGACAGGCTCTCATCCTCTGCCCCCTCCCCATCCAGTACATTATTGCTGTGCCCATGAGGTGCAACAACGCAACACGGTAAAAAGCTCAAGAATGAAGAATAAAAAAAAATTAAACATTAAATAGTTTTGGAGATCCTAGAATAAATGCAGGGCTGCCATTGTATCCTGTTTTCGTGATTTGTCATGAGTCATAACACTAACAGTTTTACTCCTCAAAACAGAGTTTTAAATTTCTTATAAATGTTGTTTTTGTTTTTCACGAAGCACATACAATAGCACGAAACTAGTGGCCATCACTTATGTAAGTTCCCAGTAAGATTGCATCAGCTGACTGCGTTCTATAGGGGGCATTAGAAATCAAAATAATAATAAAAGAAAAGGATTAAACAATTCATGTTGTAATATTTGAACTTAAAGGTCAGTCAGGCATAAAGTAATGTTTCCAGCGTCAGCTTTTCAGGGCACTCCCTGACTCAGTGAAGTTCCACATGAGCTCGAAAATACACTGGATAATGAATCTGAGATGTGGAAAGAGACAAGCATTGAGTAACTGATTAAATATAGTAAGTGTGCCCATGTGTAAACACAATATGCTCAATGTATTTGTACAAGGCAAATATTTGACTCTGGACTTACTGTGGTAATTTATTTAGATATCTGGATGAATGTGAAATGGAATTTTACAATTATCTAAAACTAAATCTAGAGTCAGAAAATGAACTTAAACAACAATCTATGACGTATGAACAATATTGACAAAGACATTTTTCAAACAATCCCACTAAGTTGTTGTGGTTATAGTGTTTAAGTAATTGGACTTGGATTTTTGCCGTAGGACTGCTAACACAAGAGAGGCTGATAATGGGAGAGTCTTCAAGTCTGCTTGCATGTCTCATAGGATATCCACTATGAGACTTAGTAGATGTCTATTTCACATTAAGCTACTCTAAACTCGGGTGCAAAACCTTTCAGAAAACTACACGGTGTCCATGTGCAATTATGTTAAAGCAAAGTAACTGAAAGCAACAAAGAAAGAAAGCTATTTCATATGGCTTGTGAGGTTTATGGGAGGATATGGATAATAAGCACAAAAGATCACAGAAAATGGAATCTAAAAATACATCCTTCAGGGTGTTTATAACTCTTTATTTATCAAATCATGAGTAAATTGTTAGGAAGAGACTATCTTCTTTCGGAAGCACAGAGTATGCAAGTCCAAAAAGATTAAACTCATACGCCCTCGCGTTTTGAAATGTTGTAACTACCAGAGGACTAAACATTTGGTTTTATCAGAGAAGAAATTCCATTGGAAAAATTTCCACAAGGCACTGTATAAATTCATTTTCACTTTGGATTTTCGTTTCAGTTTCAGTAAAGAGGAAAGAGCCCACGTTTCTTCCAAGAAAAACGTGTTTGGCGCACTAAATAATTGACATTCCATTGTAACATATCAGCATCCTATAATTCATGTTGTATTATTATCACAACAGAACCTTCCTGAGTTTATTTATATGTCTGTGCGACCTCATTCTGCACATGCTGTCACATTTAAAACACAAAAAAATACATAAATGGCAAACACATGTGCTGTAAACCAGCACATGTTTTGTAAGCACTTTGTAATGATAATTCCCTCCAGCAGACAAGTAATCCCCTTACAAGAGTTTACAACAAGAGATGGTGCAATCATGACAGCGAAATTCTGCTGTTGCTTTTTGGCTCCATATATAGCAATCGCTTTGCTCTCTGTGAAGCTGTTGTCGTGGGATGACTGACAGTTTTTGTACAATCTTATACTTTACGCATGACGTGTGGCAGGAAACCTGAGCAAAGCATGTCATATCTGTCCGGAAAATGAAGCTGTCGAAAATTTTGAGAGATGATTCATAATTATTAGAATACTATGATGAACTCTGAAATGTTATGTGGTGGCATTTGGAGTCACACGACCTTCCTTACATTAGGATCCACCATCAAAACTGATCGTGGCTTGGGTTGAGCTACCTCTGTCTTTGCATTCCTTTTACAAGCCAACAAAACAAATATGTGGGATATTAGAAGGACATTGAAAACAGGGACGAAGAGAGTGAGAGAGGAAATTGCTTGCTGGGTTCCTGCAATTGTTGACAGTGAATGTGGTTTGTGTGTCTTGTCTCACACACATTAGCTCCAGTGCTGATCTACACGTGCTTATACCCTATGACAGCTTTTCCTGTTTTCATAAATATTCATTATTTTGCACTTTTCACAAGCATTTGTCCTGTCCCTCACACTGTATCTCAAATCACAAGCACATTCGGCTTCATGGATCAACAAAAATAGTGTCTGTGACACTAGAGAGTTGTTTTTTTTTCTAGCTCTTACCACAAAATGTTGAAATTGAATAAGAAAAAAAAATGTTTCTCTATTGGACAGCTGGGATAGGCTCCAGCAGACCCCTGCGACCCTTAACAGGAATAAGCGGGTACAGAAGATGAATGAATGAATAAATGAATGTTTCTCTATTGGTTGCATGTGAATATGAATGTTTGTTTTCTGTGTGTTAACCAAGTGATGGATTGAAGACCTGTTTAGGGTGTACCCCACTTCTCGCCCAGTGACAGCTGGGATAGGCTCCAGCCTCCTGCAACCCTTTAGAGAATAAGTGGTAATAGATAATAGGTGGATGAATAGATTGTTTAGTTTTATTTTATTGTTGCTGGAGTTGGAGCCTATCCCATGCGGGCAATGGGCAGGAGGCAAAGGTTGCCAGTTAATAACAGGACAAACACAGAGGACAAACATCCACATGGTCAATTAACCTAATATTCATGTCACAACATCCTGGGTTTTAGTATTGTGTTTTTATGCGACAAGTATTCCCTCTTTTTTTTTTTTGTTGATATACTTGACTACTAGGAGAATCAAAGCTGAAGTTGATGACAGTAAAAAGATTATCCCAAATCATAAATCAAGATGAACATATTGAAATAATAGGTAACAGGAATAAAGTAGTCTTTTATCATAAAACCATATGGAGATCTTTACTTATTGTATCACTTATTATAATACGGTATATTAATCTATAAAATATGCTTTTGGACATAATTTTGTTATATTTATGTGCTGTTTCTGTGAGCAAATCCAGGCAGAAATCGCTATTATAACAGGTTTCCTAGTGGGGTTACCGACACATTTTCATTAGTTACAGCAGCATATAGCATTATGGTCTGTTGGGCTGCCTTGGTTCTAAAAAGGTCTTGTGCTTTAGGGGCCGAAAACATTCTCTGTTAGGACACAGAGCTGTATTTGTAAACTGAAGGGGCCCACGCCCATGGATGTATCCCGCTCGCGCACGCAAGCGCAGTGACACTCCTTCTGTCAAACATGGCTGTGCTTTGGAAGAAGGAAAAATGCTGAATTGTGTTGGTATATCTCGGGAAAAGCAGCAGACATGGCTAGATTGGCTGACTATTTCACTGTCGTGGGATACGATCATGAGAAAGCCGGTAAGTTTGGTCTCGGCTCGCAGATTGAGCTGAGAAGCTGGTAGGTTTGAGTCCAGGCCGTCAGTCAGTGTGTGATGATGTTGATGCCAGATAGCTTTGCGATTAGCTTAGCCACACGGCTAACAGGCGAGACTGGGAGCACTTTCTTTTCTTTCATTAGCCGCCCGCATGCTGAATATTATCCGGTGGAATATGTGTTCACACATCAAGCACACGCCTGATGTTAGATCTCCAGTTTTCTCACGGTGCGTTGCGATATTTGACTTGGATCAATTGAAACTTTTCGTGGATCCAAAATCTGTCACATCCTGTCCCTGTTGATCGTGCTCCTGTCAGGTCCTGTGGGCTTTTATAACTCCCAGCTATTGGGACGCTCTTTAATACTGCTCAGATTTGGTCATTTAAGAACAAACCAGGCTCCTCCTTTGTCATATTTGTTTGCTGACTCAAGCCAGGTCAGGACTCGCATTGGTTACCAGTGTTTGCGGTTTTTTTTTTTTTGTTGCTAAATGTTCTTGCACTTTGCTCTGTTTTTCGGTCTATTTTTACCAGCAGAACTTGTCAATGATTTGTTGTGTTGTATTTATTTTTGCCGGAAGAGTGCTGAACTTCTTCATGATGGGCGTAACGGTATACAGCTGCGAGGAAAGGCAGTCCTTTTGCTCAGCCAGAGCCTCTGCCCTCCTCTCTCTCCCCACTGCTGTTCTGCACTGGGACAGGAAGCTCCTCATGCTTCCACTTACAAGCTGTGCCTCAGGTCCAGCCTTGCATTCTTTTCATCCGAGACAGGAAACGGCTTCGCACACATATCTAAGCATTCATAGATAAATTCATGAAAACATTTTGGCATTGCGTGCGTGTCAAAGCTGCACATTTGACACATGGAGCTTTCTAAATAGCACCGACAGTGCATTGCCACACCACGCTTTTTGATGATCCAGTGAGGATGTTGTTTTATGAGCAGCCTGGAGAAAGCAAAATATTCTCCTAATCTTCCATAAGGGAACAAATTAGAGTTCTTAGTCTCTTCTGGTGGCATCCATCCAGCGCCATGTGTGTTAAACAGGGGCCAGAGCAGCTGAATCCTCTTAGTCACCATAGCTTGCAATGCACAATAGGTAAACAGTGTCTTTCATCAGCTCTGTGCATCCCAGCGCCAACTGACATATGAATATTTTTGTCCTCCAGGGACAAAATGTTCCTGGCATCACCAGAAGAGTGTGAATGGATTCAAATTCACACAGTCTCACCCTAAACCGAAAAAGCGGACCATCTATTTTTTTTCTTCCACTGACCACTCCTAATGATGAAGTTGATTGTTGAGAAAGCAGGCAAGAAAATCGCAGATCGTGGCTGATTGAGGTGCTGCTATGTCTCTTTTACATGTGAGCGTTTCTGCAGGGCAAAAATAACCCCCTACTCCATATTGGAAAATTGATAAGGTACTATTTATTACTCAAATTATTCGAAGCAGCAGCTTTGCTCAGTGAAGGGCATGCTAGCCACATTGATGCAGAAGGTCGTCTAGGCGACAGATTTTTTTTCCCTGTCCATCTTGCTTGTTAATTCAAACTAGGAATCCCTTTGTGGATCATCACCAATCCTCCTGTGCTCTGCTGGCATTTGCTCCCCTGGTCTGACCCACTTTTCATCGCTAGATTACTATGAATGGACCAGCTGGAAAGAACGTAGTGATGAAGCAATAAGAACACATACAGGTACCATACAGTGATAGTGTGCTTTGAGTTAGTGAATCTCTCAGAACTCTTTCAGATTGCATGACCCAGTTTCCATGACTTGCTTACATTATACTTTCTTTTCTTTCTCCCTTGGGAATGATTATAAAGCCAGGGTGTGTGTCTCCACCAAGAACATTTGTGATCTTTTCACTGCGAGTGACCTATATAGAAAAAAGTATTGAAAGACACATATCTAATGGTCACCTCATTGTTCTAAGTGAAAGTGGGGCACCTTTAACTTTCATAGTTTAACGTTGATGGTTTGCAGGTTTACCGTTTGTCATTTAAATGCTTCAGATATGTTAAAACGGATATGTAGCGGTGAGCCTGATACAAAGAGAATGCGTCCTGAGAGCAAATTTGTTCATATCAGAAATCTGACCGTAGTCTGGTTCCCTGAGGGCTAATGTCATGAGTTACAAACCATGAAATATTTCCATGTATGATGCTGGAACGTGAAAATGCCGGATTTCATGGATGCAGTCTGTATTTGAACCTGCACGGTATTCTGTGTTTTCCCTTTGCAGTAGGATGCTGTTTCTCTTCAGTTGCCAGTGTTTATGGATGGTCTCCTGTGCTGTTTTCCATATTTTGCAGTTTGCCGAGTGAGAAGAAGGAATCTACCCAGCTGCTTTTGTGAAACTCTTTATTAGATGGATATCATCACTCTTTATTGAATCAAACTGTTTTTGGAACGAGTTTCACAGACACCATGCTCAGTGAATTTATGGTCTGGATTTTTCGGTCTGGGCTCAGAGAATGCCTTACATAATGTAGCACCGTTCTGCAAAATAACAAAACGAAAATGGAGCAAACTACTTCCATCTGCAGATTGGTTCACTTCATGATATTGCTATGCATCGCAGTATGTATAGCTGCAGAGATGCAAATGAGCTTCCTTAATTTGCAGTGGTGCAAAAAGTGTAACGAAGAATGAATCCATACTGGGTCTTTCATGAATTGACTTTCTGTTACAACTTCTCAAAGAGTGTTTGTTTTTTGTGCTGGCTCTTGGCACACCCACGAGGGAAGTGCTTTGGCAATAAAGCACCCCTTTCTTAAACAAAAAATGGCATTCGAACTTCTGAGAAGTTTGTGTTTTTACTGCTATTTTTGCTCACACATTTTATTGTGTTGGAAACGGGAACATGTTGCTGCTTTTGTGGTTTGTCGTAATGGCTGTCTTCCTACATTTGTGATTAGGCTGTCTTTCATTCTAGGCTATGAAGTGGTGTTCGCATGGATGTTCACCCGTTGGGGTTCATAGTTTCATTTACTGGGTCCTTTTTATTAGCTCCAAGCACTGTTTGACTCACGATCACAAGCTTGTTGGCTTTGGGCTGGCTTCTGACCTTAAAAGTTGTCTTCTTTTTGTGCATGTACAATTTAAACTGCACATTGCGGACTTTATGAAATATTGTGCCCTTCCTTGCAGCATTTCGGATTGCAACATTAAATTCTTTTTGTCATAATCCTCCAGAATAAATTCATCAAGTGCTTTAAGAAGTTTGAAAAAGCAGCATTTGTAGATTTTCAAACCTCTAAAAATGTCTTGCTTAAAGTTCAACAAAATATTAAGTTCTTAAATCAGTTCAAGATTATATCAGACAGCTGTTTGTTTACGCTAAGGTGATGGCTGAGAGCCACATTTTAACTTAGTAAGTCCTAAATTTGGCTAAACAATGCAGTGAAGTAAACTCTGTTCGGTACACTCACTTGCAACAGCTGGAGATGTTGATTTCATGTTGGAGATGCCAGATCGTGAAGTGCCGCCATGTGTTGTTTTTTGGTTTTCTAAATCATTAGTTATTCAAGTCAAGTCACGATGTGTAGTCTGTTTTTGTTTTATCAGTGGTAACATAAACACATGTTTTAGTGAAATGATGGCTGGGTAACGATGTCAAACTGAGCTGTTTGTAATATTTGTGTTTGTGTGTATTTGGATATCTGTGTTGATAAATAACATTTGTGCTTCACATCGGAATTACACTTAAAATACTTTTAGGTGTGTGTAGATTGATATGGAATGGTCATAAAATTATAGCGTGTGTGTGTGTGTGTGTGTGTGTGTGTGTGTGTGTGTGTCTGTGTGTGTGTGTGAATATATATACAGCCACTTGCCAGTTCATTAGGTACACTAGTAAAAACATATGCAATCTAATAGAACAATCCTGCACTAAATCTTAACTTCATGAAGATTATGGTGTTCAGCTTTAATTTAAAACAACAGAACTGTTGATTCATTGAATTTGAATTGTGACTCATCAGAGAATGGACATGGGCCTTCTGAGGGTGTCCTGTGGTGTCTGGTAACAGAATGTTGTTAGTGGGGACCTTTGGGTCCTATGGGGTTGAGGGGAGGGGCCTCTGTGGATCATCCCACAGATACTTGATCAGTTTGGGATCTAGTGAATTTGGAGGCCAGGTCAATGCCTTGTGCTGTTCTTCATGTTTTTTTTTTAGTTGTTCCTAAACCGTTTTTGTGTGTGTGCCTGTGTCAGGATGCATCCTGCTGGGGATGGCTGCTGCCATCAAGGAGTGTCATTGCTACGGGGTGGGGGTGCCCGGTCTGGTCTAGGTGGGTGGTACATGTCTAGGTAACACTGAGTTGTCACAAGACGGTCAATGTTACTTACTTCTCCCGTCAGTAGTTTTGATGTTGTGGCTAATCGGTGTGTATGTAATGTCCACTGCAGTGCAGGTTGTTGAATATTATCTATGGTAGATTGTGCATACAACTTGCATGCACATTGCATTATTAAGCCTATAAATGACCTTGAAGTCAATGTTTACACATGGGGATGGGTGATGGGCCAACAGACCGCCGTCAGTCCAAAACAATGACACTTGCTGATATATACGCTGAGGTGTGTGTTGTGCTTACAGTGCAGCAAGGCTGTGTATAATATGGCCGAACTTAATTTATAATCTCCAAATACAGACATCACGGCAGGAACCCACACTTGTATGTCTGCAGTTTTTAACATGTACTGTAGCAGCTTGTAAATGGTTTATTTGGTTAAAAACATCCACTTTCACTTTGACTTTTTCCACATCTGTTATATGACCCTAAGATAGCTATGGGGATTTATCAAAAAGAGGAAACTCTGGTACGTTATAAATGTCAGTCCTTGTATTATTCTAGCACCAACAAGCTGCCTGCGGTTAGCAAAGGTTCAACATTAATGCTGCTACTCGGAGTAAGATGGCAGCTGTTTCGTTTCTATTTTACATCTTGGATTTGCAGCCTCCATTGATTGTTTTCTTTTTAACACATTTGGCAGCTTCTAGTTTGGATTCCCAACTTTGTGGTGAGAAGCATCCTGACCACAGTGGAGGAGTTCCTTCCTCTCTGTTGTAGTTTAAAACTGATATGTAGGGAAACTCCACTGGCTACTGTTACCTCAGTCACAGTCTGTTGATAACATGTTAAACAGTCAGGAGCATTGTGATTGCTGCGGTTATGCAAATTACACTAAAGTTCATGGCAGGAAACATTTTAGTCATAACATTTAAAAAGTAAATTTAATATCTCTGATGGAATAGGTTGACAGGGATCGAATGTCTTACAGTTTTTCTTACAGTCAGAGCTGACACAAGAACAACAAACTGCAAGACATTCGATCATTCCCTTCTCTCAGACAGGCTCGCCATTTCCTTAATCTGGTGAAACCTTGTGACAATAATATCTATGTCTTTGAGTGTTGAACTTGAATACACCCAGTCTGGAGGTGCCGACTGATCTGAACAGCATTAAAAGAAATATATCGGTGGATGGAAAAAGGAGAGTCACTTTTTGGATGCACTGAAGCATCTGAACGCAAGCTCACAAAAAGATGGCAGAAGCTTTTTAAATCATTAACTGACTGAGTGATGACAGTGGAATTGTAAGCAGCACAGATTTTATGAGCATAATTAAGGAGCAAGTGGCGAAAAGATGATTGATAGAATTATTTTAAAGTTGCAGAAAAACCTCTTGAGAATCACACGTCTGTGGAATGTTGAAATTAGCCTCATTTATTGTTTTTAGTAGTTGACTAAGCTGCATATTTATAGGCATGAGCAGACAGGAGTGTGAGTAAACCGAATCCTCTCAATGTGGAAGGTAATTTTTCTGAAGCTCCTCTCCTGGCTGATACGTCCTACTATCCTCCCCACACTTTGTCCTGGCCATGACCTTAAGGCAGTCAGTCTCTCTTTTTGCGTACTTGTCCCGCAGCTGTTCTAACCCTTTTAGAGCTGGAACGCTTCCTGAATTAGTTTACGTCACCAGTTTGCTAATCTCTGATACCCTTTTGCCATGCAAAGAACGCTCGATCTGATTCCTTTGCATATCGTCCACACAGAAAATCCAGAACAGTTTCCTGATGATGTCCACCTTTGACACCCAAGTGGGTTTTCCTATGCTGCATCCGTGATCCTAAAGGAAAAATCTGCTCCTATGCACGATTTGTATATGCAAATGTACATACTCCACAGCACAGTTTGTTCATTTGAAACATTTCTGTTCCTCAGTTTTATGGTGAATGAAGGACTAAGAGAAGGCAAAACGCATCTATGATTTTACTCTGACACATCCAAGGACCACAAAAACGTATATGGGCCCACAGAACCAGTCACTTCAATTCAGTTAATTGTCAGTCGATGTGAACATACCCTTGATCTCTCAATTGCAAAAACAGCTTATTATAAAATCTGCTTTGGGGTGGATTTTATCTTTATATTCCGGTCACGTGGGGGAAAGTAAATAAGCAATACCTGTGAACTTGTTCCAGAACAGTCCACCTGTGCTGTGTGCACAGCTAGGCCAAAATCACGCCAGATGCTGACGTGAATGTTACGTAAACGGTCCGCTGGTGGTCTGTCCATACATGGTAAAATGAGTCTTTGGCTGATTGACTCAATAGTAACGGCAGCAAGATAAATCAGAAAGATAGATTGAGTTTTTTTCTTTTCCCATGCAGAGAAACATCTGCTATAATCAAGAAAGACTATCAGCCGATCCTCTGGGGTTTTTCACCTGTTGCTGAGACTATAATAAAACACGCAACTCAGTTATAAATTATTAGGTTCATTCAATCTAAATCAGATATGTGTCTTTGCATGTGTGTACTGGCTCGCAGTAATGGCCAAACTAAGGCTGCAGAAAAGGAGAAACATTAAATAATTCTCTGCAAAACTTTCAGTAAGATTTGATATTTTAAGATTACGTTAATTTATGAAATGATTTTTAGGAATCCACAAATCCATCAGTTTTGTGTTGGCAACAGCTGGTCCCAAAAACAGACAATAGTTATTGTTTTTTTAATTGTGTCAGTTAGCATCTGTTACTACAATGCTCCACACAATGGCCAACAAGGCAATAGCTCATAACGTTTGTAGACTGCTGTCATCGTTTTTAGTATTTAGTGCTCAAACGTCACTGTGACATCACATGTTTGGCCACAACTCAAGCAATTCATCCATTTATCTATCCATTATCTGTTGACGCTTATCCTTAGATGGTCCTTAGGGAGCTGAAGCCTCTCCCAGCTGTCATTGGGTGAGAAGTGGCGTACTCTCTGGACAGGTCGCCAGTCTTTCACAAAGCTTGAATCGTTTCCTCTACGTAAGTTGCGAGTGTAGACAGACGTGGATGCAAACTGGAAGTTGACTGGTTAGAGAAGGCATGCAACCATGAGGCAGTAATTCTGCTTTTTAATAATAAAATAAAAGAATGTAATATAATAAAAAATTGTATGCTGAAATCCTCCCTGCGCCAGCGTGGGTTCTCTCCAGGTGCTCCGGCTTCCTCCCACCGTTAGGATGTGCTTGTTAGGTTAATTGGTGATTCTAAACTGGCCATAGGTGAGTGAGCGTGAATGGTTGTCTGTCTCTCTGTGTTGGCCCTGCCATAGCCTGGAGACCTGTCCAGGGTGTACCCCGCCTTTCGTCCAGCAACAGCTGGGATAGGCTCCAGCCCCCTTCCAGAGAACAAGCGGTTTCATAAAATGAATGAATGAATGTTGAAATCCATTCATTCATGTTCATCATTAGAAAATAGGAGCTTAAATTTGAATGGTACTGGTGGAGATCATATTTCTGGTACTGTGACGTGCAAAGAGTGAGGGACTTTGAATACTTTCTTTGAGTACTGCTCCACCAGCACTCAGCTGTCTTCTATCAGATTTTTCTGCGGCACCCCATGTGCACTTTGTATGATTGCATGCAAATGGACAGGAGCATTGGACACTCACGTCAGTGGAGCTGCAGATAACAGCACAGTCCAGAACTAAATTAGTGCAAAGGTCATCCATAAATATGTTTAGTTTGACGTCTTTTTATTATTATTATTATTATATTTTTGATCTAAATGTAGAAAGTGTTTATTATTTACATGACTGATTAACCTGTCAGTGTTTATATGTATGTCTATACATATTAGTTGGTACAGTTTGACTGATTGTAGAACACAGTGTTTTCTCTATCTCCAATCATTTGGCCTTTTTTTACACTCAAACAAACCACCTCATAAAAAGCGTTAAAAATTTCTTCTTAAACACTTGGACTATTTTATATCCGGCTTTTCCCTGTGGTTGTGTTTTTATAAGCTGTTTCATGGCACGAATCTTCAGGCATATAAAGTTGTTCCATATACTACAAGTGCTGCTGGAGTCTTGACCTTTTGCAAGAATTTTCAGGCATCATGGTATCAGTTTACAAGTATGGTCCAGAGCACTTATAAATTTAGTTTTCTTATTTTTTTTCTAATAAGAAAACATTGATAAATCCCACACCAGTTCACAACCACTTTTGAATTTGTGCACGTTAAGATAAGATCTGTACATTCAGCTGTTTCATAAAAGAGGCCCAGTGTTTGTACTGGCATAACAGCGCTTACTAAAGGCCGGTTAGCCGATTTATTGCTCCCAATAAATGGCGCATGTCCCCAAAGCTATTTCAGAAAAAAAAGCTAAACTCAGATATGTCAATGCACGTCGTATTTCATCAGAAGTTGAAAGAAATGGTGTTTAGTTGTACCACACACAGGTTCGTACTGTGCTGAGCTGGAAGTGAGCCATGCTTTTAAACATGCACACGCGTGCCGTGGGCCTGGACAGGTTTGGTTCTTGTTGCTTCAACAGCTTCTGCCAAAAAAATAAATAAATAAACTTGATTTTGGACTTCATCCCCCTCATGTCGTGCTAGCGGATGTTCAAATTAGCATGTTCCCTTTCAGGCCTGGGTTCTATTATCCTCGCCGATGGGGGTGCTTTATAGTTATCAGGGGGGTAGTATTTGAAAGCGCGGCTTGTTTTAATACAAGAGTGCAGCCTCATGGAATGTGAGGAATTCTGTCCTTTATTTTCATCCGTGGTTGAAAATTAGAACTTGGAGCACTCAAGGCATGTGATTTCAATTAGAGGAGCTGTAAAGACCTGAAGACACGTAACGGTCAGACAGGCTGGTGTCCTGCTAGATCCAGTCTCCATGCTGTGTCTGGATATGCTCTACTCGCCTACAGGTGAACAAAGGCAGAAGTAGAACCAGGTTCCCTCAGTTTAAAATAGCATCCAGTACTGTGCAAACGTTTTGGACACTTAAGCGAGGATGCTTGCAAAAGTAATTCTATAAAGAGTTTCAGACAATTAACTCCATGCAGAGTACTTTTTTACAGAAAAAAACTGAATCAAATCAGTCCCTTTGCCTTTCAGCATCACCACTTTACCTAGCACACAGTTTGTCCGAATATGTGGCAGGTACGTTGTTCCAGGCACCTTGGAGAGCAGTTCTTTTTGGATTCAGGCTGTCTTAGTGTCTCCCGTCTCTTCATATAATCCCACTGACTCCGTGATGTTGAAATGAGGTCTGTGTTGGGGCCATACCATGTGTTGCACGACTCCCTGTTCTCTCTTTCTCTTTGTTTCCGTTTGAATCTAAACATCTAAAGTGTATGTACTACACACGTAATCCTCAGCCAAGGCCCTGAGGGGCCTAAGGGCCTCATCTTGATTCATTAGTCGTTGTGTTCTGCAGAAGTCTACATTTCAAGGAGTCGATGACAGCAGGCTTAAGGTGCTTGCTGGAGGAGGGCTGCTGCCGGAGGACCTCATGTCATTCTAATAGCAGTTAATTCTCCTCCTCACTGAAGCAGTTCTGCCTCCCTTGTGCATAGTGTCTGACCTCTGGCTAAACTGACAAGAGGGGCTTCAGAAGCAGTCTGCTGAGTCACAGCGTTTGACTGTGTTGTCTACTGAATGGCAAAATGGATCTACCAACACCTATGACAATATAATAACATTTATGAGGGTAGCTTGTAGACAGCTGCCAACATAGCTACAAACTCTCTCAAAGGGCCATATTATGACTGTCAAAGGAGCAAGTGCTTCCTTGTCTTCGAGGAAAGACAGAGGGCTGCGCAGTTCTTGCTCAAAGTCTCTTTTTAGTCTCCTGACTACCAGCACTGCCACAATCCGCACATGACTATTTATTCCACTTTGTGTTGTATTTCCTCACACTGCCTGATATAGAATATCATCAGTCCAGCACAGTTTTTTATAGGTTTAAGCCGAAGTTGTAGGTTTCAGATTATGTTTACAGGGCACTTGCAGCATCCTGGTATTGTGATTTTGATTTCTTTGTCCAACATATTTCACATGGTTTTAGCGGTACCCAGTGCTTATATCATGCTTTTGAATGAAAGTAAATCTTCAATGCTGTTTAGTCATGCACCAACTGATCACTTGTGTCTTGTTAATTTACCTTCTAAAAAAGCTGACTCGATCTGCACTGTGTTTGGCGACAAAAGTAAGGCCACATGTATTCAATTTCTGTCTCTTACTCTCTTGACAGGAGACCATTTTCCCTTGGCCGACAGAATATTTTAACTGTCGGAGAGTGACTAAGAGTTTAAAATAACTTTAAGATGAAGTCATGAGGTCAGACAATGCATTGTGACAAAGTGCATATTGGGAAACAGACCCTAAGAAGTTGTCTTTGGCATGCTAAGTGAGGGGAATTTTTCCTTAATTAGAAACTATTTCCTTTTTATTAGCTTTCAAGATTGCTAAATAAGAATGTTTCAGACATATATCAACTGCTAAATACATGCTCCACTCATGTCGACATGAATAATTACATCTAATTTAGGATTTGGAGTTTTGCCAGACTGAGCCATATGTGGTCCAGTGGGAAATCGGTGATAGGGTTGTTTCACTGGTAAAGCTTTTGATAGTGAACTTTGCAAATCTGTGGCTTAATGTGAAGTTCACCTGCTATAGATCAGTGTCCAGCTGTCTCTCTCTCCACTACATAATATAAGTGTGTATGGCTCTGTATGGTGCCTCATAAATCTAACTGTATGACCGAAGCACGCTTTGCATTAAATCCTGTATTGAAAAAGAATCCCTTTTGTGATGCCATTCAATCATTTCTTCATCTCCTAGTAATACACATCTGAAATTTAAATTTAAGTGCTACATATAAAGATGTGTGATGTCACCCAAAGAATTCCTGAAAAGTGTTTTTAAAGCTCACTCTGGTTGGTCCAGACCTCGCCATCTTGGCAGTGCCTGACTCCTCAGGATAGGATAGGGCCTACCAACCCACAAACTGTAAAATAACACAATTTTTTTTTGAGAACTACCTTTGCAATAATGTGATGACATAAAAAGGGGGAATATGTCACCTTAAATATTGAATGAAAAACATTGCTGAGTTCATTTCTGTCCTAGTCTGCCTTTCACTGGTTGGCATTTACTGCTTGCCAGCCTCATTCTTTTAGTAGATTTAAATATGTTAATAGGTTTACCGTAGGCATGTCTTTATTTCAGTTTGGCCTTTTTCACAGTTCCTCTTTCCAACTGAAAACGAACCAGAATAGTTTTCTTAGATTGTACTCACTTCCTAGTAAAGTGTCTTTTTCAGAAGTAGACTGGGTCAATTGGGGGTTCCCTTCCAATCATTTTATTAAGTCGGTAGGTGACTATTTTAAAATGAGGAGCGACAAGGAAACCAAAAGCTTTTTCTCCCAGTTCTTATTTGGTTTAGGTTCTTGTTTTTTTGTGTGTTTGTTTTGTTTCGTTTTTGGTTGTTGATAAATTGAATGCATTTTTTGTTTCACCCAGAAATATAGCGATCGGTCTACATTTTGTTTAATGAGTCTGATTTGATGTTACAGCTGAATGAATTGTTGCAGATATTTACCACAGCTGCAGGTGCATAGGCTGAACAGCACTTGTGCCTTGCATCAGTGGACACAGAACCACTGTACCATTAACAAAACGAAGTTAAAAATCCCACACTTCATGAAGGCAGGACGCTACATCATGTGGGCACATTTTAATAGTTACCACTCCCTCTACAGGCAGCTTTTGTGAAAGAATATTCAGAGTGACGTGTTGATCTAGTTGGTTCCTTTAACAATTGCTATTGTCTTTTATGAAATTACACTTAGTAGTTCTCTTAAATAAGTAGATCAATTTCTGGTGGTGAAACATAATGCAGTCTGCTATAATGGTTAAATTGATGGTGTATTTTGGTGGTTTGTTGTTTTTAGTCCACCACTGGGGTAGTTTGTCATGTGACTTGCATGATGTTGGTATTGGGATCCAGGGGAAATCAATATGAAGACTTTGTTTGCCACTTGATGAATATTGCCTGATTAAGGCATCAAGTCGAATCATGGTGGGGTTAATACAAAACTAGGCAAAGAGTTGGAGCGTAAGTGGCTTCAATTTTCAACCCCACTGATTATTGCTTGTTGGTAAATGCTTTCTTTTGTACCATCTACTCCGCATGCTAGGTTCTTTGTCCTTGAAACTATATTGGTATTGGAAAATATCAATATTAAAATTCATAAAATCATTTCAACCATCTAGCTCAGCCCTTAATTGCGTACATTAATTGGCTAACTGTCCTCTGCACTGACTAACACGTCTTTGATTTTTATTCTGCAGGTTCAGGAGAAGGATGTGGAAAGATTATTCAGCGATTCCCCAAGAAAGACTGGGAGGGAACCGCCTTTCCTCAGGGGGTGGAGATGGTGAGTGATAACAGCAAAACACAATACGTTCTGATCTATTCGTTTGTAAGTCAGAAAACCAGCATTGCAGCTTTTAATTATTTAGAAAAATACATGTTCCATTACTACCTGTTCAGAAAAGTCAATCGATTATGGCTTATTGACTAGGAATATGAGATAGTTTGTATGCTGAAGAAACTGATCTCATGTAAAATACACCTTCTGTCCTCTTCTGGTTTCCTTCTACATGCATGTACGACATGGTTGTTTTGCTTTGTATGAGTTATAACTAGTTATGAAACTCTACATATAATTGACAGGCCGAGTTCTGAATGGTTGCATTATTGTGACTGAGACCTATTCTGGCCAGTATCACAGTTTCATGGTGCTTGCTGCAGGAGGGCTGCTGCTGGAGGACCTCATGTCACGTTGACGTTAATGTGTGTTTTCTAGTTAGAGTTAGAGTGCCAAATTCCTGTCTTGATGTTAAGAAATGTGTTCATCTGCATAAAATGTTGCAACATAAGAAACATTTGCTGTAGCATTTTCTGTGTCACAAGCTTACAGATTACCTCTTGGGGATGTTTCCGTACTGTAAGATCACACTTTCCTTTTTGGAGCTTGTGCAGTAGATATTGGCATTTCCTGTTTCATTTGAATTCATAATGATTGTTTACTCAAGTTTGTTTTAAACCCTTTCCACTAATTGGGGAACCTCTTCGCTCAAATTCCTTTTACCCTATTATGCCCACCGCACTATCTTGTTCCCATTGCTGCTTGTCCCCATTTTCGTCTTAAGTCATATCACAGGAATTGCTACGTCTCCTAGTTCGTTCCCTCCCTTTTCGCAGGATGACTTTAAGGGGTCTGTGGCGGGGGGTCTGTTGTCCTTATATGGACAATGCATTGGATGGACAAATATTTGTTTATCAGGACTAGGAAAACTGTCAATCTCTAGGGTAGCATTAGCAGTTAAGAGTATCACACTGCCTAGGAGGACATTAGAGTCTGTGTTATATCTCTTTTTCGTTAATTTGTATTAGCTACTGCAGATAAGCTTTTAATGACTAAGCAGAATTGTTTTGGCAGTCGACATGGAGGGAAAACAGCAAAACGACTTCACATCCTAACACAGTACTTCATCCTTTTAATGTACTATCCAGCCCATACAGTTGATTCCTGTTCTCTTCAATGCAGCGTCATAAAGTACACGTAAATATTAAGATTTTGGCTTGTGTTTCTGCTCTACTGAAACCAACAAGTCATGGAATGCCAGGGACTATGTAACGGTGATTATTCTTTACATATGTTACTTTGGACTCAATGAACAAAGTTCAAATCCTACTAGATCACGACACGGATGGAATGTATGACTGAGATGGCAAAACGTTGCTAAAGTTCAGAACATCATTTGACCCAAGAATGAGTGTCGATTGTACTCTTTCCCAGTCAAGACCAAAGCCAGATGTTAGTGGGTGTTTTTGACTAGTGTGAAAGGGGCTTTACGGTGCAAAAAAAATAAATAAATAAATTAATTATTGGAGGGAGCAAGTCCATCTTTAAGCACTTACCCATTACAAGATAAATTGTAGAAGTTTGGATGAGCGGTGCCAAAATAAATGTTGCGTGTTTTCTATCGGTGAATGTATGTTTTGTCCTTGGTTTGTGGTACTAGGAGGCCCAAGATTACAATAAGGGTTAGATCATTTGGAAGTCAAACGATGCAGAGCAGAGCAATAGCAGGTGTAGCAGCCAACAAGTTGCATAATATGGGTCAGATGTCTAAGCCCAGATAAATGTAGGGAGCTAATATAAACATAAGGCATTCTTCACAAACCCGTGTTTAGATGAAGTCATTTCTTGACTATGACAGGGTCCTCAGTGGACAGCAGAATATAATTCACATTTTGTTCAAACTTTTCAAGTTTAAGATCAAACCTCTTTAAGATGATTTGTGAAGAGGTGTTTGTCTTTTAATGATGGATAAACAATGGGCAAGAGTTTTTATTTTATAGATGTATTTGAAATATTTGCCTCTCCGCGACCGCGGTCAAAAGGACACTATTATTCCAAGACTCTGCAGCGGTATTTACATGGCAGATGAGGACAAGTGAGCCTGTTATTCCAGCAGAAATAGACATATTGTGAGTGGGTGGTTTGAATGGCATGCAGACGTCTTCCTGTGTAACTCACTGACTTTGTTGGTGGCCATCAAGAATGCCTTGTGAGTTGCTGTTAAAGAGACGAGCGGTGTGTCTCACGGCAAAGCAGGGCACTCTTTAAAGCCATCAAACGGTAATGGTGAGTTGGAAACCATAAAAAGATGACAGAATATCCTGTCCAGAGAACGTGTTGAGGCTTTTTTTTTTTTTTTGTTGCCAGAATAGTTTTGACACGGGGTTGAGACCCCTGTTTTCTATTCCGTGACTCCGAGAGATGAATCAGGGTGGCTCCACATCATCCCTCAAGTATCCTGTCATGGTTTCATAGAGTTTAAATATAGAAACACTGCAACAAATTTAGCTAAACGTATTAGATTAGTGTTTCCAGATGTCACTGAGGACCTGCATACCATATTTTGTGGGTGTGTTCAGATTTTTTGTATTCCTTCGCGTTGAAGTGGTCCCTTCAATGCTTTTTCATTATGTGTCAGCCTAGACTGTAATTGAGACATACTGCAGCCCTCGGTGCGCAAAGGAACCATAAGGGATGATGTTTCTCGTTGTAGTTCAAGCTGAAACAAGTGGCTGCATTCAATGCAAGTCCTTTTTTAAGTTCTTCTGCTCTTCATAGGTAGATTAGGTTTTTCCTTCAACTGCATCTCCAAGTGTAGTATAGACTATTGAATGACATGCTGAATAGGACTCATATGTTGAAATCTTCAATTTTCTTGATGAAAAAGCCCCCAGAGGGGTAAGCAATGACAGGAAAGAGGGGGTTGTTCCAGAAATTTGCTTTCCTACTATGTGGTGTGTGACAAACTTTGGTCAATAGCCAAATGACTGAAATTCCAACTTTGAAGCTTTAATGAAGATACACCATAGTGTTTAACAGACCCACTAAGCAATTTGCATTTTGGCTCTGTTTCGGGCTGGTATGTAAACCATTATTATTTGCAGATTTTCTCGACTCCATGAAAAAGAAAATGACTCTTTTACAAACACATCTGTAGAAAACAGTGGATGAAGCTGAGCACGAAAAGCATTTTGTGGTCACAACAGGCCCCCAGCGAACTAAATAACCACAGATGAGGAATGCACCAAGAAAAAGCGTTTACAACTTGAGCTTGGAAAAATGTGTTTTTAATCTTTCCAAGTGATGATGATAGGAACCAGCTCAAATCCTCATCTGTTATGGATGAGCCAGGTCTTTAGCTGGAGGTCAGTACTTTGTTCACCTAGTATATTTCCGTCAGCTTGCCCTCCGGTGTCAAGGCGCAGTCCACATGGTTTACTGTAAATGGACAAAGGGTCTGAAGGCAGTACTACTGTGGAGCCTGGTGGTTTCTATATAAATTTCACCAAGTTTTAGAAATAATAACGGCTACCTTAAATTATATTGGACATTACCAACTAAACAAGAGTAACAGGATGAACTTCTGTTTCTATGATCCCATGTCAGTGGTTTGAGAAATGTATTCCTTCCACAGTCACTGCAAAGGTTTTCTATATTTCTCTGAATAAGTGCTATGAGTCTGACGTGGATCATGTGACAGACAAAAGTAGCTGAACCGTGTTGTTCTAAAAATGAGCTCCCAACACAATGACAAAAATGTTAACATTAATGTAATGACTGCATTAATGGAAAGCCATTAACAAAATTAATGGTGATCTCTCATTGTGAGAAGTAGAGCTTTACTAATGTTCACATTACTGCAATGGTCGCTGCTGAGTCTGTATGATTTGCTTTACAGTTGCGGGTTTACAGCATTTATGTGCTCCTGGGTGAAGTGATCTGAAGGCCAATTCAAGGCCCAATACATGTGCAAATCCATCCGTTTGAAGGTGGAAGGCCACGTGCCCCATTCATATAATTTACGGTCAGTGTCAGCCTACCATATTGATAGGTTATTACTGTATTTTTGTGGGAATCAGTGCCCCTGATGGAACACAGGGCTCATGAGGATGTGTTTGGAAGGTCTGGCTGTGACTTTGCACTTTTTAGGATCTCAGCAATTGCACACTCACAGATCGGCTGTAGTACAGTGTCAGTGATAGTGCCTGAGGTGTGCTGTGGAAAACACTGCAGCTGGAATTTGTTACCTTCCCATCCCGAACACACTGGGCACACAAAGCAAAGGATTCCTGGACATTTTGGAAAACATTTTTGGCTGGAATATACCACCAGTTACCATCAACACTCCTTTGCACTCTTTTAACGATGACTTTTAAAGGTGTGGATAACAATGAATCTTCTCACACTGCCTCTCACTCAAAACCCCTGGGAAGTTTATTTCTGTTTAAGAATGTTTTTTTAATTTAAGTTAACCACTTGAAATTAAACGGGCCAAAGCAGTGCCTGTGATTACTTTGGTGTTCACTTTTAAATTGCTGAGCTTGCTCGTTTAATTACAAGCATCACTTGTTAAAGGTTTGGCACATATTAATATTTGTAACATTTACTGCTCGTACACATTATTGGTATAAAATGTTATTTGTTCGCTCCACACCTCTGTTACACAATTTGTCCTCGGGTGCACTTGAGTGTTTCAGACGTCAACAACCAGCGGTGATTTCTTTCATGTTTAATGGGCCATATTAATTGTAGGTATAAAATCTAGTCTGTAGGACAACCACATGGGCATTAAACTTTTTAATCTTATCCAAGCACTGGCGAGTGTTTGAACTAACAAACACAAAATCTTGTTCAGGCTTGCTTGAACTGCACACTATTGACTGACTGAATTTTTACCACTAACTTCACCAAAATCACCATAGTCTCTGTATTTTGACACAGTGGAAGTAATCTGCCTCTGATTGCTATTATTTATCTATCTATTTATTTATTTATTTGCATGAAATATCAGTGGTACATACAACTAACTGATCCAGTTCAAAGTAGATTTATCCATTCAGAAACTTGCTAAGACACTCATTAAATGCACTAATCCATGCCAGTTAGTGTCATTTAACCCATTCAGGCCTAAATACTCTTCTGTAAACCCCCTCTCAAAACCTGAGGTTTTTCAAAATATGTCAGCGCTTACTAAAACCTTAATTTCTCAGGCTCTGTAGCAGATAAAAACATGAGATAAAAAGCATTTGACAGCTTACTTCTTTGGCTTTCAACTTGACTGACTTGCTAGGGCATAATCTTCAAATGCATTTTTTAAAAAAATCAATAAACACCAAACATTTTGAAAATTTTGAAAATCAGTAAAGATCTATTTTTCCAATTACTTCGTCAATATCACTTCCTTCACTTGAGTCAGCCATGACGGATCGCTAGCACGGTGTTTAAAATTGTCGACCAAAACATACTCCACGTGTAGGCTTATGTCGACCAATCACAAAGCGTTTTATTAGTCACATGAGTTTAAAAAAAATCCCTAAGCATCTCTGTCACTCACCCCAAGAATATTTCAGCCAATCACAGTGCATATAATTGGCCATGTGCCTCGAAAAAGACGACAACGCTCAAAATGACGCGTTTGCCGGTCTTAATGATAACTACGCATAGATGCCGATCCGGTCTTAAAGGTAAACACGCACAGATGCGTGATCCGGTCTGAATGGGTTAAATATTAATGATTTTGGTTATTTGATTTTTTTTTTTAGCAAAGCTGTGTTGGGTATCCTCTTGATGTAGCTTATACCATTTTTTCCCTGTTGTTTTATATGAAAAGTAAAAGCAGTAAAAAAAAAATTATGTTTCGAAATGTATGTGCACACATGTGTATTGTTTTATCCAGTGTCTATATTTCAGTTCCGTTTATAACACATACCAGCTGGAAAATCATATTTTTATGGCAAAGCATAACTCCTACAAACAACCGTATGCTATACACATAAGTTGACCACACAGTATACTTTTGATTGTGAAAAATAATCCAAAGGAATGTGAATTATCTCAGACAGTATGTAATCATTTGACTGAAACTGACCTCTCTGCACACTGGAAATGTCAAGCACTGTATACTGTGTAATGGAAATGTATAGCTGTTTGTGTTTATGCTTGGCTTGGCCTTCACTCTGTGTACATGAGCGTGGGGTGAGGAGAGACGCCTTGACAACTATGCCCGAGAGGTCAAACACATTCCAAAGCACCACGGAGTTCAGCGTCGAACATAAGGGTCGATCCCTTGCACGTAGCCGGCAGACAATTTTCTGACAACAGCCTCATTCCTGCTGTCTCCTGTGTAGTCATGATTCCCGGCAGGAAAACAAAATGTGTCTGAAGATGTCCCCTCATGAGTTCCATTTGATCATGTGTTAAAGATTAAGGCACAGCTTACAGTAATAAAACCTCTATCTGAACATGAAATTCAAAATGGGAAAGCTCTCATTGATGCTAAGTGGCCTTTAACCTATAGGTAAAACTACTAGTAAACAGATAAACCATGTAATGTCTTTATTAAGCATTAAGTGCTTGTATTAAGCATGTATTCATTCATTCATTTGTTCATCTTGTCCTGCTTGTCCTGTGAAGGGTCGCTGGGTCTGCTGGAGCCTATCCCAGCTGTCATCGGGCGAGAGGCAGGGTACACCCTGGACAGGTCGCCAGTTTATCACAGGGCTTAAGCATGTATTTGTTAAGCTTTATTAAGAGACTGATATTGGCTAGTCCTAGCTCACAAATGTAAAAATATGTCTTTTAAATGTCATTTCAAATTTAATGCTTTCTGGTTTTTGACCAAGTAATTGAAAAACATCATCTTGACTTTGATTGGCAGTCTTCACTACCAACAAATCTTCAACTGGTCAGAAGAAAAAAATAAATGTAAAATTGTAGGAATATGTTTTTTGTGGCTTCTCCATTTACATTTTTGTCTGTAATTGTTTTGCGTTAAAGCATTTTACAACAATAATTGGTTTTAATTGATGCATATCAACATAATAACTGGTTGGGTTCCATTTCCAGTAGATTACCAAATATTTCAGACATCAACTAAAGTTGTTATGGGGGTCAGATGTTTTTGAAAACACCTTTGGTCAGCAGTTTGAGATCAACAACACAGTAGCTGAAGCATACTTAGTGTTTGTTGATGTAAAAACCTTCCCCCTGTCGCACGTAGTCCCTCTTTGACGTATTTCTTCATTTGTTTTCAAAGTTTGCAGGTGACCTGTCCTCACCTTTAAAGGGTGTAGTATTTAGCTTTAGGTTTGGCAAAAACACCTTAGCCTAACACTATGCTTCCCACATAACTCATAGTAACTCTGTACTGACCCAGTCTGATGCACAGTGTGTGGTGTGGGTTTTCTATTCCGCTCAGTCAGCTAGACAAGCCTCTGACTTATGCCAGTCATTTGCTTTTTGTCCTTCCACTTACTCTGTCATATATTGGTAGCCATAATTGTCAAAGAAAGAAAGACATTTCCACAAATGGCCACCACAATGGTCCAAGAACTGAAGCCAGTATAAAAGTGCTTAGGATGCAGCCCTTCTAATGGCTACTAGATTCTTCTGTCTAAGTAAATAAGTTTCCACAGCACATTATGGTCTCGCTAGCTAAATTTATCTGTGGTTTATGCTTTTCAGTCTAATTGCTTGATTGACAAGACTGTCTATCACACTAAGTGGCTGCTGCTTTCTTGTCGCTCCGCAGATCCCCCAAGGCGCCAAAAGGCCCCAGATTTGAATTCTCCAACCCTAAAAACTTCCACGATGACGGTCCCTGGTAGACCAAGATCCACTCCTCAGAAAAATTACTTAACAATTAGGGTGTTAACGCAAGAACTAACATCTGTCCTTCTCTACTGTACAGAGTTTGAAAGAAGGCAGGATGGCTTTCTGTTAATATAAAAAATTTCTTCAGGTGACTGTGTCTGACAACCATCTAGAGATGAGATGAGATGATACAGGATAATATTGGACTCATCTGAGTTGACATAGTAGCTGTACAGGGAGTTAACGTGAAGGAAAAAAAACTCCATAAACTTCCATAAAAACTATACATTAAAAGTATAAAGTAGAATACATTTGAATATAATAGCAATGGTCGACACAGTGGTTAGCACTGATGCCTCACAGCAAGAAGGTTCTGGGTTTGAATCCATGGGCCGACTGGGTCATTTCTGTGTGGAGTTTGCATGTTCTCCCTGTGTCTGCGTGGGTTCTCTCCAGGTACTCCGGCTTCCTGTCCAAAGACGCGCTGATTAGGCCGTAGGTGTGAGTGTGAATGGTTGTCTGTCTCTCTGTGTTAGCCCTGTGATAGACTGGAGACCTGTCCAGAGTGTACCCTGCCTCTCGCCCGATGACAGCTGGTCCCTCGGACTAGCAGTTACTGAAAATGAATGAATATACTTAATTGTCTACAGTGCTTATGAAATTACAACCTTTTTTTTCATGGATTTCTCATTTTTATTGGTTTTCCTTCTTCCTTCTCCATTTCATGATATTATTACTGTTGTGTCAGTCAGCTATTTTTTTTTATCAGTGTGTTATCTATAATTGACCAAATCAATTAGATTACAGTATACAAAGTGCCCTCTCATTGCAATAAGTTCCACAACCTTGCATGCGAATACAAAAGCAACACAGGCTAAATCCAAGGCCAGCTGATCATAGAATGGAGAGCAAGGATTGTTCAGTTTGTGACAGGTATTGTATGCATATACAGTGATCAGGCTTAACATTATGACCTATTATTGTGTAGGTCTCCCTTGTGCCTCCGAAACAGTTGTGACTCATCAGAAAATGGACATGGGACTTCTGAGGGTGTCCTGTGGGGGCCCTGTGGGTTGGTGGGTGGGGGGGGGGGGGACTGTGGATCAGGCTTGTTGCAGTGCAACCCACAGATACTTGATCAGTTAGGGATCTAGTGAATTTGGAGGCCAGGTCAACACCTTGCCCTGTTGTTCATGTTTTTTTTAGTTGTTCCTAAACCGATTTTGTGTGTGTGTCTGTGTCAGGCTGCATCCTGCTGGGGACACTCCTTGATGCTGCAATCAAGGAGTGTCATTGCTATGGGGTGGGGGTGACTGGTCTGGTCTAGGTGGGTGGTGCATGTCTAAGTAACATCTACATGAATGTCAGGTCCAAAGGTTTCCCAGCAGAACATTGAATTGTCACAAGATGGTCAATATTTACTTCACCTGTCAGTGGTTTTAATGTTGTGGCTGATTGGTGTACATACTCTAAATGCACAAAAATATTAAAAATACTGTTTTAGCTTATTGCATTACCCCAGATAAAGATACTTCATATGTAATGCCATCTTTACTTGTTTTCCTCTGACAGAAATGTTCAGACATGAAATTTTAAAAATCCTCCTCAGGACTCCTCAGATGGAGGAATGTGACCTGGCTTGACCAGACTGTAAACATGTGTATCATTTCTCTAGTGTAGAACTTTGACTTTTTGAACTCATCCCTTTTTTCCTACATCCCTGCTGTAATGAGGAACGTGCCTTGTACTTCCAGAAAGAATGCTAGAGCAAACTACTGCTTTCATGTGTTGATGTCTGCTGGACCAGGGTACAAATGTACAAACATTTTAGGAGTAATTTATATAGAAACTTTGTATATACATCGTCTTAGACAAAGAATACTTTGAGACCTGAGTCCAGTAAGACCTGAGCCCCTGGGCTTAGTTCAAGTTCAGTTCACTAGAGAGAAGACTTTTGGCCTTGTTCTCTCTCACTAGGTTGGATGAGCCAATCATGACAAAGCTTAACTGTATTTTTCACAATCAGCAATCTTGTTTAGTCAGATTTAGGCTCTGTTCCAAACCACAGACTGATGAAAGAATGTAACCTAATTGTATCACTTAATGAAGTCACTCAAGTGGCCATAGCTTGACATGGCGCGCTGCACGTCGGTCTTATGATGTTTGTAAAACTATGAGAGAAAAGCTAAACAGTGCATTCCAGATAGCAGGAAACCATTCCAGCCAGGGGGATAATGGGATCATGTGTTTGTCAGGAAGATCCACAGATGAGTAATCAATGCTTTATGTGCCAGTGAAGCTAAACACATCAGGAAACAAAGCTGGAGCTGTCAAACAGCAGGACTTTCCATACCAAAAAGTACTATGAGCTAACCAGGAAATGGGAATACACAGGATGAAACTAAGCCAGAGTACACTGGAGAGCACCCATTCTCTTTTAGATAATGTGTAGTAGAAGATTTTAGTTTTATACACTCAAAGAAATATTGTTGTTTCCTGGTTGACCCAAATCTGTGAATTATTAATGAAAAGCTACCAAAAACAAAACACAAAAATGTTGAGATGTACAGATGACTAATTAACTGTGCAGATTCCAGGAGCAGGGCAAAAACATGTAGTTCTGAAATTGTGCCAGATTAGCAGGTCCAGGACACCAGCAGTTTTTGGATGCCCAGAGTATCCAGCACATTCTCTGCCTCCCGTCTAAAGTGCGGTCTGGTTTCAGACGCCCCTTTACTTGGCTACTGGTGAATACCACAGTTTCTTGTAAGAATGTGCTGACTACTGCTGATACCACAGCTTCGGCTGGTCCCGTAACTTGTATCCACAAAGTCTCCGTATACTGTATGTAGTAATATTATTGATAATCTATTTATTTCAAGGCTTACTTATTTGCTTCAAATTTGAAGTGTTTGTCTTAAAAATATTGCAGCATTATGTGATGTATGCAGAAGTTTTTCTGTAATGGTTCCATTTTTGGCTCCAGTGTTATAGTTACACTCTAAATTGCTGATTGCTGAACTTGTTGAGCTTTACCTGAGTTTTGTATAATTAATGGTGTTACAATGGAGCTTGTTGTTTGTCCAAAACTACAGAGATTCTTCGGAACCGTCTTATCCACTGACAAAATAATAACAAGCTACATACATCGCTGTTATTCATTGACATTTTTAGCCATGCCAGTCAGAGTGTGGGCCTCTAAGGAAGGCAGTGCTGGGTGGTTATCAAGCCCTGGCAGAGCCAATCCTTTGTGTCCACGTACATGACCTGATGCAGACTTCGAATGCAAACATGCATGCAGTTCCATTCATTTTATAACTGGGGCTTGCCGCAGTGTGCAGTGTACACTATTTATTACTACATTATTATAAGGGTAACTGCCGGCCACGTCGAACATGGTACTTCTGTGGATGTTTCTTAAAGTCTCGATTTGACTTTGCACTTTTTAGTTACAGGATACTAGATACACACTGTGTATCTAGTAGAGCTGTAGCACTGAGTCATTGATTATTCCCAAGGTGTGCCAAGCTACAGAATACAGAGTAGCCCTCGGCCAGCATTAGTTGCCTTCCTGTCCCTTGCACAATGGGCGGACACAGCAGACTATTTCTTGAGAGTTTGGAAAAATTTCTCACTTGAGGTTTAACACCTTTTATATGTCTTTGTATTCTTTTTATGAATCCTAAGGACGTGAATGAATAATCATCCTCAAAACAAGCTTCCATTTTGTTTTTGGGTCTTCATAATGACCATGCCAAGCCTGGCGGACGTGTGCAGACAACATTTACACCATGCAGACTCTTGCAGGCATGTAGACGTGTAGACAGAATTGGCCTTTAGTCTCTCTGGCTTTATAGAGCAGCATGTTCTGTTGTAGCTGGTTGCAGGGCTTTTACCGACTATTATAGTGTTTCAACTATAAAACCATATATATATAGCAATATTCTCCTAAAGTCTGTCTCTCTCTGAGACTGTCCAAATACATAGTTTACTCTGAATATGCTCTGCTAGCAAAGAAGATCAATGATATGGCAAGGATCCTCATGCAAGTGAGATAAATGTGGGAGATGTTTTTAAAAAGTTCATGTCTTATTGGAAAGCTTTTACTAAATGTTGAGGCTCCACTTAGCTGCTCAGCAGTTAGACTTAAAGCCAGTGCATCCTTTAACTTTTACAGAATCTCTGCTTAAATCACCATTCATAGTAGCGCTTGGAAAACATTTACATATTATATAATTATATATTGTATAATGACAGGGGTTGTGAGGTTGGACATCACATTTAAGGTACGTCATAGAAAACATCCTCTCTTTTTGTTTTTGAACAACACCATAGGCTGTGGCCGGATGCCAAGTTTTTTTCCTTATGGTACAAGTGAGTACCTATGATATGTCCTCCTCTCAGAGGGTTAGGTCCTCCAGTCTACTCGAGTCCAGTAGTGAGACATTTTCAGGATAAATGGCTCACTTTGTTTTTTTTTTGTTTTGAAAGTTAAATGCTAACTGTAGAGTTTAAAAGAAACCGTGAGTTAAAAAGGTCACGATTCAGTGGTTTATTGTGTATTTTTTTAAAACAGAAAAATGTTATAGTAACATATTAATTACAGAACGAACAAGGTCCTTTTTCGCATGTTGTCTTGATGCCAAAACATTTGTGAGATTTGCATGTGACGCTTATTGTGACAAAAGGCCTTTGTTGGCAAATGTACTCTTGTGTGTTCCACGGGGAAGCTCATTAAATCCCTCTGTGTTCATACACACTCTAACACACACACTTCACAAATTCACATTTACGCTTCGCACTACATTACCATATACAGTAGTCAGGAGAGGAACCAAACTTGTTGTGGTTTGAATGAGCTTACCAAGAGCAGAAATGAGACCAAGACCTATGGTGAGTACTGTAACTTAGCCAGGGCCCCCACAAGGCGGTGGAGGAAGCACCTGTTCCAGAGTCATTATCTGACTGTGCTCTGAAGGGCTCCGCAGTCTGACGTAGGACAGCCATTGTACGGATCCGCAACCTCAGGACAAAGCTGTTTACACTGCACTTTCATGCATCACCACATGTGATCAGGAATATGTTTTGATGTTTTGTGTTTACTTTTTACAAGTAAATTCAAACAGCAAACTTGTTTATCTCACCTTGTACAGATCCAGAAAACAACCTTCTAACCTCAGCTGCTACAGGTAAAAATGCTCCAGTAATGTAGCGATGATTAGAAGTGATATGAAAAAAGAAACGGCGACCAAATCTTTGAACAATGTCATAAAAATGAGTTCAAATCTCGACAATACATACAGTACATTCTGTAAATATCACATTAAGTGTCTAGACTTAAAATAGTCTGACCGCTTTGGGACTTTGGCGCCCCCAGTGGTCCTATAACACAGAAGACACTGCCGTCAATGTCAGTGCATACTGCCAACCTCCCACACGTCTGACCCCGGGACACAGGAGGCCCTCAGACTTACAACTTTAGGTACCGGTTATTGTGCTCTGTTCCTTGGCACATGAGCGGTGCAGATCAGACGCAGGTGAAATGCTTGAAGGTCCAATGCACATCTGTAATCACTCTAGGTTTGGAGGCCAGATATGACCTTTTAGCAGGTCCAGAGGAGGCATCAAGGCCATTAGCAGTGTGGAACAAAGCCCAACTGTATGTTCTTGCACAGCTTATTGCAGGTTAATCCTGTAGTTTGAAAATTTAAACATAACTGTGGTTTATCACAACTGAGTTCAATTTCTATAGCCACACCCAGGCCTGACTACTGTTCCCAATCAAGAAATCACTTAAATAGGACCTGCCTGACAAAGTGAAGTAGACCAAAAGATCCTCAAAAGCTAGACCTTATGCCGAGATCCAAAGAAATTCAGGAACAAATGAGAAAAAGTAATTGAGATCCATCAGTCTGGAAAAGGTTATAAAGCCATTTCTAAAGCTTTGGGACTCCAGCGAAGCACAGTGAGAGCCATTATCCACAAATGGCGAAAACATGGAACAGTGGTAAACCTTCCCAGGAGTGGCCAGCCAACCAAAATTACCCCAAGAGCACAGCAACGACTCATCCAAGAGGTCACAAAAGACCCCACAATAACATCCAAAGAACTGCAGGCCTCACTTGCTTCAGTTAAGGTCAGTGTTCATGACTCCACCATAAGAAAGAGACTGGGCAAAAATGGCCAGTGTGGCAGAGTTCCAAGACGAAAACCACTGCTGAGCAAGAAGAACATAAAGGCTCGTCTCGGTTTTGCCAGAAAACATCTTGATGATCCCCACGACTTCTGGGAAAATACTCTGCGGACTGACGAGACAAAAGTTGAACTGTTTTGAAGGTGTGTGTGTCCCATTACATTTGGCGTAAAAGTAACACCACATTTCAGAAAAATAACATCATACCAACAGTAAAATATGGTGGTGGTAGTGTGATGGTCTGGGGCTGTTTTGCTGCTTGAGGACCTGGAAGACTTGCTGTGATAAATGGAACCATGAGTTCTGCTGTCTACCAGAAAATCCTGAAGGAGAATGTCCGGCCATCTGTTCGTGACCTCAATCTGAAGCAAACTTGGGTTCTGCAGCAGGACAGTGATCCAAAACACACCAGCAAGTCCACCTCTGAATTGTTGAAGAAAACCAAAATGAAGACTTTGGAGTGGCCTAGTCAAAGTCCTGACCTGAATCCTATTGAGATGCTGTGGCATGACCTTAAAAAGACGGTTCATGCTCGAAAACCCTCCAGTGTGGCTGAATTACGACAATTCTGCAAAGATGAGCGGGCCAAAATTCCTCATTGCTCATTGCAAGTTATCGCTTGATTGCAGTTGTGTGTGACAAACATGCAAAAAAAATAAAAATATCAGGAAGGAGGCCAACACTTTTTCACACCATTAAAGTTGAAGTATACCTGCTACAAAAATCGTTTTAAAAAATAATTTCTGTGATTAACAGAGTCATATATTCGAGACGTGCTCATACATGGCCCAGTCCGATGGTGTTTTCCAAAATGTTTTAAGCTTTACACAGTTGATCTCACCGCTGTAGTTGCTTTAGTTTTGACAGATTCCGTCACAGCAATGGGTGGATTTATTGGATTATCATTGTTTTTTATTGAAGCGGTTTTAGTATCAGTTTTGTCACTCCAACCCCTTTATTAAATAGTGCCGGGAAAATCCACAGACTTTCCTTGGATTATGAAAGGGAACTTTTCTGTTCTTCTGGAGAACTGTTATTCAACTCACTTATGCTCGCAGGGCACTGATTAACCTACTTTCGACCAAATCGATATATAGCAAAGTCAATTTAAGGTTTGTGATGCCCGAGGTCTACCTAGAAAGGATGAAGGTTTGCAGACGGGATGAATTCATCTGACAGTGGAATGATTTAAGCACAGGAATGCCTTAATTCTCCAAGGGGTCCTTTTTATTTTTCTCTTTCCTCATTTCTGTTTCCAAGTTGCATGTGGTGAACTGGTCGCATGTTTTTAATTTATATTGTTATTTTGAAATAAAGGATTTGCCCCCAAGTGAACAAATCTCCCCATGGTGTGTTGGAGTGGCAGGGTTTTCAGTGCAGTTGACTTTGGGAGATTGTTGCTGGACTGTCCATGACAACAAAAAATACAAATAAAATACCTTTTACATTTTCAATAAAAATGTCGTAGTAGTTTTTTTTTTTCCCCCTCATGTTACATTTCCTACACACATGGCATTTATGAAGTCTGACATGTGTAGAGTTCTGCTAGATGTTTGCTAGATGACTCTTTATTCCTTGCCTGACTAGACATTTTCTTTAATTTACTGTGGTCCATCATGGTTGACTAAAAATATCTAGCTCTAAAGTGAACCATATGTGCCTTGTATTGCATAACAGATCAGCAAAAGGAGTCTGGAGTGTTGATGGCAGTGGGAGGAGCAGAGTTGAGGATAGGAAGAGGAGAGGAGATGCCACCTCTGAATGTTCTGCTAAGCTTTGGAGCAATAAATTAACTCCCCCCGACCACAGAATAGTATTTTGATAACAGTACTATTATGGTCATTTTGTTGACAGTTTTCTTTTTGTAATCATCATTCTGACCTTGAGCCGAGGCGGTGCATGTTTGCTCGCCTGTTTGCGCGCCAAACCGCTGTGCTGGAGCAGCCGTCTCTGGTTGTTTTGTCCGCTGCTCATCCTGCAGACCTGATAAAGCTGCAGTGCTGGGCAGGCAACACGCCATTGACCTTCTCAACCCCGGCCAGTCCCTCTCTGGCCCCTGACACTTAGCACTTCACTTTCCGTCATTGTGTTGTCTTCCTGGCTTGCGACTCCTCCACATGAATGGGGGAAGAACAAGGTAGAGGGAAGAGGATGATGAAAGTACACGGTGTAGCGCACATCTGTTGCTAAGTTTTCCTGACCACATTGTCTTGGCAGACGCTTTACGTAAAGGCTCCATCTACAGTTCAATCTGTCGTTGGGCTTCTTTGAAAGTTTGGAAAGTTGTCAGTTATTTGTCTTTTTTCTTTCAGAAACACCTGCTCAATGATTTGTGATAATGTGGGTTTGCAATTTTTTGTGTTTTTATGTTGGACCTTTTAAGAAGGCTGCCCATAATCCTACATTTTCTTAGCAATAATTTCTCAAAGTCTTCGTTTCACACTACAAAATGGAAACAAAATATTTTTTTGTGGTTGTCAGAGGGGTGTGGATGAAAATGTTTTCTTCTCTCTCTCATTCAGTTTAGGTCATTCTTTGCTTTTGCTCAAACCAGAGGAAACAGCTTAGGCTACACACATTTTATTGCTATGTAGAGACAACATGGAAGAACTTTGGTGTCTGATTTGATTTAGGTTTGTAACTCAACCAAATTATGAAATAAATAAAGTCCCCCTTTTTGGGACTGAGCTCATTTGCGGTAACGGGAACTCTTTAAAGATTTTATGACCCTTCGAGGTCTGTTTGTATTTCCCTAAGTACAGGACTCTCAAATGTTGTGGTTATAATAAAAAACTCGGTAAACCTTTTCCAGTCATGTTTCAGTTGTGTCACACCAGTGAAAAACAAACAAAGCTGACTTTAAAGGGAGATACCGTTGTCTCTGTCTCTTTGTCCTGAGTCATCTGTAGTAATGGCGGCTGCTGCCCCTGATATAGTTGGTCGGTCTTGTCATAGTAGAAGAATGTAAGCTTGTCAACCATAGCCTCTGCGTTGCCCGTTTTTTCTTTTGATTGGTGCTGCTCCTCAAGCACTCTGCTGTGACGATGCTTAGCAGGTCAGACTGCA
Source organism: Chelon labrosus (assembly GCF_963514085.1). Taxonomy (NCBI): domain Eukaryota; kingdom Metazoa; phylum Chordata; class Actinopteri; order Mugiliformes; family Mugilidae; genus Chelon; species Chelon labrosus. Next base: position 26,288,928 of record NC_140339.1, on the reverse strand, counting down.
TATCCAGTGTCGTGGGCTGAGTCGGTGAATAGTGCGGTTGGGAGTCAGTCATGCCAGGCGCTAGCACATGACGCGTTGCAGAGGGTTTAGCTGGAGGGCAGCAGTTTTGTCAGCTTTGACATCAATACTGCAAGTGTGTCCCAGAGTTCCTTTGTCACTTGACTGAGGTCTAATTTGGGAACGGGAGATGTCCTTTCTCTCTGCTGTGTGTGTGTGTGTTTGTATGTGTGCTGAATACAGACTATGTTTCCTGCATGTTGACCTTTGCACCTGTTGCGCTGCAGTGGATGCCTGTGCCATGCTGTAGATGAATGTACAGTACACTCCACACAGATTTTTTCTGAGTTATCTGACCTTTAGGTTGACATTTCTAACAGAATTGTCTTCGATTCCCCTTCTTAAATATATCTTTATTAGGGCTGTAAGTTCCACAGTCAGCAATTTTAAAAAAATATGTTTTAAATGTACCTTTAAGAAATATTTAACATTTTAACACTCATCAACAAGGAAGTGTAAAAATATGCTTGTTTTGTTCACAGCATATTGAGAGCTAAGAGCTCTCTTTCATTCAAAAGACCTGTTTCTTTAACCATCTCTGCTCATTTCTTTCTGTTTGCTTTCTTCTTCTGCTTTGTTTGGGATTTTTGGTAATTTAGAACTATATTCCCTCGTTTGCAGTTGTTTACTACGGTCGCACTTCAGATTCTGCTTGCTTTTCTTTTGTTTTTTTGTCCTCAGAAGTGTGGCCGTGTGTGTTTATATCTGCAACGAATTCTCTATTTGTCTAAATTGCTCAAGTTTAAACAAGCAGTCAAGCATATTTTCTTTTTTACGCATAGCTAGTTACATTGAAAATGATAAAATTCACAAAACAAACCGCAACCGTGTAGAGATCCCCCTACTTTGTCAAAAGTAACAGAAATGCAGGACAGACCAAGAATTCGCCATCGTCATGAAAGTATGTTTAAAGTCACATTAACATCCAACATCCAGCAAAATGTAGGATAAAAGGAACCAGAAATTTCTCCTATATATTTCAAAGCTTTTATTGGATCCAGCTGCAATATTTAAGCTAGATAATCATTCATCATTTAGTTAGACAGCGATAGGTTGTATGTAAAATGATGTCAGACGTCAGTCTGGGTCCACAGGTCCCTGAATGCAGTGAAGTTTACTAAACGCTCTCTTTGAACCTGTGCCAGCCCTCAAGTGTCTCTCTGCAGACCAACAGTAAAGATAACGGCTTAAAGGAAACACTCCTTTAATACCATGAAAGTCAATTAATCTTTTCACCATTGTGCCTCCACGTGCTCTCTGCATGTCAGTGTGCTTCTCTCACAGATGCATACACTCCTATGATTGCACATAACACAGACACACTCACAGGATGTTATATCTCCTGTGATCTTCTGAGCTATGCGGTCCCAAATGTGTTTATCTCTTTGCTGACAACAATGAATGGCATAGCTGGAATAGTTTAGGACGGGATCACAGTTATCCGTACTTGTCCTTGGATCCTGTCTGAGTGAGTGTGCACGCACACACACACACAAACACCTCACCGCAAAGCAGGTTTAACAGATTTCCTGTGGACTATTGTATGTGCTGGAAGATGGTGGCATCCTGGGCCAAACCTCCAGGCTGAACAAGCCAAATACCCCCCTCCCACTCCCTCTTTCCTCCCTTCCTCTCTTAATCTCCATTTTCCTGCTCTCCTTCTCTTCTTCGATTCTCTCCTCTCTTTCTGCTCTTTTTTTGTGCCCAAGAGACACTACCTTGCCAGTGTATTTGTCTTTGGCTGTACACAGATCCATCAATCCATCTGTTTTTGCCCTCGCCCACCACTCCATAACCCAGCCTCCTCGCTTCCTCCATGTGTCCAGTTATCCCCTGTGTAACCCCTGAGGAGCAGTCTAAACACCCCTTTCAGAGCCAGCGCCAGGTGGGCCTCCAGCAAAACAGAGAGAGACTAGACACAAACACTTGGCTCTCTCACCAGATGCCTGCCTGCCTCCCATATTTTGGCACTTTCTCACGTGCCACTCTCCTTTTGAATGTTCTCGGACAATAAGGCATCCATTTCTCAATATAATGTGTTTACTATTGACTTGAGAAATTGGAAGTGTTTGTGTGAACATTGACAGCAATCTAAGTGTCTGTCTGTAAAATAGTTTCATTGATAAACTGAATGTCTTACACAACACCATTTCGGAAAAAGACCGTGTTTTTCCCCCCCAATTCACAGATGTTTTCTGTCATGATTGGAAATGACTCACGCTGTTGCCTTGAGACTTAAAATCTGTGTAAGATGCTTCTTATTATGGTAACAGTGTTTTTGTGACCGCAGTTTTCTAAAAATGGCTTCAGTCTTGTCATGTATTGAAAATGATTGATTTATGCGATTTTCAAATCCTGGATGAACCGTGTTTCGAAATATAAATAGAAGAACATACTGTTTGAAGATTTGGGAGGAACTTGACTTACTCTTGGAGAATGGTAAAACTATTGTGCTTCGCTCAATTGTATCTCAACCAGTTTGACTCAAAGTCTTTAATACAAACCATCTGAATACATATAATCTACTACTAGAGAGGTCAACCTTTTCTAACATGTTTTCTTAATGGGTATGGATACATTCCAATTCTGACGGCTGTGAAAATGAATATTTGTCATGAGTCTGTTAATTTAATGTGCTATGGCCAACTGTAATGTGTTGTTACGTTGCTCAATATCTTGGGGATTTTCCACCGGTCTTATTTAAGATGTTTCTTTTTATGCTCAGACAGTTAATGAGATCCGGCACCTTTCCTGCTTGCTTTCAAGTAAATTAATTCTTAACATGCCACTTCCCGCTCCATGGCATGTTCAGTAGATGGAATTGCTTCTCTGGAACAGGACATCCTGTCTGTGCTCTCTGAGGGGACATTGGTATTGGCTACGACTAACTACAGTAATATGCCAGTGCCATTTAAGGTTGGAATGGTTTACTGTCAGAGAGTCTGAAGGGACGTGACAATCACTGAGCTTTTAAGAAATTCAAATGTTCCACTGAAATGATTCAAGGTTGACTGATTACAGGCAAATAAGTCTTTTAGAGAAAGTGCTGCCGTAAATATGATCATGGTGTCCTCTATGATGTTCTCATGTAATGGTCTTTCTTTTCAGTTCTGCCAGCCTGGAGGTTGGAGACTGTCCAGGGAAAGGAAAGCACCCACCTTCTTCACCGTTGTGCTGACAGATATCGATTCCGACCGACACTACTGCTCCTGCCTCACCTTCTACGAGGCTGAGGTCAATCTGCAGGTAACTTAAATTCTCCTTAAATGAGCTTTCACAACCATCAAGGCTGTGTTTTAGGCAACAGTGGTCTGATGCTGTAAATTTGTGTGAGCACATTATTTCACATGCTGTACATCACATCACTGTAAGCAGAGGCTTCTCAGCTTCCCTGAAAGGGTGTGTTCGCACTGGTATTTCAGTTCTCAGAAGTGTAAATTATAGGGCCGCGTCACTTTGACAGCCAGGTGCCTAGTGTTTCAGTGGTGTAATAACAGAATAATGAGGACGCATCAGCGCACAGGTATAAAAGCTTTCAGTGGCATAACTGCCTACACCGAAGGCTCTGTGTAGACTGGTTACAGGAGTATAAATCACGCTTTAGTTTTAGATGAAAGCAGAAATGTCCTGGTTGGCTTAGTGTTACCACAGGCATTTGTAACAACATCCTACCAAAAGATCAAAAGAGTAAAAGGTACTGTCTATGGATAGGGCTGGGTTTAAAAATCTATTTTCAGATTTAGACTGATCTTCATTTGAAAGACTAAAATCCTTGGATCAATTTTTAAAATATACACAAACTGCTCAGCAAGATTAGTCCACATGTGAGGGAGATCCAAAGATATAAATATGGTGGAAATTCCACAAATCTCTCAAACCAATGACCACACTAATTTGTAAAAATGTGAAAATGTTCTTAACTAAGTAAAATGGTTTTTAAACTCTCTAAATGAATCGATAATGAATCAAAATTCAATCAATCGATTCAGGAAACAGTAGCAGATACCCAACCCTGCATATGGATAAGGTCACAACCTGACCGAACAGTTTGTGTGGTGTACATTTTGTGACGAAATTTAAAAAACGTTCTAAACAATGTCGTGTGCTGGACTAAATCATCTTGTTGGATTTTTTTATTTAGCTGAGAACTCACAGAAAGCTTATTCATTTTTAGGTTGGGTTGAAGCAGTGCTGGTAATTCCTCAATAATGTAATGGACAACATAGCCAATATCCAAAAAAAAAGGCAACTGGAGTTGCCTTTTTTAACCTTTTTTGGATATACCATGACCTGGATGACTGAGAACCTTCACAGACAACATAGCCAATATGTCAAGAAGAGCCAATGTTGCTTGAGTATTCTAACCTTTAAAATCACAGTATCAAGTACGGTGGGTTCATATTTCAGTCGAACTGAGGAGCTGGGTCTCAGTCCACTTTTTACGTGGATATCAAAAATCGCAGGGCAGCATTCATATATGTCCAGTGAAGTGCACTAGACAATAATGCCTACCAAGGGTGATCCCTTAGGCTCCTATAACATCATCACAATAAAATGAGCTGTACTTCATTCCTCTTATAAGTACCATCAGTCTCTGTCAGCCATCCAGAATTCATAGGACCTTGGTTCTAATATAATTCTGTTTTATTATGGTCTACTCTTATGATGAGCACTGGGTCGACCTTGTGAGTCCCTCTCACGAGAGACTCCCACAGGGATATCTTGGATAGCCAATGTGCTGGTACTCATTGTCTGTTTTCCGTTTTTACTCTTTTTGTTTTGTTTTTTTTTTTACATTCTTTAGCATTTTTTTTTACTTTTAGGAATGCTTGTCGCGTACGTGATGTTTTCCACGATGTCAAGCGTTACTAGCAAACAAAAGCCTAATAAATTGTGTCTTGGCTGAGGGATGCTTTTATAAAGGAGAGGATGGACCTGTGCATTCCTCCACTGCTTTTCATTTGACTTATTTATGCATACAAGATTGTGTTTGATTGCAGATTAGTGGTCACGGCACAAATGTTCAGAACCCCATAAATTATTGATTACAGATTTGTTTGGACGGGATCATTTTTATACTTACGAATGAGCTTGTTAATGTCTCCCCCAGCCAAAAGCCCACAGAATACCAAGCTAATTGTTTCACTGTGTTGGCCTTTGTTGGAGGCCTTAAATGACTCCTGTCGCTCTGCCCACAGTGACTTCACATCCTCTCACATGTGGAAGGCAGTCGTCAATCACTTTCCTGTTAGATCAGCAAAACATTTTCAAGTTAAACTTAAAATGCAGTCTTGTACGAGAAGTGTGTCTGCTTTCACAAGGTGTGCGAGACACTTTGGAATGTTGAGAATCAGCTTTGTAGTAGGGTTTCGATTCCTCATTGCTTGACTATTTCAGCTTGTTGTGTGAATCAGACCTTGATTACACAAACATTCCCCTGTTTGCATAACTGGGCGCATTCTTCCACCTTGGTTAAAATGCTTGTCAGAGGAGGAAGGATTTGGGGCAAATTGCCACATCAAAGATAGAAAATCACTCTAACAAACTCAGTTGTTAACAGTTATCAAGGGTGTATGAGCAAGCCTGCCCTCAGTTGTATCAAATATTTTGGAAAACACAGACTAGTTGATCATCCTCTTTCAGGATTGAAACTTAAAGTTTTAACATATTGGTTTAATGTGGTTGTACTGGCAATAATAGAACACATAATGTGATCCATTTTGGTTTACGGCAGCAGTAAAACAAATACAAAAGGTCAGGCTTGGCTACCTCCCCATTCCAATGCAGCCATTTTAAATATGCCTTGATTGCCCCCCTTACCTATCTCCCACTACTGATCAGGACATCCCTAGTTTGCTGAATCGCTTAACTCATGGGCTAGCCTAGAATTGCCAGACAAATACCTTTAATGACCTTTAATCTGGAAGCTCTCGGTTGACTTTGAACTTCCTAGGGACTTTATCAATGGGCACAGGCCACAGTGGCTGTGGTTAGAATGGGATGGATCAACAACCAGTCCAGACCAGAGCAACAAAACATGTGACCTACGCTATTCTACATGGAAGAGTCATACTAATTTATGTTTTTTATTATTTATTTTATTTTTTTTCACTCCTGTGCAAATCTCAGAATTTCAATTAAATTTGATAAGGAAATTGTACAAAATAAACTGCTGGGAAGTATATTTTATGTCAGTAATGCACTGATAAGCATACCTGACTATACGCCCCTATATAAGAGCCATGTGCCATGTGCCATGTGCGTTAAGAGTTAACAAAAACACGAAGACATCTGGAGAAGATAAATTATGTTTTTGTTTTAACAGTTTACTACTCATGTCTGAAATAGGTTACAGTAATGAAGGTATTTGTGTATGCTAAAAAGACACTTGACCGAGACACGTGGATGCTTGGTGTAGATTACATACTGTAATGTGAAGACTGAACCAATAAACCTTTGAATCTGGCAGACTCCCAGTCAGCAATGCCATCTCAACTTTAATGTGAGGTTATTCATTTGATCGGGCTATATTTGGCCTGATCCAGACACCGTGCAAACAATCACACATTCCACTATTCACTTTATAGCACTGAGGATCTTCTTGAAACGTGATGGTGTTTTAACAATCCGACATCTTTATCTGTTTAGTTGGATTCCAAGGATTGTCCAGACAGGCAACTTAGGAATGTGTTTTCTTTAATAATTGAACCAAATCCTAAGAATAATGGAGAAATGTGACCCAATCTGAATGGGATATTTTGATCCTACACTCCTTGGACCTGAGATACTTTAGCACTTGTGGCATGTTTTCACTGCCTGGAGAAATATACCAGATTGTGATAAGGGCTTTAGTGAGGAATGAGTGCAGAGAGGTTGGTGTATTAGTGTTGAAATAGAGATCCACAACAGACACAGTTAGGACCATATTGAAACTGTAAATTGTGTATCTTGCTTAACATAACAAATGCTAAGCGTTTTGCAGTTTTTGGCATCTTTGGGGTCATCAGTAATGGTTTAGATGTTTTGCATTTGCTGGGACCCAGGGGGCAAGAAGTATTAATCTCTCTAAACTAACTTCATTTCTGAGCAAATGATCTTTGTCTCTTTGGAGGCAAGATTAATGTCCTTATAATTTTAGAAAATGTGTGTTCATTTAAAGGTTCCACTGGGATGAGTGACTCTGCTTAATCTGGACATATTGGGAAAGGAGATAATTAATAGTTAAGACATTCAAAAATGTGTCTCCTCTCTTTCCAATCTCAAAACAAATGATTTTTTAAAAGATTGTTGGGCCTGTATCTGTGACTGTCTGATGCAAGAGTTCTATCCTGGATAGTATTTCCTTTACTTTGCAGAAAATGCAACAGAGAATATTTCAGCTGTAACTGAGTGAACCTTCTAACAGTTTGTTATTTCTTTTGCTAAGACCAAATGCCCTCAACCCTTAAAGGGACTGGGCCCCACCAACACTAAGTGCATGGCACTAAACATGTGTATAGGACTTACTTTTATCAACCGATTATGGTGACTTGTGTTCCTAGAGTCCCCTCCGTACCCACCCCAGAATTCATCATAACAGAAAAAGTCAGTAAAGAGGGTGGTGAATGACAGCAGTCACATCTGCTCTGTTACTAGTTCATCACTTAAAGCACAGGTGTCAAACATTCGGCCCACGGACCATAAGCGGCCCACCAGAGGGTCTAATCTGGCCCGCAGCATTTTCAGTGAAAATAACTGCTATTCCTAATTTGTCCACTGTTTTTAGAAAGAGAAGTGGACACAGGACACAACACTGAGACCCAGGACGTAACAGCAGGCAGCAATTGCACTTATTTCTTTTTTTTTTTTTTTTTTTTAAGGATAGTTTATTGAATGTAAACATTCTCCTAATTTACTTGTTCTTCTTTGCACTAAAACAAATGGAAAAAGTCCGGAGTTCACATTACTTGGGCTGTATGTGTCCCCCAAACTACAATGAGTTTGACTCCCCTGACTTTAAGTGATTGTATCTCACCAACAGAGAAAGGGATAACGCATAAGTGTTTAGAACACACACAAAAAACACAAATGATGGTCCTACAATCTGCTACAACTACTTTTAAACCCATTTTCTGACCCTAAAATGGAAATTGGAGGATTGGAAAGTGGGTGTACATTGATACTGATTTGGTTCATCAAACTAAATTTCAGCACTTTTTAATCCTGACCACATTTATTTATTTTTTTTGTCCAGGAAGATGTGCAAATGCTACACGTGATATATAGTACATGCCAGGCACGTACTGTACAGCGTGCTGTTTTGGAGGCACGTGATGTCTTCACAAGCTAAACCAGGAGCTCAGTGATGCTGGCATGCTCTTCAGTAGCGTTCAAGGTCTAAAGTCCATGGCATTTTGTTGAACTCTTTGCCTGAAATCGTTTTTTTTTTTTTTTTTAATGTTCCAGGGATCAAAGAGTATTGAGGCTGATGGAGACGAAGACGAGGAGGCAGAGGAGGATGGCCTGATCCAGCCAGCTCAAGTGTTTGCACCAAAAAGTCTCATTCTCGTGTCCAGGCTGGATTACCCTGAAATATTCCGGGTAATAACACACCATATGATTAAATCTTGATTAAAAAATATTTTTCTGTCCGTTCCGAAGAAATTCTCAGAATTTTTGTTAAATCATGCTTTCATCTTACAGTCCTGAAATGATGCTAATCTACTTTGTACTATGCAAAAATAGGTCAAGTAAGTGTAAGCATGCTCTTTGGTAAAGTAAATGAGACACAGAAGCATGAGAACCGTTGATCTTTCCATTCCAGACTTTCATTACAGTCCCAGTTTGTGCAGACTCAGAGTCAGTCATGCTATTAATGGTAATAGACTCTCTGCGCCGATAAAGTGTTCTTGTAAACCTCATCTAAATGTCACATGCCAATCAACAAAAACCCATTAAGACTGTATACATTCTGACAATGAGGTTATCTATGGCTACTCTATGTAGAATATCTATCCTCTGTTTCCATATCTTAGTTGTATTTCACATTTTGTCTTTACAGGGTTGTTTGGGTCTGATCTATACAGTGTACATCGATAGCCTGAGTTTCCCTTTAGAGGGTCTGGTGGCCAACCTCTTTACATTCCAGGTTCCTGTTGCTGGTGGATCCCAGGTAAGTCAGACCTGAGACACCTGTACCACAGTCTGCAGGACAACACAAAGGTGTCAGTTGTGGCCTGTTCCTAGTAGGGTGGGGTGGGGTGGGTGGGGCAGGGTCGCAGGTCCAGGTCAGACTAGCAGTTAGAAATAGTTAACACCGACGCCGTTCTACTGTGAGCCAGTGATTGTACGTGGAAGTGATGGCTGAGGTGCAGCTACTGAAATGATTTATGTCTGCTGTGCAGCCGTCTTCAGGTGCCAGAGATTGTTGTCCAGCCACAGGCAGTAAGTTTCTAATACATCATCGTAATTTTTTCCAATCGTGTTACTCGGAGAAAAATACCTCTGTCAAGACAGCAAAGCTCTTCAGCTGTGGTTATAGCACTTTAGAGGCATATATATTTAAAATGTCACTGCATTAATATCCCTTATTATGTAGGGAAAGTGCTTAGTCTGCTGCAGTTTGGAGGCCAAGTATCAGAAGTTATAGAAGCTGTAAATGCAGTGAGCCAAAATGTGTCTCAATCAGACTGGAAAATTATTGTTTATGTTTACTGCTGCCACTAGTGATACATCATTGTCACTGAGGTAAAAATCTAATTTAGTTTTAAAGGATGTGCTGTAAGGAGGAATTTGGCTGGTTCCCCACCAAGACGCCACTTAAACTCCAAAGTCCAGACTCGTTTGTCAAAATCCCACCAAATCAAATACACAACTACGTCAAGAATAGAATGAATGGAGACTTTCTTTCATTTGACTGAAGAACTTCTTTTTGTTTTCTGCGTCTTAGTCTGCCAACTACGTTTCACTACCCATTACACGAATCGTAATATTTATAATCTCAATCATACATGTATGTCTGAAAGTGCTGGTTGCGATGGAGATGTCAATTTCCCTGCGGGAACCTCCCAAAGGGATCAATAAAGTCGTCTATCTATCTATCTATCTATCTATCTATCTATCTATCTATTTGTAAAAATTCAAAGCTCAACTGTTGCGTGACCTATTTAACTTGACTGAGTGGAGTCTGTTACCATTCAGCAGTACATACTAAATATGAGAATGTGTTTCTACACTGGTGTCATCACCAGGGCTGTTATATTCTTCAGACCGTCCATCTGTAGTTACATATCATCTCTGTCAGCTCCGTATCTCTGCAATGACTCGGTGGAATTTCTGAAATTTTGTACAAATGTTCGCTTTGACTGAACTGATTAGATTTGGGGTGTCAAAGGTAAAGGTCACTGACCTCACAAAGCACTTTTTTGGCCATGACTCATGTGAACACAAAATCTCAGGAACGCCTCAAGGGATTTTTTGTTAAAAAAAAACTTGGATACTTTGACTGAAGTATGAACCAATTAGATTTTCTTGGTCAAAGGTTGTGATCACTGTGACCTCGCAGAAGACATTTTTTTGTTGTAACTCAGCATATCATACATAAAGGATAAGATGAAGTGATAGCATTTCATATCTGAAAGGTATTTTGAAAAATATTTTTCTGCAGAAACACTTGAATCAGTTCCTTCACTACATGTTCAATGAGCTCAGGCAGCTTAGATCTAAATTGCAACTTGAATCATTGGTGGAGGCATACGACCACAAGGCAGTAGTCCTTAAATTTTTTAATTTAAGGATCTTTTTAAAGGATACTATGATGCACACGGCTACATCACTATTTATATTTCGGTGAACATGTCATTGAGGTTTTCTTTGGCCAATGGCAACAGACATTTAATTCGGGCCTGCTGCTGCAACGCCTGTGTAGCACTGTCTCCTTGATTTGTTACAACCAAAGTGCACTCAGCTGTAAATCTGAACAGATGACTGTCACTTGCAGTCCTGTTAGCGTAACTTTTTTTTCTGACCTTTACTGTTTTTGTTTTTCTTCACAGAAGCTGTTTAGCCTGGGAGCAGGAGACCGGCAGCTCATCCAGACACCTCTGAACGACACATTGCCTGTAACATGCAAGAGTGTTGCTCTGCTCTTCCAGCAGCTGGGTGGGTCCAGGCGCTAACCAGCAATCATGAATCAGAACATGACTTGTTTATGACTGTGACATTGCATATGTACTTCTTTAAGCGACTGAATCACTCTTCATTTATTTGTTTTTGGCACGAATCCAACTCCAGAATTTACTGACTTAACAGTAACTTCCTGTAGCAGTTTGTCACATGTTGTTGGCTTTGCATTTAGGTGTGGTGCTGTTGACTGTTATAACCTGACAGCGGACAGATTATATTGTGTGGCATACTTTACATTTATTCTTGTCAGATTTTTAGAAACTCTGTTTTACTTTGTGAAACACAAGCTTGTTAAATAGTAGTTTAAGTAGTTAAGGACTTTTACAGTCAGGAGACTTTCGCAGTGAGCCATTAAGAGCTTGGATTAATTCTACACTAAATGCGTCTGAGGCAAGATTATGTAGTTGTCTCCCGTCAGTGTTTCTGTAATTTTGTCGGGGCTAGAAAAAGCACATGATGAAGATTTGATGCAGTTTACTGGTTTCACTTTGCAGTGTTTGCACAGTATGTTAATGGTTCGGGCTTAAATGATTTGCAGAGGAAATACATGCCTTACAGCGTGCCTGATTCATAATGACTAAGAGTGGTTCAGCTGAGTAAGGGGTGTATCTTCTCACTTTACTCAGCACTTAAAAAATATATTTATTCAAAAGTCATGAGCTATTACATTTGCAGACTTTGAGGTCATCCCGAAGAGCCGAGAGTGAAATATAATTCACCTGAAGTTTGATATGTAATGGAAAGTTGGCCATCATTTAGTCTCATTTGATTAGAATAATGTGCTCCAAATCAGAGTGTGCTCTATTTCCTGAGTTTATTAACACCGTCCTTTTTTTGTTTGCACAGAGAGGAAAGCATGCACACGGGGGATGCTCACACAATACGTGGAATCAGGGTCATGTCGAAGTTATGCATTTGCAGCCAGTCTAGATACACAAAACGAACCATTGTTGACATGCTCTCCTGCAGTGCTGTTTGTCTGTGAAGCAGCAAAGCGGCTGCGATACATATGGTGCTGGAAAGGTACTCAGCATGTGTTTGAAAGCTATTTTATCTAGTTAATGTTAAAGTCTTTCATGAGCTGTAAAATAATTTACACTGGATACAGCGTTTAAACATACCAGTTGTTAAAGGATGAAATGATGCTGTGTGTTTCCACATTTTACAATTTTAATTTCAGTGATAGTTTGACATTATGTATTTTACACATATAAAACTGTCAAAAACTGTCCAACTCCCAAAACTGTTGGATTTAAGACTGTGAAGATACTTAAATTATAAAGTTGCATAAGTGATGTTATCTTTTCCTCTAAGTTATGAAAGTGCTAGTATCCAGATTTAACTTTGTTACAGAGTGAAGCTTGCTGTTTTTATTTCAAATTAAACTTTTGGCAATCATGACTCATACGCCTATGCTAACAGTCTTATAACTGTAAGCCCTATATTTAGCATATGAACGTGACATTAGTCAGCCGTTCTCCTCAATCAACCGTTGACAGTTGATAATGATCATATTTATGAAAATGTTGAACTATCCATTTAACAGTAACTCGATCATTTCCGTCTATGTACGCCTTGTAGATAGTGCAGAGGGTTAACATAGGACCATATATGCATAATCAGCCTATCTTATCATCACACAAGTGTGGTGTTATCAGTCTATTGTTGCTGCTGCTGTTGCAACAGTATAACTTTTTTTTTTAATGAGTAGCAGGACAAATGTATGCATGGAAAAAGTGACAGACATAGACTTTGAGACGGTTAATTATTCTCCTGCTCGTATATCGTTGGTGAGTTACGCGTAAGCAGAGAGAGACAAGTGTTTTGTTTCCACTTATTAGGTCATCCTCAAGTCCATTTAAGGATAGGTTAGTAGCTGGACCGACAGTCAGGTCGGCCCTTCGTTTTGTGCGCACAGGTCATCGAGTCACCCAAGAGGAATGTGTGTTAAACATGTCACACTGCACAGGAAGTACATCCCCCCCGGGGGGGAGATAAAACTGGCCATCAACAAGTCCTGCTGTTTGTTGTTTGTTGCCTTTGTCTCGTCTGCTGTCCGGTGCTGTTGCTGTCACTTTTTATTTAGGGCGCGGAAATGTGTCGCTGTTTCCATAAGATAAGTAAACACCTGAACCAGAGGTGTGATTGCAAAATCAGTTGTTTATTCTCTTACCAGAAAAAGGAGCTGCCAAAAGCGCATCTTTCTGTCTAGTGAGACAAGACTGTTCGCTTTTGAAAATGTCAGCTTTCATAGACTGCTGCGTTTCCTGTTTATCCGTGAAGCGGTCAGCTCAGGCAGCCAAACATCCAGACTCAGCGCCCCCAGTGGCGCGGACTTGTCTGCCAGTGTTCCTCTTTCCTTATCACTCCAGTGCGTGATGAATTGGTCTGACAGTGGCTTGATAGGAAACAATAACAGGAACTGTAAACTTAGAATTCTTCCTGATTGTCACATTGGTATTTGAAATTTTATTTATGCTGTATGAGAGTGTAATTTCCTTTGTTTTTCATGAGATTTCCCATAGGTTTGTGTTCATAAACTGTCCCAATTTATTGTTTTTGTCGTCTTTAACCAGAAGATTGCATGGCATAGAATAGCAATGGGCATATTTGTTTTTTTTGTTTTTTTTATTATGGATTAAACTTTTGGCAACCATGATTGAAGTAGCTACACCAAAGCTACTGTTAAAAGCAAATTAAGAAATCGATAAATGCACAAGTTGTTCTTTTCTCTTTTTCGCTTAATTTATATTTGATCGGCTTAATCTCCATATTCCAGGCCACGTGAATTTGCAATTTGCCATGTAGTGATCCAGTAAAATGGTAAGACTTGCAGTTCTGTTATGAAAAAAAGGGAGAGTTTAAGGTACACCTCATCTGATCTTGCAGCCGTCTTGTCAGGCTTCTCATTGCACTTTAGTTTTACATTTAAAATCAGATTTGAATAAACCTAATGATTGTTTTCTGTGTCCACACTGTCATGGCTAGCTTGCCCAGCAACAGAGTACTGTATGTTTGGAATTGCAGTAATCAGTCTCGAAGCTGTGATGAACATTCACAGACCCTCCAACTGGATGTTGTTTGTTGCAGTCTGTGTTTGAAGTTTGAAAACGTCCACAAATAGCCCTGAACGTTTGATGAATGTCTGGGAACAATGTGGCCGTCACATTCCGACATATACCTCATCAATTTAATTCTCTGTTGTGTTTCTCGTTTCAGGAATCCAAAATGTCCTAAGCCTGTTTTGTGCGGTTCTGACGGAACACAAGGTTTTGTTCCACTCCACCAGCTACCAGAGGCTCGGGGAGGCGAGTCGCGCCCTAGAGGCCCTCATGTTTCCTCTTAAATACAGGTGTGTGCGTTTGACTCCATGGATAGAGCAGATTCTCATTTTACTTTCCACTAACACTTTGGCTGGTGTCATGACTTCTAGAGCTTGTGATCTGATTGATAATTAACTTTGGCCATTGCATTGTTCCTTTCTGCAACCAGCTATATTTATGGCATAAGTTGACGCGTCATCACTTCGTAAATCTTCTTTAAATTATTTTTCCACTCACTGCCTTGTCAGAATTCATTCCCAGAAATGACTCTCATTTTTAGAGGGATCAACTTCCTTCCCTTTCTACAGATTTATGCATCGCTATCTCTCTTGTGTAACAAACATTGAAGAGAATTTCACAAGAGAGATGGCTTATGATGGTTTTATTTTTTAATGTCAGATTGCATTTTTATAAACTGTTGCAAGGAACAACGTGACTGCTGCAATAAACTTTATATCAACATTCAAACTTAACATAAAATAACAAAACAGGCAAGTAAAACATCCAACAAACAGCAGATTATGCTTTACAAAATTAAGTCATTAAACCATTTGAACCTTTTCCAAATGAGAGATGTCAAAAAAAGAAACAATATTGACAACATGCATCTGTCTGTGAGATGGTTTGGTGTGAGTGTGTACTGGGAGTACAGGTAAATTGATATTGCGTTGCAGATGTAATGCATATAGACAGATAAAAAAAATTGACGTTGAATGGGGTCTGGTGCCAGTGGACTTCACAAGGCCTCTTTTGAATGTGTGCAAAAGCTGGGGATCAATTACAGATTGTCGAAATAATAGTCAAATCGACCCCACCTTCTAGATGCCATGGCCATGGTGTTCCTGTGTATAATGATGGCGTCAACAAGCCTTTTCTGTCTTCTTTATTGTGTGCTTGGGTCAGTTTTGCCAACAGTGTTTCCCTTTAATACCCAAAGTTGAATCATATGGAAGTGTGTTAAAAAAAGATCTTGCCAACAGGAAAATCTGTAATGGTTTAGTGTATATCCTCAAATAGTGACCAGGGGCTTCATTCACTTAATCTGGGGAAGGTAATAGGACTTAATCTGAAGCAGGTTTATATTAGAGGCCTTTATTGCTATTTCGGTCTGTTTGATAAATATAGTTGGTCATATGCAAAACCTCAGTATGATCTGCTCCAATTTGCCCTGTTAAAGTTAAAGCATTATCCTATTAATGCAACATTTCTTGTAGCGCTTTTAAATTAAAATCCCTGTAGCAGCAACCATTCTTTTCTTTACAAAGCTTTTAGTACGAAACATCTGCTGATATACCTTACGCAACAATAGCCAGGCAGGATTAGAGGACAAACATAGCCACCTGAATGTTATAGTCATACTTTAGATGAGTTTTCTTGGACAACAAAGTGTGGAAAATAGCATGTTTCTATTGTTGAATCTAAAATACTGGCACGAACATTATACAGTGTGGTGGGTACCAGGAATTTATCCTTGTTTTTTTGTGTTGACGATGCCCCGGGCTTTTATCCGAGACCCTGTTTTTTTTGTTTTGTTTTAATTGGCCAATTTTTAGTACGGGAATTCTTTTTTTTTTTTTTATTGGACAAAATACCATATTTGCCTGTCTTGTTCAATATGTACAATGCAGTCCAAAGCCCTTGTGTAATCCAAAGGTGTAACAAACCGCAAAGTCTGTATACTAAAAGGAGTACTCTAAACATTTTTATATTTCCAAACATACCCTTCAGAGGACAGTCACGCAATCCTGGTCTTGGTGCTGGTAATTCTGTGTTGCAGGTAGAATTAGTAGACACTTCATGTCGACACGATATGAAATACTGTACACGATGCCCACTAGATACTAACACAGTTTCTTTCACTATTTTTTCTAGGGTAGTTTCTGGTAGAAAATGAAGATAGAGTAAAATTTCCAAACCTTGTAAATGATGTAATTCTCAATTTTATAAATGCACGAACTCTCTCTTGCCTCATTGCTGAGTAAAAATCCTCTCAAGCAAGTTTCAATTTCATAAGAAAATGTGCTGAAACACATCCTCTTCCCTGCAGGGAAGTGTATTTTAAGCTCTCAGTTGCCCACTTCCCCCTCATCTTTTTAGTAAATTTATACTTTTTACATGTATTCTTTTTTGCTCATGTGCTCAGTTACCCATACATCCCTATTCTACCTTCGCGGTTGCTGGAGGTGTTGAGCTCACCTACGCCCTTCATCATTGGAGTGCACTCCATGTTTCAAAGTGAAATCCAGGATTTGGTGAGTGCAGTCTATCTTACTTACTTACAACATGTTGAACATTACTGAATGCTTTCTGACTCATGTGACTTGTTAACAAATACTGGAGTCTTTCAGAGTTTATTTTTACATCCTTTGATAAGGCGATTATGACATCTTAAGACAGGAGAGTTTTACTTTCACAAGTGTTTCCAGGATGTTTTTAGACATGTACTCTCACTGACCTGACCTTTCTTTATGTCTTTTGTTCAGTTGGACGTTATTATTGCCGACCTGGACGGAGGAACTATAAAGATACCTGAATGCATCCACTTGTCCCTGCTCCCTGAACCTCTGTTGCACCAAACACAAACTACCCTGTCCATGGTGAGCGCCAACACACACACCCACACATGCACAGACCAGTACAGGTCCAACTGCATTATTTAAATAATGACAGTGTGATGACATCTGAAGTGAATACATTCATGAAGGTACTCCCTCTAAACACCAACCAGACAGGTCACTGGATATGTATTTTTAGCATCTGTCTACAAGCTTATAGTAATTCTCACTATAGATAGCAAGCACTGACACTTCATGTTGAACTATGGTATTCTCAGAAATGCATGGGTTAAATGAAAAATAATCTGGAGATACAATTCTTTCCTTAGGTTTTGCACCCTGATTTGGAGATAGCAGACAATGCGTTCCCGCCGCCTCGCACTGCACCCTCCAACATCAAGCTGTTGGTAAGTCTTTCATTCATCACCATTACCAAGAGTGTCTCATTGTAAGGAGTGATGCAAATGAGACATGGACATGCTGCCTTCATCAGAAAAAAAGTTTCTTATCGCACAAAGGTTAGCGCTGGAGTGTAAGCACTAACCGATGTAACCCATTACCTTAAAGACAAATGACATGTCAGATGCCTTATTCACTTATCAGAGCGCAATAGCAGTTTGATGAGTAATGTCGGTTTGTGTTCCAGGACAAGGAGGTGAGGGCGGTCTTCCTCCGGCTGTTTGCACAACTGTTCCAGGGCTACAGGTCTTGTCTGCAGCTCATCCGCATCCATTCTGAGCCTGTTATTCACTTTCACAAGGTGAGAAAACGACAGAATGGAATTTCCAGAGCTAAACTTTACATTTTGTCAAAACCTCTTTTTCCAGTATGTGACCCCAGATTAAACTCCTTAAGCAACTGCTCCTCGGCAAACACATTGTTCTTTTAATCTGCCAAGAATGTTTTCACCAGCAGTGTGGGTGGAATAACACACAAAGACCTGACGGATAAACCTGTCAGTGGTGTATAATGTGTCTGTTTGTGTGTGCATGTGTGAGTATGCATGTTGTTTTTAATGTTTTGCACAGGCTTCATGACTCTTCCGTGATGCTATCCTTTTGTTTATGCAAGCTTCGGACACAGACCCATAACCTTGGGCAAAGCCCGGCAATGAGCCATATGAAACGTATTAGGTTTACATTTTTGTTTTGTGCCGCAGATTTTGTTTGTTCTTGTCTGTGGTGTCTCCGTAGTAACCCATCAGCACATCATCCTCAAAGTACCCCACATGGATCACATTATAAACAAAAGCTCTGCTTATTCGCTTGGAATCCCTGAGTGGGGATGGCTTGAGTGAACTGTGTTTTTTTTCCCCTCTACCCGCAAGCCCAAATAATTATGTGTAAAAGTAAATTAAAGTCATTTGCACGTAGTCATTTATAAGTAGATTTATTTCCCCTTTTTCTGCACATTGAAGAACTTCCACGTTTCCGACAATAGAGTGCCCTCCTGCAGAGATATTTTGCGATCATATTCTAAAAAATGGCTGTGCTTGTTTTTCAGTCTGCAGTAAATCCATATGAACAAGGTTACATTCCCCCCCATCTGTGTGTAACTGCTCTATTTCTGACATTATCCAGACTGCCTTCCTGGGCCAGCGAGGCCTGATTGAGAATGATTTCCTGACCAAGGTTTTGGATGGCATGGCCTTTGCTGGCTTCGTCTCAGAGAGAGGTCCACCTTACAGAGCCTGCGATCTCTTTGATGAGGTACTGTGGTATTTTTTTAGCCATAAATAGAGCAGCTCATACAGAACCGTACTTCAGATTAAAGTCACGGATAAACTTTTTAAACTCTAAATCTAAAAATTTACTATGATCGACATAAGTTATGTCTGACCAATATTTACAACACTGATTATTCTTTATTTGTTTGTTGCCTGTAGCTGGTGGCCTTGGAGTTTGACAGCTTTAAGGAAGAGGAGGTCAACACTGCCAAGCTGCAAAAGCACATCAGGGAGCTCTCTGAGCAGCTGTACAGAAATGTAAGCCTTCAAGGAACAGCATCTTTTTTTGTTGTATTAATCTTGTGCTGTTTGGGACAGATGTTCTTGTGTGCTGTTGCACTGTATATGCAACACATATACAACATCTATCCTGTTAAAACGCGTTGTTTCCTCGTGGGTGCGCTGCAGGAGAACCCAAACCCCCACATGGCATTCCAAAAAGTGCCTCGGCCGTCCGAGGGGTCCCACCTGCGCGTGCACCAGGTACCGTTCCCCATGCTGGATGCTGCAAAGGTTGAGAAGATGCTGGTGGAGGGTGCAGCAAAACACAGCAGTACACCTCCTCCTGCGCGAGCCGAGAAGAAGTGTGTTGTACCTGCCGGACCACCTGTTGGTATGACCCACTTTAAACCCCTGTAATGTGCAATGCATACTTCAGTGGTGAGGTTAATGGTGCCTAAAAATGTTGATGTGAAAATGAGATGTGAACGCTTACGTATCTGTAAGATTTCACATCTCTTTGCGGCAGTTGTCATTTTAGTGTGCAGTAATTCCTCTGTTGTTTCTTTATTCCAGCCTCCATTATAGGGAAAAGCGGCTCTGTGTTTAACAGCGCTCGCAGGCTGGAGGTGGTGCGGACCTGCATTTCCTTCATCTTTGACAACAAGACCATGGAGACTGAAAAGGTGATGCACGCCGTCTTCCATCAGGGGAGCTAATCAACCTTTAAACAAGCTCATTACTGGAGGCATCCGTGCTTTGGGATACACTACTCCAGCAGGCCTTTATGGAGCTGCAGATCTTTTCTCACCTTGATTGCACTAATACCTCCCAGCTGGCCCACAGACACAGAAATAGACGGGACCTGTAATTAAACACTCGCTAGTTAATTAGCTCTAGTCTTCAAGCATTTACTTTAAACTTCAAGCATTTACTTTAAACTGCATGCAGATTTTTCTTTGCTGTAGTTCAATTTATATGAGGTCATAGATGAACATTCTGCTCAATATGTATCCAGTGTTTTTCAAATGGGAGACTTGCCAGTAACTTTATACACCCCTCTGGCTTCATATAGGAGTTATATAATCCAGGCCTGCATCTTTTCAACTCCCAGTAAGCCTGTAAATCCTTAACTGGCAAGTAGTCAGTTGAGCACCATTAGCCATAAAGCAGGTCAAGGTGTTGGTACATAGTGTTACCAAAAGTAGTGATAGCAAATTATACTGTGCTTTCTCAAAAGGTTGCTTCCTATGATTTGAGCACTGACAAACTGATAATTATCTTCTCTCTGCTGGCAATCAGCCTCCCTCTCTTGTTTTAAAATATTTTGTCTTTTTTCCATTTTAAAAGACCCTGCCGGCTGCACTGCGCGCGTTGAAAGGCAAGGCAGCCCGCCAGTGTCTCACTGAGGAACTGAGCCTCCATGTTCAGCAGAACCGCGCCATCCTGGACCACCAACAGTTTGACTACGTCATTCGCATGATGAACTGTGCCCTTCAGGTAAGGCCACATTTTATATATGATAATGCCAACGCCAGTCTGCAGCTTCTGTACTGTTTCCTCAAGTTTTCTTTTAATGTCAAGATCTTGATTTACAGTCAGTCAGGTATTCTAATAGTGAACTGGAAATTAATTGACAATACCTTTGTTAACCATCTTATTGTTTAAATCTAGGATGACATTGATTTGCGGCAGCTTTGTGCTTTGTTGACTATAAATTATGGTGTAAATTACATTTCTCAAATCTGATTCAGTGATAAAGAAAATAATTCAAATGGGGAAGAATTTGTCATTATACACTCTGCTTCAAACAGGAATCTCTTTGTTTTCAACAAATTGTTTATTTCCTCTGGAGTTTGTCTTAGTTTACAAGAATCCGTCTGTGTGTCGTAAGACTTAAGTCTCAACAATTCGGCTCAGTGTTTATCAGATAGTATGTTTGTCTCTTCCTGGTCCGCTTATGTCTCAGCTACTTGTCAGCATGAGTAAGTAATGTGTTTTTGTGTGGCTCGTAAAGAGTCACTGAAGCTTTACTTCACCAGCGCAGCCAGCTCTTTATTGGTAGTTCCTCATGTTTTACTGCCTTAAATCAGTCCATTCCAGGGATTTTAATAATTCTAAGCAGTCCTCACAGAGTTCAGATTTTATGGAGAGACTTGACATTCCAGTCATTCTTTTTCTCCCTCAAATGATAGGAGGCCAATTAATCCCAACATCTGCCAGGGACACCAGGGACATCCAAGGTCATTTGACGTGTCATTTGCACCACAATTACATATTGGTGCAAAACGCAGCATTGTTGAATTTGGACAAAAAAAGTGTCAAGAGGTCTAGTTAATGCCACAATTTTTTTGCTCTATACCATGTTAATATAGGATTCTTAGCTTTTAGGAGTAATAAAAGTGTTATATGTGCTGCACACCGTATAGGTGAAATTATCTTTAACACAAAATTATGAGCAATGCATCACCTCCCTGAAGGATACCACGAGGAGATTCATATAAAATGCATGATCCCAGTCATAATTGTGCAGTTGTTGTTTTGTCAAGGACAGGCTCTTTAAAACAGGTAATTGCCGTACACATCTGGAAAAGTGCAGATGTAGTCTGTATCGTATCTGCTGTTTGAATCACAAGCTGGGTTGATTTGATCTGAACCACATTTTAATACAAAATACGGTGTTTTAATACAAACTAAAAAAAATATTCTATATGGTTATACTTTAAAATAGTATTCGAAAAGTGAGTTTTAAAGACAAATGTTTGTCTCTTGATTTCTTCTAGCATGCTGCTGAAAAACCAATGATCCACAGCTACATGTGGGAAAAAGTAATAATTTCATACATGTAGAAGAGATTTCATGTGAACTGGAGCAGGGAGATAGGGTCAGCTTTTTTCTGGTAGCTTCCTGTGTTTCATACAATTAAAACAATGTATTGTTTGTCGCAACTCTCGATGCCAGGCATTTGTCCCTGGTTTTCATTTCTTCAGAAACGTCGTGAGGGATTTGTCTCAGATGATCTGTGAAAGGAATATAAATAGTAAATTGCGGGGGCCAGTAATTACTTTCATATTCTGCACTCTGCCCTTTCTTTCAACGCCCGGCCACGTAGGAGCCTCAAATTCATATTACAGAGCGCACCACGGCCAGCAGTTTGTATGGGCGTGTGTGTAAAAGATCCTTCGGGGCTTAACAAAGCCAAAGTGACCTCTTCTGTAAAAAATGTTGCTTCGTGTAATGACAGCATAATGCCTCGTTAGAATTTCTGGCATATGTGTTGATGTGACACATTGATTTGCAATGACATCATCAATATGAAGCCAATTACAACATTTATCTTTCAACTGTTGGCTTCAGGCTGAGTGACAGTTCAGTTGTCTGGTTACAATCAGTGTTCTCCTTTGAAGCGTTTGCAGGGGGGCACAGCCGCAGGAAACGCTATGAAATACTGTACATACAGTGTACAATAGGTTAAAGGTCAGGATGTTAGACTGTGGTGGAACTGTACTTTGTCAGTACTCATTAGTTTGTCCTTCATTCTTTACATTCTCTTTATAATTCACAAAACATTGTTGCTACATTATCTGGAATTTGTTGATATGACTAAAAAAAAAATTGGGGCGACGCATTTTTCCTGTTTAAACATCTGTTGTAATCGTTATCTGCGCTGTTTCTGTGCCGTGAATCACGCGCTGTAATGACCCTCATTAAGGTATTTGAGTTAATTGCGCATTTGTTTATGTGTGTGTGTACGCACTGGTCAGTGCTCCAGCTATTTAGAAGTTGTGCAAGCCGTGTGGGGGAATGAGCCCTGCTGTGGATGCATCCTGGCATCCCAACCATTTCCTGTCAGATAGGATTATGAGCCCTCTGTGCTCTGCTCTCTCATGGCCGAGGGCCTCATGATGGTGCTCAAAAAACTCACTCTGAATGGCTCTTTACTGTGAGAGAGGATTAGTGCAGGGGGTCCATGGGAAGTGGACGCAGCAACATGGACTCCATGAGTTTGGCGTGATCCCGAGCCCCACCATCTTTATGTGTGCACGTTACACCCAGATGTTGCTGGAAAGAAGGCTCTTCAGTTGACTTATGGATTGCTGAAGGCTGAGCTAATGAACTGGAGCGCCTACCCACGGAGTCTATACCCTTCGTCCTTCTCAAAGCCTGCCCCCTGGTCTTTAATCACTTTGAACGTTTCCTTGCATACTTAATAGGCAATATTTTTACATTATTTTGATCATAAATTATTCTCTTGCTGTGAGAACATGCCCCCTGTCTGCCTTACTGTGCCTTGATGGACTGCCTTACGTAATATAGTTACTGGGAATCTGCGTCGGCTATCATTCCCATGTTCAAATAACCGTTTCTCTCTAAGTCCACCAGTATGTCCAGGTAAACATCCTTGTTAATAATATTTTCACTGTGGATTGTCGGTCTCTTGCTCATCTGTGCTTGAAAGAGAGGTCAACTACGTGGCTTATTGCTCTTCCTCAAGGTGATTCAAGGTGTCATCAGATTGAGTCATCAGATTTTTTTCTATTGTCATTAGACCACAAAGGTCTCATAAAAACATGGCGTCAAGTGTTACTGGAAAATTGCAAACTGCTTTCGCACACAGGAAGTTGCTGTTTGTTCACATGCTGCAGCGTGTCAGTAACCAGCTCAGCCTCCCTGTTTTAGTCCACTGTATACGTGTCTGAGGCAGAGTAGCTGTGTTAGTCATCTTCATTATTATCACTCGGGCAGCTTCAAGAATGAGGGATAATGGTGAGACATGCGTAAATAATGGAAGGAAATGAAAACTGCAGGGTTTCCTCACAAACAGAAACGTACAACAACCTTTTCCTTCTCCGTTCTTCAAATCCCAATTATAACTTAACGTGCAACACTCGGCACCATGTGGATCTATTCAGCAGTGTGACAGAGTCCTTAAATACAATGGCCAAGTTTGTGTTAGACAACAAACAGCTCTCTTCTGTTTTCGTTTTTCTTTCATTCTAATCTCAGACCTACTGCGATTTCTCTGCTATCTGTCTGCCTTGACCTCCAGACCTTTTGAGTTGTCACTTTTGTCCGCTCGCAGGAGATTAAAGCGGCGGTTTGTAGGTGATAAGTGTGGCTTAAGTTAATCTGATAATGTTGACTTTATATGAGATATATGACACGTATTGAAGGAGTGCTCGGAACAAAGCTTGAGATGGTTTCGTCATACGAAACCGAAATGGGGCCTTTCCCAGATCTGATGACATGTTTTGGTAAATTTCCTTCACTTTGCCGGTTTGTGAAATATTCACACTTTTCAGCCCGTGCATTTCCACTTGTTGTTCTATTTTGACTGGGGTCCATGAACTCCTGCGACCTACGGCATTGTTTAAGATGCCGGTAAACAATGAACTGGTGCTGCTCCAGTACGCTGGAACATTTTACCGCAGCCCAAATAACTGCAAGGAAAAACACTAGCGACAAGAAAAATAAAACGGAAAGTATGCCGCTAAGTCGACGGGGGGCCAGGCTTTCATGTGTTTCGCATTTTCTTCCCTCTGTACATTCTTGTGTGTGTGTGGGTGTGTGTGTGTGTGTGTGTGTGTTTTTCGAGGAATGGTGGTAAGTGAGGCCCCCATTAAAGACCACTATCAGAATGTGCCACATTCCTCTGCCTATCTCTCACACCAAAATGAATGACTCTTGATGGTATGTTGCATGTTTCCAGAAAAACCCAAGGATGATTTGTTATAAGGTTTTACGTGACATTTAAACAAAACAAAACAAAAAAAATAAAAATGTTTGCGATCTACTCATTTTATGGCCGGTGAGGTTCCACTGAGGGTTACGAGGTGCGCAACAGGTCAGAATCTGTGCTGTTTGTGCATGGTCTTAAATCAAGTTTCCTCCGGCCGTTCTCATTTACAGAGTTCAACAAATAAATCCCAACACAGCTTACCAGAGATAAGTACCAATTTCCTGTGTGTCAAGTACTTTTTAGTCCAACTCGCATCTTTTTCTGTTATTCTCCTGTTCTCATCGTTCTTTGTGATCTCTGTAAAAAAAAGTTTGTTTTGTCCCTTAAGCCCCCCGCTTTAAGCCTCTTAATGCACTATTCTTCTTAATGCCGTTCCCTTGAAAGTACGAAACACTTGAAACACAAAGACAGTTTGGCACAGTTTGTAAATATCAAAGAGAGAATAATTTAAGCTGTTTTTTATTTTTTAAAAACAAAACAAAAAAAAGATAATTAGATTTGCCTTCTGGATGCTTGATAAATGGCTGGATTTTATGCATCTTTTAATGTCCTTGACAGAGACTTGCATGGAAATCTGGTTCAAGATTGAAAAAATATTAAATTATCAATAAAATGAAGACTGGCACGCTCTAAGAATTGTGTCATGGCAGAGATTACATAAGGCTATTGAAAGCATATGTCCTAATAGTGGAGAATAGTGAGAGTGGATCACAGTGGTGGTTTTGGTTGGCCTTCTTTTTTTTTTTTTTCATCGTCTTGACATTAAACAGGACAAACTGTCTTTACGTAACCGGTAGCGACGTTTGCCGAAGAGCCCCTTCAGTGTTCTTTGCAAATCCCGTCTTTATGTTAATAATTAAAATCAGTCGTTGCCATGAAACACAAAGTCTTCTGTTATATCTTTAAAACAGATTCTGCACTGTAGTAATAAAAGTTACCAGAACGGATTCCCCTCTGGCCCCGGTGTGTGCGTTCTCTCTGTTGGAAACCTGTGCTGCTTGTTTTTGGGGCCCTCTGCAACATGTCTCCTGCTGTGTTGTGCCCTGCTCTCAATCCTCCTCTGTTCTTCAACCCACAGGACTGCTCCACCTCCGAGGAGTACACGGTGGCCGCTGCACTGCTTCCGCTGTCAACCGCCTTTTACAGGGTAAGGGAATAATTCTGCATTCAAACTGCTGCTTAGTCCAGTACATGCAGTAGTATTAGCGGAAAGTGCAATCACAAAAACATCTAATTTTACACCCTGTGGTTTCTAACAATGTATAGATACATACTGCAGTTTTCAAAAAACATGAAAAAACGCACAATCTATTGATTTGGCCTCCAAATTCACTAGATCCCAAACTGATCAAGTATCTGTGGGATGATCCACAGAGGCCCCTCCCCTTCAACCCATAGCACCCAAAGGCCCCCACTAACAACATTCTGTTGCCAGACACCACAGGACACCCTCAGAAGGCCCATGTCCATTCTCTGATGAGTCACAACTGTTTTGGAGGCACAAGGGAGACCTACACGATATTAAGAAGGTGGTCATAATGTTATGCCTGATCGGTGTACTTTATATGTATGAAAATTGTTCAGATTCTTACATCGTGAGTTTACCCTCGAATTAAAGCTAAAAAAGCTATTACCTTTTATTTTTGATACTTTGGTGGTTAGTACAAATGTTAGCGCAAAAATGCTAATGAGACAGCTAAAATCAGGTAGATAATGTGTATATATTCTATAGTTGGTTCAACTACTGATCATGATCTCGGTTCAGGTTTGAAAAATTCTGTGAAGTGTTCATCCAAAAATAAAAGGTAGGCTGGTAAGAGTCGGGGTAAGGGCAAGTTTCTCAGCCTTCGACCTTTGCTGATCATGTAGCATATCCGTGCACAGCGGAGCATCAAAGCCTCCGCAGTGAAGTCCAAAGAGCCAGCCGCAGCCTTTGGTTTCCAAGTCATATTATCAACACTGGATAGCTGCAGCGTTTCCCTCAGCTCTGTCCTTGCAGCTTGCTTGTTGCCATAGGGACAGACACAACTTTCCGCGCTGGCTTTTTGTTGGATACCAGTACTGTACCCTGATGGGCTGAACTGGGACCTGGCCCGTTGTCGACCACCACATGACTCATCCAGTTCACATGCCACAGGCTGATGTAACTCTCTTCGATAAGCCATGTGTGCTGTTTGTCCTGTTTCTCCTCAGGGCCACCAGCGCTGAAAATGAATCAGTCCTCATCTTGCAGTGTCTCTTAGCTTAGTGCTTATTAGACCAAGTAATGATTACATACTGCTACAAAGCAGTTTCTTTGTCATAAGCATATTCATTATTCTTAAACCACAGTTATTACATTCTAGTAATTTCCTGCTGTTTTAGAGAAAATATTAAAAGTGATTTTGTATCCAGTTATAAGGAAAGAAATTTAGAGAAATAGATTTTTCTCCTTCTTATTTACAGATGATTGCAAGTGGTGACAGGCATGAGGTCTGCCTTACCCAAAGGGTGAAAAGTGAAGTGAGGTCAGGAGAGAATCTGCCAAAAGTATCTGTAATCTCCGGTTTAATGGTGCAAAGATCATGCAGTCGAAATGTGAGAAAAACAAAGCTTGGTAATGGAGCATCGCAGCAGCTGTCATCTTGTTTGGGAGGCATTTCACAATTGATCCATGTAACCCTGTTTAACACGTTTCTATGTACAGTTTAATTGCATGTATGCAATGTCTTTTATTTTGCAGTACCGTGACACTGCCATTTAAAGGACAGCATGAGTTCAGAGAGCACATTAGTACATTTAAATTGTAACTACATTACAAATATTTGAGTAGCAAATAAAAAGCAAAGCTGGGAAGTGGAATCTCCTGCTCCGCTCTCATTTCTGCACAGCTGGCCAGTCACTGTAAAGTCGAATTGTCGGATTTGTAAGGTTAAAGTAAATGTTTCCCTCATCCGACTGCAAAAACGTGCCGATGCAGTGGTTTTCAACAATCCGACATACGGTTCAGACAGCCCATAAATCTCGTTTGCAGGTGCTATGTGTTCTATGAACTGTTGCGAATACTTTATAAATCATCCACCAACCCCTTCAATCAAAATTGAACATTGAACAGACCAGAGCTCGAAGGTCGCTCAAAAGAATGTGACAGATAGTTGTCTGTTCCCAGGAAAACCTGGTTCCTCATTTACTGTTGCATACATTATTCTCTATACGCATATAACACTTGAAGCAGTGTCCGCTGGGCCATGTGGTCATCCTACGTTTGTTACTTAGTCTCAATAAAACCACATGAGTGACTCTGAAACATGCATATTACGTGCATAAAATATCCTAAATCTGGACTTCAGAACAGGTCTGTACAGTGTGATGCATTACTATTACTATTGTCAGATTGTGTAAGCAAGGTTCTGCCACTAGAAAATGGATTTGAAAGCTTCTCAGTGTCACCAGGTTGCTTATACAATGATTCAAATCACTGACCTCGTCGGTTGTTGCACTGACCCACTTAACTATATGTTGACATTAATCTTGAACCAGTCTCACAAGCAGGAGCTGAAGAGCTTGTGTGCTCTTTGATCTCCAGCACATTTTCACACCTTTCATTGTAAATTAATCTTAAGATGAATTAGTTTCTCATATGTGTGCTTTGAGTCAGACTTTGACTGCTGTTGCGTGCCAAATTTTAGGTTAAAAAAAAAAAAATGTTTCTCAGACTTTCGTAGACTGTTGGTTCAAGTTCAAGAGTCAGACATTGGGCAAGTTCCTGTTTGATATTCTTGGCCAGGCTTTGGCACGCTCACACTGTGTTCATGCTTACAGTGGAACTATCCCCATGGCCCTTCGGTCTCCAGGTCGGGGGACGTGGGAAGCTACCTCACGTGGCTAATGTCTGCTCCCAGAATATGCTGGACAGAAACAGTGTTTAGTTTTATTTCTAGCCATATGTTGAGACTGAACAGCGTATGCCATTGACCCAAATTCTATGTCCAGTTGTTTTTTTTTTCCCCCCACCATTTTTGTTTTTGGTGTCACCTCAGTCTGACCCCCCGTAGATGTTTTGCTCCAGCTGAAGCATTTATAGAACAATGTTTAACAGATGTTAAGATTTCAGACAAGAGCAGACATATTTGTAAAATGTACTTAATTTTAAATCATTCATGGATGGTGTCAGGAAAGTTTATCTGAATCCCACACAACTTGGAGGTTTTTACATTATGTTTTGATTGTCTAATCCACAGAAGGCTCCTGTTGCATTCATTATCTAGCGAGAGGTTGGTTTATCATGAGGTGAACAGGTGCCATTGACGTCTGGATCAGTTGTTTTTCTGCTCCACAGCCTCATGTGATGTGTCCTCTCACATCTGAATGTGTCACGAGCGTAAATGTCTCGGCCTGGGGAAGAAAAAAAAAGATTGCATACGGCAGCAAGTGGAAAACCCAAACACAATTCTGGATCTCTTACGCAGCAAGAACACTTGACTGTTAGCATTCTTTCAGTCAGAGTTTAAGCACAGAGGGATTTGGCGGCTCACACTGTCAAACGACTCTCCACCATGACTTCGCAAGAGAAATGACGTACTGACTGACCCTCGTGTGTCTCAGAAATGTCCTGCTCTTGACGTACCATATCTATGTTTACTGTTTTCTGAACATTTATGTCACTTGTACATTGTGTTTTTGCACATTTACGGCCTATGGATGCCATGATGGATTTGTTTATTAGTTTGACTCTCAGCATGTTTGTCTCTGTTTGTTTTACGTGGCTGAATACTATAAATATAGTGTATGATTGCAGGCTGTTTCATGTTTTGGGGATTTGAGTAGTTTTCCTCTCAATACGCTGACTCGTGAAGAATTGCAAAAGTTGGGAGATGGATTGCGTTCAGGTCAGTCGTTCCTTCTCACCGACTTCAAAAATAATGACTGTTTTTGTATCAACAGTTCAGGAATGCTGTGAATTCTTCCAAAACACGTAAATAATGTTGCTGCCCCAAGGCTGGTGACATATCGGATACTCCAGTCTTCACTTACTGTCTGCATACAAGAACACACTCCCTTCAGTGTTGACATGCACTGTCTGTGAGACACAGTGGGCATGTGTGATACTCTTTGTCTGTTCAGCTGATGTTTGGAGGCCACAATTGATTATGCTCTCCATCAAGTCCCTGAGTTCAAAACAAGATCTCAAATCCTGATAGCCCCGTCCCTCTGACCTGTGCGCAGCATTTTCTTCTTTCTGTCTCCCCTTGTGATTTTCTTCTTGTTTTTCACCCTTTCCCCCTCAACGCTGAATTCCTCCTATTCACTGGTCACACAGCCAGATGAGTCTGATAGTGGTATCCTCCCTCCTTTCCCTTCATCTGTGCTTCCTACTTTCTTTTCCTCCTCCCTTTCCTCTGCTTTCTTCTCTTCTTCCTCGTCCTCCTTCTTGCGCATCTGTCTTGTGGACTTGTCTGTAAGCTTTGTGTATCATCATATTAGGAAGCAGCAGACCTCGGTCAAAATGACCTGAACATATCTGACAAGTCACAAAAGTACAGCCAGGCATTTCAAAGCAGACCCCCCTACACAAAGACACACCCGCACGCAACATCTGCTGCAAGACACGTAACACATTGAGCTGACAGAAGGGTTAAACAGTACTATCTAGAGTGCTGCACGTCTTCTTATGAAATTTGTTGCTTTTTGTTTATGACCGTGTTTTATTCAGGTGCATTAAAATCAGAAAAGACTTTATTGCCAGCTATGTTTGTACATACAAGCAATTTGCTTTGTTGTTGGGGGGGGGGGGGGGGGGGTGTCTGAGTTGAGATGGAGGAGGAGGGAGGCTCTGAGGGATCCTTGGCCATTGTTGTTGTCGGGGAGGAGGGGGGCACTAGTGTGAGGGCCTGTGAGGTTTCACAGACACCAGTGCTGTTGGAAGAGGCTTGTAGTTTGTGATGTTCCTGAAACCCCTCCAGATAGAGCTCGAGCTTTTCTGAGTACTGTTGTTTAACTTCCCTCACTGCTTTGCTAAACTTGTACTTTTGACTCTTTAATTTTCTCTCTGTCTCCACTCCTGAATGCCTTCTCCTTCTCCAACCTGAGGTGCCTGAGTTTGGCTGTGAACCAGGGTTTGTCATTATTATAACTCACCCTGGTGCGTGTTGGAATACAGCAGTCTTCACAGAAGCTGATGACGTCACGGCTTCTGTGTACTCATCCAAAGTGTTTGTTGCCACCTTGAAAGTGTCCCAGGCAGTGCAGTCCAAACATGCCCTTAAGCTCGCCATACCTTCACTGGTCTACATCTTAGATGTCCAGGTCTACAGAGTTTAAGTTTCTGCCTGTAAGCTGGAATCAGGTAGACCATTACGTGGTCTGATTCTCTGAGTGGAGCATGGGGGACAGCGTGAAAGACATCTTTGACTGTGGTGTAGCAGTGGTCCAAAGTTCTATCCTCCCTGGTGGGACAGCTAATAAACTGTTTATATTTGGGGAGATTGTGGGAGAGATTTCCTTTGTTAAAGTCACCGAAGACAATAACTAAGGAGTCTGGGTTAGTTTTTTCCACGTGTAGAATCTGGTCGGCCAGCGTGCGCTGTGCGTCATGGATGTTGGCTGCCGGTGGAATGTAAACACCGACCAGAATGAATGAAGAAAACTCACGAGGGGAGTAAAAGGGTTTGCAGTTTATGAAAAAGGATTCCAAGTCCGGGGAACAGTACTGCTGGATCACTGTCACGTCGTTACACCAGCATCACTCCACTCTACCTTTAACTTTATGGACAGTCAGTCCAATGAACAATTCTTCTCCACAGTTTGCAAGTCTGTCAGCTTGAGCAGTGCCAGGTTTGGTTGCACACAAAGCATTTATCAAAGCATCACATTCATCTTTGTCTTTTCCTAAAAATGTTGTCTGGCCTCATTTCCCCATTCAATTTAAGGCAGTATTCTTTGTTCCTCTCATGGTAGTAATTTAACTGTTCAACTAAACAAGTTACCATTAATGTTAATTCTGTTGTTTTGATCTACTGTGGGGCTGGATGAATCTCAGGTTGAGTGAGAGTGGGTTCAGTGGAGCAGAGGTGGGTTTATACACCGATCAGCCACAATATTATGACCACTGACAAGAGAAATAAATAACATTAACCATCTTGTGACAATTCAATGTTCTGCTGGGAAACTTTTGGACCTGGCATTCATGTGGATGTTACTTAGACATGTAGCACCCGCCTAGACCAGACCAGACACCCCCACCCCATAGCAATGACACTCCTTGATGGCAGCAGCCATCTCCAGCAGGATGCAGCCTGACACAGACACACACACAAACCTCAACCCAAAGGCCCCCACTAACAACATTCTGTTGTCAGACACCACAGGACACCCTCAGAAGGCCCATGTCCATTCTCTGATGAGTCACAACTGTTTCAGAGACACAAGGGAGACCTACACAATATTAGGATATAATGTTATGCCTGATCGGTGTAGTAAAGCAATGAGGTTTAGTTTAGGATCAACTGACTGAAACGTGCAGGAGATGCCAAACCGTTTCAGGTTCGAAAGATTAAAAGCACTTCTGCTCTCATTATGGGACAGCTAAACACAAGTTTTGGTCTTAAAGTGCAGACTCACAGGTTTAATTTGAGGGTATTTGCATCCAAACTGGCGGAAAGGTTTAGGATTTACAGATCTTAAATATATGGTTCCCTCTTGTTCAAGGTACAAAGGTATTTATATAAATGACGTTTCATGGACGGGTGTACGTTATTCCTTCATTATTCCTTCATCAGTTAAGTAGGTAAAAGGTCTTGAGTTGAAACTCTCAATACAAGTGAAACAGGCTGCAAAAACAAAACAAATCTCTTAGAGTCAGCAGGAACATGTTGAGTAGCCTGGCACTGGTGAATTCTGAGAAACAAAAATTGCGTTCTTGAGCTTGGCCGCGCGGGCATCGACAGAAAACGATGATGGCAGTAAATCTCAGGATCCTTTCTATGATAAAGAAAAGCATCCAGTCAAGTGAAGAACACTCTCCAGAAGGTAGGCATTTCATGAAGTCTACAATGAAGTGACCATAAAGAGAAGTGGCGGCAGCGTGATGCATGAACGTCCATGACTTCTAGTCCATCCCTAGTGTTTATTGGTGATATGAATGAAGACAGAAGCTACCAGATGAATTCTGAAATGTATAGGGGTAAACACTTATTTGATTATAGCAGATGTTTCCAAGCTCAGTAGAGATGACTCAAAATCTACTCAGCAACTATCCCAGGAGTTTTTGAATATAAAGATTCAATGTGGTGACCAAGCAACTTTGACTTGCTGAAGGTAAAACTGAAGGCTGAAAGGCATACAGTTAAAGAACAGCTGCTGTAATCACTTTGCTGTTTCACACATTTTTCTTCTAGCACCACCAACAGGTCAAGACGGTGAATCTGAGCTGTAATCTGACAGTTTACGCCACAAAACCCACTGTCTCCATGGTTCAATTCCTTGTAAAAAAATATGTGCCTAAAACATGAAATAAATTCTGGGTGATGTGTAGAGAATGAATATGAATTATGTATTAGTTATTATATGAATTAAATGTAATTCTGCAGAAAACAGTGATGAAAAAACAGAATGAAGACACAACCCCACCAACACTTTCATTTCAACAGTGCTATGTATTTGCTGCTGCATGGGCACTAGCTCTCGGTTCTCATCTCTCTTGGCATCTGGCCCATCACACTGGAAATAGATGTCCGCTGTAATTACAGTAAACCCCTCCCCCCCTTTTCTCATCCTTCAAAGGCAAAATATGAAGTGCTAATATAAACCACTGCATTGTGTCAGGCTCAAGGGAGAGAAATCAGAAGCAAATCTAATAACAGGCTCGAGCCTTCAGACTTTGCAGGGAGATAGACGGTTGGTGAGCTTTTGGTTTGTGGCCGGTTTTTTATTGGCACACTGTGCCAAATGTTATTATGTGGTGCGATTTTGTGTCCTCAGAATTGCGCAGTGTGGTTTAATATACTTGTTGTGTCACACACTACAGTATGGAGCAGCGCTGATATGTTGTGTGGACTGTATGTTCTCTTTAGTAGCTGTTTTTGCAAGCAGCAGGTGATTTACTCTTCAGCCCACACTGAATGGAAAAACAACAGCTCAGTTTCCAAATATGCCCAGACACAGAACACAAGAGGGGTGGTCTGTTGCTCCAGTAAAGTTTGTTATCTATATAAAAAGTTACGACTTGCAATGAATGATTGATTAAACTACACAGCTGACATTTTTTTTTGTTTTGTTTTCCAACATTTTGGCAAACTAATTCTGTATGGCTGCAGCAGTGATTGGATCCAAGGCCAAACTCAAATTTTGTGCAGAGGATATGTTAACTCTGGGGCAGGAGCAACTGCCAGTATCATCTTCAGGGGGAAAAAATGAAATGTACGAACATCAGAAGGTCTGCTATTGTAGGTTTCAGTTTAACACAGTGTCAGACTGTATCCAGTGTTTATTTTTAGGGCAACACTATTCCAACAAATGGAAACCTTCAAGATATTTAGTTTCCTAGGACACTTTGTCATTTCCTCCAGAATTTAAAATGAAGTTCTGTGCAGCATATTGTTTGCAGTGACTCGGGTTGACGAATGGGTGGCGTGTAGAGATTGTAGTGTACACTGGCATAAACTATGTTGTATTTTTTTTCCCATATTGTTTTGATAATCCCCTTTTCATTTAACTCTCATATCTTGGCAGTCGGTTTCCCTAGATTTAAGAATCTCAAAGGGCTACATGTATGGCAAAGACACTAGTTTGTGCAGGAACATCGTTAAACACAAAGATCATCTCCACGCAGGTTTCGTCCTGACTCTGTCATATGCATTTTGTCTTGCAGAAGCTGGCTGCTGGGGTCAACCAGTTTGCCTACACTTGCATACAGGATCACCCCATCTGGACTAACCAGCAGTTCTGGGAAGCCACCTTCTACAGCGAAGTCCAAAGTCAGATCCGAGCCCTTTATCTGAACACCCCGGAGGAAAAGTGCAACATAACTGCCAGGCTAAAGGTAAAACATCACTGAGGAAATATTACATCTTATGTAATGAAATAGGGGTAATGAATCAGAATATTTCCCCTGTAATATTTCCTCACTATTTTAATCCTCATTAGTGTTGAAATTATTGAACCAAGAGAATTAATCAGTAACTCCTTTATGATTTTTTCTCAATTTAATCGTTAAAAAATAAATAATTACTCTGTAGCTTTCAGTAACAGAACACATCACTGCATTTTTACCGTCATGAGTCTAAAGAGATTGATTGAAACTCCATCTGTTTGCTTTGACCGTTCCAGGATCTGGGCTCCATTCCTGCAGCAGGCAGAGATGAGGAGCATGAGTCCACTGCCATGGACCTGGCGGCAGAGCAGCTGCGTTCATGGCCCGGCCTGAGCAAAGAGAGGCAGCAGGAGCTGGTGAAAAACGAGGAGAGCACTGTGTTCAGTCAGGCTATCCACTACGCTAGCCTCATGGTGTACCTGCTGGTGCCTTTGGACACCAGCAAGAACAAGCTGCTGCGCAACCCGCCTGCGGCTGACTGGGAGAGCGGAAGCAACAGCATTGTGACTAACAGGTCAGGACCATCATTTAGCGTCCTTATTTTTCTCCAAGATAAAACATAGACCAGATTTGGTTCGTCCAGTATTTGTAAGGTAGAAAGATCAGAGTTATCTGGAGGAAACGTGAAGGTAAGGTTTCATGATTGGGGAGTATGTGTACCTCTCTTAATAAGGTGATGATAAGCATGTAGGTGGTTGTGGCTTCGCTCACGGTCTACATGATACCTTCCTGTTTAGCCAAATGGACCACAGCTCCTCTTCTGTTTCCGGATCCTCTCTATCCTGTGGGCTAACATCACTACTGCACAAAACAGAGCGTGACTCATTTACTTCTGTTGAGAAGTTTAAACCCCTCAGGGTGTCTTTAATGGGGCTGCACTGTACTCACCCAAACCAAACAAAATAGCAGAGGATGTGTTTTTCCATCTGCAGTAACTGTAAAGTGGAAACCAGGGAAGATCCCACATCTGTGTTTTTCCTTAAAACTTGAATGCGGTCAGATGAAATTTTCTTATTCCAAATTTTAAGATTTATTCCCAATATTCAGAAGAACGTATTGTTAATTTTAAATATTTTTTTCACGGACAGTCTTTGAACTCTATTAAACATTGCGTTCCTAATCTCTCGATTTGCCACAAGAACACAGTGATTTTCTGTTTTGGTTCAATTTCTAATGAGACAAGAGAAAGGCTTAAGCCAAGAATGTATTCATGTGGAAAATTTCAGTCATATTTTTCTTTCATTTTCACCCTGGAGTTGTTTGTTTCCCACAGACATTTGGATTTCATCACTCAGCCTTTGTGCTTCCAGAGGGAAGGTTGCATCACGGTCTCATGCAATGCATTCCCTTTGGCTGATAGAATCTGAACGATTGATCCAGGCGTTAACGCTTAGCTCGCACCAGTCTGCAAATCACTCTCACTCCCACTGCTCTTTATCACAGTGCATCTTTAAATCTACTTTTGTCAACACACAGCTCTCTCTTATGGACACAGTAGATTGACCTTCCTCATTTCCATTGTGTCATCATGTGTGTTTACAGCATTGCTGGCAGTGTGGCAGAGAGCTTTGACACGGAAAGCGGGTTTGAGGACTCGGAGAACAGCGACGTAGCCAACTCTGTGGTCAGATTTGTTGCCCGCTTCATTGACAAGGTGTGCACAGAGAGCGGAGTAACACAGGAACACATCAAGAGCCTGCACAGCATGATCCCAGGTACAGCACTCACACTGATGCCCTCAGCTTTATACAGGTTAAACCATGGATGTGTGTGTTCTCAGCCAGGCCAACAGCAACAAGGCCTAGTCAACGCCTGACATTTCAAATGGCCTTAAAATCTGTAAACACACACTCTTATACAATATGCATGCATACATGTGCACTTGTCTCTGTACATATGGTGTCTGACGCTGGATTCTGACTTGCAGGCATCGTAGCTATGCAGATGGAGGCTCTAGAGGCAGTTCATAGGGAGAGCAGGAGGCTACCCCCCATTCAGAAGGTGAGTGTCATTCTTCAGTAAGCTGAAGGTACTTTAGCTGTATATACAGTATTCATTTTTGATTATATGACAGGTTCAAACTCAACGGCAATGCCAGCTATAGAGAGCAAAAGTCAAAGTGCAATTTGCTTAGAAACCTTACTCAACATTATTTCACACATTTATTCCTATGTTTTAGGTGCCTTTAAATGTCTAAAGCTTGAGAGAATATGATATGAGCCATATTACACAATCATATCTAGCAGAGGAGAGGATCTAAACAGTTTTGCTATGAGTAACAACGTTACAAAATGGCCAGGGGTGACCAGCTACACTGTCTGGAAGTGTTGCCCAAGAGCTCATTAAAGTCGTTATGTCGCCATCCGTTTAAAAATGAACTGGTGAAAGCTCTGATTGGAGCTCTGAAAAGCGTTGAAGCCAACTCAACTTTGTTTTGTAGAAAGTGTTCAGCTGTCACTTCATTTCACCAGCTTTCACTGAAAATCACTTGTAGCGTTTTCATTTGTCTTCAGTCACAGTATGCTATGGGAGGTGTAGTTTAATTAATTCTAATTTGTACCATTTGTTTGGATTTTTTAGCTTTGTCCACATACTTAGTTTAGTCTAGCTGGCTGCTGCTCTGCAGACTGACAGTGTTTGTTTTCTAGTCATCATCACACTGTCACATGTCACCAGTCGTTTGTATTTGACCCTGCTTTGCTCTTGGTAAATCACACAATCATACACACAGACAAAAATCACATGCCAGTACTGCCTTGGGAACAACATGGAAACCGTGGTGAGCAGTCTGTCTGCTATACTTAGTGGTTAACTTCTTACGAGTTTATGTGTTGGACGAGACTTCGATCCTGGACCACTAGCTGCTAGCATCTGGCCAAAAAAATGCTAAAAAGTGTGTAAACAACACTGACTCTGGATATGTGACAGCTTCAGGTAGTAGTAGTAATAGAAGAATTAACACTAGAAGGAAAACAGTGGCTGTGTTTAAGGTGCAGCTCTAATAAGTAGCCAAGCTTGCGGCAGTAATGAGGTGCAGAGGGACTCTCTTCTTGGTCTCAGTGTTCATTCAAGGTCGGATTCAAAAAGCTATTATTATCTCCTGGCCAGACCTCAGCTCCCTTAGGTCGGCTGTGGCCTAAATGGGAAAGGCTGTGAATGATCTAATGCCCCCCCACTCGTTCATATTTTTGACAGTGGAACAACTGAGTGTTTTCTGCGAGTTTGGAGAAGGGTCCAGACTTGACTCTTTCACTTTATACAATAAAAAGAATAGTCATATGGTGTTGGGGACATGGTTAATATTCGCTTCTCTTAACAAAATACTCACGTGCAGTCAAGTGCATATTGTTTCAGGCATATGTGCCTCACCACATGTTTCTTTTGTTTTTGCTTTTGCTATGGGAGCACTGTTAACTTCTTAGAGATTTAATTTAAATAGAAACCCTCAGTCTACCCCTGTCTGTTGAATCAGCATTTACTCAAATATGTCGTTAAATAGATTTTGTACTTTCAGAAATTTGATGAAAAGTCTCTAATTTGTAAACAGGTACAGTTGATGATGCAGTGATGATTCTGTCCCTGGGTTAGATGTGTTATTATGTTATTTCTCCCGCCAGCCTAAGATTCTGCGTCCAGCCTTGCTTCCCGGAGAAGAGCTCGTATCAGAGGGGCTGCGGGTGCTGCTGGACCCCGACGGCAGGGAGGAGGCCACTGGGGGACTCCTGGGGGGCCCTCATATCCTGCCTGCAGAAGGAGCCCTCTTTCTCACCACATACCGCATCATCTTTAAGGGCATCCCGCATGATCCTCTGGGTAAATACTGAAGCACAGTAACACTTTCTTGTAAGCCTCAGTAAAATAAAGAAAATAGATTTAACAGCTAATCTTTTTTTTAATTAGTGCATTTTCTTAAATGCCTTTTGATTCTGGGAAAGATCTAAATAAATTCCTCTACTAATAATTCAGTTCTAAATGTTGAAACGAAACTTTCTTTTATTCTCAAATCAAACAAAGTGTTGTTGTTTTTTTAGTCCCTGATGACCGTCATGCTCTCAGAGTATTTGTCTGGCTTGCCGCGTCTGTTGCATGTCACGCCCCTCGTTTCTTGTCACCTCTCTGCTTCCAGTTGTCTAACAAATGCATGAAACTCCCAGAAACTAAAGTCTGTTGTGTCAGTGAAAAGTGGTCATCATCACATCAATAATGTGTTGCTGCTCTGTCTATGCCCAGTGGGGGAGCAGGCAGTGATCAGGGCTTTCCCGGTGTCCACGCTGACCAAAGAAAAAAAGATCAGCATCCAGAACCAGCTGCAGCAGAACATGCAGGAAGGGCTGCAGCTCCGCTCTGCATCCTTTCAGGTAAACACTGAAACACACTGCTCTCTCATGTTAGCCCAGTGCAGACGTAAGATGTTAAACTATTACAAAGCAACTCTTCAGTAACTCACAGCAGCGATGGTGTCGCATGTAGAAGTATCAGTGTTTCATCAGAGCACAGACCTACAGTGTACTGGATAGACAAACACCAGAAATTGAGATTTCTATCAACATTCAGTATTGTGCATTTTTAAAGGCCCCACTGTCTTGTTTTTCATAATATGAGCTTCTCAGAATCGCACAATTTCCAGCCAAGCATGTGTTTTTACTCTTTAGATGTACTGCTGTTAAACGTTTTTTTTATGATTCATTCCTATGTTTTGACTAACAGAGACGATGAGGTGCGTAGCTTGGTCTGTGCTGCCATCTCTTTAGTTTTGGGTTTCCTCACTCTACTCTTGGCTGTTAAACAAATTTTAATTTATCTGCACTCTTGAGCAAACGTTTGGTGGGCAAAAAAGAGAAGAATGGCTGCAGTGATAAACAGACAACTCTCCCGCTGAGATGTGCTTTAAAGCTGATTTCAGCATGTGGCGTTTGGGAAGAGTAATCAGTGTGATGTCCCTTGCAGCTGATCAAAGTGGCTTTTGATGAGGAGGTGAGCTCAGAGATGGTGGAGATCTTCAGGAAGCACCTCCAGAGGATCCGCTATCCACAGTCCATCTTCACCTCCTTTGCATTTGCTGCAGGACAGACGGCACCTCAGCTAATACTTCCTAAGCAAAAGGAGAGAAACACTG
The DNA here is from genome assembly GCF_963514085.1 of Chelon labrosus. Taxonomy (NCBI): domain Eukaryota; kingdom Metazoa; phylum Chordata; class Actinopteri; order Mugiliformes; family Mugilidae; genus Chelon; species Chelon labrosus. Next base: position 26,248,960 of record NC_140339.1, on the reverse strand, counting down.
GCTTCAGGTTTGTTGTTACTGAAGTGGTGTCTGCACTCACTTCTTATTGTAAACCAATGTGTCATACGTCACGGAATGCTGTCTTCATGTGTCACTTGAAATATTTCTGTAAATAATTACATGCCGCTGCAGTTTTGATGTTAATCCTGCCACACAGTAAATCTGCTCTGTGCTCGTCACAGAACGCTCTCGAAAACTATCGTCAAAGGAGCAAAGAGGGCTGGAAAGATCACCATGGGCCGTGCTAGCCAGAGCACACTGAAGAAGAACGACAGAGGCAGCAGAATGACCTGGCATGAAGATGATGACATTTCAAGTGAGAGATATGACACATCTGGACGTGGAGGGAGAAATAAAAACGGTTGAATGAAAGATTTCACAATGTTATTCTGCTTTTGTGTTTCAGTATCAGATGATGGTGAGCCTCCACCCAGCAGCACTTTGCGAGCATCAGAGAAATCCACCATGGAGCAGCTCGTGGAGCAGTCTTGCTTCCGTGACTACCAGCGTCTGGGCCTGGGCACCATCACTGCCAGCTCGTCTCGCTCCAAGTCAGGCGAGCAGTTCAGGATAACAGCCGTGAACAGACTCTACTCCCTCTGCCGCAGGTACCTCTCACTGGACGCATAGCTTCATCTGCAGCCTTGTGGCCTTACTTATTTTCCTCATGAATCAGAAACCAGAAATCTGCTGATATGTGCTGAGGTCACGAATCCCTGAGTGCTGAACATATTAGTTTCCAGGATTTGTAGCCCTGCCGGAACTTTGTGAGCCTCAGGATCTCCAAAGGCCAGTGGGGAGTCTTCCTTTATTTGACAGATGTTTGACTTATTCACGGAGAGTCTTGCCTTTTAAATAAAAACCAAATCTGCGTTCAGATCTTGGCTGAACATTCTGTAATCACCGACATCTATGTGTCTTGCTACAAGTTATGTATATATAAGAATGAGTGTAATTAATGTCACACAGTCTTTGTCTTAATATTTGTGTTTGTGAAGTTTCTATTCTCTCTTTCTCTCTTTCTTTCTTTCTCTTTCTCTCTGTCAGCTACCCGGGGCTGCTAGTGGTTCCTCAGGCTGTTCAAGACAGCAGTTTACACAAAGTAGCCCGTTGCTACAGACACAACCGTCTCCCTGTTGTGTGTTGGAAACATCCACGTACCAAAGCCGTGCTGCTCCGCTCCGGAGGCTTCCATGGCAAGAGTGTAGTGGGGTTGTTCAAGTCACAGAATCCCTCCTCAACAGGTGTGCTTGCCAAACTGAACTGTTCCTTTAAAGTATTCAGTTATGTAACTGGTACACTAGCCACAACATTGAATCTTTAGTAACTGTAATTAATTAATAACAGGTTTTCTACTGGCTTTTATCATATTTAGGCTGCCATGTCTGTGACTAAAACTAACTTTTGATATTTTTGCCTCCTGTAATTCATGGTCATTATTTTCTGCCTTTGTGTGTTTAGCTCCTGCCTCGTCTTCAGATTCGTCCAGTAGTCTTGAACAAGAGAAGTACCTGCAAGCTATCCTGAACTCCATCCCTGTCTACTTCAAGATGAACGGGAACAACACCCTGTCCAACCGCTCCCTTATAGGCCTTTCACCAGGTACATAATGTGACTCTGTAGACACGTTCTTGTCAGTGCAATAACTCAAGAAACACGTAGGAAATTCATACTTGCAAAAATGATTTCGTACTTCTGTTAGCCCGCTGATCAAGGTGTAGGTATCACAGATGTTATGCTTCTCTTCTTTTAAATTTTGCCACGTAGCAATGAGCCTTCCTGCACAGGTGCATAAGCTGGAACATACAAATGGAGTACAGGCTCCATGTGTAGCTCCTGAGATGCCCTCATGTCCCTAAGGTCTTCTTCAGCAGAACTGGCTTGTGCCAACACAAGCCATGTGTCCCCTTCATATGGTTTACAATGTCTAACTCTGATATCCATTCGGGTACTGTCCAGCTTCCATCAAATAACTACACTGGTAAATACAAGAACTTCAGAGCGTAACCAGAATTTCACTACAGTTCTGTAAAATGTGGACATTAGTTATTTTGGACCAAAGCTACATCACCTGGCTCCCGTGCTCCCACCTGACCTGAATTTGTTGTGCAATAGCCCTGGCTGTGCCGTGGGAAAAATCTTAGTTTATTTGCAAACGGACAAGAGGCCACGCAGAGTTCATTTCTTCTGATAAAGAGAGAAACTGCAGACTTGCAACTCTTCAAAGTTATTTTTATTCACTCTCACTCTCTCTCTGCCATCAGGTAATTGTTCTCTTCCTTTTTGTGTTTACTCTGGTCAGCGGTTATTCCTCGCCGGCTTGTGTTTGTGTGTGTGAGACACAGAGAAAGACTGTGAGGGAGAAATACCCTATCTGATATTTGGTAACATTAGAAGGAAATTTGTACAATAAAAGGTTACGTTTGAAGCACAGGGTGGCCTCAGGTCACTGCCCAGCCCATCCATCTCCTCCGTCTTCACCCCCTCCTGCCTGCATCCTGGATATACTGTGCCAAAACTGTTTCCAGGATACTCGCAGACACACTCTAGACATAATGTGCATTCATTTTCTCATTTATGCATGTTGTGTTTAATGGTATCAGATCAGATGAATGGTTCTTTATGGAAAAAAATGTATTTCTGCAGTATTAATGAGTTAAGGTGGCTAATATTTGCATTCAGTTTAGCTTTTGCATTGTAGAGATGTATGAAGAACACATTTGTTATCTTGTTTATGATGATTGATGCCAATCCTGTAACTTGTTTTAACATCCTCTGTGCTTTGACTGTTTTGCCTTCAGGCAGTGAAAGGAGGACGTCCAGGATACCAAAGATGGCTCCTGTCCATTTAGAACTCCCATTCTCAAACAGCTTTACCAGAGGAGGTGAGTGTTTACCCACGTGTCTGCCCACGGCCAGGTGAAATATGACACACCAGAACCATCATCTGTAAAGACTGTAGTGCAGAGTGTTTTATCATAATCCAGTCATTTAAGTTGAAGGTATCAAGGAGGATGTTTACAGTTTACACAAAGTGGTTTTAGAGTATTTTATAGTATATTATTCCGTCAGTCCACTCCGGTGGGAAGAATAAAATGTTATATTCTGATCTTATGGAAGAAGCATTGTTTTCAAAAGATGGTTTTGCTGTCATTTTTGGCATCTGTTGATGAAAATGTGTGAGCTATTACCAAGTCCTCAATGTTTATATGCAATTGCAAATGTTGGTAGTCATATTAATTTTGTTAGTATACTGAATATATTCCAAAACACATCATCTACAGTATAATTAATCTAAATAAAAGGCCACAGTTTTCAGATGGTGATTTTTGTACTCACTATAAGTAGTACAGACAGTTAGCAAATTTATTGGCAGTGGAGCTGTCATTCAAGGCGCTGGCCACAGCTTGAAATGTGGATGGGGGGGGGGGGGCTTCCAGCCTTTCAGGCTTCCAGTTAGTGGATAACAAGCACTAATTCTTAAGCAACATCATGAAATTGACTCAAACAAGTACAACCACAGTACCTATTAGAGAAATAGAAAACTATAAACTGATTTGAGCGTCGTGTCCTCACTGAGTGTGTCTGACCATTTTATGCAGCTTTTGTACTGCAGCGGTGGCTTTTCTGTTTGAACACCTGTAACTCATAGTCAAACATGCATACAGTATAAATACTGTGTATCAGTTGTCTGTGAAGGTTCTCAGTCATCCAGGTCATGGTGTATCCAAAGAAAACAAGCTGAAACAAGGGCAACTGGACTTCAAGTGTTCCTTGAAGATGTTACGCCACATATCCAAGTTGCTCTTTCAATTGTAAAAGCACTGGCGTGGGGTTGGGGTTTTTATTTGCAACATCTGCGAGTGTTGCCCGGCTGAAACTTGCATGACTAGGATCTGTGTACGACTCGATACTTAACTCTAATTGGAGGAATTTGCTTTGACCCTGTTTTTTCTTCCCTAATGAGTGATACTCTAGCAGCCCAACAATAGTCAAGATGAAGACAGATGTAGACATCTGTATAGACAGATGTTAAAACTGTGTTGTAAAAATATGGCATATTGTATTTCAGCTGTCTTAACATGTCCCCAAAACTTTTCATCCCTGTTCATACCTTGAGGCTGGAGTCACTGGCCAGTAATGGGTTGTTAGAGTACCATTCATTAGGCAAGCAAAATGGGATACAAGTCCAGTTACCCGTGTTTCAGCTTGTTGTTTTGGATTAAAGTATCAGGTGATCATGTGAAATTTAAGAATTTCTGTCTCATATCGAGAACTCTTATGTGTCCACATTAACCCTACAACAACCTTCCTGGAAATGATAATTGCTTTAACTGTAATCTTCCAGATAAAGACTTAATGTACTGTTAAGATGACACTTCATGATGACCGTGTAAACTGGAATGTGAAATCTTAAAAACAAACATTGGTACTGAGTGTTTCGTCTCGGCCGCATGTCTGCTTAGTGCATATCTGACTTGTGAGTCATCCACTCAGATAAAGGTCAAAGGTGAAAGCGCTGTTTAAACTGACTCAGCTTTTTCTTTTTTTACTCCTTGGAACCGTTAGTGATTATTTAAGAAAAGCAAATGTCTAGCATAAAATTATCTGATATATGTGAGATTACAGAAAAGAATGTGAAAAAACAATGTATTATCTGGCTGCTCATTAAAATGTATTATGACTTTCTTATCTTATTAACAGTGCAGTTGAAGGAATGAAAGCAATGTATTGACATAATGAGAGGCTGCAAAGACATCAAGACAGACCGATAGAGAGTGCAGCAGGTGAAGCTAGAAGATGCCAGATGATAGACTACTGATGTTTTATAGTTTTTGATCATCAACTTTTTAATTTAAAGTGATATTTTGTTCTTCCCTAATCAGATGTCTGTAGAATATAGTTTAATTAATAAGGCCATCTTCCTCACCAGAATCCTTGCAGTATTTTTCTGTCTGCTCCTTAGATGTAGAGGGTCTTCCAAGCAAAATTGTCCCTTGCAAATTGCAGTAACTAGTGGAATGTGTAGCCATCCTCAGTTAGCTTGTGTCCTCCTCGAGAAACAATAAATGACTCACAAGCTGTGACTCCAGACATCGCCCGCTCATGAAGGCGAACGCATCACATCTCCGACTTTTGTCTCCACACCATCAATCATAACCACGAACAACCATGCATGCTACTGTATGACAATCATTCATTTAATCATTCAAAATGAAGTTCAAACTCTGACACTTGGCTGTAGATTCTCATTTGCATGACTGTCTCTGTGGTTTTTAGTGGAGCAGGTGGTGATGGTGATCTATGTGATGTTGATTCATATATTTTTTTCATGCCCCTCTCCCTGCCCCCCATTCTTTCTCCTGTATAAACAACCACCCAGTACTTGAGTACAAAGATAAACTGTTCACTCACTCAAACCAAAAACCCACCAGTAAGGAGAGATTCCACAATCAAGGTATAGTGAAACTCTGCCAGTACTCGTACAGCGCTTCTTCTTTTTCTAACAAATCCACTAAGCCTTATTGTTCCTGCTTTATCTAACCTGCACAAACACTCACTAACTAGGTCAGTGCACCGTGCTGCAAACCGAACCCCACAAAGACTTTGTGGGACGTGTACTAATCATCGCTGACTTTCTGGGTGCTCCTCTGGGAGCTGTGGTTTTTCACAAACCAAAGTGGCTGCTCTAATGTGGTCTTTTCCATTGTTAATGTTTTGGCTCAGCTGGGCTTGCTGTGGTCAGTTAAGAGCCGGGTCCAGACTGAGGAGGAAAGGAAGCTGTTTGTCATGGCACAAAAATCATGAATCACACAAAATGAGGCCCCTGCGATGCTGCAGTATAATGAAAATGTGGGTCCATGGGAGCAGGATTCATCATAGAAAGTAGAAGATCAAGTTTCTGATTGTGTGTGTAATGATTGTATCAAGTTAGTCTTGTCATCAGGTGAAGCATGAGTAGATAATCGATCATGACTTTGAAAAGTATTGCAGACAGCTCGCGTCTCAAATTCAAATTATGATGCCAAAGGATAAAATTAATATTCATGTGTTTGTAAAAGGCTCTTGAATAACTGCCCTGGTCACAGAAGCTGACACTTGTTGCAGTTTTATTCCATTCAAGTGCCACTGAAAAGGCCTGAAACTGATTACTGTGAAAAATCATGTCCTTCCTGATGGTGATTCATGCTGTTTGGAAGATATTGCATGCTGATTTTCAGAGAAATGGCTTCTAGACTTGTTGACTTGCTAAAAAATTCCAGCAACTTCTGCTTCTAATATCTCAACACGCTCGGAGGCCACAACTGCTTTGTTGGTGGACTGAAGGAATGAAGGTGTTTACATAATCCCTGTTGTACGGCTGTGCATGTAAACGTAGCCTGCATGTCATCATTGTTCATCATTCTGTCGTAGTCTGTTTGACAGCATGTGTACATCAGTTGCATTCGAACAGCCCTGCTCCTGTGAGCGTGTGTGACTTTTGTTTGCATCTGTGTGTTTGCAGGCATGTGGGCCAGTCTGCGCTCCAGCAGCAGACTCGGTCACCACACTTCCACGCCTGACGTAGGCTCCAGATTAGCAGGGAAGGATCTGGCGCCACCTGCAGGGAGCAGCAGTCTGCAGGCGCAGCTCCTCAAACATCAAGCTGCCCTCTACATCTTCGGGGAGAAGTCCCATCTGAGGGTGAGAATGAAAAGAAAAAGCACTCTCTGGTGCCTGAAATGTTCATGTTGTTTGAGTATATTGTTGTAAACCTCCATGCTGCGGTGCCTATAAGATACATCTGCACAACCCATTGTGATCTCATGCAGCTGTTCTGAATTTTTCAGTCATATTAAATTAGAAAGGCATAACACCTCTACTCCGTCAGTATCAGTAATGTAGAGTAGTACACCACCTGTAATCATGAAGTTAGTCATCCATCCATATGATAGTAACGGATTCTAAAGGTGCAAGGTGTTAAAATTAGATTGAAATAATGACACACTTTCTGCATAATCTAATCTGAAGTCTGAACATCCAGATATTTAAAATGTTTTTTGTTTTTTCTCTCTGAAAACTATTAGGCTAGTTAGTAGGTTGCACCACTGTACCCTCAACCTCTATGACTGAGCTCTCAGCTGATAAGCCCACGCAATCGGAGCATCAGTCCTTTAGCGATGCCACAACTTGAGACACTTAAAAGTACACGATTCATCTGTATCAAAAAAAAAAAAAAAAAGCTAGATCTCGAGAGTTACCTTAACTAGCGACAAGCTAGCTAATGATGGTTTTGGATCAAAATGCTGAATCAAACATCATGCAGTGCAAAGACGCTCTTAAGGGTTTTGTGTGCAAACTTGAGTACAAATTTGTGTGTCTGTACATTTTATTGTTACTTGTATTAGTCAATCAGGATAATCTTATTGTAATATCTCTTTCATTGTCTGCAGGGCCTCAGAGTGGACTCCTCCCTGAACTGTGAACTGGTGCCAGTGGACTTTGTAGACACACGACAGGTGAAATCTGCTTTTAAAAAGCTGCTGAGGGCCTGCGCTCCCAGTGCCACCTCATCCGACTCAGAGGACTCCTTCCTTAAGTCCTTGGAGGACTCTGAATGGATGCTGCAGGTGACCACACTTTACTAACTTACAGCAGCACACAAACTCAGGGTCTAAAAACTGTCTGAGAATGACCCAGCAGTCCACTCTTTCTGCTCATCTTGTGTGTCAGATGAACGTAATGGATAAATTATGTGAATAAATCCACTCTGAAGCCGTTTTCCCAAGGGAAAGAGCAATGGGGTAACAGCGGAGCCCTTATCGTGCTGGTTATCTGATTGACCCCCTGCAGTCTTACACTGAACATATCATAATCTGTCAAAAAAATACTGTCTGTGGGAAAAGAGAAGTACTCAGCAAGTAATTTGCCGGTAGACCAAACATGGCAATGTATGCACAGAGAGAATTAATTGTGTGTACATTTGTTCACGTGCACATTTGTTGACCTCCCTCAGCTTCACAAGATCCTGCAGCTGGCCCTGTTTCTGGTGGAGCTTCTGGACAGCGGCTCCTCTGTTCTGCTCAGCCTGGAGGACGGCTGGGACATTACTACACAAGTGAGAAAAATAACACACAAACACCTCCACAAAAAACACAAGTGAGACAGGCGAAGGTGAAGAGGTGGTTGAACGGTGTCTAGAGAGGCCTAACACAGTGACATAGTGCATTTTTTTTAAATACAGGAAAATACAAGGAATTAAATGAAGGAAGAGATCATACTAAATACTTTTTAGAGTGTATCTTATGCTTGGTGAAAGTGGGAATGAGCTGATTTAATGAAAAATGAAAAATTGCTTGTCTCCACTGCACTTGAGAGACCATAAACGAGAAATAAGAAGGAAGTATGTAAAGTATGTAGCAGTATGTAGAGGTCCAGTTGGTTGTCACTTCCCCATTTAAAATCATGGAAGTTGATGAAAACCATGGATCAAGACACATTAATTAATTAAAGCAACACACAGATATTTTAGGGCAGGGGTGCGGACACTTTTTTGGCTTGAGAGCTAATTGGTGCGCTTCACCTTAAGAAAAATAGTGCTGTCCCTTTAAGAAAGACGGCAGTCTTGGTTGTTGTTGTTGATGTTGTGCATGGCTGCAGATGTATGCTGCTGAACTGAGGGCATGTTGCAATAAAAATATGAAAAAGAAAAAAAGATGAACGTTTGTCGTGCTGTTTGTTTTGGAGGTGCAACAGATAAATGATTAGACTAACATCTAAACCATTTTTTATTTTATTTTTTTCTCTCAATGGCATGCGATGTACCCGCACTGCCTTCGCAATCTACCGGTCGATCGCAATCGGCGATTGGCACCCCTGTTTTAGGGGAAGGAACAATGAAACATTATAACATATCAGCTTTACTGTAAATCAGTCAATTCTTTAAATTCCTGTATATATTTGTTAAATTGCAGTTGTTAGCACATACTCCTGCATTTTGACAAAATGTTTAAAATATACTTAAAATATGTGCAACTTATTAATCAAAGTGTAACTTGCATGTGGATACTGTAGTTCTGTATATTTTTAAGTTAATCATTGAAAGAAAATAGTTGACTGTTAATTGCGTAATTATGAGCATGTTGTGTTTAACACAGTTTTTACTTTTTACAGTTTAACTTTTAAAAAGAAATTTAAGACAGTACTTGTGACTCCCAACTCGGCCCCCATCTTCACTTCACCAGAGTTAACCACTGCCACTAAAATGGCCTCGACCAATTATGTTTTCAAATTTGACAAACTATACATCCTCATAATTTAAATGTCTAAGCCATTTTAAGACACCAGTGCTGCAGCAAAGAAAAATGTTCTTTGCTTTATAATATGAAGAGATACGCAGCAAAACGGCATATTCTTAAATCAGTTTGGCACATTATTGTTTCGACAACGATTTGCAATGTAAGAGTCCAGTAAACAAAACCAAGCTTTTAGTCTTCTTTAGTAAAAATGGGCATGAATGTTGAGGCATTTACAAGAGAGTAACATCAGATAAACTTACAGATTGTTATTGGTTAAGCTCTGCTGAAGAGTCCTCCCCTCTTCCCCTCATTATTCCACTAATAATAATGATCTTCATCTGTAGACCACTCACATGACAAAATGATTCACACAAGCAATAACAACAACAAACACAACACAAAAACTAATGCAAGTAAACCAACCAACTGCTGCTACTACAGGAACACCTGGAACTAAACAAACCACTGACCCATCAGCAACAAGGCAACTTCTGCAACTGCACCAATAATTGAAACTACAATAAAATCTGCAAATAAACACAAAAACTACTGTAGGTAAACCAGCCATGGCCACTAGAGCAATACCGGCAAATACATGAGGAAACTTCTGCAACTAAAACTCCAACTTCTGAAACTAAGCAAACGACTTAAGCTGGAACTTCTGCAACTACCCAGCTGTATAACTGTAGCAACACCTGCAGCCCAGTGACATATATTGAGAATGACAGCAGCAACAAGAGTCTGGTTTATATAAAATGTGATTCTCCACAGACACTCATGGTATCCATTCAGATTCCATTTCTAAATGGGCCATGTGTGATTCATAAATCCAACACACCTGCTTTTCCTGCTCCTCTTCTAATCAGTTCTGTCACTTTTGAACCGATTAGGTAGATTCAGTGACATAAAGGTCTGAAGTCTTGCAGCATTGTGTCACTGCTTCGTGATTTGTGTTCGTGAAGGTTCATGGTTTGGATTTTTAGCTGTGTAAACAAAAAGTCTATTTTGATCAGTTGTTAGTATCCCTTTGCTGCTACATTCGGCATTTCATCGCATGTTTGCTCTCTGAGCTCATATTTTCCGTGCTGACCTGTTAAAATGCACATGTTTGTGTTGCAAGCGCGTGTCCTTCGAATGTGTTTACGGGGTTGCAGGGTTTGTAAGACCCAGGGCTGATGTGTAAAAGCACATTTTGTGGATCCCTTATGCAGGGCACGTGTTCGGCCCTGAGCATCTTTCTCCACGGGCCACTGGCTCCAGCACGCCAGGTCCTGATCAGCCCGCACAGGCAAATGGGCTCCATATGCTCTGGATCTCCTCCCTCAGCCCACGGACCATAGACACCCAGCTAACCGGATGCACGACTGTCTTCGCTTTCTTTCTAAATCCTGTTTTCAGTTTCTGCCTCTCTTCCTCTCTCCCCTTGCGTCCTTCTTAAACCCACTCTGCTTTAGGGGGGGTTTGTTTAATTGCCGGGGCGCAGGGGGCTTTCTCAACCACTCAGGCCCTGGATGTTCTTGTAAACCCCATGGGGAAGCCATGGACTATTTTCCCGCTCATTCCACACGCGTCAGGGCTCATTAGTTGTGTTGGAGGAGACGCGGGCAGGGAAGCAGGCCAACCGTATTGCATGTGTAGACAAGTGGTGCTCAACTGGTGTCTTGTGGACTGAGTTCAAGTGTGCCCGAAGACTCTGCTAGAATGTTATATAAATGTTATTGATAGCAGATGATAAGTTTAACTTTGCGGTCTAAGATGATGGGTCATTTTCTTTGGAAATGTTTAGATTGTGAGGGGATATAAAACAAACTTACACTATTCAAACAAAAAAAAATAGTGTGCTGAATTGTAATCATGCATGGCAAACAGAAAGCCCCTGCTTCTTTGTGGTGAAACAGCTGCCACTTTCCCTATGTGGCAAGATGATCAAACATCACATTTGCCAAAATATCCTGGTTTTTCAAACCTGCATATTTAACATAATGACAAGTATCATGTTCAGTAGGTCTCAGTGGCATAGACAGTGGCTTACTGGTTGACATTACTGGGTTTGCAGATCCAGTTAGTAATATACAGCATGTAATTATATGTTCAAAATAATTTAGAAATAACGTCACTGATGGACGAAGCAACCCACTGATTTCCTGAAGAACTTTTTTTTTTTTTATTCAGACTCTGTGCCTTACTCCTGGCTAATTCAAAAATGGGTAAAAAGGTGGAGCGAGAGTAGGTGACAGCAAAACACCAAAAAAAATCGAGACAACTTTAATCCTAAATGTGGTTTAAATAGATGACTTATATGAAAAAATAAATAAATGCCCAGTAGTCATGACATTAGCTAAAAAGATAAAAACATTGCTTTTGTTTCTGTTCTGCTGTAAAGTTTGACATTTTAACACCAAGGTCTAGGTTACTATTGGGGCCAACCCCTTGTGGCCATTTGAAGACAGCAATTTTTGGCACTTTAAATTTCCAGCCCTTCGTCAACATGAAAGACTTGTTATGGGTCACTCAGACGGGGATCCAAACATTCCAGTAATTCCAAATTTAAACTGTTAGTTGTTAGTTGTTAAGTGTAATTTATTTCAATTTCCCCTCTTCCCAATTTCTTCCAAAACATTTCGGCTGTGGCTCATGAGGTAGTTTGGGTTATACACTAATCACAAGTTTAAGAGATATGTGTAGTCCGTTTATGTGTTTTCATATAACCAAAATGACATTGGAGTTTGTAATTTTTAATGTAGTACTCTAGCAGCAGGACCGGGTCTTTTTCATACTGTAGATTTTCTCATGAATTACGTCTCCGTGTTCACCCTATTCTTTTTTTTTTCTTTCATCTAACCTTTCCTATGTCTCTGTGCAGGTTGTGTCTTTGGTGCAGCTGCTAAGCGACCCTTTCTACCGGACTCTGGAGGGCTTCCAGGTGCTTCTAGAGAAGGAGTGGCTATCTTTCGGCCACAAGTTCAGCCAGCGGAGCAACCTGAGTCCCAGCAGCCAGGGCAGCGGCTTTACACCCATCTTCCTACAGTTCCTGGACTGTGTGCACCAGGTAAGCTTCACTGCAAAGTGGCACAGGTTATCTCCACACATCTCTGCTCCTGCTACGTGACTTCCCTTCATTTTCCTTCCGTGAATTAACGTCATTCGTGACTTCTTCGTGAGCTCATCACATTCCTCAATAGCAAGTGAGTGAAGAAAGCATGAAATTCAGCTGTCATTCACTGCACTTTGGCTTAGTTTTGCACTCTCCAACAGCGGATATGTGATCATGACTGAATATTGCAGCAGGGAGTGTGCAGGTAGGCTGCTGCCCAGATGGTCCATGAACCCACTGTCCAGTGCTGAGCTGTCTGTGCTCTCGTGTCTAAGCATCTCTTCACATTTCAGTGCGTGTTTAGAGCTGCATGTGGGCGTTTTGGGGATTGAGAGTCTCCAGGAAGTCTTTGGGGTTCGTGAGGGAGTCAAGTTAAGAATGAAGCTCACACAGCTGAGGTCCAGAGAACTGTGTCCGCTCTGAAATGCTAACTTTAGAGAAAGCTTTGGAGTGTCTCCTGGGGTCACATAGACCCACTCCCATACACTTACATCAACACATAGTTTCTGCATTTGTCTTTTGAAACTGTGGGCTTGGCAGTTAAGACAGTTTGGCGGGGGTCCTGGGGGTCTGGAGAGCTATAAACAGGGGAGGAGAGAGGATTCAGACAAGAGCTCAAAATAGAAGTGCCTCATCTCCAAAACAGCTGTTGTTTTTGCCAGCGGACCCAGGTGGCCTCAAATATTCAACACTCGTTGGCCACCTCACACCACTGGATGGGAACAATGGAGCAGCAGTCGCGCTGGCTCTGTCTGGATTGTGTCTGGCGGTGATGATATCACTGACCTTTGCCCTCACCAGTGCAGGAGAACTTCTTTCCTGTTTCTAATTGGTCATTCATACACTGGAGAGAAGTGGAGCCACAAAGCGAAGATGCGATGCAGCTGTAACACAGGCTATGACCTCCCCTCTCACTCTCTTAACTGTCTTTATCCATCTTTTCATGTCCTTGCAGATTTTGGAGCAACATCCTCTGGAGTTTGAGTTTAATCAGTATTATCTGAAGTTCCTGGCCTATCATCACATCTCTAACCGCTTCAAGAACTTCCTGTTGGACTCGGACTATGAACGCTTGGAACATGGTCAGTGTCCAGTACAGTTTAAACCAGAGGGGATTGTTTTTTTGTTGTTGTTTTATCTTCTTTAGACTGTTGAATGCTTCATGTCTCTAAAATATAAACGGCCCACGTTGGCAGTCTTAACAGCCATTTTCAAGAATGATTTTTGTGAAATAAAAGTGTTCCCCCTTGTTCGGCTTTTATTATTTGATTGTAGTATTTTATTCATTTTAATTGATATCATATTGTTGATTCATTCTCTCCCTTAAGTAGATTTATTTTAATAACATTTCAGAATATGAATATGTCTACTCTTTAAAACTTGTCTGTGAGATGAACAGACACATGTGCTCAACAGCTTCTCCTTTGTGTTCACAGGCTTGTTGTTTGAGGATAAAGGTGATAAACAGTCCCGCAGAGGCATCTGCATCTGGGACTGCATTAACAGGATGCACCGGAGGAGTCCCATCTTCTTCAACTACCTTTACAGCCCCTCAGAAAGTGAAGTGAGTGTTTCCATTGCCTGTCTTTCATTCATTCAGCTGACAGCATTTCCCACACTGAGGAGTGCAACTGAAGTTAAGGACACACCCAAGATTTTTTGCCAGATTTTACCTGCTACTCCCAGTGGGACGAAGTCTGCACTAGCTGGAGACAGTTGGCATGGGTAGTTGGCACAAAAATCTGATTGTGAGAGGGCGAAGACACAAATCTGCCGAATCTGGATGCAGTCGGGTAGTATGAACTGATTATCGACCTAACTGCAAACACGTGCTGCCAACAGTTAATGAAAAAGAGAAAGTGAGACAAAGGGAATAGCATGAGAAGACAAAACAAAACAACGATGGCGAACAGTGAGAGCGGGAGAGTGGCGGCAAAGCGAACCTGGACCACAGAAATGGAGGAGAGATTAATCGAGTTGTAGCAGGAGTGTCTATACAATGTTGGTTGCAGTGCATACCACAACTGTCGCCCTCGCGAGAGTTCAGTTGGCTTTAGTTGGCCTAACAAATCACGGAATCTGTGGTCCCTCAGGTGCAGTTGTTAAGTGTGTTATCCCCAGTCTTTCAGTCGTCACACAAAAATCTGCTGAAGCCAGTCTGTTAGTGTGTACTCACAGTCTTTTCAAAATCTGTTAAGACTGTGAAAGTTGTGTAGTGTGTCCCCAGTTTAAGTAACATGTTGTATACTGTGGATGTACTTTTTAATGCAACATTGTCATATATATTATGTTAACAATCATACTACTACTTCCACTGCAGGCTGAATTAATGGCCATACATTTTACATAAAGTGTATATTTAATCCTCACTGAACATTTCCTGTTTCCGTTTCGCAGGTGATCCTGAAGCCATCTATTAGCATCCCCAGCCTGAATAAATGGGACTTTTTCACAGATGAGACTCTGTCCACTGGTCCATCTTACGACTGGAGGATGATGGCCGTGAGGTTAGAGAGCTCGGAGGAGGCAGACACCATCTCCAACAGTAAGAGGAGGATCGTTTGGCCGTGTTACAGCAGCGTGAGCCGCGCCCAGCCGGATGCCATCACCAAGCTTCTCGCTGTAAGAGTTTTGAACAGAATGTTTGATCCTGAGCTTTGACCTGTTCAGTCATGTGCCAGCTGTCTCATCTTTCCTGACTGTTACTGTTGCTGCAGGACATCGAGAAGTTGGAGGGTGATCTGAACCAGACTCCAGAGAAATGGCAGACCACTCTGGAGAGAGTGAGAATAAGCATTCAGGAAGACCTCAAGCTAGAAGGAAATGTGCGTATTTAAATGACAATGATGATATGTTATATAAATACCAGCAATCGGAACTTTTTTTCACAGATATGATAATGGTTCTTAATTAATGTGCAATGTCCTTTTTAAATAAATAAATAAAATGAAATGAAAAAAATTGTGCAGTTGACTAAAATCTTTCATTTGCGTGCATATGTTTTCCTCCCTTACTTTTTTATCTTGTGTGTCTGCAGCTCTGCAAGCAGCCTATGTCGGTCTCAGGCCTCATTCCCACATCCGGCCTGCAAGCCTTCCAGCGGCGCTCCATGCTGCACCTGCCGGACAGCGGGCTGGGCGAAGATCGCAGCACTGCCGCAGCCAACGGGATCAACCGCCGCGCTGCAACTCTTTACAACCAATTCACCCCCAAGAATGAAGAGAACAGGTGGGTTGCGCTCGGGAAAAAAAAAAAAAAAAAAAAAAAGAATTCGCTTACGAACTGCTGCCGAGGGGCCTGTCCAGTTTTGGAAGATGAGTCAGCGCTGCGGTATGCTGTGTGTCATGTTCGTGAGAATTGTCTGTACTCTGGTAAACTGGGTGTGTAATTTAACAATTACTGAGGGGTTAAAGTACAGTCTCTTGGCTCCAATATCTGGATGTTTTCCTCAGTCTTGGACAAACAGTGCTCTTCATATTTCACATTCTGGTAATGAAAGGTTTTAACTAATGAAGTGAATCAGAAAATAACATTCTTCACCTTCTTGATGTCTCCTTATTGAACCGCATATGACAATAACACCTAGACAGCGTAGTTTCCAGAATCATAGGCAAACACAGACTTCTACACCACACTGAGGTGGTGCTTTATCCAGAGCTCAATTAAAACCACTATAAGAAACCCTGGACTTCTTCATATGGAGAAACATGCCTCTCAGGATTTCTGTTGTCCACCATGTCTTTCAGCTTTCTGTGCAACAAATGCAAGGATAAGCTTGACCTCATTTTAACTATGAACTGATTATAACAAGTCAGAAACCCCTGGAGTTAGCAGTATTTTTTAAACTGACTTTGCATTTATAATAATTTTAATCCAAAATGTCCAGACTCCCAAACATTTAAACACACTTGGCTGATATTTTTCAGGTCTTACGAGGGGATTCTGTTTAAACGTGGAGCACTGCTGAAAGCCTGGAAGCCTCGCTGGTTTGTGTTGGATGTTACAAAACACCAGGTGAGCAAGCTGTAATACTTAGTGTTCAAGAAACACTTTGATCTGAGCGACCAACTGCAGATTAACAGTCACGTCTTCACAGCTGAGGTACTACGACACCGGGGAGGACACAAACTGCAGGGGCCACATCGATCTCGCTGAGGTGGAGTCTGTGATGATCGCTGCACCCACTATTGGAGCCCCGAAACACATCAGCGAGAAGGCTTTCTTTGATGTGAGTAGATGCTAGCCCGAATGTGGCGCTGAGCTATCTTATACTCAACAGCTTTTTGTGGTTTATGAAAACGAATGCTATTTCGAACACACCATTTAAGTAAGATGGTGTGTTCCAGTGTGTGGAGTGTGTTTTGCACACAGATTGTTGCGTTGTGGGTTGTTTGTAGCATTAGTGTGTTAATGTTTTTCAGCTAATAAGTGTTTTTACTCTGCTTACATTGAGTCTTTCAGAGTCAGTCAAGCTGTAAAAGTGTTTCTTTCTCCCATTTTAACCAGGAGGTTCTTCTTAACAGGAAATAAATCAGCGCAAACGTCTTAATAATCAGTGTCATCACATATTTTGGTCAACTTCTAAATATAGTTGTGTTTTTGACACCAGACTTTGCACAACCAAACCCATGTCACCAAAGTAGTATGACCACCTTACTTCAGGTTTATTTCTACCGTTAACTTTATATAAAGATAGACAAACCATCCATGACGTCACCCATAGGATTCCCAAATAGTGGTTTTGAAGCTCAAAGTGGTACTGGGCGACGCCATCTTAGCCGTGCCTGACTCCTCCTTAACTCCTGGCTAATTCAGAGCTGGACAAAGAGGTGGAGTGGGAGTGGAGCTGAGGTGGGCGACTCATGAATGGGCTGACCGCTAGCTGACTGAGACACTGTCCATTTGTCATTCAAAACAGCCATGACTTTAATTGTGCAAAACTTTGAGCCTTGATAGAATACAAATGAATATACATACTTGTTGTGAATGGACTAACTAGCTATAGAGACCAAAACCTTTTTATTTGTGCTGTAAAGTTTGTCATTTTACCGTGGAGCATGGTCCTTGGGGGTCGACTCGTTTTTATAGCCGGCCTCAAGTAATTGCAGCATTTAGCATTTCAGATTCTTCAAGGCATCAAACTGTTGTTTTTTTTCAACACTTTTCTGTGGAATTGTGTAACATTTAAACTATTTTTTTTTATCTGATGCCCCTCTTAGCTTAAGACCAGCAAGAGAGTCTACAACTTCGGTGCTTCGGACGCTCCCAGCGCTCAGCTTTGGATGGACAAGATCCAGAACTGCATCTCTGACGCCTGAGCGCTGATGTGAAATGTTACCGACATCAGAGGCAGCGTCGGGTTGCTGAGAGCAGAGACGTGACAACCGCTCAATTCAGCTTTTAGATGTCTTTAATTCTGGGGACCACGGTGAATAAAGTGCCTGGCAGTGGAGGGTGGATACTGCCCATCTATCTCTCCTGCCTGTTACTTCCTTAGCAGCTGGTCGGGCTATCTTCGGTCGTCAGCTTCACGTTCGAGTGAGTCAAGCGCATCTGTCTCTGCTGTCAGCTCCCTCTGACGTGGGTGAGGTGAAGATAAGCTGATGTTTTAGGAGACTGCACTACCAAGGAGATGTTATCCTACTTAAGCTGTAAATAGATCAAAGCAATATCACTGGCCATTAAAACTGTGGGTTCAATTGTAGACCTAAAAACTAGAGTTGTATAAGAATTTCTATCAGATATTTTACTACGAGGAAAGGTGATTGCTGCTTACAGATACATATGAACCGCCAAAAACTCAGATTTTAATGCACAACATTAAAAAGGCAATCTGTTTGCACTTAGCTCTAAAGTATGCACTCCTTATCAAATATAGATTTTCTAACAGATGCAAACAGCGAAGCTACAGGCATTACTTTACAGTGTACATGTTTCCTCATGACAGATTAAATGAAAAGAATTTGCACAGTGAGTTCAGAAGAGTTACCTGACATTTTTCTATTTAAATACGTGATGTTCTCTCTATTTTGTTGAATGTGTATTGACTTCTGGTTAACAGGTTTGTCTCATGTAATGTAAATTATTATTATTATTATTTTTTTTTTTTAAAGTGTGGTGGAGTCTTGTTGTTGTGTAAATATCTACGTGACATTTCATTTTATATACTGTATGTACTGAACATAAGTATACTTTTCTAACTTTAATTCTAATGTGACCCAGTTTCTTATTTGTAATGTTTCGTTACCGGTGCAAAAACCTGAGTGGCCTGTTCCCTGTTTGTGGTGAAACATTGTTCTGAAAATGAAATGGAGACTTTTTTTTTTTGTTGTCGTTAGGATTGTCCAGGCAGGCTCTGTGTCTTTTAAGGGCTTTTAAATAATATATCATGTAAGACGTTGTGGTTTTCAGAGATCTTTGTCTCTTCTGTTCTTTGTTTGTGCGCCCTATACAGCTTCATTACAAAACGAGAAGAAAAAAAACACAAACTATTCAGAGATGTCAAAGGCTTTTTTTTGTTACTGTATCTTTGTACCATGTTTTGTGGTGACACTAATTTTTTTTTTGGAAATAAATCAAGCATACTTGAAACTACTTGTTTGCTGTTCTCATTTTACTGAGTGAACATCAGTGGGTTTATTTCTCTGTCGATAAGACAAAAAAGATTAAAGCTGCAGTTTGCAGCATTTAGGGGGATCATCTATTGGCAGCGTTAGTATATAATAGTCTGTAACTGTGACTACTTTTATGTCTCTTGACTGGTTCTGTAATGTGTCTAAGATGTTATTTTTATTAGATATTCTAGCAGTGTGGTTCTTAATGGCTGAGTGTCAGTCCAGACTTAAATGTGTTGTATAGATTTCCTCTAAAGGGCCAGTGTGTAGGATTAAGGTAGCTCTAGAAATGTAACGTTTTCATCAGTATCCGAATCATTACCTTAGACCTTAGATGAGCTTTTCATATCTGCAGCAGGAGCAGGTGCTCTTCCACGAATGCAGCCATGTTGTACAGCTCTGTTTCTAGGGGAGACCAGAACAGACAAATGTAACACAGGCTTTAGAGAGGGTCTTTTTTACATTTAAGTGGCAGCCATCGTTTGTTCTCCTACACGCCTATTCAGTTGGTAATCTGCAACCACACCGCTGGATGCCACTAAATCCTACACCATGGATGTATGTACTGTGTAATGAATAAAAGTTTCTCTGGCCAGTAGCCCAACTCCTTAACTTATAATCAATAAAGAAAACAATATGGCCTAAGAATGAATGCCAAACTCTTGCCGTATTTGCCACAGTTCTGGCTCAAGTCCACTTGTCCAAGTCTGGATACTGAAAGTGAGCAGACACTGCCAGTGTCGGATTACGTTGATGGATGTAGCCTGTACTGGTCTGAATCTGGGCGCTGAAACCTTCCAGACATTGCCAGGGTTAGACTGCAGTCACCCCCAGTAAAAAAAAACTTCCTTCTGCTTTTTGCTTTCAAGCACTGCCATTCGACCATGCTGCAGCAGGTGACTGACTGCACCTGATGCCACTTGGTCGTCAAGTAAAGAGAACATAAAGGCAGAGAGGAAAGGGGACAGTTTGATTTTCTTATTCTATACCCTCTGTTTGGCTGGAACCCTTTGTGTTTCCCTGTATTTGTCATAATTTGTTTTAAATTAATGAAGAAGTTGACTGACTGGAAGGCCAGTTTCTCAGCTGGTTCAGCTTTAATTAAAAAAGTTATTTGTTTGAATCTGATTCTTAGTTCATTTTAGGGTTATAGCATTGTTTGTAGTTTTTCTGTTTTTCAGCTAACAAGTATTGTTTCAGTCTACAGTCAGTCTTTCAGAGTCAGTCGGCTGTAAAAGTGTTTCATTGTCCTATTTTACCCAGAAGATCTGTCCCCTCCGGTGAATGTGTGCTGTCGCTCTATTCCTTATCTCTCCCACACAATTGGCCTCACCTACTTGATGTCTCCTTATTGAACTGCATATGACAATAGACAAACCATCCATGACGTCACCAATAGGATTCACAAATAGTGGTTTCAAAGTGGTACTGGGCGACGCCATCTTAGCAGTGCCTGACTCCTCCCTAACTCCTGGCTAATTCAGAACTGGACAAAGAGGTGGAGTGGGAGTGGAGCTGAGGCGGGTGACTAATGAATAGGCTGACGCTGGCTACTTTATTTGTAACTCAAAGCAGCCATGACTTTAACTGTGCAAAACTTTGAACCTTGATGAATTTAAAGGAGTAAAGCTCACCCAGATTCGTTATTATAAAAAATAATAATCTGTGCCATGTGTGTATCCATTGTGGAGAGGGCACAGTCTGTCAGTGAGGCAGCAGCACCAGATAAAAACAACTGGGCAGCTTACTACTTTCAGTACTACTGTGTTTAAATCTCTCCTCCATCCTGCTGGTATAGTACAAAACTTTGCCTTTAATTTTATTTTATTGTATAGTTTTACATTCAGTAACATAACAAATACTGCTTACCAAATGGATGTTTATATTTAGACAGGGACTTTAGCTAGGCAGCTAGCAGAGTTACATGCTCCGCCTTATGCTAGCTAGCTAATAGTGAATCCTCCAAGCTAGAAATATGTAGCCATTATTTGTCACTTTTTGCCTGATTTAGTGTAAAGATGTACTGTTCCTTACCGAAGTTTACCATAAAAAATCAACTAAAATTGAATTATTGTATCAGTGGCTTGATTTACTACTTTTTTGTTTGACCCAACTTTTTTACTTTTGCTTTCCGAAAACATCAGCAAAGAACTTGTGAGCTCAGACCTCTCCAAAAACCTTCCAGTTTGTGAGAGGTTGTAAATACCACAAGAGGGGGCCAGTTCATGTGGAGTTAACTTTTGAATGCAATGCCTTTGTACGGAATTCATTACCAGACTCAAATTCTGATAAGAATGTAGCTTAAAATGTATCAGCTGTTATGTTGACGTGGCAGCTTAAATTTGGTTAAGTTATAATGTATTAAATGCTACATGTTTACAGCCACCTAACTGCCACCATAGTTTATCCCAAATGCCTGAAAAAGAAGAGATGAACAGGGGGCATTTGGTTGGTTGTATTGGTGTATTGGTGATTCTAAATTGGCCGTAGGTGTACATGAGTGTGTATGGTTGTCTGTCTCTCTGCGTTAGCCTTGCGATAGACTGGAGACCTGTCCAGGGTGTCCCCGCCTCTCGCCCGATGACAGCTGGGATAGGCTCCAGCAGACCCCGCGACCCTTCACAGGAACAAGCGGTTACAGAAGATGAATGAATGAATGAATGAATGACTGAACGGTCCCCATGAGATAAATTTCACTGATGTTGGTATTTGGACGGTCGCATCCTTTAGCCATTAACACATGCCGACCTTACAGTTTGGTACAGACATTCATGTTCCCCTCAAGATGAATCTTGATAATACTGGTCATCCTTTTCATTCACCATCATCAGGTCAATTTTGAATACCTTCAGTACTTTATGTTTAAAACTAATTATCTTCAAAACTAATCACATTCAGCCTCAGCTCTACTTGGGTTTTAGAGCTAATAAGTAGTATGAAACACGATAAACATAAATTCAGCAGTGAGTTGAATGCCAACATTGGTATGGACTCAGGGAGTTCCTAACGTGGCTGCAGTCTCTTAGTCTTGTTAGACAATGGGTCACATGATACAGGAAGAAAACTTAAACCTTTTGTAATTGCCACGTTTTTCTGGCCTCTTTTGAACACCTCATCTTTAATAAGGGTTTTCTCTCAATGAAAGGTAATCAGACACTGCTGCAACTCATGTTTTTTTCTTGGAGCTAACAACGAGGCTTGGAGAGGATGATGATGTGTGTCTCACTTGCCAGCAATGAATATGGGGACTGGGCAAGAGCCCCAGCTGAGGCTCAGTGGCGCCTGGTTGGCGGTGCTGAAAAGGACTCATGCGGTCCCTCGAAGCTTTGAGTCTGAGAGGAAACAGAGGTCAGAAAAATGAAAAAAATAAAAAATTAATAATTGCAGAGATGTGGTGGATGTTTGTCCCTCAGTGCAATCTCCCAGCTGGCTTGTAGCGGCAGCAGGTGCAGAGCAGCATTAGGCCAACATCTGGGCAGAGCCTCTGGCACTTCACTCCATTTTTAGCCCAATGCTTTGGGTACGGAGATTAGGAACTCTGCCCGTGAGCAGAGGGATGCAGCGGAAGTTCTCCAGCAGGACTGTGTGGAATGGTATGATAGGAATCATTTTCTCCAGAAATGGAAACGGTGGTTTCATTTAACAGCCATTTTATTCATTTGTTGAGTTCACATTGCTGCATTCCTGTGAGTGGATCACACCACATTTATATAATTAGCTCTATAAGTTCTAGGAGACGAAAGGTCGTTACATAACGTGGAGTTGGGGTACATTACAGCCTCTGCAAGTGAATCCTGCTCTAAAGTTTGAAACAAATTACTAATAGATAATAGATAAAAGACTATATTATCCTTGCAAACAGCATTGTATTAAAACTGTGGCTGTGTAACAGGATCTTGTGTAACTTGGCTATACTTCTTCTGAGTTCAGTGTGATTAGTCTTGGTTAGCTGGAAGCGTGCTGCTCTTAAATAAAAGGACAAATCAAAAGCGGTCTACAAATTAAAGATTTCACATAACTGTTGGTTTTGGATCCTGCACTCTTCATGTGCAGTCACAGCTGCAGTAAATGTTTTTTGTCTGATAAAACATCCTGAAAAATAAGATGATTGGCCTTCTGCAGGCCCCAAAAATACCCCAGTGACAGATGATACTGATTTATTTTATTGGTCCTCCAAATCCCATTATCCATGTAGGCCTGCGGCCGCAATGAATGCAGGCTATGTAGCAATTTCCATTTCCTGGGTGCCTCTAAAATGTAGGCGTGAGAGTTGATTCACTCCTGCTGGGGAGGGGGATGGGGGTGTGGGGTGGCTTTCTGTTTCAGAATCCCGTGGCCCCTCAGCAAGCACCTGCTCCGAAATTCAACAAAATTCCTCCAGACGCTAATCTCACACTAATCTTCAAGTCCCACCCTAGAAATCAGAGTGATGTCAGCTGCCGGCAGCACATGGGGGTCTACTTGGAAAACAATTAAATGCATGAATCACCTGAGCTCCAAATGATCTTATCCAGACACATTTGGCTCATCCACGAATAGAAAAGCACACAAACATTTGATTTGTAGCTTTAAGTAGTAGTTCTGAGTTTCTAAAGTTTGCATTTAGGTCTTTTTTGTTGGCCTCCTTCGAGGTGTTTATCTGAGGCCCTGATCTTTTTCACTTGTAAGTGACCCGCAGTTTCCCTGCACAGCTAAACCCCGAGTCCATTCAACCATGTGAAATGCTCAGGACTCTGAGGTCATCTAACCCAGACAACAGGCATCCTCCAGACATTTTTCACCAGCAGACAATGCCATAAAATGTTCCAGTTTCAAATCAGTTTTGATGAGCGTGTTCTGGACAGGAATCAGATGAATTGGTCATGGGCATTAGGATAGTTTGTCAGCGACATGTGGCGAGGGTGAGACAGCTAGAGATATCCTCATCGCTGGAATGTCGAGGGCTTGTGAAACTTTGCTACGGGGATGAAAAATTCTGAGAATAGTATTTGCAAAAAATAAAAAATAAAGGGGGGGGGGGGGGGGGGGGGGGCATCACTTCTTTCTCAGATTCTGGGATAAAAATACCTCCCATGGACGAAATATAAAAAGCAAATCAGTTTTTCACACACTAGACCACAATTCCTGACACAATTTGAACACAGTTTTAAAATCTTTCTTTATTACATCTATCTTTATTGCCTTCTTGGTGCCCTGCCAATAAAACAAAAATAAATGTCCATAAAAGGAGAATCTATGTGGATTACAAATACATTCCAGGTCACAGTATTTGGTAGAGATTTGGGTGATCTGTCTCTGTTTCTGATCTTATCACTAAGCCGCCGGTATAAAGAGACAAGCACGGTGCTGACTTTTCGATCGATGCATGAATGCAGGTCCTTATCTCATCTCCTGCTCTGACAGCTCTGAACTCAAAATGAACTCTCTCTTTCCTTCCATCTTCTCTCTCTTTCATAGGACAGAGTAAAGTGGGTTTCGAGCTTTTATACCTGAAAGACGCTCATTGTGCAGGCCAGGCTGGCAGACAAAAGAGTACCAACAGCCTACAGTTACACCCAGTTACAATGTTCCTGTAGTTTCATTGAAACATGAATGTGGGGAAGACAAAGGTGAGGTGTACGTGTGAGAACAGTGGTCCTTTGTTGCACAAACTGATTTGTTTTGACATGGAGACGCAGCAAAACTGAGACTTCACTGCTGCATGACACGTGCTTCAAGTGTGATTCATCTTGTTTTGAGGTTACTGGAACGGTGAAGTCATATTATAAGACATCAACAGACCTGTATATAGGACGTGCACTGATCCAAGTCTTTCTCTCTGATATTGATTCCAGTATCTGCCAATAAATAGTCTGATACCAGCTCACATTTCCCAACTTTAAAATTCTGTGCGGAGGTTCTTGGAGAAATGCTGTGTCTGATACTCGATCTTCTTAATCTGATCACAATCAGATTGACGTGTTCCCAGTGCAACACTTCTTAGAAATATGAATGAACCCTTCTCAATGGAAAGATAAGGCCTTAACCGTCACCAACTCAGCTGCTAACAACAACAATGTCCTGCTGCTTCATAACATCATTTGGCTAATTTGAAGTAGAATCTATAGAACAGCTTATTCTACAGGAGTGAGGACAAGCACAGGCAACACTGCTCCTTTCAGGCAAATTTGGCGATCAGCATCACCAGGTTAAAATCTGAAGCCGTCTTTAGTTGAGTGGATATGCTGATCATCCTAAAACATCCAGAAACATTCTTTGCGTTTCTTGCCCTTGTGTTTGTCTGGTTTCGTTGATGGAGGCTGTCGCATGAACAGCAGCACGGATGCTCCTCTCAGTTTGGATCATGTTCATATGGTGACACCTGGTGGACACTGCTCACAGACACACAGTCAGGTCCATGTTCATTTGAACGCAGACACATTTGTTGCTGTTTTAGCTGTTTGTGGAAATATTTTAAAGTTATGCCATGAATATTATATACTGCAGACTATAAGCTTTAACGTTAGCATACACACATCCAAATGATTGGAGGCCATCCTTAGGCTGCAAAAACAGAACAAATCAATCAGAGAGACAGCAGGGGCATTACAGTTTTTCGCTAAGAAGCGCTTACCCATACTTCAGATACTTTTTCTAAACTCTTAACACAGACTCACACCTACAAAACACAATTGGCCAAATGGATCATTTTCTTCTCAAAAACCCATTTTGTTAAATATATACTAACTCTTCATTTCAAAATAGAACACATCTTTCTCTGCACACACAAAGAATAACACTTGTTTTCACTTCACAAGGTACATGCAGTCAAAGTACACCAGGTTCCAAGATACTGGCTATTGTTGACATTACAAAAACTGCATAGATTTTTATGTTTCAGTTTTACAGGTATTTGCATGCAAAACATGCAAAAAAAAGCACTGTATCTAATCTCTGCCATCTTCAGGGTTAGGCCACATGTTTTCGTCAACATCGCATCTGATATTATCCAAGGTGATGCACCTGGGATAAAACCGCTTGGTATGTCGGATCCACCCTTGGCAATCATCAGCTGTGATGTCCCTGCAGCCAGCATCCATGGCTTCAAGGAGGGACATCTGGTCATGTGGCTAATGGTCATAAACCTTCCACCTCCATGCAGAAAAGAACTCCTCTATGGGGTTGAGGAAAGGTGAATAGGGTGGAAGGAAGAGACGTACCAGTCTTGGGTGGACTTCAAACCATGTTGTTATTGCTTGCGAATGATGGAAAGCCACATTGTCCCAGGTGATTACAAAGGTCCTCATGTTTTCACCCTCCTGATCTTGGTCTGGAACCAGGCGCTGGTGGAGATCATTGAGAAAGGCAAGGAGGCGCTCAGTATTGTAGGGCCAACCTGACATCTGTGAAGGAGTAATCCTGCATTTGCAATTGCTGCACACATGGTAATGTTTGCCCCTCTCTGTCCTGGCACATCAACTGTGGCCCTTTTTCCAATTACATTACGTCCACGTCCACGCCTTTTGGCCAGATTGAATCCTGCCTCATCTATGTATATGAATTCATGAGGGGCCTGGTTGGCCTCCAATTGAAAAAAACTGTATTACAGTTTTTTTCAATTGCTAAAAAAAAAAAAAAAACCTATTGTCTGAACCAAATGCTCAGTTGCCTGAACCCACTGATTGAATCAGTCACTCCTTTGGCAAAACCATAACCACTTTTCACCTGTTTAGACACAACTTGCCAACACATTTTCATTGTGATGCACCTGTGTTGCATAATGGTGAGCACAGGTGGCAAAAGTCAAACACAATTAAAACACTGGTGTCACCGGTTGAACACAACTCAAAATTGATTACACCTGTGGCTAATGATGTGAGGGAACATATATAAGCCAGTTCAGAGAGCGCTGGTTTGTGAGGCACTACAATGGATAGAAATCTGAGAGGAGTTTGTGTGAGAGGCGTAAATGCACAAGATTTGTTTATTGTACTTTTTTTTTTTTCGTTTTTTACTATGTACAAGTGCTAATGCACAGGTTTTTTGTTTTGCAACATGAACAATAAACATTCATTTCTACAGCTTCATGTCCTGAGCATTGTGTTTTCTATTTTTCTATGTAGTGTTTAGTGACTGCTCAGTAGTGTTTTTAATTTTGATTGACTCGGGGCACGATTTGACAACATAGTTCAGTTTCGAGCACAGATTAAAGTGTTTTGAGGTGAAAGTTTGGTTTTGCAAGAAGAGTCTGAGGTTTTGTGACTGTGGCTTGGAAACTCGGTTTTGTGTTCACAGTTTAGAGAAAAGGAGAGCTGCTTTCGAGAAATGTGTCTTAGCAATCAAGAAAAACTGTATCAGATGAGATATATTGTTTTTGAACTGATATCATTGCAGAAGCAGAGGTTTTTATACTGTATCTAAGGTTTGGAATATTGTTTTTGCTATTGTGGGATGTTGTGTGTCAACATTTGTAAATAATACAAAAACAATCCATAATTTTGTTGGGAAGTATAGCTTGTCTGTTAAGAAAATGTAAGCATTGTGGAAATGTGTTCACTGACTGCATATTGTGTGGAAACGACATGAAATGTGTGAATGGTATGGCCACAAAAGACCGATGCTGTGCTAATTGTGTTTAGAGTTTTGAAAATGTCACAACTGGTTGGACAAACGCTTGTTAGCGACTGAAAAAAAACTGTAAACAAAAGCGTTGCTTTGCACTTTAGTCGAAATTCTGCAACACACTTGCCCCCTTTCTGCAACACACTACACACTATTTCATACATAAGACACTTAGTTCAAAATTGAAATCTCAGGGTACCGTTGGGAAAACACATCTATTCAAAATACAACACACATTGGTTAATTGAAAGCACTTAGACACACACCTGAAAATACTTACTTAGAAAACTGAACACCATTCAGCCAGCTACAAAAAGACCTCAGTTAAGCCATTTTGAGAACTTTGCAAGCATGGAGGCAGGGAGAGCTAGAGGAAGAGGAAGACGGAGAGAGAGAGGAGGACGTGGTCGAAGAGGCCATGCAAGGACCATTATTTCGGATGACATAAGAGCAACTTTGGTGGACCATGTCATAAACCATGGCCTGACTGCGAGGGACTATGTGCCCTGACTATGGACAGAGAGTCCTAATCTAAGCCGTTTCATCCATAATAAGGACATTCCGACTGGAAAACAGGTATGTCCTCAACTCTCTACTCTACTCAGACTGTATCTAGAGTATTTAAAGTACTGTACCATATCACGTTACCGTATCACATGTACTGTACTGCAGGGTGGCTAATGCTCCTTTTTGAACAAAAGTGGTGGTTTTGTGAAACATACCCTGATAATGTGTTGAGATGTTTCAGTACTGTGTATGGTAAATACAGTACAGTATATTCAGTACTGTAAAAAAAAAAAAAAAGAAGCAATCAATAACAATTTGTGGTTGCATTTTTCTATAGAATGGCTAGAAGACCTACTGGGGTGGACACCAACAGACGGCAGGATCCATAAGCCCACTTGTGCAGAATTGTGTTTTTCTGCGTTTACAGTAATGTATTGTTTTATTTTTGCTTTAACTGAATTTACTGTACTGTAAAATACACTACTGTAATGTAATGATTTTGAGTATTTCACTTTTTGGTTGTTGTGAAAACTTTCCTTCTGTGGAACTGAATAAAAACAGTGAAAACAAAAGACTGCTGTGTTTTATATAAAGCAGACTAGTGTGTTGCTGCTGATCTGACAGTGTATTCATATGATGCATGTGGGTATCATTTTGTCATCAGAGTGACATTTTCAGGATTGTTAGGTTTTGATAGCAGAGTTTCAATTTGACATCGATGTGAATGGTTTATTTCCCAGTGTTGTGTCTTATTTTTTTTTGACACAGTGAGCCAAGTTTTGCAAAACGTGTTCATGCAATGGGCAAAAATTGTAAGAAAATGTAAGCATTGTGGAAATGTGTTCACTGACTGCATATTGTGTGAAAACGACATGAAATGTGTGAATAGTATGGCCACAAAAGACCGATGCTGTGCTAATTGTGTTTAGAGTTTTGAAAATGTGACAACTGGTTGGACAAACGCTTGTTAGCGACTGAGAAAAACTCTAAATTAGTTTTTTTCGGTTGTCACATTTTCAAAACACAATTAGCACAGCATCGGTCTTTTGTGGCCATACTATTCACACATTTCATGTCGTTTTCACACAATATGCAGTCAGTGAACACATTTCCACAATGCTTACATTTTCTTAACAGACAAGCTATACCTCCCAACAAAATTATGGATTGTTTTTGTATTATTTACGAATGTTAACACACAACATCCCACAATAGCAAAAACAATATTCCAAACCTTAGATACAGTATAAAAACCTCTGCTTCTGCAATGATATCAGTTCAAAAACAATATATCTCATCTGATAATAGTTTTTTTCAATTGGAGGCCAACCAGGCCCCTCATGAATTCATATACATAGATGAGGCAGGATTCAATCTGGCCAAAAGGCGTCGACATGGACGTAATGTAATTGGAAAAAGGGCCACAGTTGATGTGCCAGGACAGAGAGGGGCAAACATTACCATGTGTGCAGCAATTGCAAATGCAGGATTACTCCTTCACAGATGTCAGGTTGGCCCTACAATACCGAGCGCCTCCTTGCCTTTCTCAATGATCTCCACCAGCGCCTGGTTCCAGAGCAGGATCAGGAGGGTGAAAACATGAGGACCTTTGTAATCACCTGGGACAATGTGGCTTTCCATCATTCGCAAGCAGTAACAACATGGTTTGAAGTCCACCCAAGACTGGTACGTCTCTTCCTTCCACCCTATTCACCTTTCCTCAACCCCATAGAGGAGTTCTTTTCTGCATGGAGGTGGAAGGTTTATGACCATCAGCCACATGACCAGATGTCCCTCCTTGAAGCCATGGATGCTGGCTGCAGGGACATCACAGTTGATGACCGCCAAGGGTGGATCCGAAATACCAAGCGGTTTTAGGTGCATCGCCTTGGATAATATCAGATGCGATGTTGATGAAAACATGTGGCCTAACCCTGAAGATCGCAGAGATTAGATACAGTAATTTTGTGCTTTTTTTTTATCTGGGCTTTTTTCTGTTGTATTTTTTGTTCAGAATGTTCTTGTGTGTTTCATGGATATTTTGTTCACTGTAAGCAATATTGTAAAACTTTTTCTGTTCTATCATACTGTAAACAGTATTTCTACTGTGCCTCCTGTAGTAAACAGTAAAGGGAAAAAAAATGATTTTCTTTTTACTGGAATGCTTCTGAATGTGAACATTACATGTGGACATACAGTTCCCAACCAAGAATTTTAGTGTACAAACGGTGGATTGCATGTTTTGCATGCAAATACCTGTAAAACTGAAACATAAAAGTCCATGCAGTTTTTGTAATGTCAACAATAGCCAGTATTTTGAAACCTGGTGTACTTTGATTGACTGCATGTACCTTGTGAAGTGAAAACAAGTGTTATTCTTTGACAGAATAATTTCATTTTGAGTCAGATTTCCAGTGTTTTGGGTAAGCACTTGTTAGCGACTGAAAAAAACTGTAAATACTTTATTTTTGTCTAATTACTTTTGAGCCCCTGATAATAGGGGACTGTGTATATGAATGCGTTTTTCTTCAATTTGGATGTAAAT
Source organism: Chelon labrosus (assembly GCF_963514085.1). Taxonomy (NCBI): domain Eukaryota; kingdom Metazoa; phylum Chordata; class Actinopteri; order Mugiliformes; family Mugilidae; genus Chelon; species Chelon labrosus. Next base: position 26,218,321 of record NC_140339.1, on the reverse strand, counting down.
ACCCTCCAACTAAAGCCAAGAGACTGCACTTTATGCCCATATAACTGTAACTTTAAAATGTTTTCATAAACAACATTAATTATGTCAGTGTCCAAATACTGTACATGTGAATATGTAATGGTACGTGAGTCATGATGGCTTGACTGCAAGTTTGGAACCAATAAAATAGAAACGGTTGTTGGATTGTTTACATTTATGTGTCTTTATTCGTAAAAAGGCTTATGAATGGAATGGAAGAATTGAAATCACAGAAAGAACTGAACTGAATGTTAGTAAAATAATTCCCTTACTAGCTTTTACTCTGGGGCTTCGTGTCATGAACTCTTGTATGAAATTGTCACAGAGATGCTTCACAACAAATCATCCCCCGAACAGAATGGGAGAAGCTCCAAAAAAACTGATTATTTTCATATTTCAAGATTATTTTGTCAAACAAAACCACTTCTAGTGCCTGGATATGATTTGTTTGTTACAGAAGAAACTAAACTGAAATGCATTTAAACGCTGCACATTTTAAAGCAACCAAACAGGATTAGTTTTGCAACTGTTACGCGGCTCAGTCAGTTCAGCAACTATCATGCATGTTCCTCAGATGTTCACTATAGTCGGAGGCTGTGTCCGAAATCACTGCCTAGTCACTACACAGTGCACTACATTTACTGTTCGCCACTTAATCTGTGTGTGAAAATGAATCCTCTGTAGATGCAAAAAGTACAAGAGCTGACATACGTGTCAATTCACTGCTCACTACTGAGAGAACATACTGTATAATATCTGTGAGTGAACAAGGAGGTGATTTTGGATACAGGCAGAGTTTTCCCAAACAGGGATACATCTATGATGGCGACTGAGCCCGAGCTCCCTGGTTCTTGGTCTCCTGCCATGTTTTCTTCCTCACCTCTAGCTCGGCGTCAGTGAACGATGCTGGACCCCAGTTGGTTATCCGCTGAGGTGCTTTATCACCTAAAAAAAAAAATCAGGGCAAAAGAGAAGAGATAAATGTCAGCCAGTGCCACCATCTAAACTGGAGCGATAAGTCCTGACTGCAGCTAAGAGCACAGGGTGAAATCATAAATATTCCCTTTGCTGTATGTCGTCCCCCTCTTTCATCCCATCATTTCCTGACTTCCTTAACGTAAAGGCATAATAAAGGCCAAAAACAAAGAAAGAAACTAAAAAAAAAAACACCAAAGAGCAGCCAGCAATCCTCCTACCTGGCTGAATGAGACGCACCAGCCCCTCATGTTTGGCCACCTTGTCTTTCCAAGTCTTAGTCTTGTTGGATGCTCTCTCAAGTTTCCTCGACACCTCCTGTGTTTGAGGGTGAAAGACAGAGACAGATTCTGACCACATTCACTGATGTTAGCAGAAAACATATATGGATGAATGGGACATACTGAAACATTTTATCATTAACTTGTTTTGTTCCTTTTCAAGAAACCAGTCAGATTTAATGGACTCTGGTAAAATAGTATTTTTGCAATACTGTTTTGACAGAATTTAGTTTTGACTCAGCAGTGTTTTCAGTGTATTTTAAGATTTATATTGATTTATAGTGTATGGCTTTAGTGTAAACATTAAGTACGCACTTAGTTGGCTGACAGTTGGGGATTGTGTAAAGACAAACACTAAAAGCATTCAATTGTAGTTTTTATTTATTATATTCCTGACCTCATACTGCTGCAGAGCTCCACGCCGCTCCTGCTCCAGTTGCTCCAGGTGCTGCATGGCTGCGTGCAGGTCTCTTTCCTTGGCCAGCTGCACGGCCTTCAGCTCCTCTTTCTCAGCCTCTGTCTGAGACAGCGCCCTCTGCTGCTGCAGGTGGATCTGCTCCAGCTCTGCCCTCTTTGCTGCCTCTTCCTCCAGCAGCCTGCCACACAGCAGCACATAAAAACAACAATTTATTATATATAATTTATTTCAGAAACTTTTTTTACTCAGTTACCAGCTTCTTGTCTGGCTAGAGGGCAGAGAGGAGTTTGAGACTATAATTGTGGAAGACTTGGAAGTGTGTTCAGCTCAGTGGATAGCAGTGCAAGCACCAAGGCGCAAGCCCAAAATCTATATCTGCGCCACAGTTTCATAAATCAAGTCTGGTCTGTCTGGTCTGTTAATCTGGAGGGTAATCCGGGTTATTACTGCGTCTACTTCCAGTATTTATCCACATACTGTCCAGTGTAAGTGAGTGGGCGTGTTACTGAGACCTGGCCTGCAGCTTTCTCATGGCCTCCTCATCCTGCTTGGCCTGCCTCTCATCCTCTAAGGCCTCCTCTAGCCGGTGGTACATGTCCTCCAGCTCTCGGACGCGCTGCAGGTACTGCTCCAGTTCACTGGACTTCTGAGCCACCTGCTCCTCCATCTGCTGACGCACCTGAACGAGTGAACACACACACATGCATACATTCTCACATGACAGACTCTTTCACAAAGCGCCAGTTTCCTACAAGTCAAGTGTAAATCAGCATCAGCCTACGTGTTGCTGCAGTGGTGTAATGTAACTTGATAATCAACAATACTCAACAATAAAGTTTTTGTTATCCTATGAAGAGATCAATGAGTGTAGTCATTCAAAGGATGATTAATTAACATGCTCATCTGACATCAAATATGACTCCACATCATGGGAAATTTAATTCCATTTATTTATTTTTTTTCATTTTTAGTTCCTGTTTCCAGGAAAAGCAAAACCACAGGCTTGTCATGGTGACTTAATCAGAAACTAAAAGGTCAATAAAAAGACAGTTTACTGGAGAATTAGTTTCATTCTGTACTCATGACAAAGCCGTCACATTATTAATACAAAAGAGCAAAGCTGTGGGAGGGAGACTCAGCACAGTGGTTACCATTTTCTCTTTCTCCAAGTCCAGTCTGTAGCGATCCTGCAGGTCTAACTCTTTCTTCTTCCTCCTGAGCTCCTCTAATGAGGCTCTAGCTGCAGCCTCTTCCATTTTCTGTGACACACAATAGAGGAAAGGGCTGTTACTTATGTGTTCGCCTGTAGGCCACATCAGGGCGCAAGGAAATCCTTTTCAGACAAGTCTTAGTAAAGAAAGTTGGGCTTTGTTAAGAGAAATCTGTGGCTACTTTAAAAGAGTATTTCTAGATAAAATAACCAAGAACAATAGCGATGAGAGACTTTAGATGTTAAAGCCACCTGGCATATTGAAAAGAGAAGTGAAAAGTCACCAATATCGACAGCTTTTGAAATTAGTTCATGCGTCACCTTCACTAGACGCAGCTGTTGCTGACTGACACATCATGTCGTTTGCATAGCAAGTTTTGGTTCCCTGTTCTGTTGTATTGTGTGTGCGTTATTTTGGACTACAATACGTGAACATAAGCAGAAGTGGACAGCAACTCAGATCTTGGTCCAGGTTATTGAGTTACACTGAACTACTGCTTGCATAACCTCACATTATGTGGTCATCAATAACATATATTCAGACATATTTGTCCCTAACCAATGAGCCCACACAAAATCTACTAAATTTGCACTTTGTAAAACATGAAAAAAGCAAGAACTGACAGTAAAATTAAGGTCATTTACAAAACCACTCTTTACTTTTTACTTAATTTCATTTACTTTCAAGGAGACTCCTTATGCGTCTTACTCCATTTCTCAAAACAAACTACAGCGGGTTGAAATAATGCAGATATATAGCACTATAAAGCCATCCAGCAATGAAGAGCACATTTATGAGGTTTATCACATCAAGGAGGCCTTGATTTAATGGTGATTATGTTTAGTTAGTTTGTGGTCTTGTTATAGGGGATATATTTATTATATGGATTATATATGGATAGTGTTACCATGCTCTTACAAAATAAATGCTTAAAAAAATGTAAGGTCCAAAGACATGCTCGTTAGGTTCATTGGTGATTCTAAAATTGGCTGTAGGTGTACATGTGAGTGTGAATGGTTGTCTGTCTCTCTGTGTTAGCCCTGCAATAGACTGGAGACCTGTCCAGGGCGTACCCCGCCTCTCGCCCGATGACAGCTGGGATAGGCTCCAGCCCCCCCGCCACCCTTCACAGGACAAGTGGCTACAGAAGATGAATGAAAGAATGTAAAAAATGTAAGATATTGGATTCAATATTTCACCCAAGGATTCATTCAAAGGGGACCCCTACATTTGTTTGTGAACACAGTGTGACCTGATAGAAAACTCATTTTGACATTTGAGCAGTGCAAAACAAAATATTCCTAAGTCTTCCTTCTCCAAGTCAAGTTTTAAGAGAGTTAAGCACAAACCATCCTCATGGCCTCCAGCTGTCTCTGTTTGTTCTCATTGGCTGCCTGGAGCTGCTTCATCCTCTCCGCCAGGTCCTCCTCCTCCGCCTGCTGCTTCTGCCTGAGCTCCCTGCGTCTCAGTCGGGCCTCCCGGTGGGGAGACAGCATCCCCAGCCGCAGCAGCTGGATGCACGTTTGAATGGCTGGCACAAGACGGAGTGAGGGGGGAATCGTGACTGATTTAACAGACATACTCAAAATGACATTCAAAGATTCAAAAGGCAATGATGACGAGACTCTTTCTGAAGAGGAAGTCACAGAGCAGTGGAAAATGACTAGTCAGTACCTTGAATCCATTCCTGCTTCTTCTTTTTGTCTGATGCACTGATCTCAAAGCTTTTATCAAAGCACTTGATAATGAAAAGGCATTTTTTCCCTTCTTTGTCTGGTAGAGACTGTGGGAGAAAAATATCATGGCACTCACACTCACATGGCAATAATGTACAACACCAAACAGTCCTGACTAAATCAAATCCTCCCTTAAATGTCACATATAAGGTGGCGGAGAGAGCTCAACCAACTGCACTTAAGAAAACTTAGATAAAGTAGGAAAGCATCTTCATCACGACGATGCAACACAGGTAAATACAGAAACGCAATGCAAGTAGCACAAGCAGCAACGGAACTGTTTCCAGAGGACCTCAAAAATTGGTGTAAGGTGTTGGAATAAATGTTATTAGTGCCGTTAGTTGCTTATTTCATCTGATTATTTGAACTCTAAGGCTACTGTTACACAAAAGCCTTTGAAAAAAGGATCCAACACCACTGACGAGTAACAACGTCAATAACTCCAAGTGTCAAAAAGCTTTTAACAAGCATGTCCAGGCAACTTCCTCTGCTAACGAGGTGAAGGAAAGAAATATCAGAAAAATTAACCTCTTAACGCCTAGTGTTGCGAATTCGCGACGCACTGTTTCCGCTCAGACTGCAGCCGAAATAACGCATGTAATACTCCAACGTCGGTTTGTGCACATTCAAAAAATTCCTAGGAACCTTTTGCAAGCACTAGTTTCTCGAAGGACCAGTCGAAGTGGAAAGCAAAAACACAAATAATTAATTTCTTTATATAATTGAAAAATCAATTCAGGCATTAAGGGGTTAAGACATCAGGGTCATCATGAGCCTGATGAAGGCCACGAGCTGAAACGCGTCAGTCTAATAAATAAAGTTGTTCCAATTGCTGCTGGAGTCTTGATCTTTTCATGTCCCAGCCAGTTTTGGGCCACCTGAGAAGCATTTGCGTTTGCACGGCTTTGTATTGCGTTTCTGTATTTGTTTGAGTAGTGAATATTTGCAGCACATGATTTGTCAAACAGATGAAGATGTTTTCTTATTTTTTCTATTTGTATGCTTTTTCTTAAGTTGTAATGTGCTGAGCTCTCTCGGCCACCATACAGGTGTGATTTGGGGAATACCAACAGTTTAGTCAACATATCCTAGGAGTGTGACCTCATATTGTACATTATAAACAAGATGATTAACCTCCACGCAGCAGCTCTGGTCAAGAATTATATTTCCCTTCTTCTCCTCAAGGTCTTCGCTGACATAGTATGACAGGGAGGTGGGTCGAAGGACAAACCAGCGCTCGGTCCAGTTCTTCCTTCTGTGGCCCTTTTTCATCAGGTATTCCTTCAAAACACAGTGTGGAAGTAAACAAACTTCAGTCAGCCAGTTAGTCTGACACCATAATGTCAGATACAAGCGAGTGTCAAACTGAAACACCATAAACAAGATCATCATCCTGTCTGACCTGCTTGAGCACATCCATTATGAGCTCAGTGAAGACCTCATTGATGCCCATCGACAGGGTCTGACGGTTCACGCCCTTGCAGAAGTAACCCATGCCCACCAGTTCAATCAGCTCCCAGGCAGTCAGGCAGCTCTTGGTGTTCAGGTGCAGCTCTGCAAACCTCTCCTCGCTCCATCCAGTCCCCATGGCCTCCGTCAGCTTTCGCAGGAAGTACTCAATCTAACAAGATAAACTTGTATAAAAACCTTTGAAACCTTTGGTCCTAAAAACTTAGGACCGTGGTAGAGATCTAGATCACATATAGGGGGAGGTGCAACAAAATTTCTCACCTCTTCAGTGACGATGACTAGTGGGTATGTGTCTTCTGACAGAAAGTTGAATATGCACCAGACTTTGAAAGAATCTCTGTCTGAGATGAGTAGATTCTGAGTGTGTATATTTTTCTTGTAACACAGCGTCCAACACATCCTGTAGAACTCCAGAACATCGAAATCCTCCTGCACCTGTTAATGAAAAGGCTTCCTTTGGTCAGAGTCAAACTGGTCGGCACCACTGAGCAGTGTGTTTACAAATGCTAAGCAGGAGACTGGCGTTTGTTTGCTTTCAAATCCTCAAGTCTGCAGGATGTGAGGTACAAACATGATGCAATTGAAAGCCTCATTTTTATTCAAGTCAGAGCCTCAAGAGAAAGGCAAGAAAACTGCTTCCAAGTACAAAGAGTGAAACCGGAGCAGAGAAAAGAGAGTTTTCTAAAACTTCCAACTCATGTGTTTGTTGTTCTTTACACTGTGCTTATAAGGCTGCAAAGCAAAGAAACAAGAACACACTTTTTCAGAGTATAAAGATGTATTCACATTTATTATACTACCACATAAAATAGTAGACATAAAAACATTGTTACAACAGAGAAGTGCTTGAAACTGTTTCCTCTTCCACATACCAAACAGGTCACAATTACTCATCTTAGTCTGTATCATGCAGCTTTGAGCAGAAAATATGTGTTTTGCTAGGTTACTACTATTTTAATTTGTTGCATAACTGACCCCTTTTTCCTTGATTTTCAATTTACATTTACATAATTTTCATCATCTTGTTTGCATATTCGTTGAACAGAGCATTCCTGATTAAAAGTTAATTGTGTAGAGCTCTAGCACCCGTTTGCCTTGTGTATTCATTACAATAAAATGCTACAGTTGCTGAGTTGGATATTATTCCACGAGTTGGGTTCCCTTCTTTTCATTCACTACTCCCTTTATAATAAATGCTCTAATTTTTTCTCTGGGGTTGATATATAATCTAATAATATAACATCTCTATCTGTAAAATGTACTACATAGTTTCTGACACAACCACTGTCACTTTAAGTTGGGTTTCTGTCAAACCACCAGTTGGTTTCAGATGAACATTCTGTTGCTAGTACCAACCTCTAACTGACAAAATTCCCTCTGCCATTTTGTCAGAACCTAGACTGCTAAGTGCTAAAGCATTAGCAGTCTTTATTAACATTAGCACATTTTATCAGACTACTACCTAAATATAATAAATGGTCTTGTATTTATATAGCACTTGTGTCACAATGACACGTGCCATTCGCTCACACAAGCACACACATTCACGCACCAGTGGGAGAAACTGGGGGTTCAGTGCCTCGCTCAAGGATGCTTCGGCATGTGGTGTGTACCAGGAATCGACCCGCTAACACTCCAGTTAGCGGACAACCTGCTCTACCTACTGAGCCATAGCTGGCCTTGTTGGAATTAATCTCTAGATATTAGTTTATTGTTATATAAGTTTGTGACTGTTTTCTGATTTAGTTTTCCAGCCAGTTACTTTTTCACATTCAAACTGGCAGTGGCATCAAGCAGCTTGCTGTCTTACGTTAGCATCAGGGTAACCTTTTTAAATCGATGTAGCCATCAGCTAGTAATTGGTGAGCCTGTCTGTACTTTTGTGACCTTGTTTCCTTGTTCCTGTATTATTTTAGTTTCAATGCATACCTGGTTTTGACTCACTCTTGATTACAGATACTCATATTGTTCTGTTTTTTAATCACTTTTACAACTACTTTGAGTAAACACCGTCACTGAGACACGTTCTTGTTTCAGCCTCTACTAAAAGTATGGTCTACATTGCTGAGTGAGAAGAACTAAAGTACCAAAAAAACGAAAAACTCTTTGTCCCCACCTCGTTGGAAACAGACCAGTTGAAGTAAGGTGTGTAGCCCTCACTCTCTGTAGTAAATGTATAACCTTATATAAAACTGAAAGCACTGCATTGTGGGATTGTTAACTGAACACAGTGCAGTGAAGGTAACAGCAGAGCCCGTCTACGGAGAGCCTCGCCACTCTCTATTAAGTCCCATTGTAACGAACAGTTCAGAAGCCGGAAGTTCACTGAGAGTGGAACTTCTCCCCTTATTAGACATTCTCTGGTGATAGGCACTGTGTCTGTAAACCAACAGCTGGTTTCAGGTGAACATTCTGTTGCTAGTAGCAACCTCAAACTAACAGTGTGCCTTCCACCATTTTGTCAGAACTGAGATAAAGGAAATATTTGCACATTTTATCAAGCTACTATCCAAATATCCTTGTTGGGGATTATCTCAATGTGATGAAGTGTTTTGGGGCTGTTTTGTGATTTAGTTTTTCCAGCAAATTACTATTCAAAACATTACTTATCTTATAATTTTGTAAATATAGTGTATACTTTTTGTTCTTTTTTTAGTTCTCTATTTTTTTTTTTATAGTTGATTTTTAGCTTTTGTTATATTTATGTATGATTGAATGCCTGTATATTGCTGCTGCAACAGAGAAATTTCCCAGTTTGGGATTAATAAAAAAACTATCTATCCATCCATCTATTCAAAACAACAATGACATCATGTAGCTTGCTAATTAGGCTAACATGTTGCTAATAGCAGAAAAATTACTTTAGCATAAGGCCATTTAGTGATTATAAACAATAGTAACTGGTTTCTTTCTTACTGAGCTAATCTGTTTTATATCTTAATTAGTCTTGGCTAGCTCTTGATTATAGATACTCATTTCTATTATTTTGAGTTTGTTTCCAGAGGTCTTGTGTCTTCTCTGTTGCTTCCACTAAAGGACAAATTCTGGTCTGAACCTTTATTGGAGTCAGCATTACTGAGTGAGAACAGGAGAAAAAGATAATACTGAAGTATCGAAAAATGTTTTGTGCCCACCTTGTCGAGAATGAACTTGTTAAGGTAAGGCATGTAGCCCTGGTTGGACAGAGGCCCTTTATCGTCATCTTTGAAATGCTCTTCAAGGGCCACGGGGTCATGAGGGATCTTCATCACTGTGCACAAGTTGTGAGACAGCACCTACAAATGTACAATAATTTAATTAAAGACCATATCTTGAGTACTGCATGTGAAGTGACTAATATACAGTTAAAATGACACAGGAGAATAACACAGGATATATGAGGTTAACGCGGAACCCAAGTTTAGACTCACAGTTTTCAGGTTTTGCTGCCACACACGCAAAAACAATGTCTGACATTTAAAGCATCACTGACCAAGCGTCACATCAGTTCATGGAGTTGAACTTTACTCTTCAAACTTCAGGTTCTCGCTTGGTTAGTTCAGCTATCGTAATGCAACCACAATGTTTTATTTAGTGTTCAGCCCTGTAAGTTCATTCCAACAAGCCGATTCAAATTAACCTCCACTAAAGCAGTTTCCTCTGACAAACATTTATGCTTCCCCAAAAATAGGCCTTTTTATCATTTTCCTGGCCACTCTAGTGTGAAGAGAGCATATGTGAGAGATAAGGTTAAACATAGGTTAAAAAAAAGGTTTGGTTACCCAAAACTGAAAAATTCTCAGTTTTTCTCAGTTGCTAACAAGCGTTTGTCCAACCAGTTGTCACATTTTCAAAACTCTAAACACAATTAGCACAGCATCGGTCTTTTGTGGCCATACTATTCACACATTTCATGTCGTTTTCACACAATATGCAGTCAGTGAACACATTTCCACAATGCTTACATTTTCTTAACAGACAAGCTATACCGCCCAACAAAATTATGGATTGTTTTTGTATTATTTACGAATGTTAACACACAACATCCCACAATAGCAAAGACAATATTCCAAACCTTAGATACAGTATAAACCAGGCCCCTCATGAATTCATATACATAGATGAGGCAGGATTCAATCTGGCCAAAAGGCGTCGACGTGGACATAATGTAATTGGAAAAAGGGCCACAGTTGATGTGCCAGGACAGTGAGGGGCAAACATTACCATGTGTGCAGCAATTGCAAATGCAGGATTACTCCTTCACAGGTGTCAGGTTGGACCCTGCAGTACCGAGCGCCTCCTTGCCTTTCTCAATGATCTCCACCAGCGCCTGGTTCCAGAGCAGGATCAGGAGGGTGAAAACATGAGGACCTTTGTAATCACCTGGGACAATGTGGCTTTCCATCATTCGCAAGCAATAACAACATGGTTTGAAGTCCAGCCAAGACTGGTACGTCTCTTACAGTTTTTTCCGATTGCTTAAACACAATTTTGCAAACTAGGCTGGTTTTATCAAAATACTAACACAATTCACCAAACCACACACCCAAACTGCAAAATACCTCATATATCCCGCAAAATGAAGCACTGCAACCAAAATCAAACTTTTGGACCAGATGCCACACACTTCACTCGTATTACAGATTTTTGTCTAACCAACTACACACTGTTGGGCATAATGAAAAGCACTCTCATCTTTAGCATGCTTTGCCATAATACTAACATAGTTCAAACTGTAGAGAATTCTTCAGATTGTTCACAGAAATATTTGCAGATACACACATGTGCTATTGAAATATTTATTTTTTTATTTTTCACCAAACAAGTCAGTGCAACATATGCACAGCAGATATATTTACATTGGAGTGAACTAAAATATGCTCACAAAACAGTAAGCTGAAAAATACAATTGCAGAAAAAATGTGCAGAAAATAAATAAATAAATAAAGAGGAAAGCAAAATAATTAGACAATTAGGCCTGGCCACAACGCCCCGTCAACATCGCACTCTCACCCTCTCTCTTCCTCTTCCTCTTCCTCTCTCAGCAATGTCTTCCATTGTTGTTGTAAAAGAAAAAAAGATGCTCACCTGTGGTCTTTTATTGCTTACTTCATGATTGAAGTGTTAACAATTACATAACACCTATTTGGACAGGTAGCACATATAGTGGCCAATGAGCTCATGTAGTGCGTCATTTTAAATGGCAGTGTTTTCAAATCGTAAACATGTGACTTTATGTCAGATTGTTGTGTCTTATGCAGAGAACCGCGTTCAGTACACTTAAAAAGTGCCATTTCGAATTGCAAAATGTGTGTAAAGCAGAAAATTTGTTTAAAGTTTTGGAGATTTGAGATGAGGTTTTGCTCCCTATGTGTCAGTTTAAATATTTGCGCTATCCATGTCATTTTAGTGTGTTAGCAACTGGAAAAAAATTTAATTCCACCCTATTCACCTTTCCTCAACCCCATAGAGGAGTTCTTTTCTGCATGGAGGTGGAAGGTGCATCGCGTTGGATAATATCAGATGCAATGTTGATGAAAACATGTGGCCTAACCCTGAAGATCGCAGAGATTAGATACAGCAATTTTGTGCTTTTTTTAGCCCCCCCCCTTCAGAATGCTCTTGTGCGTTTCATGGATATTTTGTTCACTGTAAGCAATACTGTAAAACTTTTTCTGTTCTACCATACAGTCAACAGTATTTCTACTGTACCTCCTGTAGTAAACAGTAAAGGAAAAAAAATGATTTGCTTTTTACTGGAATGCTTTTGAATGTGAACATTACATGTGGACATACAGTTCCCAACCAAGAAATTTAGTGTACAAACAGTGGATTGCATGTTTTGCATGCAAATACCTGTAAAACTGAAACATAAAAGTCTATGCAGTTTTTGTAATGTCAACAATAGCCAGTATTTTGAAACCTGGTGTACTTTGATTGACTGCATGTACCTTGTGAAGTGAAAACAAGTGCTATTCTTTGACAGAATAATTTAATTTTGAGTCAGATTTCCAGTGTTTTGGTAAAGTTAGTGTGTGCAGAGAAAGATGTGTTCTATTTTGAAATGAAGAGTTAGTATGTATTTAACAAAATGTGTTTTTGAGAAGAAAATGATCCATTTGGCCAATTGTGTTTTGTAGGCGTGAGTCTGTGTTAAGAGTTTAGAAAAAGTATCTGAAGTATGGGTAAGCGCTTGCTAGCGACTGAAAAAAACTGTAAAGCTGTTCTGCAGCAATGAAGGTTGAATCAGCCTTGAAAGCTGGTGCTACTAATTCCTACAGGTTTTCCAACTTTTCTTGGTTATTTACAACCCCCTCTGTCTGCATAAAAGCAGTGTTGGAACACACTGTGGTACCAGACCCTCATGAGCATCAGGTGAACAGTATTGTACTGCAGAAAGTAGTGTGTTGCTACAAAAATGGCGAGAAAAAGGCAATTAACAATGGAAGAGAGACAGACCATCGTAACAGGACAAGTTTCTGAGAGTTAACAGCTTGCGTGATAGGTGGCTCACAGGACAACAGCTTCAAGTACAGCTTAGTAGTGGTCGTACTAAGCAAGTCTCGGTTTCAACTGTGAAGAGAAGACTTCGAGCTGCAGGTTTGACAGGACGAGTTGCAGCGAGAAAGCCATTGCTAAGATGTCAGACTAAGACAAAGAGGCTCGCCTGGACCATGAAACACCGCCATTGGACTACTGAAGACTGGAAGAAGGTATTATGGACTGATGAATCAAAATTTCAAATCTTCGGTTTATCACGCAGGATCTTTGTACGCCGTCGAGTAGGCGAGAGGATGGTTCCACAGTGTGTGACATCAACTGTCAAACATGGAGGAGGAAGTGTGATGGTCTGGGGCTGTTTTGCTGGATCCAGGGTCGGTGACTTGTACAGAGTAAGAGGCACCCTGAACCAAAATGGCTACCACAGTATTCTGCAGCGCCATGCGATACCCTCTGGTATGCCCCTAGTTGCTCAGAGGTTCATCCTACAGCAAGATAATGACCCAAAGTCCAAGCTATGCCAGAACTACCTCAGGAAAAAAGAACAAGATGGTGAGCTTGAAAACATGGAGAGGCCAGCACAGTCTCCAGACTTAAACCCCATCGAGCTGGTTTGGGATGAACTGGACAGAAGAGTGAAAGCCAAGCAACCTACAAGTGCCACACATTTATGGGAACTTCTGCAACAGACTTGGGAAGAACTTCCTGAAGAATATTTGATTTCTGTTGTAGAAAGAATGCCACGAGTGTGTTCAGCTGTTATATCTGACAAAGGTGGCTACTTTGATGAGTCAATAGTTTAGAATACATTTTGGTCTATAAATTGATTCCATGATTTCTTTTTCAACTCAAATTGCTTATTTGTTCTATGCTTTCATTTCAGAGTGCAATGAGACACTAAACTGAATAATTTTCAGTAAAAAACTGAAAAAAGTGTGGTGTTCTAAAACTTTTGACCGGTAGTGTGTATATAAATATATCATAAATTTATGAACATATTTACATGTTCTATAAGTGAAGCAATGCAAGCAAAATCCTCAATTTATATTTTACAACGCAAGAAAGTCTATTTTATGCAATAACAACTGAATAATTATTGACTGAACAGATTAAGCTGAATTAGCTGCTGTATTTTTGTACAGTTAAGAGTAATATGCGTGCACCCAAGACACTGTAACGCCATGCACGCAAGTTAGTTTTCTGGGGAAAAAACGACACAGAAAAATAGAACCAAAACGCACCTTTAACTGAGATTTGGAAACTTTTCCGCGATGATCCACGTCCAGGGCTGTGAATGCGTACCATACGGCTTTCAAAAGCTCCTCTCGAGACCCCATTTTGTTCCTCGACAGCACCAGAGGTCGGTCTGTCCGTTTGTCCGTCTGTCTGTCTGTCTGTTGGGTTGCGTTCAAGTCAAGTGTGTGCGATTTAAAACTATCCGCCCCTTAAACAAGCGCTGTACTGGAGATGCGGAAGGGAGAAGTGGCGATGGTGATGATGATGATGATGATGGCGCCACCTGATGTTCAGTAGTACACATAACTACACTCACCGGCCATTTTATTAGGTACACCTTGCTCGTACCGGGTTGGACCCCCTTTTGCCTTCAGAACTGCTTTAATCCTTCGTGGCATAGATTCAACAAGGTACTGGAAACATTCCTCAGAGAGTTTGGTCCATATTGACATGATAGCATCACGCAGTTGCTGCAGATTTGTTGGCTGCACATCCATGATGCGAATCTCCCGTTCCACCACATCCCAAAGGTGCTCTATTGGATTGAGATCTGGTGACTGTGGAGGCCATTTGAGTACAGTGAACTCATTGTCATGTTCAAGAAACCAGTCTGAGATGATTCGCGCTTTATGACATGGCGCGTTATCCTGCTGGAAGTAGCCATCAGAAGATGGGTACACTGTGGTCATAAAGGGATGGACATGGTCAGCAACAATACTCAGGTAGGCTGTGGCGCTGACACGATGCTCAGTTGGTACTAATGGGCCCGAAGTGTGCCAAGAAAATATCCCCCACACCATTACACCACCACCACCAGCCTGAACCGTTGATACAAGGCAGGATGGATCCATGCTTTCATGTTGTTGACGCCAAATTCTGACCCTACCATCCGAATGTCGCAGCAGAAATCGAGACTCATCAGACCAGGCAACGTTTTTCCAATCTTCTATTGTCCAATTTTGGTGAGCCTGTGCGAATTGTAGCCTCAGTTTCCTGTTCTTAGCTGACAGGAGTGGCACCCGGTGTGGTCTTCTGCTGCTGTAGCCCATCCGCCTCAAGGTTCGACGTGTTGTGCGTTCAGAGATGCTCTTCTGCATACCTCGGTTGTAACGAGTGGTTATTTGAGTTACTGTTGCCTTTCTATCAGCTCGAACCAGTCTGGCCATTCTCCTCTGACCTCTGGCATCAACAAGGAATTTGCGCCCACAGAACTGCCGCTCACTGGATATTTTCTCTTTTTCGGACCATTCTCTGTAAACCCTAGAGATGGTTGTGCGTGAAAATCCCAGTAGATCAGCAGTTTCTGAAATACTCAGACCAGCCCGTCTGGCACCAACAACCATGCCACGTTCAAAGTCACTTAAATCACCTTTCTTCCCCATTCTGATGCTCGGTTTGAACTGCAGCAGATCGTCTTGACCATGTCTACATGCCTAAATGCATTGAGTTGCTGCCATGTGATTGGCTGATTAGAAATTTAAGTTAACGAGCAGTTGGACAGGTGTACCTAATAAAGTGGCCGGTGAGTGTATATTATTATTCTATATATTATTTTTGTTTCTATCTCGCTGCCAAACGTTTACCTGAACTGCAAAAAGTAACTTTGAGGAGTAAAAACTGAATCAGTTTGGGCCTAAGCCGGTAGAGATGGCACCAAAAATAAGCTGCTGAGGCTCATTTCCTGGCTAATGTGTAATAGTTGTTATGCTACAAGACTTTCTGGACACAGACGTTTTCGGTTGTAATTTAATCATAGGCAACCCTTGAATATACAAAAACAAGTTCAAGACAGGAACACAGGTAATTAGCAGGGCCCATCCTAAAAGGCCCTTATCATTGTCTCTCCATGTTATGTTAAGGTGTAGTGGTACAAGTTCCACACAGTTTGAATTAAAACAAACCAGATGCCCTCCATGTAACCCCTGTATAATAAGGGACTCCTGCAGGCTGCATCAGTGACAGGATCAAATAATGATGTACTGACTGCAGGAAATGATTCCGTCATTGCTTGAGTGCACTGCTAAAAGTAAAGCCTACTGTAATTCATCAGCCGCTTAGAATATAAATTGACAGATATGTGTCGGTTTAAGGAAACACTCATGGTCATGAATTCCCTTAGCTTTTTTTTTTTTTTTTTTTAATATGTCGTTGTATATATAGATGGTTCATCCATACACCAACCAAAAGCTTGAGACCTTCACGATAAGTCCAATTGTACATGCTTCAATGATGTAGCCAATTGCACTTCCAGTGCTCACAAACACTTGTCCTGTACCCAGACTGAACACCAAGAGCATTCTCTTTTCCTGAAATTGATGTTTCCGCAGATCTACTCTGTAACCAGATGCGTTACAACCAGCCACTACAGAAGTCACTTGCAAAGTAACAAAGTTACAGCTGTTTTCATTTTAAATAGTCTTCAATTTAAAAAATTTGCAGTCTGATACAGAAGGCTAGGAGACCTGAACAATATGAAAGTGCTAGTCATTAATTTACAGAGATCAGGCATCACATAGTGCTATGAATTATCCAATATGCTACATATGAATACAGCTGTTGATACCTTACAAATGCCTCTGGTTGTTTTTCAAGGCTACTTGAAAAATTAATAACCTTGGCTTGTATGTACATAAACATGAGTGTTTGTTTATGCAGAAAATAATGTAGATTTCACCACTACCAGAGGTATAATCTTATTATGGCCATTTGGCCACAACAATGATAATGAAATATTAAGTCCCATTATCAATTCAAACTGTTAATCCCCTAATTTTGTTTCAGTGGGAAAAAAAAAACAAAACAAAAAGAGTTGCTGTCAATGTCTTCCCCTCCACCGTGGGCTCCAATAGACAGCGTTGTTCAGAGCTTCTTCTCTTGCATCGTGCTCAAGTTCTTGGTTTGTTTTCCCCAGCCATTGGTTGCATTTTGGTTGCTCTCCCACGTCTTCTGGTGCTATTTCCCATTTGACAGATTGAAGAATGACTGAGAAGAACCAGTTCTGGAACCACTACTTAAGGGAACAACACAAGCTTTTTTTTCACTTCACTACAATCAGTCACATAGTAATAAAAAGTAGAACAGACGACTCAATTCATTCCTGGAGCGGTGCCTCCGAAGTTGAAAGTAGATGGCACCACTGGTGCTGTGAACTTGTATCCGCCGTGTTTCTCGATCATCTTGGATTCTGTAATTAGACAATAAAACAGTCAAGTTTTACTGCTGCTCACCATTTATTTAGCATGCAGCTTATGCTAGGCAGCCGGACTCTTAAGATTTTCCAAGTGAGAATCCATCCTACCAAACTTCAACCTATGGACTTGTGGTAGGCCCACAAAGAGGTAACTATTCAAAAACCACAATGGCTGTTATTAAAGAGGCTAGTGTAGATGGACTGTAATATCAAAACTGGAGTGTATTTCGGCATTTGTTATTGATTCTCATGCTATGTCATATGGTTAGTTGAAGTTAGCCTGTGAAAGGTGATGACTGTCAGTGTCTGACCTTGTCCATTTGGTTTCAAAAGGTTCTGTGCAACAAACCACCCAGCACATAAGGTTATTTAACAGTGGAGATATATCAACAAATGAGAGAGACTTTCCAACTAGAGTCTGTGGTTCATTCTCATCCCTTAAATTCCCAGGACACTACTTTGGCTCACACACATTGTCAGAAGTCATGAAGGATGATTTCAAAGTGCTGAGTGTAAAGACTCTGGGGTACAGGCTATGAATGCAACAGTATTTTTTATTCCAGATAGAGATATTAAAAACAGTAAAAAAAAAATTAAAATAAAAAAAGTCCCATGTAGAAAAATTGCTTTATTGTCAGACTGAAGAGCAGCATCAGAGTTTAATGGGAAAATTCAGGCATTGTCTTGGCTGGTGCTCACCATGTGCTGCCCGTCTCTGGTCTGCAAGTGTGCCAATGTCCTGAAGCTGTTTGCCCTGTTCCTCGTCAAGGGCTTGTGTTAGTGCCTGGTACCACGCTGGGTCACGGCTCTGGATATCTGAATCACAGCGGAGGGAGATCAGTGAATGATGTCAACATTTTTTTCCCCCTCCCACCTTCTTTGCTGAGCCAATTATTTTTGATTGACAAGTGATTAACGCAAGCTTTCCATCGATAGCTTGTCATCTTACTCTGTAGTATGGCTTTGAAGATCTGATACTCGTCCACTAAGTTATCTTCATCATCTACAGCTGTAGTGTAGCCCTCGAGTGCCGTCTCTTCAGCATCATCCTCCTCCCAGTCTTCATCATCTCCGTCTTCTCCTGCCTGCTTTGCCAGCATCTCCAGGTACTCCTGACCTTCCTCATCAATATCATCTTCATCACTGCCGAGCTCAGCCGCTAAAAGTTCAAGAAAAACCTTTCAACAGCAGTCTTAGCTTGCCTGATAGTGTACTACTGAATTTGTCTCATGCAACGTGAAAACATCGAGCACTAGTGTCTTACCATTGTCCTCCTCATCTTCACCATCTTCGTCATCGTCCTCATCATCATTCTCATGCTCTGCTCGGCAGGCGTACGCCCTCTTGAGGCCGCTGAAGAGTAGGATGGCTGCTGGAAGAAGCTGGCCAGCCACCTGGTTGACAGCCTGAGGCCTGTGCTCGAGGTCGATGAGAGCACACAGTCCTAGAATACACATCTTCCTGTCATGGAGGCTGTGAAGAGAGCAAAAAGTTAGCAGGTATATTGATAAATACCATCACTACAATCACTAATGAGAATGACAACAGCTGAGTGAACAATATGCTGGAGGTTGCTACGAGGTTTTGTCAGGATTGTCATGTGGAAAATGGAGCACAGATGGGCTTCTTTCTATTAAAGAGCACCCTCAGCCTATGCTGTAATCTGCAATACTGAAAACCTAAATCTTACCCAAGGAAGCAGTCGACATCTTTCAGCCACTGGGTTATGAAGTGGTTAGTGATTGGCTCAGTGTTGTTGGGGAAGCGGAGATTCTCCAAAGTGTTGAGGAGAAGAGGGGGGCTGTAGTAAAGTGCAGCGATGGCCACCTGCAGGCACATGGTCCTCAGCTCGCTGGTCTTCACCTCCCGCGTCAAACGCTCCAGTGCGGCAGTCACAAACAAGGGCACAACCTGCAACAATAGTGGGTTCAGAGGTTTTAAAAAAATAAATAAATAAAAATTATAATAATAATTCTCTGCTGCAAACAAGAATTACAGAAATAGATTTATTAGACACCAACCTGATCAATGCCACGGCCTTTGCACTGCAGAATGATCACCTCTAACAACTTGGCTGCATGGCACTCTGGGTCCTCACCTGGATCTCCTGTCAGGACCTGTGCAAAGTCACAGTCAAAGGTAAATCTCCTAATGCACACTCAAATTATTTAGCTAGAATACACACATTTTTAAAATATCTAGTATTAGCAGCATCCTTTTACCTTCTTGCACATGCTATAGATAATCTCCAGGTATTTGGTGTCGGATAGGAGGGTGTCTGTATCAACTGTGACATAGTTGTGGAGAAGAGGCATCATATCTGAAACAGAAATGCAATATTATGCAATTTACCCACTGATCTCCACCGTTCATCCAATGTTAAAAAAAAAAAAAAAAAAAAGGCTCACTTTCTTTTATTATTTTCCCAATATACACATACCTGTGAAGTAATCAAATCCATCCTGCTGGAAGACTTCATACACAAGTGGAAGAAGCTGCCACATTTGTGGCGACACCTGCTGGCAGGTCAGGCTGTGGGCCAAGGACAAGATCTCCTCATAGAATTCTGGGTAAAGAGAAAAGGAGAAGTAAGGCACAAGCTAAACGCTGCATGTTTATCATCAATAGGACTCTCTTCAGCCAGCAGACAAAGAATTTTAGTGCAACACAAAGATGGAATGTGGACGCTCAAGAGGAACCAGTCTTACTCACCCAGTACATGTTGTTGCAGGACAGTGCCAATCACCTGCAGACAGATGCCCTCCAGCTGCTGAGTGATCTGAAACCACACACGTTGAAGGAAATGAAGATTTAATTATACATTACATAGCACAGACCAAGAATAAACTGATTTGTTTTAAGAGGAGTAATTCTTTTTTTCCCCCGTGTACATCATGAGTTGAACAGGTTAAATAAAAATAATTCCACTTCTCTGTAGGAAAGTGACGGTATAATGCGGCCTCGATGACCGAGCTGTTATGCAATCAAAAAATCCTCAATGCTTGGTCAAATGTAATGGCTTCAAGCAGCATCGGTGCCATGTTTTCCTTAGACATGATGGCACCATGCCCCGGCACTATTTCTAGCGTCTGCCTCAGCCTCTGAGTCATTCTGAACGCGGTGAGAACAGACCGTGTTCCCAGGAGTTGGTGGGTGGCTCAAGTGTGTTGGCAGGAATGCAGTAGCAGACCAGAGCTGCTTCGACAGAGGAAGTGGCACCGAGATGAGTGATCAGCCAGGAGAGACAGAGTGTGAGTGTGTGTGTGTGTGTGCGCGCGTGTGTAGGCAGCACAGTTAGCGGCTTCGGTGCTAACCTCTTTGTGGTCCTCCACCACACTTAGCAACGTGTCAATGGTGTTGAGGATGCCCATAGCAGTCACAGCCTTGTCATCCCCTCCCTCCTCATCAGGCCCCGTCTGAATCACCTGGTTGAACGTCATTGCCTGTCAAAGAGAGAGGGAACAGTTAGTCAGCTCAATGCTGGGACAAAACCTATACAATGTATCTTGTTTATAGCAGCCATGGCGTCGTAAAAATGACCTCCCATTTGGGAAATTGCATCATCCAAGGACCACATGAGCGCACCATTATAATCCTGGAAACCCAACTTGAATTTATACTTGAGCTTTGGTCAAGCACTTTAAAATTGATTATAATTAGACTCATTACTATCTCAAGTTACATGCACTCCATCTGAATCAAGTCAAAGTATCAGTAAATTCTTCATTACAATTCAAATATTTGTTTTTCTTGTGGGATCAAAGCTCTCCTGATTCGTAGCAATCAAAGCAGGGGGATTATTACTTGGCCACTCTGTGATGTGATCATGTTAAACAGTGAGATCAATGTGCAGACTCTACTTTGATTTCACTCACCAAGTGCTGTGTCATCTCCACTGCAATTGGAGTGACCTCCTCGCTGTATTCGCAGATCATCTTCTGAATGACATTGGTGAGGTCATCATTCTCCGTCTCCCTGACTATGTGCAGCAGTGCCTGCATCACTGGTCGGATGAAGGGGGTGATGTATTCTTTGGCTGAACGACACAAAACAAACTTTTAGTTATACAAGACTAGAATAAGACTTCATAAAAAAAAAAAAAAAAAAATTTTGATAAAACAAAGCATGAGGTCTACAACGTGTCTTGCTCACCTTTCTCCTGGTTGCTGATGAGAACCTGCAGGGCAATAGCAGCCTCGACCTTAACTGGCATCTCGTTGTCATTGATTAGACAGAGGCGGGTCAGCTCAAGAGCCGTCTGCAGATTCTGGTCACTTTTGAACTTCACCTCGCAGAAGTAATGCAGCACCCAGCAAGCCTATGTGAAAACAGAGAGCTTGAGAAGATGTGGCAGGACGTACTAAAGCCGCATGGCCAAGTGCAGCCTGATGTGTGTGTGTCTGTCAGTCGGTTATTCCTTACTCTGGCTCTCATGTAACCCAGTTCGCTGCGGAACAGGGGGAAGACGTGATTCTGCAGCATGAACTCCATCTGATCCTTGTATATCTTTTTCTGTGTCAGGATTGAAACAAAAAGGGTCAACTTCCTGTTTTGCTCAGTGAGAATGAAAACACGCACCTTTTAATCTGGTCAGAGAAGTAAACTAATCAGATGAAAGAAGTATACCTTCAGCAAGATTTCAGCCAAAGAGCCTATCATGTGCAGGGCGCCATCCTTTTTCCTGGGGTCAGAGGCCGGATCAGTGAGAATCTGGTAACAGAAGCCCATACTCTTTTGCAGCACCTATCCAGAGGAAGAATATAGGCACTGTTATTCACATGCAATGTGTCTGGGGAATCCCTTTTATTTTTCCATTTTGGGATAAATCTGCAAATAAATTACTCCAGCTCACCTCTTTCCTCTTGTTGCAGGCAGTGAAGAGGAGGGTCTGGGCAGCCGTTGTTGGAGAGATGAAGTCCTCGAATACATCTAAAGGGAGACAGCACAAATGAGTAACGGTTAGTCATCACACAAGCACTAGATTCCTTTAGGATTACAGGGACCAGCTTTCTCTGCTCACCAAACTTCATGCGGATGTATTCATATGGATCCTCCTGCCACAGTTCCTCGTCGCTATCGGTGTAGCACATGAGCGGGAAAACCACATCCTGAATGATGCCCTGAAAAACAGAAGTCACAATCGTGGTTAATATGGCAGATGTCAGGCAAGAACACTAATAATCTTTTTTTAAACTGAAACTAGTAGAGTTCATTAATTTGTTGTTCAGACAGCAAGCTAGTCATATATAAAAACTGCACTTCAAATAGTATTTCTACTTTCAGCAGTGGATAAAACAGGACCAGCCAGCAATGCCTTTACTTAATACTTCCTACAGTGACCATGATAAGACCAACAATGTTGACAATGCACAACTAATATATTGCTATACGGAGAGTTGTCAAATGTTTACAGGACATTTGAATGTTTTGTATTCGTACCTGGATGTGTGGTTTGAGGTTTTTCCACGTCAGAGCGTGTGCTATGCCCTGGTTGATGTAGTTGAGTGTCTGTTGGAGAACTCTGGGAGCCACGTATTGCTTTTCCTTGTACTGGTATAAGACTTTAAGCAGCACCTAGCCGGAAAATGCATAGGGGGGGGAAAAAAAAAATTGTGATGTTCACTTCAAAAACAAAGTCCTATCTGATTGGAGAATGGCTGCTTACATTTTGATCTTTTAAAAGTTCTTACCTGCTGTGCACCAACTGCATATTCTTTTAGGAAAAGGTCAGCAAACTCTGTGTACTCTTTGGTGGTGTTGCCTGGGCTTCCGTATCTGCAAACGGGGTTTAAGAAAAAGAATGTTAAACACGCATGTATGGTTTACTAAACAAGACACGAGAACAAAAGTTCGATTTTTACCTCTCAAAGAGCCGAGCCAGGATGTGAAGAGCCCACTTCTTACACTTCCACCATGGCAGCTCAGGCCGCTCGTCCTCGTCTATCTGCATCGTCTCCTGCACACAAAGAACAACATCGACGCGGTCAGCTTGAGGAGAAGTTAATTGTGCACATTTTGTAGAGCGGTTTGGCAATATTAAGCCAGTATGAATCATTTTTGTCTCCTTACTGGAGGCACATCTCTGTCCACTACTGTCTTCAGGATCTCCATCCACTCCGTCAGGTTCTGTCTGTTGATCAGCTCCAGAGGGAGATTGTACTGTGGAAAAGGACAAGAACATATTTTGAAAAGTCATATCTTACTGCAATACAACAAAGTATTTAGGTATGATCGTTCCACTGAATCGAATAGATTTTATTTAATAGACCTAAAGGGTGTGACAGTACCTGGAAGAGGGCATAAAGGATTTTGAAGATCTGTTTCTGTATGAGGACAGAGTCACTGGAGTGGTCAGGGAGCAGCTGGATAAAGCGTTCTTTCAGCATGGGCATGAAGATGTGCATGGCTGCCACGAGAGGTTGACGTTCTTCCGGTTTCTTATATCTGTTTCAGACAACAAGCCACACAAACACAACGTTAACCCTCATGCCATGTGCTACAAGACAATATTAAATAAACCAAGAATGAGAACTCTGGCTTACTCATAGTTTTTGACAAGCTGGTAAAGGCAGAGCAAGATTCCCAGCCATCCTGCACTGTTGTCTGACTGCAGGTAAAAGCCAATCTTGTCCACAATGGCCGTCCACTTGCCAGGGTAGTCGTGCTTGATCATGTGATGGATACATGTCGTCAGCTGAACCCTGACAAGTTTTTAAAAAAACAGAACGATTTAAGTGAAGTGGACAAGGGTAAGTAGAAGCACCCCTCAACCAGCCAGGGTTTATGGTTACCTGATGCGCTCGGGGGAGTGGATGATGGCCTCCACTATGTTGTCTCGGATAAACTGCCTGTCTTCCTCTGGGATGTTATTAATAGGCGTCTCTGTACCAGAACCGTCTCCATCACTCCAGTGCTGGGTTATCATGTTCTTCAGGTAAATCACGCCTAAACACAAAGGAGAAAAAAAAACAAACGTCAGCCCTTTATGAAAAACATCACAAAGATGATAAAATTACTAACATCAACATCAATCACTTGAGTTTTGTTAACCCTAAACCTATTTAAGATGAATAGGCATCTGTGACTATTACTTAATTGTTGTATATCATTTTATTATAAACCCCGATACCGTACTGTACACATTAGAAGGCTCTTCCTAACTACAAGTGATCCGAGCTGCTCTATTGTTTTAAAATGTGCGGACATATGCAACTTCCCGTCATACCGCCTGCATCTACATAATTATAGCTCTGTACAACACTGCAGTGTGAATTTAAAGCCACTTAAAGCCTAAGATACAGAAATAAATTCTTCCATCTGTAGTTCAGTAATTTTGAATGTGGCACCATGGTGTCAGCTGGGTTCACATCTACCAAGTGGGGCCCCACTCTGACTTCTGTGGCTCGCAGGGAGAGGCATCTGAGGGAGCGGAGCAGTGAGGGCCGGGGGGCAGACGTCAGACTGCTGACACAAATGTCTACACCACCGGCGAGGCAATCATAATCCAGCCTATCAACGCTGACACAGGATAACCCCCCACCCCACACCACCACTACACTCCCCTACGCCCATCACCACCAAACTTAACTACTGGCCAAAGCCGCAAAGCCACTAAGAATTTGCCACATAAATGAGATTCATGAGCAGGAGGAAAATTACTTCTTTAATGTCTGGATTAATAAAACAGCTCCAAGCTTAATCTATTTGCTCAAGTATCAAGCTTGCAAATGAAACAGGAAAACAAATATCGTAAAAATGCAACTTCAGGTGCGATGACAGATGCGCTGAGTTGCTGGCGGTGCAGAGACCGCATATGTTTTATATAACACACAAATACAAACCAATTATTTGTGGTTCTCATTTTTCGTTGCTTTCAGAACCACACAAACTTTCCTCTATCTACTTCGTGCAGTATAAGCTGTGGTTTGGGGATTTCTGTTACTAAATTAATACACTCAGCCATCACTAATTCAAATACAACTTTAACCCACATTCGTGGTATTAGAGACAGACTACTATTATTGCATTTGATATATTTCTTCAAAGAAGCTTTTTTGGTAAAAAATAAGAACATTAAAGAAGCAGAGTGAGAGCTTCTGGAGGAAAATCATGACAGTATTTTTCTACACAGGCCCGTCTACCAGCATCAAGCCAGACACGCTCTGAACAACAACAAAAAAAAAAACAAAAAAAAACTGGCGATCCTAAGTGAATGACTAAGTGCCAGCACAGTAAATGCACGTTTGTAATCAGCTTCACTTTTGAATTTATTCCAGCAGCTTCTGCGCAGTCTGGAGGAGCTGCTATCCAATTCTGCTCCCTACAGCTGGAAAAGTAATTCATTGCACTCAAGCACAGCTCTCCAACAGCTTAATTTGCTATGAATACTTGGGAGGTTGATACACAATGATTCAGACGCTATCTACAACAACTTTTGGTCAAGATTTTAACTTTGGTCATAGACTGTTTCCTCTTTATTAACACCTTCCACACAGAGCAGCATTTGACTAAAGCAAAACAAGCTATATTTAACCAACCCCTCGTGTGTACTTCACTTCAGCGTGGCACTTTAGCCTCACAAAAAAAAAAAAAAAAAAAAAAAGAGTGAATCACATATCTCTAAATGAGCCTTTTTTTTTAAAAAAAAAACTATTATATAACCAACCTGTTTAACTCAAGACCACAAAGAACATCTAGTCAACTTCACAGCTAATGCCGAGTCAGATGTAGGATAAAATGGTAAAGTCACGAAGTCAAGCACCCCTGTGTTAATCCAAAGGAACAGAAAGTAGAAGAGGATGCTTCCTAGGCCAGTGTTATTTTTCATATGCTCACAGGGGCTCCACTGTATTGATTCCGAGAGAAATTCGACATGATGTTGGATCAGTACAGCAACAGATTAAAAAAAAAAAAAAAAACACTATGTGAAAGTATATTTATGTAAGTACAAGATATATTATTTACTATAAGATACAGATTATACAAAAGGTTCCGGGTTCAAAGTGAAAGAGAGCTGTGAGCAGTCCATCTGTGCGCTATACCTATGTTATCCTGTAGAGGGTAATGGGGTAATAGAGCATATCTCAAGTGGCATTGGGTGAGAGGCAGGGTACACCCTGTACAGATCACCAGTGTTTAAAGGTCTGCAGTGAACCAGAGACTTGTAGTTCAGGGCACTTGTGACCACATGGTATGCACCTTGGGTCGAGTTTTATGTAAAATCCAATTCCTGACATTCACTTGGGATATTCAGTCTAAATCCATTTGGTTGAGTCAAGAATTAATAACACTGACAAAGATATTACTTTTGTTTTGTTTTAGGACTATTGTTACCCGTCACACTTTAGACTCACCTGCTTGCCTGACAGGCAAATCCAGCTGATCAGACATGGTGACGCGCAGCAGAGTGGACACAAAGTTTACCTGGGTGTGGCCCTGTAAATAAGAAATGACAACAGCCTATTTTAAACCTGTTAATAAACACACATAATAAACACACATGCACACAATATTTGTTGGATGCTGAGCATACAGTTTCCACACAAGCAGTCGTCAATGGCCTGCGGCCTCTCCCACTAATATGTCCACCTGCACAGCAGTTCCAGGCATTTTACAGTTAATGGGCTGCCCATTAGCACTTTAATAAAACCTAGTTAGAATGAGCAGCTATTATATTACAGGAGGTATATTTTCAAATTATTGTTCTTTGTCATTTATTGTATTTATTGATGTTTTTACTAAACATTTTCATCGGGAGAAACAGAATCATGCTTTTTATGTGTACAAATGGAAGCTGAATCATAAAGCAAAGACAAATAAACAGTTTTAAATAATGAAATTTCACTTTAAAAAAAAAAAAAACATGGCATGTAGTCAGCTTCAAGTAATTTTTCATTAAACCTTTGAACTGCCATCAAAGAAAACTCAGAAATTATTTGTTTTTTTTGACATAGTATGTTGCACAGGCATATATCAACACCAATGCTAGGCAACTGACAACAAAAACAGACAAAGACATGCAAGACTATGTATAATTTGAGTATTTGTGACAGGTTTACATAAAAAAGTTGTTTCATTTAAAAATAATAATAATCATAATTAGGCTCACATAGTAACTAAATGTAGTATTAAATCACAAGATGACTAACTCATACATCAGATGTTTGTACATGTACAGCCAGTCACTAATAAGTATATGACAAATACCAAACACCACACTGGTATGCAGAGCTCCACAACAAACAGCACTCTCTCCGGCTCTAATGTACCAGTACATTTTATTGTGTAATGTATTATCAGTCCTTGGACTCCTTTTCATTTGCCAATTTTCCATGAAAACAGAGTTAGAGGTTATGACTAAGCAAAGCACTGTATTTAAGAAGCACAGATTTACTCCATCCTCCTCCAGAAGTGGTCCAGCAGGCTGTGGTGTGAGAATGCTCTCTAAGCTGCACCGTTCAAAGTGAACCATCACTATCAAATCATATGTGGGTGTATATATATTTTTAATGTAAGCCCATTGCACTGCTAAAAATAAATGGAGAAAGTGCTACTCGATTGGAGCATAACATATTGAGCATTTGTGTTATGACTGGATTATTATTATGATGACGATGATAAAAGATAAATAAGCCTTTGTATGTTTTAGGTGTTTTACAGGGCTACATGTATGAAAGAACAGTGGTTGTTTATTGTGGCTTTTTGACAGTCCAATACCATCTCTCACACACAAGACGGACTCTGCAATAAATTTAAAATCCATAATGTTGCTCATGAAGACTTCACCTTAAAATAATTAATAAGTCATTATCTCCTGAAAAGGATGTTCAGAATGATAAGTTAGAGGTTTCAAGCTGTTTAATGCAGGACACCGTCAACATTAAAATCATTTTGGGGAATACTATTTATTATTTCCTACATGTAGTTAAGACTAAAGTAAAGTTATAGTGAAAATCATTTTAAATCTGAGTCACTTAATAGCTTTCCGTGGACATTGCGCAAATGAATCTAATATGAGGCGCCTGGATACATGATTAAAGGTCAAAAAGACAACAAATAACTGGTGAAAGAGGACAACTCCAACTACACGACTGCTGCTGCTTCAACCAGATAATACTGCTAAGTTGGTTAACATTAGCTCACATGGTACTCGGCTAATGTAAAACACGATTTTATCATACACTTTGTGAAATGGTTATAAAGTCGGGGTTCAGATATTAACTATAGCAAAGATAAACGCCACTGAAAGGCTGGAAAATGTCATTTTTACTCCGTTGTTAAACACTGTTCAGTTCGGGGCTTGTCACAGTGACACGTGAGCAGCAGCTATGTAGCCAAGCTATGTCAGCTCATCCAACAAGTAGGTAACTTAGCTAGCCGACATTAGCCACACGGCTAAACATCCGTATCCTGCTGTTAAATACCCCAACTAGGACATGTCCCACATTCACTAAGCTACACTTGTTATTTAAGCCGCCATCCGTTTTATTCTGATGCCGTGTCAACGCCGAAATTAGTCTAGACTGTATCGAAACAGTATGTGACGAGCTAAGAAATTTCTCTTGAGCCATGGTTAGCTTGTTTAGCATTAGCGACACAGCTGGCTCAAGATGAAGCTAACGTTGACGTTGGTTCCTGGCACAGGAGTGTGTCATAAATGTAACAAAAAAATGCGATTTTTTTTCTTGTGGCTCCAAATTAGTGACAAGAATAAGGACAGTAAGACACAGTGTAAGAGTCGAGCGAATTTTTTCGCCGGATCTGTCAAGGTAAAGGCAGCGGAGCCCAGCCTGCGTGATCGCACCATCTTGATGTTGTGAACGGCCGAGGCCGAGACCGCGCCACAACTGCCATCACCATTAACAGCTAATCTCAACTTTTACCTCGTTTAGCTGTCGCTCCGCGGCCTCCCGCAGATTGGGGTCCATCGTACCCCGAAGGGCCTCGACCAAAGAATCAGGATCCATCACGAAAACTCTGTTTACGGCTCGGATTTTAATATTTCACAGGTCTATCAATTCCCAGTCACTGCGCACATGGACGCACGGCTCTCCGGTTACCCGGCGCGAAAGGAAGCAGTGAATGAAGTACCCGGATAGATCAGCGCCAAATTTGTGCAACACGAACATCCGGTTACGACCGCAGGCCAATGGGAGTTGTAGTTCTTAGCAACCACCTTCTCTTATTATGTGTGGTTATTCTTTTATTGTTTTAAATATCCTAAACGTAAGTCATTCTCATGCATAAATCACACTAGGTCATCCAAATCAGCACATGAAATTTATACGTTCATATTTATAAATAATTTATGTTAGATTTCATTGTATACAATGACAGCTGCAAATCTCATCCATATAAGGCAGTATTTTTTGTACCGATGATGTGTATTACTGGTCTATCCCCCCTGCTAAAGACTTAGACTTAGACTTAGAATGTGCATCAGCAGTGCGCATTAGAATGAACATTTATTTACAGACATTTGTGTATAAAATGTATGTATATTGTTACAGAATCTGAATGTTCCACTGCAGACACTGTAAAACCTCTTCCCAGGGACTGGCAGGGAGAACAGTCCATGGTGGATTAGTGGGGTTTTGTTGTGTGCTTCTGCAGTACTGCAAATTTCTCCACAGACTAATAATGGATCATCTTATATTAAATTAAGCTAGGTCTCATTTAGTACTCAGCTGGACAGGTATTACTATGACAGCCATTAAATCCACCGGAGCATTTTGTAAGAAGGCCTCAAACACCTTCACACTGTGGTAGCAACCTTCAAATGACTGTCATATTAAATCAAACAGCATTTTAGACAAACACAGGAATATATAGAGTCCCGTGGGGGGAAACAAAATCACAGTCAAAAGAAGTGGTAAAAAAAGTAAACATGAAGTGAATTGGCCAGAATTGAGGTTGTATTAATACTGGTAATAAACTAAAATAGGGACGGCAGTTCAGCTTTTAGTGCAAAAATAATAGAGATTAAAGGTAACAGTCTGCGGCAGGTTCAGGTATTGACCCAATAATAACAAACGTTCTGGTAGAGAGATGTTTCTTTTACAATAGCTATTATAAGGTGTGTGTAAGGGGATGTGATGGAGGCTACTGCTTAGTTCCTTAGTCTGTTACTTAGTGCTTGGATAGTCCTGTATCTTTTTTCCAGAGGGCAAGATGACAAAAAGCTTATGGCCTGCGTGAGGCTGGTTTTTACTGATGCTGCTGGCTCTCGTGTGTAGGTGGCTAGCATACACAGTGTCCAGATCTGGGAATACAGTTACCACTATCCTCTGTGATGTTTTCACCACAACATGCCACAGTGACACAGGGCGTTTTTTCTAAGGTGCTTCTAGTTCATCAGCAGCTGAGGACGTTGAGACAAATACTGCTGGTGTCCGTCTACGGCTGCACTTTCGAGAGCATGCAAACTCCACCTGTACGTGGTTTGCCACCTGGACAGTAGCAGGGAGGAAACAACACAGGGTCGTCACCACCACCCGGAAGATCATCGGCTGTCCTTCCTCCTCCCTGGAAGACTGACACAGTTGAAAAAACAAACAAAAAAACAAAGACCCATCCCTTCAAGGACACTCTCTGTTTGAATTGCTGCTTTTTGGCCAAACATTACAGGACAATCAAAACACGAACAAACACACTTAAAAAACATTTTTCAATCACGAAATGCTGCTATATGTAAGAGTATAATTATTATTATTATTATTTTAAATAGTTTTTAATATTTTTAAAGGTTTGCTGTGTTCGCACTCTCAGGGTTTGTTATTGCAAACAGCGACAATAAAGGCACTGTATTCTATTCGATTTAATCTTATTTTGACCTGAGGAAGAAAAGCCTCTGTTGGAATTTCTTCAGAGAGGCTTCCGCTTTGAGAGGTGTTAAGAGCAGCTTGATTTTCAACTATCTAATATATTCAACTCTGCTTTTCTTAGGAGATGCAGTGAATTGTAAGATAAAATAAGATAGGCTAATCCTTTAATTTATCCCGCGGTGGGTTGAGCATTTTGGTCTAACGACAATGAGGCATGTCCATCCAATATGTGCATCATAAACAACAGAACCATATGACGTCCATGTTCCTGAATGACATAGAAGTTGTGTCTCTGACCAGATAAAGGCTTACCGTGGCCTTCACAGTTACGGCGCAGAATGCGTCTCTTCCCCGGCTGGGTGCGCTGTGGTGCGGTGTTGTCTGCTGGACGTGGAGGTGAAAGGTCAGCCTGTGTAACGTGTCATCAGGCTGTCACCACACCGGTGTCACTCCACCCGCCGGCTGTTGCCGCTACACAGAAACTCACCCGTCCCCATCCCGACCTCAACCATATTTTAGAAAATGGCCAGAAAGCGGAGAGAAACACGGGAGACTGACGGGCTGTCCTCGGCACAGGAGGAGCTGAAGGCGACGGCTGACGACTCTCAAGTAGTTAAAGGTATGTGAAATATGGTGGCTAACCGATAACATATAAGGACATGAAACTAAATAGTTGTAGGCGTTACAGAAAGATTGGGCAATACGACTTCTTGGCAACGTCCTGTTTTGCTTCGAGCTCTGTGAGGATTTGGGAGCTAACGTTAGCCTGCTAGCTAAAATTAGCCCACTACGACATCCATGGTTAGCTCAAAGCTAATGAAAAAGCTAAATTTAGTGGGCAGAATACAGAATATCCATCATAGCCAATGTTAAAAGCAAAGCATAACCTTCAATTTCTGATTCTTTAAACTCATCCAGTCTGATAAATGATTGGTCAACAAAGGCTGTCCTGTGACCAGCTGTGGGGGAGCGTTCAGATCATCTAGAAATATTTAATCAATTGTAAAAGGACGTATCGTCTCTAAAATTAATAAAATTAACAAAAATCAATGTTCTCATTACCGAAAAATACGCCCTTTGATTACATATTGCTGATACATAAACATGTAAATAGCATTTTGCTGTTGTAGTTGGTACAATTTCTATACACTATATATCATTTTGATTATTTATATTTTTAAAACCGAACTAAAAGTACAATGTTTACCTCATAAATGTATCAGAATAGATTAGTTAAATGGCATGGCTTACTCCAGTGATGTGTTTTTCCTTTTGAACTTTACTCTGTCTAGTTGTCAGAATGGCCAGTTCAGCCGCCCCAGATAAGACTGAGGCTGTGGACCAAAATGTCATGTATCTATATATAAAATGAAATAAGGTTACAAAGGTGAACAGGACAGCAGTGTATAAGAGACAGACAAAATAAACTTATTAGCTGATGGCAAAAGTTTGTTCAATAGCTGCACCAACCCACACACAAATTGTTAGATTAGATTACATGTACTATTTCTCATAAAGTACTAACTTGTTGGATTAAAC
This sequence comes from Chelon labrosus, assembly GCF_963514085.1. Lineage (NCBI taxonomy): Eukaryota > Metazoa > Chordata > Actinopteri > Mugiliformes > Mugilidae > Chelon > Chelon labrosus. Next base: position 26,185,944 of record NC_140339.1, on the reverse strand, counting down.
TGGAAGTGTTTTATGTAATTTAAGATAAATATCCAAAGCACTGGTTAATTTAAATAACTCAGTATCTTGACATACATTTTACAACCTGGATGAATGTAAAAGTCGTGACGCTCCCAGCCGACAGTCGGCAGATTTCCGGCGCCAGTGTCTGTGGCCATGGTTTTTGCAGTGTGTGTTGGTATTGTCAGACCTCGGTTGGAAGCTATTTGGCATTGGCGGCAGATTCAGCTTTGTTTGCTTTTTGGTCCAGATATAGACACCTTAAGGGGATTTTACTGTTGGCCTTGTTGATGATAGTCCTCCAATGTCTGTTTGGCGTATACCTTGATGGCATGACAAAGATGTGTATGATTTAGTGACTTATAGTGCAGAGGTTGCAAGTGATTATACACCAATAAAAACACAGTTTAAATACTGTCGTCCTTTAATAGAGCACCCTAAATCCTTCATACTTGTCATTTAACTTGCCACAAGTATTCAATGGTAAACTGGCAATTCAGCGTATGCAATAATGTCACCACGTAACAAAGTTGTTACACGTGATTTTTCTTTTCCTCCTCCGCGCATCCTGGAAGCAGGTGATGTTCTGCCAGAAATCCCGATGGATTTTGTTAAGCAGTCATTAGTGTTAATTTATTATCCATAATTTACCTCTGGCTGCCTGGTTTGTTTCTCCTTCCTATTCTTAATGTGCTGCAGCTAGTTGTTAAGTAGGCAAATGTTTAAAAAATAATATTCCCTTCAGTGTAACATAACATCTGTAGCTGACACTTGAAATTGGTAGATGCTATGGTTTCCCCTTTCCAGTGTGTTTATTAAAAGCATAACTACAAAGACAGCAAGAGACTGTCTCATGGGGAAGACTTGGTTCCCTGTAGGGGCTTAAAAAGTGATGCAAAACACTTAAGGAAGTTACACAGGGCTCCCTGTTAGCCAGCTTCTCTGTTTTTGCCGTAAACACTTCATGTATTGAGTAAATAACTTATCCTCTTTCCCCACAGAGGCTCAACAGAATGTAGGGGGCTCGGCACGCATGTCTCTTCTGATTCTGGTGTCCATCTTTGCCTGCTCTGCTTCAGTAATGTACCTGGTCTACAGGAACTTCCCAGAGCTTTCCGAGTAAGTTTCTTTATTAAGCTGGGTTTGAGGGGTGACAATGTCCATCATTGGAAATTACAAAATGATTTGTATATGGTCCATTAAAGCAACCTGTTAATTTTGCATGAAACACTTGTCAGATCTGAAGAATTATTTTTATTTTTGCTGTTATGCATTCAGATCTGCTGTTTCCTACAAAGTGATACTTTCACAGCAGCAAGCCAGAAAACCTCACTTTATTTTAAAAAGGACAATGTCAGAGGTTGTGATGGAGGTAGTTTTCTACTGAAAGTAAAACTGTCATTATGAGTTGAGATTTTGTGTGAGCTTGTAATGTTTAGCCAGAAAAAAAAATCACTGAAGACAATTTAAATGTTAATAGGTCACCAAACACTGAAAGGTAGTCACTCGTGCAGCTTGCAAATAATGTTGGTAAAACCTTGTGATAGAGTTAAGTGGAGGGCACTCTCTCAAATCTTTGGGCTCAATGAGCTACTGATCTTGGCAGATACCGTAAAAGTCATATTTTGTATCTGCATTCACCAGTAACTAGGCTTATTGCCAAAACAATAAGTTGTCATTTATCAAAATGGAGACCAGGACATAACAGCACATGATTAGCTTTTAATTAAACATAAAAAACGTTTTGTTCGTCCATAATATTAAAAGCCATGTTTGTGCAGTTTAACAACTACACACCATGGACGGTATCCAAAGGACGACGACGAGAAAGCTTCTTAAAAGTTGTCTCAGTTCACGTAGTTCTCACTATGGTTACTATATCTTTGAAGTATTAATTTTTATGTTAAGTTTAGTTTAAAGTAGTTATCTCATGCTATATAAACAAGAAGTGAATTCATGATTAACTTTACTTTAGACAGTGAAAGGAGAGTGTATAAAATGTTATCCATTGTATACACCTCCCATTTCCAATAAGCATGTCTCACTAGTGTCAAAGGCAACACGGATTTTGAGCAGAAGCCTTTCTTAATAAATGTAGAAATTAGATTGGAAATAGTGAAATAAGGTCGAAAAAAAGGATTCTGTGGGATATAAATGACTGAAAATTTGCATTGCTTTTTCTTTTTTTGCAGTGATGAAATGGAGAAAATCAAGATCCCCAAAGACATGGATGATGCCAAAGCTTTGGGAACTGTGTTGTCCAAATACAAAGACACCTACTACACCGAGGTGTTGGTGGCCTACTTTGCAACATATGTTTTGTATCCTTGGAGAAAATGTCCATGTGTTTTCAAAGCTGAAACATTAACGTTAACCTCAGCAGTGACTGATTTGCTATTAACTCAGATCAGCATTTTACCATTGTATGTAAATTGTCAGTAGTATCACCTGAAGGTTCTTGATCCTTAGAGGCAACCTTGACAAACACTGACAGTCAGAGTTGATTAAAGCTTGATGAAGGGGTCAAAGGTTAAATAATGTGTGGTTTATGCTTCTACGTTAATTTGACGCTATAGCTACGACGACAGCCCAAACCCTATGCACACTCTAACACTGTAGACCCCAGAAATGTAGCGGTGCAGAGCTGTGATTGGTCCGTTTGGTAGTAGCATATTTCTGCTTTGGTCAGTCGCTGTTGTTGAAAGTGAAGCAGGAAATACGAGCAAAAATGAACACAACTGGCAAAAAAGACACAGCTCCGACATTGTGGGCAAACAAAACAGTAACATCTGAGTCTGCGAAATCTGCCAATTCATCTCAAGCTAACAATTCTTTGTCTTTTGCTTTCTCTCATGCAAAGAAGTGCATGTTCTACATTATGTGGCGTGTAGACAGACATTTCCACTGACAGTGATAATAGGAAGACGAGTATTGTATAGATCTAGTTGGGGGACATTTCAGGAAAATACTATTTTCATGTTGTCTGTTAGCTTTACATTCTGCAGATTCAACAGTAGATCCAACAGGACAGGGTGCTTTGTCTGCCTTTTGATATATTTATTAGTGATTGTTTGTTTTAAACATGCATATGTTTGTGTGATAACGGTGGGTTTTACTGCGATCGTTTACCTTGACTCATTTATCAGCCTTCAGACATTTGCGATCCCCGGATCAATCTTCCTCAGCATCCTGTCTGGATACCTTTACCCTTTCCCCTTGGCTCTTTTCTTAGTCTGCTTGGTGAGTAAAACAGTATGAAAAGATTTATTAAAAACAAATGGTACATTGTATAATGAACTGAGCACTGAGATCAGACTCTCTAAGGATTGAGTAAAACTCTTCTATAGTGAGGACCTCAAATCTTTTTACACAGATCAGACAATGCTCTTTGGTCTGCTCTGTCAATACTTATGTCTTTGTTGAAAAAACATGTTGAACAAGAGTCCTTTTGTTATGTTTTTTTTTTGTTTTTATAACAGCACTGTACTAGCTGAGGGTCACCAGTTTGACATCAACCGTGTACATCATATGATGTGATTGCATTGCATTATAGTCAGCTGTGGATAGTCTTAGAAGGATTTTTTCTTCTTTTGTGCAATCTTCGTTTGTTATTTTGACCGCAAGCACAAGATGTTCTTGTTCCGCCTAAAACATGATGTCTGTCCCACGACGACCACAAAATGTGATGATTAAAGAGTGGAACACCACAGTAATTGCTTCCAGTGTTTTCACCATACACCCTACCTCTGCTGCTAAAAAGATTAAATGGATATTTAAATATCTACGTATTTCTTCCATTGTTTACACCAAATTATGGGGTGGAAGAAGTATTCAAATGTATTGCATTAATATTACAGTTAAAACAACACTGACACGAGCTATTCAGTTTACGCTGATCAGCCACAGCATTAAAGCCACTGATTGGAGAAGTAAATACCATGGACCATCTTGTGACAATTCAGTGTTCTGCTGGGAAACTTTTGGACCTGGCATTCATGTGGATGTTACTTAGACATGTACCACCCACCTAGACCAGACCAGACCAGACACCCCCACCCCATAGCAATGGCACATTCTGTTGCCAGACACCACAGGACACCCTCAGAAGGCCCATGTCCATTCTCAGATGAGTCACAACTGTTTTGGAGGCACAAGGGAGCTTCACAATACTAGGAGTATTGGGGTCATAATGTTATGCCTGATCGGTGTATTACTGAGATTTTGATCATGATACTTTTGATTTTTTTGAATGTAGGATTTGGAGTAAATCAACAATTTATTATCTCACATGGGATGTAAATAGTGTTGTCTTTTATTATTATATGCTGCACCGAATCATCCTATGTTTTGTCTCTTGGCAGTGCTCTGGCCTGGGTGCTTCCTTCTGCTATATGCTGTCATATCTGGTTGGCAGACCCATGGTCTACAAATATCTCACTGAGAGAGCACAGAAATGGTCCCAGCAGGTGAGAAAAGACATTTGGTTTCAGCTGTCTTATTGATTTTGTTAATCTGCGATAATCTGTTGTTAAGATACATCTGTGCAATGCCCAAAGCTGGCTGGCATCTAATGATTATATTCATTACTGGCTAATGTGATTATTTTATCCGAATAATAGTGTAGAAATTATGATTAAAATCCTGTCCAGAAAATATATATGACAAAGAAACCTCATACAGGTCACACCTGAGAAGCAAAAGTTTGTATTTTTTGATGACAAGATGCATATTAATATTCTGATGAATTGATGAATGGCAGATTCAACAACTAACAACAAACAACAACCTGCTGCAGCTCTTTACAAACACATTGACTCTGTTTTATTCTGTAAAGCTGCCTTTAATGATGGTGTTGTATTTCTAAATTGAGTGTTGTTTTCTGATATTCCACAACATATTATTAAAAGCTGCACTGCTGGGATGCATTTGAGTTCTGTTGTATTGAATAACAGTTTTTTGCATTAGTGTAACTTCATGACTTCTTCTTCTGCCAGGTTGACAAACATAGAGATCATTTAATCAATTACATCATCTTCCTGAGGATAACCCCCTTTCTTCCCAATTGGTTCATCAACATCACCTCCCCCGTCATCAATGTGCCTTTGGGGGTTTTCTTCGTTGGTACTTTTCTTGGTGAGGTTGCATTTCTTCTCTTGTATTTTCTCTTTGGTATTATTTGTTGACTCTGACTCGCCTGTATTCATTCTGGCTGATCCACAGGAGTCGCGCCGCCGTCCTTCGTGGCCATCAACGCAGGCACAACACTGTACAAACTGACCACAGCTGGCGAAGCTGTGTCCTGGAACTCTCTTGCTGTGCTCGGTGTACTCGCCGTGCTCTCTATCTTGCCCGTGTGCTTCCAGAAAAAGCTGCAGCAGAAACTAGAGTAGCGCACGAAACACCTCAGCACCTCATCTGCTGGCTGATCCCGTCATCCCTTCCCTTTGGCTCAGGAACATGCAGCTGTCACTCAAGCTGCTCTGCATCGGTCTCAACTGCTAGTGTGCTGTTCGTAGAGGAACCTCTGAGCACTGGCACATCAAGCACTCATTGACCACAGAATGCATGCAGTGGTGGTTCCTGATGTTAAGTCAATAGTGGCACATCATGTAAATAGGAGAAACTGAGTTTTTTTTATTTAAGTCATTTCTCATTATTTTCTAATAATTTAAAGTGCTACTTGTAGGATGATTTTATAGAGGAGCTAACAGTTATTCCATATGGCCTACTGTGTTTCAGTTTTCTTGCTAGAAACTACTGAAAATTAAGTCATCAGTCATCATCCCACTTCTGTCTTTTAAATTACTGGAACTATTTTCTTCGGCAGTAGCATATCATTTACAACATCCATGTCGGTAACACCTTTAACTCCTACTCCCTTTTTAGTATTTATTTGAACATGCTTATGCCTAATTTCCTAATTAAATCTACCACCACAGCAATAACAGTCCCACTACTCCTTGTGTTTTGATACTTGGTGCTTTCTTTGGCAAACATATGCATGAGTGTGAGGGGTGAAAAATTAAAATGTGGGCTGACATGTGGCTGACTTCCCATGTTCTTTCTGAAAATGGTCCTGGATCCACTGCCACACAGCCTCTTGTCACTTGACTCTGTCCAGATTTATAGCCTAAAGCAGCACTCGCAAAGAACAGATTAAGTTGATGTAATATTTTCTCACAGGACATCCAAACTGCAGGATTTTAAACTCTTGTATTTTTTAATTAAAGTGTAGATTATTTAAATTCATTGATGTGTGTGTCAAGATGCCCGTGACCCAGGAAAAAAAAAAAGAAAAAATAATTATTCTGTTATTGGAATTAGAAAAATATTGGGGAGGAGTTGATAATGATGCAATTCTGTGTTTACTGTGATTGTGGGATTTGCTATGCTAGTACAAAACTTGTTATGATGTCCTCATGTGATACACCAGTTCCCTCAGTTAAGAGTGCCAACAGACTGTGAGATATCCAGGCCTTGCCTTGCTTTTACTGCTTCCATTTTTCACCAGAGGAAATGTATTATAATGCCTGATTTATGTAGCCAGCCTGCGTTCTTTCAGTTGTTGGGGACGGCTAACTCTGTGGCCTGTGATATGAAAGCTTACTGGGTTCGTTTAGATGTGTTGTCTCTGCTAGGGTAACTTGTTGCTGCTGCTTAAAAACCTTGTGGTTTTTAGACATCGATGCAGTGAATGTCCATGCAGGAATCAAATCTTAAACAAAAGACTTAAACCTCATTGTTGTGCATTTTGAGATTTCCTGTTTTTATTTTAATGTCTTAATACACAATGGATTTACTGTACTACTGCAGGATTATTATTGTCAGATTAGCTACGACTCCATAAACATCCAGTCATTAAAAACTAGGAAACAATGATGTTTCTATGGTTCTTGCTGTTTTATCTAGATTTTATTTTCTTTAGAAAATGGACCTTGAGTGGACGGTAAAATGCTACAAACGGAGTCCTAAAAATGTTGGTCTTTTTATTTAAATAGAAGCTGTGATTAACTTCTTGGTACTCTGTTATGCTAATTTTGCCAAGATTTTTGGTTTTGTGTTTGCTTAAACATGAAAACATAACAAATACTTTAACTTTCTCAACATAATGTAAACTCGAATATGCTTGTTTTCCTCCTTTAACTCAATCAAAGATCTGTGAACATTTCAAAAGGCAGTATTATTTTGTACTAAGCAGTGATGTATTGCAGTATGAAGTGTTTACAGGTTTTATTTATGTCCCATCTAAACAGATTTATTTTGTTGTGTTTTTTAAAATATATTTATTGAATCATTAAAGTGATCTTTACAGAATACGGGATTCTGAGAATGATCTGTAAAGAGCTCATGATTCATTCTAGATGATCCTCGCTATGATCCATTAGGTTGTGGATAAACTAGCTTCTCTTTCACTGTTTTTGGACAGAACAAGCAAGCATATCAGACAATTGCTAAACCAACGCTGACATCTTTGTATTTGTTATACTCAACAGAAATATCACATAATAACAGCAAAATAACAAAATCAGATCTCCTGAAAACAGAGTGAAGGGTTAGTACCACCAGGTGGTGCCATTGTAACATCGGATCATGTTCCAATTTACTGTGGCAAGTGTGAACACTTATAAAATATATTAATCTAGGGAATATTTTAGGAAGTGTAGTAAAAGTAAAATAAACAACAAAATACAAAGCACTGAAAATAGAGGATAACTGGATCCCTCTGTAGATATGTATGAAAGTAGCTTTATTTGATTTGATTACCTGCCTGTGAACTTTACTGCCTCAGACTGAAATTAAACCTACTTTGTGATTGTACAAGCCTGTTTGGTTTCTATTTTATTTTTTAACACATGAACTCGTCATTCAAGCTTGTTTTTCAAGGGCTGCTATGTGACTGTAGAAACAACACTAGTTGCTGTGATATAAAGTCTTCCTGTGTCAGTAGCCACTATTACAGTAAATACTGTCATGTTATTTTACTGATTAATTTTATCTGAACCTTTTCCACGAATGTTCACAAAATATTAATTTTCCTGTGTAATGTACTCAGGAACAAAAAAATATGTAAAATTTGAGGGCAAGGTTCTGATGCTTCACTAGAAATAAAACCTACAAGTAATCCATGGGGCTTATTTGCTGACAGTGGGTCAGAATAGAAAATAGATCTATTTTCAGAGCGCAGTAATAATCCTGAGCAGTTTAAGAATAATCCCTGCCATGCACAGACGATATCAAACACCTCAACCTTAAATCTAGAAATTACTGATTATTAAAATTACATTGGTAAATGAGGAAGATTACTCTCAACTCCTGGTCTCAATATTAAGTCACTGCATAAAAACTATGTTATTATGTTATTCTTCTCTTTAATGTGACATTTTAGTGTCAGTGTTATTTCTTTAGACGTTATTTTGTATTACTGTTTTCTTGAAACACTACAAAAATGTATAGTAGTGTAATAGTATATTTCACCTCACTCAATATTTTTCTACATACTGTTATGCAGTTTTATAATAAGTAATTTTTGTGTTTATTAAATCATTTGTATTTAGTTAATTAAATTAAATAACGGATGCGTACTTTGTTGCAAAAAAAAAAAAAGTTGTTGTTTTATTCTGAAAGACACTTTATTTTGAAGGACCCGGGCCGGATGTGTCGTGGCCGTTGCTGCTAGCTGAACAGGTTAGCTTGGTATCGGTTGTGATTTTCGAGCTTCGCAGAAACGTATCACCCCTAATGGCAGGGAGAAATCACTTCCCCGGGCTCCTTTAATATGCTCCCTGTTGAGGGGATAAGGGAACCACCGGACCAGTCTCAAAATGACCACCGGCTTCAGCTCCGGTTCCTGCCGGTTCGCAGATTATTTCGTGATCTGCGGACTCGACACCGAAAGCGGTCTGGAACCCGACGAACTGTCCGGTAAGCACATTAGCCGCTGGGGTAAATGTCGGGGCTGATGCAGGGGTAAAAAAAAAAAAAAAAAAACAACAAAACAAGGAATAGGGTGTTATAACATCCGGACAGCGTTATTATTTTGTCCTTTCTGTGTCTTAATGTGTGTACAGTTTATTAAGTCCTACATCATATGGTATTGGTTATTATGAAAAATACACAGCGAACATAACGTTAGGCCTAGCTCATCTTCTCTCAGCCCGATTATTTAAAATGCTCGGCGAGTAGCGAGAGGATTACTGGCTTGTAATGCCTCTTTAACACACTGACATTTAAATTAAAACATTGTCAACACAATTTTACACCTCATGTATATGTAAGTGATTTAAACTGGTGCTGAAATGTATGTTTTATGTGAGCAGTGCCCGCAGTTAATTGTGGCATTGGTGATGGTTAGTTGACTGACACTGATGTAGTTGAATATAACGAGTTTGTCACGGTGGCTGCTAGCTGTCACAGATATGTTGATATGTAGAGAAGATCAGGTATCAAGGTGGAAACGCACAAAAGCGGATTAACCTGTCAGATGCCCCAGGGGAAAAATGGCACCCTCCCTCTCGTTGGCATCCTCAGCATCCACCAGAGATCCACGATGTGAATGTAACACTTCCTCATGGGGCACACCCTTCACTCATATTAATAGCCTCAAAGATTTAATACAGTTGGCTGCGACGCACCTGGAGTCTCTTATGATCTGTACCTGCACGAGCATCTGTGCCTGTGTGTCAGCGTGTGAAAAAAAAAAATCTATGGCTACAGCCACAGTGAGAGATGACAGAAAGTGTTTGATATCACAAGGACACGTCTGCCCGTTTGTTCATATAAGCGCACACACATTCACACACCAGTGTCAAGCTCTGGGAGCTAATCAGGGTCCAGTGTCTTACTCAAGGACGCTTCGGCACGTGGTCCATGGTCGTAGTTCACGAGGTACACTAGTGAATATGAATGCATTCTAATATAGCAGTCCTGAACTAAATCTCCCTTCATGCCTATTATAATGTTCAAAAGGTGTTAATTCAACCGTATGATCATTCTGGAGGACGTACTTTGTGATGCTGTTAAACTGGATTGAATTAAACATAAAAGCGTTGTCATTAAGCCTAGCCTAAAATGAGGTAGTCAAAATAATACAACACGTGTGTAACACACATAACACAGTTCAAAAGTACTACAAACCACAGCCTCCAACATGAAAGCACAGTTGAATCATCAAATCTCACAGTCATTCTTAACCAAAGCTGAACGTCATAACTTTCATGAAGCTAAGATATTTATTAAGATATATTAATATTGCAGCACTGTTGAATTAGACCGTGTTTGTATTCACTAGTGTACCTAATGGCAACTGAGTATGTACTGAGAGAAAATACCAGTTTCTCTGTCACAGAGAGATACAGCATGTAGAAGATATTTTACCATGTTGTATTACCTGGTATTTTTTATTAATGTGATCTGATTTTGTGGTCTGAGATTTGTTACATTAAATACAAAAAAAAGGTAACGCATTTTCTAATGGAAATGCGTTAGTGTCATAATTGTTTTGGATTGTTTTAGAGCTGGCAATAGGTCGGAACAGTCTACCATTGGAGGGTTGCTAAACTGTGTTGCAGGTATTTTGCGCAAAAAACTAAAATCAAATATAGATACAGACATTTAAATATGAAGATGAAGCTGGTTTCATTTTAAGAGAAGAAAAATCAAATTGCTTACAGTAAATTGATTCTTTTAATGAGCAAAATCAGTCTGTGTGGGCATATATATTGGTCGTTGGCTGTTAAGACTTTCACTTCAACAAAACAACAAACATCTGCTTAAATACTGAAATGTATGAAGGCATGTACTGGCAGTGTTGTATATTATTTGTTTTCCTGTCTCTATTTGACGTTGGCAAGGCCTTGGTGTTTTTGAGGTTGTTTATCAAGAAGTGTGCTTCCACTTGGGGGAAGTTAAGGAAGTAATAATTAATACTCTTTGCCACATGGGGCTGACCCAAGATGTCTAGGTGGAGGTTATGTTTAGACTTTTGACATTGAAGGTTTGTGTCATTTGGAGACTATGGGCATTATCTGGCAGCTCCATCTTTTCCCTCATATAATGTCAGGGTTTTCTACAGAACCACCTCTGCTCACTAGATATTCTGGGGAAGCCCTGAATACTGAAAGAGCAAACAGTGTGGTCAACTTAAATGTCATTAAAATCTGAGCTGATGTATTACAAAATATTCAGCCAAAACTGTCCTCGTGCTACACTCAGACTCCTCCTCGTGGTTCTGTAGGTCATTTGAGTGTAAATCTACCGATGTGATCTACCGTTTAAGCTTGCTGGAGTCACTATAAGCTCTTGTTGACAAGGTCTATTCTACTTCTGGTTTCATAAATCCAGTTAGTTTAATTAGCCTAGTTAAAAAAAAAAAAAGTAATTTTTTTTCTATGACAGCCTGCAGAGCTGCTCTTACTGTTGAAAAAAAGTTCTTTCCTTCTTAAAGCAATTACCCAACTAAAAAATCATTTTACTTCTCAAAGACCCGGCCGCTATACTTCCTACTTTTACTTCCTTCAGTCAAGTTCCTGTTTGCAACTTAAGAACAAATTCACTTTGAACATGCACCGTTCTGCATGTAACTGAGAACAGACACTAAGGAAAAGTCCATAGTAATGCAGTTGCATCTGAATATAAAGCCTCGTCTCTTTGTTTTTAGCTGTCCATGCACAACAAGCTTTCGTTTTCTACTTTTCAAAATAAAGCTTTTACAAAATATTCAAGTGTGCGAACACCGTCAATATTAGTGTGGATAGAAATATTGGTGTGTTGTCAAATCACCTTTAAAGCTGGCTTAAAGGCATGAGGATGTATATTGTTTTTCTTGGCAAGTGACAAGGTTTCTTTTAAGTCTCTTTGACTTGACAGAAATGTAACCGACTGAAACTTTACACAGTCGCATAAACTGACACTCTGAGGTCAACCATCACTGGCGTTGCTCTACTTACTGCCTGTTGATGCTGTTTACTGTCGAAAGAGGTTAGGGGGTTGCCCTTATCGACTGCTTCAGTTATGAGTTGAAGAGAGGAAATGGTGTGGAAATTCCACTCTTACAGGTTACATATGATTATGTCAGCTAAACAGCTGCTGTTGGTATACCTAGAAATTTACTTGGTATTCATAAATAATGAAAGAAACTGGATAGAAGGGTCTCCTAGTATTGTCTTCACTGACAGCTCCAGTGTGTAATCAATATACAGTGAGTATTTCAAAATGCAGTAATGTTTCTGTTTATGTGTCCATGTGTTGAGAGTGGTAATAAATACGGCATCAAAGTCAACACTTTTAACTTCTAACTTTGTTACTGCAACCAATCACATGTATGTGCTTTTTCCAACTTAATGAATCTTCGAACTACACCGCTGTGTAGAAAGAAGTGAATTAATCTAACTATTAATCAACCAAGTGACAGACAATCAATCAAATATTCAAACAATTCTCAACTATTTTGATAATTTTTTAACGTGTAAACATTACCTGGTTACAGTTTCTCATATTTGAGTATTTGATGCTTTTTTTTTTCTGTCAAACTGAATATCTTTGGGCTTTGGAGATATAAACATAAAACAGACATAACATGATTTGTCAAATGTTCTTACTCGTTCACTGTTTTTGGTGAATTGGTTCCAGTTATTTTAAGTACTTATTTCCTTTGCCATATATGAAAGTATACTGAAAATCTAAATCTAAAATGGGTTTTGACTGATGGTCATCATTTAAAGAGAGAGAGATTCTGACCAGACAATTAGCCATTTAAACTGAGACAAAAACAACATATGAATCAATATTTCTATTTATAGGTTTACTATTTCCTGACTTTTTATGGACAAAATGGGTAAAATAGTAAATACAAATAATAAATACTGTAAATACTTCATTGCAACAGTTATTTCAAAACAAATTATTTATTCACTGAAATTTGAGATTTGGGCATAACAAAAGATGTTATGAAACATCTTCCTCTCCTAGACTAGAAAGACCAGATGGTAAGAACGGGTAACCTTGGAGCTTTACTCTCTTACTAATTATTGTAATTGCTGAACAGATTACAGCACATTATTTAGACATTACACACACAATGATTTAAGGGTTTTAAATTAGTTCAAGCCTAAATCTGACAGATCTGTTGACGGCAAAGATACTTTCTGCCATGAATGGAATGGGCCTAATCAAACTGTCCAGTGGTTTAACAGAACCGCAGTATGTTCCTCACTTTTAATATGATTCAGCGGTGACTCACGTACAGTGAAACACAAAGAAATGACCAAAACTTTCTTTCAGTGCAGTGTTTGGCAGCACAGCGCGGACCTGATTAGCATATGCATGACCCTGCAGCCTCACAGGCGGCTCTGGAAACACAGGGAGCTGAGGGACATAAGTACACTTGCAGACAGGCTCCACTTATTCAAATGCTAAACATCCTTTTGAATGTCCCAGGCAGCCTCTCTCCCCCAATCCTACTCAGCAAACAAATGAGGATGAATGGCTCAACATGACAGCTGGCTTTAAATGCAAAATGCGCTCTTTTCATATTTTCCCTGAGAGATGTTTACGTACAGACCTGTAGCAGGTCTGTTTTTTTTGGAAATTATCTGTGACAATTTGGATGCATTGAAGGTTTATTGGACATCTCACAGTCCTTGATGAGGGTCTATAGTGTCATGATCTTTACACTGTTAGAAACAGAGGACCTCGCTGGGCTCATAGAAGAACTGGCTTATGATGCGGTGACTAAAGATTTTCTTTATTATACACAAAAGTATTGTTTGTTAGTTAATCAGTTCATCAGAGTTTTTGAAGTTCCAGAAGGAAACGTCCAATTTCCCATGAAGACCATGAAGACAAAGGTACAAAGCTTCAGGCTTTGTCTTGAAAGCCAAAGATAAAGTATATATTAAATCCGGCTTTCATGTTGAGCCATTCATCCTCATTTGTTACACATAGGATTTTTGCTTCTTTAGAGAAGTTTACTACAACCGCCATGGTGCATTTAGCTAGAAATAACCAATCACAGAGCTTAAAATTCATGACACACGCCACTAAAGGCGGACAAGAGCTGAGGATTATAGCGTTGAGAAAACTGACAACACAATCTGCAGCTGCTTAACTCAATTTTGGATCAAATCGGCAGCTCATGGTTCTTCTCCATGGCAACAGCAGCTGAGACTTGTGGTTACTGTAGTGCCGTGCCAAATGATGGATGAAACACAAAACCTATATCTTGGGACGGCTATGCTCCAGTGATCATAATAGTTTGTCATGGTCTGGGGTTTTTATTTATTTAATTTATACACAATCTCCTACAGCAGGTTGTATTTTCATATTCATCTCTGATTGTGTAACTGCTTAATGTAGTTTCTAATGTGTTAGTTTGGGGTATTTATTTGACTGTATTCAAAGTTGCATGTGGTCTGATTTAACCTCTGTTTATGAGTTTGATTTCCCTACATAACGGAATAAATTCACTGTTAAGAAGTGCCATGAATGACAGGCTTTATGACGACTCTCAGGCTCCAGTGTGGATATCTTTTTCAATGGTGACAGTTTACATTCTTCCCGGTCATGGCAGAACAATTAAACCTGCACGGTCTTGTCTAAGAGACTGTATGTTGACTGCAGGTCAAGTTTCTCTGCAGTCCAATCCTCTGGCTGCTAACAGATGTTTTTTGACCTGAATCTTCAAGCCCTCTTGTTACGCCAAAGTATTGTAAGAGTTAAACATTTCTATTCAACAACATCTCCCTGTTAGCTGTAGACAACCGAGAAGAAGACGTCTAGCTGGTAGTTTTAATTCTCACTGGCACTGCTTCATATTAAAGGGCCAATCTGTATGTTTTGGTAATAAGGTTGATGAAGTTGAAAAAGGTTGACATATTAAATTTAGAAATTAAGCTATTTCGCCACAGTTGGTCTGCATCACAGGGCTTTTTAAGTTGACTTCTAATGCTGACTTCAAATTGAGTCGTGTTTACTGTGTTCAGGAGAGGAGACCGTCTTCTCATGGTGTTTATGGCCTTTAAATTTTTGACAAAGGTTTGGGTTGGAATATGTTGCTGATGTATTAGATATGGCAGAGGTGAATGGTAAGTTGATATATTGTAGTATATTTATATAGTTAGTAAAACCTTGTAGTTTTATTAAATGTATGAGTAAAATACAGATATCCCCCGTGTCCTCACCTTTTCGTTATGCCTTTACATTTTTGACATTAAGTTACCTGGTTGTTAGCTTGCTAACTTTTAGCCTCCGTGCCCTCAGGTTTGCAGCGGTTGCATTGCAGCTGTGGTCTCATGACTTACAGGCAATGTTACCACTTGTCAAGCCTTATGCATAGACAGCCTCCCATGTGGTAACCACAAGCTTGCGAGTTCCATTTGAAGGCAGAAAAAGTAAAGCACAGGGGGCATTAATACCAGAGATCACTACTGTATGATGTTTGGTTGAGGCAGTTCCAGGGCACTGGAGTTGGTTCAAGCATGCAAATGATTTACTGGGACAAGAAAGCATACTACCAAGCAGGCAAATTGTTTCCTAAAAAGACTACCGATGCAGGATGTATAATGTAAATAGAGTGTGTCAGTGTTGGACGATGGTGGTTTCGCTGTAGAGTTGGGATTACAATGCAGTACTTGTTCAAAGGAGCAGTATTAAATTTCAAAGTTTAATTACCGTACCTTTAACAAGGGACTTTGGCTGGTGTACGACTCTTATGTCTGCTTGCCGTTGCCAGCACATCCATACTTCTTGGTACAAAGTCAGAATTATTAGAGCTTTCTGAATAATTCAGAGTCAAAAGTTGATGACATGAACATTATTTACAAGTGGGAAGCTTTTAATTCCAGTAACTTTGACATGTCATAAATTGTAACAGAGCCAAAGTTACATTATTAGGTAAACCTGTTCTCTTTTTAGTGTGACGAAATGTCCAGGATGACAGTGTGGTGAAACTTATCACACTTAGAAATACTTATCACACAGTATATATGTCTTGGTCGTAGTAGTATCTTACGATATGTCTATTTTGATTAGGCTCAACATCTTTCTACACTGAACAGAGATTGTTGCCACAGTATTTGTACATTTGTAGCTTAAAGGTAGTGGTGAATGAATCTAAATAATCCAGTTATTATACATTCATTGATTTTTACTACTGAGCATGTACTTCTCTCTCTCTAGTGTAGTTTAGGTAATCACTTGACGTTTATTTAAACACCCTTAAACCAAAAACTACCCAGGAACCAATTTTGGAAGTTTGCCTATATTTCAGTGAGGTGCCAGCTTAGAAGCGTTCTTGTCGTGATAAGATTCTTTTCATTCAGCACAACCCACATTGTTTCGGCTGTGACTATGAGCTGAGCTGTGAAGACAGTGAGTTTAAGCTGTGAGCGAACTATCATGTTCTGTCATTGTCAGGTCCTCAAGGTGAATGAGCGTGGACGTTTTTTGCTGCCTAGCCGTTTGAAAGTCTGTATGCTACATTTTACTGTGGACAGTGGAGTTGAGTCATGGCTCGAATATAGCGTTCCGGTCAGATAGGCGCATTTATGTGTCGCCTGAAGGACCACGCTACAGTCTGAGCGAGGATGTAAGCTCAGGGGGGTGCAGAGCTGTGGGTGGTCCCTGGCTCACGAGACGAGGAGCCAGAACTCAGTGACGCTCCACTCCCACTACTACCGGTCCACACTGTCGTGGCATCACAGTCCATTTGTCGGAGAAATGAAATATTTACTCTGTAGAGTCCGTTAGTGCTCTCATCAGTAAGTGTCTTCTCCTCAAGGCGATGCAGTTAGCTCATATTTAGCCCTAATTATCAGGTGAAGATGTTGTTTGAAGGGAACACCTGTGTTGTCTCAGCCAACTGCACTTGAGTCTGATTCAAGATGTGACATGTCACCCAATTTGAAAAACAAGGAAAAGAGCAGGGAAAGAAGTGGAAGGGTGAAGAATAATTTTATCAGGATTAAAATGCAACTGAAGATGCTCCTGTGACGTGAGGAGCGTATTTGAAGCTCAGTGTGTCATCGCAAACTTTTCTTTGCCTGAGTCGGCCTAACCAAGGAATACAAAAATGACCAAAGAGGTCATCAGACAGCTAGGGACCTGTGAGGCTATGCATCTATCGCTCAAAAGTAGCCAAATGGATGAATGGAAAAATTAGCTAAAGAGGCTATAACCGACCAAAACCTAGCTGTAAACATGTTTGTTTCTGTTTTAAAGTTTAGCATTTTTACATCTATGGGGAATGGCTCGCTTTTGGAGCCAGTCTCAAGTTGAAATTTAAGGAACTGCAAGACAGTTCTTGGCACTTGCGCCTTGGACCTTGGTTTAAATGTAAACATTTGCATTCAAAAGTGCATGCTATAGTCTTTTCATTTAACTACAATAGAGACTTTTTTCCATTTTAGGATTTTACATTTTCATACTGTCTTTCTCTATTGCACATTTAATTATAGCCTGATTCTCCTGAATTGTACCTTATATACTGTATACTATACATACTATTTATCCTCCATAACATTATCCTCCATAAATATGCATGTTGTCATATATGTTTTTACAGAGAGCCCTTTCAAATCTGGTGACACAGTTTTGTACATGTACATGAATTTAAACCTTTTAAAACCCTGTTATTCAACAAAAATAACATGAATGTTTTTTATTTGCTTCTTGGGACGTCCTGCTGGTCATGCTGTGATAAATATCTCATGGGTTGTTTCGCAATCAACAAACTATATCCTGTAGTAGTGTAAACGTGATTGTGGCTGTGAATTACACAAACCATTTACACTGATTACGTTAAAATATCTGAAGGTGAGCCAGATGTTTCCAGGTGTTTGTTGTAATTCAGAAAGAGATTACAAATAATGTCGGTGAAATTGCCACACTTCAAGTCTTCAAGTGTTTTCAATAACTGCCTTGGAATTTGACCTACATTTACATGCCAACACCAACATCAGTTTGTTATTTCAGCTTTGCTGTGTTTTATACTTTATACTTTACTTTACTTTGTAAAATAGGTTTCTTAAATATATAGTTTAAACATTGATTCTCCAGAGATCACCAAGAACTGAATAGTCTTCCTCATCCCAAGTCATAATTATTTCACTGTCTGACCTATCTTTGGCTGCTGACGTTTTTGTAGTCTGAGTTGTGTTCCTGGCCTAGTTTCTTCCCTGTAGGCTTTTTGGATATGAAAGAAACCAACAGATTAATCCACTCAATCCTTAATACTTCTATTCCTTTGCCAGGGTTCATTTCACTGCACTCAAGACTTTATTGTGAACCACTGCATTGCTCCACTCAGCACTTCTATTACTGTTGAATTTGGAAAGAATAAGAAAATAGAATTAAGGGGATTGGGAGTCAAATATTTTCAATTTCCTACCTGATTTAAAAACACAACTTTCATCATCATTGTCAAAAGTTCAACTAAGTTGCAACAGACAGAATTGATGTAATCACCAGTCTTGAGAAAGTGACTGTTTCACGTGAGAGAGCTGCTCAGCACAGAGTCACATTATAAATGCAAAGAAAATGGATTCATAAAAAGTCATGTAAGAAAAGTCGTGGCCACGTGAGCCTGAGAGCAGCTTCAGTCTGAAGCCGACGTGAGGTCGCTAGAAAAGAGTCAATGGCATGTGTCACATAGCTTATTATCAGCCTTGACACGCTGCATGAATGTGTTTTTGTGCCAGCAGGACTGTTTCACTGGTGCTCTGCAAATGTCTTGCATGAAGAAGGCAGCAAATAGCATTGCCTCGCCGCAGAGGATACAAAGGGTCTTTTTAAAGTGAAACGTTAGATAACCTAACTGAGCTCCAGGGCTGCAGTGCAAGAGCAGTCATTCACTGTAGTGTAACCCATGACTCTGTACTGATGTGATCAGCATATTAGACCAATGAGCCACATCGTGAAATGTTTATCAGCATAAAATTAAAATGTTGGAAATACTGTATTTAATTTTTAAATACTTGTGCGTTACACACCTTGTGTTTTTTTTTTTATGTTAATGAGAGAATGTGTCAGCTCAATAATGTATTTTTATTTTATTATTTATTTATTTATTTTTGGATAACTATGAGCCAAACGAATGAGCTGTCAGGCTTTGGCTACGCAGACCATATCTGTTACATGATAGATTTGTTATGTTTAAATAAAATGGCAACACTTATGATGACATGTAAAAGAATATTCTAAATTATTCAGTTAACATGCAAAACAACTATTAGTATGCTAACATGCTAAATTGAGGTGGTCAATGAGGTAAACTATAAACTGCAGCAGTTATTGTGCCTGTTAGCTTGCACTGATAACCTTTTAGTTCAAAGTAATGCTGTGCCAATCAGAGATCTGAGATGCTAGCATAAGAAACATAAACTGAGCAAGATGGATTTGCATGATCTCTAAAAGAAAAGGAAACTGTGACACAAAGAAATGATGCATCCTTGTATCATAATCCCACCTGACAGAGGCATGATGATGTCCTGTGCGTGCGTGAAGCTTGTTCTCAGAGCAGAGCTTTGAGTGCAGAGCTGCCACGATGTGTTTGCACGAACTGAGAAGTGATGCGCTGCCCATCGAGAACAAGGCTTTTAATTATATTTTTGCTTTATTTGTTGTGTAGCTTTATGCCAGTATATAGAAGCTACTAAATTCAGAGATGGGGCCAGAGGAAAATTGGCGAGTGCAAATGAAGGTAACCCTTCCATCACACACACTCCTTTCCCTCCTAACTTGAGCTCAGCTTCAACCCTAAACCTTAAACCTGGCACACCATTTTTCTTTTCTTTTTTTTTTCTCAGCAGCCCTCATTTGTTACTTAAAGTCTGAGTTTTCTCAGTTATTTTCTGTGCGGGGACTTGCCATTTCTGTTTTGCGCACTCTTGATTTTTCTGGTTTCTCTTTTTTCCTCCTCCGTATCCCTCACCTCCTTCAGCAACAGCTGAACAATGAGCTGATGTTTGACAGTCACTGCTTCTGATTCTCACGCGCACACACAAGTCCAGTGCTGCCTGCGCTGGCATTGCTTGGTCAATGTTTACTCTCCCCCTTCACTCTGAATGACTTTTCAGTACTGCCTTGGTGTGTGCATCACTTCTGCTTTACTCTGGGTTTAAATCAACTCAATTTGTGCTTCTACGACTGATTATTTTTGTGTCCCTCTGTATTGCCATTAAAGCTGTCAGGA
Organism: Chelon labrosus; assembly: GCF_963514085.1. Taxonomy (NCBI): domain Eukaryota; kingdom Metazoa; phylum Chordata; class Actinopteri; order Mugiliformes; family Mugilidae; genus Chelon; species Chelon labrosus. The sequence continues at coordinate 26,165,759 of NC_140339.1, read as the reverse complement.
GGCATTAAGATCCATGAAGTTAAGTTAATTCTTTCCCCCTGATAAATGATCAGACGCTCAAGTTTGAATATATAATTTATTTTTCTTACTGGAGCAGGACGCAGATGACAGCTTTATATGATGCAATACAGAATTCCTCTCAAGACAAATATGCTGATTTGCTCTTTTCGCTGGAGTTGTGCCTGGCACTTTATGCCTGCCTCTGATGAGACTGTTCTTTTTTTCTCCCGCGTCTACACCTGCAACTCTGCGCTAACTGTTTTCCCCTTTGTTTGTTTTTGCACTCTCCCTATTTGTTTGACTTCCAGGTGAGAATTTTGAGCAGAGTCCACTGCGGAGAACCTTTAAATCCAAAGTCCTTGCACATTATCCAGACAATGTCGAGTGGAATCCATTTGACCAGGATGCGGTTGGCATGGTATGATCTCTATTATAACATAACAACTTTATATCTTTTAAGAATAATATAATGCCTGGTTAATGCCTGGTTTAAGTCTGTATTACAAATGTAAAACTTCAAATTAAAAATTTCTGCTTTGTATCATGGCAAAGGTTTGTAAAATACAGCGAACTGGACCAATAATTTAAATCTGTTTCCCTCTGATTCCAGTCTTCATTAGAAGGCTTCTCTTTGATTCCTTTTCTGTGTGTTCATCCGCAGCTCTGTATGCCAAAGGGTCTGGCATTCAGGACACAGGCTGACTCTCGGGAGCCTCAGTTCCACTCCTTTATCATCACCAGAGAGGATGGCTCTCGCACCTACGGTTTCGCCCTCACTTTCTTCGAGGAGGTGACCAGCAAGCAGATTTGCAGTGCCATGCAGACTCTTTACCACATGCACAACGCAGAGCAGTATGACATCTTGCACACTTCCACCTCCCCACATGGCCCCGAGGACCAGCGACACCAACACTCCCAGCCTCGTCCTGTGCTCCACGCTGCGCCCTCCATCTCCCGTCTGCAGCGCTTCAACTCGTATGACATCAGCCGCGACACGCTGTACGTGTCAAAGTGCATCTGCCTGATAACACCCATGGCCTTCGCCCAGGCCTGCAGGAAGGTGCTGCAGCAGCTTCACCAGGCTGTCACATCCCCTCAGCCTCCGCCCCTTCCGCTGGAGAGCTACATCTACAACATCCTCTACGAGGTTCCCCTTCCACCCTCCGGGCGTTCCCTCAAGTTCTCAGGCGTCTACGGGCCCATAGTGTGCCAGAGGCCGAGCACATCTGAGCTGCCGCTGTTTGACTTTGCCATCGGTGAAATGATTAATTTGCTGGGGGTGGAGAACATTCTTCAGCTCTTCACCTGTGCCCTGCTCGAGATGCAGATACTGCTCTACTCACAGCGTAAGTAGCTGGTCTGCTACTGTTACTCTCAGTTCTTTCATGTAACCTTTAGAATCCAGTCCCATGAGGTTGCATTGATTGAAGACCATCTGGCTCACAATGTAACCATCTTAAAAACACAGAGGCAAACAGTGAGGCCTGCTCCCAAATCATGTTTAGTATATACACACTTTAACAAAACAATAGATATTTTATAAAGCGCTGGAAGTGGGTGAGTAGGAGCAAATCATAATTTAACCATAGCAGCTGTTTCTTTGGGAATCATGAGGTCATGCGATCTGTTAGTAAAGGCAGTCTCAAGAGATTTCCCTGTCCCTGGGAGACATATCAGTGTCATGACATGAGACAAGATACTATCTGGGGACCTGGTTGTTACAGGCTGGTATAGCTTTAAGGGCATGTTCCCAATATTCCTTTCCCCAGTCTAACGTCAAAAAGTGTGTGTTCAGGGGGTTAGGGAGGCTGTTTGACCATCTGGTAAGCTCTTAGATTAGTATTAGATAACGTTCCTTGAGAAGTTTAGACCAGTTACATCCTTGGGAGAGCAATTTGTTCAAGAATATTTTTTATCTTGTGTTAATCCTTCCCTAGGTGCCACTGAAATACCTTGAGTGTGTTATGAACTGGTGCAGAATTAGTTTGTAGAAAAGGTGGCATTCGGGTCATTATTCATCAGTGGCAGAGAAGATGTGTGAAAGTAGAAAATCACTTAAAGAAGCAGGGTTTAGTGCTGTGATTGGATCCATTACAAATGCAAGAGAAGCCAAATGGTTTGAAAATCGGCAGGGGCCGGGGGGAGAAGCTCATAAGGGGGAAAGCTGTGGTGTTGCTAGGCAACCCGGAGACAGGGAGGATAGCTGTGATGCAGGATGATTATTATTGGTTGGAAGTGACATCATGCCTCCCTTCACCCCCGTGAGGCTCATCACTGCAGAACATGTGAAGGGTGTTGTGTAGAGTTAAGCCCCGGCAATCTTCCGCTGAAAAGAAATGAGGGGTTGCTACGAAAAGACGCCTAAACACACACGCTGAGGAGAGGGGACGCTCTGCAAACAAGGAGATGACTGTGTTTGCCGCGTCCTAAAAATAGCACCGGAATTCATAACCGAAAGAAGAAAGAAGTCCCTGGCCGGCATCTTTTTACATGAAGCCATGAAAGAAAAGACGCTGTCTGTCTCTCTGTCTCTTCTCCTGTCATTCTCAAACAGGAAGCTTGTCATATGTCAACGATTGTGACAGGCTACAATCAAGCCATGTTTTGTTGCAATTATTCCATGGGCATTTTCTGTATTAATGTAATTTTTGCAGTTGAGAGTGACAAGACAGTGACAAGATTGGGGCAGACAGAGGTGTGCGGGTGAGATCATTATTTGTGCCGCAGAGACAGATATCAAGGTTAAAAGCACACATTTGAGGTCGTTCCTGTGCGTGTTTGGCTGTGGCCTTAATACACACAATCAAACTGATGTTTCAGCCATCATCACTAGGGTAACACATCTTAATGATTCCAAATCAGAGGGAGTAATGTCAAGATAAGTTTTTTGTTTCATATCATTTTTTTACATAGGAAAATCTTAGCTGATGCTCTTTGATAGTGTGATGACCCTTATGCGCTATATCTGACATTTAAAAGATCTTTCTTTGTTGATTAAGAAAGTTATCCATAGGAAAATACCAGCAGGTAATTAAATAATTAAAACAATCATCAGGAAGCCCAAAACATATCGCTCCATTTTTCCGCTGTATTTCTAATCCAAATGAAATATTAATGGGTCAGAATCAGTATGTTGTTTTGATCAGAACAGCGCCTAGATGTAAGTTTCACTTCTGTGTGTCCACTGTATTTTTAGCATCCTAGACTGCATAATCTACACTCTGTATGTAAACTGAATACTCAAAGCATAACTTCCTGTCCAGACTGCTACCAGCTAAACATTTCTAAAATGTTCATTGCATTCAGCAGCCACACTCGGCCCGTTGTTTCTTGTTACGCTGGCCTACTTTAAAAGGAGACTGGTGATGTTAGTATTCTTGTCCCCATCCTGGGAGAGGAAGCCTGCTGAGAAGAGGGACGAGGGGGGAGGCCCAGGCTGGGGTGAGACTCTCTTCCCATGGGCCAGCACATGACCAAATGAAGGAATGGTATTTCCTTTGGCACCTTAATGGGAAAGGCTGAGCTGCAGCCGAATGTTCAGTAGGTGTCAATGGGATAGAGCAGGAATCTGGATGAAGTGGACTGGACACATATTTGCATGTAAACCAGTCAACACAAGTGCGAAACCCTGAACATGAAGGAGTGCTGCTGTGTGGTGTCATGATAAAGGAATTTAACGTTAGCCAGGAGGTCAGCTGACTGCGGTCTTCAGAGGGCTTGCTTCTCACTCAGGCCAAAGCTAATTGCGTGTTGAGGAAGCGAAGAATTTTAGAAATGTCCAAGTTTATCACCAGTACGGTGCCCTTAAAGCAGTCCATACAGCGTGAATACCAAGTGTAAACAGGGCCATGTTTAGTCCTACCAGATTGCGGCTTCCGTTCTCAGAGTTTCCAGTGTAAGTGGTGATATTTATAGTGTCATTACCACAACGTAAAAATGCTACTTTACCAAAATACCAAACATTATCCAGTGTACTGAGGGCTGCCAAAGATTACACTGACTCTGCCGTCCAAAGACTAGGGTTCCTTCAGCCATGTTTTGGTCTTTCAAATGGGACAGGCCCTGTCATTCTGGTACATTGTGTTTGATCCACAGATATTCACAGGATCCAGTTTCTAAATTTGGACATAGCTAATTCCTTTAAGGCTGGTCATCAATCCAGCTCCCCTCCTACATGTACTGAACACTGAGTGAAGAGTTTGTATTGTAGTAGGATTAGGTGTTGTCTTTTGTCATATCATGTTAGTCCTCTTTGTGTTCACAGGGTAAAATCTGCTCTCTTAATCCTGAATCTTGAATCGCACAGAACAGAAGACTGCTACTGTGCTGCTTTCTGTGCCTACAAGCAGTCAGTCATGTTGTTTGGCTTCAGCCAATCGGTGGCTCTGTGGCAAGTGGTTCCTGCCAATGGTTTATTTCCGTGTTAACTCATACATCCGAAGATGTAGTCGGCAACTCTTAATAACAAAGCAAATGCCAGTATCTTAGAAGAAGCCGCGTGGTTACGATACGTATCAGGGTTCACTATCATGTCATGTGGCGCAGCTGATACATTTCAAGCTCAAGAGAGCAAACAGAGAAGCAGGGGAATCAACAATGTAATCCCATTAAAAAAAACAGACAAGTTGCACAACTCCTCTGTCATGTGCTGTTTACTGGCTCAAGTGCTGTGCAGGGAGTAAAACACGAGGAAGGAGTTGTGCAACCTGTTTGCCTGTTCGGTAAATCTGTCACAGGTCACAACATCAAAAGAAAATTTACATTGACACGGATAATATATCGCTATGTTGCCTTGGGAACCAGTTGGGGCAGAAATGTTGGAACACAGTGAATGAATTATTACACTCACCAGTGTTTAAAAATTTGTTTTAAAATTTAGATTAGCAGATAAACCTGAACTGAGCCTCGCACATCTTTCCCCTGATAATGGTTGTCTTTTGTGTGTGTGTCTGAAACAGATTACCAGAGGCTGATGACAGTGGCAGAGAGCATCACAGCCTTAATGTTCCCCTTCCAGTGGCAGCATGTGTATGTTCCCATTCTCCCCGCCTCCCTCCTCCACTTCCTGGACGCTCCCGTGCCGTATCTCATGGGCCTCCACTCCAATGGACAGGATGACCGCACCAAGCTAGAGCTGCCACAGGAGGTGCAAACACACAGTCTTCTCTTCCTAAACTGAGTTTAAAATGTCTTCATGTATTCTATTGGTATATAATTAAATAGCTGCTTTGATGTTGATTGTCAGGGTAAAATTGCAGCTACATTTATTGTGTGAACTGCAGAGAGAGTAGAAGTAGAACTGGCCGACGGCTAAAGACAGGTCGCCGCAGAATATAAATTAAACTTCATGTCTGTACACAAACTTTCTTTTGACTCTTCGTGTGGTTAAAAAATATCAAACATGTGTCATTTAATTTTCTTGGACACACGCTTTTTACGTCTGTTGTTTCTGTCACAGTCAGGGCAAGATTGTTTACTGTTGTCATCTTTCTTAGGAATGACTTTTATTGTTTTATCTGACCCAAGTCATGGAGGACAGTTTTCCTTCTTGTTCCTCTTCTGGCTGCATTATTAAGCTGCTGACGCATCTAGTTACTTCAGATATTTTGAGGTTAATGCCCTCTGTGCATTGTGCAGTCTGCTATTGCTCTGGGAATAATGTGCAAGCTTAATGTCTCAGTCATCGGTCATCTTATCAGGAGCCAATGTTTTTTCTTCCCGTCTTTTGCACAGACGAGGGGAAAGCGTGATATCAGGGCGGCACTATAGCTCACCTGCTTGATGGGATGCCCCATAAACTGCGGCTATGGTCCTCAATGACAATGACACAGTGCATGACCAATTCAAGCCCGTGGCTTTTGCTGCTTGACGTCCCAACTGTCTCTTAATTATCACTTCCCATCTCTCTATACAAATAAATGGTCCGATAAAAGCAGCCAAAAAATAATTAGCAAAGAAATGTCATGTGATGTCGAAGAGATATAGTTTTTTTGGATTTGTAATGATGCTAATGTCAGGAGTTCTTGAGAATATCAATAATTTTTTGTGCATTTGTATTGCTGTGTTGACCTTACCTGTCTCTGTCCCTTGTCTTCATCCAGGCTAACTTGTGTTTTGTGGACATTGATAATCACTTCATTGAACTGCCGGAGGAGCTGCCCCAGTTTCCCAACAAGCTCGAGTTCATTCAGGAGATCTCAGAGGTGCTCATGTCTTTCGGTGTGTCTCCAGAGGGAAACATTCACTCCAGCGACAGCCAGCCCAAGTACCGGGGCTTCAGGTCTGTTGACATGGTCTCCGACAAACGTAACGGCAACCTGGCCTCGCCCCTCAACTCCTACCTGTTGAGAGAGAATGAAACGATCGCCAGACTGCAGGCTCTGGTGAAGAGGACGGGTGTCAGCCTGGACAAGGTGAGAAATAATGTAATCACATTAATTAAAAATGCTCAAATATTGTTGGATCACATACTGGGGCTTAAATTTAAACATCAGGTTGAATAATTAAATCTTACACGGGTGTGCAGTTTTATTCCAGATGTATGTATTCCATTGCAAGATGAATTTGTTATCACCTGGATTTTCATGTACTCTCACAGTAATTCAAAGTGTTGAACTGCAAAGTTGTGAACAGAAGTGGGACAGTAATCGATCGTCATGAATTGACATAACGCTACTGATATTATAATTTGTTTTATGCTCAGTTGTCACCATTATTGTAGTAGGGGACACTGAACTAAAGGGGGCGCCCCTCTTACACCACAGACTGAACTCCCATGCCTCAACATTGCAGAAAAGGAGGAACCAGATGTAGTTTGTATTTTTCACATTAAAATGTAAAACTGTATTATTTAGTGTTCATCCTTCATCATTAGGTACACTAGTAAAAACTAATTCTCTACAGGTTATGGTATTTAGCATTAGTATAAAATAACTGAGAGAGCTGTTGATTCACCTGCGTTTTCATTTCGGAGCCTGTGGTTTGTGTAGGACTACTGAATGGTACTGTGTTGTACTGAGACATGTTTCTATTATTTTGGCATCCCCGTTTCATCAAAACGATGACCTGTATACTGTAATTCAACATAAACTGAACATTACAACAGTAATTAAGGGGGTATTTACTGCAGGACTGTTATATTAGAAATCATTTGTTATCACTTGTGTACCTAATGAACTGGCAAGTACATCTCAGCCACACTAGTGTGATGTCTCGAAGATGTTTTGTTCTCCATCCAAGAGGCTTCATCAAATTAAAACATTGACTCCAGTTTCCTTGGAGGCTCTGCTGACCAATATATCACAGCGGGATGATAGAAACCCTTAATAGACATTGACATCAACAGATGTTGTTGACATCCATCTCATTTCCATTTGGCTTGATTAAATGTTGCGATGAAATACTCGCTCCAGACTGATAGATGGACAAACTAATTGGTACTCAGAGAAAGTTGCTATACATCCAGTCTAATCAGCTTATTCTCCAGCATTAGCTGGCCATTAATGGATTAGTGTGTGTAATCTGTGTGTAGTTTTCCAGTGACAAGGTCAGACCTTGCTGATAATTATTCTATCCTCACTGTTGAGTTTCTGTTAAAGTGACAAGCCAGTGATTTGGGTCATAACTCACAAAGCATGCCCTTGACTTTCTTTTCCATAGCCTCTCTGTTTCATCAGCAGCTCGAGATAAAAGTCAGATAAGATGACATGAAAAATATACGTTTTCCTGCTTCTCCCTTCCTGCATCCTTTTCCCTTCCCTTGTATTTGGTACTCCATCAAAATCAGCAATTACAAAGTGTCTTAAAAATGTTTGTACACATCAGCTGGAGGTGAGAGAAGATGCCAGCAGCAACAAGGACACACGGGTTCAGTGTGACGAGGAGGAGCTTAAGATGCACCAGCTCAACATCCAGGTGCGCGAGGTGTTTGCCAACCGCTTCACCCAGATGTTCGCAGACTATGAGGTGTTTGTCATCCAGCCAAGCCACGACAAAGAGTCCTGGTTCACCAATCGAGACCAGATGCAGAACTTCGACAAGGTAACGTTTTGCAGATTAAGTTTAGTGAAAGCTGTTATTTTCTAATAATGTTTGAATTTCATGCTTTAAATTTCTGTGTGTGTACAGGCCTCCTTCCTGTCTGACCAACCAGAACCCTACCTGCCCTTCTTGTCACGTTTCTTGGAGACCCAGATGTTTGCCTCCTTCATCGACTGTAAGATCCTCTGTCACGATGACGAGGAGAAGGAGCACACATTGAGGGTGTTTGACTCCCGCGTGGATAAGATTCGCATGCTGAATGTCCGCACACCCACTCTGCGTACCTCTATGTACCAGAAATGCACCAACATCGAAGAAGCAGGTAAGGACAAAAACCAATGCTGAAAATCCTTGAAAGCCTTGTGGATTTCAAAAAGATAATAAAAGGCTTTGGGGTCTTTTGAACATGATTGCATTGCTTGGGATAACCACCTCTCATCCTGAGGTAAAACTCTGTGATTAGACTTTACTTTGAAAGTTAATAGCATCACCATAGCATCCTGATTTGAGGCAGTAAAAACTAGATCTCTGTAATGTTAAGTATGACCCTGTGAAAAGCCAAAACATTTCAATTTAAAGTTTTGAGGAATGGAATTAACTCCTGTAAAACTCATTTACTTTGAAGCCCAAAGTGAGTGTTGTCGTGAGGTGATTTAATCGTGTGGACTTCTGACAGAGTTTTAGGTTCGCTCTGTTAAGTTTTCTACCTGGTGACTGCTGTCTTGTTTGCAGAGGACCTGTTTAAGAAGCGATATGAAAATGCCCAATTTGTCGCTCCCGGACCTCATGTCATAAGGCTGGAGAACAACAAGACAGACCTTCGTAATATTTGTTCTCATTACCTCAAACATCCCTGGGTGGCAGCTCCTTGTGTGTGCAATGCATTATTTTAGGTACACTCACAGAGGATTGATTACTTCGGCCAATATAACGTACCATGTATAATTATTTTATGCGGAAAACCTTCTAGGTTGGTGTCATTTTCACATATTACTATAAATCTAAGATTCTTCTGTGAGATCCTCTGTGCATTGCATACACAAGTTTTACAATTCTTGGTGGACCTGATCTGTTTTACAACTAGATCCGGAATCATTTATGGAGCATGTAGGTGAATGAATGATGATTAATTCTTTTAACTATCTGTGAATAGCAGCTTCAGCCAGTATTTTTCCAGCATTTTCCTGCTTAATTTTTAAACCTTCCGCACATCTCGCCATATCTGTGTTTGCATCACTCCGTGGACTGTATGAAGTACTCAATATTGAGGTTTTTTTTTTATTTCTCTCACCACGTTGGCACTTTTGTTGACATAGCCCCGCATGTGGGCGTGTTGTTAACCAGAAAATCTCTGTCTGAAGCTGCATTCATAGGGACTCTGGGGCTGATTCCTTTGAGGGAAAAGAACATCGGTTCTGGCGCGCTTTCTTTGTCAATTCTTTTGGTTTTGTGGGTGTTTGGGAGGAAGTGGGTTCTCTCTTTTTCTTTTTAACTTTCTTTCATCTGTCACTTGTCACTCAGTTTAAATGAAAAGTTCTTAGTCATAGTTATCCTGACTTCTTGACATGATTTTGCCGATTTATTAATTTTTTTACATAAATGATGAAAATGTTATTTAAAAAAAAAAATCCCAGTTTCTGACTGTCAAGTCAGGATATGACCATATTTTATACATCATTTATGTAAATGGCACAGATTTTCCTTTGTATGATGATTATGGGATACTTTCACATGAGAACAAGATATTCACCTGGTAAAACATGCAGAATTTCTTCCCTGATAACCATACATTACAATTCTTTCTTCACCTGTCCCGAATGATTAGATACACGCTTTTATAATTTGTCAATATATGCAATCTCATAAATTGTAATTGTTACTATTAAGATTTTGTCCCAACCCAAAGCATGTTGTTGTGCCAATGACATTTATCGCACATGTCTTAACAATCAAAGCACTGCAATAAACGAAAACGAACAAAACGAAAATTATGAACAACTCCTGTAATCTCACTGCTGACTTGTGCACATCTCCACAGAGAAAGCCATCGAAATGAGAGTTGTAAAGATCGACCACACTGCCTTGCACCCCCACCTGCTGGACATGAAGATCGGACAGGGCCGCTACGAGCAGGGTTTCTTTCCACGACTGCAGTCCGATGTGCTCTCCAGTGGGCCCACCAGCAACAAGTGAGTATTCCAGATCATTATCATTCACTATTTACATATACACCGATCAGCCACAACATTAAAACCACTAATAGGAGAAGGGAGAAGTAAATAACATTGACCATCTTGTGACAATACAATGTTCTGCTGGGAAACTTTTGGATCTGGCATTCATGTGGACTTAGACATGTACCACCCATCTAGACCAGACCAGGCACCCCCACCCCATAGCAATGACACTCCTCGATGGCAGCAGCCATCTCCAGCAGGATGCAGCCTGACACAGGCACAGACAAAAAAACAGTTTAGGAACAACTCAAAAAACATGAAGAACAGCACAAGGTGTTGACCTGGCCTCCAAATTCACTAGAACCCAAACTGATCAAGTATCTGTGGGATGATCCACAGAGGCCCCTCCCCTCAACCCATAGGACCCAAAAGCCCCCACTAACAACATTGTGTTACCAGACACCACAGGACACCCTCAGAAGGCCCATGTCTATTCTCTGATGAGTCACAACTGTTTTGGAGGCATAAGGGAGACCTACACAATATTAGGTCATAATGTTGTGGCTGATTGATGTATATTTATAGTAAATCTTTGTTGCCTGGATTGAATCTCTGCTTGACGACTGACAACGACATTTCTCTGTGAAGGTGATCAAAGATGTGTTGTTTTATGTCACAGATGGGCTAAAAGGAGTGCCCCAGCCCAGTGGAGGAGAAGGGATCGACAGAAGCAGCATGCTGAGCACCTTTATTTGGACAATGACCAGAGAGAGGTGAGAGGTCCCTGCGGTGTTTTCTTTTCTCAGCTCATTCATACAGACTGACTGCCTGTGCTTTGTTGTCTTGGTTCATTTTGCATGACCTGTTCTCTGTTTGCTTTATTTTGACTTGGCTCTCACCATCTTGTCTGTTCTCTCACCCTTACTCACACATCTGGTCGCTGTCTTTTTTTCCCTCTGTGTCTCTGCCTCTCTTGCACTCACGCTTGCACACTCTCAGCATGTAGAGTGTTTGTTTCCGGAGCTGCAGCTCCTGCTGTTTCTTGACTACTACTGGCTCTCGCAGTCCTTCAAGCCCTGTCTAAAGTCGGTGACTGTGGACGTGGTATGTGCTGGTAGTCACACAGGACCGCATGACCTGTCCACACATGTGGTCTTTACCTCCCTCTGCCTCTTTATCCTCCAGCAGCTGTTGCTTTCTATGCCATGTCATGTTTGGGATTAGGTGAGGTGGAACTAATAAACATGAAGTGATTTGAGTTCAGTTTATTTTATCTATTTTCTTCAAAACTGTTTTTTTTTTTTTAAATATTGTAACATATTTAAGTTTGATTGGATGGAGACTGTTATTAATCATTTTAGTTGTGTTGTGTCTGATTTTACTGTCATACATTGACCAACGGTTTTGTTTTTTTTATTTCAGTTGCTTTAACACAAATTGAGACTACTAAAATTATGTCAAAGAACATCCATTACACTCTGATAGTTATTCTAGTATTTCCCTATCAATGCTCTAGAGTGAGCTCAACTTTGTGATTAGACAAGTGTAGTATTTAATACATTTAATGACCCCCTCTCTAGTGACATGATGATTTCTCTGACTGACTGATTTTTCTCTGTCTTCTATCAGAAGTACATCCAGGAAGCAAGAAACTTGGGCACCACCATCAGGCAGCCCAAACTCTCCAACCTGTCGCCTTCTGTCATCGCTCAGACTAACTGGAAATTTGTTGAAGGATTGCTGAAGGAGTGCAGGAACAAGGTATGTGTATGACCGTCCTCTGGGTCATTAGTGTGTTTTTTTGATTGATTTGACTAATGATAATCTGCACACGTATAAAGTTTTTAGCATGGACGTTGTTTTGTGTAAAGAGTGACTACTGCAATGCAATAAAGTTAACAGATAGAATAAATGGTATTAGTAAGTTACTGCAAACTTTGTTACGCCCACGTGTAGTTTTAAAATATCAGGTTTATTCATTTATTTTTATGCATGAACATTTCTACTGTCTTGGCAAAGAACAATATCTTTAAAACCAATTTGACAAGCTACTTCCTGGTGTATGCTTACATTTGATTCTTGTGGTAATTACTGACAATAATTAGATTGTAATATGATCACACAGAGTGGCTGTGATTGGTTCATTGAAATAACAACAACCAAAGTAACAGAACCAACAGACACTGTGTATTCCTACAGTAGTCTTCTTCTTGTGAATCACTGTTCCTGCTGCACAAAAATGATTATCAAAACACAGCTAGGCTGTCCACAACCAGAGCACAAAATAGAATTATTAGTTTATTTGTGCATTTTTTTTGTTATAGTTTGTGTGTCTGTTGTGTTTCTTTGCAGACAAAGCGTATGCTTGTAGAGAAGATGGGTCGGGAGGCTGTGGAGTTGGGCCACGGAGAGGTCAGCATCACTGGTGTGGAGGAGAACACTCTGATTGCGAGTCTCTGTGACCTCCTGGAGAGGATCTGGAGCCACGGCCTGCAGGTTAAACAGGTCAGGAAAAAACAACTGATTACTGGCACAATGCATCCGACTGATCCCCAACTCCTGCTTGGTTTATAGTTCTCTCAGGACAAATGATAGCTAAAGAGTGTGTTTTGTCTTTCAGGGTAAATCTGCCCTGTGGTCCCACCTGTTGCACTACCAGGACAGCAAAGAGAAGACTCCACCTGGTCTAGGACCTCCAGGTAAATGCTGAAATCAGTTCACCTGATGAACAAAATCTATTATCAAACTGCTTTTGCCTCATTTAAACTTGGTTTATTTTCTACCAGGTTTCATTCATAACACTGAGAGACGTAAATCTGATGGTGGTGGCTCTGCCATGCCCCCTCTAAAAGTCTCCCTGATCCAGGACATGAGGTGAGGAAGACTGCAGTATTGAGTGAGAGAATACAAGCAGAATACAATCTATTTACATCAACCAGTGTACCAAAGACACTTTTACATCTAGTGTTTATCAGCTGCTGGCATATCAGCTATGTTGGAATAATACTGCCCCCCTGTGGTTGACTATTAAACAAAACCTACTTCGAGCATTATCAGTCTGTAGATCCTCCGGGTTCTTCAAAGGATTTACACTGGGTATGACTATGAGTAATAAATAAAGTTACCCCAATCAAGTCTCGCATAAAACCGACTGATTTTAATATAGGTTACATTATTAGATCAGCATCTCCATAGATATAGAGAAAACAATTTAATAGTGAAATTATGTCTTAGACAAAAGTAAAATTATGAGTTTTGTTCCAGTTTTGGTTTTGTGACTAAAACATTTGGGTGTCAGTTTTTCATAGATTCAATAAAATAAATATGCTGGTTCACTGTTAATTAGCTGTATTTAATTATTGTTTCCAGTAAAATAAGAGGCTCTTGCAGAATATATCTTCAGAAACTATTGTAGGCCTGACAATAAAAGTTTTCAAGAGTGACAATCCAGATTTAAAGTCTGAGATTTTTGGAAATGCCGTTCCATAGCGGCACTGTTGTTACAGAAAAAGTGCCTTCAAGCCTGAGCATCATGCCGGAGCCTTAGGTCAACCTGATGCCCCGGTATTCCCCAAATATTATACTCTGGTGTATTTTTATTCATTAAGACTATCAGTGACAACTTTTGTCGGAGCAGGAGAACGCTACCTACTATTTGCTACCCGTCCGAATGCAGGAGTCTGGGCTTGTGTTGTGTGAAGAAGACGCAGCATGAGTCTGTGTAACTGCGTGTTACTTCCAGCCTAATAAACAGACCCCCCGCCAGTCTGACTGGGAGAAGAAGAGGAGGTCAACCCAGGCCGCAAACACACAGCTCCACTCTGTACCGAGAGACTGACAGACAGACCCTCCTCCACACTCATGACAAATGTCTGATGGCACACTCGTAAACACACCCTATCACGCAACCGCCGGCCTCCAATAATTTATTTTAATAACTGATAATATAGTCTTAACTAGCAGTTAGTGTGATAACAGAATTCCTCGCATTTTAAAGCTCGTTAGATGTGATGGCAATGACTCTGCCGGGTCCAGTAATAGTAGATGTTTTCCAGTGTTGCCATGGAGATAACGAGCAGAGAAAACTGGGTTACTTGGTGTAAGTGAGGGTGGAGACAGGGAGCGGGGACGGAGGGGGGAGGAGGAGATGTGGAGCGCGTATGGCACAGGTGGAGTGGAAGGGAATGTGTCTGGACATGAAAGACATGATAGTGGCTCGGGGCGATGACATGGGACCGACTGGCACACTCAAGAGAGTCGGCCATGGTGAGGAGGACACCGCACAGAGGCAAACCGAGACAAATAACAAATACACTGAACAAATACACTTGTGCAGCTCTCAGGCTGTGTAAGCACTTGTCTTCAAGTTTGTCGGTTGATTCTCTGAAAACCTGTGTTCAATAAATGTGAATTAATTGCTGGTATTAATTTAGGTGCTCGTATAATGAAGGTGTACACTGATCAACCAAAACATTATGACTATGTGTAATCCCCTTTTTTTTTGAGTCCAGTTCTGATGCTCACGTTTTCTGCAGTAGACAGGGATCACCAAGAATACCCTGACTGGTCTCTGCTGTGCTAACCCCTTACAAACTGTGATGCGCTGTGTTCTGACACTATTCTATTAGAACCAGCATCAGCATGAACCTTTTCATCAGTTTGAGCTACAGTAGGTTGTCTGTTGGGTTGGATCACGCAGGGCAGCCTTTGCCGCTCAAGTGCATCTCTTGCCGGTTCAGTGCTTTTACTTCCTTGGACCGCTTCTGATCACTGCTCGCTCTGACCACTGCAGGACAAGACAAGAGCAGCGGTTTTACTGGAGACGCTCTGACCCAGTCCTCTAGCCATCAAAATTTGGCCCTTGTCAAAATTGCTCAAATCCTTACACATGTGTCCTGCTTACCTGACCGGTGGTAATATATGTTATTTACTTCATCTCTCGGCAGTCATTATGTTATGGCTGATCATTGGTTATGCCCATTCCGTGATGATAAGGAAACGCAACTGTTCAGATTTTTCCATGTGTCATTACTAGTTCCTCTCACCCCTACTGATCCCTGAACCTGTCATTTTATTTGCAGGCACATTCAGAACATTAGTGAGATCAAGACAGACGTGGGCAAGGCCAGAGCCTGGGTTCGCCTCTCTATGGAGAAGAAGCTGCTTTCCAGACACCTGAAGCAGCTGCTTTCTGACCACGAGCTTACAAAGTAAGCAAAACAGCACTCTCTGTACGCTTCTGTTACACTTTTAGTAGAGAACAACTGAAGACCACCGAGCATCCTTTCCTACCTCTCGTTTGTTCCCATGTTGACCTGATTTCTTTCTTTCTTTCTTGTGGAGGAATCTCCATCTCATATAAAAACAAGATGACCTTGCCATTTATAATACATTAACTCTTTCAAAATTGCAGAGCATCATACTGTAGTCGACTGCTGCATAAATTATTCACAGCCTTCTTCATAATTGATATCTGAGTGGTGAATTGGGTCAGGGGCAGAGGGGGTTCTGTTTGCTTTCATAACCTTACAGTGTCATTTGTTCTTCCTAATGCTAAACATTTTGTCATTCATTTGCCTTTACTGCTTTTGAGTAAAATAAATATCAGAAATCATTTATTTTTGTGGCTCCAAATATTAATATTTACTTTTCTCAAACAATCCTGTCAGAAAACTGTACAAGCGCTACGCCTTCCTGCGCTGTGATGATGAGAAGGAGCAGTTTCTTTACCACCTCCTGTCCTTTAATGCTGTGGATTACTTCTGTTTCACCAACGTCTTCACAACCATCAGTGAGTGCTGTTTTGATGCCAAAGCCATAAACTATCATTTTTTTTCAGTGGTTGATCAGAGTTCACTGTGTAACATTTGTTTTCTCTCTGTCTCTCAGTGATCCCCTACCATGTGGTGGTTGTTCCGAGCAAGAAGCTGGGTGGCTCCATGTTTACAGCCAACCCCTGGGTTTGTGTTTCTGGTGAACTGGCGGAGACCGGAGTACTGCAGGTCCCCAGAAATACACTGGAGATCACTTTTGAGGTTTGTATTGATCCTTAGATAAAGGACAATTCCACTGTTTTGTTACTTTAGTCAGCGTTTCTGATGATATATGAGCACTCACCCAATAAAGTGCTGCGACCACAGAATATGACTATATTGCTACAGTGTGGCATAACGCTGCGATTCACTTTTCAGCACCTTTTTGAATCATCTATGTCACCTGTGTCAGACAAACAGGCTTGTATATTAATCAGCACAACTGTCTTCACCTTTAGTATATATATCTTTGTGTGGGCTCAGATATCCATTATCTGTTATCCGGATATCCTCTGGCTTATCATCCGGATATCGTCTGTTTTCCCAGAGGCTGAGTCACAAGACTATGACTCCCCATATCGACAATTTATACAAATGATGACCAGAAGTCATAAACTGAGAATCTTCTTTAATATGACCTAATGTCTTTTGTTTTGAATGTAACCTTTGGTTTGACATTTTATTTACTCAGTGCCAAAACCTGGGCAAACTCACCACAGTGCAGATGGGTCACGATAACACAGGACTCTACGCAAAGTGGCTTGTGGAGTGTGTTGTAGTCCGCAACGAGATCACGGGGCACACGTACAAGTAAGAAAACCTCATGAAGAAACTGTTCCTAATATTTATTTGACCAGGTGGTTGTCAAAAGATGACCTTAATGTTTTTGTCGGACAGGTTTCCGTGTGGCCGGTGGTTGGGGAAAGGCGTGGATGACGGCAGTCTGGAGAGGATCCTGGTTGGAGAGCTGATGACACCCAGCACAGAGAACGACGAAAGGATGTGCCGCACTCCCCCAATGCAGCAGTCTCCCGGGATGATGAGGAGATTTGTTACCATCTCACCAAACAGCAAACCAAGTACGTTAATTAAGCTGTTATTTTAAAAGCATGTTCAACACATTTTTGGACTCACTGATGTTTGAAGCTTTGTTTGGGATACCTGCTCCGGTTAAAAACAAAATATGAAATGCACAAATGGGAAAATACAATGACAAATAGATAAAACCTGCATGGAAATTTTCACCCTTTTTGTGTTGTCTCAACGCATCTTTGTCATCCAGAGCTAAATACAGGTCAGATCCAGGAGGGAGTCGGCGAGGCTATCAACGGGATTGTTAAGCACTTCCACAAACCGGAGAAGGAGGTGAGAGACGGCAGTCTAGACAGGCCTGAACATGTAGTTCTATTATTCATCACAAATGAAGAAAAGCATCTGTCTGCTCTGGTGGCCCTTGAACCCCTCAGTAACTGCAGGCTATGGGGTACAGTTCAAAAATAATAAAGAAGAATTAAGGCTGGTGTTTGGAAAGTGACTTTGTTATTGATCACTTTTCATGAGACGATGCATGTTATTTTACCTTTTCTATAGGGATTAATATACGACACTGATAGTTGTTAGATACTAAAGCACATGTTGTGATAACCGCAACTCAAAGGAGACCCCTATTAAAGATTATCGTAACTTAACTGTTCTTTATAGGCTTTAAGAATCATCCATTGTAGTTGAATTACAAAGGATTTTACAGGGGAAATCCCTGCACTTGTGCTCCACCTCTTTAAAGTACTGAAAGAACAATGAAGAGTATTCTCTTGTGTGTGTGTGTGTGTGTGTGTGTGTGTGTGTGTGTGTGTGTGTGTGTGTGTGTGTGTGTGTGTGTGTGGGTGTTACTATTTAGCCAAATCTAAAAACAGTTCCCTCTCTTCAGGATGATTTAAAGGTCATATTTAATTTTTTTCTTGAATTTAAATTTGACCTGTGAGAGGGCTGTTCTTACAGTGCAGACCTTGTCCAGCAAGACATTTGGAATTTTTAAAGGATATTTAGACCTGAAGCTGTTAAGATGAGTGAAGACAGGTGCTCCATTAAATCGCCATTTGTAAGAGAACAACAGCCTTTAGTTTATCATCTCTAACTATGTCCATGTTTTACTCTCCACAGAGAGGCAGTCTGACCCTTCTCCTCTGCGGGGAGTACGGCCTCGTCTGGGCTCTGGAGCAAGTTTTCCAGCATGGTTTCAAATCACCCCGACTCTTTAAGAACGTCTTCATCTGGGACTTCTTGGGTAAGAATTTCTGCTCAGTCAAACACCCCCTAGACATGAAGGGTGAACAGTGAAAACTTTGTATCTTTATGAACAACTACGGCTATGGTCAGCTTACATTAAAGCCAGTTACCCTGAATGAAGCCTTAAAAAAACATCAATACACCCATTAAGTCATTTTCCAGAAACACAATCCAGTTTATGATCAATTAATCCATACAGCTGGACTATGGAGAATTGTATTTTGATCCAAGAATGGTTTTGAAAAAATCCATTTAATTCTCTCTTCTCAAAAACAGTTTTAATCTTTACATAACATTAGTTAACAACTAAGCCATGCCTATTTCACCTGAGGAAGGTCAGGAAGTCAGATTAAAAGCTCCACAAATGATGATGACGTCATTTAATGTGCGACATTTAGTTTTTTCTTCTAATCAGTGCAAACATTTTACAATCACCTGTCATGGCTGGTTTGTCAGTCTAAAAGATGTTTGGTCAATTATTCTTTGGTTTTGTGACAAACTGATAACTGATTCCTCTTTTAATCACCTTTAACAGAAAAGGCCCAGGTGTACTTTGAAAGTGCAGAGCAGCGGGAGGTGACTCCAGATGAAAACTGGCAAACCAGAGTGCGCCACTTCTGCCGCTTCATGCGCGCCATCAACAGCACGTCCAGAAACATTGGCAAAGACGGGAAGTTCCAGATGCTCGTTTGTCTGGGCGCAAGGTAGGCAGGCTGCGCTCAGAATATAAGACTAGTCAAGGACGTTCAGTGATCAGAGTGTAGTTAAAGTTGTCGTAGCACTTGTGACATAAATCAGTCTTTCCTGTTGCACTCTCTTTAGATAAGACTCTGAGTCAATGAAACAGCTGTGGATGCACTGCCCAATGTTTTTGATCCCTCATGGTGGCCTTCAATGAGTCAAGTTAAAAGTATTTCTGTTTTGAAGAGTCTTTAGTTCCTCCCTGTTGAAGGGTGTAGGTGTCTCCAAACCTCTTCAATGGGGATGACATACAAATCTTATTTTATTTTTTACTATTTATTCTGTGTAAAACATTAGTACTGTAACTTTTAATTCATGAAACATTAGGTTGATAGACCAACAAATTACACACAATTTTGTAAAAAAAAAATGTTTATAGATCAAAGAATGCTAAAAAGTGACTTCTTCCAGCTTCTTATGTTCTTATGTGGAGCTTTGCTCCTTTTCTTGGTTGTGTCTTTGACTTTGTCAGACAAGAAACAGACATATTTTGACGACATCACCTTAGGATTTTACTATTATGTTGTACAGACAAAACAGGACATATTATCTATAATAAAAATAATAATAGTGTAATGTGG
Source organism: Chelon labrosus (assembly GCF_963514085.1). NCBI lineage: Eukaryota > Metazoa > Chordata > Actinopteri > Mugiliformes > Mugilidae > Chelon > Chelon labrosus. Next base: position 26,146,121 of record NC_140339.1, on the reverse strand, counting down.
TTTGCTTTTTCACACTTTTGAGTTACTATTGGGAAGTGATCTGTTGACTCCACATATGTCTGTGTCCTCCTCTATTAGGGACCATTTGCTGCATCACTGGATCGCTCTGCTCGCTGATTGCCCAATCACTGCTCAGATGTACGAGGATGCCGCACTGATTAAGGACCGTTCGTTGGTTAACTCCCTGATCAGAGTACTGCAGACTCTGCAGGAGTTCAACATCACCCTGGAGGCTTCACTTGTCAAAGGTGTTGGTATTTAACCGATTTCCCATCAGTTTCACCAGGACGATCACCAGGGACGACTAAAAAGAATAACCTTTTATATGCAGGAACAGACTTGAACAAAGGACACTTTTCTGGCTTATATTAAAGCTACTGTTACATTTGCCATATATTAAGTGCAATGAGCCTTTCAAGATATGTTGTTATTTTTATCCTCAATGGTGTTTCCATTAGATGTTAAAAATATGTTTTCTATTATAAACCATGATTTTCACATTATTGACAATGACCTACTTGTGCTATAATGTTTTACTGAAAGCTAAATATTTTCATTGTTATTGTGAACTGCTGACAATGGCTATATTTAAGGAAGAGTGAGGATCAAAACTGTTAATATATTTTCAGAGAATAACAGTATTATTTTGTTAAATCAGTCACGTTGCTTGCTCTGTTGTCAACTCCGATTACAATGTCATAACGCAGAGCTTAAAGCAAATGATGTAGAAGTATGCTTTATAAGTATGTGTATGACAGGGAGGTTTGTAAAGTAGATGATGATTCACTCACATAGGAATAAAGACGGTTGTTACATTTGGGCCTTTCCTGACAAAAGTATGCAAATCTTTTAAATGGAATCCCTTCAGTGGAGAAAATGATCCTGATTGCATGATAATAAGTTGGATAAAGGAAAATACCCCACGTTTTGTGTTTCAGACACAGGTCACAAGATGCTTTGCGCAAAGTGGATCACGACGACAGCCTTCATGTAAATACCTCTGACTAGCTCTTTCCCCTACCATCATCCCAACCCTTACACTACGTCTCTGAACAAAAACAATGTGATTAAATGAGTAGACTCCTTGTGATGAAGGTTGACCCCCTGCTTCCCATGTAAGGAGAAAAAGTGGCTGCTTTCTCTCCCCTCCTGATTTTATCATCATGGTTTCTTGCTATGCAATATCCACAAGAAAAAATTCAGCTCTCCACAAACTCCACATCGGGGTGTCTTGAGATATTACCGAGTCCTCCTCTGTCAAATAGGTCGGACTTTACTGTGCAGGACAAAAGATTTGATATGTGATGGACTTCTTTTCTGTGCCAACAATGTCTGGAATGACTGTGTTGTACTCATCTGTGTACAACCCACACATGAGCATCTTGGGAGATATATATTTTTGTTTTCCAACAAGGTTGTACATTTACTGACATAGCTGTGTAATGTAGTGTTTACTAAGTGAGCAACGGTGTACAGTGTAAAAATATATTAAGAATAAAGCATCTGTTATGCGTTCAAGTGGATTTAATTGTGTGTAACTCTTTTTTTTTTATTGTTTATATTATCTCCTGACAGTTTTCACTTCTTAAATGTAAATATTTATGGTTTTATTAGTTTCACTGATAGTAAGTACATGGTTTCTGGGCAAAATGTTGGTATGCAAATATTGGCTTTGGGAAATAACGATTTTTATAATAGTATCTTACGTCTAGAAAAATTGATTACTTAAATTATGATACAGATACATTGTTTATGAAAATAAATAGTAATAAAATATACTTTGTATATTTATATTCTCCGCTGAATACGTTTTCTCGGCCGAGGAAATGTAAACAAACTCTTTCGCGCCATGTCAAATGGCTGTTTTCTTTAAAGCCGTTGCCCAGGTGCTTTATGGGATTTTGAGTTTACAAGTAAGCCGTTAACAGTTGACGGCACAGCGGTCTCCCGCTCGTTCACTACGCCTCCCATCATTCATGCCTTGTAAACAGTATGTGAGGATTGCGGCGATTGGTTGAATCCAGGTTCAAACCCAACGGCTGCACTCCTTATATGGTCATTGTACGTACAGCCCTTTCATTCCGGCTTTCCATGTTAATGATATTCTAATGGCCAGCTGTATGCAGTAGTAGTAAGAGCATGCGCAGTAGGTGAAGAGAACACGGCGAAGATTCAAAGTTTTTGTTCAGTAAGTGCACTGTTATTTATTTATCTTTTACGCAAACTACACTTATGATATTTCACTGTTTTGTCATGTGCGATGAGACTGGTCGTAATGCTGCATAGCTGTAACCTGACGTGTGTGTTTCCAGTTGTTGCGAGCTTAACGTACAAAGACTTAACCGACAATGGGATAACGTGGAAGTGAACGAGAGCGTGGCGTGGTAATGGTAGCGGAGTCGGCTAGCTAGCATGCTAACAGCTAACAACAATAAGCCATATTTGGCGCTCTAGCGGGCAAAAGTTTGAATTTAAAGGGAAGGCTCTGGCTATCGCAACTTATTGTCTTTACTTAAAAATTTAACAGCATGCATTAATTGTTCCAAGACGATACGCATATGTTACTTAGACACGAGTAATTCAACGAATAGCCGGGTAGCTTTTTGTTTCTTGACTTCAGAAAGCCCTGCTGCCCGCTTTTTGTTTCGGATCTTCCCCGCGAGCAAATCCCCGGCTAGACATGGTCTAATAACATATATTTTCACGGTACTTGTGTTTGTGAAGATACAAAATGTCCCCTATATGCACCGGAGTTATAAAAAAATAACATTGACACCAATTGCTGATAGTAAAACGGTACTTCTGTTGTGGGTGTAACTGTGATTGTTCCCACGCTTAACCGTACGGAGTGTTTGAAACTTTAAGATGCCGATCCAGGACTTAACTTGATAGTTGCTTAAGTTTTGTTTATTTGTCAGCACTACCAGACACACCCGGTTATAATATTTGTGTAATGTCTGTTTTGTGATGTTTTGTTTCCGATATTTTTTTTTATTTTTTTTTTATTCCTTAAGATACTTCTGGCTTTACCCACATTTCTTAGGCTTAGTAGATGTTTTCACATAGTTTAATGCACGTTACCTAAGAGTAGTAGGTAGTGATATATAATTGTGGATTTAAACGGTTTGGTTTGTATGTGTATGTGTGTGCGTGTAGGGACCGCCCCCTTTCAACAGTAGAAAGCTCAACTGTCTGCACACATCCATGGACTGTTATTGCGGGGGACAGGGGCAATTACCGACCGTGTGTTTTTACATTTTTCAGGGGTTTTTTTTGCCATAACACTGACCAAACACAGAGACTATGTTTGGATTTCACAAGTCAAAGATCTACCGGAGTAACGACGGCTGTTGCATCTGCAAGACCAAGTCCTCCAGCTCACGCTTCACAGACAGCAGTCGATATGAAGAGACCTTCAGGCTGTGTTTTGGGTAAAAGCTCCCATTCATTAATACTGTGCAATTGTATCATGTTACTTTGTGTATTGTTACTATAGTGTATGAATGAGATTATATCCACACTTTTCAATTCATTTGTTAAGGCTCTCAGAGGAACGTGTTGGAGACATTTGTAATGCTTGTGTGTTACTGGTGAAGAGGTGGAAGAAGCTGCCCAATGGCTCCAAGAAGAACTGGAACCACGTAAGTGGTGTCTACTTCCATATTTGTCTGTGCACCAAAGCTTTAGATGTGCATTCTGACATGTTCTATGCGACTTGACTCAGGTGGTTGATGCCAGAGCTGGTCCAGGCTTAAAGATGACAAAACCTAAGAAGATCAAGAACAGTGACGGGAAAAAGAAAAGCAAGCTAAAGAAGCTGCACAAGTTAAAAAGGCAAAGTAAGTTGTTTAGAAATATTTCCTTTTTGTTATAAACACATTTGTACCTAGAATAAAATTAATTATTTTCTGTTGACTTTGTGGGAAAGTGTGGAGGATGCTCTGAGTTTTAATACTGCGCTTACACAGACACGCGCAGTTGCACTCTGCCAGTTTTTGGTTTGATTTTCCTTCTCAGCCTTAACTTACTGTCTGATATAAAAATGACTGTTTAGCAGCATCTTGTGGCCCATTGTGCTAGGACACACACCGTAACTGCAGTAGGATAAGGTTCGCATTAGGGCTGAAACGTATAGTCAACACTGAGCTTTTCATATTTGGTTTATGTTTGGGTTTTGGGCTCTTGGCTGGGCAAAGCAGATTAATATTTCTAAAACCAAAACACATTTACTGTAACATAATGAAGAGTATAAAAATCTTATATTGCACTTATAACCATAAATTGTAATGATTAACCAATAATTCAAATAGCTACTGGTTGATTTCCTGTAAATTGTCTAACAAATGAAATGGCTGATTTGTGCAGTTTCATTTGTTCTTTTTAATTGATAGTGAACAGCAATGATGTTCTTTGACTTAATGCTATTTTTTTTTCCATTATGAGTTTGCATTAAAAAGTGATTCAGCTGTGTCATGCTGGTGTTTAACTTTTTTTTTTTTTTTTTTTTTTCTTCCCCTGAGCAGACTCTGACGCCCACAGCACAACCTCCAGTGTATCTCCTGCCCAGTCTCCCAGTTACAGCAACCAGTCAGATGATGGTTCAGACATCGAGTCCAAACAAAGACGCTCAACTCCCTCCATCTTCTCTTTCTTGGACCGTTCCTACTGGAGAAGGCAAGCTACAGTGTTTAACTTCATGACAGAACTTATTAAACAATATCTTTTCAATATGATGAATAACTGTGGATTCTTTTTCTTTCTAGGCAAAAGGTGTGTTGCGGGATTGTGTACAAGGGTCGGTTTGGAGAGGTGATCATTGATCCCCGACTTTTCAAACCCTGCTGCAGTTCCAAAAAACAGAAGACACTGACGTCCACACAAGTGGCCACGCACTTGCCGGACACGCTCCCTCCACAGCTCCCAGAAGACATAAAAGAAACCTGGTGAATGCTTTCGTTGACTCTCGCTGTAGGGTTATCCATGGCATCCTCCTGGATTTGTCTCCAGTGGCAGACTTCTCATTTCCACTCTCCCACCTATTAGATCAGTTAGTTAGATGTTTCTTTGCTACGTTATGTTCCTTTTTATATGGGTATTTTTTTAACTTTTGTATAGAGTTGATTTTCTTTTTTTTATACAAAGCAAAAAGAAAAAAAAACATGGGCATTAGTATTATTTATAGGATGAGGAGACAAATTTTGACAAAGCTCCATTTGTGATTCTGAATTGTTTTGATTATTTTGTACTAAGTCATCAGCTTTTTGTAAATATTCTTGTCACTTTTTCATACATATCAGGACTGTTTTATGTTTTTTCCTTATTTGTCAAAATGTAATTGTGCATATGAAAGACACCAGCTATTTCCTAATGCCAGCTTTTTTCTGTGTTGGAGTGGCACTTCAACATGTTGCTGCAATGTTTTGTCCTATGTGTTTGCTCCATACATACAAATAAGTGAGTCTGTTTTGATTTTTAGTGCACAAATGGTTTGTGGTGACACCAGGGATTGATAGTACAATTGTCCTCTATGAATTTAATTATCTTTTAACGTGTGTATATAGATGCATTCTCTCAAACATGTACACAGCTTAAGCATGCCACACGTTTGAAACACTCCTTTTTAATTTGTTCAGAAGTGTGCGCACATTGACTCAGATTAGGTTAGACCATGCATGCAGTATACCCCTCTGCCTTTTGGAATGACAAAAGTAATTTATTTATTTCTTTTGTACAGACTCCAATGAAATGACAACACATGTATTCAAGCAAATGTTTTTTAAAAAATGGATTTTGTAAATACAGCATTTTTGGCTCTTGATACACGCAAGCCTTTTTAAATTACGGGAATGGGAAACCACTACATCTGTTTAAAAAAAAAAAAAATGTCTGGGTCTAGAAGGTGCTGAAAACATGTGCACTGGGCCAGTTTTATCACATTTTCACATCTCATTTTGTCAGACACATTTCTCTAATGGTATGCATTGCATATGCCTGTGCAGAAATGTGTAAACTGCAGGGACTAGTAGAAAGTGCAAGTTGAAATATTGTTTCTTTTTGAGTCCCATTGTCATACAGAAAACACATATGTTTTGCTTTAAAGTTACTAATAATTTTTAGCCAGAGAAATGTGTTTGTAATTGTCATTGCTGCAACTGTCAAAGTTCAAACTATGCAGACATTTTGAATGTGATCAGTGCTCTGGGTCTGTCTGTCACTTTTGCTATTCTAGTGGTAAAGTGATGGATCCTTATTCAACCAAATTGGCTTGTAAAAAGCATCCATTATTTCAGCAATAATGTTACATTTCCATAATAAGTCATTGTGTCATGTATGTCATATTCAAATAATGCTCAGATTGCACACTTTTTGCCACGGTGCATACTGTATCAAATTAATACTGCAGTGACAACGGTTGCTTTTCTATTTTATACATTTTTGTAACCAATCTAAAACTGAGTTGACAGGCAATTCTCTGTAAAGTTGCTTAATATATAAACTTTCTGCGGCAGGGTAGTTAAATGCTGAAGGCATTTGATTCTTACTAAAAGGAGAAAAGCTGCTTCCTTTTAAGCTGGAAAATAAGCTCATTTTTGTTTGTCCTTAGGGAGTTGCCATATTATTTTGCGAGGTACATTTTGGGATGTGAAATGTGCCTTAATGAACATGATCTTTCCATTATGATTCTTGTAATTTATATTTATTTATTACAAAACATTTTTTAACTGAAATTTTGAGATAACTGGTGTAGAACCTTTCAGAAAGTCTGTTTTTTAATTTTGTGCACTTCCTTTGAACATGCAATGTATTGATTTTTTATGCCTTTTTTTGTATACTGTAACACAAAGTAGATCTGTATAATAAAGAACAAAAAAAAAATGAAACCTAAGATAAAATAGTGCCTGTGATATTTATTTCAACCAGTAGGTGGTGGAAAAGAGCTACAGCGACGCGGTTACATAGCCTAGATAGAACATGTGGAAGAGTTTTGTATTTTTTTTTCTGGCCGCCTCTATTAAGCTTGGTTCTACAAGTGTTGGTTACAAACATTTAAATGAATGAACATTTGAATTCTGGGGTAAATCTGAATGAAGTGAGCCTCTCTGAAGACTTACGGACACATCCGACTGTGAAAAGGACTCCATAGGCATTCCCACTTTAACTCCGGGTATGTTTAACTTACACAATGTGACGTCGTAATGTTTGAAGTAATTTGAAATAAATATTTCGATGTACACACCGAAGAAAGGAGAAGAGGGGCCTTCTTTGTGCATTAACGATGTGACCCTAACGTTACACAGGTTAGTTGAAACTTAGACCTGGGAAATTGTGTGTTGCCTAGCAACCTAACTAACGGCGCTCTCGCCAGACTAGCCAGTTAGCTTAAAGGAAACTAAGTGAGCTAACCAGCTGTCGTTGAATAGGATGCTGCTCCTGCGCTGCTGTATATGTGCATTTTCTCTGCTAATCACAGAACTGTGTCACAGTCGAAATTGAAAAGCTTTGTTTTACAAAGCCGAGACCCCCTAATTTCACGTTTACCACAGAACTTCCGGACATTGTTTTCAAAATAAAGGCCTCTTCGGCGAAAAGTTGCTGTTAATGTTTTGCGCATACTCTCGACACTTCCGGCTTTTCATAGTCTTTCTGATTGTCTTGACGCAGCCCTTCTTCAAAAGCGTTTTCACCCCCACGTGTACGCGCACGCACACCCTCATTCTCGCTGCCTTTCACACACACACACACACACACACGCAGAGTCACACACTCCTTTCTCTTTTCAAAAGCCCCTTGTGAAGCAGATTGACAGGCTAGAATGAAAATGAGGCGGACGCTCGGTCACGACTTCAGTGCGTACGCGTCCTTTTGAGAAGACCTCTAAACTTGGATCATATCACCATGGGAGCTATTTGGGCTGCAAGGGACTTCTGTTTGTTTTTGCTCTTGTTAAATAGTCGCCAAAGCGCAGCGCTTCCAGAGATTCGAGGTGGGACTGTAGTGAGTGTGCGAGCATGTGTGTGTTGTGTTTTCCAGTCGTGGAGAGTGCTACTTTACGCACGCTTTCAGGAGTGCGCTCTTGTTGTTTCCCCAGCGCTGACTTTTACACTTTCCTTTAGTTTGTAGCTGTATAAAAAGAAAGACTGTTGCCTTGGCAGTTTGTGCCTTCCGTGTACACACAAGTTTGGAAGACTGATTTTGTTTGTAAATTATTAACTTTTAGGTTAGTGTTCTTTGGGACCTTTTTTTTCTAATTGCCTGCTATTACTATCGCCAGGGACGTTTACATTTTAGTGTTTGTGGTTTTCTTTCCAGTATATCCTCACATAAAAAGTCAGCTTAAAAGGGCATGTAAAGCACATGACACACAGTTTGACTTTTCCAGTGTGTTTTGGTAAAAATGAGTTATGATCATATGGATTTCAGCAGATCCGTGCGCAGAGGGAAGTGATGGCTGTCACATTGATGCCATTTGTCAGACTACCCAAGTCTCGTACAAGTGCACGTGTAAAGCAGGCTTTAAAGGAGATGGAAAACACTGTGAAGGTAATGTGTCTCCTTTTTGTTGAGCTGTTAGCCAATACCATAGGGATATCAGGTCAAATCATAAAGTCTGGATCCTTAGCCACACATTCAGATTCATGTTAATCTAGTACATGTTATTCTATCATAATATTCTTTAATGTACAGAGCAATTACTTCTGAATGTGGGCTTGAAGTTTTTAATATCTCTATGTATTTATTCTTTTCCCGGTTTTACTAGTGAACACGAATTCATTGAAATTTAACAGTCCATGAAGGTTATGGTATTCAGCATTTGTATATGATAACTGAGAGTATTGTTGATTAAACTGTGTTTTTATTTTGGAGGCTGTGGTTTGTGTAGAACTATTGAATTGTATTGTGTTGTTTCTATTATTTTGACACCATTTATTCACCATTTTTAGTGCTAGGCAGTACCACAAACTACATCCTCCAAAATGATCCTACAGTTGAATTATCACCTTTCAGACGCAGTTTCAGCATAAATTTCACATTATAACAGTTATTAAGCTAAGATTTAGCAAGCAAGCGTATATGTTACATATCTTCGTTTTGCAATCACTTCATACTTTTCAAAGACTACGTAGGTGAACATTCTTGTGTGTTGTTTACTTCTTAGATATTGATGAATGCGACTTGGAGTACAATGGTGGTTGTGTACATGAGTGCAACAATATACCCGGCAATTATCGCTGCACTTGTTATGATGGATTCAATTTGGCACACGACGGACATAACTGTCTAGGTAAGACCAGCTTTAAACCACATACTGAATTGCCTTCAGTTGTAGACAGAGATTTTGAATCATCAACTCTGTTAGTGCAAAGTACATGTTTGTGTGGGCCGAAGGTAAAGTTTTGTCAACCTCATTCAGACTTTAAAAGACATTAATTACATCTTCAGTGTTTGGAACAGTGGACAAAACAGCCTCATCTGTTTTTGAATAAGTTAAAAGCCCATTCATGACTGCGACAAATACATTTCCATCCTTCTGTTTGTTAATGCGATGAATCCACCGTCCCGTAGACGTTGATGAATGCAAGTTCAACAATGGCGGGTGCCAACACACTTGTGTCAACACCATGGGCAGTTACGAGTGCCGCTGCAAAGAAGGCTTCTTCCTCAGTGACAACCAGCACACATGTATCCACCGTTCTGTGGGTGAGTGTATAATATAGATATATAGTGTATATAAAAAGGGCCTATTTCAGTTAAGAATGAGAATTTGAGTCTGTGTTATCTGTATGTTTTTGTATGCTTGTATGTCCTAATTGTATGAATCCATGAAAAAGTGATGTAGCAAATTCTCCCCTAGTCACATACAAATCAGAGGTTGATGGCACAATAAAGGGTGACAGCTTCAAGCTGGCTCCCGTCACAAAGCTTTTATCTGCAGCAGCAACATGCTGTGGGAAAAGAGTCTCTGTGTCCCTGAGAACAAAATAAGTTAATAACTGCAACACTCTGGTCTATGTGGTCTGTGTCACAGATTAGTCTGAAGCGCCTTTGTTTTGTCTTCTTGACTGAAGTCAACTTAAATGCAAGTACTTTCCAGTCCATCGGTTCTTGACAACCCTTTTAAATCCCCTTGGAACTATCCACTCAGCTGTGACCCATCTATATAAATGGTCCTACATCTCATCTCAGTTTTCAGCTCAAAGCATTATGAAGTAGTTGTAAGTCCTAGAAGAGTTTGAGGAGCTTTTTTTTTCAGGGAATGAAAGTTTGACCAACTTCAGCTGTGATCATAGAATATTGGATGTTTTTGGATTGTGTAAGGCGTGAGAACAATCAGTGTCTTTGAGGATGCCAAACTAATCTCTCAGTGTGTGTGCCTTTGTGTGTAGCCGGTCAGTCACTGTAGGAGAGTTTCATTGTGTACCTCTCTCCCTCTTTCTATCCCAGAGGGCCTCAACTGTATGAATAAGGAGCACGGCTGCGCCCACATCTGCAAGGAGACACCCAAAGGAGGTGTGGCCTGTGAGTGTCGCCCAGGGTTTGAGCTGGCCAGGAACCAGAGAGGCTGCATCTGTACGTGCAAACGGCATGAAGCTAACCTCACACAATACACCTACTGAGCCGCACTTTTGGCTTCATGTGTTGAACTGATTATTTGCCTCATGGCTGCACATTGTTTACCCTGCAGTAACTTGTAACCATGGCAATGGAGGCTGCCAGCACACCTGCGAGGACACAGAGAACGGCCCCATATGCAGGTGTCACGTCAGATACACTCTGCAACCAGACAAGAGGTCTTGTGTAGGTAAGCACGCCGTTTGTAGACTGATAACTCGGGGAAGGTAAAAACATAACACTGCAGTCATTTTCCATCATCTTTCATATTCTCACTTCGATTTTGATAACATGTGTCCAAGTGGTGTTCAAGAAAGTTCAGTCATTTCAGACTCCAGCTTTGTTGCCAAACAGTGTTCAAACTCACACACAAGGAAATCCAAACGCTTCCAATGATACCAAACCAAGTTGGTCTAAATTTTGGAGAAACACAAATGATTCACAAAACCTGTGAAGTTTTTGTGAGTCTTAGATGAGCGGGAAAGTTCAGTGTTGACCTTGACAAAAGTAGACTTTAACACTAGATGTTAGAACATCTCACTAGCTGACTCTTCCTCAGTAATGACAACTGAACAATATTTTGAGATGTAGTTGTACACTGCCATGAAGAGCTTTAGCAAAGACTTATTTTTTAGCAGTTGGGGTTAGCTAGTGTGTGTGCACGTTTAGCAGCGGCGGAAAGAAGCAAATAGTGTACATTACGCTTTCTGAATGGGCGGAATATGAATTAAATCAATAAATGGCTAAGAAAATAAGAAAAAGGCTGTTTTTAGTAGATTTCCTGTGTGTCTGTCATTTTTCCTTTCATTCATTGGGCAATAAGAACATCATGAACTACTGTTTTACTGAATTCATTCCTACATGAATTAATTTCACAATATAACAAAACAAGATCTTGGCCCGAGGATTGCACATTCCTGTAGCAGCTTACAGTATGTTGGACTTTGTTTCTTTAGTATCTTGATGAATGGATGAAAACACAGTAATTGGAAGCATCCCACTCTATCAGTTCTCCTGTTAGGCAGTGTGCATTTTTCCACACAATGGTTGTGACGGATAAGGATCAGCTGTCAGATAGTGGGGTAATATCTCTCCCTCCAGCCGCAGTGTGTGTGAGGTCCAGGTGTATAACTGCAATGTTGTTTCCAGATCCACCTAACTGATGCGGTGTGTTATCTGACACACTCCAAGCCACTACAAGCTCAGTATCTCGAGAGTAAAAGTGCATTTGGTTTCTGAAAGGTGGAACAAACATTGTCTGTGTGCTTATTTACTTGTGTTTTGTGTGTCATAGAGCGAGATGAAGCCACCACAGAGTCTGCAGACCACAACTCCACGTCCTTTGCGGAGGTGGACAAACGGGTCAAGAGAAGACTCCTAATGGGTAACAGTGACACTCCTCACACACTAACAGCTTGAATATGGGTCCTGAGATCTGCCGGTGTGTTGAGCTGCCAGGAACCACTCTCTAGGAGAGAGGAGTAATGTCTAGTACGCTGATAAATTCCTCAGTCTTTTAAGCAAACTGTGAAATGACTGCACACTCACTTTCTCGCCCCCAGTTTCTCCACTGAAATATATGCATTTGTGACAGTGTGGTACATTTCACATTTTCCTTCCATTTGGGAAGGGCAGCATGTGAATCTTTTCTTGTGTAGTTAGTATTTATCAGTTATGTGATTCTGTGTCACTCTGTATATGTAAGGCATTGAATCTTTGGCATTTTATCAGGTACGTGGCTCACACATGAGCTCTGGATTCTTGTCGTGTGTTATACATAGAGCATGCTGTCAGTGTAACCCTATGCATCCACATGTACCTAACCAGTGTACCGATTCTTCATCCAGTTGTGCAACTGTGCACCACACAAATCAGGCATTAGAGCCTAATTTGTCTGCTTCCCTCGGCATTTATAGATCTTTAAACATGTTTTAACACAAATTGTATATTTATGATATTACATGGTGTCCACATTTTTTGAATTCATCTGTCATTGACATACAGTGACGTGGTGTGTTGTAAATTTCAGAAACCTGTGCAGTGAACAATGGGGGCTGTGACTGCACCTGCAAAGACACATCCACAGGCGTGCGCTGCAGCTGCCCCGTTGGCTTCACTCTGCAGCCGGACGGAAAAACATGCAAAGGTCAGACTTCTAGTTCACCAAGACAAACAAAGGCCGACAGATAGATTAGATGTTAGATTTTTGTAGGAAGTGTTGTCAGAATATGACCTGTTTTCCCACAGATATAGACGAGTGTGAGCTTCACAACGGCGGATGCGACCATTCTTGCAGGAACACCATAGGCAGCTTTGAGTGCAACTGCAGAAAAGGCTTTAAGTTGCTGTCGGATGAACGTTCTTGTCAAGGTAGAATTGTCTCCTGAGCTGTTTTCTTCACACTCAACCGGCAGTGATTAGAACAAATATTTTATCTGCATGAATGAAAGAAGAGGAAGATGTTACAAGGTGTTGCAACTCTATAATCACTTCTTATGCTTTTTTCAAGTATAAAGGCTTAACCTGTAATAAATACAGATAAATTTAAGTTATCTCAATGAACCACTGCTTTCTTTTTTTACCTGTAATTACTATCAAAAGCTGGCATTTTACCTGATGTAGCACAGACACATTTCACTGAGTAGGAAAATGTGTGTTTTTTGGGTGGGAAATTCCTGTTGATTAGGATTGCAACTGACTGCTCTGCTATTATGTCATCTACCTGATTTTGATTACAGATATAGATGAGTGTTTTTTTGAGCGTACATGTGATCACACGTGCGTGAACTCCCCCGGTGGTTTTCAGTGTCTGTGCAACAAAGGCTATACCATGTACGGACTGGCCCACTGCGGAGGTGAGACTAAGTTGGGTGGAGTGGCTTTCACATAGCAACTTGAGCAACACAAGGGCCCAATCTTAAGATGTGGTCTTCTAAATACCAATGCCAAACATACAAATCTTGCCCACTGATGTGTTGCAATTTGTAATTATAATAATGATTTTCTCTTTTCATCGCAGATATAAACGAGTGCAGTGTGAATAATGGCGGCTGTGAGCAGGGCTGCGAGAACACCATGGGTGGATTTGAATGTTTTTGCCGTCCTGGCTATAAGCTACACTGGAACAAAAAGGACTGTATTGGTAAGTCGGTGCCTTGTCTTGTATGCGAGGCACAACTGTGAAGCGTTCCCGTCCCGTCTCTCTGTTGAAAATGTGAAAATGACATCCCACATTTTAGACTTAAAGTTGGGGATCAAAAACAGGAGATACTTTGAATTGTTCTCTTTATTTCTCTTTAATCCTCTGTCATCTGATTTTCTTGTGCTTGAGTAAAACATCCAAAATGCGACGTTGCTTTTGATACTGTCAGGATTTTGGATTTTTGGTGCCTCATCTTCATGTGCGCCTTCCTCCTTGTTACGGTCAAACATGTTCTTTTTCACCTTTGAGTTTTGTTGTGGTTTTTATCTAGAGGCTGAGGGTTTACCACCTGCAAAACCCCCCTCTAAACCTACATTGAACTGTAGCAAGCAGGAGGGAGGGGACCGCTGCTTTCTGACCTGCCAGTCCCAAGTTCATATCAGCAGTGGTGAGTTGGTTGAGCCAGATATCTGTAGAGCATGATTTACTTGTGCATCTGCGCCGACTGCTCTTGTTTTTGACTGTTTTCGTCTCATGGCCTAAAGCTAAACTTAAAGCTAGACTACATTACATAAATAACATGGCAGTCACCGTCAATTTTATTTTATTCCTGTGCACTTTCCTGCTCTCGTAAAACAGATCATCATCACTGTGATCTCACTTTTTTGTAGTATGTTTTAGATGTTCAGGTGCAGAACACTCGAGATGTAGACTAACTCTTCAACTCTTAGCGGCTCACCTTTGTGTCTTTTCAAATGTCTCATCAAAATGCATTTTCAGTTGCTCCTGTGTTCCTTAAAATGTAACATGAAGATCATAGTTTAGTTCACATATTCTCTTTTCAACTCCAAATTTGAAGTGTACCCTCACATTTCAAAAGAGTCAATAGCCAGTATAAAGTGAGGAGGAGGATGCTGAAAGGCTGTCACTGGTGGTAATTTTCCACCTGATAGAAGTGACTCAGATTTTAAATCTGTATATATTGACATTCTTTGTTTCACATGTTGTAATGGAATAAATGAACCAACTTTATTGGAGCTTTGACAAAGCATATCAAACAATGGAGCTGTCGTATTTTATATGGTCAATACCAGTCATTTCTAAGATGGACAGTGAGGTGAAGGGTGGAAATGTAAATAATCAGTGAGTCAAGCCGTTCTGGTTGTGTGAACAACAGTTGACATCAGTTGACAGAGTGACTCTTCATGTTCCTACATGCTTCCTGTTTGCTCTCTTGCTTGGCTTTTGTGGCCCTAACTTTAGTCAGCATTGGTCTGTGTGTCATGGCCTCTTGTGTGTTTTCAGGGACGGAGGATTCCTACACGGTGACCTGTGGAATGCCTCTGCCCTGCTTGGCTGATGCACAAAAGAACAACTCTGGCTTGTATTGCTTAGGCGAGTACAAAACTTCACAGATCTATCTTTGCGATC
Source organism: Chelon labrosus (assembly GCF_963514085.1). Lineage (NCBI taxonomy): Eukaryota > Metazoa > Chordata > Actinopteri > Mugiliformes > Mugilidae > Chelon > Chelon labrosus. The sequence goes on along the minus strand of NC_140339.1, from coordinate 26,130,937 downwards.
TTCCACACAAAAACAGTAACTCAGGAATGACTTACGCTTTCCTTGTTCTCAGTTGATATAGATCAAAATGACGTGATTTTCTGTTCTTCTCTCCTGCAGGTCCAGAAATGCCCGTTGTTCCACGCATTAAGACCACAGCTACTTTTAAGTCTGGCACTGGCAAATGCAACTTAAAAAGAAGTCAGGAGAAACTCAGGGAGAGCTTAAACTCAGCGCACTCAGGTACAGAGGTTGCCACACAGGAAGCTGAACAATGCCTCAAAACACACGACTTAGATTACACATAAACAAGGATTAAAATTACAGCTCCTTCGTGTTACTGGTTAAAAAACATTTTGGGTTTACCGAGAACTGCCAGCATCTAACAAAGATAAAGCAGACCTGAAAGCCTCTTCAAAGAAAACCAAAACCAAGGGCAAATGTGAAAGAAATTTGTGTTGAAAGTGATGTGGTTTTGAGCGTCTTGAATGTCTCAGCGCAGCACTTTGTCTGGCAGTGACAGCGGAGGATGTAATTAGCCATAGCATGCCTTTCAGTTGAGTCTGACCTAGCCATCAATCAAACGGTTGTCTGATTGTAGGATTATTTTGCCTCTCCAAAGGAGTTCATCGTGGTCTTTACGTCCTTCGCAGTTACTGAAAGGGAACATATTTGTTTTGTGACATAAAGGACATTATTTCAGTGACATCCTGTCTTTTTCAGCATTCCAGTTTACATGACAAAAATTAGACAGTGTATGCAATGGCATCTGTTATCATGTTATTTACTTCACATAATAAGGGCTGTGATTTTGTCTTGCACAGGTAGCAGGTTTCTCTTCACTGAAAATGTCCAGTTCAGTTATGTGAGCCTGCGCTGCTCCTCGTCCGGACAACGAACACGCAGCCGCCACGGCAGGAAAGCTGCCGAAGAGGACAGCTCCTCGATCACAGCTGAGTTTGAGCTGGATGTGAACCTAGAGGAGGTAACAGGTTGGTCTCTCTGCGCTTCCTGCCTGCCTGTGACCTTCGCTTTTTACTCTCTTTTATCTGTCTTTCGCTGCTGTCTGTCTGTCACTAAACAAACCACACTGTTAAAGTATCTCCTGTTTTGACTTGGCTCTGGTGGTGGTGGGCTCTAGGTTTTTGGGCGAGGTGTATTTGTTTTACTTCTGTGATTTCTACGTGAATGCTCTCCAAGGGGGGTTTTATTTTCTTGTGAGGTGAGCATGCGGGAATCGAGCCATGGAATGACTATATGTGCGCACGATTTGCTCTGGAAACAGCTGTGGTATCAAGTGCTTCTCTCAGCAGAGAGTTGTGACCTGAACTGCGTGCGTCGACGTTCAGAGAAGAGGCTCAGGAAGACCATCCGGACCCTGAGGAAGTCCATCAACCGGGAGCAGTTCCACCTCCACTTTGCCGGGGCTGACTACGAGCTATCCAAGGGTGTGGGCCAGCCTTCAGAACTGCCAGGACACTGTGTGGCAGGACAGGTGCCGGTGGGCAGGAAATGTGGTAAGTAGGGTTAATATGTGTACTTATCATTCACGACCAAAACTATGTTAAAGGTCAGGGTGTGCACCGTCCAGCCAGGCGTAACGTCTACTGGAAATATTCCTGCTTTTCATCTTTCCAACCGCTTTGTTTTCAAGCAATGGCTGTGAGTATGCCACACACACACTGTAGACTCATAGCCATGTCTTTAAGTAATTGAAATACCCCATGCCAGTAAGATATATTTAGACAAGTTGGTTTAATGATTGAATTCGGAGCAGGTGTTGGCCAGATGAGTGCCATATTTGGTTTGCAGACATGCTGTAATGAGCTAGCTGGTGGAGAGAGCGAGTTTGTGTGGAAGAACAGAGGGACTGTTGTTGGCCCTGCAAGGTATGAGATCTTCCAGCATCTCTGTGGGATAAGAGCACAGCAATGGCAGTTCTCCTGGTAGCTGTTGCCTCACAGTGGAGATTTATATACAACCTGTGATGGAGAAAATGTTCATTATAAGAGACCGCACGCTGTCAGTGTTAGGGAGTGGAAAGCTGGTTTGTGTTTTCTCTGGCTGTTGCGACTGTGCGCCCCTACTTTCAGGCCTCGCCCTAAGTTTGCTGCCTGCTGCATTAGCGTCTTAATATCAGAGAGAGGGAACTGGTGCCTTTCGTCTAAATATTTATTCAGACAGTGTGGCTTTTTTTAATACCAAATATGTTGGATCTGCATCCGAAGCCATGATAAAAGTGTTACTCATCATCTTTGCTGTTTACCTTGGACCTAGAGCTATCCTGTAGCTTATTGAAGAAAAATATCTATTTTACTTTCCGTTCATCTCCTTGTTAGACCACAGTTTTTGGAGTTTTCATAAACATTTAGGCTGTTTCTGCTTTAAATCCGAGCTGACATGATTTAAACCCAAACTGCTCTTGTTCTTTATTTCCATCTTTCAGTAACACAGGTCTTAAGTGTCTTGATTCCTTAACTCCCCCGCTATGCTTTCAGGTCAACATTAAGCAGTCTATTGGCCATGGCAGGGGTGTAGACATGTAATTTGGGAGAGGATGGGGGGGTCTGAAAGGCATTCTTCTTAACCTCCAGCTCTTTAAAGGAGCTATATTTTTCCCCTCCTCCCCCACCTCCCGCTCTGGCTTAGCTCGGAGTGCAGTTTAGTCCTTTTCAGTTTGCCCACTCCATTGAAAAGCCCATTTGGGGCTCGTTCTCACTCCTTTTAAAAAAACGACAACTCAGCCTTCTGTGAATTTGGGGAAAATACTGTGCACTGCCTAAAACGTTGTCCCTCTGATTCTGTGGTTTGTTTGGGTTACTGCTTGAAGTGTAGTTTATAACCCAAGACGTGGTTTCTGCCTAAATAACTCTTGTGGCATTTTTGAATTAAGTCTTTTATCTTGATTTTTTTATTTGTTTGAACTGTAGGTTTGGGAAATTAGAAGATTTCTGGACATTGCAATGTATTGTGTGCACAAATACGTGGAACATGTCAATCAAGAGGGTCCCGAGATGCTGTGAATGGTGCACGTCCACGATTTCACGTCTATTTGAAATCGTAATCGACTTGTTTGCGTATTTGTTTTAACATTGAAGATGTTTAGGAAGTGCTGTTGATTCAAGCTGGCAGTTTGAGTGCTGTGTCCCCCCCTGCCCCCCAGCTGGGGCCACTTTGCATGACCCCCAGCCACTAAACTGCTAAAGAGAATTGACTTCAGCCACACCATGGGAATCAATTAGCATCAGCTGTTTGGGCCCCTGCTTGATGGGCGCGAGCAGCGATTGGGCCAAGCAGAATGGGGGGATTCAGAAACCTGACCCCTTTTATTGGGTTCAGCTCCTTACCACTGTGATACCGTAGTGTTTTCCTATGTCATCAAGTAGGCAAAAACTGGGGACTTGAATAGAGGTGAAAGGTCTTTTAAACCTCTTTGGGGCCATCAATTCGAGGACTCTATAGAACCGTCCTTTGCATTTGAAAGGCTTCAAGGTTTTTTTCTCTTTCACTCTCACTCTCTCTCTTCCCTCACTGCTTCCCTCTGTCAAATAAAAGCTGTTAGGGGACAATACAATGATGGCTCCTCATGGTCTTTCAGAATAAACAATAGGCTTCAAAAAATGAACTGCTCTTGAGAGAATTACATTTTCTTTCTTTGGCGGAAAATCTAACAATTTGCTGAGACACATATAATGGATCTATGTTAAAGCCTTTGTGTGTCGATCTTTTAAAGATAGCGGCTCTTTGCTTGCGGGCAGCTTAAAGGCTTCAACTGAGGCACATTTTGCACTAAAGAGTAAAACCAGGGATTTCATTGATTTATTCTTGTGTGAGATCAGCTTCAGTTTTCAAGTCGTGTTCGAGACTACAGACACAGTAATTCCCAAATTAATTACAGGCATCACTCTGAATGAGAAGAAACCAAAGCAAAACGGTGTTTTGGTCCCTTTAATCTAGACTTTGAGCTTTTGTGAGATAAAAGGGAAATACTTCCTTTGATTTGCCTGTGTGCGTCTGCTTTTAAAAGCAGTGAGGGTGCTTATGTTGGTTTTAAAATTTCCTCCCCGACTTACAGCCATGTTGGATCAAGTATTAGGACATGTCAGATGTAGGGCACAAAGGCAGTAAGGGAGAAGGCTGGTGCTCCTTTGTCTCTGTGATTTGGTTTAAGTTGGTTTGTTGAAGCATTTTAAGAGCTTAATGTTGTTTTTTTGCTCACAAAGCATGCATTTGCTTAAAAAGTTATGTGTGGGAGTGGTTTGAATGTACTAATGAGTGAATGGATGAATGAACTAATATTTTACTTTGCTTTATACTTGTGTGTAGAGGGCAGCTCTTTTGTGGTGGCAGTTTAATTAAGGCTGTTGCTATAGTAATTTTAGCAACAATTTGCTTGTAGTAAATATATATGTTTTTTAACTTATCCTTTCCAAGTTAGTTTGATTTGAATATACATATTTATCACAATTAAGCATTAAGCTGTAACTACAGCTGTATTCAAGGTTGCTGTCAAAGTATAAAAAGTAGTACATATTAAAAAATAAATGAGGTAAAAGTTTGTTCTATCATTAGTTTCATGTGTTTTTTTATATTAACAAGAATGACTTGTTATATAGTATACAGTATAGCAGATGTTATATATTTAATGGAGAGTTCAAAGCTTTACCAAACCATCAAGCACAGTGTGCCGCTCAGCTGTACAATAACAAGCTCAGTGGCACTTTTAGTGTTCATTACCATGTAAGCAAAAATCTGTCAACAGATTGATAGACTGAGGATCAACAAATGTCTGTGATGTGTTAAAAATGTTGAGTAGTTAATTCACTGCTCTTCACTGTGTTTATGCATTTCAAGTGTGCACATGGCCCTGTTTGATTACTCTTGAGAGGCAGCTGAAGCCTGGGTCGCTTTACTTCAATGGTCTCGTCATTCAGTTTAGCTGCTGTATTTATTGTGTATACCCACGCCGTGGTTAGGACTGTGTCATTATGTGCAGCCACAGGGCAAACTGCTGTATTTGTTGATTCATGTCTGCCTGTCTCATTGTCTTTCTTTGGTTTTTGGGCACGAGCGCTACTTGACACTGTTCCATCTGCCATATTGATGTGGATTACAAGTTCAGACATATTAGTCTGTTTTGGGTATCTTAGCTTAAGTGTTTGTTTTTAATTCAAGAGGAAAACCTTTGATTTTGGTCCTCTTGAACAACTAAATTGGTTTCATCTTCATATCACAGTATTGTTATGGAGAAAATAACACGTGTTCAAGAAAACATGGTATTATTTTGAAGGCAGGACTGTCGACTAGATACAACAAACATTGTGGGCTAAAAATCAGCTTTTCTTCAAGCGCCGTCAGTGTCTTACTACAAATAATCACTAGAATAACTTTTAATCTATATGGGTGTCATCCTCCACTCCTTTGTTAGTGAGCTGCAGTGTTGGGACGTTCTACGACGGCGATCAAGGCCGGTGTGTGCTGTGTCCAGCTGGAACGTATCAGGATGAGGAGGGACAGATGTCTTGTGAAGTTTGCCCTGGACCAGAAGGAAGAGAAGTCTCCAAAGTTGTTGGAGCTCGAAACATGTCAGAGTGTGGAGGTGAGACAAACCGAGGCTATCATCATAGTGTATCCAAAAAAATTAAATAAATTAAGAACACATAAACAAGATTGTCATAACATTTAGATTTTTATTATCTAAATAAACTGGCCGGTCTTTATCTAAAGGATTTATAATTAAGACAGGCATTTCAAAGGACTTGGCTGAATCTATAAATATTTGAATCAAGACGTGGTTGTAATATGGACAGCACAAAGCCCTATGCATACAGTTGAATGCAACTCTGGACACATTCCATATTTTTGTTGAGTTTTCAAGTGAAAAGAAGTAAATACAACCGCTGCAGCAAACACACATCAAGCATGAGTTCTTCTTGGAATGATTATGGATATATTTCCTTTTATCTCATGAACTAGCACAATACATCTTTGAATGAAACTTAAAAATAATAATAGACACTGTGCATATGAACCACACAGGAAGCAATGGTGCCTTGATACATATCGCTCCGTGGCAGATGTTCTGCTTTGTGTAAACCCAAAGAAGCTTGAGCTCAGATGTGAAAGATGCATTTGAATTCAAAAGGTGAACTCAGCCCCGAACAAAAGCTGAAGGAGCCACCATGTTTTGCTCTCCACCCTGTGCCGTTATCAGAGTCACTTTGTGGCTGAATCCCTGATCCCATCTCCCCTGACAGACTAAACAAGCGGAGCTATCAGCAGATCCCCCCTGGCATCCAGTTTGTATTAGTCACCCAGCAGTCACACTCTGTGAGCGGTAGAGATAAAACATGGCATAATTCCACTAACATTTGGCACCTATTATATTTCATATGAAACAATAAAAGTAAAAGCTTGAAATGAACTAAGCCAAGTGGTGTGTCTCTAACAGTGTTTTAAGCGAGTGGAGGAAAATTATGCCTCTGCTTTTTCCAACAGCTCACAGTCTAACTTGACGTGTGTGTATTCAGGTCAATGTTCCCCTGGTCAGTACTCCCAAGATGGCTTCACCCCCTGCCTGTCCTGTCCACTGGGAATGTACCAGCCAGAGGTGGGCCGCACTTCCTGCTTCCCTTGTGGAGGGAACCTGGTCACCAAACGCAGTGGAGCCGTCACCTTTCAGGAGTGTGAGACCAAAGGTGTGAAAGTCATCTGTTGCAGAACAAAAACCTAATAACCTTGTTAAATTATTGCTAGCACAAATTGACGGCGCAGATAATTATTTAGAGCCCGGGATGTTTATGAAGAACATGTTGCACAGACTCCTTTAAGGTGTTGACAAGAACTCTGCTGCCCTCTGCAGCTATTGTATGGTTTTACTTCAGGGGAAAACCACTTTACTTTGATAAGATTGTATTTTTATGTATTATATAAGTGTTTTTTTTAGCACAACATGGCAAACAATTTTCTAAAACTTTTCACTGACAAAATGACTGAAATCTTTAACCCTACTGTGGATATTGGTAGCATTATATCAGCTAACAGTCCTCTCTCACTACAGTCCAGTGCTCTCCAGGGCATTACTACAACACCAGCACACACCGCTGTATTCGCTGTCCCATGGGCACTTTTCAAGGGGAGTTTGGCCAGAACTACTGTGTCACTTGCCCCGGAAACACCACCACTGACTTTGATGGCTCGACTAACATCATGCAGTGCAAAAGTACGTTTGTCTGCACGCAATAATGACAGTGACAAAAAATTATGACAATTCAGCTTGATAAACCAAGAATAATAATAATAATAAAAAAACACATATTTGACACACCTGTGTTACTTTCTAGACCGACAGTGTGGGGGAGAGCTGGGAGATTTTACTGGCTACATCGAATCTCCCAACTACCCGGGCAACTATCCAGCCAATGTTGAGTGCACATGGATCATCAACCCACCGCCCAAACGCAGGATCCTTATTGTTGTCCCAGAAATCTTTCTGCCAATTGAGGATGAGTGTGGGGACTACTTAGTAATGAGAAAAAGCTGTGAGTTTTAACTGTGTGTGTGTATTAACTAACAAATACAAAATCACCAAGAGGTTATGCTTTATGTTTATGTAGCAATAGGATTAGTAGTTAGAGTTAAGATTATGATGAAGTTTATCCTTTTTAAAAGTAAGTGTAATCTTCAGAAGTGATATGAACAAGCGTGTTTATAGTCTCTGTGTGTAAAGTAGTATTAATGTAATTTTACAACAGAGTGACCAACATGGTCTAAAAATATTATCCACTTGAAGGAGATTATACAAAAGTGTCGATATCTTGTTCATCTTCCAAGGATTACAACAGATGTCTTCCATTGATGCTGTAAGCTAATTATAGATACCATCCTGTGTGCTTACATAATTACTTTGCAGCTCTAGCCAACTCTGTGACAACATACGAGACATGTCAGACATACGAACGCCCTATCGCTTTCACTTCCCGCTCCAAGAGGCTGTGGATACAGTTCAGGTCCAACGAAGGAAACAGCGGCAAAGGCTTCCAGGTCCCATATGTGACTTATGACGGTAAGAAGAAGACATATGAACTTTTGTCTTCTAAATTTGACATTACTCCTATCTCTTTTTGTCAGTCACAAATTTGGTTTCATTTATCACCAACTTTATTTGTTTCAGAGGACTACCAAGAATTGATAGAAGACATAGTCAGAGATGGAAGATTGTATGCATCAGAGAATCACCAGGAAATTCTGAAGGTATCTGCATTTTATAGCCATTGTATACAAATGTTTAAGAATAAGAATAAGAAAAACCTTTATTTGTCCCACAATGGGGAAATTGCATGCAGAAATGACAGAGATAGAATAGATGATAGACATATTGCGCAGACTGGTGTTATTACACCATAAGGTGTAATAATATTGCACATATTAGGAGTGCTCGTTGTGCAGCCTAACAGCAGCAGGAAAACAAACACAAAGTATTTTAACCTGAGGACCTCTAAAGTTGGCCAGACATGGTTCAGTTAAAAAGTATTCACATAAAACTGATATTAAGTAGAATATTGGTGCTATCTTCTCCTGGTCTATTATTACATGAAACATACATTGTCCACATCCCTTTTCTAAAGGCCCGTGGAGAATGTGATTCTTTCCTTTACAAAGATTTCATTAATGATATTACACCAATTCTCTATTGATGGTAGGGTTTGGTGTGGGTCATTTCTTTGTAATTGTTTTCCTACCATTCCACTGGATGTTGAATGCAGAAGCATAAAGAGGGGTTCTTCACAATTTCAAGTATTTTTTGGTAAATAAATGTGACTACCTGTTCGGTGTAGTCTTGTATTATTCTATTACATAGGAAATATGTTTCAGTAAGAATAAGACATGCTATTTTTAAAATGATATACAACCAACTCCTGTGTGTTAAGAAAAAATGAATGCAATACACAAAATGAAGGCAAAAAAAGAGACTTGTAATGTCTTGTTATGATTTTAGATCAGTAATTTCCTATTCTGCTTTATCCTTTTTGGATCCAGTTGGCATGTAGCGCCCTCTTTTGGAGACATGCAGGAATACAAACTGCTGCTCAACAATGACTGTGTTTGTCACATTCTGCATTAAACTGTGCTTTCCACTAACACAATATATTTTCCAATCAGGACAAGAAGCTCATGAAGGCGTTGTTTGACGTGCTGGCTCACCCTCAGAACTTCTTTAACTACACAGCTCAAGAGTCAAGAGAAATGTTCCCGAAATCCTTCATCCGCTTCCTGCGTTCCAAAGTCCTGAGATTTCTTCGTCCTTAAATGCCTGTTACTGCAGGGTTTCTATGTTTTCAATTTCAAGCTTAGATTAGATACTGGCCACAGTATCTAATCTGTCTGTTTTATCCACTGGCCTTCTTTTAGAGTATTCTGTAGTTACCTGTTTCCACTCAGAGCTTTACCGGAGTGGACCACATGCTTGATGAAACTGATCCTGAGGGGAAAGTTGACAACTGAAACAAGTGGACTTATAACTGGAGCTTTATGACAGAGCGCTGTAGTGGTACAGAGTGTAAACCTAAATGGGCTGTCTCAGAAAGGAATCTCTTCACTTTGTCTGGAAATATATTTTTAGCAACAGAAGAATTGTAATGACTTTATACCTTCTTTTAGATTGTAAAGTCAGGATTTAAATCCAAAGTGCATGTCTGTATGTTTAAATACTGCTAAATACATGATATGTTGTCATCATGGGACTCTTGCTAATAGCATTGTGATGAAAAACAAATAGTAGCTAAACAGATATATACTGAATGTCAGTGATACTGTATATAGAGTGTGTATCTAGTTTTAACATAGGCTACTTTCACAGATAGAGATGAATTATTGACAGAATACTGCAAAATGTCAAAAACAAATATAGCACAAATGTTTTCTTGGGAACATTAGCACTGCTAAAGAAGTAGTCCCTCCACAAAAGCAATTATTCTGATGAATGTTTTGTATATGATGTAAAAAGTTTTAGGTGAAACCCAAATGTATTGTAGTTACTGCATATGTTTTGAGAGAGTTCTGATCATTGAGGGTGTCTGGATGAGTACTGCTATTCTTATACAAGAAACTATTAAAAAGAAACTGACATTGGTTTTATGCATTAGACATCAACTGCTTCAGGAAAATGACACCAGTATTGTGGACTAGCAACCAAAGATGACTGATCACTCTGCAGACACTAAGCGCAACCGAACGATGTGGAGTCAGAATACATAAAAATAAATTAAAATTCCTGTAAAATACAATTGACATATTCACCTCTTTAGATGATACATGTATGTATATTTTTATGGTTTTGTACATCTAATATGCTGTAAATAAAGATAGGAAACTTACTTGGACTTTTGATTCCCTTTACCCACTTATATACACCGTGGATGCTCTAAACACACCAGTAAGACATAAACTCTGTGCTCCAATCTCTGTTTAGATATGAAAAGATACAGTGATGTTGCCTGGCTAACACTATGGCCATGAGCTGTTAATTTTAGATGTACAGGTAAAGTTACATTTGGGTTTGTCCTTTGATTAATTTAACATTTAAACATACGTGTTTATATCACATATATAAATATACATGCACTTATATCTGTTTTTCATATCGTTAAATACAATATTAAAGTGTATATTAAAGCGTTTCGCTCTTGTATTAAGTGTACGGTCTCTTCGTGTTGCCCGGACCAGAGCTTTGGCACCCCGACTGTTTACAGTCATGTCGAACCAAAGGATGCGTTCGATTCATACACCAGGCCAACACAGTTCGCGCTACTTGAAGTATTTTTCGGAGTTTAAGTAAATTAATTGAAGGTAATTTATTCATATAGTTTTTCGACGCGAAACATATTTAAATACATGAGCAAAAACGAGCTAATTCGTTAACAAGTAACATTATCAGACATTCACCGCCCGCCAGTACCTCGTTTATGTACTTGACCTAACACACATAACCTGCCCGGTCCCGTGTGCGGAAGCAGCCGACCGCCATCTCCGGAAACTACAAGTCAGCTGCTAGGAAGCTGAAGCTGTTTATCCTCGAATTAGCTTGATGGCTAACGCTGTCACTTGTTAGGAGGCACTTCCAGCAGTTGAACGGACATTATTTGGAAACTGGACACCCGCAACAGGCCGTGAAGATGAAGAGTGTATTTGTTCTCCAGGCCGTCTCTGTGGCTTGTCTTGTGCTGTTGAGCCAAGTGACAGCGAAGGTAAGGCTAATGCTAGCCTTGTTAGCTAGCAGCAGAGAAAATGGTGAACTCAAATCTCTTCTCATTCAATGATAAATTGTCCGTTTGGTGTTTGGTGTCACTCAGCTATGCCCCGGGATATCTTAGCTAACTAACATAGTTAATTGGCTGTATTCGAGTGTCAGTGTATTTGGTGCCTAGTTTCACTATAAAAATTTACATTATTATCTCCATGGTTATTCGACACTCACTTGCCAGTTCATTAGGTACACTAGTGGAAATGAAAGCATTGTAATACAACAATCTTGCACTAAATCTTAGCTTAATGAAGGCTATGGTATTCAGCATAAGTTTCAAATAACAGAGAGCTGTTGATTCAACCGTGTTTCCATGTTGTAGGCTGTAGTTTACATTTTGAATTGTATTATGTTTGTAGTGGCAAGTGTTTCTTTCATTTTCACAATCCCCTGTTAAGTCAGTGGGCTAGGGTAAATAACAGAAACACCGTGTGCCAGTTTAACAGCACCACAAATTACATCCTCCAAAATAATCATCCAATTGATTTTCCACCTTTCTGACACTGTTTATACAACATTATAACAGTCATGAAGAAAATTTAGTACCCAGCTGTTATATTAGATTGCATTCATTTTCACTGTTTTTAGTGAAAGTTAGTGGTAATACCTAATAAAGTGGCAAGTGAATTATATTGTTTTTGCTATATTAGTTGCATACACAATGAACTGGTAACAGGAAGAGTTTTATATATCTGTTGGTTTGTTGATATTATGTGTAATTAACCAGTATTATGATCCAGTATTGAAGGCTATAATTTGGTCTTGGTATACACTGTTACTTCTAAACAACCACAATAATGGCTTTGTGTGTAGAACACTTGCACAACATAAAGGCATAAAAGTGCTTCACATGATTTTTGAAAAAGAGACCACAGTAAGATTAAAATCATCGTAAGAAAAAAACAACAGTGTTTTAATAATTGAGGATGGGGTGTTACTCTGATTAGTGACAACCTTAAAACCACCAGCATTATGCATCCTGGTGCTACATGTTTCCCAGTTAAGCAAAACACACACACACACACACACACACACACACACACACACACACATACATGGCCACCCACAAACAGATTCATCAGAACAGGCCACCTTCTTCCATAGCTCTGTGGTCCTGTTCTGATGCTCATGGGCCCCTTTGTAGACACTTTGAGCAGTGCACAGGGGTCAGCATTGGTCCACCATGGATCCTACCTCAAATGCCTAAAAGACAAAAAAACAAACAAAACAAAGATGTATGTCATGTATCTGTTTCAGAATTCTGAAGACATCCGCTGCAAATGCATCTGTCCACCGTACAGAAATATTGAAGGGCAAATCTACAAACAAAATGTGTCTCTCAAAGACTGGTATGTTGAGAAATGTGTCGCTGCACTTCCCTGAAAAGTATGAGTTGTCCATTTCCTGCTGCTTAATTCTGTCTTTTTGTCAGTAACTGTCTCCATGTAGTTGAACCCATGCCGGTGGGCGGGAACGACGTGGAGGCATACTGTTTACGCTGTGAGTGTAAATATGAAGAGAGGAGCTCAGGGACCATTAAGGTAAGTCCATGTAAAAGCATACATTGTGTCTCAGGGTTGTTGTTTTCTTTTCACCCCTACTTTGTTTTAGGGCTGCATCTAGTATATATGAACCTGTAATGTTAATATAAATGAGTTTGTAAAATGACAGGAAATGGTACTTACCCTTAGTGTGGTGTTGTTACATCACTTATTTTGCATAAAGTTTAGTCACTTGTTGCTCAATTGTCAATTGTGCATATTGTACCAGTGTCACTGGAAATCAGCCTAAATGTAACCTTTCTATATCTTTAGTTTACTATCATAATGTACCTGTCCATTTTGGGCCTGCTGCTGCTCTACATGTTCTACCTGACTCTCCTGGAGCCTATATTGAAGAGGCGTCTCTTTGGACACTCGCAGCTTATCCAAAGTGAAGATGATGTTGGGGTATGTGTTTTCATTTTACAGCACTACAATATTGTTTTATATTATGGTAGTTGCTTCACTGGGCTGCAGAGCAAAGGAGAGACTCTGTACTCTGCCTTGTCATAAGAATTTTATGTGTTTAAAAAAAACACTGTTGCACAAAATGTCATGTGCAAGTTTTTTTTTTTTGTCCTTAGTAAATTTTATCAGGGTTATGAGTCTCAGTAATCAACTCTTGTGTGTGGAAAGGCTGTAGAATGTGTGCATTCATTGAAATAAACAGAAATTTGAGATCAGTTTCTTGCTGCGGCTGATCTCATCTGAACATACGCTTCAAGGAAACACCAGAGATTACATTAGTAACCGCAATCACAGGCAAAACAATATAGTTGGGGAGCTCTCTAGCTTTAACCATTTTCTGTGCACAACACACTTATGTCACGTGTAACATTTCTCCTGGTTGTTCGTGAGAAAATGTGCAGGACCAGGAAGTATGGTTATGGCACTTGACATGAAGATATGTGTCAGAACAGCAAAAGTTCATCTGGCACAGTTTCCATTCTTAATTATTTCACAGAAAGAAGCACCATTAAAATGCTTAAATTACTTACACAAATGAAACCATTTGGTCTCATTTAGTATGACACAGTGTTTAGATGTTAACAAAAGGAAACCGTTTCTGCCTTAGCCTGGGGGCTGAGGGGGAATTGCAGCTGCTTTGCTGAGCACACTCTGTTTTGACTGGCAGAGTTCAGTCAGGAGGATGACTTACATGAGAGGGCCCTCAGATAAAATCTTGTGCTGTATGAAAAGAGACTCGGTAGAAGAAGACAGTTAAAATAAGCTAATGACGATTCTATCCAGAGGCTTTGCTCAAAATTCAGACCTAATATTTGTCTCCTTTGCTATAACGATGACAAAAGCTGATAGGGGGAAAATGTAAGCAGAACCAATAAAACCGGAAGTATCACTGCTAGATTAATTATACAGGAAATGGTGGGTTTGTTATCTCTTGTCAATCTTTGATACAGAGAGGCTGCCTGACTGATAATGCTCACACAAACACAAACTACAAAACAAATCTAAAAGTTTCCACTTTCAGCCCATGCCTTGAAGGGGAACTCCATCAGTTTTATATCTCTGTGTCTTTTTCTCACGCTGCCTATAAAAATGTTTGCCCCCTAGTATGTTTTCCCCTTGAGTTGCTATAAGAAATGGAATCAAGTTCAGTATAATTTAGCTGATTTGACAAGTATTTACAAAACAGCTCTTTACTGAGAGATTTCTACAGACTAATGTCAATTTATTGAATTGATTGTTGAAGTATTCACCTCCTTCAAGTCAGTATTTAGTTGATGACCACAATCACAGTAGCATAGTGTCTGTGTGGCTAGGACGCAGTTTGCACATTTGGACCCTGCAGTTTGTCTTTGCCAAACTGTTTTGCCAACTCTTTGTCAGGTGAACATCACTTGGCTTTGACTCTGCCTCTCGAGAACATTCACCATGTTGTCTGTGTAGCTGTGTAGAAACGTGATGCTGCCACCACCACGCTTCACAGTGGGGACGGTGTATTTGTGGTGATGGGCAGTGTGTGGAGTCCACCAGTCATAGCCTTTAGTCTGATGAGTTGTTAGAGTAAACACCAGATTTTAGAAAAGAAAAAAGAATGAACTAATAAAAATGTATTAATCCCAAACTGTCCATTGTGTGAGTATTGTTTTAAAAGTGAACAGTAAAATCTACTGTAAAACATCCACAAACATTTAAGCTGTATGTAGAAATGCTGATGTCGGGGTTGTTCACATTTTCCTTTTTCATCTTGCAAGGAGTCTTACAAGATTGACTTGTGTTTGGTATATGTCAAATCTTTCCCGCTCATTGTCTTTTCTGTGTACCCAGGATCAGCAACCTTTTGCCAACGCTCACAACGTTCTGTCCCGTTCACACTCTCGACCCAACATGCTGAACAAAGTGGAGCATGCCCAGCAGCGCTGGAGGAGGCAGGTCCAGGAACAGAGGAAGTCTGTGTTCGACCGCCACGTTGTTCTCAGTTAAACTGCCCTGTGAGGTACTGGTGGAGCAAACAAACAAACAAACAAAAAAAAAGACATCAAGAAAAAAACACTGTGACAGAGCCCTCAGTTTCTATCAGTTCCTTTTTCTCATTTGTGGAGTGTGGTTCATCTGAGTTGAATTCTGAGGTATATGTAGAACGTTTCCAAAAGCAGAAATCAGACTAATAAATTCCCAGATTGCGTCCGATCGGTCCAAAGCTGTCCAGTCTTTGGATTTTACAGTTGAAACTGGCTTTCAAAGTAAAATGTCCAGGTGTTGGTCGATTACTGGACCAGTCTACTGACTGCAGTAATATTATATTAGCATTTAAATGGTGAGTATTTTCCTCCCCAAAACAAACGCGAACAAAACTTAACTACTGCTCTCACCACAGGAGGAAGGAGCTAGTGTATAATGGCAACCTTTCACCCTTCTTCGAAATGCATGTTTTATAATATCTTTTTTATAAAAGTGTTTTCAACAATCCTTCATTCCTACCAGATGTTTAATGTCTGATAACTGGTGTAAAATTCATCATTCATTCATTACATCAAATTTGATATTTTAAAGTAGCTTCAATGAACCTCGTTTCAGAAATCGATGCAGTTTCTTGGTGATGTCATAGTGAACATAGCTGTGCTATTGATCCTCATCTGTTAATGACCCTATTAAAATCAGTGCCCTCTTCCACTGCCTAACAAATCTGTCTTTCATTTTGGCACCTTTCTTTTTTTTTTTTTGTGCTTGGTCTCACATCAGTTCCACGATCAAAGAACTTGCTGTCTGAGAGACAGCACTGGTACGACAGAGTTATTCTCAGCTCAGACAAGTTGGTTTTGTGTATAGTTGAGGAGAGAGCGGACAAAGAGCCACTGCTGGGAGACCTATGGAAGTGTTCTTAACTATTGTATATTATGTGATACCTTTAACTTTGAAATAAATTTATGTAATATTTGCGACTCTTGCATGTGTAATGTGTATACTGTTTACTACATTAGCCACAGGGCTTATGGATCTTGGTGTACGTTTTGTGGGGATTAAATGTTGCATCAGTGTGTTTCTCAACTCTATTATGAGAAATAATGTGCAGACAAAAAAAAGACATGACCTACTCTTTGTTTATACTGTGACACACACTGGATTTGACCAACCTGCTCAGGTAACCTTAGTTGGCACATTCATACACTATAATGTCTATCCTAGACTGCTGCCATGACTCAGGTCATGTTTGTCATTGAGAAAATATACCATGGGAGCATCATATAAACTAAAATACTTAAGAGGTTAAATCTGGATTTTGACACAATATCCTTCTTATTAGACAAATAATGTCTACAGGAGCCAATTCCAGTCCTAATTGTTTCAGTTTAATCTATTTCTGTTTTTGTGGTACTTGTTATCAAACTATTTTGTAGTTCGCAAAGCAAAAAATAAATAAAAAAGTTATATGTGTTCACTGTGATGGCAACGATGCAACATTCCCAATGAGAAATACTAATTCTGGGGCTCATCTGGGCTTTTTTGGGCCCATGCATCCATACAGTACATGCTTTCTATAATAACTACAGATTTTCACAGATTAAGTTTGTAAGTAAATCACAGGAGCCTGACCCAAGTTCTTAAATTACTTTGATTAACTCACAAACATCTGGAAACCCCTCAGAAAAGCCATTTAAACTCAGCGATGCAATCTGTTGAGCTAAACTCAGTTGTCTGCAAATGTTCTGATAATCCCAACCATCTTCTTTTCATTTTACTAACTGATTTCCATACGGCTGCGTCATCGTTTCCTGTGCAGTCCACTTTTCCTTTTTTTCCTCCTCTTTTCATGCAGTTTTACGGAGGAGACTATTTTCCCCCAGAAAAAAAAAAAGAAAAATCAGTTTTCGAGCTGCACGGAGAGAAAGCGACAGGGGCTCAGTTTAAGAATGGATCATTGATCAACTAAAACAACGCAGAAAGACGGGTAAGATTTTTGTGTCTCCTCCTTAAATGCTGCAGAAATCTAACGGAATTGTTCTCTGTTTTTTTTAAAAAAAAGGAAAAGTAAGTTACAGCATTTGTTGCACATCAAGAAGATGGATGTGTTTATAAGAGACGAGTCGAGTCATTTTTTTTATTTGCTATATTGTTAAATAACCGACGTGACTTTAAGTTTAAAGTTGTTCATAGACTTTGATCGATCTTAGTTAAATGCCTCGTCCGCTGTTTGATGTTTGGTGAGGGAAATAGTTCTCAGCTTTACTGCTGCATGTGCTTTGGTTAGCCTACAGGGGGCGCCTCAGCCTTTGAATTCGATCCATCCAACAATGAATGCACTCATGTGTGACTGCTTTTTACCTCAGCTCCCATCAAGCCTCACTTCAGATTTTATTATGTCTGTCTGAGAAATTTTGCCAAAATCACCTTACACACAGTGACACAGTTACAGTGACTTACATTCATTTCGCGGAGACTTACCCTAGCTCCTTAAACCAAGTCTTCACCTTTAAATGGGCTAATTTATGTCAATATGATTGTGTAAATTGGTTTATGTCCTCACAACATACGTAATAATAGTGTGAAATGTTACACCATAACCTTATGACCTTCTTCAAGGTTTCTGAGTCATCAGTCAGACTGATGTTGTGGCTGCTGTGTGGTGAACAGCTAAAATTGTCAGAGATAAAGAAATGTCCTTGAGCTAAACTTTGCTCCTCCGGCACAGCATGTTGTGAAACTGTGGCTGCAAATATTCAGAGCATTTTTAGAAACGCCGTTGCTTGGCATTGAGAAAACAATGAACAAAAACTGTTCATATTTTTTATTGTTCCACCTGGTCACTCACCCCTTGAGCCTTGAGCAAGCACCTAACCCCCAAATTGCTCCCTGGCCGCTACCCAAATGGCAGTCTACTGCTCTGAGTGAACGAATGGACGAGTCAAATGCAGAGAAAAACTTTCCTCATGAGGGATCAATAAAGGAGTGATTCCAATTTTGTGCACATGACGATCCCGTCAGCAGATGAAGATAAAGTGGCTGGTATTATTTAGTTTCTATCTTCAGTTTTCTTAACGTGACAAATACAGCAACAGTGGGCCTGTATAAAAACAAACACGTGATATGCAGCAGCACAACAGTCACAGCAGGTTTGAAATGTGTCTGAAGCTGTAAACACTCGAGAATGTAAATAATCGAACTGCTGTCATTATTCTCTGTATACAACCGGGGAATAGCTGCAGTAACAGTTGCGAGCGGGGCACAGAAACGCTTAAAGTGTCTTATTTTAACTTTAAATACCATCAAAGAGGCACCTCCAGCTGATTAGTTCATCTTTAAAGAGGAGAGGACTTCTTAACTCGACAAGTTGTGTCTTCTCCCTTGGTGCTGTCAGACTGGATCTCAGAGTGTTGACAAGGCACGTCAAGGTAATCCTGGATTTAAAGAGCTGCCTCAGGTCTGCTTCTGAAACCCAATGAGCTGTTTATTGCTCCAAATATATTATTCTGAAAAATGAGGCAGATGATTGTACGGTGACTTTTTGTTGCTGTTCTTTTATTATTTTTTTTCTCTCTCGTGACCTGTTGACCCTGTAGAATGTGTGGAAGCTGACAGAAAGCCCCAGAGGTGAATTTTGAGTGTAGTTGACAGAAGTCTCGGGGAAATGAGGGCCCATATCACCTACTTCTGCAGAAAAAGGTTTGTATGAGGTCATTTTTACCCATGACTGTATCGCCAGCAGGTGTATAGACAGTATGATAAAGAATGATTAAGCTCTGTGGTCAGTACTGAAAGTGCTGGTGTAATGTAGGGTCCCTCCATGGCTGGAAGAATCCCATGTATGTATCTGAGTCAGTGCTTTGATGCTTCCATGTCATGCAAGAAGAGGATGTGGCTTTTAATGAGAAGTCCAGATGGCAATACGATCATTGGAACAATGAATTCCACGAGTTTAAACTGAGGTTGCGTCCTGGTAAAACACACAAAAAGCAGTGAGCGCCTCTGTCTTTTGTGCTCAGTCAGAGCGGACTTGGAAGTGTTTTCAGGAAGGACAATCTTTACGAGACCTTGAAAAGGTTTTCGACTGGGTCTCGGAGAAAAGCAGCGCAGTGGCAGATCTGTTGGCTTCCTGCTGACTTGATGTTGCAAAACTGTGATGACGGATGTCTGGGTTTTTGTGACTTCCTCCCTCTTCCCGAGCCTGTGGGATGATAAGACACCTCGAGAGACTGAAAGGAGCTGGTTTTATGGATGAGCAGTACTTCAAGATTCAGTGTAAAAATGTTACGTGCTGCAGCACAGAAAGATAACAATGAATGGAACAAGAATTTCTAGAACAATAGGTTGGAAACTGCTTTTTTTTTTTTTTTTTTTTTAACCAGAATTGTTTGTTTAGTTGCCTTAGAAGTGCAGGTCACTGAAACACTCTTTGTGTTATGTTTTTAACTGGACAGTTTCCATCAAGTTGTAGTTGTCAAGGAAACAAAGCCTTAACTGTCATCTGGATTGAGTAAAAAATGCTCCAACTCAATGATAATCAGGGCCATACAAATGCAGATCATTTCTGTCTCTTAGCAGGAAATTCCTTCTCTGAGATGATCCATGTATCCCCGTACAATGCAGGCATGTTTTGTTTGTAACTAAACGTGATGTTTTGGATACCGTTTAATGGGTAGTGACCGCTTGACCACTGAGAAACATACCATAGAAGCTTTGAATTCATGTGGCTGTCTCATGATGCAGTCTGGTATAATTTAATTGAGGTATTTGAGGAAATCTGTCTAAATGAGAGTACGCGGAACATAGTCAGCAATGGTTTCAAGATTGAGGAATGCTTCGGAGCCACAGCATAGGGAAAGTAGCACTGTTTAATTTGTCAGGAGTAATGATTTAAACGCATATTATGTAACCTTATTTTTTAATCGCTTCCAGTTTAGATCTGTGGTTCAGCTGTAGACAGTGGTCGAATGTATATGCACATTTAATGGATCACAAAGGGACCTCACATGTGCCTGAAGAAAAAAGAAAAAAAAAAAAAAGATATTTAATTGTCACCTCTAGTTTTTCAAGCCTGTTTCACTTCTGCCTGTGCACTGGTGGGTGCAGCTGGGTGTCACTTGCAAAGTTAGGTCTCTGCTGCCCCTGTGATCACACCCACAAGTGATGTCTCAGGGTGTTTGACTACAAATACACATCACGGCAGCGGTGCAGCATGAACAGTTAGGTTCATGTGAATTTTACATTGTACTTTTGCTCCGCTACATGTGTCAAAGTTGTAAATTCGGCCTTATCTGACAGCTTTATCTGGAAATGGAAATGGATATCAACTTCAATGGCCAAGTATACACACACACACAGAGAGAGACACACACACATACAAGGAATTTTGTTCTCTGCATTTAACCCGTCCATTTGTGCACAAAAAGCAGTGCCTGGGGTGCAGTTTAGTGGTTAGGTACCTTGCTCAAGAGCGTTTTTTATGCATAACAATAATGCTAAAGGTTAAACTACCCCCTCAACCAGGTGGTATTTACCATCATTTATAATTGATGGCCATTTTTTTTTGCTGCTTGTTGTATAGAGAGCATGGCACTAAAGTAGTACTTTATGGGAGACTTCCATGCCACTTTACATTTGCTTATCTACAGTTAACTGCCACGTTTCAGGTTAAGACTTTAATGCAAGTCATGCCATCGTCAAATATGGCGCAACTACAGCACTGTGTAAAAAAAAAAAAAAGCCAGCTAGCCTCATCTGTATTTAGCTCCACAACATTAAAATGCTGCTCCCCTACAGTAACACAAGAACATCAGGGCCCCTCCCATGCCGCATTATGAATATTTTTATTTGATGTTCTTAACATATTTGCTCATGATACTAGTATATACTTCTGACTTTCTGCCATTTTATCCCTCTAATTCACTGCATTTTAGAGGGACACATTGCACTTTTCATCTTTCAGATTAAGTGCAAACCGTATTGTCTCACCCCAGTAAAAAGTTAAAATTAGCTTCACGGCTATAAAAGTGCTGCTTAAATAACAGACAGGGGCCATTTTACTGCATAATGAGTACTTCTGAGTGCTTAAAACATGTATATATACTTAAGATGTTACTTTATTTAGGGAGACAAAAGCATAATTTCATGACTCAAAATAATCATTACACATTTAAATGTAGTCACAGATGCCAGTCTGGTGCTGCTGCTGCTGCTCTTGTTCATGTTTACTATCAGTCTTTCATGTAACATCATCAGCTAGGTCTTGTATTAGTACTACTATTACAGTCCACATGTACGTTTTAGTCAGATGTACGGTTATCTCGTTCCTCCTGCTGCTCTCTTCTCTCTCTTTTCTGTCTCTACCTGACCAGCCTCAGTCAGATTGGTCCCTCCATATGAGCTGGGTCCTGCTCAAGGTTTCTTCCTGTTAAAAGGGAGTTTTTCCTTGCCACCGTCACCATAAAAAAAGTGCTTGCTCTGGAGGTCTCAGGCCGGGCTTTGTAAAGCGTCTTCAGACAGCTTGTATTATTCTTGGTGCTATATCTATACAATTGAACTAGATACAATAATGCATTTGTAGGTGTGGATTCAGAGCCTGGTTAGCGTTGCACATTCATCTCTGACAAATGAAAGACATCTTTGTGTGTGTGTGTGTGTGTGTGTGTGTGTGTGTGTGTGTGTGAGAGTGTGTGAGTGTGGATGCTGTCCCATTGACAAGCGGTCGACGTGGTTTCAACCCATCAGCAGCCTTCAACTCCTGAATATTCATCCACGCTCCTTCAGCCTGGCCTGACAATAAACAAGAGACAGAGGCTGAATGCCTGACTTAGGAGGGCCAGGGCGAGGGTGAGGGGAGGGGAGGCAAATCCCAAGAAAAGTGGGGGGCAAACAACCCGTTTCCATGCCAACAAGTCCAGCCTCTGCACTCTGCAGCAGGCTGTGAGAGGAGAGGGGAGGCTGGGAGGCTTTTTTTTCCCTTTTCTCTTTTCTGTTTTTTTTTTTTTTTTTTTTTTTCGGTTCTGGTTGGAAAGACATGAGTCGGACTTTATTGAGTAGGGCAGGTATCCGGCTCAGCCAGCCAAAGTTTTTCAACGCGTAGACGAACCAGATTTGCGCGTCGCGAAGGGATTATAATCTCCAAATGTCAGCAGCCATGGACGTGAGGAGAAACTCTGAGGTAAAAAAACAAAAAAAAACAAAAACAAAAAGCCGAGTCCTTTTTTTCTGTGAACCGTTACAGACGAGCTACAGCCGGAAGTTTAACTTGTAACATAGCGGCTAGACGCGCTCACAAGAGGCTGAAAATAACCTTAAAGCTGCGTAAAGGTGCGTTAAAACGTCTCCATGTGACCATATTTGGTCATCGACATGTTGGACGATAAAGTGCAGTAAACTGAAACACCGGACTGCTTTCTTTTTTCCTTTTCTGTCTTTTTTTTTTTTTTTTTTTTTCTGCCGACCCTTTGAATGGAGAAAAATGTCCCAGCGGATACAAGCTGTAACTCTTGTGGGTTGTAATTAGACCAAGTTATTATCGCTTAAACATCCAAAAAGTCAAAGCAGATAAGCGGAGCGACTCTGAACTGAGCTGTGTCCTTTTCCTGTTGTAGTTTGGACTTTGGGGGAGATTTCTTGTCCAGGGAGAGAGGAGAGACACACGAACCTTGAGTGTGTGTTGTGTAATTCATCATTTTACTCAGTGTTTAGTCTAGTTTTAGTCGTTACAGCATGGGCTACAGGTAGTAGCTGTTCTCATGCAGTAATTTTAAGTGGCCATAAATTGCAAAAGACAAAACACACATGCACATTCCGTTCATTTGAGTGTGTAGTTTTCTGTAATTTATGTATTTAATTTCTGTCAGAGGGCTACAATATACTTGTTTTCTTGTCATTTTTTAGCAACAGTTGTCTTTTTCTGTGCAGATCCATGACTTTTTTTTATGTTTAAGAGCTTTCTTATGACCTCTTGCACTTACTTGGGTAAAAAAAAAAAATCTGCCTCATATATCATGGTTGCTTGTTGCCATGTGGACCTTGGCACAGACCTAAAACATCTAATTATTAACGTAATCATACACTTTTAGAACAACACTGCCAAAAGCTGACTCTCGCTGCAGGTCTTTGTAGATTAAATATAGGGAGCTTTGTGTCCGTCTTGAATGTTTTCGTGTCGTGAATATGAGTTTTCTTAACAGATTACAGACTAAATCCTTATGATCGTATCTCATTCTGTATAATGCAAACCCTATGGCGGGGACTGGCTTTCTTTAGCTCTCCCTTTTTTCCCCCTTCCACCCTTTCCATTGTGCAGATCAAACAATGACCTTCCCCTGTCGCTGGACGGGACTGTCAACACAAAGCTATTGAGGAAGTTCTTCTCTGTTCTCCATTCTGTTTAACAGGACTGAGCATGGCCTGTCACCAGATGCTTTTTAAGGGGCTCTTGTTCTCTCGGCGTCACAATCAAAAGTTTCTTTAAGTTTTATCGTGTCCTGCTGGTACGCTGGAGCCTCTGAGGGTCTGACACTGTTGCCTGTAGAGCAGCTCTGAAGGTTTCGTTCTTGCTCAAGGGAACCTCAACCACAGATTTCCCAGTGATAACCGTGCAAGTCACAAGACGATATGCCATAACGTTACCCCCGAGCTCTGCTAAAGTTATCCACCGCCAAGAGAATGCCTCCTTTGAAACCAAGAAAATCTGCTTCACATCTCGATGCCTTCAATGGAAGCATGTGAGCTGATGTGCTCGTACATGAAATAGTGAGAAATAACAGATTTCCGGCAATACTGGCTTTCAGTCTACTTAAAAGAGATGATACCTGTGCCTGACTATGGCTTGTGGCTGCTCACGCTCAGTTTCACATAGCTTAAAGTCGCACACCTTATTTCACACCTGCACTGTTTGAGAGCATCTCTCCTAAGTAAGCAGGTAGAATACCAAATAGTTCAGCCTGGAGACGAGGCCAGTAGACAGGGCTGATACGAACAGTTATTACTTTAACTGATGAGTTATGTGGTTAACTTACCACTAAATAGTAAAACATAACTTCTGTACTTTCATACAGGTATTGTCTCATCATAGCATATTTAACATAAAATAGATGAATGAAGGAACCATTTCTAACTGTAACTATAACTTTTTGCTAATTCGCTGTAGATGTTTTATTCATTGTAGGTGTAAGCATATTTTGTACCATGCTCCGTCAGCATAGATAGTGTTAAGTGTGATTTAACTTAAATGGCTTGCACTGATTGGAACTGGAAATTCACTTTTATTATTTATCTGTATTATTTGTTCCGCTCTCAGCATGATATTAATGGGAATCTACATTGAAACAAATTGCTTACAACATGTCAATGCACTGGAAAGCAGCATTGCCATGTATTGGTTATGATAATCCACTCTCTTTTTTTTAATTCTTGTCTTAAAAACATATTAGAACAAATAGTGTCTCCCAGCCACTGAGCACCAACCAACAATCAGATAAATATAGATGTTGTCTTGTTGTTTTGATGCTGTAAAGCCTGCGAATTGACCCATCGATTACACTGACGTGTCGTCGCAGCCCACTTATACGACAAATGGT
The DNA here is from genome assembly GCF_963514085.1 of Chelon labrosus. Taxonomy (NCBI): domain Eukaryota; kingdom Metazoa; phylum Chordata; class Actinopteri; order Mugiliformes; family Mugilidae; genus Chelon; species Chelon labrosus. The sequence continues at coordinate 26,106,104 of NC_140339.1, read as the reverse complement.
CGCTCTTGTAGTAGAGCTCAAGTGCCGGAAGTTGTTTCTTTTTAAACTGCAACACTACCAATCCACTTCTGACATGACAGAAGACTAATATGTCTGGCGTTCATTTCCCTCCAGTCATCTGACAGACATGAGAGGGAGTCCACACAACGTACTTGCGCGGTCACATGTTGAACACTTGTATAACTACAGTGAAACATCTGTCCAAGCTTACAACATCTGCACTTTAGGACTTCTGTGAAGTAATGATAAGCAGACAGCTGTGATGTAATTTAACCTCTATATGTAACATTCTAAACAATTTATTATCTCCCTGCTGACTGCGTATTTAGTGGGTTTTAAAGATTTTGTGGATTTTGCATGCCATGTCATCATAACGTGACACCCGTTTGTCTGACATGCCATGAGATGTTCTGCCTTTATTTTCTCAGGCTGTTGGTTGATCTGAAATTGCTCGCTGTTGATATGAGTTGTGAATTCAAACACTGTCAGCTGTGTTTCCAGCTCCTAAACACTTGTCAGAACTTGTTGATACCCGGAATAAATGGAGCAGTCTCTGCATTTACAAAGCCTCTTTATAAAGTAGACAGCCTATGACCTGTAATGAATTGTCGGCGGCTTTGTCTTGGAGTGTGATTTTTGTGGTGCCATTAATCAGCACACGTGCAGTTTTTATTGAACACAGACAACTGAAGAACTGATAATCTCAGTTGTCATGCTGAGCGCGTTATGGTTATGTTTTTCATGACATCATGTCCAGTCATCTTATAAATTCCCTAGTGGTGACTAGAGGACAGTCTCAAGTGAATTTCCACTCTTTTGTTTTTCCTTAACATTTTGAATTTGTTCATTGCAGTGGATCATACACTTTAACAGCTTCTCAAACAGCTCATATGAAGTGTTTTTTTTTTTCTTAAACTCTCTAGTGAGTGTGTGGAAACATCGCATTTATGGTTAAAACAAACCAATCTCAACTGCTGCTAAGCTTTTATGTCTGGCTGAGGGGGACAAGTGTATGCACCGTCTTCAGAATATTTAAACAGTTGTTGTTTTTTGTTTTCTTACTCCTGAAGAATTGATAATGAAGTGAGATTTTAATATGAATTTTAATGGCATCAGTCGCCTTCAAACAGTCTGCTTGAAGCTGATTGAGACTTACAGACATGCTCGTAGTGGATACAGTGTCCAAATACACAGGTGCCAGTAGAACTAATCTTTGCTTTTGCGTACTTCAACTCAGACTTTAAGGCAGTGGCAAACACATTTTTGGAAAAGTCAAAAGACTTTTGTGTCAGAGGTCGACTCTGTGACACAAATTCTAGCCCCCCTGCCGTACGCGCAGATGGATATAAGCCTGTTTTCCACATGCCTGCCTCTGCAGCTGTCCATGCTCATATCTAGGTTACACAGAAGGGGTTTTCCTCTTTTCCACAAAGAAAAATATGCCATGATTACCCTGAAAAAAGGCCAAAACTGCTAAAAAAGGAGATTCCAAGTATTGGTTCCACCTGGTCAATGGAGCTATATAGTGGTAGAATGGCAGACCATGTGGTAGGGTAATTATATAGGTATGGCTATGTGCAACTGCCAGTAGCTCTGACCTTGGTGGTTTTCTTTTACAGAAAGACACACAGAGGCTGTCAGAGGCTTCAACTACTCTAGAGTCACATTATGAACAGAATACATACGTATATCCTGAATATACCCCAATCTTTCTTTTTTCTTTCTCACCATGTTTGGCCTGTAAAACACGAGCCTGAACACCTCACATCCTCGATCTCTACGTGTATTAAATATTTTTATGTATCCTACAGCCAGTTGAATAGAAAAACATGGAAACCAAAGGACATTTATGCAACTCAACTCCCACACTGCTCTGCTGACATGATTCCACTCAATCAGCTCAAGTCTCTTTTTGTCCGCCGGGGACAAAACGTGTCTTTCTGCAGATATTGAAACAATGCTGTGGATCAGTGTGTGGGCTCATGCTCTCATGCCTGCCAGTAAGTTGTGACGTCTGGAAAGGGTTGGGAATTTGCAGAAATCTTCACTCTTCCTTTTCCCCATTGCTTGTTGGCTGCCTGCAAAAGGCCGTGGTGGTTTTATAAAACCTTGAAGTCAGGTTGCTGATCAGCAGAAATGGAGGATCAGAAAAGCCAAGTAGCAATAGACGGGAGACTTTCAGATTGAGGCCTTCTCTATGGAAGCTATTGTGCCTGCTGCTGCTTTGGGATATAAAAAAAATCAACCCCAGTTGCAGGAGGTCAACAAAAGTTTTCTATGTGGTCTAAACATAAATTTATTACATAAAGTCATGGTGTGTTCTTACAAACTGAACAGCAAGCTCCAGGTGCTGAGCGTGTGCATATTTGTATAGTCTTTGCTGAATGGGAACAAAGCTCTTGGCTTTGAGTCCAGGTGTCTCTGCCCTCCTTCTGTGCTTTCTTTCATCCTCTCAATACATTCTTGAATATTTTGAATGCGGCCACGGTCTGATGGATAGGGCAAATATTAGAACATTCCTGCATGTGGGGGCAGATCTGTCAAACGTGACAAGGCCAAGGACATGTGGACACTCTTTAAAAGACATTTTACCTAATAGAGTCTCTCCATCCTTCACACACACACACACACACACACACACACATACACACACACACACACACACACACACACACTCTCTGATAAAAGGCTTACTTTTTAACCATCCTTCCCTCTCAAGGACGTACTGAACACAAAGGGCCCTTTTATTCCAGGCCAAACAGCCTAATGGAGACACTGTCATAGTCCCATTTCATCAACATGTTCTTGTTGCCGAGGAGAATATGCGTCACTCTCTCTTGTAATCACTTAGTACTTGTGGACATTACCGTGACAAAAAAAGGAAAAACCCTTAGGGTAATTAAGATGATGGTGTTGAATATCATAAAGTGACAGTTTGGCTTTTAGGATTTATTTTGATGTCGGAGCCAAAAACTTTTTCATCTCCGTGTCGAGTTGGGAGTTTTGGCAGTAATTGCCAGATTAAGCAGTAGCTCTTTTTAAAACCCCTCTAAGGCTGGATGTCCTGCTTTCAAAGTTATAAGCGCTAACAGAGGAAGTCAAGCCAAAGTCCAGTGTGTGGATGTGCAATTTTGGCAGCAAGAGTTATAAAATAAGGAGTGTTGAAAAGCAGATAAGTGGTGTAACCGGTCCAGGTCTGATGCACGCACACGTCACCGGTGTGTGCAGAGCCAGAATCAGAGGATTAAGGGTTTCCTGACTTGCATCATGCGCTGCCAGTGTGAATTCCCCTTGACCTGATCGATCGCATATATTTTCATCTCAGGCCATCAACCGTGGGTTCAGGCAACTGCATGAACTCAACACCAAAAATACAAACAAGGCTGCCCGAAGCAATTATTCTATACTGACCAATGAACAAATGGGGGGCACTCAAAACAGGGGCCAAACAAAGCCCTGAAATCACAGAGAATTAACATCTGACTGCAGCACTATACTGAGCTTTTTACTGTCTAATTTGTGGTTAAGGTTTCGCAGCCAGTTACTTTAATGTTTTTGTTCAGCCACGCCATTGTTAGTGTGAGCTGTTTCCAGCTTTGCCATCCACTCTAAAAACCCACATACTGCTTCGCCTCAGCAGACAGACACAGTTTGTGGATAACTGGTGAACATAGGGTGGCATTTAGAAAATTAAGACCCAGGTATTTCCCGAAGTGTTGCAAGAAACAGAAAACAGGGCTAAACGGAAAGAGAGCTTTTAATTTGGACACATCAGACTGGTTAGTGTGGTTCTGTGTCCATATGTGTCCTTTTACAAACTAATCATTGTTAACACCAGTCAGTGGCCTGGGCACGGCATGTGTCGTCAGTTGTTGACAGTTAGCTTGCCTTTGGCTCTGAAATCTCAAGAGAAATGTTGTCTTGAATCTGGTTGAATGCACTTTAAAGGTACTCTAGAGCTTTCTTAGAAGTGGTTGTTTACAGCCTGGGATTTTGTGTTGGGAGATGGTATCAGACCTCAGGAAGTCAGTTGGCTAACGCCTTGGTGTTTACACTGCAAAGTCCATCTTATGCCTCTCTGACCCATTTCTATGACATGAAAACATGAAAAAAACACTAATCTCATACTAATTTGATCAAGGCGTGTAGTGCTGACTTTATTTTATGAATTTAAAATGCTAACTAATTATTTTTTCTGATCCTCACTCCTTTGCGCATTCTGCTTTAAGGTGTTAGACGAAATTGAGAAAGATTCGACCTTCCAAAAAATACCATATCCTTCATCAGGTATGAACCAGTGGTAAAAGTGTTCATAGCTACCAGTGTGTCTGAATATTTTCATTTTGTTTAATTTAGACTATGATGAAAGATCTCAAGTTCTACCTATGTTTGTTCTCATTGGCATTTTTTTGTTTTTGATTTGGGATGATTTGTAATGAATTTGCATTATTTGGCTAATTGCTGAATCGATGTGAGTGTTGTCATGAATGATCTTCAGTTCAATCAATGTTTCTTGCCAGAGATCTGATCTATAGGAATTATTTGAGAATTGCTCTTAGCTTTTGGAACAAATCTCACTTAATGTATGTAAAGAGACTTTTATGTTTCCATTTCCATTCCTCACTCCCATGAATGCCAGTCTCTTCAGTCATCTCTTTATTATGGTAAAAAAATCTAGACTTGTAGATACCTCTTCTGTCCTGTTTTGTATCAATATCCAGTTTAAATTCATCCAGGGCAACACATTTGGAAGTTATTTGCAACCCAAGACAACATCATTCTTTGTGTTTGAATATAATGAAGCATGCCGCGTCTTCCTAGCACGGTCCACAGTTACAGGAAATAGCTGACAGCAGGAATGCTCTCTCTCTCTCCTCATCTGTCTCTATAGGAATCAGCTCCACTACTGGTTGGCTGGCTTCTTCATACAACAACTTCCTGTAAACAAGCCATGCTGCCAAACACCCTCCTATCCTCCACCTCTGATCTCTAGGGATCTCCATTTGACCTCCTTATAGACCAGAACAATTGCTTTGAGCCCTCTTGAAAGAGTCAATGCTGCATTTTCTGGGGCATTGGCCTCTAGTTTGAAGGGAGATTTGAACTGCTGATCTAATTTGAGATGAAGTCCAGGCAAAGCTTATTGTTCTGAAGATGTTTTGTTTTGTTTTGCTGCGTGGATTTTTAATAGTATTTAAAAGGGGTGTTGCATAAAGATGATTGAATGACAGTGAAGAAGTAGCACGCTCAACAGTATTCCACTGTCACCCAATTATGTCTATGTCAGCGGATAAGTAACAGGAAATAACAGTTTAGATGATTCATAAATGTAGTATTATTACTAGTATAGACAGTGTCACCTTTAAATTGTATTGCAGACGAGTTCTGACAAGACCAAACGTAGGTTCTTTGTCCCTATTGTCTGAATATGACCCATCCAATGTCCAATGTTGGGTCGGCCTATCCATCCACCCTGACCTCCTCCATGCACAGACCTCTGCCTGTATAACTACAAAAGCTCCACTTAGCATGTGTTGTGGACACAATTCTTCTTCTTTGTGAATATACATAGTGTTCTCCCACGCATATGCTTTGTTCAGCCTCTGCGCTCTTCCTTCCATTTCTATGTGAAATTCTTATTTAAATGAGTCGATATTTTTCATGGTGTCAACTGTGCATTTTCAGCGCTGTCTGTATTGCCTGTCTCTGTGAAGCATGTATCTCTTTCTCTGTAAAAGTCTGATCCTGGTTTGTTTTCTTCATTCACAAATCCTTTGGGTTACAGAAGACGAATGAATGAATTAATGAATGTAGTTTTATTCTTATACCAAATATCAGCATTGGCCTCAGAAATACTGTATTCTGTACTACATGTATGTCCCGAAAAGTGAGCAAATGTTTTCCTTTTCTTTTTTGAACTGATTCTTTAATGTTCATAAGGAGACATATTTCTGAATGGAGTTCTCTGATGATGAAAGGCACATTTTCTAGGCAGATAAGTAAGACTATGCTGGGATTGCCAGAGGTTCTCTGGCATAACACCGTCTGCATGCTGTGTTTTTTATGCCACTTGGGTTTGGTTTGTTCAAAGTCATCTGACGTGTTTGCACGTGGTGAAGGGGGATGAAAGGTTGTTTACTGCAACAGTTCATCCTGTACTCCAATGTAAATCTGTGATTAAGACAAGAAGACTTAATACTGGAGAGAACTTGTGTCGAGTGAAGGTAACATCCACTTGAGGTTTATAGTAATCTTTAACCAAGTCCATGAATCCCTGTAACAAATCTACTGTTTTAGAAACGTGTTGTCACCCGCTGATACCATAGACCCACATTGAACTAAAGCAGTAAGCAGGACTGTGCAGCCTCTTCAGGTATCATGAGTTTGCTCTATGAGCATGTTTGGTCCTGGGTCCTGGCTGTGGTTTAGAGGAATCCGGATTGTCTGGTTTTTGATCTGACTCTGGATTAATTAAATCTGTTTATTGTACTATTGGATTTATTGTGTTTCCTTTATTCGATACATTTCCCAATAATACTCACTGACAAGCCCAAACGTTGTGTGAAGAGTTGCTGATTGCAGTGTCTGTCCATGTTTTTGTGTTTTCTGAAATGCATGTAATGCAGCAGCCTTTCAGTGTTTCCCATCCTTGTGTCTGTTCGTCAGGTGAGCGGGCGGTTTGCAGAGAAACATGACTGCCAACAAGAGTTCGAAGGCTGTGCCTCATGCAGGAGGGGGTAAAGCTCCCCGGGACATCCCTGACAGGTCAGTGACATCTGGGACAAGGTGGACTATCTGATGTGTACTTCCAGTCGTATCATGTGTTTTCAGTTGATCCGTCTGGCTGAATCTTTGTGGATCTTTTAATTTTAAACAGAAATAAGTGCTTTACTTAATATACAGTAAGTTCATTCATTTTCAACCATTTCTCTTCATCAGTGATAGTCTTATTCTTTCTCTCACGGGAAAAACAACAAATGATTGTCAATCATGATAAGAGTTCCAAAGCTTTTACAAGTACAATCCTGTTTCCTGGACAAGGGCCCCATCCACGTCTGAATTGTAAGTACTGAGCTGAAGCTTGTGTTAGCATGTTGAGAGCTGACAAGGTCCTGCTGGGAAAGGGAAAAATGGAAATGTCATGTGATATCTAGACTTCATTCGTTCAGTTCACCAGTCTGTCCATTTTTACCAGGACCGGTTTGACCTGTATCCAGAAAATTGGCATACTAGTAACAAAACACAAAAGTCGTAGTATGATGGCTGATTCTGAGCACGATGATTGTTGGCACTGGTGTTGCTGTTGGTATTCTAATGCGTTAATGCTGCTGTTTGACTGGGGGTGTTGCTCATTCACTCACTTATTTCTTGTGCTGATGGCGACAGTGGTAAACACACACAAAAGTCAGCAACCTGTGGCGGCTGGTTTCTCTGATTGCTTGTGGTGTACTTGAGGCTTACTGGAAGTGCCAAACTACATAAATCAAATTACAAATTTTATGACATCGTTAATCTGCTGTCAAATGTGCATGTTTACCACAGAGGAATATACAGCATTCCCCATGGTGTATATCTGATAAGTGATCAATGTTATTTACTCACAAAGCTCTATCACTATTCCTCTCTCATGATAACTGTGCATTTAACCTGCGTCTTTTTTAATTAAGTGAATTGGGATTGTCGAGCATCGGCAGCTTGTGGCCCTCATGGGCTCCTGTTACTAGAGAATCTTTAGCTAAGCTCATGAGACATGAAGCAAAGATACATTGCAGCGCCATGTTTTAACAGATGGAGTGGGTTTATTTGTGTTGGATAGCGCTACACAATGCATTCCCCCCTCAAACTAAGAAATTAAGCAGGATTCAGTTTCCTGGACAAATTATACCTGCACTCAACTTCATAGCCTCAAGAGACACACATGGCAACACACACCAATGTAGCTGCAATATCTGGATTCGACTCTTGCTCTGGGGTCCAAAATAATACAGAAGATGTAGCCAATGTAATGAGCATCATATATATATATAATCAGAAATGCACATTCATTTTTTTTACTGAAACATTCAAATCTCTCGATTTTGTTCTTGATCACAGCTGCAAATTAATAAGTGACAGATGATAAATTTTGCACATGCTGAACTGCAATAGAAATGCTGGTTCTGTGAGCTGTCTCCTCTCTCCATCCTGGTCAGTAACGGGAAGTGGCTTGTGGTTAGCATGCCCTGCAAGTCTGAGTGGAACCCAGAGGCCAGGTTGTGACTGGCATTCAGCTCTTTGTACACTACTGTATGTGAGGTCGGACCAGCTGAAGCTGACTAAACTGGGCTTATTTTTACAAGTGGGATCCAGACCGCTGAAAACCCCTGAAGTTCCCCACGCCCTGAATAGGCAGAGCTATAAAAATTTGGTTTTGTGTCTAATTGAGAGTCCTTCATGTTATGGGAGTAATTCTAGCCAAATGAGGCCATCAAATCCTAATGAATATTATTCAACGACAACATGTGTTATGTAAAGTATGTAAATGTAAATTGCTCAAATTGTAAAAGCAACCATTTCTGTTCAGTCACTCGAGTCAAACTAGCATTTCACAAGACTCTTCATAATTTAATGTGCTCTTAGAGGTGGAAGAACTCAGATCTTTCACTGAAGCAAATGTTCACACAAATCTCACTTTACTAAAAGTTTATGAGTGTGGATTATAATTAGAGATGCATAAGCATGTCTGACCGAGGTAGAGCTGATTTTACTCATTTTATAAACCTTCAGGTTAGTTAATTGACTGTATAACAAGTCATATATTCATTATCATGATTCAATAAAAAATAATGACAGCTGTCAGATAAATGTAGTAACAAATACAATGTTTCCCTCTGAAATATAGTGTAGTAGTAGTAGCAGTGTTACACTTCTACTGTACAAGAACAATGGAAGTGTAGTTAGCTTTAGTATGTAATCAAATTGTCTTAATTGCATCACGCCACTGTCATTAAGTGTGTGCAGTACGTATAGAATAAAACACAGATGCAGTCGACATGAAGCCATACCAATATTTTCTTATACATAGTCTTTTTATTGCTTGTCTTTTCACTTTGGTGAGCACAGAAACACGATTGCTGAGTGTTTGGTCGGTTTGCTACTAAAACGTTCTTCAGTCATTCTCCTTGGCACAGGTTTTGTTAGGAGATTGCCAGGAAAGCAGTGGGATTTAATTTGCTAGACAAATTCTAATAGCTCCCCTCTGAAACGCTGCAACACATGCTGACTGCTGATTAACAACAGCGTGCTCAGAAATGATTTTATTCACCGTGTGGTCTGTTTGACTTTTTGTGGGTTTTAAATGTGCAGGGCTGGAAAGCGACTAAGTACATTAACAATTTGAAGGTATTTGTTATTGTGCTTCCATTTGGTCCTTCTTAGACTGTGCTGCATTTAAGTCACAAATATTTTGAGTGCTTCTTCAAACACTGTTAATACGAAAGTCTTTACAGGGGGGTGTCCTGTAAACTCTGTTCAAGCCCAGGTCAGTATATATTTGCGTTACGACTGTGAACAACGTTTACAAGAACAAGAATCAGGCTTTATTACTGGCATGTATGGTACATATGCAATTAATTCATAAAAAAACAACAGTGTACATCCTCATACGAAGTAGCTGCAGTAACTACTGCTACTGTTATCTACTGTTAACATTTATAAGATATATGAACATGCAATGAATTACTTGAAACATGTAGTTGTAAGTGTTTATATATATATATATATATATATATATATATATATATGTATATGTATGTGTATGTATATATATATGTATATGTATGTGTATGTATATATATACGTATATGTATTTAAACATTACAACTTTAACTCTTCTTTGGACACCAGCTAAATTTAATGATTGACCGTTTCAGTCATAAACATTTTAAATAGTGACAACAACATTGCAGTGCAATCGAATACTAACTAACTAAAAATGAAGTGATGAGACTCAAGTACAGCTTTACCAAAATAGATTTAATTTCTGATTAATTATTTTAGATCTGTGACTCAACAAAAGCCTGACTGGTGTTTTAGAAGTGGGTTGTTTGCAGTGGCTGATTGTACGCGTTGAGATTAGGACAGATGACAAAGTTCTTTGTTTGCATTGTAAAAATAATATGTTTGCTTCTCTAAAAAAAATCACTGCGGCATTATTTTTAGGAACTTATTAACTAACCTGGGGACTGATTGTATCTATGTGTGGATACATGAACACATATACTTTTTTCTTTACATGAGAATGAGTGATTGCAAAAGCAATACTATTTTCGCATGAAATGTTTTCTGACGCAGTATCATGTTTGGTTATTCTTGGCTAAATCATGTTCGCTGAGTTCATATATCAGCCTGATTAATCGCAACATTGCATGCATTGTGTGAATAAACATCTTTTCAGCTAACTGTAGAGCACTAGAAGCCATCAGTTAGAAAAATGAAGTCCAGTCTTGAATTTTCATACTGCTGCAAGGAAAGTAAGATAAGATACATCCATCATGCTCTTAAAGCTTGAAGCTCTTATCTGTTGTAAAAGTCTCTCCACCCTGGAGCTGGAGGAATGAAACCAGGGAAGGGCAGATAGGTGTGAAGCCGGATCTGTCCCAACCTGCATTGTTGTATCACACTCTGCAGCCCTCAGCTTCCTCCTCCCATAGCTCTTGTTATTTTAACCACGACTATGACATCAGATCTCCCAACGCTTCACTTTCTCAGGAATTAGTCACATCGTGACACCGTGCCTGAAAGACTATGAGTGGTAGCTCTGCAGTAGATGTATGTGGAAATTTTGCCTCTCTGTGGAAATACTAAAGGAGGTGAGCACTGTGAGAAAACTTGTGTGCATGTGGTAATCGATGATAGAGTCAGCAGCAAGAGTGGGGCTACAGCTGCGCCTATTATCTCTTAGCTTCAGGAATCAGTAAAGGCTTTGAGGCCCAGAGAGCAGCAGTGAGACTTCGACAGGTAAGAGCGTTGTAGTAAATCTCGTTTGGCATTCTGTTTTCTGTGTGAGGTCCGCGGTGATTCTCCTCAAGTGATTTGATTATGTGGAAAAATCCACAGTGGCATTTTAATGTAGTCTGTATTTCCTTTGGCTTTTATTTTGATCTCATTCTGCCAAAGACAGAATACTTTCCTGTGGTTATTCTGAATTCATGGCTCAGGTTTTCTTTCTGTCTTTGATCTTGGAAATTAATTTAAAACTTTCAGACGATTCTTTTACTTTTCATGCTGTTCATGCGGCAGGGTTGGGCGGAATTGTTGGCAGCTTTTATCACTCGCCTCTTTTGGCTTGTTAATGTTTGATTTTTTACAGAGAATCCTATGATTGCTTACCTTTGTTCACACCTTTCTTTGTCATGTTTTAAGGTGCCAGTCTACATCACCGTGTCCTGCTCTCTCTGCCAGCCAGGGGCAAGGCCAGCAGCCCCTCCTCAGCGACAGCGAGAACTCTGGCAAGCAGAGTCGGTACGTCAGGACTGACGGCAGGTTTCTGTTGCGTGCTGGACGGAATAGCAAGACAGCAAGCCTGTGCAGTGGTGCATCGCTCACAGGTGAAACTGAGTCTCAAGGCCGTCTCACCAAGTCAAAGAGTATCAGCTGCCTGGACAACAGGCTCTCTATTTACAAGCCCCCATCTCAAACCAGGTCCTGTCAGGAAAGTCAGGGCATCCAGGAGCAGAAGGAGAAACAAGGGGATCTCTCCGCGGGAGATGGACATAATGGTAGGCCCCTGAGCTGGAGTACACTTTCACTGGGACCTTCCTCTAACCAAGGCCACAAGCGCACCCTCTCTCTCACCCGCTCAGTGGTAGGTGTCCCCCCAACAACAATCCGCAAAAAGATCTCAGAATGGGAGTGCAGAAGGGTATCTCTACCTAGGATGAGCTTGTGTCTGGATAAAAGAGGAGGTGAGCGTGTTGGCGGTAGTGAGGGCTGCCCAAGCCTCCTCTCTTCTCCCTGTAGCGAGAAGACTTTTGACTTTAAGGGAGTCCGCAGGATGAGCACAGCGTTCTCTGAATGCTCCTACACAGAGACAGAAGAAGAGGAAGGGGTTCCAGAGAGAGATGGCCTAGGTCGTTTTCAGAAAAGGATAAGTAAGACGGAGTCCTCAGGAACATTTGTACGTTCCTTGTCTGCTCGTAAAGAGACATCAGCAGTCCTCAACAGGATACAAAAGATTGAGCAAGCCCTGAAGGACAGTCCCAACCCTCTCCCTCCACGTTATCTGAGTAACTGCTATGCTCCAGATAAGACAAGACAAAAATCATTTTTGATAGGTGATGACTTGGACAGTACATGCACCAGTAAGCGCAGCAGCATTTGTTCAGTGGCCACTGAACCAGATACTGTTCTGGTGTCTGATAAGCTGTCTAAACTCAGACAAAGGTTCAGTGTGAGTTCAGCCCGGTCTGAGAGCCCAGAGCCACCCAGCCAACAGACATCAGTTGGCACACCAGTCAACCCCTTACCTAAACCCAAACGCACTTTTGAATACGACGCCAAACGGGACCAGAAGGGTGTTTTGCCAGCCAATGGACTACCTCCAGATGGAGCCTCTGAGTCTCCACCGCCTCTGCCCTCAACCCCTGCACCTGGCATGACACGAATGGCTAAGAGCGAAGGGAGCACTCCCACGAGAATCCAGGACAGGTGAGGCAAAAACATCTGCATATTATATGTCTCTAATCCTCGAGGTGAAAATGCATGATATTTATTGCAGTCAGCTCGAACACAGTTAGCAGTGTCAGTTTGTTTCCGACATTTTCACACAGTAATACAATAAGTCACACAACAAAACATCAGCGGCTATGGATTCGTTTATCTCCTTTGAGGGGATTTCTTTTCTTTGAGGCACTTGTAGAAGTTTCGAACATGTCTGAAATTCTTGTAAAGAATTTGGGTTGCTGATTGTGGCTACTTGCTTTGTTGATGTTGATGCTTAATAAGTTACTGATTAGTGTGTCTGGTTGCAGCACTCAGTTTGTTTTAGTGAGGTGTCATTTTTACAAAAGTTGCAGCTTTTAAGAAGAATTCCCCATGAATAATGTTACTATAGGTTTATCGTGTAGTAACCGGCTACTGCATAAAAGCTGCTCACACTAAAAATAACAGATTTTTTATAGTTTTACTAGCTAGCAGCAGTGATAGATAAATCAAATATGTATTTGCCAAATCTTTATTGCCGAACGCTGCTCTTTTATAACACTCAGGATTAGACATACTCAGTATTTTGTGTGAGGGTGGGGCGTCTTCACATCTAACTTATGTGAAATGGGCATGAAATCCTTAAACATCCATCCCTTGGACTCTGTGTTTAACATTCCTGTGGCCCTAGCAATTTCAGACCAGGCTTAAAAGCCACAAGCTGTCGATGGCGCGACATGACCATACTGTAGATCCGTGCACTAATGTAGCTCAGTGAACAGTTTCTGCAGTGCTTTGACATGTGATGTGTGCCTGACACTGTACAGAGAACACGCAGAAATAGTAAGATATCTGCATGTTTACTTGTGACTAATCTGGAATTTCCTTGTGATTGGAACACATGTTGATCATAGTGTTTTTGGTTTTATCGCTAATACTTTTTTTATTAGAATTTTTTAGAAAAAAACAGTGACTTGGATTTGAGATAGGAAGGTTAGAAGAGCCTTAGCCACCTGTTCAGTGTTTCTCCGTGTCACTACGAATGCTGGAAGTCTGCCTGGACTATTTTTAAAACCATCTTTATTTTTTATGTCTTCTCTTATCTGTCTGCATTCTTTAAGTTATACACTGACGCTTATCGGCTCTTCTTCCCTGTAATTTTGTGTGTTCGACCATTCTACGTCTCGGCTTATTTCAGCTTTCTTCATTTCTCTCCAGGGAGTCGTGCGAGTCGGAGGATGCTGCAAGCTTGCCGTCTTCGTATCCGTCCTCACCCACAGAGAATGGCGCACTGACCACAGATACACGGAGTCGACCCAATTCCAAAAGCACTTTAGAGGAGAATGCCTATGAGGACATAGTAGGTAAGCGCTCTGGTTTGCTGACTTTGAATAGAAGAAAGTCTGGTTTCTGTCTCTGTCATGATAATTTGATCAAAGTTAATGTAATTTTTGTGTCAAAAGATGACAACATTTTTCTGGTCTCTGCTTCTTGAATGTGCATATGTTCTGGTTTTCGCTATCTACCATGGATTTGGGTTTTGGACCAAACAAGGTAGCTTGTATGTTAACAAGAGCCTCGGGAAGTTGTGGATGTTCATTTTTGACTATTTTATGAACTATAAAACCAATTATTCACAATTCACTATTAATGAAAACAATTACAGTGATCTTCATGAGGCAGATGAAATTTTTCCATATATTGTGTATTCATGTTTTTATGACTGCATTTTACTCAGATAAAACCAGAGGTAACATAAACTGAAAGCATCGATGCACAGTTTTAATAGCTGATGATAGTCACCTGTATTTAAAGATGGTAGACAGTAGGGTGTCAGAGTTTAAAGTTACGCACAGTCAAGGGTACTGTCCCTTTGAGTGACAGGTGGGTGGCCTCACACATTGCTGGACGCCACTTTCCTGCTTCATTTCCAAGTTCCCAAGACGGTGGTGGCAGCCAGAGCCACCACATGGACCTTCGAAACCTCTCTTCAGGAATCCTGTGGGGGAAGTCACAAATGGTTCATCTATCTGTATATGCAGTCACTGATTCAGAACCTTCCACAAAGAATAAATACACACATTATTTGATCACTTTAATTGCAACGTAAGCCTTTAAAAGAGTAGCTAAAGGTTTTAGGGGATCTTGATTGTGAGGTTGGCTCCTCCTCCTGCATCTGCCCCATGTGGAAATGTAAGGTATAGAAGTAGCACTCAGCCTGAACTTAAGATTAATGGATAACATGTGGCTGTGAAGGTTGTATTTGATAGTCTGGTTATCTACATTTTTCACACGCTGCTACCCAGTACTCCCCAAACACATGTTCATAAAGTGAGCGATAGAAAACTCTCACACCGCACACTGTACGTCTCACGATAAACAGGATCAACTCAATAGTTTGTTCTCTGAGATAATGTGTGTATGAAATGCTGGACATGCTGAGGAGCCAAATTCCTTTCCACTAGCAAATGACCCCCGGCCTTCTGCCCAGTTCAGTTGCCAACTCCCCCGGTGCATATTTAATGTGGTGAAAATGTGTGTCAGTGCGAGTGCAGACTCATGATGGGGCCTGGATTTCACATGCAGTAAAGTTTTCACACAGTGGAATATTTTTCAGGATAATTACTCAGTGATGACCAAATAAGGGCTGGATTTTAAAATATAAACAAACCCAACTTTATCATTTTTTAATGGAATCAGGGATTTGTGTTAACCTCATAAGCCTTTTTTTTTTTTTTTTTTGGCTGAAGATGTGCAGTAGTCTCAGAGAGAGCATCAGGGCATGACGGATTTTCATGTGAATCCCAACAAAGCCCCCATTGTTCATCCAGCACAGTGAGTGTGGAGTTTGCAGCTTTGCAACACACTTTTGCCAGGCTTTGTTAGGTCTTGACAAAGACGTTGTTTCTGAGTAAGTCCGAAACTGCTCAAGCAAAATCTGTTAAACCGAAATTCTCCTAGAGAAGAATGAAGGGTTTCACTTGGACTATGAAGTGGTTACAGGTCTGATGATTCATTTAAGAAGCTGCCTCAGTGTTAGACAGACAAAATCCTGTTTTTTGGCACCTATGCTAGACGACAGATGTTTAATTCAAGTCTTTTGTAACCTGTGCCACAGTTTTCTACACATGCATGATAGATAGTGTTATTAGGGCACTATTTAAGTGCTTGTGTTGATGAGTGAGCCAGTGAGTGATGTGTTTACAGGCAGATGAATCACATCTTGTGCACCGGTGACACCATGATTCAGCCGTCTGCTCTTGTGAATAAATCTCTGAGACGGTCTGGTACATGTGATGAGTGTTACAGTTACACTTAGACAATTACATACACAGATGCACATATTATTTGGTGCACGAAATACTGTGCATTCTTTCACATAACATCTCCAGTGCAGGTCATAAATGATGGAAACACTGCATGGTTTACGGTGCTGCCAAGTGCTCTTGCAAACTATAACCTGTTTTTCATCTCTTGCACATTTCTGTTTGGAACAGTGCATACTGTAGCTCTCTATTTCATAGGGCTAACTGACACTGACGTCGTTGGTATAGTTTGTCCTGTGCCTCACCCTGCCCAGAAGGGCCTTTGTTAACACAAAAATGTACAATCACAATGTGCCGCTGAGGTGTGTTCACTCCCTGCATAATACTGAGTGTCTGGGAGTGTGTTAGAGAGAGATCTGGATGTTTGTAATCAGAGGAGTAGATTAGTACCCTCCAGTACATAAGCAGCTGTAAAGACATATCATTTTCCCAGCAGGCTGTCATTACAGTATTGCTCGTGTTTAATGGAGTAGCAGCCCAACGTGGGGTCAGACTGAGCCCTCTTATTCTGCTCCTCAGCTTTAATGATGCTCAGAAAATTACTCCCCTAAGCTAATTTACTGCCTGACACAACATAACGCTCTAAAGGCAGTGTTCCATGTCTGTATATGCATGCATGGGTGTCTGTACAGGTCCAATAATTAACCTAAAAATAGATAACCGAACAAAGCTCTGTCTGTATTTCAATCTAAGGTGTTAAGAAACACTTACTTATTGTTTGAGAAGCAGAGTTCATCACGTTTTAAGCTAATATCCTCAGGAAGAAGGAACACAGCTACCAAATCGATTCTTGTTTTTCCAGCCTCTCCTGACAGATAACACTGATTTTCTTTCTTTTAAAAGTTCCCTTCATGCATTTCGACGCCATCTGGCTCTGTTTTTATTCCTCTCTGTGGTTTCTTCTCTTTCTCACAACCTTTTTCAGACCCTGCCAAAAAGCTATTCTCAGAGCACATGTCTGAATAGACATTGAGCTGCGCCGTTACACAAGTTTTCTCTTTATTGAAGTTGGTCCTCTGCCAGGTGACATCACTTAGAGCTTTGCAATGCTGTGTAATGTGCTTTCCTTTTCTATAGAACAGTAGTCTGTGGTCAGTAGTAAATAATTGAACACATTGTGTGCAAATTATCTGTTTGTTAAATCTTATTGCTTACAGCTTATTTGAAATTCCACATAATGTTAAAAATGATTTAAAACTTGTTGAAATACTCAAAAATTTACACTTACACCGACCAGCCACAACATTAAAACCACTGACAGGTTAAGTAAATAACATTGAGCATCTTGTGACAATTCAGTGTTCTGCTGGGAAACGTTTGGACCTGGCATTCATGTGGATGTTACTTGGATATGTACCACCCACCTAGACCAGACCAGACACCCCCCAAATACAAGGTGTTGACCTGGCCTCCAAATTCACTAGACCCCAAACTGATCAAGTATCTTTAGGATGATCCACGGAACCCAACCCATAGGACCCAAAGACCCCCGCTAACGACATTCTGTTGCCAGACACCACAGGACACCCTCAGAAGGCCCATGTCCATTCTCTGAGGAGTCACAACTGTTTTGGAGGCACAAGGGAGACCTACACAGTATTAGGAAGGTGGTCATAATGTTATGCCTGATCAGTGTACCTAGGTATAAGTTATATATGTCATTTCATGTCTTGAAGCAGTCTTTAGATATTCAAACAGTAAAAGAATCAGTGAGAAGAAGACCCACTTATCATCTCTCACTTGCATGCCTGGACAGTGACTCATCAGCGTTGTTTCCAGTGTCCAGAAGTTTCAGCTGGGGCCTGTGGGGCCCGGTGCCAACAGTAACTGTGTTGAAGAAATTGACCTTTGACTTACCTTTGTGAGTGATCTCTTTTTGGTCTAACCACAGGGAGGCTGTTATGTGCTCCGGACACCCTCTGCTGCCCTTTGTTTAGCCTCTTTGACCCCTCAGCCTCATCTGTCTTCTTCCGTCAAAACAGCCTCTGTCCCTGAAGATTACTAGCTTTACTGCTACCGTTATATTTGAACTGTACTGAATACTCACTTCATCTCCACAGAGAAGGAGAATCCATATGAGGATGTTGACCTGAAGCGGAAGAGTTTGGGTCGGAAGCCTTGCCTGTCAGAGAGCAGCAGGTCTTGGAGCACCATGGACAGAAAGCTGAACTCTCCACCTCAGGTAAGTCACTTCAGTAAGGCACTTTGGATCAGCAGCACAGATGTGTTTTCCTATTGTTAACATAACAGATATATTTTCCCATGGTAACGTACATCCACTCTCTTGGTGTTAGTGCTGAATCCTGGATAAGATCTCTCAAAGAATCTCACACCTCATTTGTGTGGCTGCAGGAAACAGTTTGACATGTTTAGACCAAGTGATGTTCACAGAAAGGCCCATCTGCAGATTTGGCTTCTTCAATTCAACACTGAAACTTGTTTCACTATAAAAATAAAGAGAAGGGGCCTTTGGTCAATACTGCTGAAAAACAATCCTTAATCTGCTACTTTGTAATGAACACAACAGAAGAAGAACTGCTGAATCTGTTTACAGCGCTACCAAACAAGCTCATGTTGTTCTCATAAAGAAGTCCATCAATAAGTGGATTTTTTTCCAGTTTTTGTTTCCTATCACCCTGTAAGCAAATGACATCTGCTTTCATGTTGCACACAGTGGTGTTTTCTACACAACAGAAAGACACAAAAGCGAAGCCACTGGAATAGTTTTAAACCCGTCAGCTGTCACAGATTTAGAAATCAACCATTCTTGTTTTTGAAGAAGCATTTTTAAAGAGATCAGTGCTATCCTCCAAAATTAAAATAAACTTTGTGTTTCCTGTGACTGCTTCTCAATAAAAGTCATCCTGTGTCCCCCTGGCTGAACGCATTTTATGTTCAGTTTGCACTGTTTAAGTAGCTTATTACACTTGAGATACTGTCGTAGGGAGAGAAACATAAGAATTATGCTTTGGTAAACAGTAAGCTCTAAAAGCCATGGATGTATAACGTGTATCAAATTTTCTGTATTCTTTTCTCTGTAACTAGTTGCCTTCCAAACCCAGTAGCCAGTCCCTTCGCCTCCCTGGTCCGAGTGACAGGAAGAGCCACCGGATGTCACAGTTGTCCAAGCGCTACAGCCACGATGAAATGCTGCTCCTTCCCCAGATCGGTGTATCAACATCGCCTTGTGGTCTGCTGGATAATAGCCTCTGTAGCGGCAGTGATACCCTGGCCTCACACAGGCACTGGAGGATCCCCAAGGTACACAACGCTGGATCCTATACAAACACCTACACTAAGTCCTTGCAGATCTAAGACCGTGTTGTCTTTCCGCTCCTGCTTCACAGACAAGCTCAGGTTTCTGTAGGGACCAAGTCAGGCTCTGGATCACTTGTAATTCCTCAGTTTAGAAAAAAAGATTTTTAAAACACAGTGTCTTGATGCATGTAATTACTGAACAAATTTCAGCCCTTTCTCAAGAACTCTTCTCAAAGCCTTTCAGTGTTATTTTTCTAACCCCTAACACACATGTATAGTATTATACGCTGTTACTTTTGGCCAGGTACAACCCTGCTTCCTCTATACTTAGGATCAAAAGAAACTAAAGTTTACTTTCCTCACAGAGAATTTCCTCTTTCCTCTGTTTATAGCTGGTCCAGAGGATCAATTCCATTTACTGCACTAAACGTGGGAAGAAGAGGCTGAAGAAGCTGTCCATGTCCAATGTTGAGACTGCATCTTTGAGAGGTAAGGGTTCTCTTTATTCCCTTAATCCGCTGGCCAGATGAGAGAGTAAATATTTGTGCCTCAGCCTCCCACACAGAGTTCTCGCTGTGGCCCTCTCATGACATATACGCATGTTTGTGAAATTGCCCTCTGACCCATAGAAAACCTTCTTGTCTGTCTAATATCTGCCTCCAGATGACAACAGTGAGAGTGAGAGTGACTCTGATGACAGGTTCAAAGGTGAGTGACAGCTTTCATACTGCACTGGAGAGATGCTATATTTCACAACTTTTCTCTTGGAGCTCTTTTTCTCTGTTTAGAATTTAGCAGGTGACCCGGCTCGACCGGCCAGACCGCAAAACTGAAACTGAAACATTTGCCATATTTACAGATTATCACCAGACCATACACCATTCATCACATATCTAAATGCAATAAGAGGAATAAACTGATTTAGTCATGGTTTCACCCTGTGTTGGGCTCTTACGTTCAGTAGTGTTGGTAAATACATTGCAGCAGTATTTCATTTCCTGACAGCCTTGAGGTAAATACCATGTGAACTTCGGATTTTTATGCCGTACCATGAATTTTGTATGGATTATGTTCTCTTGCTTCCTCAGCTCACACACAGAGGTTGTTGAAACTACAGTCCATCCTTCGACGAGCCCCTAGCTACCGCACACTGGAGCTGCAGCTCATTGAGTGGCAGGAGAGAGAACTCTTTGAGTACTTTGTGGTTGTTTCTCTGAAAAAGAAACCCAGCAAGAACTCCTACTCCCCTGAGGTCACATACCAATTCCCCAAGGTAAAACTCATAACTGAATCCTGCTGCTGGTTCTCAACTTTTACACCTGGCACAGGCTGAATTGTTTTTACACATCAAGCAAAAATCCATGTGTCAGTGCACCTCGAATATAAAAAAGGAACTGTCCAAAATACTGCACAGATACAAACATGAAGACAGCACAAGGTGTTGACCTGGCCTCCAAATTCACTAGATCCCAAACTGAACAAGTATCTGTGGGATGATCCGCAGAGGCCCCTCATGGTCATAATGTTGGATGTCACTGTTGAATGGTTTCCAAAGCTGAAATGGATCCTAACCACATCATTACCACTGTTTAATGCCTTTTAAACACACTTGTGTTACTAGGGTTATTAGGCTGTTTTTCCCATAGTTATAGCATTAAGTAATTTAAGCCACAAATGCCAGTGCATACTCTGTGGGCACATGTGAATGTTCAGTTTGTTGATAATAATTGTTGTATGGGCATTTACAATTTGTCCTTTTAGTTATTAAAAAGTATATTTTGGAGTTTTTGTTTTCAGCAGCAGTGTCCAGAAAACACTAAATGTGTTGTTGGGTTAATGAGGGCTGGAGGGAGCAAAAGTTTAACCTTGAATTGGAGAAACATTAGTCTGGGTATTTATAGGTCACTCAGACATCCATGGGGATTTTTAAAAAGGGATGAGAGAGTCATCTGAAGGAGAATGAACTGACTGAAATCCTCTCCTCTCCTCTCCTCTCCTCTCCTCTCCTCTCCTCTCCTCTCCTGATCACAGCTGGAAAGGCCCACCAAGCAGATGAGGGAGGCAGAACAGAGGCTCAAAGCCATTCCTCAGTTCTGTTTCCCAGATGCAAAAGACTGGAGTCCTGTCTCAGAGTACAGCAGGTATGGCCAAGAACCTCCAACATAGGATCAAATTCATTGTTCTTGTATGTCAGGTCACTAATCTGTCTCATCCTTTGAAGCTGAAAGGGACGTAACACAGCTGTTTTCACTGTCCTTTTTGTGTTGTGTATATTGACCTTCCTGTGTAAAATCAGTAGAGGTTTTAGCTGTTACAACATGCAGTATTGATAAAAGTGTAAATTAATATTATTATTTTATCATAGCTAACACAAATGTTCCCACAATCTATTCTGAAACTATTCTTATCAGTAATTCTTTTCCGGTACTGATTATATTTCAAACACCTCCACCCTTTTTTTTGCCAGCGTGTAGGAAAGAAACATTTATAGTGCATACATAGTGCACCTGCTACACTATTGCATAAATGTGAAATGGGGCCAGGCCCAACAGAAAGGTGCTGTGCAGTCCTAATTATGTCCTCTGCCTGATCCTCATGTGTGTACATTTGTTTTGGCTACAGTGAGACTTTCTCCTTCATGTTGACTGGAGAGGACGGCAGTAGGAGGTTTGGGTACTGCAGACGCCTGCTGGTGAGCCACCGTTCAGTTCCTCTTCATCTACTCCCCGTCCACGCCCTGCTGAGGCCCGTTTGTTGTGACAGGCGTTTCTATTTGAACGTGATGCAGTTTTCCTGTGGTGCCGTTAATGTGTTGCATCAACATGCGCCGTGGTAACAGGAAAGAAATCATTAAAAAAAAAAAAAAAAAAAACAGCAAACAAAACAAAACAGTTCAAAGCTGAACTGGGTGTGAAACCCTTTTTAAAAATCGGTGGAAAAATATAGATGCTGAAAAAGATTATCCCTCTTCCTGTTGTAGCAGCAGATCTGCATTAGTGTAAAAGAAAAAAAAACATCTGAAATGGCAAACATCTAAATCACACATTTCAGTCTGCTATAAAATGCATGAAAGTATATGTGTTGTGGTCTTATATTTCATTGCATTAATAAATCTGTCATCATAAATGCATTTTTAATTTGAAATAATCACATGTGAACCTTAAAATGTGGAAAATTACTATATATTATCTGAAAAGAGTTGATGGTGATAGTTAGAAAATGCATAACAACAATATCATAATTGAGGATAATAACCCAGCTCTCAGTTTCTCAGTAGAAGCAAGACAAAGAGAAACCATGAAAAATCCAAACTTTGTCATTCTGGAGCGTTTCCTCTCCATAATGAGGCTGGGGAGGGCTTTGAAGTGTTTAGCTGAGCTTCCCATTTAGCGTGTGGGTAGAGAGCATGACTGTGTGGGATTCTGTGAATGTGGTGGTGATTTTGTTCCCCATTTGGTATTTTTGAGTTTATGTTGCTGCAATGTGTGTGCAAGTCTTTGTCCGACAGAAATGTTCCCCGCTCCGCTCTCAGTTACGCTTGATGTGCTCTGTTGATCTGGGATTCCTCTTGACAGAAACAGATTTTAATGAAAGTACTGTCGAGAGAGAGAGAAAGAGAGGTGAGCAGCTCCCCTCCAGTAACTTTGTTTCCTCCCTGCTGTCTGTCCAGCAGTTGGCAGCAACCGAGCATTCCTGAGGACTTGAATCAAGCTCCACATAGTTGATTTAATCATCCATTTGGAAAAGCGGAGGAGAAACAAGAGGAGAAAATTGTATACCTAATATGGACAAGTGGATTGGCGTTTGTTGAGTGCCTGTATTCATTTGTGTCTACGCTGTTTGAGGGTCTGTGTCTGTGCCTCCGTTGCTTTGAGGCACATAATGGACTATGAGACCACAGAAGACAGTAGATATGATCAGCAGGGGCAGATAAAGCACCTGTGTTTAGAAAGGAGGTATCCACATGAAAGCCTTTCACCTCAGATTGAATTAAAGACTTCCGCTGCAGCATTTAAACAACTTATCTTCATATTATGTTATCACTGTGTGCCCGTCATGGTGGCATTTCCATGACCCTTCATACCGTATATTTGTATCCATATTTATTTTACACACCGGGGTATTCACCCCGTGTACAGAGAAGTATAATGTGACTCTGTAGGAGTCTGAAGAATAACCCTAATGAGATCATTATTTTAGCTTGGGCTTACAGACTGCAAATCTCCAGGAGAAGTGTTACAAGCTGCGGTGTTTGAACGATGTGAATGGTTACCAGGCAGAGAGATTCAAACAAAAAGGCAGCTGCAGTAAGGGATATGCATGATCCAGAGATTTGGAGGCTTGGCTTAGCTAAACGTCCTCATATTATGGCCTCTGCAGTCTCAATTTATAATCTGCCTCTTGCACGGTACGTTCCAAAATTTAATGGAAGTGTAATGCTATACGGCTCGTTGGTTTTCAGCATATTTGTAAATGTATCTCTTCATGTGCAATCAGCCTGTGTTTTGGTTTTTTTTCTCTTGCAGCCGACTGGGAAAGGACCTCGCCTTCCAGAGGTGTACTGTGTCATCAGCAGGCTGGGCTGTTTTGACTTGTTCTCTACAGTGAGTTCAGTCTTGTCCTCTAGCCTCACACACACATGCATGTGAACACATAAAGAGAGAGCCAGCTACAGCCTGCTAGCTGTATGTGGTGCTGTAGCTGTGGTTAACCCGTTTCACAGCTGAAGGAAATGACTTTCAGCAGAGCCTCTGCGCATGTTCATGGGTAACCCTTATTCCGGTCTCTGTGTTTTTTATTTCCCAGAGTGATTGTTTCCTTCACGTTTGTCTCACTGCTGCTAACACAGAGCAGAGCAATCACTCTGTTTGACTTTTTCAGCCTTATCTGATTACTTTATTAACTCAAAGGGAGTGAATCCAGACTGTTGAAACAAGACGGCTGCTATATGACATGAAAATAACACAGATTCAGACACTGTGCATACACTATGTGCTGTAATCATTGTTAAATAAGTTGGGCTGAGTGCAGCCCTTGGAGACTGCATGGGAGCGGTTTGATGAAAAACCTGAAATCTGTATTTATTAGATGAGTTAAAAAGGAATAAATCCACCACTTAACCACATTTAATTTATGAACAGCTTATTACCAGCGCCAAAGATTGTCTAGTTTGGCATCATATGATATGTTAGGACCTTCAACACATACCAGAAGAGAAGCGAGCAAGAGAACGGCTCAGATGTCTGAACTCTGAGAACAGAACAGCAGCAAACCTCTGATAAAAATGAAAGGAGTACTGCTTTTATAATTGCTTCCATGATAAAGGAGGATGGCAGAGTTTGATTTCACAGGGAGTCTGTGTGAGAGGGAGACACACAAACACAGAGATGGAGAGAAGTGGGGTGATATCATTTCAACTTTCCAGACAGGAGGCAGCTTGGAACAAAACAGTCAGACAGGCACATTGGGTGGAATTTTCCAATCACAAAAGCATGGGAATAGATATTTTTCAAAACAGAAAATGAATACTGAGTTCTAGACAGCCATCAGTGCTCAAATACATAAAATTTAGTTTTTTATATATTTCAATACAATGTCACCATTGTAAATAATCTTGGAGGCTGTTTGATTTGAGGCAGTTGAGATTTATTTAGTTGAAATGTGTAAAGAAAACTGTCTTTGCTCCCTTGTTCAGATCCTGGATGAGGTAGAGAGACGGAGAGGCATCTCAGCAGCCCTGGTCTATCCCTTCATGAGGAGTCTGATGGAGTCGCCCTTTCCTGCCCCAGGGAAGATTATCAAAGTGAAGACCTTCCTGCCTGGTGCAGGAAACGAGGTCAGAGTTTCTGGCAAAGCAAAACACAACTGCCTTGTTTTTCACTGCTTTAATTGGGCCACACTGTAACTGCGGCGGAAAATGTGCTGAGAGAATCAGACTTGATGTTGTGGTTCTTCGCGGTCACGCAGGTCATCGAGCTGAGGCGGCCTACTGACTCCAGACTGGAGCACGTGGACTTTGACAGTCTGTTCAGATGCCTCAGTGTACGCCAGGTGATAAGAGTCTTCGCCTCTCTGCTGCTGGAGCGCAGAGTCATCTTTGTGGCTGATAAACTCAGGTCAGTTTTTTGCCACTCCCAATGCTCTGAGTCATGAGTTTCATGTTGTGAAATCTTGTGATGTAGTGGATGTTTTTAGTATCTAAATTCTCTGTAACGATTACAGAATAAGAAAACTGATTATTATGTTATTGACAGTATGCAACAGTTGGTTTGTTTCAATGTGTGAAATTCTGTCAGTGACTTTGTTTGACCACCTTCCTAATATTGTGTAGGTCTCCTTTATGCCTCCAAAACAGTTGTGACTCATCAGAGAATGGACATGGGCCTACTGAGGGTGTCCTGGTGTCTGGCAACATAATGTGGTCTCTGTGGATCATCCCACAGATACTTGATCAGTTTGGGATCTAGTGAATTTGGAGGCCAGGTCAACACCTTGTGCTGTTCTTCATGTTTTTTTTTTTAGTTGTTCCTAAACCGTTTCTGTGTGTGTGCCTGTGTCAGGCTGCATCCTGCTGGGGATGGCTGCTGCCATCAAGGAGTGTCATTGCTCTGTGGTTGGGGTGTCTGGTCTGGTCTAGGTGGGTGGTACATGTCTAAGTAACATCCACATGAATGCCAGGTCCAGAAGTTTCCCAGCAGAACATTTTATTGTCACAAGATGGTCAACGGTATTTACTTCTCCTGTGAGTTGTTTTAATGTTGTGGCTGATTGGTGTATTTTATAGAAGTGTTGCCAAAACATATTGGGTTTGCCAGAAATATTTTAGTGTCTGCCCCTAGGAAACCCTAGGAACTGAAAGGAGTCACATGATATACTGGCAGTCTGAGTGTGGCATTCTCCACTTTCACTACTAAAAAAATGAATGGATATCACGAATGCGATGACTATGATGACAACTATTATGATTGTATAGATTGCCATTGGACTTTGTTAAGTGAACTCTAGTAGCCGTGACGTTGTCTGTGTTTTCCACGTAGACTTGTGCGATCTGATGCTCTCATAAACCACCTCTTCCAGTCAAAACTACTTTAATAAAACTGGATGTAATGATTTGTGAACTGGGCCTTTAGCCTTGAGTCGAGGGCTTTGTATCAAGGCAACCGTATGCACAACTAATCATGTGATCACATGAGTTCATCTAATCTGTGGAGAGAAATGTGAGTCAGACTGTGGTTTGTGATTTTATCCCAAACCATCGTCATATGATCTTTTGGAAAGATCGCCCACCTCTGTTTCCAAGCTTCCAAGTGATCTCAAACTGAGGAATAAGAAGGGTTTTAATTACATTGAGGTTCTGTCTACAGTGACTTAACAGATGCACCATCTAGTGGATGTTCATTGTGATGTTTTATGTTGAGGTCAGTCAGCCAACTGCCAGTTTTTATACCACAAATAAAGTGGGTCACACCAGTAAGAGTCACTGCCAGAGAAAAGGGTGGAGCTGATAAGTCTTCAAGGACTCAGTGTCCCACTCTGTCCTCTTACAGATGATTGGTACTTTTTGATTATTGGAGGCAAGGGTGGATAGGGAGGAGATTTGAGTGGAGAAGTAATCTCTCCATGTATCAGAGCCCAGTTTAAACAAACATCAGTGGGGGCAGTGACTGTGAGGGGAAGGAATGCACTTCCTGTGTGCGCGACTCTGCCCTGTGTGATCTGTGGCTCAACTGTCACTGTTTGACTTACGATGCCACGTTTATTCCCTGCGCATGGGCGACCTCGCTCTCTGTGTCCCTGGAGAAAATGCATCATAGCTGCTCATTAGCAGAGGTGATAACATCAAGGAGTCAGTGGGTGGGACTCATGAAGGAGCTCACGATACAATGTTAACATGACATGTTGCTCAATGCTAGAGAATTCTGCAATGTCGTGACACGGAAATAATCCATGATGTACCTGTAGAGACAAACACACATTAAAGGGGCTAGTTGCCAATTCCTTTGTGTTTTCAGATAAAATTTTCGGAAGCAAAGTTCATTCATTCATGGTTTTCAAAGGAGGAAACCTTTTCTTTCTTTCCACTCATCTTACATTTTCTGTACTGCCACCATGGAAGTGACATTTTAAGTGAAATAACATAACATTCTTATCCCTCTCAGGATGATTTCATTTTGTGTTGTTCATGACCAGATACCTGCAGAACTAATGACATTCCCATCTGCCTTAGCACCCAGTTTGTGTTTACTGCTAATTACCAACTGTTGGCATGATAACACGCCAAACCAAGACTGTGAACACCTGCCTCAAACACAGGCTGGCAGATGGTTAAATTACTGTGAAGTGGAACATCAGTCAAAATGTCTGCAGTAGAGGTAATACACATAAAGTAAATATGCATTCAGTATTCCTGAGTGATGCCTACAACAATAAGATCTGCTGCCATGTGTGTGTATGTATGTATATGGATTTAAAGTACATGCAAGGCTCCTGTGTTTTGGTATATTTTGAAAACCAGGGACAGGGCCTCACTGCAGCATTAATGACTACTATGATAAAAGAGCTGCTCCCTCTGGGGCTCTGCCACATAATCCATTCCCAAAATACCTCAGCAGTAGAGCATGATGTATGTTTCTTCCCCCTGAAATGTATATCCAACATATGCAGGAACTGGGAGGAAAAGCCATTTTAGGCAGTAGTTGAAGTCGATTGACTCTTGTACTGTGACACAGAAACCTTTTGTTGTTTTTTCCAGAGATATTTTGCTTCGTCTACATAAAAGTATGCACAGAAGATTAAGCGATGATCCACTATGTGATGCCTGTAATAACAACAAGTTGGAGCCCTAATCAGATAAACTCATCCGCAACTATGTCACTTTGTAATTGTTCAACTCGATTGACCCGCGGAGGCTGAAGGAGCTTTGCTGTGGACTTATGTAAACAGTCTCTGTCAGTTCTCAGGCCGGAACTGAAAAAAGTTAGCATACTAACTGTGCAATGCTATTATTTGTTAGCATGTAGAAAATTGATTTTCATAATGAACTCCATTGTCAAGAAAAATATTTCTCCTCTGCCTCGCTTTGGAAAACATCCAATGAATAAATCCAATAAACTGACTGAAACTGATGTTAGTATGAATGTATGTCACAAAACACACAAGATCAAATTCAGAATCTTTCCTGCTTTGGTTTAATTTGATTTACCGCGATCAAATAGCACATGGCTGCCGAGATGCTTTGTTTTTGTGATTTGGTGATTGAGACAGGAAAGAAGAATTTAATGAAACATGAGAAGTCTGTGTTCGAAGAGAACGAGTGAGAGAGGAGGAGACTATCGGAGGAAACTTAACAATGGCTGAAAGCTTTTCTCACAGTTATGGCGAATTAATCAAGGTCACTTTTCCGTGGTATAGCAGGCTGCTTGAGTTTTGCAGAGACACTCATCCCCTCTTCTGGTTAAACTACATGTAGAAAATATTAAGTTTCTTGTGTATGTTCAGTATGTTCTGTTTTTGTAATATTCCATTGTCTGAAAGTGATGCATCAGCAGTGTGGTCTGTTGCAGCTGCAGTTTTGGGATCAGTGGTGACTGTCCTCAGACAGGTAGAATTATTGGTGCAGCTGCAGGCAGTTTCTAATCAGCACCTACGTTAGCTTGCTCATTTCATTTAGTCCATTTAGTGTTATTCTCAGACACTTTCTCTAACACGCTCTACAGAGCTGGTACTAAGCCAAAACCTCTTTTAGCAACTCAACTGGTTTCCCATGTGGTATAACTCAGAGGTAGAGTGAAATTGACACTGTAAACATGTTTCTGTTTTTCAAAGAGTCTACAAAAATGCGGCTCTCACCACAGTCTGACCAGCTGATTTTTACATCAGTGTTGCTCTCATGGATGTATACATCCACCTATAGACGCTTATATTCTTCTTCTTATATACACAGACACCTGCTCATATTCTTTTTGCTCTCTAGACAGATTCAATCAAACATCACTGTGGTTTTAATAAGAACTTGTAATAGGGTTTTCCTTCAGGAGGTAATTCCTCATTGTAAAAAGCCTTCTGCTGTTAGACAGAGAGCTGGTGGCTTGAGATTCTTATAGACAGGAAGTGAGGGAAATTCATTTGGGGACTAAGGGAGCAAGCAGAGAACATTCTATAAAGGATAAAAATACACCGTGTGTAGCTTTCCATAGACGCCCTATAGATCTGTACACACTCTGCTGCTGCCACTTTATGATTTCTAGTTGTAACACTGAAGAATGTATTTGTGAAGCTTTGCAGCACAGCTGGTGTCTGACAGCTGTGGTTCAGGTTGCTCTGTCTAGTCCTCTCTGTCCTCTGTCTGTGGAATCAGTCTTAGCCATGCCAGAACTGGTTGACACTGTGCAGAGCTGCATTTGATGATACAGGCTTTTTTATCCTCCTCCTTCTCTCTCTCTTGGACACTGACGTTCACCCTTCTCCTCTGGGCTTCACAGACCAAGCCTGCTGATCCCATGTTTCCTGGAGTATCTGCCAGTTCAGCCTCGCACACATTTAGCCAGGCCTGGCAAGGGGGAGCTATGAGAGCTAATATGTCAGGATTAGCTCCCTAACCTCAACACACAACAGCTCTGCACTGCCTTCACATCTCCAGTATTTCTTCTTCTTTTCCTGTCAGTGGTGTCATACCTTTAGATTACTTTTAAATGTGGTACTTTTAAATGCATTATTTCGTGTAATTTATTGTTTCTTGGCATGTTAAAACCTTATTTTCCAACCAATCGAGATTGTTGCTCTGGTTTTCATAAAATGATTACTCAAAGTGGCACAGAAACAAGGAACAGTGGATTAATGTTGATGTCCTCCTATTTTGCTATTAAAAAAAAGTTTTGCAGACAAGCAAGGATCTCAGGAGATAGTATTATGGTACAGTGGCTGCTGTAAGCTAAATGTTAACCTCAACAAACTAACATGCTTACACTGCTGTGCTGCTATTATATTTGATAACTACTACTGGATAGTATGGCTGATGGGAATGCTGCTGTGCTTACAGCTAATTGATCTTAAACCAACAAATTGAAAAAAAGTTTATGACTAGCCATCCAATAGTTTTAATCTCCACCAATATTACCTCCTCTAGATGCAGTCTCTATGCATATCTATAAAAATAGTCTACACTAATTAAAATATTTATTTTAAGCTGTTTAATTTTCCTAATCTATTACACTTAGTTGACATGGTGGCTAGGAAACATTTTCTCTTTTTTATGACCCATGTGTGTCTGATGTTTTGGTCTGTATCTAACAGGAATGTCCCTTTCTGTTTCCAAAGTTGAGTGGCAACCTCTGGTAGCGCAGAGTGTTTTCATTGCAAGTTCATTTTCTCCCAGGAGTGTGTGGTTGGAGAATGAGTGTAATCGATCCTTTTGGTATCAGTGGAGTGTAGGGCCATGCTTAGCCTCTGGCGAAGGTTTCCTGAGATCTGTGCCCCATCACTCCCTGTTGGAACTCGTCAAACCCACGAGATGGGATCTGTTAGGAATTATCAAGCCCTCCTCAGGCAAATGGAAATCAGACTGGCCAAAGTAAAGCTGCAAGTGCTTCATGTTTTGTGTGAACTGGAAAAGGCCTAAAAAGACAGAATGCTGTGGTTTTTGTAGCCTTTGGGTCTCGCTGGTGTAATTCTATTTTATCCTGTCAAGAAAACGCATTTTAATCTTGGCAAATTGACTCATGGGAAGTGAAGATGAAAAGGCTTGTGGCAAGCATGTAGCCCAAAAGAATATTGTGGAAAAGGCAGTGGGAGTTTGTCATTTTTCTCAACACACACTGATTATGGTACTGATCTCACTTAACTGTACGTTGCTCCAAAATTTAGTCAGTAAAGCTTCTCTGCGCTGAAACAGATTGAGGTCACATAAAAGGGAGTAACTTCTGTTTACTTGACTGTTCTGTGTGCTGTTGATGACAACGACCGTGGAAAACATTCCTCATTAAAAGTGTATATATCTTCAATAGGATGTGTTGCATACCATGTTTGATCCCTGGTCTTGTTCTTTATCCATACTGATTTAGTGGTCCCTCGCTTGTGTGTGTGTGTGACTGGACCCACAGTTTATTTTCACTCTCTTTGTGTACGTGGACTGGACAGTATGTAGAAGACAGAGGGGAGGAGGGTCAGCCACTGTCAACAAGCGACGGATCGTGAGAAAGGCGGGCTGCTATTTGTGATCTTGATGTTATACCACAGCTGTCGGAGTTAAACCCAATTGCTGCTTGTTGCTATTGCGTCAACAAGCTTCCAGCTTAACTATAGCAACATGTCAAAGTCACGCCACCCCTGCAGACAAGAATAGAGTAATGTCACAATAAAGCATTTTATTGGGCTCCCCCTTGCTCACTGTGGTCTGCAGTAGATGGTGTTAAACTCTTAAGTGGGAGAAGTGGAAATGCAATAGATTAAGGCATTCATTTGTTTTTGTGACGTGCAGTCTTTCAGAAGAGCGTCTGTTGGAGCTTGCTGTACGTAAGATGAGCAGCTGGAAGAACAAAGAGTCAAAGTACAGGGTACTTAGCTGTGCTGTTATGCCTCATATAAAAGCAACTATTTCAGAGAAAAGAGGATCAAATAGTCATTTAACTTGAGGAAAGAACTCAGCGATGGAAATACACTGTTTATGCTTTAATAGTTTGGTATGTGTCCCAGTTAGCGATTCAGTAAGAATGATTCAAACATTCTGAAAAACAAGATATATTTTTTAACTTTGCCTGACTGCAGCAGGGGATATTTTTCAGGAAAATCTATTAACCACACAGCCCACGTCTCCCACGTCCTAGCCTTGAAAGAAAATAGTGAAACATGTGCCCTGTTTTGACAGTGTTGGCATTAATCTGCTGAGGCCTCTGCAGAGTGCAGTTCTGTACGTTTAAAGATGATTGATGTGAGTGTCTCTTTCTCTCATTAACAGTACCCTGTCCAGCTGCATGCATGCAGTGGTGGCGCTGCTCTACCCCTTCTCCTGGCAACACACCTTCATCCCTGTGCTGCCGGGGTCAATGCTGGACATTGTCTGCTGTCCCACTCCCTTCCTGGTGGGGCTGCTGTCCAGTTCGTTGCCTAAGCTTAAAGATCTGCCGGTAGAAGAGGTGAGTACCCGTCTTTTGTTGTCTCTGTCTCTGCCTCTGATAGTATTGCATTATCCCACCTCTGAATTTCACATTTCAGACTCATGTCTCCAACACAGTTGATAGAAATGATAGTTCAGTCCAATGTTCCCTCTAAGCTGCGCGCTTGCGCAATCGCGCACTGCTCGCACGTTCTCCGCGCACAAGAAAATCTATGCAGCGCATAAAAAAATCCAACATGAACTGTAAATAAATTAAACAAGTAAATTATTTGTTTATGTACCATTTTGCAATGTAACTCAGTGAGTGACAGCTGTCCAGCCAATGGTATGATGCGGTTCACTTACGCTGCCAATCATGACAGTACGTGCCCCCCCATATCCACCGCGGCGCCGGTGTTTTGCAGGTTAGCTAACAGTGCGGCGGAGTTAAGGCAGTGGCGCATCCACTCACCAAGACAAAGTAAAAATTAAATGTGGTTCTTTTAAGATGGAATGGCTGTCGGAGTGTGTGCAAACAAAGAACCAGCGGTGACACTGGGTAAGATTTTTCTTTTTCGAGAGAGAAAGGTCTGCTCTGCAAAACTTGGGGTTGCCAACAGTCCCTTGAAAAACAGAATCGTTCCGTATTTAGAAACAAAAGTACGCGTCCCGTATTGAGCTGAAACAGGACGCACTTTGTCCCGTATTACCGTGAGAATCAAAAGTAGCGTGTAAAATGTCAATGTAATTAATGAGTAACAAGGCGCTTTATAGGAACATTTACGGTAAACTGTGACCAATAAGCTGACAGCGGGAATCCTGCTCATCTCATTGGTCGAGGTACTGTTGCTTGTGAAGAAGATACCAGAAGACAACAAAGCTACAACTTTTCCTCAAACTTTCTGTTTGAACTTTTCTTATTGCGCTATTACAAGAGGAATGTTCTGCTTTCTATTGTTTTATATTCATTTATACAGTTAGACTTAGACTTCTTTAATGTCCATAAAACTTACATAAAATGGAAAATTGTCTTTGACAGTGGCATAAAGACATACAAGCAACACACACACATCACAGACAGCACTATGCGCAATAAATAGATGAATATAATATATAGGTAAAAAATTACTGCTATAATGGGATTCTTTTGATAAACTATGTAACTTGCTATGATCTCAGGTTTTGGACAGGTGTGATACTGGTGTGTGGCCCCAGCGTGCACGTGTGATGTTGCTCACAGTGGTCCACAGTGTACTCACAGAGTTTTTGTGTATGCCCAGACACATGAAAAATTAGAGGGAACATTGGTTCAGTCTCTAACTTTTTATTCTTGTTGTTCCCTGACCAACACCTGTTTCTTTGAGTATTTGATATCATTGTCTTGGCTCATGAGTTAAAACAACACAAATGCATTAAATGGTATTATAAGATAGGATTATAAGGATTCAAAACTGCGGTCATGTTTAAGACAATACTTTTCAGTCAATAGTTGGCATTCATTTTGTGTGTGAGAATTTAATTTTGAACAAATAAATTAACCTGTTCCACCTCCTCAAATATGAATACTTTCTGTTTCTATGATCTTGTATTTTTTAATAAACTGATTATCTTTGGTTGAATCAGAGAATACAAAGCAGTTTACAAAGACACCACTGGATGGATTTTCTTGTGATTTGATGAAATGTTGCTGAAAAATATATTAATTCAAGAAAATAGTTGGTAGATTATTGTTGCAGGCCCACTACAAAACAAAATGTCACATAACCTGCAATTTTCTTGATCATCAATCTACTTGTTTACATGAAATAGATACATGTAGATAGATAGAGATAGATCTTTGCTGCTATTTGCACAGACTCTCAACACATGATCTCAAGTAGTCTTGGGATGGAGCATCTGGCCTCTCTTCTGATTCTATTTCTATGTTTAAACCATTAATCTAATACTGATATGCTCCTCTTTCCTTTTTACAGGCTTTAATGGTCGACCTGGGAACTGACCGCTTCATCCGACAGGTTTGTCTTATATCGATGTTTAAGTCAGACTCTGTCTTTGACTGAACAGTGGCTTCTGTGCCCTATAGTGTTAACTGTACAATACTAGGAGTAGCCTTTCATTGCTCAAGATTTTCTTGAGTTATTTGATTTAAATACACTGAAAGACATCATGATGTTCTATGGCTTTAAGAGGCCAGTTCTTCCATTGCAGTATAATAGTAATCCTGACTCAAATTGTAATACATAGCAGCACATACACAACAGAACGATTGTGTTATTTCTTCTCTCTGAAGTTACACAGTCTCTCTCTAAAGAGGTTGTAAAACATGCGGTTCTCTGTTGTAAGACTGAGCCTTTGAAACTTGCTCTCCAATCACTGTTGTTTATCACTGGTGACTGCAGTGTTTCCAATTGTTTATAGATGGACGACGAGGCCTCGCTGTTGCCGCGGAAACTTCAAGCAGCTCTTGAGCAAGCGCTGGAGCAGAGGAATGACATCATCAACCAGGACTCTGACAGCGAGTCAGACGAAGGTGAATAAGTGACACATCATCTAGCTCACAACGCAGGCGTTTTCCTTGTTAATTGGAGAAAGAGATTGCGCAGTAGAACATGTTCAGTCCGTGTGTCTGTGAACCTCGCTGGAAAAAGACATATTCTGTACAGACCTCTCTCGCAGTGAGTCACAAAACTCGACTCAGAGGTGAGATAAAGGTGTGTCTCGGAATGAAAGTGCCTTTCCAGCTGGCTGCTTTTCATGTGTTCCATGGAAAGTTAATTTCTAAGCTGTATGGGGTAAAACAACAAAACGACAAACGTCAACAGAATACCATAAAATTTCTTCCCGTGAAAATGAAATTACTATAATTATGTCTTGAAAAGTTGCATCTGTTGGTGGAAGTACAAGAGCATCTCCCACATGGGCTATTCAACTGCTGGTATGGGGACTACGCTTTTTAAAGGTCCCTAGTAATATAAAACAACAACCTAGACAGCAGTGCTTATGGTGCATCTGCTGGACGGCAATCACAAATTTTTTTCTCTAATGTGACAACCAAAATAAATCTGTTGGCAGAAAGAAGAGTTTAAACAGTGACTTTTCACAGTAATTCTGAACACAACAATTACTCTTCTTCAGCTAATATGAGAGGACTATATTAAACAGGAATAATATAATTCATCAAGGGACTGTGGGAAATGAGTAAAAACCGGATAGATTTTTGATGACTCTTAGCAATTCCCCTCAGTTACAGTTCTGGTTGTCTTTTTTTGTGCCTGCAGAGTATAACTCCCTAAACAGCCTGGTGTCAGAGGCCTTCATCCGCTTCTTCCTAGAGACTATCGGACATTACTCTCTGTTCATTGCTCAGAATGAGCGCGGAGAGCGCGTTTTCCAAAGAGAGGCCTTCCGCAAGTCTGTGGCTTCTAAGAGCATCCGTCGCTTCCTTGGTGTCTTCATGGAGTCTCAGATGTTTGCAGGGTTCATTCAAGATCGGGAGCTGAGAAAGACGCGGGCTAAAGGTAGATTTTTGTTCTCTGAGTGCCTGTGGTTTTTTATGAATGTTCTTTCTTCCCTAAAAGCTTTCATGAAAAGGCGGTGGGTTTTCACCATGGGTCCCCACCCCTGCACTTTCAGCAGAAAGTATTGTACTTATACTGACCTCTAGTGGCTAAAAGTTTTCATCAGCATGTTTTGTCACCACATCACAGTTCTTCCTGGCAGACAAAGTAATTGTTCCATCCTGAAACACTGGAATTTATTTCTGTTGTCTCGCTGACAGGTCTTTTTGAGCAGAGAGTGGATCAGTATCTGGAGGAACTGCCAGACACAGAGCAGAGTGGGGTCAACAAGTTCCTCAAAGGCCTTGGTGAGTTCTGTAGTAGACATACTTT
This sequence comes from Chelon labrosus, assembly GCF_963514085.1. Taxonomy (NCBI): domain Eukaryota; kingdom Metazoa; phylum Chordata; class Actinopteri; order Mugiliformes; family Mugilidae; genus Chelon; species Chelon labrosus. The sequence continues at coordinate 26,069,859 of NC_140339.1, read as the reverse complement.
ATGTATGAGGCTGGTCTCTGATTTCAGGAATATCAAAAGTTCATTAGAAATATAATCAAGAAAGGGCACAGTCTGTCATGCTGGGTTTTACACTCAAATGCTGTTTTAACATTGACCTGCTGAGGGGGAATATTGTACTGTGTTCACCTGAAATCCTTACAACTTGCTTTTCCATCCATTCATCTTCCTTTGTGCAAAATCTGACAGTGCACATAAACTGGGAACTGACTTTTCAGTGAAGTAGGAGACGTCTTGTGTCCAGCAGCTAAGCATCTAGTATTTGTATAATTATATACTCTATAATTATACTCTATAAAAACTATGTTAGACCAAAAAAAAAAAGGAACTGATATATCGATATATTTAAATACTTAAATATATTATAATTTCTAACTCCAGACAAACCAGCCAGCATTAAATGAGACTGAGCCTCATGAAGTATCAATGCATTTTACACACTTTAAGTGATTGTTTTTCCATTTTTCAGGAAGTAAAATGAAGTTCCTCCACAAAAAGAACTGAGGTAAACACTGAAGACCTGGATGTCTCGTGTCTCTGCATCAAGATGTTTTTTCTTTTTTTTTTTTTTTTTCTTTTTAAATGAAAACTTGTACATATTATTTCACTGTAAGCTGTGATACTCGTCAGTTTATGTTCATAGTACCTTATGAGATAGCAACAGCAGGACGGTACACAGCGCTAGTGTAACCACTGATGTCCGGGTATGCTTGTGAAGAGCGTTATCAGAGTGTGTGAGTGTAATGCGACTTTGTACGGGCATAGATGTACAGTTCATATGTTTTCATTTTGCATTATTTTACAACTGTGTGGTCCTCTGTTTAAGGAGTGTAAAACCTATTGGAAAACTGTACATGAATCAAGACAATGAAGAAAAAGATTTTTACTCTTCGTAGAGTCTTTTGCAATCTTTTCATAAAAATGGTCATTAAAGTGAAAAGTGAATATCTGAGTGTAAAGTATTAAATTCACTAATATCCATGTTCAATATTTTTGTTGTTAAATTCTGGTTAATATATTATTTGACGCACCTGCCATCACAATTTCCCTTTCTTTTTTTAACGTTATCCGATGTAACACCAATGCGCTCCACAACCTGTTACTTTGTTTTATCATTTCACAAAAGCAAGGGCCAAATCCTTCACATTTGTGAACATAAATATGTATTTCAACTTTTTGCCAGATGACATGAAATCATCTCTTCTCACTCACATCCAAACATCCCAATGACAACCTCCCCTAAAGCTGTGTATTCAGAGTAGCTGGTAAGATCCCAAAAGGCACAGTAGTCTAGCACCAGCTACCACATGCTGCTGCTAACCTAATTACGTCTGTGCACATCACTCTGGTGGCTGTCACTGCCATGCTGTTATTAGCTCTTCTAACTGAGGGGCTCACTGTTGATTCCAGGTGCCATGTTCCTTTTCCTCTGCCCGTGTCCTTTATAGCGATTAGGAGTGACATTTAATGAGAAGTAATTGTGTTGTGTGTCTAGGATATAGGCCCTAAACACCTGCAAACTGGTGGTGAAAAAAGTGTCCAGACCCTTAACTTAATAATAGTCCATCACTATACAGGTACAGTCCTACATTAAACAGTACAGAGGCAATAATATTAGTGTACTTTAAGTAGTATCATTACTCATTACACTAAAAGAGTGGTCATTTCAGAGTGGTATAACAATTTTCAGTGGCATTACACCATGCACATACATACACAATGTTACTAATGAGTTGTGGAGAAGCAAAAATTTGATTGTGTTACATGTAATTTTACAAACATATCTTATTTTCTTGGGACATATATCATTATTTTTCTCTTAAATGCCATGCTACTGATTTTCAAATTGTGATGATGAGCGTCGCCATGTTAGCACGCCTCTCTTTCTGCTGCAGTGTGGTTTAGACTAACACTCTGTACTTCTCGATCTGAAATGTTTTGAGTTACTAGAAAGTACATTAATCCCTTTTATTGTAAATGTAGTTGTGGAGTATGAATATAAAGCAGTAGTTGTAAAGAAGTATTTCACATTTTCACTCAACTATTATACTTGTACTTAGCTACCGTCGACCAAAACAAAGATTATTATTGTACGTCCTTTTTTTCTCTTCTTAGAGGCCAAGTTTAATCGAACCAAAAAATAGCGTGACATTCCTAAGAATACACACTTTGTTCTTTATGCAAAACTGTTCATGCAACTCCACAGAATTTTATCAGGTAGTACATGCCTAATCATTTCCTCCTTTGCACAGTAAGAATTTACATTCATTCATTTACATGTCCAAGATAAATGCACTTACGCTAAGGGCTGCAACAAATGTGCCATTGATACTAGTCTTACTGCAGCATTAAAACACACACGTTAATGCACCAATGATTTAAGACCATGAAGTGGACGATTCATCAGTGTAAGTACTGCTTTACTACTTATTTGCTGCTTTTATTTTTAATTTTATTTGGTACTTTCCACAAAGTTACTGACTTCAATTTCAAATAGTCATGTTTGAGATGCTTAACTCAAACATTATAGAGTACCAAACAGAATATACAATATTCAGCTGAGCTCGTTGCATTACTGCTCAAATAATGTGTCGGTAATAGTTTGATAATATAATAGGTGTATACAAATATGAAGCTGGTAACGACCAATCTGATGCACCATACCGGTGGACATTTTTTATCATCCAGTATAATATTTAGATTGTTAATATGATTTGATTATAACGCCCATCACTATTTCCCTGTGATAGAGGAAGTTATATGTCATTATTTCATGTCCAACTTCTCATGAATATCCAAACCTGCTCACTAAGAGTCACACTTCAGCTCTGAGACGTCAGAAGTATCGCTCGTTCTCATGCGCTATAAAATCTCACGATTAACTACGAGACTTTAAATCTCCAAAATTTTGTCCGGGCCAAAGAGCGACATCCGATGGGGGGATCGACACTCGGAGATGCGCGGGTCAAGGTAATAAAACAAACAAACCCAAACTCTCTCGCTTTGTGCGGCCACACACCGCAGCACACACGACGTGATTGACAGGCCGACAGAAGCAGACTTTGTCGGCAGACTGTAGCCTCGTTTCCTCTGGACCGAAAACAACACACGCGCACTCTCTTGTTTACCTGATAGGATGTTCTGCATGAGCCGTGCGCTTCACGAGTGGAATTAATTTGCACATAGGCGCAGTTTTCTCATGCTCAGAACACGCAACTGTCCGTGTGTCGACTTTGTGTTTGCGGGCTGTCCTCTTGTGTTGTGGATTGCACCATGATGCCATGATAGGGGCGTAATCTCATGCGCACTTTCTAAAAAATAATATCACGCTCAGTGATGCGCTGGAGGCTCAGCTGCGGATGCAGAGGCAGGCTGTGGATGCGGGGGCAGGTACTCTGCAATTTGACTGACACGCTTGTTGTTATTAGCCGGGAACGCGTTAATAAAGTGCTGTCAGGCTGACACATCCATGAACAGATGGAACAGGTAGCCAAACGTGGAACATGCCAGAAAGAAAATAGATAGAATTCCCCAAATCCCATAGCTTTATACTGTGAATAATATGCCACAAAGGTATGGTGGTGTATTAGTGGTATGCTCCTTAATGCGAGCTACCCCATAAATTCAGTGCTATGGTCTTGTTTTACACTGTCTAAAAACCAAATCATAATACTTATTGTAAAGTTAAAGCCCAATTTTAAACCCACTGCAAGAAGGAAGTTACTAAATATTTATATAGACATTTCATTAAACTTCTTGGGATAGTCATAAGTTGTGAGTTTTGGGTTGGAGTTCTGGAGGTATTTCGCTTTCTATGAATTTTGATCCTGTGCACCTGTCAATAAAACTTTATGTTGTGCACATGGGGGATTAATATTATTTCATTAAGTTCTAAAGAAAGCAGTGATAAAAAGATAATCCCTCATTGATCCTGCAGTGGGGAAATGTACAGTTTTACGGCAGCAGTAACACAACGGAACAGTAATCCTACCTAACTCAGCTGTAACACAGTAGCACTTCTGTTTAATTTACTTACCCACTAAATGTTGTTAATTGGAGCTCATTTAAAGTAATATTATAACCTAATTATAAAGATATTTAGTCGAAAAAGAATCAGAATCAACTTATTACTCTCACCATAATTGGAGAATGTGTGCCCTCCTTAGCCCTTTATAGGGCACTCCTTGAAATACTTGGAAATCCAAAATTTCAACCATAGAGTGTTGTTCTAGGACATAAGAACAGATTTTCAGGAGAAAATCAGGATTAATGAATTCACCAAATATGGTTCCTTGCCCAATAAAGCGTTAAAACGTCTAATGATCCGAGAAGAACCCGGCCTCCTCTGTGCTGTACGGTACAGCACATCCCTAAACTGCAATATATTCCTTTGACGATCATGGCATATTGCAGTGCACCTGACTTACTGCAGTAAAATATTATAGATTTTGCAGATTAAATTTTAAACGATCAGAGATATAACATAATAATGCTGTGGATGATTAACTTAAGGTTGCTATAATGAATGTACTCTGTATATACTAATTTCTATGTTACTATTGAATCAAAAAACTTCCCACAGTAACGGAAACACCTGTCTCTGCAGCTCTGTGGCGCTTTGTGAAATTTCAGTGAGTCTTTCTGCTCTCATTAACTCCCTGCATGGTCCTTGTCCAGTGGTAAGTTTGAAAAAATAAATACATTAGGCCATAAGAACTTTATGAAACAATAATATGTCAGAGCTGTTGGTTATGATTAATTTGAGATTATTTTAGATCCATAACAGTTCAAGCAGCCCCGAGATAAACATGGTGGGGGAAAATACTTCTTTAGAGTGTTGTTTCTATGCGAAACAACTGAAGCCAGCTGAGTTTTTAATGAAGGAGAACTCCTCTGGGGGCATTGTTTTGTTATTTTCTCCTTCTTCTGAAGGTTTTATTTGCATGTAAATAATAGACAAGAAAAGATGTTTCTCTCCCGTTGATGGATTTCTCTGCAGAACAGAGAGTAGTAGGAAAGTTGCACGATAACCTAAGAGCGGTTAAAGATAATCCCGCTTTCGTCTTTGACCTCGTCACCTCAGTGTTAATAGATGTCACACAGAAGGTGCTTTCAAGGGAGGGAGGTTTCTATTATTGTGACGTCTCTTGAGGTGGCATGTGTATGAAGTGCTATCTTAGCAGAGCGGGGAAGGTGGCGGGAGATTTCGGTGTAAAACATAAATGGCGGGAATGTGCAGAGAAAGCAAGTGCACAGTTTTAAAATTCCATCTGAGTGAAAGAGACACAGGGTGCACCACGACTGACTAATTGTGTTTTAAATTGGGTCTTTGAGCACACAATGGGGAATGGGATTTCTCTGAGCTCCCCGCTGAAGCACCCAAGGATGAGAAAGTTGTCAAGATTTGTAGGTCAGACTGCAGGGGTTGTTGTTAGGCAGACTTGCTCATAGGTCTAGATGTCACAGTGGTTTAATTCAGTGCTATATTTAATAGTGACTGTTGGTCTCAAAGTTTCGATTGGTTTCAACAGTAGCCTATTCCCCAGTTTCTTTTCTCAGCTTTGATATCACCTTGCAGCGTTTTTTGTTCACAGTCATGAAGTCAGAGTATTATAAATATCCATTCTATGTGACTACATTTTCTCTCTTCTCACGGTGTATGAAGTGCATAAATCTGTCAAGTTAAAATCTTAATTGATTTCAAATTGTTAAAGGGAATTGCAGGAGTATATCCTAGTCCCATTTGGAGCTTATCAGAGCCTGACCCGGTTTCGGTGTGCTGCGTTAGAGTGTAGCTCCTCTGGGATCTGTCCCATGCTCATGCTGACAAAGGGAAGAAGGCCACAGCTGGCCCATCCTAGCCGAGCCCAACATAGCCTGACACAACCTTAGTTTAACGTCAGCTAATCCTTCCTAACGCTGCCTGCTCCAAACTACCAAAAGGTGTTCACACTATAATTTCTCCCTCCTTCCTCATTGTAGGTCACTTGGTCTTCCTTCTTCCATTTTGAAAAAGGCTTGCGGGGATATTTTGCCCTACAAAAAAAATAATTATGTTATCTCCCTAATTCCCAATTATTATGCACAGGCTTATTTAAGAAAAAGGATTAGATTTTCTCTCCTTTTTGTGGCTGCACCAGCGAGCAGAGAACGGATTTGAACATGACACTCCTCTCCTCCGCTGCAGTGAGGGGTCCTACACTTGGATGAACTGGGGGAGGAGAGAGCACAGTGGGGCTGTCATGTAAGCCGTCTCCTCTGGGGCCACCTCTCGGCGCGTACTGCTTCCTGCCTCAGGTAGAAGCTTCAGTGTTTCTGCTGCTGAGGCGTCAGGCTGCTCTATCTCCTCTCTACTGCCTCCCACTGAGCACGCAACACATCCCCTCTTAAGGCACTGAAATGGAGAAGGTAAGGTTTCTTTCAGTTTATTATCTCAATTTTAACATTATGTCTTTTCTGAAAAAGCAGGAGATTGTTTCTTTTGTTTGCAGATCGTGCCTTTCTGTGCAGAGTTGGCATGCTTGCTGTGTTTGTGTTGCGCTTGTCTCAGAAATCATGTTAGATGTTAGGAATTCCCCAGCCTTTGCCATTGGACAAAGTGCAGGGTGTGCTCGTCCTGAACTGCACTGGATAAATGTCTCAAGAGGGATAAAGTGAATGTTAAATTGCTAGATTGCTGTTGACACCATCTGTGCTATGTTGCCAGCTGATATCGGAAACCAAAAGGGGAGGCAAGCACAACTGACTTAGACGACTTCAGATTTTATGTTAAGATGTGCCATTGTGTTTAGAAATGCTTAAATCATCTTGGTTCATATCAGCATTGATGAACTTAACAGCTTATGCTCAGTCAGGTTTAGTTTTACATGGAGTTTACACGTCTCTGAGGTGTTTGCAAGGATGAGAACAAGTTTCTGAAGTGTGATTTCACAACACACAAATGTTTCTGACATATGCCACCTCATCTTTTTGTCACACACCCTTGTGTATGTGTGTGAAAGTGCGCTCATTGTATTCTTTAAACAGAAGACCTTCTTCTTCTTTCAGAGCTGCTCAGAGTGCACCGAGCCCACACTTGCACAGAGTCTGTGTACGCTCTGCAACAAGTGGTTGTGTTACCAGTGCACAGATGTGCATCAGCATCAGAGAGCTCATATGGCTTCCCAGTATGTCGACTTGCACCAACAACAGAAATCCACTGCCACCCAGTGTCCTGACCTGCACCAGAGGGGCTCCAGCTCCCTGCCTCCTACTGGACAAGGCAAGATTACCTTGTATTTTACACCAAGACTCTGATGCTAGTATGACAGGTTATTAGTGGAGCTACACTTTGTCATTTGCATGCCTTCTTGTTTTCCTTTCTGTTCTATGGTTGTTATTGTTAATCACATTTCAGCTGCAACCTTATAATGAATAATGCATGGCAGTGGCAGTGCTTGATAATGTTGTTCCTGGAGATCCATGTGTTTTATCACACCTATCTTTAACACTTGGCCCAGATTCTGAGGAGCTTGGATGATTTCATTTTTGCTAATATTAGTGCGCTGCTATTTAAAGCCCCTCAAGTATGCCCAGCGGCTTTGTTGCCAGCTGCTTTAGCAGGTCTGCACTGCACAAGTTGTCAAATCTTAACAAGTGCATCCAAGACAGTTTTATTGTGATGTGGGAGAGTTACTGTTTGGTTTGCTTACTTGTGAGAAAAGCTGTGTGACTGCGCTGTCAGACAGGATGTGGTCAGTGAGATCAGGTTGGTGCACACGGGGTGATGCTCAGCTCTCTACCACAGAGATCGCTGATGATTTGCAGGCAGGAGGGGGTTGACTGGGGTGAGCAGTCCAGCAGAAAGCAGTGGGGTTCATTAGCCATATCTAGATATTGTTAGATAGATGTTCTGTTGATTGATCTATTTAGAAAAGTGTGAGTAGTAGTTTAGAGAACATGTATCAGTATGTTTGTGTGTGTGTGTGTATGTGTGGGGGGAGGGTGATGACACTGCAAAGGCTGAATACGAAATATTATTAACTTACATCTTAACACAGCCTTTGCAACCCAAGTCAACTTGAGTCAATATCACAGGACAGTTAACTTTAAATCACCCACTGGTGCAAGGTACACATATACTATGTACCTGCACAGCTACAGACAACAGTTAGTTGTAGTCTGCAGTTGGAAACAGAAAACAATTACATTTGCTGTCCTCAAGGATAAAAATCCAGCAGCCAGAACCTCTAAAGCTCCCTCATTGATGTGTTGCATGTGTAGGTTTAAGCATTTTAAAAAACAAAGTACATAAATAATGTTGCTCTTTATGTTGGTTACGTGTGGGACTGTTTATTGGCTGGGGCTATAACTATAATCAAACTTCAAATCAAATCAGCTCTGTTTGTCTTGTGTGAATGTATATACATACATGTATTGTATATCTGTACTCTCATTTATGTGTCTCAGTTTCAAATAATTTTGGTCAACTTAGGGGAAGCTTTTAGATTCTTTAAGTATTTTTATTTTTAGTTCACACTCTAACAGTGAAGCATGTAAATGAGCAACATAACTGTAAGGCCATTCTTCAAAAGTGGTGCTTCCTCAATTAAGGTTTAGCAGGCGCCAATGTACTGCTACATGTCTTTGTCTTCTTCTGTTGCATTTATTTATTTTCAGATCTTCTACTATAATGCACCATTCCAGCTCTGGGTTTGAATCGCCTGTTGACTTTTGCCAATGCCCCCCCCCCCCCCCGTGTATGTCTTTCAGGCCCAGGGTCGTATCCTTGTTCCTTCCTCATGTGCCACTCTCACAGACAGGAGCCCTTGGAGCTTTTCTGCGAGTCATGTGACCTTCTGTGCTGTAGCAGCTGTCACCTGTCCTCCCACAAAAACCACAGGTCAGTCCTCAGATAACACAGCACACAAGGACACTGCAGAGAAGGGCTAACCGCAGGTTAAAAACTTCCTCTGAGCTTTTTAACTGCCTTGTCACTTTTATCGTCCGCATCTGCATACACTACCCTTGGCCAGACTAACATTCATTACGTATTCATACCCTTTTGTTTTCTGTGATGTTACACTACAGTAGCCGCCTCGAAGGTCACCTGCATAATGTCTTGTCCTCAGGGGAAACAAATTTAATTCTGGTGTACTTTGTGCCCAAAGAATAAATTAGTGAACTCTCTGCCGTTGGACACTTTGGTCTCTCATGTGTTTAGGGTGGTGCAGATCGGGAAGGCCCTACAGGACCAGCAGTGGCTGTTTGAGAGCCTCATGGTGCAGGTGGAAGAGAGGAGGTCTGCAGTGGAGAACAATGCCAAACAGTTACAGGACAGGTTGGTTTCACCTCACTCAGTCCCAGTTCTGAGCAATGTCTGCCACAACACTCAATCATTTAGCACTATCAAATATAGCATGCTAACGAACGAATATATATCTGAAATGCTGCTTTCCACTGCTTCTGTGAGGGACATTTCTGTCTTTCTGTCTGTGTAGACTTCATGGAGTAAAGATTGCACACAGGAAGGCAGAGAACCAGATTAAAATGGCAAAGATGATTATGATGAACGAGCTTAACAAACGAGCCAACCTATTAATAGAGCAACTGGAGGTAATTACTTTCTCTTTCTTTCTTTCCTTCTTATCATTCAGCCAGCTGTGAATCTACATGCAAAGAATCCCTAAGTCCCATGATGTAATCAGCCAGGAAAGCCAGGGAACATGATCCCATAATAATGTGCCAAAATTGCTTAAACTAGCATTAACAATTCAGAAAATATATCTGTCCAAAAATGAGGGGTTGATGAGCCAACACTGGAGCCACAAATGCTCTCTGTGTGTCAGTAGTTGCACTTAATGCATTTCTCTGAATGCAGTTATTTATTTATTTATTTATTTATTTGCAGAAGATTTCAGAGGGCTTCCAGCAGCGTCTGGAGGACCAGCTGCAAGGGGCAATTGAGATATGTGGCCAGCTGGACCACATTCAGAAGTTCATCACCTGGGCTACGACCCATCACTGCAGAGGCCCGGTGCTCTTCAGCCGAGCTCTGGTATGCAAACAAGACAATCACCAGACGGCCACTCTTCTGTTGTGAAACACACACACACACACATACGCACCCACCCACGCACACAAACACACACACACACACACACACACACACACACACACACACACAGAGTGTGTCCTGTAAGGCAAGTAGTGTACATCTTTTGGGAAGTAGAACAAGTGTCATGTCTGATTGTATCTTCTATGAAAAAGGAACTGTACATCACATTTATATTTAAACTGGGACTCAGATTGTACTCCTAAGATCGTACTGTTCAACCTGTGAAACTCTTGTGCAGTGTCCTCTGTTCTCATGGAGGAGCTTTGTTGTAGTCAAAATTGCTGAAGTTGCATCACTGGCTTTATTCCTTTATTTTCAGCTTAGTCTCAGAAACTACTAAAAGTACTGGGAGCTTGGGCTTTGAAATTGTAGAAGGGGCAAAAAGAATATCTTGTCAGAATATCTTGGACTCTTTGCGTCAGTTTGATCACATCTATTTACACTGACTCTTAAAAGAAAAAAGAAAAAAAAGAACTCTTTATTTTAGATCTAAGTGAAACTTTTGAGCAAGGTATTGATTAGTTGTATTACTGGTATTTGATTTCCAATTGCTGGATTTCTAATACATTTTTGAGATGATCTTTGTCAGTCATCATTATCTTCAAGTGTCTTTTGAACTCTTGTTGCTGCTTGGTCTTTGCAATCCATAAACACAGTAAGGAAAATACATCCTGTTTTCCTTTATAAACTGCAGGCTAATTATTATTATTATTATTATTTTTTTTTTTTTCAGATTTCACTCCAGATGCAGCAGCTGCTTGAGGCGTCGCTTCATTCGGAATCTTGGAGTCCTGTGAAGATCAAATTCAACTGGGATGCCAGTTATTGGACAAAGCAGATTTCCTCTTTAGGTAAAATGAATGTTAATGAAGCATAATGATTACATAATAATTTAATATGCATTTGTGAAAATGAACATAGAAATAAGCACATTGTACAGTAAATGTTGATGTCACTTTTGTTTCAAGGAGGTACCTACCTACTTAAAAATATTTTTGTACAACCGAAAACCATTGGCATCTATCTGTTTATTATCTTCCCTATTATTTTTATGGATGATATAAGATCTCATACTGTGACTCTGTTGATCTGCAGGCCAGCTGACTGTTGAGGGTGGAAACTGCTCTTATCCTCCGGGACTGGCCTGCTCCAGTATTATGAGGCCCCAACCCGTCGCCTGCTTGGCTCTGCCACCTGTGTTTCACAGAGGACAAGAGCCAGGCTGTGGGTACCAGGCCTGCTGTGAGCCCCAAATGTGTTGCCTGCATGGCATTCCCTCTCAGCCAGATATGCCTGTTCTAGACAAAAGCCAGCTGGAAGCCACACTTTATAACTCCAACTGTGCTCAGCCTGCACTTATATCTGCCTCCTTGCACCAAAACCAGCAGCTCCAGAGGTGCTGGGACATGGAGAGTTCCATGCAATGCCTTCCCGCAGCATCACCTGTCCCAGTCATCGGCCCCATCCAGCTCAACTGCAGCCGAAGATCTGCATCTCAGCCACAAGCTGCTGACTCCCAACCCCGCTCTCAGTCTAAATCCTACCGCTCTTATCGCCAACACCACAGAGAAGTCCGTCCAGACAGCCAGGCTCAGCTAAGTGCAGGCCGTGGCCGGCCAGGCCCGTGTCAGGGGAAGATGTTGACCAATGCATCTCTGCAGCTGGAGCTCAGCCACACAGTTGTGGACCGAGATGTGATGACTGAGGGAAGCTGGGAGGAGAGATGCAGAGTTGGAGAGACTTATGGACAAACAGCAGCTGTTGAATGCATAGAGTTGGTGGGGCAGGAAAAAAGGAAGCGCAGTCCTGTCCAACTGCAGCATCAGCTTCAAGTTTCAGCAGAGATGAGAAAAGATCAGCAGAGGACGAGACCGCCAATGATGCTCAGAGACCACAGAGATAGCAGGGTGAGAGATTATGTAATAATACTGGTATATACATCACAAAAAGCAATCGGAAATGGGGAAAAGGGAAAGAACAATACTATGAATTAGGGGTGGGACTCTATTAAAAAAAAAAAATTATCTAATTAATTAAAGGCTTTGTAATTAATTCATCTCGATTAATCACATTTTAATCGCATAACAATATTTGCCCCAAAAAGCACCATTTTTTAATTTAAATGGGTTTAAGTGGACGACTGAATCAGACAATAGACACAGACATGAATATTGTAAACTCAAACTCTTTTAATGTCTGGAAAAATGCATTTAATTGCATTTCAATTCAAAACAGTAGAAAAAGAAAGACAATATCCCTGGCATAAACTGAACAGACCTAAAGTTAAAGTGCCATTTTAAGTACTTAAGTACTTTTTCAGAGTAGTATTGACTTTAAATGGTAAAAAAAAAAAAAAGTTTGGGCTGCTGACCCGTCTTGTCCGTACTCGGACCAGGACTGCTAGACTAACAGCTCTGACAGTTTCTGTGCTCACTGCAACGTGCTTTGCATTTAGGCGACACCTTTGCATTGAAGTGCTTCGGTAGTATGCAAATTACCATGTTCATACCATGTTAATACCCAAAATTACTATCAAACAAAAATAGAGTACATTTTAGGGACATTTCTTACTTCAAAGCCCGGTTATAAGTGACAACTAAACTTCTTCTACAAAGGAGTTAAACATCAGAGTTATGCTTTTGAAAAAGTTCAACCTAGTTAATATCCTGTTTGTAAAGAAACTATGTGAACTCATAATATCCGAGTCACACACTGTCTTTAATACAGTAGAGAATGTAGTACATACACTGTAACATACAAATTCACATTATTTTGACTTATGAAAAATAAAGGGAGATTCTTACATAAAAATAAGACATGTTTAATTCCTGATAACATTGTTAGCAAAATCAGTAAATACTGTAGGTCTAACTATGAACTTCTGCTTGAAAACAAGGTTAAAATGTCATGAGGTAAAGCAACAGTGTTCACACAGTTTCGACGTTTGTCTTGAGATCAAAACATGATATGCAGTGGGGTTTTGTGCACCTCAGTCTTCGGTTTTTCATTTCACATGTGGTTCTGCAAAGTTTCTACGTGCTCCAAATTTGTTTTTAAAAGTAACTCACAACTCATCACATGGTAAACCACACAAAGCTGTTTATACACACCTTGCAAAAGCCACAACTGATCGGTCAAGCTCATTTCCTCTGAATACACAGATGTTCAAACACTTGATCAAACAAACTCAAACACACAAAGACAGTAAAGTCTGACTCCGAAACTGTATAACGTAGTGACATTAAAGTTAAAACAACTGCCAGCAACAAACATACTTAGGAAAGAATTAGTGTATATTTCTTAAATGCTGACATGGTGAGGAGTGCTTTATCTGTGGCAGTATTCAGTTTTAATTAACATGCACTGATGACTGAAACTAAAAGTAACACTTTATCTCAGTGCCAGAATGATCACTTCTTGCAGTTGACAGCTAGCCGGAAAACAGATGGTGCATCAGAAACCTGCTTAAAAAGAAAAGATAATGGGGACAAACAAAGAGCTGTTCTGACAATTAAGGCTGAGCTGCTCAAAGCCATGGCTCCCCAAAATCCACAAGAGTACTGTTCATCATAATCACACTTGGTTCTTGCAACTGCATAATCACCTCTCTAAAAATTCTCAAGATGCATGATTACAAGCACAGAGATGTATTTTTACATTTTCAAGTCACAGCATCTGAAAATGATATAAAACCACTTGGGCCCACTCATTTATGTACTTAACCTGTCATTAATGAGGCACTGAGGGAATAGCGGGGGCTGCCAGATAGATTTCTAGCTATGGTTTGCACTGCGGTTTGCACTGTGGTAAATTCATCCCAAAAAGACAGATTATAGTCTGTTTTCCCCTCAGGTTTGAATCCTGCATACATTTCCTAGGGGTTACACATCAGCTAACTGTTTCAGTCGCATGATACTTAGGAGCATGTGCTCAGTGTCAGCTTGGCCTGAATGTATAATGGTGTGCTAGAAAAAGAGTAAAAATGGCAGAAGAACGTGTTAAAAATTAGATTAAACGATGAGTCAGACCCCTACTTACACTAACTAACGACACAGCCGAGGAGTTTTCGAAGATTCATGGGACACGTGCATCATTCACACTGTATTATATGTAAGAGAGAGGAGAGCATAGTAGTATGTGATTTGCAGTTCTGGCTTAATCAAAAGCCCACACTGAAGCCCTGATGTTTTAATTTACATATGATAATTGGTGTGGTAACCAAACCTTTCATTGCTTGTACAATACCACTAATATATGCAGCATGTTTTTAAGGACGGAACTGAATTATTCCCAGAATAGGCTCTGAGTGATGTTTTTGTTCATTTAGTCTGTGTCCACTGCTCACATCACACTCTTGTTCTCTCCTTTCAGTTGTTAATGGCATGAACGGGTGCATTTGTGCATGTGATGCAGCTTGAAACCCTGCTCACTTGTGTATGTTTATGTCTCTGACAGAGATCCACATCCCTGGAGGTGTCAGTGACAGCCAACGACTGTGTATCTGACGTGCCGAGCAGCAGGCTCAGCCCTAGTTCTGCGTGCACGAGGAGGAAGAGGCGCTCCCAGAGCATCCCAGCAGAACTGGCAGCCCCGTCCACCAGCCATTGCACCGAAAGGCCCACAGGATGTACTAACAACCCAGTGGCAGGAGCTGCGAAGAAGGTAACCCTGCATACGAATATAATCACACGAGGCAAGTGATCACATTTACATGTGGGTTCCTGACATTGTAAAAAATGTGAAATGACAGTATTGTTACTTCCTGTCATACACTATTCCACGACGAAAATACATTTCTCTAAAACCAATGTAGAACAGGGCAGTAGAAGACAACACTGTGCATGATACTTACAAAGAGATGCTCAGCTCTCATGACATGGCCAGTGGAAAATTAGACAGCAGTTTAATGAGCAGCTCCAGCTGTTGATGAAGATAATGTGGTATGATCATAAGGTTAGCTACTTAGTAGACCTCAGGTGAGTTCTCAGGGTCAAAGAATTTTCAAACGTAGTTTTGAAGCCAATACTTCAAGAAACATTTGCATAACATTTATATTTGGAGAGTTCCAATCTTTGGCATTATACTTACTTTAAAGTGGAGTCGTATCAATTTTATAAAGTACGTTTATAAAGAGACCTCATAGAGAACTCGTTCCTTTATCTCTACACTAGCTGCTGCAGGCCAACACACCTCTGAACTGTGATCTCTGAACTATTAATGTTGAGTAGTAGTGTGGTTAATGCAGGGGTCCGATTTGACAAGGAACTGAAAATGAATAAAGTCACCTTGGCTTCTGCAACATCGCTTTTGTAATTTAAATAGAAGTGCATTGCAATTTGGTGCAGTACTCTTGTAAAGAAAAAAGAAAAAAGGAAGAAAAAAGAATTAGAACAATCAACCATTTCAATAAGATCCCTCAACTTATTACTTTTATGAATAAAAGCATAATGGTAAAGTTACATATACAAATATATTTAAGCCTTTTCCAGTGGTAGATGTTTGTGCCCTAATAAGTTTTAACTGATGTTTACTTTGTTCTCAGTGTGAAATTATGGATCCCAGACAGAGGAGAGCTTCAGATGGCGTGCTTTGTGTTGTTAAGGAAACTTTATCTGACGCGGCCCCATCCAGAGGACACTTGTCTCCTTTGCTGTCCTATAAGATGGAGCCAGGTGCTGTAAAATGCCATTAGCTCATTTCCTGTGTTCTCAAATAAACAGAATGCAACGTTTCTGACTGCATATCTATCTTTGAATTTTTTTAGATCATCCATTCACTTATGTCAGTGAGATTGATTATGAGGCCAAGGAGAAACACAGGATGTCAAGAAACGGCCACAACAGGTGTGCAACGGCTGACATGTCAAACATTTGTCCGTGTGAAAATCATGAAAATAGTTTTTATCATACATTCTCTGCTTCCATCTAAAGTAACAGACTGAAGGACGCAGAAAGGCCCAAGGTTCCAGTGGTTTGCTTAGAGCGTCTCAAAATACTTGTGTCTCAACTCCCACCCCATGGGCGACGACAGAGTGACCCTTTACCTGCCAGTGGAACGGACAAGAGTGAAACTCTCCCTCAGCAAAGAACCTGGCACGGAGTATGTCTTATTTCTTTTTATTCATTACAGGAAAGGTGATGTTTTAAATTCCATGGCTTAGCAATCTAGCAGTCTTCAGTGCTAAGCTAACTTTTAGTAGCAACTTTATAGGCGCACACAGATGTGAGAAAGGCATTGATCTTCTCATCAGACCCTTAGAAAAAAACAAATACCAACATACAGTATTATGTACTGTACACAGATGAGTCACAACATTGAAACAACTGACAGGACAAGTAAATAACATTGACCATCTTGTGACAATTCAGTGTTCTGCTGGGAAACATTTGGACCTGGCTTCATGTGGATGTTACTTAGACATGTAGCACCCACCTAGACCAGACCAGGCACCCCCACCCCATAGCAATGACACTCCTTGATGGCAGCAGCCATCCCCAGCAGGATGCAGCCTGACACAGACACACACACAAAAACGGTTTAGGAACAACTAAAAAAAACACATGAAGAACAGCACAAGGTGTTGATCTGGCCTCCAAATTCACTAGATCCCAAACTGATCAAGTATCAATGGGATGATCCACAGAGGCCCCTCCCCTCAACCCATTGGACTCAAAGGCCCCCACGAACAAAATTCTGTTGCCAGACACCACAGGACACTCTCAGAAGGCCCATGTCCATTCTCTGATGAGTCACAACTGTTTAGGAGACACAACGGAGACCTACACAATATTAGGAATATACTATACTGTATATATAGATCCCATGTTCAGCACATAGGAGTAAAATGCACAGATGGTTACATGCGCAGTTCTAGCTATCTCCTCAAAGCTATCTCTTTATGCATTCTTATTATATAAATAACAGTTATTCTCCTCTCTTCTGTCTCTCTCTCTCTCTTTTCAAACATAGGGTATAGCTGGAGGCTCTGAGACCAGGAGGACCACCCACTCATCCACAGCACCAGCATATACAGAGCCTCAGTCTCGTAATCAGTCTACCACACACTCAGCCAGCAGTGACTTTGACAGGCACGACAACAGAGAGAGATTCAGCTCTCGTAAAGAATCCACACCGCCCTCCACCGACTCTAAATATGGGCCACCGAGTTACTCTGCTCTGGATCTGGACTCTGACTCTGATCCAAGGTCAGTCTCAGAGGATGCAGTTGTTTCTCAGGTTGGTCCAGGTCCACAGCCAGACTCAGATGGATCACCTGATTCTGACCCAAATACACAGTCTTCATCTGAGGCAGAACTTGAATGTCTGCCTGAGGAGAACCCAGGGGATGCAGGAGAGATGAGGCAGTGTGGAGATTCTGAGCCCAGTCTTGAATATGAGGCAGACCAAGAATCAGATGCAGGAGCAGGTTCGGAGGATGGCCAAGGCCTGGACGGCGATGCAGAATCGGGTGATGCTGAAACAGAGTCTGACATCCAGCCTGAGTATGATCCCACTTTTCAGGCTGAGACAGATTCTGACGCTTTGTCCAACCAGCCTTCAGACTCCCAGGGTTCTGCGGAGTCTGCGCTCGACATTGAGTCCGAAGCTGAAGTGACAGCTGACGACCCACAACCTCTTCGCTCTGACCTGGAAGAGGATTCCCACATTGATCCTGGTCAGAGACCGCTTCTCATTGCAAACCCTGTTGCTCAGAGAGACACAGAGGAAGTCGAGCTTGAGCACGACAGTGCAGAGATGGAGAACGAGGACTTCTGTGCTGTGTGTCTGATTGGTGGAGAGCTGCTGTGCTGTGACCGCTGTCCAAAAGTCTTCCACCTGTCTTGCCACATCCCGCCTCTGCTGAGCTTTCCCTTGTAAGCTTCTTATACCTAAATTTATGCACTCACCTCCTCACCTCCTATTAAACAGATTATTTAAATTGCTAACCTGAGGCTCTGTGTTATCCTGCTTAGGGGAGATTGGGTGTGCAGCCTGTGCAGAGATGCTGAACAGCCAGAGGTTGAATACAACTGTGAGAATGAGAGAACATCTGAGGAACACACATCTGCACAGGGATTGTCCTCCTGTGACCAGAGAGTATGTCTTCTCATAGCAGCATTAACATTAACAAAGACTAGACATTTTGGGATTTTTTTCTGACTACAGCACATCTTGTTTTTGTTGATTGCAGAAATGTGAGCGCCTGACTCTTCTGATCCTCAGTAACATGCTCAGTGCTCCCTTCCATGAGCCTGTCAGTCCACTTGTAAGTGATTACGATTTTCTTACATTCCAGTTACTATTCTCATTTCCACAGTATAATTTATTTTTTATTATACTATAATTGCTCATCTTTACATAAACACATTCTATTGCAACACTGATTGTTGCTATATTTATATGGCTTTGAGACTTCAAGGTTCCTCCATGGATTTTTTTCACATTCAGTTTTTCTCACCAGGCCATAATCCTTAGGGCATCACGGTAGTATTGAATGCATCTTCCTCTCCATAAAATATTTACAGAAGAGTTTTTATTATATATTATTTAGAGACATTTATTGTTAATATTCCTTTATATGATCTATCAGCCCTCTGTTCCTGTAAAGCAGCATCCTCGGTGCATTACCACCAACTACTGTTAGTGCATATGAATTTCTCAGATGCAGAGATACAGTTGGGTCTATATATGTAGGCACACTGACACATTTTTGGTTATCATCTGAAAACAGGGCAATGTGTCTAAAAATGGTTGTAATTCCTGAACCCTTCTTCTGATTAGGATGTGAATACACATAACACATAAGAACATTGCTTTACTGGGAGTGGTCAGAAACTCCTGACAGGGTTCCCTGTATATTTATACTTACGGTTACTTCCTGTTGTGTATTACAGTTTGAACATATTTATAATGGATAACTAGGATCTAAGATGCGTGATTTGTATCAAGACTATGTTCCCAGCAATTACATAGATGGAGGCACATTTGCCACACTGACACATAATGGTATTTATGGAACATTTCTTTTATGGATTTTGAAGGGGAACGTGCTTTGAGGTAATTAAACTGGAATGAGTTTTAAAGAACTAAAGCTGCTGGGTGGAAAATACAGAAGCCTTAAATGTCACTGCTTTTTCCTACAGGCGCGCCATTACTACCAGATCATCAAGAGGCCAATGGACCTGTCAGTGATCAGGGCTAAACTCAATAAGGGGCATACCCGGCATTATCACTCACCAGATCAGTTCGTTGCTGATGTTTATCTCATGTTCCGCAACTGTGCAAAGTTCAATTATGTGAGTTAAAAATAGGGTTTTATCTCACAATCACTATGAATCTTTGTCCAAAGTGTCAATGTAATCATCATCAGCCAGTATTTGACTTGAATTTTTTTTTCTCTCTGACCACAGCCTGACTCCGAGGTGGCCCAAGCTGGCCGCAGCCTCGAGGCCTTCTTCACCTCCAAGCTGAAAGAAGTTTTCCCCGATATTGTTTTTCCCGTGGTGGAGGCAGACTCTGACAGCGATGAGTATGATGAGGCCTACAGGACCACTGAGAGTGGTTTCCCCTGGCCAGAAAAGAGGGAGCAATGCCACAGGAAGAGGAAGAGGAGACCGTCTCTCAAATCGAGAAGACACCACTTCTAAACAGAGGTGACTGGAGCGCTACCATGGTCGCAAACCAAACATGGTGGTTTTGTGTGTAATTATACAGTTTTTATTTAGCAGCCCCTGGGAGTGCAACAGTGTTTTCTTTCTGTAGTCTAAAAGAGGCCAAACGTTCTCGTTTGCAGCAGTGTGACAGTGCTGCCATCTGATGGCAGTTGAACATATTGAAACTTCAAATAAGAAATACTGGAACTATTATTATCCTCGCAGACTGGTTAGATGAGCAGACAGTGTAAAATATAAAATGATTTTAAGTCAGTTACTGGAATTTGTGTTTGTTGCATTGCTTCTGCAGCCATAAAACCTTTTATAGTAAAGAGGTAATGCTATAATTGTTACTTTTGGCCACTCTTAATTTGCTTCTGATGCACCGCACTGCTGACTATTTTAAGTATTGACTTTTAATTCTTGCCTACCTTGAGTCATATGCTTTCTTGTACAGAGAAGACGCTGTAGCTGAATGTTTCTAATCTCACATCTTTATCGTGTGGACTTGTGTACTTTTTTAGGCGTATTTAACAGTTCTTTAATATTGGTAGATATGGCATTATCATCACCGTTGAACATATTTATACACATGTAACTGTATAGAGCTTTATTTTACTATATGTGTCATTTTAATTACTAAATGATTGCAGGCAATTATCTTTGGTTTGATTATTGATATAATTACATTTCTCAGTAGCTTTCTTTGAAAAGCAGCAACAAATCCTTTCGACTTAGTCCAGAACAATACAGAATGTGAGCGATTGTTACCATAACCACTGTTAAAGTGGAACAGTATTATTAGAGTGTTTATCATCCTGACCAAACAGTAGATGAACATTTCAATTTTACATTTAATATGAATTTAAGTCGTATGTACATTTCCGTTTCACCAAGCAAAATCTTTTAATGTTTAAATATCTCAGGCTTAATGACAGTGTAAGGTATTGATATCATTCAGTATTGATTATTATAAAAATGTCCTTGTTGTTTGTAGAGCCACACTCTTTAAGGAATCCGTTTAAACTAACGCTGTAGCTCATTTCCTGTTTTTAAATCTACTTTACTTACTTCCTGCAGCTTGAAATAAACTTAAGTCGACTTTTACTGTAATTACTGCACAAAAGAGTGAATGTACAGTATGTGTAATGTTAATTGGTTTAAAATCAGTAGATGTACTAATACTTCCTACTGTATCAGGGAAGATTGATAAACTATAGTAACGTCACTGTTTCAGGAGAACGGGTTCGGTTTTCTCACCACCCTCTTTTGTTTTCTTTTTTTCTTTTTTTACGGTAACAGCACGGCAAATACACATATCAATATCAATAAATGCATACAAAAGAAAACATGTTTTCATATTATTTCTTTTGTGAATGAATATTCACATGAATATCTTGTGAGTTCCACCTACTGCTCATTGTGTCTGTTCTGATTAAACTCACTGATCACGAGGATGATGGTTTAAATATCCTAAGCTAGAATCCTCCTCTGTTGTACTGAGATAATAAATCCAGCATGTTTGTGCTGGATGAAAGAACACGGCTTGGCTCGCTGGTTGTTGCAGCAATGGAGGCCATATTGGAAACTGTTACTGAAAAGAGCACAAACATGATTTGCGTAGATTTTGCAGAAAACTCACTACCACAGCAAAAAGCTCTTTGTAAATACTGTGGAAAATAACACATTGGATTCATTTTTTAGAGAATTTTGAGCAGATAAGCAGATACAATATGAAATGAAATTTAGAATCTGTTAAATACACGAATACAACATAGTCAATACAATACAAAGACAATACAGTCCATTGGTTATGGATGTAATACAACTTCATTATGGGTTTATGCAGAGTGGTGAGTTGTTAAAATTCCTCATGGTACAGTAACATCACATTTTTATTGTGAGCTTAAGAAGACTAATGAGAGTTTCACCATATGGTATCTCACAAAAGTGAGTACACCGCTCACATTTTTGTAAATATTTTATATCTTTTCACGGGACAACACTGAAGATATGACACTTAGGTACAATGTTAAGTAGTCAGTGTACAGCTCGTATAACAGTGGAAATTTGCTGTCCCCTCAAAATAACTCAACACACAGCCATTAATGTCTAAACCGCTGGCAACAGAAGTGAGTACACCCCTAAGTGAAAATGTCCAAATTGTGCCCAATTAGCCATTTTCCCTCCCCGGTGTCCTGTGAGTCGATAGTGTTACAAGGTCTCAGGTGTGAATGGGGAGCAGGTGTGTTAAATTTGGTGTTATTGCTCTCACATTCTCTCATACTGGTCACTGGAAGTTCAACATGGCACCTCATGGCAAAGAACTCAAAAATGAGGATCTGAAAAAAAGAATTGTTGCTCTACATAAGGATGGCCTATTAGAAGATTACCAACACCCTGAAACTGAGCTGCAGCACGGTGGCCAAGACCATACAGAGGTTTAACAGGACAGGTTCCACTCTGAAC
The DNA here is from genome assembly GCF_963514085.1 of Chelon labrosus. Taxonomy (NCBI): domain Eukaryota; kingdom Metazoa; phylum Chordata; class Actinopteri; order Mugiliformes; family Mugilidae; genus Chelon; species Chelon labrosus. The sequence goes on along the minus strand of NC_140339.1, from coordinate 26,047,623 downwards.
AGGCCTCACCATGGTCAACCAAAGAAGAGTGCACTTGCTCAGCGTCATATCCAGAGGTTGTCTTTTGAAAATAGATGTATGAGTGCTGCCAGCATTGTGGCAGAGGTTGAAGGGGTAGGGGGGTCAGCCTGTCAGTTCTCAGGCCATACGCTGCACACTGCATCAAATTGGTCTGCATGGCTCTTGTCCCAGAAAGAAGACTCTTCTAAAGATGATGCACAAGACAGCCCACAAACAGCTTGCTGAAGACAAGCAGACTAAGAACATGGATTACTGGAACCATGTCCTGTGGTCTGATGGGACCCAAATAAACTTATTTGGTTCAGATGGTGTCAAGCGTGTGTGGCAGCAACCAGGTGAGGAGTACAAAGACAAGTGTGTCTTGCCTGCAGTCAAGCATGGTGGGGGGAGTGTCATGGTTTGGGGCTGCACGAGTGCTGTCAGCACTGGGAAGCTACAGTTCACTGAGGAAACCATGAATGCCAACATGTACTGTGACATACTGAAGCAGAGCATGATCCCTCCCTTCAGAAACTGGGCCGCAGGGCAGTATTCCAACATGATAACGACCCCAAACACACCTCTAAGACGACCACTGCCTTGCTAAAGAAATTGAGGGTAAAGGTAATGGGCTGGCCAAGCATGACCTAAACCCTATCGGTAATCTGTGGGGTGTCCTCAAACGGAAGGTGGGGGAGCGCAAGGTCTCTAACGTTCACCAGCTTCATGATGTTGTCATGGAGGAGTGGAAGAGGATTCCAGTGGCAAACTGTGAAGCTTTAGTGAACTCCATGCCCAAGAGAGTTAAGGGAAGTGCTGGAAAATAATGGTGGCCACACAAAATATTGACACTTTGGGCACAATTTGGACATTTTCACTTTCACTTAGAGGTGTACTCACTTTTGTTGCCAGTGGTTTAGACATTAATGGCTGTGTGTAGAATTATTTTGAGGGGACAGCAAATTTCCACTGTTATATGAGCTGTACAGTGACAACTTTACATTGTATCAAAGTGTCATATCTTCAGTGTTTTCCTGTGAAAAGATATAATAAAATATTTACAAAAATGTGAGGGGTGTCCTCACTTTTGTGAGATACTGTATGTAATATCTCCTTTTGATATTTTATGTCCTTTTTTGGCCCCTCACACCAGACTTCAACAAAGATAATCCTTTAATTGATCCCACAGTGTTGGAAAACAACATGAAAAACAATTAGCCTGTGGGCTTGCACCTCCTGGAAGCCCTCATTCAGGGAAAGGAATAAAACTTTTCAAAAGTTTAAAAAAGCAACACAGGTGACTCAGTTACACGTGTCTTCTTTAATTCGTTTTAATCAGTTTAGTTTTAATTTTTCCGGGTTGGTGATTCTAAATTGTCCATAGGTGTACATGTGACTATGAATGGTTGTTTGTCTATTTGTATAAGCTCTGTGCTAGACTGGTAACAGGGTGCACCCTACCTCCCACTAGATGACTTCCGAGACCCTCAAGAGGACAAGCAGAGGAAATGCCTTCCTTTAAAAACCTCTGCCTACAGCTGAAAACAGAAAACAGAACAACCAACAAATCTCACAACATATAAACAGATAAATCAGCAGAGGCATGACATCACCCGCCTGCCTCACGTCACACACAGGAAATTGTTGACAAAAGAATTTAATATTCGAAGAAAACGTTTCTTTGCAAGTAAAACAGTAATTTTTCTGTTTCAGAAATTTGAGGGGAATAGTTTAAGAGCACTAACAATGGAGCAAAATTCCTTCTAACTGGATTTTGTGTGTCTGGGTATCTGTTTTAGATTTATTCAGACAACAGAATGGGTGGTTCTTCATAGGTAAATTGATTAGTGGAGAAAAAAGAACATTCCAGATATGTCCTTGGTGATAGGGCTGTAAAATAACCCCCTCATTACAGATGCTGTCCAAGATGCTGTTTGAACTCTCTTCATTTTTTTGGTGGCCCATAAAGCTTCTTTACTTATATTGCGCTGCTCATTTTCTTCTTGAAGGTTTTTGAACTTTAACAGTACAGCAATGAGTGCTTATGTGTACACACTTTTGGTCAGGGGGACATCTTGCTATGTTTTATTTGTGAACAAGGTTTGTGACCTTTCAGTCAGCAGACCTGGAGTAAAACATTACATGATAATAATGAGACACTTCTGTGACCTTTGGCGAATAACGAAAAGGGCAGACAGAAAAGCACTGTGAGAAAATGAGAGCTGGCCAGAGAAGCAGTCTGTCAAATCAGAGTTTGGGGTCTTTTTGAGCTGCAGGGGGCAGAGAGGGGAGAATAAATTGTGTGCCTCACTGAGGTCAACTGGCATGTTACATTACAAAACATCTGCTGGCATTTTAGACTCTAGGCAACATGTCTGTGGTATCACCAGGTTCTGGGCATCCTAACATCCTCACTACCCTTCCTGACATTTTTTTTCCCGTGAAGGAGAACCTTTATACTCAGAACTAACATTTCCGTTAAAATTGTACTGTCAGATCTTGTAACAACAAAGGCAGATTTTTTTATTATTATATTGGTATTTATTTTATTATTTTACTTTAAGAAACATGTTAAAATGGTATGTGTGAAAAGTATCAACGAAGGATGTTTTTGGATGTCCTCGTGGCACATAATTTACAGATATCATGTATAATTTATAATAATTTTGTTGAGGGAGAGATATTTTGTTGATGATCTGTTGTCTGTCTGCTACTTTGCTTCAGAATTCCTAAGCTGTTGCATTTTTTTATGTTATTTCAGAAGGTCTATTCCGTCATCATTTTTCTTTGTCTTACTTTTGGACTTAAATATCAAATAATAATAAAAAAATTCAGAGATCAAGGACACATACACTCTCAGAAGATATTTAGAAACAATTTGTATGATGGTTTTGCAAGGCAACAAAGTGCTGTCTGTTGTGGTGTGAATAAATCCATAAAGTTCAAATATCATGGAGTTTTCACTGTGTTTCCATTGGCTGCATACTAATTACATTGTATAAATTAAGTGTGAATCAACAAAACCTCCCTTTTCAGTCTGTTTGAGTTTGGAATCAATGATGTGCAGTTTGCAATTCCTCAGTGTTTGACTTACTGTAACAGATCGCAGGGAGGTATAACACTTTTATCCTTTTCATTTCTGGTCGAAATGAATTTGCTTTGATTGCCCCATCTCAACAATTATGCATCGCATGAAATATAGTTATCACCCTCTAACACAGCATTGTGTATTTCACTCTCCATTTGTATTAATGTTCATCGGTTAACATTCATACCATATAGCAAATATATTTAATTTGTCTTCATTCATTCATTCAATTCATCTTCTGTAACTGCTTGTTCCTGTTAAGGGTCGCGGAGGTCTGCTGGAGCCTATCCCAGCCGTCATCAGGCGAGAGGCGGGGCACACCCTGGACAGGTTGCCAGTCTATCGCAGGGCCAACATAGAGAGACAGACAACCATTCACACTCACACACACGCCTACGGCCAATTTAGAATCACCAATGAACCTAATGAGTATGTCTTTGGAAGGTGGGAGGAAGCCGGAGTCCATTGTCTTCTATGCCATAAAAAATTATTTAAATGTTACCAATCTGAATGATTTTCTTTTCCACCAAAATATAAGTCCGCCTATTTTCTCTGTTATCACCATCCTTGTTTGTTTTTTTGTCCAAGGTTTCACCACAAATCTCTGTACCTTCCACTGTTTTCTGCAGTCGCGGAAAAAAGTATCCTATGTTTTAAAATTGTCATTCAGCCTCAGATCAGCCGATGTGTTCTCCACATCCACTTTTGCTGTGTCACAGTGGAAGCAGCAGATGCATCCTGGAGGAGCCTATGAACTGGGCAGATGGACTGGTGGTGATGTACAGCATCAGTGTCTGAATTTCCTTCCTCCATGCCAAAAGCATCCCGTTGCAAGATCAAAGATGACCTGGAGGAAAGCAGTACGGGGTGAGTGACCATGGTCAGCTGGTAATGAGGCTGTGGGATTTACTTTTATGATCTAATGAGCTTTATTCCTCACATGAACGTGTGAAGGCCAATCAGAAAGAGGATCAATGCACTATGTTGTGACTTATAGACTAGATTCCAACTGGATGTACAATGAAGAACAGTTTCACTGTGTAGTCAAGCAGAGCAAATGAACTGAAGCACATTGCAATGAGGACATTTAGTTTTGACTCTGTATCAGAAACCTCAGAGCACTTCCAAGTTAATTGCCTGGATAAATCAGTTATATAATCGTATATAATCATGGTGTTAATTGAAAGTGAATAAAATATACATACAGATTTTTATTTAATTAATCCTTTTGTAAGTATGGAACAGTGGAAGAATGTATTATAAGTATTGTACAATGGTAAACATAGCAACTATCTTAAGTTAACAAGAAAACATTATGCTTATGTGTGTATAAGTGCAGCAGCTTCCTACAGAGAGGGCCGAGAATTTTGAATTATTTTTGAATTTGTAAGGCTTCTATCTTGTTGTTTCAGTCAATTTATGGTTGGGCATCACGATTATTATCTCGATTGCCTTTAGCACCTGCTTCCTTGTTGTTCATTTAATCTTCTTAGTGGGGAACAAACAGGTCCTGTGTGAGGGACGACCCTTGGCTCAGGAGGAGTGCTGCCAGTATCTGCAGCAGAGGAATATTCGGAGACATCCAACCTCTTCACAAAGCTCATTCATCATGTGATGGATAACCTTAAGCACTGCAGGCCGCAGACAATACAGTGGCTCCAAGTCCAAGGCCAAAGTCATCAATAATATCTTTGGTAAAAGGCGGAAGTCTATCCGATGGAGGAAATCAGTGGTTAGCAATTATAATTCATGTACCTAAACATGCTGTTTGTTTATCTGAATACGTTCAGAGGCGAAACAAACATAATTTGCTATGTTACCACAAGACAACAGGCAAATGGGGTCAAATGTTAATGCTTTCACAACTGTTTTTGTATTTTTGTAATAGGCTACAGCATGTAATATTTCTCTGTCTCTGTCCTGAGAGTAATTCCTGTCGGTCAAACCATGTATATGAGTTATATCATTAGAGATTCGATTTCGTTGTGCATTGTGTTTTACGGCAGTCTTTGTGTAATGTTAGGGGTTTTGTAACAGCTGTTGTATTTAAACATACAATGAAACAATAGTTTTTAGCTTTTTCCTGTGACCTTTAGTAATCCAGATACACTCACTAAATCTATGACATCAAAAATTCTGTATTTACAGTCATTTTATAGCACTCCTAACATTCTCACACTTTAAATACAGTTGCAGTTAAATTGAAACCCAAGATTAATGTTCAGACTGCTTAAAAACAGTTAAGTCTAAATATTTACAGAGGTCTCTCTTCTGTGGATTACTTGGAATTGCAAACAACTGCTCAGTTTTAACTTAAATTGAACTGGAGCCTAATTTAGTTGAATCTGTTGCTCCGCAATCTGACAAAAGGGGGGTAAAAACCAACTCCAAACTTAGAATGATAAACAGTGTTCGAAGAAATTAAATGAAAATCAAACAGCATCAAAGCTGCAATTAAAAAGGACTGACAGTGGTTTTCTGATTTAGAGCAGAAATTGTTTGCATAAATTTATATTGTGGGAATATTGTACTAGTTTGACATGAAATGCTGATCTAAATTTAACAGCAGCAAAAAAAAGGATCTTAAACCGAGTAGTTAAAATCTGACATCTGTGTCAGAAGGCCGTGCACATCCTAATGTATGTCTGAGTTAATGCCTTGGTAAAACAAGGTATAAAAGAAAGAAAGCTTAAGAGTAAATTGCTACTCCAATTCCATTCCTAACCATTGATGTTTAAAACACTAATTTAAAATCATATTTCTCATCGATTCAATTAATTGTCTGGTAAACTGGCTGATGGTAAACTCTCCAAGCTGATGATTATCTTAACAGATAACCTTGATAATGATCTAAAATGTCAATTAAACACAAAACCAGCAACTCAGAGAAATCTCTCAGTTTCTCCACTAGATGGAGACCAAAGACCAAGAAAAAAAACACGGTGCCACGAGATAAAACCGCTTTCTCGTTTGGTAGTATGTAAGAAAAGGCATGGTTCCTGTGTAGCTCTTAAAACCCATACGTAGTCACGTTTATCTTTAAGTGTTTACTTTACGTCAGGTCGTTACGCACACGACAAACCCCTGGAGAAACCCCGTTCATTTATCGGAGTTTTGTCCTTTTTCGCTTTCCCTAGTCACTCACCGAAAAAGTTTTTGCTTGAACACCAACCTGCTGACTGTAAATAATCTATTCCACGAGGTAAGAAACTTTTGGTAAATTGTCTTACAGCAGTTTTCAAATTGTACACACGTTACAGCCGTGTGCGTATCTTTTTAGTTGGTTTTACTTGTTCGTATCTTCATAAGAGGAACCGTTTGTTCAACGTGACGTTTCGTTGCCTTGACAACGTATTCCATGGGGAATGCAACAGTTACTCTTCAAGCTTTTTCTGCACTAATTTAAGTTTTAATTAGAGAAGAGTTGACTTAGATAATGTCTTGTATCGTTACACGGTTCTCAGGAGCAGTAACAGTTATCATCTCTCTCTACAATAGCTGCTTTTTCGTTATCTTAGGTTTGTGTAGACGTTAATTAGCTATCTAACATTACTTGCTAACTAACTTGTGTGATTAACTAGTTAACTAATTAATTTAACGGGCGATTGTTGTTTGTCTATACAAAGGGATAAACAGTCAAAAACAGGAAGTGTTATCACTGTCAAAGTTGGATAATCACATGATTAATAATTGACGGTGTGGACATATGTGTATATTTATGTGCCGAGTTCTCTCCATGTTGTCACTGAAATAAATGTCTTCTTGTTTCTGCAAAGGCCTACATTTTTTTTTTTTTTTGAATGCCTGCCCTCCTTGCTTCCCAAGGCTGAGCCCAGCAAGGGCAGAGATTAGCCTTAACCAGGATTAAACCAATGAGGAAATTTGAATTTGTTGGCCCTTATCTCCTAGCAACATGTGGAGTGCCCTGAGCAAAAGGCAGAATTTGATCTTTTGCTTCCTTTTGGCAAAGCATGTTTTCTTGCCAATAGACACTTATCAAACATGACCGTTGAAGACGGGAGGAATTCTTGTAGGAGGCATTTAAATGATTTGTTTACAGAAATAGTGCATGGATTTCTTGTTTGCAGTTTAGGAGTAGCATCTTAAAGTAGCGCCTCTTGTCAGTCCTGTTAGTCCACCAGTGGTCAGGTACAGTATATTTTTACAGCTCTTTAGTAAGTCTGTTCTTCGCTTTAATGACTTAATGTTGATGTACTCTTGGTGTATTAGATTTAGGCCACAAGCTCTGATAATCTCACAGCATAATATTAGGATTCACTCCATAGCTTAGTGAAGTAGATGGGATATTCACATTCTAAACATGCAATTTCTTGCCTCATCAGGTAATGTAATTCCACACTTCATTAGGACTCTGAAGTTTATCATTTGTCATCAAAGCCAAGCTGTCAATAAATGATTAAGTTACACATGAGTAAAATGTAATATTGGGGCTCAAGCAAAACGGATAGCAGTGTACATTTTAATTGCAGTTAGTAAGATTTTGTTTTTGTATGATTTTCAAACTACAGGCAATGTTAAAGAGCTTAAGCCTAATTTATTCTGCTATTTATGCAATTAAAGATAGCAAACTTCTAAAGGCTCTAAACAATAATTAAAATGCTTTAAGATAGTTTGGTTGAGATTGAAATGTGGTAACTCTTCGTGACATTATTTTTTGCAATATTTCTCTCTGGGGTAAAGTCCCTTTATGTTCCTTAATGTTGTATGCTGCAGTTGTTCCACAGGGCAGTACCACTTAGTTATGACATTAGGGCAGCACATACTGATTATTTCCATAATTGATTGATCTGTCACTTATTTTTACATTTAGTAGATAATTAATGAAGCTGTAGATTAAATATTGAGTCTATGAAATATCAAAAGAGAGTGATACATATCAGACATAGCTAGGTAATATCTTCACATATCTTAGATAGATTCTTTACAGGAGTCTTAATGGCACTGAGAGCGTGGGAAAGAGTAAACATACATTACCTTGAAATAATGAAAGACAAGCAGGTTTAAAGGAAGTACAGTTACAAAGGATTGGAGTCCATGCTTGTATGTCCCCGCTCTCTTTGTTCTAAAGCGACATTGATTTTGTGCACTTAGTTCTTGAACAATGGTCCCCCACACACTTGTAGTCATTAGATACAATGGACATTTATTCTCCTAGTAGTGTAAATAAGCAGAAATTGCTGTCTGACAGAATGATGGAAAGGTGAGGCAAGTATGGACTTGACCTATGATGAACTGACGGCTCTAATTACTTCCTGCTGAAACTGGAGATGAGGCAAACTCAATGTAAAAGGGTTAGGGTGGTTACTGATGTTTGCTTATCTTTCAGTCTATGTGCAAACAAAGATTATGTTTTGATATTGTTGAATGTGTTGTTAATTTGTGTTGTCTACTACTGTTATGTCATTATTTGACATGGTCATTAACTATTCATTCATCTCCTGGCTAATGTATCTGTATTGTATATGGAAATACAAAAAAGTGATACAAACGCTGAAAATCTGAAAGGACTCAATATGGACTGCTTCACTGACTTGGACCTTTGAGGTTTTGAGATATTGCATGTTTACTCGTAATTTACAGGTTCCATGATTATTGCAGATAGTCCAGCAGTCTATTCATGCAACAAAGACAATTGGCCATGTTTTGCAAGCTACCAAATGAAAGACCCTCATTCCTTTGTCATCCAATTCTTAAGGACTGTTTGGAGCAACTCCACTAAGGAGTGGTGGGATTTGAAAGAAATTACAGAATCCTCTTGCACGCTCTTGTTGAATTTCCTTACTGGTGCTGACAAAGAACTTGTAGCTTTCATGAGTCGCAGTGCTATAGGTGTAGAATATACAGTAGTTGTAAAGTAAGTCATTTGTTCTGTGTTTTGGCTTGTAGTTTGACCTGTATTTTTAGAAACACAGGTCTAAAGATTGCTGCACTCCAAGCTTAAAGCAATTCAAGATCTGTGACCTTTTTAAGGTCAGATTTCTCACCCCAACCTGACCTTGATATCCTATTTCCTTTGCATCTGAGATCTGGGGCCAAGAACCAGGCACCTCTACCCGGGAGGCATCTGAGGTGTGCAAGAACCTCCTCCAGTCACCTCAAATGTTCAGTGATACACTCATCACATGCCTCTGTCTCCCACAAATGAGGTGTGATTGAGGTGATTGGAATTTCCAGTGGCTGTCACAATCGTTTTGATTGGGAAATAGACGGGAGATAATGGGAGAGACAGGCCTGTTATGAGAACCCTGTCAGGGCTAAAATAATGCATCAGAGTGAAGAGGTTAAAGACACCGCTTCCTTGTTAATAATTAATTGCTGTGCGTGTGGTGGATCCACTTCATCGCTCCCAGTCATCACTTGATAATTGCTTTACATTTAATTTGGCTTTAGAGACTATTTTTCAAGCTGAGTAAATTGTGCTTAAAGTGAATATGGGCTCAGACAGAGACAGCAGTTTGGTCATAAACCAGAAATAAAAGTGACAAGTTGGACTAAGAGAAATAAAGTTTCTGTGATTCTGTGCACTGCTTGAAGACTAAACGAAAGATCTTGAAATTTTGAACAAACTCAGTCACTTAACAAAATGCTTGTATTTGAGAATATTTTCTTTTTTCAAAATATGCAGTGTGTTTCTGTGTTATCACTGCAAATGTAATGCCTATAGGTTTTGTACTCTTGGTGGTCAGTATTGTCTGGGCACTGATTAGAAATGATGTTGTTTTTTTAGTGATTTGTAATTAATGCAAAAAGATGGTCACATATGGAACAAGAATAGTATCAATAATATGTGTTGATCTTAATGGAAGTAGATATTGGGAAATCACGTTCCACGATATCCACAGTAGTAGTAAAGAAACATAAAAAAAGAATTGGTCAGTTTAGAATGACTTTTGTCATGGAAGTGCCTGCTTTCCCATGGCTTGATCAATGACAGAGAGATAATTTCTCCACTCTTCTTTTATCTCTAGATGACACAATGATAGTGGACTAGTCATGGAGTTGACTGTTAAACGCCTGGAGAGTGATGCAGACCTCAGGGTATGGAGAACTTCTATTCATGGTAGTGCTATGGGGTCTTCACTGAAGTTACACAAAGTCACTCTATGTGCGCCAGAAGAGGATCAATCTCTACTGAGCTGCAGTATAGCACCTCTTCATTGGGGAATTGGACTACTCCCTTTGCCAAATCCAAAGCAGCCAGTGCTCAGTCTTGCATGCACACAGATAATAATCAAGTTAATTAGACCTGAGATTGAACGAACTGCAGCAGCAACTTAATCATTTGTAACTTGATTAAAATACTGTATTCTGCAGCACCAGTGGCCAGAAAACATGGGAGTTTATTTGGAGTATTTAAGTAGAGTATTCATCTATTTGGTTAAGAAATAATATTTTTTCAAAAACAAAAGTGAAGTCATCCTACAGTCTTAAGCTCAAGCACAAGGGACATCTCATGTAGTATCTGATTGACAGTTACCAGGTGTAGATTACAAATGTGCTAATATTCTCTTTTCTATCCCCCACAGGACATTTATGAATTCGGAAAGAAACTGGGTCAAGGTAGTTTTGGAGTTGTTTATGAAGCCACTCACATTAAGACACAGACAAAATGGGCTATCAAGGAGGTTTGCAGACCACCGGTGAGTGTATTTGGCACCCCTTTGGGAACCCTGTTTATGTGATAAAATTAAGAGAGGGCTGTGTCTGGAGAAAAACAAATACTGCTGTGATTTCTGTCACATCAGGCAGGAAGTTCAAAAGTTGAGATGCTGGAGCATGAAATAAACATTCTCAAACAAGTGAATCATAAACACATCATACGTCTTGAAGCGATCTACGACACGGCTATGGTAAGATTTGTTGTTCTTTAAGACATTTAAGTCAAAGTAAGCATAACTGAGTGTATACGTGTAATGCATGTAACATGTCATAAACTTCTCTGCATAAATAATGCAGACAAGTACATAAATTGACTATATAGTAAGATGCATTTCTCTCCTTGTTTCTAGATGATTTATTTGGTTACTGAGCTGTGCAAAGGAGGTGAACTGCAGCAGCTGTTGCAGCAAAAAAAGTACTTTACAGAGGATGAGACAAAGAATATAATCTATAGCTTAGCCGATGCTGTTGCCTACCTTCATAAAAAAGGTAATGTAAATATACAGATCGACAATGTGATGGTATTACAGTGTATCCTTTCTACCCTAATTACACTCTTGAGTGGAACATGTAGTAGTGGATTATGTTTTAGTCTAAAGTTAATTTGTGTCAGTGCCATTCTGCCATTGTTATATTCAACTGTGTTACCTTGATTAGCTTGAGATGCCTTTATCGCTTTCATTATAGAAACATGGGTTAGTTTTATAAAATGGCAGTAATAAACAGCTGGGACAAAAACACAATATAAACTAAACATGTTCATCTGCAAGTTCTGTATGGTCTTTGGTTAAAGGTTATTGCGGACATTTTTGGCAATGAGGGATCATTACATCGGGCTAATGACAAATTTACAACAAGCTTGGGAGTAGTACTGATTAGCAGGTGTTTTCACATGGAAAGTCCCTCTGTGCTGGTCTTCCTGGCTTTGCAGAGACTAATAATACTAATGAGAATGTGTCAGCTTTGAATTAGGTTTCCAGAACCCTTTTTGTCACATGACTAATCACTGAAAGCCCCTCGGCTGAAATTTGTTCAGTTATTTATTTTATTTTTTTTCAAATAATCACACTTTTGCTGCCCTTGGTCAGACCCAGCCACCGTTCACCACATTCAACTGTGCTTTGAGCTTTAATGCTAATGCCTTCTGGTAACAGCGTGTAACAATTTTCCATGTACATGCAACAATCACCTTTGCACATTCAGATGTTTTATGAAAACTGTATTATCTCTGATTAAGTTACCTAAATGCTGAATACTGAGACTAAATTTGCCAAAAAAAAATTGATATATGTATATTTTTTAATCTCAAATAGATCAAGGAAAAATAATATTTCAGGTGTTTGTTTTGTGTACACCAGTTGGTCTAACTTACTTTTCACACACCACCACCGCCACTGTTGCACTGTATAATTGGTTACTTCAAACAGTACAGTGAAAAAGACTGCCCAGGGCAAATTGTATTTTTCCTCCTGCCTTCCCCCACTTCACCAAGTTTTGTTAACGAGGCCCTTCAATCTGGCCTGCTGAAGCAAGGTAAACAGATCATTGTGTTATTGTGTACGAAAGAGTTTATTCTGCTGACTGACCTTAGCAAATCATGTTACATTTAACTCTTCTCAAAGGCGTTTTTCTTCTCAGCATAAACCAAATGCTTAGTTTTCAAGACAATAAAAAGAAAGCTGACTAAATCAAAAAAAAAAATTATTTTCAGTTGATGATTGATAGCATATTTTTGTCAGGTGACTTTTCAAAACACCTGTTCCAGTTTCACAGTCCAAGCATAGCAAAGTTAGTTGCTTAGCAAAGTTGGTCTTTATTATTCCTAAGGGTACATTTGTCCTCTGCTTTACTACTCTTAATTATTTAGGAGCAGTGAGGAGCATGGTTAACATGCTTGCCTGTGGTGTAGGAGAAGACCCAACTTGACACAAAGAAAACATACAAACTACTATGATTGGTGATTTACCCATGAATTGTGCGATAAATATCACACAATTAACTCTTCTCATCACTAGGAATAACTTTTCTGCATATCTGTTCCTCTTTTGATCTAAAAACTACTCATATGTATATTCATTAGAGCACCTCATCCTGTAAATTTGTATTGTGGTGTCACGTTGGTGTTGTGGTTAGCCTTCCTGCCAGCCAAACAGGGACTTTATGTGTAGAGTTTGCATGTTGCCTGTTTGCTCCAGCTTCCACCCACAGACCAAAGACATGCATACAAGAAGTTACAGATAATGAATGAATGAACATTCTGAACATCCATGTTTAAAAACGTATTCAGACCCTTTTTGTCTGTAAAAATTCTCTTCACATCCCACAGATATAGTGCACCGGGACTTGAAACTTGAGAACATTCTTGTGAAAGATTCTCCTGAAGAAAATAATGACAAGATCGATATCAAGGTAAAATGGTGACGACAACTGTTAAACTTTCCGTCCCTGCTTCTTATCCATTCTTCTGCTGGTATGAGTGCTGCTATTTCCTCTCCCACTGTCTCCTATATAGTTAGTAAATGCTTTAAATACTACCTCATTATGATAGACCCCCTCTTGTCTTCCTTCATATTTCACTGTTGCAAAGAGAGAGTGAACTGTGTCTTTAAACAAATTACCAGCTGAGCACAGCATGGTGCGTGCATTGACGATGAGCCAGCCAAAGCAGGTAGCTGGTGTGTGAACTTAAACAAGCCTAACATCCGTGTCTTTCTTTCTTTGTCTTGCACAAGACATACACCGATCAGGCATTACATTATGACCACCTTCTTAATATTGTGTAGGTCTCCCTTGTGCCTCCTAAACAGTTGTGACTCCTCAGAGAATGGACATGGGCCTTCTGAGGGTGTCCTGTGGTGTCTGGCAACAAAATGTTGTTAGTGGGGGACTTTGGGTCTTATGTGGGGCCTCTGTTGAACCCACAGATCCCTCAGATACTTTGATCAGTTTGGGATGTAGTGAATTTGGAGGCCAAGTCAACAGTGCTGTTTTTCATGTTCTTGGAGATGTCTTTCATATCTGTATGTGATGATCCCTCGGGATAAATAAAGTATCTATCTATCTATCTATCTATCTATCTATCTATCTATCTAATGTCACATTTTCTTAAGTGTCATTCTCTACCTAGGTGACAGACTTTGGCTTATCAGTGAAGAAAGGTGGTGTAGGGTTTGAAAACATGCTGACGGAGGCCTGTGGGACTCTTACCTATATGGGTATGACACTCTAAGTTTGAATGTGTAGTGTAGCAGCATTTAGTATTTTTACAGAGACATTTTTACAAACAGTGGTTTTAATTGCATAAGCAGTGAGTGTAATTCTTTTAACATATCATAGTAACGTTTTATATAGACATATTATTATGTTCTTAGTATATCTTTGTATATATTGTAGTACAGTGTGTCTGGTATAGTTATCAGTTTGGTTCATTAGCACCTGCTTGGTATAATTGCTCAATCATGCATTAGGGTATATGCCAACAAATTCCTTTTGTTGCTCTGTTTCCTTCTCACCATATACAGTTAGGTTCATGTATGCTGGGGCACTGACACATTTTCCATTCCGTACTTATAGCTGTTCACCAAAACACAGTGAAGCTGCTTTCGAGTCAAATGTGCAATTATAAATGTGCCGTGCCGTGTCGTGTAACCTGTGGCGTTATCAAGTAATATTGGTTCAGTTTTTGGCAATTTAGTTCAGTTTATTTAAATAGCATCAGTAACAGTACAAGTTCCAGATGCATTACCGAATCCAGAGCCTGAAAGTGGTGCTGAGGCGCTATTATGACAGGTGTTTTTTTGTGTGCATCATAACTTTAGTGCGTTTACTCCATGTATCACTTTACACCTGTGCTTATGGCATAGGACACACACAATGTGGTATTTGCAGAATGAAATGTGGCTTAGCAGGACCACTAGTGGTCAAACTAGTTTTAACCAGTACTTTTATGGCCCCTTATGTCAATGTCTCAAAGAAAGCCATACACTTGCACATGTGTGTCATTTTCAGCACCTGAAATGTTGAGCGACCGTGGTTATAGTGAGTGGTGCGATGAGTGGAGCATAGGAGTCATTATGTATATGTTGTAAGTAGACACGCATGAACTATTTTCATACATACACTATACGCACATACTGTGAATACAAATGCTTGAGCGTGTGTGTCCCTGTAGGCTTTGTGGGGAGCCTCCATTTGTGTCCAAAACAAAGTCAGGTCTACTTGAAGAGATTATGAAGAAAAGTGTCCCATTCACCCAAACCATCTGGAACCAAGTCAGTAGTGCAGGTGACAACTAATCTTCATTCTTTTTCATAAATAAAGTGCAGTTGTTGCATACATGCAGTTTTACCTGGCATTTCAGACTAGTAACAAACTAATCATCTGGCTTGTGTCTGTTTCAACAGCAAAACATATACTGAGTAGCCTTCTGAAGGTGGACCCCGCCTACAGAATTTCAGCTAATCAGCTACTAGAAGTGTCTTGGATTACAGTAAGCCACTGATTTCTTCCAGCTGCATTTATAAGCTTTACAAATTGAGTCATATGAAGAGCTCTTATGGGGTGCTTTGTCCAACAGGGCAAAACTAATGAGTCTGCTCAACTGCCCAATGTGCTGGATATGATGCGTGACCACCTGGAAAACAAAGAAAGTAATGACAAAGATGAATTCAAGTCTTCCCAGTCATGATTTGACCATTTTAATGAACGACATGACGCAAGTGATAATATATGAAAAGATGTTTTGATATATTAGAACAACAGAGGTAAAACAAAATCTGTTCAGTAGTTAGCGCTGGTAGCATGAAGCATTTGTATTGTTGCTATATATAATATACATATATCATGTATACAGTATAATATAATTTGTGTATTCATTTACTAATTGCTAAAGTACTACATTTTTGTTGTCTGGATAAATAATACAGAACAGTCACTCAGTCTCTTGCCAGGAATGAAAATTGGAAATGACAGTTGTCTAATTACATTTGAGACAATATAATAATAATTACATTAGTAAAATGCACAGAAACTGATAGTAATATGTAAATATAGGGCATTTAATTATCATAAAGTGGAAATTACTGAGGGACAGAAGCAGAGGAGCGAAGTACAGAGAGATAATAAACCAAAGATATGATGTGGAGTTACTTAATGTAGATGTTATTTAAATAGGAACACAGTCTCTGGAGGTTTTGTCCCTCCCATCTTCTGAGGACACCCTGGAAGCCTTGCTAGTCCCCCAAGAAGTTTCAACAGAAACAGGAACAAACAGCACCTGCAGGAACCATGATGAGGTCAGCCAAGAGCCGAGAAACAGAAACTCCCATGCAATATCCACCTTTGCCAAACTGGTACTGCATATCTATCAAGCTCAGCTTTACCACATTTTGACTTTACATGATGCATACATACAAACTACATACTCTTCTGTATGTAGTTTGTATAACTCTTGCAGTCTCTTGACTAAGTCCACAGTTGCTGTTTTTACAAAGTTTATTTAAATGGTGTCTATAATTCAGAATGGTTAATCATTACAACATACTTATATTGTATTGGGTGTTTGAGCACTTGTTTTTACATTGCATTTGGTAGTTGTTAATATCAAAATATTTGGGGAGCCCTCATGCAGAGTTCTTAGAAGTTAGTGTACTGTTTTCTATAAAAGCCTATGGCTATAACTGCTAATTTTAATGTCTCTCTTTTTTTATTCTTTTATGCTAGTTTTAAAGTCTTTATATTGTTTTATGTGCATTGTAGCACTTTGAGGTCATTGCTTTGATGTAAAGTGCGTTATAAATAAAATTTATTATTATTATTATTGTTCTAGTATATGAATATCATTCATGGTGATAATTGCTAGTCTCAATAATTAAGTATTACAGAAATCAGTGTTCAAGAGACAGGCTAAAAATGTATGAAGGTTAAAACAAAAAGGAATTTTCCTTTTTTAATCACCACTCTTTAGGTCAGTCCTTATACAGTATAGTTTGTATGAATATAGAGTTCAGGTATAGATCCCTCAAGTTTCACCTTTGGGTTGTCCTAGGGTCCTGGATTAAAGACTCAAGAGAGTGGTGGCCGTCAGAACATCATGACCAGTCATGACCCACCAGGACAGCCGTCTACCACACAGGTTTGTTCAGTTTCCTACAAGTGAAAAATGCAGTTTGTGCTTTATTTTAGATTTTCATGTAATATATATATATATATATATATATAATATATATATATATATATATATATATTATATGAATGTACACACACACACCGATCATACACAACATTATGACCACTTCCTAATATTGTGTAGGCCTCCCTTGTGCCTCCAAAGCAAAACTGTTCTGACTCATCAGAGAATGGACAAGGGCCTTCTGAGGGTTGAGAGGAGGGGCCTCTGTGGATCTGTGGATCAGTGGATCACGCTTGTTCCAGTGCATCCCCCAGATACTTGATCAGTTTGGGATCTAGTGAATATGGAGGCCAGGTCAACAACTTGTGCTGTTCTTCATGTTTTTTGAGTTGTTCCTAAACCGATTTTGTGTGTGTGCCTGTGTCAGGCTGCATCCTGCTGGGGATGGCTGCTGCCATCAAGGATTGTCATTGTTGTGGTGCCTGGTCTGGTCTAGGTACATGTCTAAGTAACAGCCACACGAATGCCAGGTCCTAAAGTTTCCCATCAGAACATTGTATTGTCACAAGATGCATGGTCAATGTCATTCACTTCTCCTGGCAGTGGTTTTAATGTTGTGGCTGATCGGTGTACAAACTTCTACTGCTTTTGGTTTTAAACTGACTATTAAGTTACCACTCTGCCTTCATATTGCTTTTCATAAACAATCACCACTAGATGGTGCCAGATTTACCTCTTCTACAAGACGTTAAAGGTGTAGCCATGCAGCAGTTTTTAACATGAATGTCATAGTTAATTCTGTTATGTAAGACGAATATGAATCTTACCCCTGCAGTCTCATGCTGGTGTAAAAGCCTCCACACAGACAAGTGGCAAGCAGCGCAGGCCTCAGGACAAGAAGGACACAAGTACAGGAAAGAAACTGGCCCCCATCCTAAGTAAGGATGATAACCAAAGACTTTCTACCTCTGGTAAAAAAGATGTGGTACCTGCAAACCACCATCTAGTTCGAAGACCAACACCCATTCAGAATAAAACTAAAACACGAGCCATTTCTCATGGGAAAACATGAAAGAGAGAAAAACTGAAATAGAGATGGCCGTGGTGGGTATACACCTATTGTGATGTTTTTCATTTAATTTTTTTATGCAGCTGTGTTATTTTACCATTGATGTGAATGTAACTAATTTAAATGTTGCCACCTTTATGGTGATGGCTGGAGACCAAGCAGTGACAGCAGTGTCAAAATAAATGGGCCTTGTGTGCAGGTGTGAAAATAGTACAAGAAGTCCAAAACCAGTGCTGGGTTCAGCTGTTTGCCAAAAAGAGGGCCTTAGTCTGAGGCAAAATAAATGCTTACTGTTACACAGCCAACTATGTGAGAACACCAAGCAGCTTATAAACATTCTCAGATAAAAACAGAGATTGAATGAGTTTGTCAGATGTTACTGATGTTTTTATCTGACAGCCACGACCTAGTTAGTTAGTCGAGTAAAGACAGCGACATGGGAGAATTCAGCACAGCACGACTCATTCCTTAATGAATCTGTTATTTAGTCATCAGCTTACTGCTAGCAGCATATCTTATTATTAATGTCATTTCCTTATTTATATACTCTGTTGTGCATTTTACAATTTATACAGTCTTAGGGTCTTTTGCTACAGTACACACAGACATAGTAAAAAAATTTTAAATGCGCCATATATAAAACACCAAAGTTTGTATTGTTTTATAATCACAAATCTCAGAGAACATACTCGGAAAGATTAAAGGGGATATAGCTGAATGTAATTTCTCAGGACCACAGTAAGAAATGGGGATTTTCTTTTTCCTATTCTGACCTCTCAATTCCAAAATGTCCTATATGCAGTGACTGCACCCACTCAGTGTCAAAACAGAAAAACTGTCACACAGGCTGGTTACGCTCCATCTGAATGCAGAGGATTGGGACTGAGGGCAGCCACGGGTCTAATCTCGTTTGGAGGCCATTGAAAGCAGTAGGAGCTACTTTGAGGGCACTGGCATTCAAGCACAGGTTTTTCCGCTGTAGAGAGAATAATCCCTAGCATAGATACAACATTAAAGTATCCAAGCATAGCACACAGAGGGTGAATTTCAAATCCACCCATTTGCATCTTGAAGTGAATGAGTGCCAACAATGGGGCCCTGTGTTGATGTACAGGCTCTGTGTTTTAGTGTGTATTTCTAAATGTAGTTTGCTTTAGAGTTAAAGTTCATCAAATTCCTTGAGGGCACATATACTGGAATGATCCCGTGTGATGTTTTTTAACGTAGTGAGCAGATAGGCAAAACAGTTTTCACTATATTTTTAATATTTATTACAAGAAGGTCATGTGAATGAAGAAATGATGTGTGGTAATTGTTGATTGAAGCTGTTTCCCAAGAAAAGTTACATTACTGCAACATTATTGACACAATGAATGACTCTAGTTTACTCATGCTGCTATAAACAGCTGATGGAGCCACAGTAAGTTGCTGAATTAATTTCCTGGAATTAATCTGACAGGAGGGTGTTGTCTCTAAAGCTACCTATTTTTGTTGCATGAAGATGTGTAATTAGAATTGATTGCTTGAGCCACTGCCTAGTAAGCTGTGATTTCAATGTAATGTGTCTCTAAATAATATGTTGTATGCGTCTTGATGGTCCACTCTGACATGCTTCCTTTTGGGTGCTGTCATGTGATTTTGCTGGTTGATAGATCTAAGAAATAAAAAATGAAAAAACGAGTCCTAATTAGGTAAACTCTTTCCTTTTAGACTACCACACTAGATTTGTTTTTGAGGAGCTAAGATTTCAGCATAAGAACTATACTTTATGTAAAACTATGTACTGTCTATGCAAAAATGTGGCAGTGGCAAGTTATAGGGGTGCTTGTATATGCCTTGGCATGGAACAAATTTAAAGAGACTGATCTACATCAAGACAATATGAAAAAAAGAAGCGGTGTATATTGACAGGAGGTCAGCTTGTGTTGTTGAAAGTGAACAGGGAACTCCCATTTTAGTTTTACTCCTTTTTCCAACTCAACAGAGAACAGAGTGGGGATGGAATGAGAGGCTGTATGGTGGATAGTTTAGGGGCGGTGAATTTGGGACAAAGCATGGAGGCAAAGGAAATTAGAAAATTCGTCGGGATGGAACGAGGGATGCGCCCCCTGCCCCCCATAACCCTCCCCCTTTTCCTCCAGCAGTGCCTCTGACAGATGGAAGTAAGGGTGGGTGGGTTGATGGGCTGAAGGGATTAAAACTCTGCAGCCCCATTTTGTAGCCCGAAGAGAGTGTCACTCCCGGAAAGGTGGGGTGCAAAGAGGCACTTGTGGCGAGAGTCGCGGGGCGTGTGAAGTGGGCGCACGCTGGCTAATGTCAAAAGAGGCAAGGATGCTTCCCCTCCCTTGGGCCCCCCTCTGCGCCATCCACCTTTATCCACTGAGGAGCATGGAGGGAGCTGAGCAGAGAAGGGGGAGAATGGCGGTGGTGGGGTGCATCTCAATAACCTTAATAGAGATCCCTTTAATTAATCAGCTCATCTGCAGAGGCCCGATACCTGCAGCTGACCCCCTCCCCACTACCCTCCATCCTCACCCCGACACAACATCCTCACACCGCTGCTGTGACATTGTGGTAATGAGGTAACACAGCTACAATGTCATGGAAATGTTGCAGAGACGTTATCTGTGGGAGCTCATCACACATGCTGATGTTCCTGATCCCCTTCAGTGTTTGCTGAGATGCGTGTGTGTTCCATCACAGTGCCCCCCCACACACACCCCCACCCCACTCACAAAATAACAGATACATATGGCCAAATGGTGGGAGGAAACCTTGATGCCTCTATTACTGCAGAAGAAGAGGGAGGGGTTGGGTCTGCGTCAAGTAAACATTCGAAACAGATGGCAATTTGAAAGCAAGCCTCATCAATCTTTGTTGACACTACCCCTTTTTTTTTTAAAACTACTCTTATTTGGGATATTTGCAATTATAATACATACAGTAAGCTCATTTGAATATCAAATTAATTACAAAACACACAGGAGTAAATACCTCTTTTATAAGTCCTTGTTAAAAGTGAAAAGTTCTTGACTACGGTTGGATGGTGTGTTAATTTACAGTGATATCTAATCCCAAGTTACTTCACATAAAAGGCATTACTATACATATTTTAATGGGGAGGTGGTTGTTTTCCAAGCAATTTTCTGCTAGAGTACATTTTTAATTTATTCATATTTAATTTATTGGTCTCTGCATACCAGCTCAGTAAAACTAATCAACACCATGTATGGCCCTCTTAAAGCCACATCTCTCTTTGGCAGGCAGACAGCCAGCCTCTGCATTAGGATAAGCTCTCCTCTGTTGTGCACACAGCCGGGTGAAATGCCCTGCATTCAGTCAAGCAGGAGGATGCCACCTCCAAGGAGACTCTTCAGTCCCCACAAACAACCTTTTAATCAGAGGGAAAAAGGATGGAAAATGAAAAATGTGGCCAGCCTTGAATGATCCAAAACACTGCAATTTCTGTGGGTAGTGACCATCGTCACTGCTGTCACAATACAGTCCGCTGGGGACAATGCCTTTCCCCCTCTCTGTCTGAAACTTCTTACCCTCAAACTCATCTGCCCTTGAATTGGTTTTATGGCGCTTTGGCAGTCATTTAGCACAGTATGACTGGAGTTCTTATCACCTGGCTCCACTATACACTCCAAATATCTATCGACCCATTGACACACCTTGAGAAGAGATCTACACAACCTTACACATGGAAATGATTTCAATTAATTACCATTCCCCTTTGACAAGGCAGACAGGAGGGGGGAAACAAAGGAGTCCAGACAACAGGACATTTCTCTGGTGTAATGTGCACCATGTGTAATGAGCAGCGGAAAGGTCATTTGACACATTTCTGCCAGAATGAATTCATTTATTTCAAGCACTTAATTCTGCAGTCACCTCATTGGTGCACAGCTTGGCAGTGCACTGAGAGGGTGCATTACCACAAGTGGAGGCTTAGATTCCTCCCAACAGCTAGTAGTGACCACAGGTCTGTGGGAATGCCTGAAGAGAAGAGAGATGGAAGCGGAGTGTGGGAGATCCAATCACCTCTTCTATCATAGGAAAATCACCTCCATCACCTTCAACGTAATTGGAGCATTCATTACAGTTCAGTAAAAATGCAGGTCGCCATTAGATGAGCAATTTAAAAGTAGGCTTCAGGAGAATGAGAGACTTGAGGGGTCACGATACGGGGTCGCAGTCAAGTAAATAATGGGAATTGGTCCCGTGAGGCTTGGAAAACCACAAAGCTCATGGTCATGCACCAAAATACAACTTGGGAAAGGTGGCAGGAATTCAATCATCAGACAGAAAATAAAACGCCCCCCTGTGCCTTCTTGACATCACAACAATTAGAATTAGAAAGCCAGACTATGAGTTGCTGTCATAAATGTACTCTAAGCTGATGAATCTAGAAGCAGCTATGAAGCCAGTGTGACAACTTGAAAAGTGTAAAACCTGCATTAAAGATGTAGAGTTATGGGGAAGGGTAATAGTACTGTGCACCAACCAAGGTGCCATGGCTGCATGTACTGTATGTACAAATGATAAAAGATAGATCAGAAGAATACCAAATTCAACAAATACCCTTAAACCGTTCACTAATGGAACCGTATTAAAGTTTAAGAGAGGCTTTAGTGAGGAGGATGTTGCCTTCAGCTGCCACTAGAGGCCTCAGTCCAGCTGAAAGTTATTCCACTTTGTTTTTACTTGTGCTGTTTTACTGCTGCTCATGTTTTGGAGCATTTTCACATTTCTCTACGGGGAAACATTTCACTGTAAGCTAAAGCAGAAATGCTAGGTTGATCAAAGGAAGCATATTTAGTATGTTTAGGTTTGAAAACAGAGTTTTTACTTATGTTCAGAAGGTTATTTTATAAAACTTTGTTCTAAACAAAGATCATAACAATAGCTGTTCTGCTTCGCAAACAGCAAACATGCCTGAAGTCACAAATGATAACATGATTTTAGATTCTCTTTGAGAAATTTAAACACAACACAATCTGGTTATTTATTTCTTTGTGAAGCTCTGTCTAATTACTAAGTTTTTTTTTTGTGGGAGAAAATGCTTCTGCATTAAATATGAATAAACACATCATGATGAAACTATTAGGCAATGGTCCTCTGTGTAGCTGGTTTAAGTATCAGGATGTCTAAAAACGGTAATAACAAAAACAAAGCTGCAGAGTCGTGTTCACCAATTAGCCTAACTTCTTGGGTGGAAAAGAAAGTAATTAGGGAGTTCTGCACCGAGAGAAGCCGCAGAGGCCCCGTCTTGCCAAGGCCGAACCTTTATGACTGATGAAATAAGATAATAATCAGTGTACGATCACCGATTGGAACAGGTGCCCAGAGGTTCATGGTAGGATGACACACGGCCTCAGAGTCAGGAGCTCTCACGCAGCATATAGGGTTTGCTTTCCTCTCAGCCCTTTTACCACTCAGGAGGCAGATTGGACTTCTCACTCTCAGCTACTCCGCATTATTGTCCATTATCACACCGTGGTCCATGTGTAAGGTGACAGTGGTGCTCTGATGGAGAGGCGACAGGGGGACCTAGACTGCAATAACATATTATTAGCTTTTTTCACAGCTCCACTGGGCTGGATTTACACTGGATATCCAGAGACCTCTGAGGGCAGCCCACTGTCACAGCGGGGTCCACCAGCAGAGCAATTGCCAGAGATACACAGGTGTGTGTGAGTGTGTGCACTAAATAGCCATGCACCCACGCGAGACACAGACGGGGCACATGTACACGTGCACACGCAGACACACTAACGGTGTACGTCTGTGAGTGGGTAATCAGGGACCGACCCTTTCCAATTAGCCTCAGTGTGCTGTCATTGTTTCTTTGTTGTGTGCTATTGTTGTACTACATGTTCTTTTGTTCTGTAAACTGTAAACACATCTGCTGCCATCACTGTGTTGAATCAGTACAAGGAGATAGATAGATAGATAGATAGATGGATAGTATCAAAGTGCATTCAAATTCCATTTAAAGGAGAGTGATGTGCTCCTCCCTTTTAATGCGGTGGTGCTCTTGTCCTTGGTAATGTTAACAGTCTCCCTTGTGACTGATGCCTCTTGTCCCAGCCCTGTTTATAAAACAGTCAGAACTTCGTTAAGGGACAATAACATCAGCCAGGCTCAATTATGGTGACATTTTGCTGACATGCAGATTGCCTCCCCTCAATCTTTTTTTTTATTTTTTTTATGTAAAATACTGGACTGCCAGTCACATATGGATGGATGAACTTTGGAAGAATCAATGGTATTGATGAATCATAGATCATACGAGTCAACAAGACTGACACCAGGAGAGCGAATTCATTGCACACGGAAAGTCAATATTAAATTGTAATCATAATCAGACAAAGTGAGTTATGTGTAATCAATAGCACAATTATGATAGTATGTAGGACTTGTCCTTGTAATACAGACAATAAGTGCATTCTAACGGGCTGCATTGTTTTTC
This sequence comes from Chelon labrosus, assembly GCF_963514085.1. Taxonomy (NCBI): domain Eukaryota; kingdom Metazoa; phylum Chordata; class Actinopteri; order Mugiliformes; family Mugilidae; genus Chelon; species Chelon labrosus. Next base: position 26,023,178 of record NC_140339.1, on the reverse strand, counting down.
TTTTGGTTTTAATCACAACAAGAGCTTGTGTCTTTAGTTTTTAATGGCAGACCTTATCTCAGGCCACTGATAAGACCAAAGACTTCTATCTTAAAGACAATTTACTGCATACTAATATATATATATACCAGTTTTGTTCTGAATATAGTGCAATAAGACTAAATCCACTGAGATTATGGCATTTGTCCTTTGGTGTGGCCTGAAATACTGGAAGGATTGACAGGTGTTTCACAGGAGTAACACTCAGCGGCTTCATCTGATGTTGGCGGTCCAGCAGTGGTGGCAACTAACCAAAGAATATACACCAATCAGACATAACATTATGACCACGTTCCTAATATCACATAGGTCTCCCTTGTGCCTCCAGAACAGTTGTGACTCATCAGAGAATGGACATGGGCCTTCTGAGGGTGTCCTGTAGTTGCAACAGAATGTTGTTAGTGGGGGCCTTTGGGTCCTATGGGTTGAGGGGAGGGGCCTCTGTGGATCATCCCACAGATACTTGATCAGTCTGGGATCTAGTAACATCCACATGAAAGCCAGGTCCAAAGGTTTCCCAGCAGAACACTGAATTGTCACGAGATGGTCAATTTCTTCACTTCACTTGTCATAATGATATGGCTGATTTGTGTAATTTACATAAAGAAAATTAGTCTTTAAGACAATGTTCTCCATATGTGACTGATTATATTCTTTAATTCTATTATCTGTTCTATCTCTGTCATTTCTGCATGCTGTTGCAAACTGCAATTTCCCCATTGTGGGACAATTAAAGGTTTTCTTATTCTTATTCTTATTATTCTTATTATTTCTGCGTAATGCCGGTCATCTGGGCCATTCATGCCAAACAGTGATGGGAGACACATAAACTTCAAGAAACTGATGAGGTTGTGATAGTAGCACAGTGTTAGAGTAGCTGCATCACAACAAGGCGATGTGATGAACCTTTCTTCTGACTGAAAAGGTAAATAACTCTTATCAACATCTGGTGTCATTTATGCACAATGACGGTGGAGAAGTGCCCCAAAAATAAAATTCAATTTCAAATTCTTCAAATTGAAAGCCTTTCCAAACGTAGAAGGAAAGAAATTTAGAATGGGATCTTTGATTCTTTCTTGAGAAGACATGTTGGATGTTTCAAACTAAAAGCAAAGTCCTCTTGTTAGCACTCTTAGCCGGATGGAGTTACTTTTTCTTACCGAGCAGAAAACTGCTTCTTTCCACCCGCTTTCCTCTTTCTTACATATAGCACAGAGTTAATGGATGACATTTTCAACCTGCTCCTGTTGCATATTTCCTTTTTACATAAAAGTTTAATGTTTAATCAAGTTAGAGATCTGAATTTAAGATGTTGAAATCGAATATCGGCCTTCATAGCTGTCTTGGTTTAAATGCTGCTTAGATTAAGTGGGGGAAAAAAAAGTTTTTCTGTGTTTCGGCTGACTGCATACTTTAAACCTTACACTGTTCTTAATCTAGGCCTTACATCAAGCCGTGACTTCACTGTCAGTGTTGAAACAATTCTCTCTCAAGAATTAAATACTCCCAGCAGTACCACATCCATGCATGACTTCATGGATATATTATGTTCATTTCCCCCATGACTAGGCCAGCCCTTTCATGTCCAAAACAACTCTTTGTAGCGAGCTCTGCTATCTGACTCAAACTCAGTAAGGCATGAGAATGCTTCAGGCTTGGGTCACTTTGGGTTTGGTTGTTTTCTAATGTAATCTCTTAAGATTTGGATTTGTCTTCCAACTGTTTGCGTCCACCTGTGTCATGTGATGCAGGCCAATATGCAAATGATCGGTGCAGAGGCCTTGTAAGCTATGTGATGTCTCAAATTTGAAACATTTAGTCAGGATTGGTATTGGGTCTTAAATGTATGTTTGGATGTCAAGCTTTCAAAATGATCAAAATATTTCCCTATATTTAATAAAGCATAAGGTATTTATGACCAGTTTAAATGAAGTGTTGATTTTAGTCGCTTTTTGAGACAAAAAAGTGTTTAAGTGCTGCTCTCTCTTGACTCTCTCACACACACACACATGCAAAGTAAATACAAACACACAAGGATTTTTGCGACTCAAAGAGATATTAATATTTTTCTGAGGGTGAATATAATCATCAAAACAAGCTCTCTCTTCCTCGCCTGCCTGTGACTACAACAATAAAAGGCATTACATATGACTCACATGATGTGAGGCCCCTTTTTCTAATAAATTCTCTGGAGAGTGAGACAGCCTCTGTCATCTTCATTAGAAAATGGCAGCTTTTCCCCATCAAAAAGCTCATCTTAAGAATGTGTAAGCGCTTTGAATCAGACGCTGTAATTGCTGACCGATGAAAACACTCAAGGCTGTGCACAAACAGTCTTCACTGAGGCCTCATTTTCCATTGTGTTGCATGGATTTGGCTACAAGGTCCAATAACTTCAGAAACCTGACAGATGCACGCCCTGGAATTCATTTTCCCCTCTTTTATCAACTTTTTTTCTTCATTATTTCCACTTAACTACTGACAGCTTAAAGGCCACAGCTTTTTCCTTTTATTCTACCTCGATTGTTCAATGGGCAACAGAACATTAGAGGGACAAGACATGGGCTCTGCCACATAAAATGAATGTAATATCCATTAGATAAAAGGAGTGCGAGGTTGAAGACCTGCACCTTAGATTCTGTCCATTAGAAATCCCTTTGCCCTTCACTCTGTTGTCTTTTATTCACTGGCTTTTGTTGATTAACCATAATGAGGTGACTTACTATATCCCCCCCAGTTTATCCTCTCCACCCCCCCTTAACCACTTAGTGAGGTGGTAAAGATAAAAAAAAGTCCATCCAGGCAACGTCATAGGGGGTCAGCGCAAATCAGATGGAGGGGCTTTCTTGTGTCTGGCAGCCGACACTTTCAAATGTTAATGGATGGGGGCGAACAAAGTTGAAGTGGGTCTGAAAATGCTAATTGTCCCTAATTCATGTAAATAGGTTTCTTAATGGAGGAATTAAGCATTTTAAATATGCAATTGGAGGCAATCAGTCCTTTCATTTGCTGGGGTGGCACAGGTGTAGTGGATTGAAATTCATCTTTCACACAGGGTGGCTCATTTTTCATTTGGCTGTGTTCAGGCATGGATGACGGGGACTGGAAGAGAGGTCCTTGTGCACTGTTATGTACAGATATCTGTGAGTGAAACACGCTGCAAAACCTATAATTACGTTGTTGTTGACCGTATCAAGATAGAGGGAAAAGCAATTAACGCAGAGTCCAATCAATACTGGTAAATACAGGGAGTGCAAAAATATAATTTGTTCTCCCAACCAAAAAAAGAGTCACAAAAAGCACACAGATATTTATACATTTTTACTGGTTATTATTTATATTTCTTTATCTGGACCTTATACATAAAATATATTTATACCCCAATCATTTTTGTGACTACTCCGTAGTCGTGTTGGTGGAGTGTCGTGTTAAAAAAAAAAAGAGTGTAGCACACAACAAAGGAAGGAGACCTACCTACATCTCACAGACAAAAGAGCAGAGAAAAGACAGCTCTGACTTATTATTCTGATCATCTCAAACAGACAATAAACCAGGAGGTCATGCTTCAGCATGTAATAACATGGTGTAGCGGCAGGACCAGAGACAGAGGGAAGCTCGCACACAACCCCTATGGGCTATGAATCAAATGGGCAATGCATTGTCTCAGAAAATGACTTATTAGTCAATATAGAGGAGGATACTGTGTCTTTGAGGTGTAAATAGCCATGGCTCTGCAGAGTAGTGGAGGCAGCAGTGGTTAATGAACGAGACAAGAAAAACCATGTTTAAAAGGACAAATCAGATCACAAGATTTCAAACCCATTAGCTGCTACTCACACGGAATGATAATAATGATAAAGGATGGTAGGGCCCTTTGATTTCTGAGTAGCAAACTGTGTTGTCTTGGGAAAAAATCTTTTCCTGGAGGAGAATCAAAGAGCAGTTCATTTTCACACTGACCTTCAGGGCTCAAGGCGGCCAGACAAGGGCACAAACAGATTGAGAATTAATTGGTGCAATTAACATTTTGTGATTATAAGGACTTCAGATCAATACCCTATGCAAATAGCAGTATTGATGTGCAGCAGAAACCTTGTTAATTGTGTTTGGCGAACAAACAGGCCCCTGTGTTACTATTCCATAATGGAACAGGAGGCACGGACAGGTTCAAACTGCTGACCACTTTAGATGCATAAGGACGTGCAGCAGTTTCTCTCTCCTCCATCCTACCTATCCCCCTTCACCCTCCACTCTGCTCAAGACTCTTAAGAAAAGTTGCAGAGTTTGATGATCCTGGCTGCTTTTAAGTTGGCCTTTTAGTGGCTCTTTGAAGAGGCTCTTAAAAGCCGGATGAAGATTCTTCAGTGTTTCTGTGATCACCATGCTCATGTCAGGCAGCAGCAGATTACACAAATGGCCTTCTGCCTCCTTTCTTTTACAATTTTAGGAGTTGGAATGGGCATGTGAGGAAGAATTGAAACACCCTGCGCCGACAGCCATTGAAATGAATTAGTTTCAGCTTTATTGCTAGGGACTGGATTTTCCACTCTCGTTATTAAACTGCGTTAAAAATGCACTTTCATTTCAGATAAGCACCAGTCATCCTGTTTGCAGACCACAGCAGATGAAGTTAAATATAATTTAAGCAGAAACGGAAACGAGTGGAACAATGTAATCACTGAAAGTGAGATTGAAGTGATGCTATTCTTATCATTATTAGTATTTTCATTATTGTCAGTGTGGAAAGACACTAGTGAGGGCAGCAACAACAGCGAGCAGAAGGTGAGAAAAGCAGAAAAAAAAAGATCCATCCAATAACTATCAAAGCCAATAAATCCCTGCTCACTACTACCCATCTCACTTTTTCCTGTCTGCGACAATTGGCTTGCAGATTGTTGCACGTTACATTCTGTGGCCTTGAAGAAACACAGAGAGCTGGCAATGTACAAAAAGCACAAAGCTACTGTTAATTAGCTGAGTTTACAGGCTGAAGAAACTGTTAGCGGGGTCTTTTATGTGCTGCACTGCCTGCCGTAGCTGTGGTGTTGGTGTAATGATGCTGTGCTTGATGTGGGCTTACCTATCGTTAGGTGTTGTGTCACGTTTGCTGAAGGACACAACATAAAAGTCTGCCAAGAACAGAGCAGGGCTGTGGGAGATTTTATTTTTTATTTTTTTTTAAACCAATTTCAAATGATTTGTGTTAAGACAACTCTCAGTGCCATTCGGCATAATTTAAAATGAGGTTCTCAAGAGTAAGATTACAGGTTATATAATAAGAAAATATGACAATTGCCTTCGTATTAGCCATTTGTTAGCTTGCTAATTACAGTTAATTCTTTTCAATTTTGGGCTGTGCTCCTTTAGGCATTAGCTTTAATCTCCCTGGTGATGAAGTTGGTGTATTAAATAGGAAGCACAAGAGGGAGGGGACAGTGGACATGGAATTAGACCATCACATTTATTTAACAAACACCACCACTTATAGAGCTGTGATTTGACATTAAATACCTCCTTATAAAAACATCTGTGAATGACATTATAAATAATTAAATGAAGCGCTTACACTGTTAAAGTGATGGCTTCCATCTTGAAAAAAAAAAAACGATGATATATAGAATAACTGTGTTAAATCTGATGTGTAATATCTGATGTTGAATTCTGATAGATCCAGGAATATCAAAAGAAACCAACTTCCTTTGTACTGGAAATCATAGCATAATTAATGTGGACACTGTTCACACAGCAGGGGCACGTTGTGACCTTTTGGCCATGTGGTTTTATAGAATCCATTCACAGGTTGATGCAGTTGCCGCCTGATGAACTTCCTCTTTCACCGGATCAATTCATGTCGACAGTGGAGAATGTAAAAATCCAGATTTAATAGAACTGCAAATATATAAGGATGAAGATCAATCCACAAGTAAACACCAGTGATAGAGGACTGAAGTGCTGAAGGTGGAGGCTAAAGCTCATGATGAAGTCAACATTGCTGGGATGAGGAGGATGATTGTGGTGATGATGACACTGATTCTATCTACTATTGTGCCTTTTATATATATAAAAAAAATGTCTCTTTGCTTTGGAGGAGGAGAGATGAGTTATTCTACCTAAGCAATCAAAATATAAAGGATACATAATGATGACATGTGAACCATTTCCCAAACACTATTATAAAGACAAAAATAATGCAGATAGTAAATCATGGAACCAGTCAAAATGCCTATCTACGGTCAGGCTGTGGAGAGCAGGTGAAAAATACACAATGGTATTGCATTTTTAGACGTGGTTCAAAAAGACCTTGTCAAGATTGATGTCCCTCCTGTAGCTATAGTTAATAGTAAGGGAACACTCCTGAAATTAGAATCCACTTCTTTCTAAATGCACCACCTGAGAATCGAGGACATCTGAGGAAAAAAAAAAAATAAGAAAAAGAAGAAGAAGAAAAAAAAGAAGGGTACATGTCATTTCTATAGGTTTCCGAGACGCAGGGAATGGAGAACAGCCAATCTGTGAGGTGTAATGGATATGTCAAGAATTGCTAAATCATAGGTGTCCGAGGCAGAAAGACAACTAACCCAAACATAATGTCATTGTGGAGGCAGAAAAGGAGGCGAGAAAGAGAAGAGGAAAATAACAAGGGTGAATAAAGTATTGCATTTAAATTTGGGGATCCAAAAATGAGAAAAAAATATTAACTGTTTATTTTCCTGCGTACTGTTCTTTATTATTACCTATTTGGCATCTCTGACTGGGTGCATTATGGAAATGAAGTAATGCTACTTTGCTTAACAATAACACACTGACTTTGAATCCTCTTACTTAAGGTTTGATTGCTTCTTGACGGTGGTTTTAAATGAATTGTGTTGAGGAGTGATAAAGAGCTTATTGCCAGGAATAAAAGCCCAGAGCAATGAAGAAAAGCTACACATGGAGTGGCTAGGCGATACAGGCTATTACGGTGAGGGAATGGTGTCCTTGACTGCCAGGACGGCTTAGAATTTTATTTCATCTTGTTTTGCTGGCTGCTGACAATGATGCGTGACTCTGGCACCGGAGGATGAGGGCAAGCATGAGAGCCATTTTAGATCTCATTTACATATAGTGTGTCTATAAAAGCATGAAAATAACTGTGTCGTGCATGTGCACAATATGGACATATGTGCACGTTTCATTCACGTACATTCAGGTGTGTTTGTGCGTTCAAGAATTTTAAAAGTTTATTGGGATTTTCTCTACTGAGTGGTGGGAAAGTTATAATTCTCCCAGTGTTGCATGTGTTTGTGAATACAGACTCGCTCTGACCTCTATCACTCACATGGGCTGAAGCCCCCAAACCTCATGTAAATTTGGACAGTGGAGGACTTGGGGACTCTGGGAATTGTTGTTTATCAGTGCAGTGGAGAGAACAGTTGAGCTGTAATGGCTCTCCAGTGGTTTCAGTATGCAAACTTCTCTGTGCAGCAGCAGTTTGAGGCCTCCCCTCTGAGCTGCACATCTCCGTGTTATTTTGGTTGGTTGCTTGATTTGTATGGGACCAGTTCATTTGGAGGTTGTTGCTGCTTTGTCAAGGTGAGTCAGTACATTTGTGTTGCATGCACATTCTAAAATGAGGCAGGAGGAAAAACTTATATTTTCTCTTTTGTTTCTGACAGCAAACTCTTGGTTAAAAAAAAAAAAAAAAAAAAAACCTCCTTGTTTTCAGCTTTTAAAATATTAAAATTGTGGAGATGGATAGAAGAGAACAGTGAGGTAGTAATGCACTTCATCTGAGCGTCATGGAGCTGAATTTGTTTACAACAAAATGGTTTTGTTTGGTTGTTTGGTTGTAGGACTATCCAATTGTGTGCATATCTGCTTTGGTTTTAACACACCCTATAATGAAATCCAAATGGTGTGTTACTGATAAGGTTTGAGCTAGCTCTGCCAGGCTAGTGCATGGCACAAGTGCTGCTGGTTTAAATAAAGATGATGATTTGGTGTTGGTTGCATGAGCATTCGATAGGGTCGTGTTTCAGTAGCCTTGACTACTCAAACATGGAGCCCAGCAAAACTTAATGCACCAGAATCCTGTAATTACCAGTTGTGACCACAGAGGCCGCTGTTGCCACACCTTGGCAAAAGTTAGCTAATGTCAGTTTAATAAATCAAACATAGACTTTTATGACTGAGGGTGCCAAAGCTCACCATAGTCACTAATTACAAACTAAGACTTGACAGCTGCTGTTTGGGGGCGGTGGTTTGTGAACAGCCAGTTGCGTTCATTTATTCAGTTCAGTTCAATTCACAATACAAATTGTCTCAAGACGCTTTGCAGAACCCACAGCATGAACTCCCAGAGCAAGCACTGGTGACGGTGGCAAGGACAGACTGCCTTTTAACAGGAAGAAACTTTGAGCAGAACCCAGCTCAAATTGGGACACCCATTTGCTTGAGGCCGGCCGGGTAGACACTCTCTAATCATCACAAGACCCTACAGGAGATCAACACAAGCCATTTGGTGGAAAAACTGCAAACATTAAACTGTCTTCAACGCTGATTTAAAAATAAATGTAATATTTTAAATTGCAGTAATGTTGTGTAATTGATCCCACTGAAGGAGAAATTAGAGACTATTGTAACGACTACATATACTGTATCTTGAAAATCAGACATATGGTGATGAAGAAAATCATCAAGAAAGGACATAGTTCGTTCTAGGCAACAAACTCAGTGCTCTGACTGCTTGACTTGGTGAGTCATGCATGCCAAAAGCTGTTACTCTTTAAGTAAAGTATATGGCCAGTAATTATCTCATAAGACGCGGCGTGTTTTCAGGCATACAGAAAATAATGATTGTGCACCACAAAGTGCTTGAAAAATTGCAGGGGTGAAACTTCTCCCACTGATAGGTTTAGGCATTTCAGACGTTCTTTTCCAAAGAGATTTGGTCAGAGCTGTTCCTCCACTTAAACACAGAAACACTGAGGATCAATTTGTGGGATTAGTGAACACTGCTCAGATAAAGTTGGTGCTGAAGAAGAGGCCCACATTACTATCGTCCCCCCAGTGTCCCGCTAAAGTCCTCTTAGCTCCATTCTTGGCCACAGACTAAGCCTATCCAAACCCCAAATGCAATCACAACTCCAACTCACTCTGGCCCCTCAGAATGATCATCTCCAACAACACACGCCTAAATTGCAGCTGAGTCCCCGATCTGCAGCCCTCCCTGCCTCGTCTCCTCCCAGAAATTTATTTAATGAGTGAAGTTTTGTGGTGGGTGTTCAGGGGTCTCACACCAGGCCTGCTGCAAAGCAGGAGGCATTTTCATAAACCATGGGTGAACAAATGGGATTTAACACACAAGAGGCTCTGATGGCCTATTAATTCTGCTTTGGCTGGACTCCAGAATGAGACCAGCCTCTCTCCTAATTCATGGCTAATTTCTATCAGAGGTATCAGGAGACTTTTTTTCTCTCTCTCTGTGCAGGATGCATCCACATAACTTTAATGGATTCATTCAAGGGCTACAGCACGCAGACATTGATTAGATTGCCTCTGAGGCCCTGCTGCTGGTCGCTTGACATAGGCAGCAAATGAAATGTGACCTCTGGTAAAAGGCCTGAACCAGCCAGCCCCAGTCTAATCCATTAGCTCAGAACCTTTCCCAATCCCATTTAATTAATGTAGTGATTTGAAAAAGGGTGAACATTTACCAATCCCTAGAACTGGAAAATAGCAGACATATAAAGTAAGTGAAACGGGAACAGCCACACAGACAGCAAGTGAGAGAAAAAAAACACAAAGTATAAGCAAAAGAGTACGGTTGCAGAGTAATCGTTTGCTATGGAATATTATTCCAGTCTTGAGACAAGAAGATCCAACCACAATATACATACAGATGTGAGGTTGTGAGTTGCGTTGAGAAAAAGTCAATGTATTAACATTTGTCATATTGAAACAACGGCATCATGGGAGAGAGGAGTTAATGAGTGAAATGTGAAACAGAACAGTAGAAGATATTTTCTACACTGTGTTCAAATAAGCTTTCTGGCATTCACATCGTCTGCAGCCGTTCCCTTCTAACGAGGATCCCTTTCTACACCTCTTTATTAAGACAGCTGGAATAAGGAGCTGTGGCCCAGTGTTTATCCAAAGCAAAACCTCAATGTCAAAAGAAAGACAAACACAACATCTCTGTTGGTGCATATGTTACATTACTTATTTTTCTAATTGAATTCATTTATTTATTTATCTTCAATTAATAATTCATGATGCAACACACAGTGGTATGCAAATGAACAGTTTAAATTTAATGAGTTTTTAATGACCAAACAAATAATTAGTAGAGCCTGATGTGGTGTGCATGTAATTTGAGGAGAACTGAATTTGAGAGCTTTGTTCAATGTTTGAGCACAGACAGGCTAATTTACTTATAGAGCAGCTTATGCAGCAAAAGGACTGTGTGGTATATACAAAAGCCTTGTAAAGTCTCCAGAAGGCCAGCCGTTGTGGACATGTAATGCTTTAGAAGTAATGTGAACCATTATATTCCACACAATCACAGCAAATAGCAAAATAGAGGCGCACGCTCGGAATATAACTCACACGCTGACAACAGAAAAATCCACTATGGATACCCTAAATATTCTAACTATTCCCACTGGTGTGGGAGAAAAAGGCAGAGGGCTACATGCCACTGGAGCCAAATGGCATTTGATAATGGCTTTTTTCAGCAAACCCAAAAGACATTGTTAAGATTTACATTTTCAAATATATGCTGACCTTTTTTCCCCTCCTCTCCTCAGTTCGCTTGTCATCAGCAGTGTAATTGAATCAATATATTTCCTGATCAGCCCACAGATTGAATAAGGTCACAGGAAGCCATGTGTGGACATTAAAAATCATTATTCTACTCAAATTGAGCAGAGATGGTATGGACCATTCAGGGTTCAAAATGAAATTATATTAGAGTCTATTACACTTTTACAATTATAGAGACGTTCCAATATTACAACGGGAAATTAAGTCATAATAAAAAGCCCAGGGGTGTATTACAAAGAAATGACCCAACCATTTTTTTCACTTTCACACTGTTATTGAATTGATGAAGAGAACTTGGTGACATTACATTCACTGATAAGTGACCTTATTCATGAAAAATAGAGGAACCTTTTTTCAGTTGCTCCATTTTCTTACTTCAAGTCTGCCGTGGAGCCATTTTCTACCTACAAGACCGCGAGTCGGCACCACCGTGTGCACAATTACTCTCCTCAAAGACACTTTCCAGGAGAAGTGGTGCTAATGTAGCTGCTAAAGTAGTTACTGCTTTAATTGCCTTTAAGCATACATTCATTTTAATTATTCATTTATTTTCTGGGATATGGGATTTTGCTTTATGCACATGTCTGAGCAGCAGCTAATTAAATATCCCAATTGGAAGACAAAGTTTCAATCCTTTTAATCCAATACTCCAGAAAAAAAAGTGTAAAATTAAATTAGACCATACTATTAACTGAAAGTTTTCAGTCTAAACTCTTGCAAATTACGTCTAACTATCAAATTAGATAAAACTCCCTTTTTAATTGGCTTACTCATTGTAATGAATAACACTTATCTGCGATCAACTTATCAGCGCCGCCTGAAATGGAAATGAGCAAGACCAGAAAATAAAAAAAAAACTTTCCTTCTGGGTTTACAGTCATTCTTATGGTCCAGTTTCCTGAGGTTTCCACATTTAAAGATCAGACTCACTGTATCTCAAATTAGACAATTATATGGCTTCACACATATAAAGCAGCGACCTGTGATTTGTCTCCGCTGTCACGTCCATCTGCAGAGGAAGAGAATAATTTCTCAGATGTTATAACTCTGTTTCACTTAAGGCGCAGCCCCACTGGTCAATTAGGCGTGATGGTCACAATGTCTGCAGAGCCCTAACGGTATACTCCTTAAAGCCTGTCAAATGACGGTGAGCTGTGAAGCCCAGTCGCCTGGAAACTATGCCAGCTCCCACTGCCATCATCATCATCGCTGGATGTAAATAGCCTTTCATCTCAGGTGGAACAGAGCCATTGAGCGAGCACATCTACACTGCCCTGTTTAAACTCTGCATACAGAGGGATGAATGGTAATGAAAGGGCCATTTACACCGTCTATTCCACCTCCACCTCTCCAGATTTTTTGAATATAAAACCTCAGAGTGGAACGTTTATGAAACACGTAATGACAATCTAAATCGGTGGGCGGCTTCACTCTACAAGGATTAGTGGGCTTGATGTAGTTCAACACATGAAGGCATACTTGTCGCCTTATTACTGTGAGAGCTTCAGAAGTCCTCCCTGAAGGAGTGCATGAGGGAGGGGGAACACTCAAGTATAGCACAGAACTCAGCAAATTAGCGACTGTGTTATCCATTCAGTAGTGAAAGAAGAGGCTGCAAGATACTTCAGGTAGAGAAAAAAACCCTCTGTGATAGATTTTACATTGATTAAATGCTCAGAACATTACTGCCTCCACATGGCCAAGAAACTCTGCTCTTATGTACACCAGTGTGTATTTGGAGCTCACATCATAGGGTCAACAAATTGACAGAAATAATCGACAACATATGTCAGAAAAACTAAATAAAGTCGTATAAAAAGGACTATAAAATTTAAATGTTTACATTGTTGGTTGAAAGTTGCGGTCACACATTATTTAGGCAAAGGAAATTTGGGTCACACTGCTCCACTCATGACATGTTTATATTCTAAGAAGTCTGGTTTAAAGACAGGTTTCTGAGCACAATGTAACTTTCAGTTAACAGCAGTGGATTGAAATGATCAGGGAAACAATCTCTCCCTGAATGTCAGTGGAGAGCAAAGACCAACCACTCATGATCAACAGGACCCCAGTGGAGAGGGTGTACAGTTTCTGGAACCACATCATGTGAGACCTGTCATGGTCCTGTCGCATGAACACCGTCTCTGCCACCACTTAATGGACTTCAAACTGCCCTCTCAGCTGCTAAGAACCTTCCACACATGCACTGTTGAAAGCATCCTGATAGATAGCGTCACATCCTGGTTTGGGAACAGCACCATGCAAGACAGGCGAGATCATGAGCTCCTTGACCTGGAGTCAATCTACGCCCAGTGTTATAGGACCAAGGCCAGGAAGCTAGTGATGGACCTCAACCACCCGAACAATGGACTCTTCTTACTGTTGAGACTTGGGAGGTATTTTTGCTCCTTGAAGGCAAACACAGAGAGAATGATTAGGAGCTTCGTCCCACAGGCCATTTGGACACTCAACCAGGGAACATCCAGTGCTTGGACTCTTTGCACATCTATTATTATTCTACATTTTTCTATATTTTGTCTGTTTCTGTCTATATTATTGTACACTATCTCCCTATACTGCCTGGTATATTCCAATATTGTTGTATATATTCGTATTGCCTATATTTCTCATATGTTGACTTATCCTTTTTATTATATTGTATCTTCTTTTCTTCATCTTTCAATGAGGTCAGTCTTAAAAAGCGTTTCACTACATGCTGTACTGTGTATGACTGTGCACATGACAAATAAACGTGAACATAAATTTGTATCTGTTCTTAAATGATCTGTCTCTAGTATGCTGCTCAGCTTTTTTTGTGTTTCTTGTGTATTGCAGTTCAGTTCTGATGTTCTGTGCAATTTGCAGTTTTTGTTACTTCCATATTTTCTGTAATTTGTTATGAAGGTGTTTATATATTTTCGAATGTTTTACTTATTTACAATCCTACAAGTCTTACATGTAAGTCACACACTTTTGGACCGCATGAAGTTTTTCATAGTTCCAATAACTACTGGCAGCAGCATGTCCCTTTTTTATGTCCTTTTTTTTTTATGAACAACAGGAAATGAGAACACTTGTAGTTGTTAAATCTCAGTTTTACGGGTCCTTTTTAGCTGCTACTTTAGGATAAGTACTTTTCCTTCAATAACGTAAGTGTACATTGATTGGTCCCATTGTAAGTGTATGTTGATTTGCCAAACGCATAAACCGCTGTTTAAAGCAATTGTGTAAACTCTGGTAAGATTTTAGAAGACAACAGAAGAGAGAAGGAGGCCCACCTTCTTTGCATTTAACCCATCTGTCTGTACACACTCAGAGTAGTGAGCACACTCTGAGCAGCCTTGCTCAAGCTGTGTATGTTGAGGGAAAAGCCAATAGCCTGTAGTCATAGTTAGCCCTTAGCCTTTAAATGGAACATGTACAAATGTGAAGTCCTTGTAAGTAACTGCCACCAAATGCAAGCAAGCTTTAACATCCCTTCAGCTTTCCCTTTTTGGTAGTGAGAATGTAAACAGGTAAAAAGAAATCTTTGAAGTTACTGTATTTAGATCTTGGGGAGCTCCCCAGTTACCATCAGAGTCCTCTGAGCTGTTGGGTCTGTCCATGCAATGACCACGAAGTCACCACAGCCAGCTATAATAATGTATAAAAGACAGCACATCGAGATGTGTGACCAATGTATGCACAAAGATTAGGATGGATATTAACTACAAACACACATGAAATCTTCAGTTCACATGAGGTGCTGTAACTAGCCGTGATCTGCAGTCCGATCATCTCCACTCTCAGCCAAACTGGCTGGCTCGCTCTGTCACCCTGGTTTGTTGGAGGCCCGATGGTGATGAATGTCTTTTCCTTTTTGTGAAGTCCCCTTTACTGCTACAGAACGCCGGGCAGAATGAAAAACAGATTAAAGAGGCAGGAAACCGACACAGAGAGGATGTTTGGCTGTTGGCTATTGAGTTATCAGCCCTTTTCACACCTAATGAAACAACTTTCAGCACTGCAGCTTATTAAATATCCCCCAGTCACTGGGCAGAGCTGTGGACTTGCCAGGCCCTGAGAAAGCTACATTAGATTTTAATTAAAAACAAACAAATTACCCAGAGCTCATGCATGCAGGAAATTTAACTCCATTCAAAAAAGACCCAACTTTCACTATGGAATTATTCCAGTAAGAGGTACAGGCAAATATCTATTAATGCTGAGATGGGAGTTAATACTGTACATCAAAGGACTTTATAGATCAAAAACATGCAAATGGGCCACGATAAGATGGAAGGAGGCCGGGTCCAAACATCAACAAATGCATCCTGTGAGCCCAGCAAATCACTGGCCGATTTATTATTTGATAATCAATCTAATCTCTTTAACCTTCACTGTGGACACTTCGTTGCATCAACAATGACTCTGAAAATTAGACTTAAAAGAGGTTAGTAATGTGCTCAGAATTCGATTTTTATTCAAAAAGCCAAAGATGACATTTAAGGTATAAATTCCTCCATAGGGTTTTACATCATAGATGTGTTCCATCTTTAAAATAGGAATATAATCCACCCCTTATGGCTGTACATGTTCAGAATGGTGTTTTTAAAAAATGCTTTTGTCGCTGCATCACTTGGTTCAATTGTTTCTCCGTGTGCATGTCAAGTTGTGTGTGCTTGGATTTGTGGTCTACCTCCAGTCTTATCAAAGAAACCCCTCCACATGTGGCTTTGAAGGGCATCATCTCTGTATCAGGGGCACCGTTTCTTTGAGCACTGGACACAGAACAGACCTTCTATGTGAAACAGATTCAGCTCATTATTGAAAGATAGATATGAGGTATTGAATAAATAGGCACATTAAACGTTTTTCTTTGTCAGTGCATTGCAACATGAGACAAGTGAAGACAGAGTGGAAGCAAGGAATCGGCTGCAAGGCTGAAGGGCATCTGTCCCAGGCAGCTAAACCACTGTGGACTACTTCCTCTTCTCTGGGCCTTTTCCTTTCAACACCGTTCCTTTTCTCCCTCTGGATTTCTGCTGTCCTCCAAGTGCACACATAGTTGGCTTGTTCGTTTCATTTGGATTTGACCCCTGCTTACCTTACTTCCGAGTGGGCTTCATTAAATGTCTTTCTGGCTCTTTCAGGGCCTTCTCTCTCTCTCTTTCTCTTACTCTCTCTGTCTCAGAGACACTCACTAAGTGGAAGAATTGTAACAAAAGGAAAGCCTCCAATGTGCAATTCTCAGTGGAGAGGGTGACCCCAACTTAAGGGAGAAAAAGAACCTGAGGATAATAGCAAATGAAGCCAAGGGCTGCTTTAATGGGCAGACACAGCACACCAAGTTCCTGGTGCTGCTTTAACTGACAGACATGTATATTAATACTCAGCACTTTTTTTTTTTTTTATCAGAGTGGAAGAAATATGAATATTCATCCTCATTTATATTTCAAGGCATTTCCATTCCTGCGGGGGCCTTGGTAGGTTTTGACCAATTTCCATCCCCATTACGAAAATGACAGCTCTCACTCTTGGGCCCTGACAGAGGTCTGCCCAATGCACAGGAGGTCCTACGAGGAGGGAGCCTGCGCCCGTTCCCAGCTGTCCACAAACACTCATTAACAGAGGAAAATATCCAACGGAATCTCTGTGAGAATTTTTAATCACACAAAGGCCCTGCTAATTAGGCAGCTGATGGGGCATGGAGAGCACAAGGACGAATTCTTTAAACAAAGGACTAGAAACTTTAGGAGCCTTAATTACTCGGGCAAAGAGTTCATTCCAGAATGGCAGAGCACATCATTCCACTAATGAGACCAAGTGGCAGCACATATTAGTGAGAAATAATGTGGAAAGTTCAATTATATTGTGCTTTTGGAGCCTTTTCCCTCTTTCCCTCCCTGCTACTTATGCACACACATAAGACAAAGCCCGGGCCAGCACAGGAAGGAGGCAGGGGCGGAGGACATGTAATCACTGGCACCAGCACTCCGTTCCTCACGTGTATCTTGGCAGGCTTGATCATCTTAATTGCCCATTAGAATGTTCTCCTGTTTGAAAATGAATATCATTATGACACCCAGTTCTGGCCTCTGCTGGAGAAAGACTTGCTGCAGTTTCACCATGCAACACTGCGCGTGTCTTGAATTCTAAACACACAACTGACTGCCAATTTGCAAAAACCAAACCCTTAGAAATGTTACGAATTAGAAGGGCGTAGGTAGAGTTAATTACGAAGATGTAACGTTAACTCTTTTTCCATCTACATGGACGAATAATCGCAAAGAACACGTTGTACATGGCCCTGTTGTTGTTGCCTGATCTGTTGAAAATTCAGACCGCTTGCACCACATGGAGTGATTGTGTCTTTAGTGACAAGAGAGACAAGGATTAGAAAATCACTCTTTTATTATTCCTCTATTCTGCGCATGAGGATTTGGTTCTATTTTGTGCTTTCTGAGTTTTCAGTTGATGTTATTATGATTGTGGGCAATGTGGGCACAAAGATAGGTCCACTTGTATTTAGCTAATAACATTAGCTGCAATCTTTAACTTCGTTTCACACATTGTGAGGGTAAATAATTGTGAATGACAATCAAATAATGTGCTACTGAAAGGGTAATATATGCACATTCTCACCTGTGTAAAAGATTGTATTAAAAATCCTAATGCCCACATCAGGAGGTGCCTACATACCAATTACAGCGAGCAGGAAGCAAATTTCCCGTGAAATAAAACAGCTAATGGGAAACGGAGGGCGGCAGGCAGCATTCCTTATTGCCCACTATGCTGGAACAAGAAAAAGAGACAGCCAGAGCCAAATGTCCACAACTGGCCTGGTTTTAACCACAGCCAAATACATCATATGGGCTATTGGAAATGGGGCAGTTAAATGTGCCCCTCTGAATGAAGCCACTTGTTCTTCTGTATTAAACGTCATCTCTAAGCTCAGTGCTGAATTGTAAAATGCTTTATGATGAAATATATGGATCATTTGTTTAATCACTGAAAATAATTCATTGATATAGTTTTGTTCTAGTTCCTCATTGATGTAAAAAAGAATGCACACATGAAAGACAGATTTAAATCCATGATGTTATGACTATGATGCACATGATTTGAAGATCATTGAAAATCATTAGTCTCTCAACAAACCACACCATAAGCACAGTCACATAAATTTTTTTTTAATTCTTTAGCTTTGCTGTATTTATTTGTGTATAACTTGATTTTTGCATGATCACTTATATACATCAGCCACTGTATTAGAGCGATTTGGTATTGAACTTCCAAAAATTCAAAAGAATTAAACAAATAGTGCTCAAAACCAGTACCACAGATGCCACCTTTTGTGTCTAGTAGGTATAATTACCCTCCCTGTTTTACATTCAACAAAGCTCCTCCAGAAGACAATACAACTGTTTTAACAAGTTGAGCCACAATGTGAAATTGGTGCCCGTTGAAAACACGAACATAGGAATCACAACGATTAATGTGTGGGATGGATCCACAGCCAAACAACTGTGTGCTTTTCTCTGGTAGCTGCGTGGGTTAAATGCACACGAGCTGCACTCACAGCGAAGTCCCATTATAAAAGAAATTTGGAAATCAAGAGGATGTTGACCGTGTGCTCCCCTCCCGTATGCGGAAAGCCAAACCCAGAGAGAATAGGCTGACCAGAGAAGACCCACCAGTGAGGAAACCTATTGATTTTTTTTCCCTCATGTTCTCTCTGTCAGAGTTGTTTGTTTCTTTTTGCCCATTGCCCCTGTTTTATTTACAGGCTCTGGGATCAATAGAGACACTTCCTCACTTGGCTGTTTTCAGCTTTATGAAAACACATCTTTCAGTCTCTTAACCACACTGGCAGATCTACATCATTTCTCCCGTGGTTCAAATAATTCGAGATCAAATGATTGACAAGTGTAATTGTGCAAGAAGGTTGTTTAAAGAACAAGATGAAATCCTGCGGCACTGCAGTGATGTCGGTGTGTATGTTTGCTGAGCTCTCTTCTGAACTGTCATGAACTTTGAAAAACATCTCCTGAATATTGACCTTTATAGCTGTCAGTTCTTAAAACTAGTAAAATGTGCTATGAAGACTTTTGTGTATTAAAAAGTCCCACCAAATATAACTCTGGCTGGAAACCTCGTTATAGCCCTCTGGTAGTTATAATGTTACTGGTTCAGGCCTATGTCCTCAACTTTAGTTCTTGTTACTTAGTTCTCTCAATACTAATGACGTCAGTTTAAGTGAAACATCTTGCTCACCTCTTTAAAGTATCTAGCAAGGCACCAACAGTTTAAGTGGACTGGAAAACTGCATCAGTCTTGTCACACAGCTTTAGGAACTCTATGTGTTACAGTATTTGCCAGGAGCAACGGAGGAAGAAGTGTGACTACCGGGAGGAGATGGGGTGGAGGGATGGGTCAACAAAAAGGTGATGGTATTCTGTTCCCAGCTAACAGTTAACATCATAATAACCTGGTATTTATTAGAAGTGGAGTAGAAGTCGTCAACATTCAACCTTCGCCTGGTAGTTTGAGTCTCTTCACCTAATATTTGAAATTTCTAAACATAGCCAATAAAAACACTGGCAATGGATGTTAAAAAAATGAAACGCAGAATCATTCATGTTCTGTCTAACGGCAGTTATGACTGCAGACACGAGGGGCAAAACTGTTTTATGGGTTAAATATATGATACGTACAATTATTTCTTCATATAACTGTACGTACGTATATAATGCCTCAATTTACATGAGCATTTACAAGTTAAACAGCAACTACTTTGTTAAGTCTTTTAAGCCCTGGGTGAAATGGTATTTATATTTCATAGACTGCTCTCTTCTCCCACCTCCTGTTGACTGGCAGGCTGTTCTTGCCCTGGTGCACAGTGCTTACACACTCATTTTGGTGCAGAGGGTGCTACACATTGAATTAAAAGGGTTCTGATTGATAAGGTAGTTGAAGGCAAATCTGCTCCCACTAATTGTCTTTCAAATGCCCTCATTAATCAAAGCGGAGCCGGCCTGGTGACGGGCGGTCCTGTCAGCCGCTCTGCTACAGGCTCTCCTCCGGCCGCTCACCTCCCAGCATGATGCCTGCTTCCCCTCTGTCAAGCGCCACTGTCCGAGGACTACAGGAGCACAGGCCATCCGTCCGTCCGCTGCACACCTGCCTTCTGCCAGACAGGATCTGACCGCCCCCTGCCACTAGGACAGCCCCAGAGACCAATTTAGCAGCCACTTAATGATTCATGACTTCAAGTGGTGGAAATGAGGGCAGCATATGATAACAGGAATAAACACATTTAATTAGCTCCTCATATACATTATTTATTTATTTACCTGCACTCTGATTAATTTATATATTTTTTGTTGTGGGGATTTTTGGTATTCACAGCATCTGGCAGACAGCCTTTGTTGTGTTACTGAGAGAGTGGAGAGAGTGACTTCTTCCACACATATCTGTGTGTGTGTGTGTGTGTGTGTAAAGGTGGGTGGGGGGTTAGCAGTGTACCTCCTCCTTATTGGGTACCTCCTCCTTATCGGGGGACCTTTTGCAAGGGTGCAGTAGGGTGGGGTATCTGCAGGGATTTGGCAAGCCCCCCACAATGAAATGAAACGGAATGGCGGGGAATATTAGACTTTAAAATATACAGTTCCCCATGCTCTAAGTAGCCTTGTTTGTGAATTTCCTGACAGGTAGTTACTCCCCCAGTTTTCTTTGAGCATAGGGCATACATTTTCATGGAGGCACTAATCAAAGCTGTGCTGTGGCAAACAGCACAGCCACAGTAGGCCCAATCAAAGCCGTGTACCTGGCACTCTTCCATAAGGCTCCGGGAACGCTGATGACAACTCTTACCCTAGCATCTGCCATCGCATCCATCACAGGCTGACTTCCTTCACTCTCACTCTTTCTCATAGACACATGAGCACAGAATTCTCTACAAGCCCTCACTCAACAGTCTGAACTTCATGTTTCCCGCATAAGTTACAGCTTGTGGTTTAAAGGACTAACTTGGTCTGTCAAAGAAAATCGCAAAATTATAGTTGAGTGTCAGATTTATATGCAGAATATGCTGTAATTGTCATTTTCTTAGAATCTCGCAGACTTGAGCTGAGACTGTCGCCTTCTTACACTGATTACAGAGTGTAAAAGGAGGAGGAGGATCACAAAACCAAAAAGAGAAAACGCTTTAGACACTGTCACTGATATTGTATCCTCTTAATTAGCTGTTGTTGCTGAAGAAGTAAACTATAATTGTATGCACGGCAGAAGAGTAAAATGTCTGGTGTAAAACAAGCTCAGAAACACAATGTGGGAGTGACCTCTAGTATTGTCTCCTGAAGGCTTGCTTTCTTTGTCACTTTATACAAGAAGGAGCATGAAGATGCCTGAGAGTTGAGAAAGGGCTACGTTCGAAGTAGCGGACAAAGGGATTCCCACAGCTTACTCCCTTCCTCTTCTCTTTCCCGTCACTATGTATCCCCTCTAATCTTCTGCCGTTGAAGACCTCCAGACGGCCTCCTCTCATAATGACACGGCTATCAAACCCAATTGCTGTGGCTCAGACCCAAGGCAGTGCATTAAACCCCTTCGAGTCTGATTGCTTCTCCAGAGTCAAGTGGTTGCGTCCTCCCTGTCATTTCCGTGGCCACCGCCATCGTGCACCGCCGGCTTGGAGCAGCTGAGACGAGAGCCCTCACACGAGCCTGGCCGACCCACTTACTCGTTCGCACTGACCTCATACATGCAATGAGACGAGAAGGACGCAAGTGTTCTGATTGCATAAAAATCTGCCGATATTGTTTTTTTAAGATACATTTTTTTGGGGGTGATGCGCAACGATGTCAAAATTATTTCATTGTTAAAAGTTTGACAGTGTTGAAAATTGTACAACCAGGCACTGTTATATTTTTTATGACTTGTTGACTGATGATTAAGTAGCAATGGACTGTATTTCCTGTAAGTACACACCTTCAATAAAGACTTCCAGTTAAGTTTCATACATAGAAATAGTATTAACAGTACAAACTAATAAACATAAATGGTATTAAAGTTAACAAATAAATAAAAGGTTGTTCTTTTCACTACTCAAAAAATGCAATCAGGTTAAAGTTAAGATAAAGATTTTGAATAGGAATTTTAGGGCTTGAGAACTTTAAACGTAGTTCTGTGTACATTTTAGTTTAATATTTTGGCAGCTTCTCTCATTCATTATTCCAGACTTTATTGTAATTTCCATAGTGCATATCAAAAGGCTAATATAATGTGATGACAAAATTAGCTCCAATTATGACTTATCATGTTCACAGAAGATGTATGCTCAGCATCAGCGAATTCCAAATCTTTTGTTCACCAACAATACTTGAAATTACATGCAACAAAAATTGGTTATTATGCTCTGAAATTCAACACGTATCCATTAATAATGGGACTTTTTGTCAGCGACGGAATGCTGCAAGAATGTCCATGTTATCAGGAAAGTTTAGTCTATTATAGTTATAATAGTGCAGGGAGATAATGGCAAATTCACTCCAGGTTAAAATTAACTTTGGGAAGGGAATTAAGAGTCCATTTCCCTGATTCGAGTGCTGCGATCAGTCTCATTCTCCCTTGTTTTTATATATTTACACAGTTTTTCATCGAATACCTTAACTAGCTTTGTGCTGGAGCAGTCCCACTGGCCGGGGAAATTCTTTTACTTTGTTTCAGACTTAAAGGTCTCAGCCATGGACAAAAATTGCTTGATAACTTACAATGTTATTTGCTAAGGTGATATTTGATAAAAGAACTGTAATGGTGCCCAACAAATGATAAATGGCTTCATGAAAAGCGCACTGACATAAAAGGTAAAAGGTCAAAAACACACTATCAACATAGAACAAACATCACATGCACAAAAAATAAAAAAGTTGATGTATGAAACATTGAACGGAGTTGAGACTTCATGACACAATCAATATTGCTTCAGTTTGTCAGAGAAGGAATGATATTTTTCAGGCTTTCGGCCTGCGGAGCTTCACACATCACACAGGGTTGAAGCAGAAATCTGACATTGCACAAAAGGAAAGTATTTTACAGAAAGGTATTGCACTGTATTTTTTTTTTGTTATGCAAAATTAATTTCTTATTGTTGTGGACTTACACCACAAAAGATTTTGTCTGGATGCATCCACCAAACATTGCTATAGGGATGTTCGTACAGTGCAAACGGCAACGTGTTGTCCATGTTTCCTGCACACCAGGTTGCACTAAGGTGAAAAAAAAGGAATAAAAGAGCAAATATTTGTAAGTATTTGTTTGTCAGTGTGTGTGTGTGTTCCTGTACAGATGTCTGTACATGTGCATGAGCATCGCATGTGTACGTGTTTCTGTGCCAGTGCGCAAGATAGAGTGCAGTGTCGGAGTTTGGGCAGAAGGTGAATAACTACAGTGCTTACAGTGTAATCATGGTTCCTGTCAGCCCTGCTGCAGGAGAGGAGGGGGCGACCAGCAGACTGAGCTCCTCGGTGATGAAGTACAGGCACCGAGGAGCGCTCTACACCTGGATATTTATTAACACAGGCCTGACAGTAATGAGGCCTGAACAGGTGGGCTGGGACACACATATCAGAGTGAGGAGCATCCGCCAGGAGGCAGTGGGGGAGATGGTGAAGACGAGTGGGAGAAGTTCACCCTGCAGAAACACGGCACCGTAGAGAGCTGAGGCTGCACACCCACTCGTACCCACATGCACATCTGACCAGAAACAACAACACGAAAACAACAACTTAGTGTTTACTTCACCTGTGCAGCTCCAACATGTGCATGTCACACTTGTAGGAAAAGTGCTTTTCTGACCTGACTTATTTGAAACCGGTCAACTGGCAATTACACAGGCGTGTATTAAGTTGCTCCATTTCAAATTTATTGAAGAAATCTAAATACGGTGAAAGGTATAATTTGCAAGCTGCAGCTTCTGTTATAAAGCGGTCGATAAATATCTGGAGCAGTCTTATACTTGGTTCACCCTTTTATATGACAGGAAAACAAACTGTTTCATCTTTTTTATTTATAGATAACTGCACTCTATTGAAAAAAAAAATACTGCAAATCCACCCCGTTAGCATTTAATAAGCTTACTTGCAGATACTGTATACTTTTACATCGTCATTTGCAACACTTAGTCAACAGTTGCCAAGCGGAGGATGGAGAAGCAGCCAAAGCGCTGTGGCTGAAAACACATTTTCCCTCCCTAAACTGCACTCAGATGCAATCCAGAGTTTAATCTAGAGGTAATTAAAATAGGTAGCTCTCTGTCCATGCAGTGGGGACTACAGCGGCAGAGAATGCTACACAGATCACCAAGAGTGAGGTACATTTCCCAGACCTCATTAGGGTTAAGGACAGGCTCATAGTTAGGTTAAGGGTAAGGAAGTAAGGTAAGCATAGAAGGAGCATGTAGTGATTACAGCTGGGTGATCTGGTGTGTTTGTGTGTCTGTGTTCACCTTGTGCTGCCTTTCTGTACTCCAGTTGTCTTATTAAGACCCTGAGTGAGGCTAATCAGTGCTGTCATCTGATGCTGAACAGATGCGCCGAACAAAGAAGAGGAGGAGACCACTGCAGGCCCAAGGTGCATCTGCGGGGGAGGAGAGAGCTCTGCTGCCTGAGCTGATGCTAGCTGATGGCACTCCCTGTCAAGTACGCCTCTCAGAGACTAATGGGTGGAGAAAAGGTAGAGGGTGACTACGTCCAACATTTCATGTCAAATCCACCTTAATAATTCGTCATTGCCAGCTGTGACTGACACAAACTGTAGGTAAGACGGCTTCTCGTGCACACCCAAAATGGCACATGGGGAAATTCACTTAACTAACATAGTCGACTCCGGATCCGGTCTGAAGCACTGTGGGTAATTTGAATTTCTGGTGTGTGAATACAGAGTGAAAGTTGTGCCTTACAGAGAGGACATTTGAAAATGATTAGGGGATAGGTATAGACGACGGTGCCACGTGAACTCTCCCTTATTCTCTGTTGTTATGTCTTGCTTTCACTGTTAGTTCTGTCTTTTATTTCCTGTCCTCCCATGTCTCATTTTCAAACAGTCTCTCTGTGTCAGCCGTGGTCAGAGAATGAGGGACCCAACTAGGACTGCCGACAGACTTTATAACCAGAGCAGGCAACCATTAACTCATCTTTCCAGTCTTTCTGCTGAGTCTGCTGGGAGCTTACACTCATTTCCTATGCAGACACTCCTAACAAATGACCTTGGTCTTATCAGGACAGGTCTAGATCTTGCCAAAACTGGGAAGACATAATATTACTAATGAATATATTTGTTGGAAAGACACAAATATCACTGTTCATCTGTTATTGTGTTCAAATGCGGCCTCTGCTACATGGTGGCTGTAAAGAGAAGCCATGTGATCTCTGCCATCGGCTTCCACAACTTTTAGATAAGTCTGATTTCAAAATGTGCGATACTGCAGCTTTCGGATAATCTACACAGATGTGTATCTTGCACCGATGGACCTAAGCTTCTTCTGGAAGGGCATGCACTGGAATAAAACCCAGTACAAATGTAATTGGAAAGACATGCACTCTACGCAGACTTAAATGAATACCATACATGTTCTGCTTTACACATCAGTAACAAAAAGGCTTTCTTTTGTGCAACGGGTTCCATTTATAGCCCTCTAGTCAAACCAGTCAAATAAGCATACAATAGTGCCTTATTAGCCTATCCCTCCATTCTGCTGTGCAAGGCGGACAGATCTCCCATCTAAAGAGAACAAGCAGTTCCCTTTAAAGGTCTCGTGTCTGGGGCTAATCTGGTAAACTCCCATAAATGCTCTCCAGCACCACAGATGCAAGGAATTAGCAGCCCCAGATAGTGCAGAGAGGCCTTAAGCCTGTGATATACCTCTGAGATTAATTAGCTTCCAACTTTAGATATTATTGTAGAATCTTTGGTTGCTACAGAAACTAGCATGTCTTCAACTCCATTAGACAGTTTTGGGCCGTGGACCAGGCGGAGAGCAGGGGTGCTTAGCAAGGCACTGTATTCCATAATGCATGCTGGCCTCATCCGTACTCTGACAGCACTTAAGGAACCTACAGCCATTTGAGTGACAAAGATCTCATCTATTTTTCAGTTTTGACTCTAACTGTGAGAGGGAAGATCTTATATGCCACGGAGTATGTGTAAGTGTGTGTGCAGGCGCGCGTGTGTAGATGTGTGTGCAGTGACAATTAGAAATATGTTGTTGGACAACAGCCTCGGATTTACTCACAAATTATCTCAACTCTGTGCAAGCTGGAGAGTCTGTGTGTATGAGTCACAATTTTAATGAGTTCTTTTAATGCAGTCCTCCGCAGCTTCACTCGCTGGCGCTGCAGATTCACAGTTCGGCTCTTACAAATCTGTGTGTCGGAGTATACGTGTAGGATAAGGCCTCCGACTGAAGGAAGATGAGGGATACCAAGAAAGGAACTACACCTTCAAGATGAAAAAAAAAAACAGGCAATCTCATGGCAGTCAGAAATCTGTATCAAATTGTTTTGAGGAAATGACCCGGAGTGGACAGCCTAGACCTCTATCTGTAGATGTCAGGAAGCTTAGTCTCCCAATCATCCTCTATGCTCTCTCTGAAATTAATTTTAATAGCTGTAGTTTAAAAATATATTATGAAAAGCAATCCAGTACACTGTCATCATCCAGATAATATGCAGGCTATGATATAAACGTACAATATATTAATGCCACAAACAGTACTTTACCTGATTGTAAGATGTTTGTCGAAATTTGTGTTGCTGCATCGCGTAAAAGCTGGAAACATTTCTGTGCCAGTTTACATTAAACATCTTTTGACAGCGCTCCTCTACATGACACTCGTACAAAGAGGCAGGGCTAGATAATCCATTAATGTGGCATTAGACCGAACTTTTAAGCTTCTTCAGACAACTCATCTCCAGTATTTGGCAGCATCTGAGGTGGGCGGCTGCTTATTGCACATTAAGTGCTTTTAGACACAAGAGTGGAGCATGCGGTGAGAGATGCATTAGGACACAGACTGTCGAAGGCATGTGCTCTCTCTCTTCCTCTCTCTCTCTCTCCCTCTCTCTCGTTCTCTCTCTCATGGATGCCACTTGTATTGATTTCTATTGCCTTTTAATTTCAGGCACTTTCACTTAAGGCTGAAACAAATGTGAGAAAAGGCTTGGCTGCATATTCAGCTGTTAATGCTACAATCATGTTCAATTAAAAATGCATGAGTCCACAGATTTAAAGATAGGTCCTTCAGACCGGCTTTCATTTGGTTGTTATAAAACAACTAGGACTGATAAAAAAAAAGAACAGAGGGCAATATTACAACTGCTTTTAATGATTAGCAAGCACCTTAAATAAAAAGTCATGAATGAGTGTCAGAGGCTGTGAATAAGACAATGAATCTCTCAGAGGGTCTGACTGACTAACCAAGTAGAAACAGCTCGTTACTGAGTGTATGACCTTGCTGAACAGCCTTGAAAAGCACAGGTGACCACTCTGCTGCTTGATAACTTTCCCTTGGCTGCATGTGCTAAGTGAAATTGCTGTTTTCAGCTGTGAAGAGGTTGATGGCATGCAGAGAGAAAAGAGAGAGGGGTGCACGGTAACTCTGTCTGTTGAGCAGGCTGAGGGCACCCGGTGTCAAGCTCATTAACCTCGGCAAAAGAAATGTTACAATGAAACAGAAGATACGCACGGCACAGGGTCACATCCTGGAGTGCTGCTCCTTGTAAAACCTGAACTCTCACATACTGACACAGCAGCATCGGCATTTCATATATTAAAGGCCTTTTCCTCTGAAGTGCCGGGATGGTTTGTGAGAGGAGAATAGGGAATCGTGTGTGATACTGTAAGTAGATTTGAATATGCAGTTGGGCTGATGCGAGGGATGAGCTCGCTGTGTGTCTTAGGATAGAAGTGAGTGAATGTCATTATACTGCTACCAGGCCTTCTCAGCATATCTTCATTTATAATGCTTCTCATACAGTCTTCTACAATCCTGACCTGTTCAAATAAAGTCGTTGTGCCAGATAGACGCAATCAGAGTGATGAGTAAACACATACACTATGCCTATCTTGCCTATTAATCTGGGCACCCAGCTGTGAGGAGGGCTTTGCTGCCCTATCTCCTCTGGTCCACACAGTAGCCCGTTGGTATTGCTGCCCGTGTTTAGATTTCATCAAGAGTTTGGGATTGTTTCAATGCAACAGAGATCACTGCAAACTGGTGAATAGATTGTGTGAATATTTCTGTGAATATCTTGGACCTGCCCTCTGGGCTGCCAGCCCCTCTTGTAGATTTGGAATAGGGGCTATGAGGTAGCCCTGTATAACACCACCTAAATATATAGTATAAATAAATATGTTTGTGGGGCAGCACAGTGGTGCGGTGGTTAGTAAGTTTGAATGTTCTCCCTGTGCCTGTCCAGGGTGAACCCCACTTCTCGCCCAATGACAGCTGGGATAGGCTCCAGACCACCGTGACCCTCCAAAGGAAAAGCAGTTACAGAAGATGAATGAACGCATGAATGAATATGTTTGTAATATCACTCTGATTTCAATATGGTTGCATACAGTTAACCAGCTTCCAACTCTGATTTCAGAAGTGCCTACAGTGTGTGTCTGTGACTTTGTGTTGCTGTACAATAGTTTCTTCTGGCGTCATCTGAAAAACTGTGCGATAAATTTCAATTTTAGAGTTTCTCTGTTTTGATAGTCTTTTTTTTTTTTTTTTTTTTGGCACAAATTAACTATAGAGACCAAAACCATTCTTTGTACCAGGCTGTATACGTGTCTACTAAATTTAGGCATTTTAAGATTGGACGTATATGGGGACTGACTTGCTTGGCTGAGTACATTAGCAACCTAAGCTAACTAGTTTGGAAGTTCGTTCTTCTCAAATATTGAATGTTGCAAAAAGTCTGCTTAAATATTGTTTTCCAGTCAGCTCCTACTATTTCCATCCCTCAAATTCCAGTCTAACACTGCTCTGGAAAACAGTGTAGACGCTGTTGGCCCAAATCTGTGTTTTATCAGTTTGAAAGTGTGCGCAAGTTCACACTTTTACAAAAGGAAGCCCAAAGTTCATTTCACAAAGATTAAGTAGTCCAAGCTCATTGTTCACAGTTTTAAAAATCTGGACCAAGATCACAGCTATACTTTTTGATCAGAATCCATCCTAAGCTCCTGATCATTGCCTCGAAGATTACTTTTAAAAGCCAAGGCTGTTGGCTTATAGTCCTACCCTTTGTCATTGATTTCTTGTGATAAGTCTCTGAAATACTTCCAAAGACTGGTGGGATACTTCAGTGGGATGTGTCATTTCAAATTAGTTTCAGATGTTGTTTCAGACTGGGCTGTCACAATTTGAATAAAAATTCCGGAGTTTTTAAGTTCTTTTAACATTCGTATAAACTGGTTTGATTGGTACAGATAGCAGCGTTGCATGAATTGCCACTTGCACTAGCCAAAAAATACCACAATCCAGTGTAAGCAAAGCCCTGTTCATTAGCTGCAATCAGATGCATTCAGTTCACATACACAACACTGACACTTTGGCTTAAATGAAAGACATCAGTTCTTTGAATGGCCCAAATATCTTTCCGGCTGAAATAAAAAAAAAGTACATTTCTACTATGATTCACTTTCCACAGAGCAACATTTACACTGTCTCACAAGATTCCTGACAGGACTGCCTGTCCACATCTTGGCCAAATACAGCTGTCACATGCAGGTAATGTACAACGGCCTGGTACTTCGTGGACCATTATTTTAGCAAACTACAATTTCACCTGGACCAAACCACTTTAGAGGGGGTCACTTAACAATGACCAGTAATGGCAGGGCTAGAACAGGTGAGAAGTGACAATGATAAGTTGTCAAAATTTAAGCTTCAGTATCTGTCAAAGCTCATAAGAGAAACACCCCTTCATGGGCTCCTTTGTAAACCCAACAAAAAAAAAAATATATATATAAATCCAAAATGTGTGAATTTAATGTGGATATTTTATAATTTAGTAAAGTAAAGTGAACATTCAGCTTAATGTACAAAAGAAGGTGTGCTTATAGAACTCACAGAGAAAAACAGCAAGTATAAAAACGAGCCTACAAACAGGTCAGGTCTGGATGTATATTCTATGACATTTCCTCTGCGGGAGTATTAAAGTGAGGGGCGACACTGGCCATGCGAGTAGGGGGCTGGTTGAAGCATGAAATGCATTGTAATTTCTTCCAATTTATAAGATAGAAAAGGCATGATATGGGGAAAATAACTGGAAATAAACACGACACTTACTGACATGAATAATGAGAGATTACTATTGCTGCATCTCTCTTTTCATCATGACCACTTTTCCATATTAAAATCCATCATGTCATTTAAGATGGCTCAATTCATATAGGATATGGATGTATTAATAGAGTATAACAGAAATCCTATTGCTCTTTTGAATCTGAGTGTGAAATGCATAAATGTGGAGGGCTGGGAGCATGCAAGAGACCCGTTAATGAAGGGCTCTGATTAGCATTTGTTAAAACTCAGTGAAGTTCTTACATGCTAAAGGTCAGACTGCTGCTCTGACACTGGGAGATGAAAACGTTCTACTTTTTAGGGGAATGTCATGATTTGAATTAAGATTGTCAGATTGGCAGTAAGCTCGTATCACAGTGCAGGCGTCTTGTCTGACCTTTTCAAGGAATTGTCATTTTCCGCCCCTGTGATGCGACCATGGCTCAGTGGGGGAGAGGCCCCTCTTCTCTCGCCATGTAATTTGTCCTGGGTGTTACCATTCACACCGTACTACTCCCAGCCACTCACCCAGATGCCTATGTATCTACAGACCAGCAGGCTGCAACTACAGAATAACAAGAATACAGCTGCTCAGGTTCTACTCTACGCTCTGTGTAAAGCTGGAAAGGCCTCTGCTGTGTGCGGCTGTTGGCCCAAGCGTCACACACTCACAGCCCTGCATGCCTCCAGAACTGGAGCAACCACTGGCGTAACGCAGAAATGATCCCAGTAAATGATATTAACTACACTTGCTACAACAGCTACACTTGTGAGTGATCAAGCACCGAAGCTGTAGAAAGTTGCTGTGCACTTTATAGTAAACTCCTTTTCACTCACAGTGGCATGTATTCATAACAGACAACAACACCAAACACAAGCGGCGACTTAAAGAAGCAAAAAGAAGCTGTAGTACAGTCCTCTGGCAGTGCAGTTGTTTCTCTTAAACAGCCCTGAGATACTGAAGCCGCTTTCATGATGGTGTTCTGTGATATGATGTACACATTTGTGTTTAAATACTGATTCTAAGAATATTTGAGCCTGTGTAGAAGCAGAGTAAGGAACATGTATGCATAAAACCTCTCTCACCCTTCCACTTCCCATCCATCTCCACTACTATCAAGCAATAGCATAAAGGTTGTGACTCATCAGAGAATGGACATGGGCCTTCTGAGGGTGTCCTGTGGTGACTGGCAACAGAATGTTGTGAGTGGGGGCCTTTGGGTCCTATGGGTTGAGGGGAGGGGCCTCTGTGGATCATCCCACAGATACTTGATCAGTTTGGGATCTAGTGGATTTGGAGGCCAGGTCAACAGCTTGTGCTGTTTTTCATGTTTAATGAGTTGTGTGTGTGTCTGTGTCAGGATGCATCCTGCTGGGGATGGATGCAGCCATCAAGGAGTGTCATTGCTATGGGGTGGGGGTGCCTGGTCTGGTCTAGGTGGGTGGTACATGTCTAAGTCAGGTCCAAAAGTTTCCCAGCAGAATATTGCATTGTCATAAGATGGTCAATGTTATTTATTTCTCCTCAGTGGTTTTAATGTTGTGGCTGATCGGTGTATGTGCAGTTAGCGGTGTTGGAGTAGTGGAAGTGGCCACTTGATATTTTTTTCCCTATCTACAGCACATCGGCACCAGACCAACTGTCTTGTCCACCATCATCAGACACTGCTGTAGTGCAGAAGTCTTGCATGATGATCTGCTGGATAAGCTAGAGCGTCATCCGCGTGCAGGCATTGTAAGTGGTGAGCAAGAAAGTGAAGGCATGGCAGAGAGGGGCGGCTCTCACATCCATCTTGCTCTTCAAAGGTTGCTTTCCAAAAGCCTCAGACGTTGTTGCGTTTATTGTTTCATTCAGTGAGTACCTGTCCTTCAACATGATTGACAAGAGGTTAGAATCAAAGAGTGAATAAAAGCGAAAATACTCTCAGGGCAGGGCTGCTTCTGCTTCTTCTCCTGCCGGTCTAAGGGCCAGCTACAAATCCATGCAGCGACATATACATCTTGGTGTATTGTCATAGCTGTTAATTATTCACACGGTGTTCATATTTGTAGTAAATATTTATTTTAAATGAACACTCGGAACAATTGAGGCTTTAAATAAAGTGTAAATTAATTAATTTAAACTTTTGGGTAAGAAACACATCAACTAAAAGGAATCTTCCATTACATTATTACAAAATACCCTGTGCACACTACTGTTAATATGATAAATTTAGCCTAAAAGAATTCGCTGAACATCATCTAATTTTTTTCAAATTTGATAACCTGCCACTAAACTACAAGCTTACGTAAATCTGGAATTGATAAAGCTGTGTTTAATAAAACTGCCACAAATGATTATTCCATGTAGGTGTAGCCTACTTGTTTCACTGGACTTAGAGACATCTTGGAAGCAACAGGGTACATTAAGAAGAGAATGCACATATTGCAGTGGATGCCAAATAGCACACCGTGAATAAATATAAGATGACAAAAAGCACATTTAGTGTAATCATTTGGTAACTATTACTGGCAATAAAAATGATTTTCATGTCTAGGAAAATGATTTTCCTAGACATGATGGAGGATAATAAACTAATTATCCATATGAGAAAATGAGAAAACACTCCCAGGGTATTACACCGTGCTGACAAAACATGTTTTAGACCAGTTACCTGGGCCTTACAGATAGCTACTGATTGCTCCTTACTGACTCTGGGGTCCGCACATTTAACCACTGTGACATGACTTCTACAGTCTGTCTTCTGAGATTTGCACCTACAATGAAGATCATGCAGCATAGCAGCACTATAGCTGATGTGGCACTGCTGCCCTTTCACAGCTAATTGGTCGCTCTGCGCTCATCATCTGGTTATCAGCAGTGATTGGCTGATGGTAAGCTGCGACTGGTCATTCGAGTGTCACTAGCCTGTGTTCCTGTAATTAAAATCTGTCATCCAGAACCACATCCCTCGTTGCCGCTAAACCCTTTCGTCAGATGGCAGAGCTCAGATAAACTGTCCTGCAGCTATTTCTCTGATGAAAGAGTAGCACATTTGTGGTGCAAAGTTTAGGAAACAGAGAAAATGGTTGAAAATATTTCCTCCTGAAGTTGGTCTTAGTGTGCACGTACTAAAGCAAAGAGCGCATATCTTAAATGTCACATCATCAGGTGAAAGAGATATTCTTAAAACTGAAAAATCACTGTATTTGGCTTACATACTTCTGTTCATAGACAATTAAATAGTTGCAGTCTAACATTATGTACTGTGTGATATATGAGCACTGCATTTTAGCAATAAAACCACAGAACTGCTGCATATAATGCTGACAGATAAAGACGAGGAAGTAAAAGATACTTGATATTTTTAATGATGCTGAACATTTGTTCGGGGCTTTAACTACCGGAGGGCACTCCACTGTTGAGCTTCCAGCAGGCTGGCCTTCAGAAACATGGAGCGAAATCTTTGAAAATTAATTAGAGACAAATCCCTTCCCGCTGCTGAAGTGTGGCATTTAAAGCATTGTCCTTGGTGCTCGTATAACACCACCTTTCAGTGTCAACCCCTCTCCTTCCACTGGCTGGATAATGCAGCCTAATCCACATTAGCAATCGCTGCGGTCCCTGTTGTGTAGTGACAGTGCTTCCTAATTGCTTGGCATTATTAGGTACTTTACTTGTAAATTTGAAGAGGAGGAACATCATTCTACCGCATCCAAGCAGCAAATGATCCAATTTGCTTAATTTCCAACAAACGCCACCAGTGTGTTTTCTCCTCGCTGCTCCCCCTATTGTTTGTTCAGGGGAATGGTGGACAAGCAGACATGACTAATAGTCCAAGGTGCTGTTTCGTCATGTGAAAATACACATCTAATTTATATCTAAATGTAAGAGACAGTGCGCAGCGAAGAGTAAGATTTTTGCCAGATTTGTCTCTGTTGCAGGCCTCAATCAAATGCAAAAGTTTGACAGGAATCAGCTTTTATTCAAATTATCCACTGCAATTGTTTAGAATTTAGGAGACGGGTACCTTTGATCTAATGCGACGCCTGCCATTCAGGACTGCAGAGTTGTTTACTCAATTAGATTAGGCAGATGTGATAGCTAGTACATCAGCATCAAGGCAGAAAAGAGCCTCTCAGACTCACACACTGACGATTTGCTATTGCTGAAGAACATTAGCTTTAAACCCCTAATATGTGAATATCTGAGCGACCTAATCTGAATCTCAGACACTGGCCTGAGGGCCAGGGGAAGGGAAATAGTCTGATAATCTGTAATCCACTCATCTTTTTTTATCTCCTTTCTCTCTGTATCTTCTTCACACACTAAGACACAGCGTGGTTTTCTCTTTCTCTCAGCCTCCTTGACGGTTTTTAAAGTTTTATAGTCACTGTCATTGCTTCTGTTTCACTTTTAAAGAGATTTACTTATGAGCAGTTGACTGCTGGTCTCTCTTTATTTCTCTGTTTGCATTAAGCAGCGTACGCAGCCCAATACAGCTCATCTCTCCCTCTGCCTGTCAGTCAGGCGGACGGCCAGCGTCCCTGGACTGCATGTGGAGAGAGGGAGGGGAGAAGGAGGAGAGTCGACGTGGCCCAAGGCGTGCCACTACACACCGAGGGGGAACGCGGCAGACGTGACAGCCTGATGACACTTGCTTTTGTGTTTCATATCATTTTACCAATCATCTGCATTTCATTTATGTGAGACTCTGTACTCCAACGCAAAGTGTCAGGCCTGTTGGCCTAGTTAGGTTGAGAGTGAAGTTGGCTGGGTAAAAAGTGAGCTGATGAAACCCTCCTGTCCGTGGCCCACTGACAACCCTGGCACTCCAAATGAAAGTGGAAAGGCAGCCTTATTACAGTGTGTTTCTCGCAGCAAATGGAGAAACAAATGTGACTTGATATCCCAGGATGCCCTTTGTTGTTGTTATTACTGCTGTTGCCGTTGTCAATAATGGTGATGATAATGCCTGGTGTTTTGTTTCAGTGCTCCCTTTTGTTGTCTTTTTGTTGTTCTACCCAAACACGCTTTGTTGGCAGAAGAGCCGCTGCAGCAGGGAAGAGACAAATTTCTCACAGTGAGAGCTGCACTTTTTTGTTGTGATTCTCTCTTTTGAATTTAAAACATGAAAACTCGAGATCCTGAGCTCATCTGTCTTCAGGAAAGTGGTAAACAAGAAGGCTGTGGACTGAGTGTGAATCTAGTCTTCAGATTTTACACTTGCTGCACAAACTCCGTCTGGGCATCATGTGTACTTAAAGTGTATCTAATAGCAGACACTGAACCCAATGGATATTTGACTTTGCATTATTTATCATTTTGCTGCTCTGGCAACCTCTTTCATGAGGTTTTATGGAATATTTACCACCGGCCTGCCAGTATTGATTGCATCAGTAAGTAAATGGCATTCTGTAGACCATGCTGATTAAACTTTCTAATCTGTCCTTTGGATTTAAAATCATTTCTGTGTTAGCTTTTAGTCTGGTGTTCACATATTCCCTGAGCTACACACAAAACATGATTCAACTGGTTTAAACACCGTATATATATTAAAGTGCTGACACAAATGCATCTTATACTGTTGTGCACTTAGGAAGAGCACAGATTAGCAATTAGGCCCTCTTCCTCTCTTTGTTGGCACTACTGTCAGTTTTCCATGGAGACAGGAACACTCTGAGACAAACATTTAAAAGCTTTCCATGTAAAAACAGTAGGTGGACTGTGTCTGAAAAAAGTCTAAATACTGAAATGAATAAATAAATACAATAAAATGTGGGCACTGTTCTCATTTTGCAGCTTGGATGCAGCCTTGTCAAATGGCACTTAAAAGCAAGGGAGCTGGTCTTGGGGGAGGCTGAGATGTTTATTCTAATGGATGCCATAATGAATGCTTACAGAGTAAGGCCTTGGCTTCGATAGGGGGCTCTGTGCCAGCATGGTTTTAAAGGAGAGCAGTCACTGCAGCAGCCCTGGGCGCTTGGCACGCTCAGTTCTCCACAATCTCGCGGCACACACAGAAATGGCAGCAAGGACCTGGAGATAACCACCCGTGAAATCTCTCATCACATGCCTTTGATTACTTGTCCACTATTTACTGTTTTTAAACCTTGAACTTCAAACACACAAACAATTCTCGCAGGGCCATGTTTATTGAAGACGCCTGACTACAAATTGTCCCAATGTTGTGTCGCCTCTCCACTGAAGAGTTTTCGGAAGCACCTAAAATTTTAAATGGCATACGGGGTTGTGAGGAACTACCTACTTTTTACGCTGTTTCACGCAATGATTCCAAACATTCAACTAAGTCCTGAAAACAGGAGTGTAGAAAGTATGTTTTAGAAATATGTGTCTATTTTTTCTAAATTAAACAGAGCCTATGGAGTGTGCAATTTGTATAGTCTGCGCATGTGTGTGTGTGTGTGTGTGTGTGTGTGTGTGTGTGTGCGTGAGCTTGTGCATGTGTGCCTGCTGGGGGTGAAGACTGAAGCGCTTTATTAAAATGATGAGAGCAAGTTCAATTTGAATCATGCAGTGCCTGTCAGTGGCTTCTCGAATTGCAGGGCTGATGAAATTGCTCTTGCGGTTATTTAAAAGCAGTTGTAATCCATCTGAAAATGCTGTGATATAATCCATTTAATTTCTTATTCCTTGCAGCAATAACACTGAGTAACAAAAATCTATCAAAGCAATGTAGCCTGGTGATTTAGTAATTATCTTTATTTTACATTACTGCAATTCAGCCCGGATTAATTGGAGTCTTATCTGAACGGAGCGGCAGGTCACTTACCTCAATACACCACAATGTGTTTTAATCTTAATCATCAACCTCCACAAACTCAATTGTGACCCACTGTGCCAAGAAAAGATTATTTTCTGTTGCATAAAATCAGCAACATACACAACAAGCACGCTCAAACCAAACGCTAATATATAGTATTAACTGTTCAAAATAAAACCTTAAACCAAGCCTGTGACCTTATCAAATGAGGTTACTAAAAGGAATATCTATTGGAGGTGCAGCAGGATGGATCACATGGTGTCATGTAGTGATTCCTACTTGGGAGAACTCACAAATATCCAGTATTGATCAGCTGTTTAAGTTGAGTTAATGTATGAGCGATGCTCAATGTATTCCCTAATGGGTATGCTGCCCGTAGGCAGTGCACTGGTAATAAGACCTCAGACAGCCACATAACTCAGCTTGTCTGTAAGACCACTCTCTTTTTCCTCTACCTGGGCTATCTGACATCTGATATTTGCGAAATCCCTGACTCTCTAGGAAGAGGAAGTGGAAGGCTGAAGGAGAAGAGAAGAAGCCCTACAAGGCCTATAAAAGCCATAGTGGGCGAGGGAGACGTAATTAGAGTTTTATTCGCCATGAAGGCACCAGACTGATTTTATGCGTTATTATCTGATCACTGTCACCGTGTGTAGAGAGCAGATTAATAGATTAAAGTGGTGTTTGGGTGTTTTTGTGTTTCTTTCTCTCCAAGGTATACAATAGATTTTGGCTATATTCAGATCTTTAGGTCAGGGCAGTCTGCAGCATTCGCCCAGATTTGCCTGTACAGAGGACTGCCCCCAAAGTGTCATCCCACTGTTTATTTTGACCTGTTGTTCTCCGTGTTGTTGTACATTGCACTCTGCTAGTAGTAGCTTGGGTTCTACACTTGGGTCGCTCCGGATTTGACATTGTCATTGTGAGTTGGATTTACGTGTCACACAAATGACACTTTCAGTTCCGATTTGAGTGCCAAGTGAATCCTGAGAATCTCATTTCAAATCTGATTTGTAGAATTTGGATTTGACTTATTTTCTTTTCACACCTGGACTTGCCAAGAAACTGATTTGGCCACTGTTGTTTATCCATTAGTTTCTGTTAGGAAACTAACTTATATTGACTTGAACCTAGTTTGCGATATTTCTTTTATCCTAGTGAATATTTGTCTGTATTTTCTGTTTATCCTCAAATAACATTTATGGAATCACATAAATGTAATCTCACCAACCCACATCTATATGTTTTGAAAATCTTGTTGGGGAAGTGCTCAAATACATTTTCAAGGTTGCATGATGGAGTAGAACCTAGTCTTATTTGTCTCCCATTAAATAGTTATCTTACTCAATGACAAGACCACATGAGATTTCTTTATCCTTTTGCATATTTTTAGGATTTATAGACATGGCAGATTATAGCCATAAAGTATTATATAAAACATACAATATGAAGAAAATATAGACTCAAACCTGGAAGACCAACAGCAAGCACATATTGTGAAGTAAAATGATAACAGTAATTTTCTTTCATCACACAGGTTTAGTGATAGGAGTTTCTGATGTCCAGGATTTAACTCTCACCAGCAGTTTACTCTGCCAGCCCTCAAGTGTTTACTACAGCTACATTACCACAAAATCAAGTACCTGCATGGTCTTGAAACCCATTCAAACACTTATCGTTTCCTAAAATAGTTGTCTGTATTTTGGAATAATTGCAAATTGTGGCAGAAAGGCTGCAAGAAACAAAGATACGGCTCTTTAGTTTGTATATGTGTGCTCTGGGTGGTGTAAAAGACAGCCGTAGTCTGTTTGCTGCCTGCTCTTGAATAAAACACATAAAGGACTGTCCTCGCTAAGATTAATTGATTCCTTCACAATTGGATTCAGTTCAGAGAACCAGAGAAATTGGTTGTTTTGACAGTGACATGGCTCTCGCTCACTCACCCCCACTCACGGTCAAAACACTCACAACACTTTAACATGTATAATATGTACATGGACAGATTTAACACACTGGCTTTAAAACCTCCCTGCTTTTTCTTCCTTCAGTTGTTTTGGTGCATTAGCATTGGCAGAGTTAATCGCTACAATCATCATAATTATTAGGGCTCAACGAGGCCATCCATCGCAAATACACATATTTTCAGAGCAACTTTTAAAACCCCACTTGTGCTCTTTAAATCACTTACGCCATGCTAATGGCAGTGCTGTCTTGCTGAAAAACATTTTTTCCCATTGCAAGAAATAAATACATCACAGACAGCTGGTAAGAAAATCATTATTTTTGATTTGAATTTACCTTGCCTGTAGGTATGAGCACATTGATGCTGGAGCAGAACATGCACAACAGGCCAAAATAGAAACATGTAAACCCTTGGCTGTGGTGGGACTTCATGATGGCATTTTCATGTATTTTGATCATACCCTTTGCACTCCTGGAAAGCCTCTCACATGTTCCGCAGCATAAGTGCTCATGTCTAATACCCTCAGAGGACGTTTTGGTGTGTCTCTATGAGTCTAATTTACGGATATCTGCATGAATTGGGAGGGCCTGGGGCCAACCATCTCATGTCTTTTTAAGGGAGGGGGTGGATTGTTGCGTTAGTAGGCCCTTTCGGGACAGGAGCAGCATTTCAGATAAGATCGGCATTGGGAAGTGGTGAGCTGGGCCGTTTGTTCTCGTTGGCCATCTCTCATGTTGCACCACTGATTGGGAGGAAAGCTAAAATTGCTTTCACCGGGGCTCACTCCAGCAGTAGGCAATGATAACTAACAATGCCCCCGGGACCTAGTTAAAGCTGCATCACACGCGCTGGAAAACCGCTTTAATGTGGCAGCATTAGGAAGCTGTCAGTTGGGTTGGTGGGGAAAACAGATTCCAATTCATTGCGGATTTTGAAAACATTTGTTATCCTCACTTCAAAAATGCATATAATCAAGGAGACACTT
Organism: Chelon labrosus; assembly: GCF_963514085.1. Classification (NCBI taxonomy): domain Eukaryota; kingdom Metazoa; phylum Chordata; class Actinopteri; order Mugiliformes; family Mugilidae; genus Chelon; species Chelon labrosus. The sequence continues at coordinate 25,983,309 of NC_140339.1, read as the reverse complement.
TTAATTTCAACTCACACAGATTACCACAGAGAAAAAAAAGATTTAAAGATCGTAACAGTGAGGAGAACAGCTCTTCTCTCAAACCCTCTGCAGCCTCGCGTAGTCATGGGGACTGTCAAGCTCTTGTCATACAAAAACGCAGCAGGTTGCGAGTCTCTCTCGTTTTACTTGGGCTATAATTCAGGTACTGTTCAGTGCATCTATTTTGCAGTCCTTACATTATTGACCTAACAGGGCAATTTCTCTAAGTGCCACTTAAATTAGTGCTACTTATAGTTGACGCTAAGTACACTAAAGCTTTCTTTGTCAACTTTAAGGCAGAAAAATGAAGCTGGATATGATGGAGCTGTTTCTCAAGCATCCCTTTCATTGAGAGAATAGATTACACTTACAGTTGTAGAGTAACATATTCATTTAATTGGTTCACTTTATTAAATAGATTGTTTTACATTTTATATGAACACATAATTTTACATTTTAATATATATATATATATATATATATATATATATAACTTTTTTATTATTTTATTTCAGTTTTTGGACAAAGAAATGCGTAAAACACTGCAGTTCAAAAACAACATTTGTTTCATACAGAGGAGAAAGAGGAAGAAAATGTAAACAAAATGGAGAGCTGCTGTATATTGACCATGTCACCAAGCCACAGTTTAAGTTTCTATTGAGCTCCGTGTGCGTTCCCTCGATTGCCTTAAGTGTATACATCACCCTTCCAGGCATGAAACTAACAGTCACACACCTCATCTACTCTAACAACATAATTACTGTACAATAAAAGGTACCACAGGAGTAGGTTGCTTATTCATTCCTGGTGTTTACTGAACCAGTTATTACGTACGATAGCCCATATCTAGAATTGTTCATCAATTTACTATTGATCAGAAAGTCAAATCTATTGTTGCAAAACTATACAATGTTTTATTTTCAGAAACCAGAAATGATCATTCACATCATTCAGTATACTGTTTGATGGTAGGTTAGATTGAACGAGATCACTGCATGTCAGTGTGTTTTACTTTTAACTGTGGAATCGGTTGTTGTTTTAAGAACTGTCTCTCTTATAGACATATAGTTTAAGAGTCCTTTTTGAAAACAAAAGTTTTACTTTGATGTATTTGAAATGTACACGTAATGCCAGACTGCCAGTACTGAAGTATGGAGATTCTTCTTCACAGGAGAATTGCTATTGCACCCAAAGAAGCCTATATGCATTTCCCTTACTGGAACTAGTGTCTTCAATATGAAGTTGAAAACCATATTATCTTTTTCTCTATCCTTGTTATGCTACGGTATGGATGCACCTTACTGCCCCCCAAATTATTTCCCTAAGCAAAAAGCTATTTAAACAATATAGAGAAGAACTGGCAATACACATTAGATCAAAGATAGTTACAGCAGTATCCACCAAATTGCTGTTAGCTGTTGTACTTTCTGAACTCATTATTTTTTCCTTTGAAAGTGAGTTGAATTAATAAAGAAAAGAATCAAACAAACTGCTAATGACATAATAAAAAGCACAGACATCAACTAATAGATACAATAATTGTGTTTAAAAACACATTTTGGGATAAAATTGAATTCTGTCATTATCTTTATTAGGGTCAGTTGTCATCATACCAAACCATGCAGTACAAAATGTCAAAAACAAAGTATAACATGGAGCCTCACCCATACACGGGCTCCACACTGGCACAACACTGATCACACAACAAAAGACACCCTATCTTTGCTTAATGCTTTCTCTTCCATTTGGCAAGGCTCTCTGGGTGTCCAAGAGGTGTTCTTATCCATTTAATATATGCTCACAGTGTATCCTGTCAAATATAGATTTGAATCAATAGCACTCTGGAGTGGCTCGTTAAACTTAAATCAGCTTGGAAGTGGTTCATGCCTGCCTCACAGCTGCTGTCATTAACCACCGCCTTGCAGATTATTGGAGAAACGTCCTTGTGCGAGGAGATTCACCAGTTTACCTGAGGACTGTCAGCTAGAACTCCAGTGTACGATGATCTGGCACTGAAGTACAAACAGCTCATATCCCCACCTTCAGGTCTTAAAGCAAATACTAAAGCCAGCATCTGTGTTTTGGGTGTCATGCATGCCCCCCATGTAGGCCTGGAAAGTGGTTGTAAAATGTGCTCAGGTTTTTCTTTCAGAGTGTGGTCTGCTTGAATTCACATCATTAATTGGGACCTGTTTTTTGTGTCAAATCGTCCAAAGTAACTTTTGAAACCACTCCTGCATAATAATGTACTTCACTTCTCTCAGTGTCTGCTCAACATGTTTTAACAGTCATATGTAGCCAACCTATGGCTAATTACAGAGCTTTAGTCTCTTTCTTCATGCCCTACCCCTTTGAGCTCACCGGCAGGTGCTTGTGCATGTTGGAGGGCTCTTGCTTCTTCATTAGTCAGAACTGTTCTAGTCCATCTCTCCTGACACTCAGTTACTCCCTTAATAAATGAAACACCACACTCAAGACAGCTTGGCTTTATCGAAGTCTGAGGCCTTTACACAAGAGCTACAAAAGTAAAGCAATTAGGCTTCTCTTACATACTTACTTATTCCTAGGTAATAATACACTTTATTACACTTTATTACACCAAGCTGAAGTCTAATTCAACAGTTTAGCACCAAATCACACATTTATGAAGTTTATGGTGGAACTGAAGGTTAGAATAAATGCATATATAGGAGCGTCCTGTTGATGCCATTGATGCAAACAGTCTACATCTACACTGAAGACCTAATAATAATATTGTTGTACTGATTATACTGGGACAGTTTCAACCAAAACTGAATGCTCATGAAGGGATGGATTTCTTACAGGATGGTTGTGTTACATGAGCAGTCAACTAAGTTTATTATTGAAATTGTTCAGTTCCTTTTCAGGTCAATCAGTTATTGAAACAATAACATTGCTAGCCTGACCCAGGTTGCTGTGGCCATTTTGCAAAGGTTCAAGCATTGTTTGGATGATGTAACAGACGATTCTCCTTGACAAACGAGCAAACCCCGTCTTCTGAAGAAGATTCTGAGACTTTTTTAAAGTTTCTTTCTTTCTTTCTCATTGTGTTTTGGACCTAATACTAGTCCAGGATTTTAACAGCTACATTCAAACCCTTGTCAAACGTATTCACACAATACTAATAACCTAATCAGCAACAATTGGTATTCTTTCTACATAAACCAGCAATGACCATTGGACACAGTTGACAAGGTGAGCAACTGTAGCAACATAGACTGTGTACCTCTAAGTATGGTGTAGCCTATGGTGGAAAAAGGTGTTAGGAATGAAAGTAAGGTTCTATGAACACACTGTCTCTCGCAATCAAATGGTAAGTGCGCTTTCCAGTCATAGTCAAACATCTACCCATTCACTCACACAAGAACACTCACATACACACACACTAGTGCCAAGCAAGTGGGAGCTCAAGAACACTTTGACATGTGGCATGTACCAACCCACTCTACCTGCTAAGCTACAGCCCAAATCAAGAAGAATGAAATCAAATCTAGAAGGTCCAAGAAAAGTTTCTAATGCCTCCATACCAAAAGAACAAAAAACTCAGGTAGCTCCGGGATTTGGAACCACAACCTACGTGTGAAATCACCCTAAAAAAAGAAACCCATCAACGGCAAAGACAAGTACAGATTACTGAGACAGAGGGACTGTAGGCGTACATTGTACATACACACACAGCAGTGGATGTTTAATTACTTTCTCTGTCAGGAGGTGAAGACGAAGTTGCGCAACTTGAAAGGATTTGGACTAACATAATTGGAAGTAACTTGCACATAATTTGTAGGTAGTAATAATTTGTGGTTAATAAGCTAAAACATAGCACAAAACCAACAGCACCGTCCTTGAAAATTCTCATGCGGCCTTAATTGGCTTAAATCCTAAATCCTAGAAATCTCTCCCCTGTGTGTTCCTCTCCGTTTTCCAACTGCATGAATATACTGTATAACATTACTGAAAAGTAAGTGATACATCCACTTTCCTATGAAGAGTTTAGGTCATTGCACAGCCACGCCTTGTAGGAAAGGGTTAACTGCGACAGCAACAATAATGAGAGCGCAGTGAGACGTGTGAAGTAATTAGTCAGTCTGCTCTCCAATATTTACCCAGTTAATTATTTGTGAGTATTACTCTTGTCTTCCCTTCAGATGGCTGCCTGTGTTGTTTTTTTCCACACCATTTGTCACTGTCCACCTCTTGTGGGTTCTCATCCCCGCTTCCTGTCGTTTTTCTTTTTTCCTTTCCCCCCCTCATCTGTCAGGGCAGGAGAGTAGCATTTGTGGTGAACCCTTGCCAGAAGAGGTGTTAGACCACTGTCCCTAGTTGTGCGAGGTCATCTATGATTATTTATTCATCTGTCTGTTTGTCTAACGTTAATAGCAAGATGTGAAAATGGTTGCAAACTTTCCGGAGCGGTGCACACCATAAAAAGGTCAGAGTGGGGACAGATGGGTTCAACATCAGCTGTGAATAAAGGGCCTTTTAAACCAAGTGATGAAGAGAGAGGACTCTACAAGTGTAAAGGTCACAGTGAATCTTACATACATGCTTGGAATGACAGAACCAGAGAAATGTAGAGATGTAAATAATCCAAGTTAGAAAGCATATAAACTGATATATATAATATATATATATATATATATATTATATATATTGGGCAGTGTGGTGTTGTTAATGACAGCTAATCAGGGAGACAGGAGAATGCTGTTTATGCGAAGCTAAGCAGCTAAGCTAAGCTAAGCTAAGCTAAGCTAAGCTAAGCAGCTCCTTGATGTAGCGTTTTATTTAGCTTTATTTAGTGATGTCAGTCTTCCCATCGGACTCTATAAATCAGATATTTCTAATATTAAAGCTTCCATTAAATTCCTAGACGTATAACTGCCCACCAGCCTCTATAATCAACCTGGATGGAATCAGGACAACACTGACAGAAATCTATTATGACTGTCATTGTTTAATTAAGGTTCCACATGTGAAGGAAATATGTCTCCGACCGACATGTGTGGGGGAGGGGTCAACAGAGGTGGGCTTGGCTGGTTGAAAGAAAGACAAAACAGTAATTATTTCATTATGGCATGGCTTGACAGCAATAATATTACAGTTGTGTAGTGTGGAGTTCGCTTATCTGTGGAACAAATGAGCTCCCCCCCAGGAGAGCAGACTGCAACACTAAGCCTAAGGTAAGGTTGCACTGCTGTCTTTCTTTCTCTCCCTCTCACACCCAATTTCTTTCCCCCTTTCTCAACCACCTTTTTAATATTCTCATTCGCAGCACATGCAATTATTTTAAAAATAAATTTAGCACAGATAAGAAAAAAATTGGGCCTCTTGGGCGATGCAAATGACTTCCTTGTTTTTATTAGAAGACAAGGTGTTTATTAGGAGTCTTGTTGGCTTATTGCAGGAGGTTTCTGAGTTTGAGTAATTGTCCAATTAGGTGTAATTTCAGTATTGGTGCTAACCCAGGCGATTGTGCTGTAAGAGGAAGACTACCACCGGGACACACATTAATGAATCCCACTGAGACCTGTCTACCTTTAAGAAAGAGAGACTGTGTCTGCTTCTGTTTCGCCTTCCCAAATCTTTTTAACGAGGCATTATAACTGGGATTTACAATTGAGACAAGGCACTACTTCTCCCTCCCCCACTTCATTGTTCGTTATTCTTCACCGTCTGTGCGCTGGGTTACAAAAATAATTTATCATTCATGTTATTTCAGTTCTCTGAGCAATTGCCTCTTATTCAAACAGAAAGGTTACCTTAATTGTTATGTAGCTCAGCTATTTATGCCCTGGCATCAAAATGCATGTTTGCTGCTTCATGGAAAGGTCACTCATTACAACCCAAATAACTTTTTCTCGGTCGGTGTTTGCTGGCTACTTCACACTGTGAGATGGAGCGATGTTTTCAGGAAAGGGCTTCCAGATGTTGGCCCCTATCTGATGTGACGAACTCTTCTTTCTTCCTTTTGAGGTCTTTCCTTCTTGCTTATACGTCTACTTGTGCCCCAACAGTTCCTTTTTCTGGCCCAAGACTTTCACGCTTAAGCAAATGAGCTAGATGGCTTCAGAGGTGCTTGCAGGTGGATTGTGTAACCTGTGGACATAGCCAGGCTTCACTTTGCTTCCAGACTTGATGTTCAACTATGCTAACCATCTGATTTCTCCCCACTTAGGCATGAGTGTTGAATCGATCTGTCATCTAACTCACGTAAAGGTGCACTAGACTATTTAGCAAAACCGTAATGTTTCTCTAATCTTCACTTAATGTGCCCTAAGTGGCACAAACTAATGAACATTAATGATGCTTTAATTGCAATAATAGTGCATTTTGTAATGGCAAGGATTGTTGGCAAAAAAACTTTATTTAGCCTACATAATTTTAATAGTGATGGTTTGTCATCTATAACAGCAGTTTTAGGATGCAGTGTTGTACAAATGTAGAGAAACACAATGAGACAGAAAAAGAAAAAAAGATCCAGAAAAGAGGGCAGTGGTAGGCTGAGAACTGGGAGGACCTGTAATAGACACAAAGGGACTGAAATATTAATAAAGGTGAAGACTGTGATGTTTAAACTTTTGGACAACATCCTCCTGCATGTGTTTATGGGCCTGGCCTTTGTGGACAAATAATAGGTGTTGTGCTGATCTAAAAAATTCAACACTCTACATAATGCACAAAGGTCTGGCACGGAAGCAAAAGAAATAGGGAGGTGACTCCATCATCAAGGGCTCTGCCTTCACTATATGTTCACACTCAGCCCTCTACCGCCCTGCCTGGTCTTTATGTTGCAGCGGGGTGAAAATGAAAGAAAGACCTACACACTACGAGAGTCTTCATTAGCTCAGAGATCAGCACAACAGACATGGCCTCACACCACCTGACCCCCAGGCTTATAGTGCACACAGCCGCAGAGTGGACATCATGCAGGCCCTCTTGCTTCTAGCCAACAGGGAGATAAATCACTAAGCTGCTCATATGAATGCCAGCAGCATCAGAAGAAATGTGTCTGAAGCTCACATCTAGTTTGGGTTCATGTCAAGGTTGCATTGCACCCACCCACCCACCATCAACACCACCCTCTCTTTCTCTCTGCTTCATCCCTTCTCACATTAGAGCCTCTCACAGTCGCACCACAGCTACTGACACCACCACCAACACATCACATCCTTGCAGCAGCTACCCACCGCTCATCTTCACACTAAACCTTGTCCTTCTTTCTGGCTTACGTCTCAACACTCCCTCAGAAATAAGCCATTTCAAAAAGATTCATGAGCAGCTGGAGCCGCCATGCTGTATAACTGCAGCCATCACAGGCTCCTTCGCTGATACAGGCTGACGTCTCAAAAGGCTCTGGGATTCAAAACAAAATCAGGTTTCCTGATCCAGCGACAAACTGAGCTATTGGGAAGGAGCTTTTGCTAAGACTCTTTGTGACATGATGATTGGGAGACAGGCTCAATTCCCTATGAATATGGATGTAACTGTTTATGCCTCAAGGAGAAAAAAAATCAAGCACATACTTGACTGGTAAATATTTCTAAAAAAAAATCTTGGAATGCTTTTGGCAAGGTAGGCTATATATCTGTTTTGTTAGGGGTAGATTATTTCTTTCCAGTGTGTGGGCTTGGACTGTCAGTTCATACTATCTTAAAAAGGATTATCTGATGCACCTAGGTCTGATTTCAATTTGAATAGGTGTGAATTTATTTTGCAGTGCTCAATATCACATACAAATAAGTCCCCTATAATCCAATTCCACCCCCACCAGAAAAAAAGGATGAAATAAGAATCTCATTATACTGTCCTGCTTTATGTTGGCTTGTTCCCTCACAAACAATCTTCTGAATTCAATATCTGCGTGTTTACTTGCAGCTCTTGAATGGACAAAAATGTAAGTGAACGACAGGTGATATTTTCTAATTTCATAAAAATCCGGGAACAGAAAATTCATCTCCAAGCATTAATTCATTTTGAAATACCTGCATCCCATGTCTTATTTACTGCCCCTGTGAAACTGAATTCATAGTGATTGAATGTGGTGGTATGAAATTAGATTGCATTGTGTGTCTCTGGCTAATAATTCCAGATGGAATAACTCCTGCTTGACACGATGCACCCAGAGAGAAATATGGAAGCAGAGAGGGAAAGTTAAGGTTGCTCAGGTTCACATGGAGGCCTTAGAAGCACAATGAATCAAGCCTTACTAAACCTTGGGAGTGGTGAAGACCTGTGTAATTTGCTCTGAGAAGTGTTCTCTGAGGAGGTGCGCGGTGCTTCTGGCCCCAGGAAGAGGTCTGCCCTCTTCTGTGAGTACTGTGTGATGTGATGATAAGATGAGGTGTCCTGTTTAAGAGCTAGATTAATGGTGCAGGATGAGATGGCCTCTAAGCACAGATACTGTTTGCCTTCACTGAAGCACACTTGTGTTGAGGCAGAGGAGAGCTCCCGGGGTGCTCCACTTCATCCTTGCCCAAACCTCAAATTACCACCACTGCTGTCAACAGAACTCATCCTTACTTAAGGCACACTGGCAAAGATCACAATCAATTTTCACAGGTCCAAAGGAGCAGGCTCCTTCATTATGTTTAAAAACCATTCACACTGATTGATCCACGATGAGTGCATAGTATTGATAAATAATTAAAAAGCTCTCAGTTTAATTTGGGGGTAAGTAGAGGATGGAGGGTGTGGGGGTCGGGTTGGGGTTGTGTTAGGCCAGTGGGCTCTTAGTTGGTGTAATGAAGCCTGGCCCCCTGCTGTGGCACGCCCAGCCAAAGCTCCCTGTCTGCCTCCCAACTTTGTCCCAGTGGACGCACAACCAGATGGATTTGTCTGCCATAGGCGCAGCAATCAATGCAATCTGGCTTGAAAGAAAATCAATAAGATGTGTCTACTTATGCTTTAGAGTGTGGGAGAAGATCCTTTGCTGGGGCAAAGCTGAAAAACCTACGCTTGAGGTTTCATAAAATGTTCCGTGAGATCTCCTCGTGGTGGCGGGTGCTCCTCATTTGTTTGTTAATTTAAGGTTAACATTTCACATTTAAACACAAGAGTTTTACAAAGCAGTTCATTAAAGGCTTCAAAGAGAGGATCCAACTGGAGGGCTGTACAACAATGAAGAGGGTGGGTGGAAGAGGACGCACTGACAAAGCACCACCTGAAAATTGGTTTTGTTGTTTAGATGTGAGGGCTTTTCCGCTAAGAGTGGTTGTTTTCTGCTTTTGGAGGTGACTTACAGTAGGCGGACATAACCCTAACCCTGAGAAAGTGGAAATAACTCATTCATTCATGTGGGATGGGAGACAAACACAAAGCAGATCAAATAATTTTCATATTGATTTGATACTTAGGATCTATTCAAACAGGAAGGTGTTTAGCAAGTTTAGCAAATATTCCAACAGACAGGGTGACATGTTACTATGCTACTGTTAGACATAAAGGACTGTTTTAGTCCCACCACTGATATTTCCAAAGTGTCACTAAACATTTGACATTTTGGACACTTTGCACAAATGAGTTGCAAAAATTATAATCCTTTAAATGACATGCGGCCATTTCAGTATGGACCTGGCTTCATCCAATGCACAAAACTTAATATATTGTATTTGCATTGAGTCAAAGAGCTCTAGCAGTTCAGGGCTTCCAGAAAACAAAGGCATATGAACTCTGCTGGGCTGTTTTGGGATGTGGGGATTCTGTAAAAAAAAAATGGTTCACTAAAAGATTGAAGAAAACAAGCGCACACAACGTTATGTTTGAAGATATCCGAATGTATTAGGTCTTTTTGGAGAAGAGGGAGTCTCAAAGCCTGGCAAGAAGAAGGTGTTGTACTCTGGGGTTCATCGGCTCATGGGTTTTTTTTTTATGCTCAACCTACCAAATTCTCCACTCCCCGCTATTGCCACCTGGCTAACCCAGTTAACACCGCAGGCTTGAGGTCATGGCTCAGCGACCCTGGTGCAAACAGCTCCTAGAGGTGTGATATGAGGCCTCTGGTGGTGTCTGTCCCACAGCCTCACCTACCGCTGAATATCGCTACATGCCAGTCATGGACTCACACCTCAAACAAAGAGCACTGTAAATCTGTAAAACAAAGCAAGGTCAACTCCACCGCACACAGATGGAAACACATAACGTGCGTCTGAGGTTGTGTGTACATGTATGTGAGGTCCTCAAGTTGTCATTTACTGCTTCTCTGAAACGTAATATTATGCTGTGTCACACTTTTTAGTGCTGATATCCGTCTAATTGATGACTTTGTGCCACATCAATCCATTATGCATAATTTAACATGGATCAAGTCCCACATTAACATAATCACCCATTGGATATTCTGCTTAGTGTGACACGCAGTAGTGAGGAGCTGAACCCCAGCCTGAGAAAGAGTGACAGGGGAGATGCACCCCGCATGAGTTGGCAAACACATCCCCACTTTCCTTCATACCCACACTGTCACACACATACACGCACACACACAGACATGGTATAGGCTGGGTTGGGGCTGGTGTTAAGATGTCAGATCCTTATTCGCTTTAAGCAAATAGTGGGAGTCCAGTCTGAGCATTTTCTGTTTATGCAGAGCCATATTTGAATAAACAGCCATACACACATACATGCACACACTCACACACAAAGTGAACAGCTTGGAGAGTGAGGGGTGTAGAGCTGCCTGCTTAGACGCTGCCGTTTGCAATCACTAAGCAGCTTTAGTGTCTCCTACCACAGTCCTGATTTAAAATTCATAAATGCTAATCCTTCATAATTTACAGTTTAAAAAGCAGCCCTGCTCACAGGCCCTGTGGCCACAGCTCTGTCAGAGTAATTATACCAAGGAGCTGGGAATGGACTACTAGCAGAGACTTTCAACAGTCAAGGAAATCCCCCTCACTGGCACCAGACCCAATTACTCCAAATACCTAAACAGATTAGCAAGTCATTTTCCAGTTCAATCTGGACATAGGTGCCAAATCAGTGTTATACTTTAGTCAGGTGGGTAAATAGCATTAAAGTTGGGCCATGCCTGTTTCTTATTACAGGGACCGTGTGCCGAGTAATTTTATTAGCCATTTCATTAAATTTGGCCCCGGCGATTGTCTTTTACAAGGTTACTAGGTTCTCTCTCTACCCCAGGTGTCAGAGGGTGATTTGCTGTCCCCTTACTGTTCACTGACATTGCAGTGTGTACGTGTATATACTGTACATATGTCTATGTGAGCGTCACTGATGAATGAACGAATCTATCTGGGGAGGTGCCAGGTTCTAAACCAAATTCTTTGTCCTCGCAAGGACAAAATACATTAGTTTAGAGGTAGATTATCTGTGATTCTTTCATCCAAGGTCACTAATAGAAGGCCATTATCAAATTGGTCTGATTTCAGTGTAATGGCCCACAATGACACCACAAAACCATTAAAGGTCCTATGAAAGGGCCCTGCTTTACATGTAGAAGCTCTCAGTGCAAAATGGCCCACCATCCTTTTAAATGCATAATTTAGTAGCTATCTCAAATATTGATTCATCTCTCATTCCCGTGTACTGTTTGATAGTGAAAGAAGTAAAGACATATACAAGACAAAGGGATTTAGTCATTTGTGGCTACAATGTTCAACATTTACTTCAACAGTGCAGGGTGACACACAATCAAGCATTCCATTTTACATGATATGAACTGTGTAGAAATTCAGACACAGCTGTGGGAAAGTAGTATTTGTTTTATATGTGTGATAATGTCAAAGGTGTAATAAAATTTACAGAGTTATCTACAGTGTGTTAATGCATTTTACAGCTACACCTAATGATTACTTCCATTATTGATTCTGAAACTCATTTGCCATTCTACACAACAAAAGTTTGAAAAGAGCACAGTAACTATTTTCTCTTTATACCAATCTGATATTTCTCTGTCTTGTCATGATGGCCACAATTCCAGATCATACCTGAGCTCTATTTCACAGCGAGTCTCATCTCTAAGTGTAGGAAATCAGGATTCTATTAGGGCAGATTAGGATGCCCAGACTGGACATCATGTCACAAATCCCAAGCTTTAAAGTTTCTCTGTTTTTTCATTTTCCTTTGTAACCATCAGCCATGAAGACTTACTCACCTCAGATGTCTCTTACATTTCCTTTTCACTGCAACAGCAGAAGACTGTATAGCTACAATGATATCACCCATTGGACAAACCCAGAGTATACGTCTCTTTGAGGCCTAACACCGCTCTAATTATGGATTTATTTTATGATTACAAGAAGTCAGTTTAGCTAATGCCGTGATAATGACTTGTGGCAAAATGTCAAACAATTCATGGGAAAACTTGAGAAGTTTGAGAAGTATTGCTCTTTAAACCACTCACATATTGGCTTCACTTCTCTTTCTATGTCCGCCCTTTATATACAGTCTTTGCTCTGGCTAATAATACACCATTAAAATCAAATGTAGTGAGTATCTTCATTAACGTGAATTGCAGAGCCTTGAGAATAAGTACTAATGGAAAATGAGACAGTGAAATGAAACAAGAAGGAAATGACAGGCTCTGTATTTCATCTACACTACTGATGTAAGTTCTAAAATTATACATCGAAGATGCCAAAAAAGCCTGATGTTAGAAGAAACAACTGAAACAGCTACTCTGCTTTGTTTCAAAGCAGACTGTGTATTACAGTTATTATAATTAGCTATTTGTTTTTGAGCAGAGGCCTGTCTCAGAGAGTGAATTTACTGCATCAGTGATCTCTTTGGTAACATGGTAACAAATGCTGTACGTTTGAAATCGTTTTAAACTTTGAGTTAATTCTCTGGAAACTGTTGCTGAATGCAATGTGTTTATATCAATAATGGGTGACATTAGTATTTATAATGAGGTGGGAGGTGCTTAAAGTGATGGACCCACGGACAATTAACACCAAAGTGTACAGTTCCTCTCAAATCTACAGAGCTTTTTGGCACTTTTGAGCCTTTTGTTTTGGTTTAGCTAAAATTTAAAACAGTGGCCCGCTGATTTAAGTTAAAGAAAAAAGCAAAACAAAAAAAACATGTGATAGTCCCACTTCTCAACGCCAACCATCAGATACATAAAGTTAATGGTTAACTGATGAACACAGAATACCATTTACAAACAAAAGAACGAGGAACTTCCCACTGGAGATGGTGGAGACCAAAATGTAACTAAAAGGGGAGTGAATAGTGAATTTACTGTATTTTGGTAGGAAGACACAGGAGTCCAAATGAATGCTAATGGTTTTCTGTCTCTTAATAGAGAAAAAAAAATGATAGTTTACAGTATACAATAAGGGCCTGCCCCTTACCATGAAACACAAGTTACCATATGTAACTATTATTTTTCTGTCTTGACATGATTGTTTAGAATCAGATTTTCAGTACCACATAACAAAGCTTTTTTAAAATTACTTTACACAATTTCCATACTCACCATATTCTAGGCTTATGGTATTTATATTCTATATCTCTTACCCTGGATAATAATGTTATTTCTACACCAATATCATTTTATGTCAATGGTATTATCCTATCTCACAATATGTATGCTGCTTTTAATGTTGCTTAAGAGTGACTGAGAAATATGGTATTAATCCAGTTAACCATCATGGCAATTACCTTTTTGCCTCGCAGTCTGGCACTGATCAAGTCACGTCATGAATCAGGCCTCAGGTCTAGTACTATCAGTGTTCAAACAAGCAGTCTTGAAATGACAACACACCAACACACATGCTACAGTATATCTCCTCCACAACACGTCATGGCTTCTAATGTGTCAGATTTGTGGTGCAGCAATTTCACAACCAAATAGCTTGCAGGAGTGATAAGAGTTTCATTATTGTGGGAACAAATCAAAGGCAACAAGCAGCATCATTCATAAAACCGATTTCAATATTTCACCTGTTTTAATTTAGGTGTTCAACAAAGCAACAGAGAGATGGAAGACAGAGAAAGAAATAATGGAGAAGGTCGGTATAAGTACACAAAGAAGGCAGCACTCTAAAGGATATTGCTTTTAGTTATTCTAGTTGTGTGCTAAAGTCTGCGCTCTGTTTGGTGCAATTTTGAAAGAAAAAAAAAATCTAATCAAAACAACAATGCAAGAATAAAAGACCTGCCCCAAGGCTCCGTCTTACACTTCAGCTCAAAACAATATATTTCGAAGTTATTTTAGCTTTGAAGCCAAAGAGAATGGTCTAAGCTAAATTCATATCCAATGTTAAATCTTAGCAGCTTTCAAGGCAAGAGACAAACTAAGAGAATAATAGAATAATAGCCTATTGCTTATTTAGATATTATTCCTTTGTTTACGGTATCATTAGATACTATTAAAGGGCCACTGTATAAGATTTAAGTATTCAGAAATATGTATTTTCCTTAGAATGAGGGCTTCATATCTACATGTCTTTCCAGTAGCCCAGAAACAAACAAACCAAACACCAGATCTAGACCGGGTAGTGATGGTCACCGTAGGTTCTCCTAAGCACTTGGACGGAGGGTTTTTCAGTTGGTTCCAATGTGCAACATCACCACTAGATACCACTAAATCCTACACACTGGTCCTTTAAATAAATTCTGATCCTTTAAACAATTTTACAAACTAAATGCATCTGGTGGGCACAATAAAAGCACCAGCTATAGTAGAGTGGAGCACACACAGCTCTAATAAATGTTTTTAAGCTCATAATGTGATGTTTTTGTTGACACTGTGTCAAAAAGAGCCATTGACTGAACAGTGATCATTTTAAAATTAGTCTGTTCCTGAGCCAGTGTAGACTATTGCAGAGGTGTGTTATTGCTGTCAACCCCTTGGACAGTACATAACACTCAAATCACTGTCCACAGCAACAGCTGCTGTGTGTGTGTGTGTGTTTCCTTTACCTATTAAGCCATGTCATTGAACACTCAAACAGCAGTTAAGTACATAATCATCTGACGCAATAAGGTCCAAATGAAATATTATATTTTTTCAGTGTGTCTACTATTTTTCCCAATTCTCATTCAGCCTTGTACACACAAAAGACAAAAAGCACTAAGACTTACTAAAGAGTAAGCACTGCAAAAAGTTCAATTGATGAAAATATAAAGGGATCGAGGACAACTGCCTCTGGTATCATCACAAACAAAAAGCAATTCTTTTTAGGTCAAGGGCAGCGCAGGGAGTGGCTCAGTGGTTTACCACGACAAGGAGTACTGGTATTGAAAATGAATGTATTAAGAGAACCTTCAACCTTCTACCCAAGAATACAATTTAATTACAAATTTGTACCAGTTTTGAATCAATTATTTTATCAATGTAAGTAGATGAATTTGTTCATAATTCACAAAATGTTGACAGAAAACAACTAACAGCTAAAGCACAATCTAAGTTTTATGGTTATTTCTATTCCTAGAACCCGTTTTTTTATGATATGTCAAAACAACATTGTGAAAAGAGTGTGTCAGTGTATAAGGGGTCACTTGTAATAATGGTCCATTGTTTTGAAATGATGTGCTTGCACTATTGTTTTCAACCTCAATAAGTAGCTGAAATCCACTGAATGTTTACCTCTCATCATTAAACTGCAGACAGATGTAGTTATCGGCTAGTGGAGTATTAAGCAGCTAAAGATCCAGAGGTTTCACCCATGTGTTATCCAAAAAAAAAGAAAAAACAAAAACAAAGCTAAAACAAGAGCAATAGTCCAATTGTCCTTGTTTTAGCCTTCTTTTTTGGATTTACCATGACCTGGATGACCGAGAACCAGACATACAGTACACCCATGAGTTATTCTTCTACAACATAAGCAGAAATGGGTTGTATATAGAATGCTAGTCTGATGGGAAGGAATTTCTTTTTGGATTGAGAGGGCTGGTGTAACCCACTGATGATCGTTCAACAAGAAAATATTAGTGCCTTGCAACCATTTTATTTAGTGTCCATGTAAACAGAAAAAGTGGAATATCTTGTCAGAATAATTTCAGCTGAATTGAAAATGTATTGAGGGCGGAACAGTGGCGTCGTGGTTAGCACTGATGCCTCACAGCAAGAAGGTTCTGGGTTCCGGCCTTTCTGTGTGGAGTTTTCATGTTCTGCCTGTGTCTGCGTGGGTTCCCTCCAGGTACTCCGGCTTCCTCCCACTGTCCAAAGACATGCTTTTTAGGTTCATTGGTGATTCTAAATTGGCTGTAGGTGTCACTGTGAATGGTTGTCTGTCTCTCTGTGTTAGCCCTGTGATAGACTGGCGACCTGTCCAGGGTGTACCCCGCCTCTTGCCCAGTGACAGCTGGGATAGGCTCCAGCCCCTCTGCGACCCTCCACAGGACAAGCGGTTACAGAAGATGAATGAATAAATGAAAATGTATTGTCCATGTAGACAGAGCCAGCGTAGTTACGAGATACCTCCAAGAAAAAACTTTTCAGACTCCTGTATTTTTGGGCCCATTTCGCTCATTATAGTGATATGAATAACATAATACACTGATTCGGCATTAAAAGGGACCTGTGTTCAAACCATAGACTGTAAATAAAGATGGGCAGTGGAACAGCTCCTCAAAAGTGAAGCCAAAGCAAGTAGAGCTCCCCCTGGTGACTGGCTGTAGTATAGGTCATAAGCTCCACCCCCTCGATGTTAGTGGAAGGGACTAAAAAAAAGGACATTTTCTGTCTGATGCTATAGAAACAGGATGTGAGTAAACAGGATTTGAGTAAAAATAAATAAACAAATAATCTAACATTTCTTTGTAACTGGTAGAGGTAGCAGAGTGCAGTATTAATTAAATGAAAACGCGAGTCAGTCTGGCAGAAGTGTGGGCAGGTCATTGATAACATGGTTCCATGTGGCTTCACTCTCGGACCATACTGCGTAGACTCTGGCTCCAAACTTGCTAGATGTCAGCGCCTGTAAATAGCATAAGTTTGGCCAATGCAAGGAATTGGGGACGCATTGTCCATATTTATATAGAGAGCCGAAGTCCCGCCCCTTCTACTTCCGGGCCATGGGACCTATCTTTCGAAAAAATATGAACGGCAGTCTATGGCGAAAGATAAATTATTTTCTGGTCCCGATCGACTTGTGCCTTGGATTATACATATGTTGTTTTTCAGAATAAAAAATAATTTTACATGTCAAGAATGTCACAGTTTGTCGCAAGATAGTTAAGTAAAACGCTATGGAAAATACGTAATTAAACGAACTACAAGTCCCGCATGCTGGCGCATACAGAACCGACCAAAACTCCCTTTGTGTAACTACAGCTCTCGACATGACCCGATTTATAATGATTTTCACCTCGTTTGATGCTTCTGCCTTCGTCCTGGAAGAAGACGGTAAAGCTCAACAAGGAGACAGCCATAGTTCTCTAGTGACGTACATTGTTCGAGACGAGAGATGTAGTTCACTAAGCGATCTCATGCAAAACCTAATGTTGTTCAGCTTATTTACGTCAAATAATTTATCTCTTGACGTGAAAAATAATTATGATCCCTCTATAGACTGCCGTTCATATTTTTTCGAAAGATAGGTCCCATGACCCGGAAGTAGAGGGGCGGGACTTCGGCTCTCTATACAGTCTATGGTTCATAGATGTGAGATGTGAATATGTCTTATCGGCGGCAGGCGACTTGCAATTCCAATTTTGTCCACTACACTAACCTCTACTATATTGCTCTTGTGAGCCTGAACTGCAATGTAATGCACAAAATGAATGGTTACGTTATCTAATAGACCAAATAAACATTTTGACAGGTATTTCAATTTTCTAACAAACTGTATTGGTTTAAATGCTGATGCCGTCTACAGTAAGTCGCTAGTAATTCGTTATTTTACTATTTTGTAGTCTTTAGTTGTTTCATTAGAATTTCTAAATTCAAATATGTTTTATGTAAATTAGTTTATAGTGTAATAATAACACCATCAAGAAAAGCAATAACTTTAGTGCTCTACTATGATCTACATTTCATACTCAGGACTGTGCCTCTACTGTCTATGCTTTGCTTTGATCTAGTTAGTCTCCCAGGCGTTGGTAATAGACCCATCACTACTGGAAAAAAAAAGGAAATTGTAACACATTTCAATAAAAGTAATTGGTCCTCATGCAGACAAAAACAGCCACACATTTGCTGTCACTATGTATACGAATGTGAATGTAATTACCTTGCTTGTAGAGCCCGGCTCCCTCCCTCCCACCCTCCCTCTCTCCCGCACTCTCAGATGATTACATTTTTGTGCCTGTGTTATCTGTAAGAAAAGTGTGCTGCTGTGCTGATTAACAAATATGTCTGTGATGAACCTCACAATGTCCGGTTAAGTCCAGTTAGATATGCTGTATTTGAGCACAGAGCCTGGTCCATGTGAGAACAGAGGAAAAATGCTAATCAACTTGTGTTTTTTTCCAGCGAGAGGGCCAGGTTTTGCTCCCATATTATACATTTTGTGCCATGTTTCCTTTGCAGCCTAGTTTAATACTGAACATCCACCATCACATCATTTCAACATTAGGATCAACCACCACTGGTAGATGTGTAGCAGCCTATCCAGAGGTACGCTGTGTGACTCTTATAACATAATTAGTCCATCTCTCTAGGTGGGTTTTGCAAGCTTTACCTATATGCCAAAGTAAAGTGCAGTCACTTTGATGATAAAAGGGCTAAAAAGGCAGCGATAAGGTGGAATGTTGAGCAGAGTGAGGCTGTGTGAGCCAGCCAGCGGAGGTCTAATTGGATGAAGGAACCCTGTTGAATGAGGCGTTCTTCCCTGAGAGTGCAAAGACATTATGAAAACCTCCCACGCTGCTTTCAGTTGATTCAATTAATTTATTTTTCTGTTAAACTGATGGAAATATTGCCTCTTTTCCAATAAAAGCCTGACAGCCCCAGCACTGTGACATGACTTGAAGTCCTCAGCTTTAAGGAATTACTTGCAAAGGCATTTTGCTCCCGTCACCAGTCGTGCCCTCAGCTTGATCCCAAAAGGATGACCAGAAATCAGCCTGACACCACGGCGGCCCTGCCCAGGCCGAGTCTGTGGTCGAGTGATCTCATTCTGTGTTAGAATTCCCATCCTCCATGTTTGGTGCGGTGGCTTTTGTTTTGACCAGGCTGAGAGTGAGCCTTAACTGATCGCCATGCCTCGACGCAGCCGAGGAAAAACACTGGTTCAAACAATAGGCAGAGGATCAGAGAGGTGGGAGAGTGAATAATGTGTCAGGTGCTCCGAATGAATTAAAGTGCAGAGCAGGGCTGTGGAAATACCTCTGTGTGAGGCCCTAATCAGTTGCAAACAAGGGAGGGAGAGAAGAAAAAAAAAAAGCTTTCATTCCTGTAACTAATCATTTGCGGTTTCCCAATGCAGTCAGCCAACGCCAAAGGCAGAGACTAATAAACTGGAAGGCTGTGTAGATTTATAAATGATTAATTAAGGGGCCTCTCGCGGGAGCTACAGCAGCTATAAGCAAAAATATTAATTAGTTGAGATGAGACTTAAACTAACAGGAAAACATTCCAGCCATGTTGGAAAGCACAGGGTGGGGGCTGCTTGTTTGACTCTGGGCTGACAAAGAGGGCCCTCACTGCTGCACCATAGTGAGGAGAGGGAGGGGGGGCTGTTTTGAATTTGGCTGGAGGATAATGAAGAGTTACACAGAGTGTCAGACAGAGAGACACACAGGTCCTTAGTATTGAGTTGTAAGGAGAGATGACTGAGTGACTGAGAGGGTTAGGATTGGATCTGAAATGAGTTCTCAACTGCCTGAAGTACCCCCACCACCACCCCACCGCTCACACACACACACACACACAGCTACATTACCATCTCTGGTTGCCTCTCTTCATGCCTGCCCTTCAGGGAGGTCTCTAAAGCCTCTGCTTCTTTTCATGAATGTCAAGATGCTGAGTTTAAAGTCTGGTAGATTAAATGGGAAGTGTTGAGTTTATTCTGCTTCTAATGAAAGAACTAGGTAATTTCATGCAGAGGATGTCAATGTCACAATGCTTTCCAACTTTCAAAGAAGAGTCCCCTGATTTCCTGCAATCCACCAGGAACGTGGCCACTGATTTGACTGTTTTTCATTACAAGAGCATCATCCAGGCAGTAAAGTGATAGTGAAGACAGCAACAAGGTTTAGTGGTGCAAAAACAACTATTGTCTGATCTGATGGCTGATCCAGCTTCTCTGTAGTTTATTGAGTAAGTCACCAACTGCTCCAAGTCAAACATGAATATATCTGCTGCATTTCATGTTCATTATTTTACAGAGTGTTCCTGTTGACAAATCATAACAGACTTTGTTTTTTTCTCAGATATATCCATATCAAAAAAGATGAGAAAACCACAAAAGGTATCCCTCAAACCCAATATTATTTTTTGTTGTCGGTAACTAAATATCTTACAATTTAAAATCACATATCAAGTCTCTGACATAATATGTTCCCCCACAAGTCTTCAGTCTGAAAAACACTGCAGCTTGCCTCTGCATATTTACACATACTGTACAGCACAAGTCAGACCGATGAAAAACAATATCTTCAGATGGCAAACATGCTTCTACAAGTGATATTTTTTCCTCCCTCTTTCGAAAATTGCAAAGTAAAAACAAAACAATAAAATGTAAGCCAACTCAGCACTGGGCAGCCAGCATGAAATACAATTACAGAAATGTGAATTCATTTGTAAAGGTCATGTGTCCTTTTTGGTTTTGGTGATGAGATGAAGAGAGCAAAAACCACTGAAAGCCCGTGCCAACTCAAATATTATCACAGTTAGCAAAAATTGGACCAGAACTGTGGGATAAATAATCTAAGCAGTACTTCATAAAACCTGAAATAATCAGGACCTTATAGAGAGACTGCTAGATGTAGCATCTGGATGTGATTAACAGTTACCTGACAACACTGTGGATGAGTCAAACGTAATCCAGGATACAGCCCTGAAGTGCCTACATGAAATATCCCAATACGTCAATCTTGACTTCAGTTACATGTGCAGGTTAAAAAAGAACTGGCCTCGACTGTTTTCATGTTTTCAGCTCAGAATCAGATGAAAAGACTCTGAGATGAAAAATTAGGGCCAAGTAGACACTTGAAGAGAGAGTCAGACATTCCTTTAAGCCATCATAATTGACTCACTGGAGGGCCGGGGCCCGGTGGTGGTGAGGTGCTTCAGAAGTCAATGTTCCCAGAATCTAGTGTCAAGGGTGAATACATGTTTTTAGAGTTCATAAATAAATATTTCATTCAACTGTCAATGGTATGGAACTAGTGGAAGAGAGCCCTTTCATGTCACTCTGGTTTTTGGATGGGTCGGCGGTATGTGTACGGGAAAATTGAGGCTACTAAAGGCTACCAGCAGGAATCAGCCAGAAAAGACTCCCATTTGAATGATAGGCAAAGAATTGAACTGTGTTCCCTCTCTCTCTCTCTTTCTGTCTCTCCTGTTACGGCTGCACAGGGTGTCCAGCAAAATTGGAGTGACGTTTGACAACAATTAGTGGTGGAGCTTTGAGCTGTGACAGGCAGTCATACGTACAACTCAAAGCAAAATCTGGCCCTGAACTTCACAGAGGATCAGACCTCCACATATATCAGACACATCACAACTCCACACAGTACTGAGACGGCGAGGCAATATTCAGAGTCAGTATGAAACTCAACATGGTAAACTTCCATTATACAAATATACACATTTATCTGAAACTTAATACTGACACTCCCCAAGTCCTCCAAACTAAAAACAAAATACATTTGGATAACAATGTCTATCAATACCTTACTTAACTCTTCTCAGCGCTACAAATATTGTTTATTTGACCATTTTCCAATCTGACACCCCTGTAATTAGAGTTTGGCAAAATTCTTGTAGAAAAACAGGATTTTGAGGATACACAAATGGAGCACGCTCTTTCTAGAGGTTTTTGACACTTTGACACATGTTGTTTTTAGGATGTGTCCTTTGGAGCCAATTCCCCAAAACAACATCCATTCAAGTGAAAAGCAGACGGAGCAATAATTATCTCTGTCACAAAGAAGAAAGTCAGATGCCATTTTGATCGAGTGACGACCATGCAGGGAGAAGGTTGGGGTGGATGGATGGGCCAACAATATATTAGGCTACAAACTCAGTCAACGCTGTTTTTTTCTTGTTTTTTGTTTTCGCCACATTTTAAAAGATGACCATTAAGAGAACACAGTCTCCACTTTTTTAAGAAGATTTACTGATCACTGATTTATTAATTTAATAACTTAGTATTTATTAACTTTAAACTTAACAGGAGCTAAAAGGTCTAAACTTTGAAAAAAAAAACCCAACCTACTAAAATCACACAAATATATCTGGTCTACATAATTGTGGCCACACTGTGGACATAGCTAGGAAGCAGGCACAACTAGGAAGCAGTTACTGTCTGAATTAGTGATTGTGCTTTGTTAGTTATAATGCTTTGTAGTACCAGAAGCCAATTCAATCAAAGCTGACTGTCAGCAGCACATAAAGGCCTGGATTTATTTCTATTATTTGTGCAAGTTCACAAGGTTGCCGCAACCCTCCTGTATTTAAAAACACCCTCACAAAAGTGCGCTGATGCTGTGTTCGTGGAGTAAATATTTCTGTCTTGAATAAATTGAAGGTAGGAGCAATGACTTCAGGAGCTAAAAACAAATTTAGGCAATAATTGAAATGTAGCATAAAATTGCCCCAGCAAATAACCGTGAGCCATTATGTGAACACATTCTCTCCCTTTCACTAAGAAACCAGCCCGCAGTGTGCATGCATGAGCACAAATACACACCAACGCACACGCGCCGACAAGGGCATCCACACAAACGCACAAACGCACACACAAGGTGGGAGAGTTCTTTGAGGGTTTCACAATAGCACATTTATCCGCAAAATTAAAAATGGTGATTGATCCGTAGAATATTAACGGTCAACAATGTTTTTCATTAAGTCGTGAAGGGGAGCGAGGGGAGGCATTCTGGTAGAAGAAAGAGAGCAGGAAGGAAAAAGAGCAAAAGCTTTATTTAATGCTGATCCTGTACTGTAAAAAGGCCCGAAGAGAAATGTAAATACTAGACTCCAATAACACGGCGGCACACTAATCATATTTACAAACTATATTAAATCTGCCCATTGTATTTGCTTTGCTGAGGATTGGCTACCATGTAATTGTCACTGTAACCAGTGTTGGCTTATGGGAAAATTTAACTGAAGTGATATAAGGTGACTGGTAGGATTATTATTACTTTATTATGACCCAGTATATGTTTATTAAAACAATTTGTCATGCAGAACAGGAGTGGGGAATGGAAACATTAAATCTTGCTCCACTCTGGCCGCAGAAATGAGTTACAATAAAATTAATGGTGAGGAGGCCCAGGCTGACACCAGAGTGGTACGTAATAACCCGCTGCTTCGTTTCATTTGCCGATCATTTCCTGTTGGGCCCTCACCATTAAACATACGTGCTGGGGATTATTGAAATAGCCCTGCGACAGCCATTGTAGTGCAGTGTGTGCCTGTGTGTGTGTCTGTGTGTGTGCGTGTGTTTGCACGCAAGTGTTTGCCGGAGCGTGTGTTTTGACTGGAAATGCGTCTTTCATGCGGCTGGGCATTTGATCTTAAAAACACCGGCGTCATGGCAATATGCCACGGTGTGTTTGTATTTCTGGTTGTGCTGTTATGAGACGAGAGATATTAAGACAGAGAGGCGGCAAGGCTGGGATCTGAAGTCTTGGAAGGAGGTGTCATTTCACTGAGTGCCTGGGAGGGGCAAGATTAGTCTGTCAGTTCTGTCTAAAACGACTTTGAGGCTATAGCTACAGGGATGCAGCAGAAGTTTAGCCAAGGAGTTAAGTGCATTTACACTGAACACTGACCTTCATTCCCCTTGTGGTCCGGTGTTTGTGAGGACGGCCATGGTAAAATGTAGACTGATTATGTGACTCAACAACATTTCTTCATCCTGTAACTGGTATGTTGCAGCTGAAGGAGTGTTGTATGCCTTGACAAGCTCACCTGATGAACACAGAGCAGAATTACATTTAAAGTTTATCAGGAAGCTTGTCATCTCCAGCCACATAAAAGAGTTACAATATCAAGTAACGATAAAATCTTACTAAAGAAGAAGATGCACTTTAACATAAAAAAAATATCAACAGTCTCTGAGGATACTACGTCACTGATCGCAACATGTTCAATACTTTGTGGTTTTGACTGAACAGCATCTAAACCTTTAGGATTTCATTCCACTGTTTCCAAATACCATACTACATACAAACTACACACCGTATGTACTGTTATTCATTTTCATATTAATAATATATATATTTTTGCTGTTAGTGTACTAGAAATCAATTTACTTATTGTTCTTCTATTTCCACATTTGATCAAATCTTGTCCACATTTAGAAATCAAGGGTTTTTTGGACACTGTTTGTTTAAAATACATCCCCATTATGCTTAGAATTAGTGAGTAACATGGATATTAACTGCGCTAATCCAGGAAATCACGGAGACACTGAGACATGTTAAATCACATGGTCTTATAAGCCAGGTGTCGATCCAAATTTAGCAAAAATTAATTTCCAGAGACTCTGCCAAAGAAAATGCTAATTAATGTGCATTTCCACCCACCATTGTTATGCAAATATTAGGAGTTGGGTACCGTGAGATAAACAGCTGGTGGCACTAACAGTGAGGTGCCATAAACCAGAGATGACAGTCCGATGAGATAATGTAGTTAAAAGAGCACTAATTAAACTTTAAACAAACCTAAATGATGTGAAAAAAACAAAAAACAAAAAAACAACACACTGGACATATGATATTGTTTAATTTTCTGGTTTGAGGAAGGTCTTCTCGACGCTCTGATGTTTTGGTTGCAATTCCTCAAATAACCACTTGAGGCTGGCTCCAAAAGTGAGCCAGTCCCCTTAGGTCGCCACATTAAAATAAAAAGCTAACCTTTACAGAAAAAAACAATCACAACCTTGTACAAAAAAACGTTTTTGGTCTCTAATCTCCTCATTCACAGCAACTGTCCTCTCAGTTTGCTAGCTGTCTGCCGTGGTGCTCCCCACCACTTTGACTTCAGATTTTTAAACTGTAAGGGAAATTATAAATGGTCATAAAAACACAGGCAGATTATAGGTATATTTGCTTTGTGAATATTCCCCACTACCCAAATATGAACTGAACTCCTGTGATTGTATGCACAACTCCTCAGACATAAAACACTGAAGTGTATCCGCTCAGTTAAAACAACATTTGCATACAGAATGCAGTGGCATATTTATCAATATCTGTGCAGGGCTGCAGACACCCATTTTTGCAAAATGCTGGCCAGTTTTACTGATGAAGCCAGACTTGCGCATCAGATGTCTCTCATACTGTAACTGTCCAATGGACACATGAACACAATGTGTCTATGATCTGAAGTGAGAGTCATTCTGTGTGTGTTCAGGATCCTTTTAGTGAAACATTGTATTGTTTATTATTACAGTAGTAGGGCCCTTTATACGGTCTCTCTCTCTCTCTCTCGGGAATTTCCAAGTTATATGGAGAAAAGCATTGGTCACAGTAATAAGATAGGATCCCTCCCATGCCTTTCCAAATAGCCTGATCAAATCTGGGGGTCCATGAATCTCAGAGTATTGTGTTGTGTTTTTGAATTTACTGAACAGCCGTTATGCCAACAAAACCTCATTTCTAAGACGTGTTTCCTTATTACACAGGATACACAAATAAACCAATCCCACCCTCTAATTCCTCGATAATTAAAAAATAAGCCTGTGCTCACCATTACATGACTCTGTGTTCTGCGATGGGATCCAGGACCTCAAACAACTCACACAGAGGAAGAAAATGAAACCTTCTGAGTTTGTGGCGTGAATCCCATCATCATAAAGGGTTTGATCGAAATGGTGATTTCCTTCCAAACCTTTATTTACCATGTGACCGGTTTTACATATTCAACCTCTTTACAGATTTAATGTAGATGATATTTTTGCCGAGCATTACCCTAAGAGCACAGTAGGTAAGTTTCAGTCCAGTTAATGTTTATTTTTGTTATGATAGTTATGTTACAGGATGGGATTCTTTTTTTTTCTAAGTTTGTTAACAGACATCTGAGTTTTCAGCTATGAAACTACAATCTGTTAAATGCCAATGTGGCAATGTGAAGCAGCCCTATATTCTTGGACATACATAGAATTATCACCCCAATCTGCAGCTTCATAGCAACTTTCCTTGTTTAAACATTTTTACCCTCTTGGCTTACGCTCACTGCTCTAATTGTGCTGTTTTTGGCCTTTCTCTAAAACACACTACACAGCACTTGCTCTGCACCAAGTGGAGCTTTGCATGCTCTCCTTGTGCTTTCAGTTTCCCTCAGATATTCTGGCTTCCTCCCACAGTCCAAAGACATGCATGTTAGGCTCATTGGTGATTCTAAATTGGCCGTAAATGGTTGTCTGTCTCTCTGTGTTAGCCCTGCGATGGACTGGCAACCACGTGTACTCTGTCTCTCGTCCGGTGCCAGCTGGGATAGGCCCCCCTCTGTGGTATAAAGTGGGTATAGCTAATGGATGGAAGACTGTCACATAGACATATTGGGCTGCAACTGGCTGAAAAGTGAACAGAGCTGCAGAAAAAGAGTAGCTGTAGTACTAATTTAAAGCAATAAGTGTAAATGAATACAAAAGATGTAGACAACAGCAAATGCATCCATCCTGGTATCATCCTGTGCATTGTGCATAACATTCAACTTGTAATGATTTTTAAAAAGATTTTACTTGCAGGTTGGCTGGACAATTGCAAATAAAGCACACTTCAAATGATTAAAATAAAACGTGATTTTGGCCTTACAGTACAGCACATAGTCAGTTTATCACATGTAACCCTTAATCTGCCTGGCCTGAGCAGGCTCTTTCATGCGTACGGTACACTTGTACAGCAGAGTGTTAGCAGTGTTATAATTACAGCATTCTCCAAAAACATCAAAAGTAAAAACCCATTTTATGAACTCTTTATTAATCACAAATGATCCAAATCATTAAGAAGTCAATAATCTGAATGCTGAAATTACACTTTCTTACTTTGGCAGTGCCATTTCTGACAAAATTACTGTCAAAAAAGTGGTGGTAATCAAATGGACAATTACTCTTTAAGTGAGGTTGCACTGCTTATTCCTCATTTCCTAACATCAGTTCACTGCCCCCCCCCCCCACCCACCCACCACACTATACAAAGCCTCTTATGACCACATTAATGCAACTAATTACCATGTCAATCACAAGTAATGCTTATTAATTGCCCCTCAGAAAGGGGCTATATCAAACAGTGAGAAGTGCCTTTAAAAGCCCACTGAAAGGCTGACTGTAGGGTAGGTTATGAGAGAGAGAGAGAGAGAGAGAGAGAGAGAGAGAGAGAGAGAGAGAGAGAGAGAG
Organism: Chelon labrosus; assembly: GCF_963514085.1. Classification (NCBI taxonomy): domain Eukaryota; kingdom Metazoa; phylum Chordata; class Actinopteri; order Mugiliformes; family Mugilidae; genus Chelon; species Chelon labrosus. The sequence goes on along the minus strand of NC_140339.1, from coordinate 25,955,854 downwards.
AGAGAGAGAGAGAGAGAGAGAGAGAGAGAGAGAGAGTCCTGTTTCAGCCCTACTGCTGGCATTAGTCAATCTGCTGTCCAGATGTCTTCCACAGGTGACAGCTGCAATAGCCTAACAAGCAAATTAATCACGGAGCTTTTGTGGTGCTTCATTTTAGGGAAACTCATTTCGTTTCATAAAAGGCTTCATCTCGTGTGAAAAATGACAAATTGCGGCCATGGAGTGATGTGGAGGACCAAGCAGCCGGCTCTCATTTCTGTACTATGCCTGCAAGGTACTGAAGAATAGAGAGGCAGAGAGATAGAGCAAGGAGAGAACTGGGCCAGAACCGGCGACACAGTAATGAAGCCCAGCTCTGCCCCTGTGGGCTCAAGTTCTGACGAGCCTCACAGGTGGCTCAGTCAGATTAAAACCCTGCTTGGTTATAAGGACCCGGTTTTGAATGAGGGGATACACTCTGTGGTCTGTCAGTCATTGTCCTCAAATTGCAACACGGAGGACATTTTGAAAAGTTGCCCCAAACAAGTGATTGGTTGTGGGGGAGTTTTCTTTGATTCAAACCCAGATAGCTTGTTGTACCTTAATGCCTCTTTGTGGTTTGTGGTGTGATGGTTTTGAAAGCAAAGTATAGAGTATGTGTTTTTCTAGAGCAGGTTGCACTTTTGTTATTCACAAAATTATACATCACAACAAGACTATCCTTCTAATAATAACAGTAGCATCAGTCGTTTCAATGCTAAAAAATAATATTTCTCCACTTTAAGTGGCAATATCTTTTCGTTGCTATAGGCATAAGGATTCTTCTTATAATGCAGTGCTGTTTTCAGCTCTATTCACACCAAAGTCCACAACCAAGGCTTGTGTTTTTGTTACATTATATCATTTCATCCGTTTTATTTTGGTTTCACATCGCACTCAGCCAACATGAGAGCATGATTGGTTTGTGGACAGACGTGCGTCAGCGGCGTCGGCGTGTTCAGTGAATAGCCTTCTATCACTGTTTGAATGAATGGAGAAAAATGAAAGAAGTTCCTTTATCTTTGTCTTGCGCTGCTTTTCACATCCCCTCTTGTACGCTGCAAAAATACTTGCAACGTTTTTGCATCGTCACAAAACGTTGGATGAGGTTGGGGTTGGGTCAGATTTTGACACGACAGATGACTGTTCACGACCCGTTTCTTCAACGCTGCTTTCCTTTTGAGCCTGTACCTAACCGAATAAAACGCTCACATTAATAGCTGCAGATCAGACAATGGTTTTAGAAGGCTTTGACTAATGATGTCATCCCGCAGACAGGGCTGACTATTCAGAAAGCAGTTTTATGTGCCGTTTCAGAGCACAATTACAAACTATGTATTTGGAACTTGTTGAGTGGGTTTTGAATTGAACCCATTTAGCTGCACAAACAGGCTGACCTCAGGACAAACCTAAAGTGTACTCCACATTTGGATAAAAAAAACAGTGAATATTGTGTCTATATATTTAGAGGAAAAGCTGAACTCTGATTTTTTTTTATTATGACAGAACATTAAGAAGAATGTCACATCACAACTTAAAGGTATTTCAAAAAAGTATTGAAAATTGAAAACTCACAATGGCCACACAGAACCAACAAATTAAACTTTTTGGATTTGAAAGCTCCAGAAAGCCATTAATACAAAAAGGAGATAAATCCTTGAAAGCCGTCCAACAAAAACTGTAATTATCATTGTCAGTAGAAAAGAAAAGAGCACAGGGAGGCAAGAGGATTACATTCCTTCAGAACAGAGGAATGTTCTGTGTTTATTTCTCTTCATTTGTTGAAAGAAATTCTGGGGTGACAGATGTCAGCAACACTTTATAATTTAGCATAATTATCATGTTCTTCCTTTTCTACTGGCACATATTGTATTCCACCTTCTATTCTCCAAATTCTCACTTCAACTCACTCTGACTGAGTGGAAATTCATAGTCCCTCTCTTGAATGTTTGACCATGGCACCCGGAAGGAGCCTTTTGCTTAATGGATTAACAAAAGCAGATTCCTTGACAATACAAAGAATGTCTCGCAGTTTTCATTTCGTTTATCTCTGTTGAAGTCTTCGACAAACTTTCTCAGTCAGTTTATACTTTGCTATTCAGAAACTTTTGACGAGAATTCCCAACAGTTCTTTGGTGTAGATGCCACTGTCTGTAAAGAGTACAGCAGCTGTTAATAAAAACCTTTCAGTTTTCTGTTAAAATTACCATATTACTGTTTCTGTTTGGTGCAGTTATTTCATCAGGGTATTTGACTCAAGTCTTAATTTAAGGACTTATACTATCTAAAATAAGTAATGCAAATCTGCATCTCAAATAAGTTATTTTCGTTAATTTCAAGGTTGTTTAAATACTGCAATTCAAGGAGTTCAAGAAGGCAACAGTCAGCTAGTAAGTGATGACCTGATCTGCCTTTGAGACTGTGCATCAGGGACCCCAGACCCTGACGGCCAGATGCAATCCCTCCGCAGAAAGTTAGATAGGGCCAACCTCTGACTCTACATTGTGGCCCCACTGGCAGATATGCTCTTATCAGGATAGCCTGTGGCATACATCTTCCCAAAACCAAACACAGATATAGACAAGGAGCTCTATATAGTGTGATAGGTGAAATCCTTAGTAAAGGTGACTGGTATGATTCACTGAAGTGCAGTCTAGATCAGACTGCTGTAGGCAAACAGCTGGCAGCAGATATTTGCTGGGTTTATCATTTAAGATCAGAAATTAGGATTAAGTGATTGATTAAACTTCATGTGACTGGATTGTTCATTTCTTTAATTTACCTTTTTCATGAGGCAATAAAGGAATATTTCTGATAAGAGGTAGAAGAAATGATCAGTTATATTTGTGTGACTAACTGCTCAATTTAAGGCCATAACCAGTGCCCGACTAGCTTAGCATGTGCTTGCATGGGTACTGGAAACATACCCTACATTACCACCACAATGTCATTCTTTACGTATCCATTCATCATTCCATCCACTATCTATAACCACCTAATAACCTATACAGACTTTCTGGGGACGGGAGCCTATCCAAGCAGGTATGGGGCAAGAGGGTCACCCCGGACAGGTCACCTGTCCATCACAGGGCTATGTGGATTCAACAGAACTAATATAATGTTAGTGAGGTACTGGTAGCCAGGTTTTCCGACTTATTAAGAGAACCAGGCAAGTTGCATCTTCCTGTTCCAAGTATTTATGCTAAGCTAAGCTAATGGTTTAAGCATATTCGCATCTAACTGTTGGTAAGAAAGTATATTTACTATATTATCAAATGTTCTAAACTGTGTAGGGTTTAGTGGTTACTCAACTGAAAATAGTTGAACACCCTACCTCACATTTCTCTTTCCATGCCTATAGAAGAATAGTTGTTGCTACATGTAAAATTAATGTCTAGAGGGCCTTTCATCATTTCACCATTTTACCAGCACTCACTCTAAGCTAACACAAAACTATTTGTAGTTACAGGTGAAACCACTAATGAAACCATAATAATCCATTTCTGCTGATCTTCCTATTTCATGCTGGAGCAAGAAACCTTCCTGTTATTGTTGATGTCAGATCATATTATGAATATATTTTAGGTTTCACTTAAAGAGGAGATTAATTATCTCTTTCTTGTACTCGTTCACTTTAATTTCGTCTTGTTTATTAGCTCCATGGGTGTTTCTTGAACCGCGGTTGGGAGTTTGTCAGTGCGCGTGTGAAGGGGTGGAGTGAGAAAGAATGGGAAGTAGACTAGTGTCGACTTGAAGATATGACAATATACCGCAACACACACACTCACACACACACTCGGACACTCAACACTCCCCTCCCCTGAGGGCCTATGAGCTAATTAGCTCCCAAAGAATTTATTTATCACAGATAAACTGTCAAACAATCTCACTGGCACATCCCCAATGGAAATAAGAACTACTCATTAGTTTGTTCAATTAAGCTTTCTTTTCCCACTTCAGCACACCCTTCCCACATCACCACTGCGGTGAGAATACACTTTTTGGTACTGCAGAAGTTGTTCTGCTTAAGTAGATATCCTATATATATGCTACAGTTAAGGTGGAAGCATTCAAACACGTCCATCAATTTGTATGTGACCCAAAGTATATTTAATGCAACAACATAATACATCTGTATATCTGTATATACAGTAGGTGGGCTTTTTTTTCTTATTTTAAATTGTACTGTGAGACATTTAAAGTAGCAGCCATCTGCTGGTGGGTGTTGAATAAACTCATGAGGTGAACTCGCGTCTCACTGCAAACTTTTCCACACGAAGGCCTATTCAGGATTATTTTAAGCTGAATGAACTGAATTCATACTGTTGACTCTGCTGCATTTCATTTATGCAGCATGACAACAAGCTGGGACTGGGTGGATCCAACTTGGTGCCGTGACAACTTGGGTGTCAATAGCCAATTATTCAGTGTGCTGAAATAGTACTTTTAAGCTTCCATCTGTTTGGTATTTGCAAAAACATGTTCTTATTTCAGGTTGGATGGATTGTGTTTGATCCGGAGACCGGGATATACAGCTTATCTTAGTCGAGGTTTTATATTATATTTAATGCGCTCCACAGTAGTTTTAGCAGTGTCAATAAAATGTCTTTTTTATTTTGCTGTAGCGAAGAATTGATATCTTTCTCTCACCATAGACTCATTATAGACTCATTATTAATTCATGGATGCTAAATCTTTTGTCCTCCGTCATATTCTGCATCATACTGTTGAGTCAGTAAAATGTATGCAAGACTATCTCTTTTTCCATTGGCGCTAATTTCATTAAATTGTTAAAAGCACATTACATTTTAAGCCTCACCTATGTTTGAATGCTGGAGACATAGGTATGTGTTGAGGTAACATTTCCAGATGTTGCAATAATTTTTAGGGTCGAACCCCTTCAAATGTAAAAACTACGGCTATTCCCACTGATTTCAGCTTTGCCTCATACACCAAGATACTCTGAAGCAGTCATCAACATTGCATGGAGGCAAACTTCTCTGGCCTGCTGATGAATGTACTGAACTTGGACAGGGGTTCTACTTTCCTCAGGCCTGAGTATCTATCCCCTTAAGACAGTATTGCACAGACACCACGAAGGCAATATTTGGCCCATTCCATCACTCTAATTCACTCCCTGCACATCCATATTTCATTCAGCCTCGACTTTAATGAAAGTCATGGCAACTTCACCTCCACTGGAGTCTCAAAGCGCACACATTGAACAGAAAAAAAAAATCATAAATAAGGACATTGGCCTTCATACAAAACAATATGAGAGGGAATGAGGCCCTAAAGTTGGGTGGAGAAAGAGAGGGGTGCGTCAAGAATCAGCTGCATTGTAGCTGGGGAGGCCATCTGCCTGGAAGAGTCTGGCTATCTCCCATCCCCAGTCACTGGTTTCCTCCATCCGACACCCCCGCCTCTCCCTCCACTGCACAGACAAGTGCCTGTTTATCCCGGTGCCCTCCAGAAGACATTAGCACAGGTCTCATGTGCAGACTTGTTATCTTCCACTGGCCTGAATATGCTCAGATTTTAAGTAGAGTTTGTTGTGTTGACTTGGGCGTCTATATCCCCAGGAAGCAAACATGACATCCCCACTAAATGGCTGCTGGGACACTGGGCTAAGGAGTACCACGGTTACCTACATATGCATTGCATATACACAATCCCCCCATGCTGGATATAGCACTGCAAAAGAGCACAGGTTAGTCCTTTTGAATGATAGAAAAAAGTAAAATTCTGACATTTATTTGATTCTTCTAGCTTGAACCTGTCACTAATAAATCATTAACGCAATAAAAAAAAAAGATAATGGGGCCTTTAGCCTTTAGTAACTTTATTAACTGCTGACTATAAACATGAAGACAGATATGCAGACAAGCAAAATAATGCAAAAGATGTATATAAAGAAGTTGAGGCATGTTGCCTGTTATGCATCACATTTTTATTCCCAGAAAATGTATGAAGGCATCAGGGCCGACTCCTGTTATAATCTGGCCTTCTAAAAAGAATGCAGCTGTAACAACACCGTGCAGACTGGCAATATATACACTATAAATCCATGAAAACCGTGCATAAAGCTGCAACAACATCAACATCACATGAATCCTTTGTAGATATGTAATGGCTGCACTCTCCTCAAGGTTTGCACGCATGGCCAAAGATATCTCTACTTTCCACAGAGCAAGCTGAACTGCAAGATAGTCCCTAGTTGACCCAAACTTCTATGATGTATTGTAAATCTAATTGTGTTTGACAGTCAGACTGAAGGCGCTGCTTAGTGTCTCCAAGAACAATATCATTTAACCTAACTAAAAAATTTACTTTTGGCTTTTTGGAATACAGTAATCTCCTTTCTGGCCAAGACCTAAAAATTCTATATAATGTGCTTAATGATGCCAATAAATATAACACCAGGAGATGGTTAGCCTAGCTTAGCGTAAAGAGATAGAAAGAGAGAAAAGCAACTATTTTGTGGTGATAAACTGTTGCCAGGGAACCAGTCGAATTCTAGTTTTGTTCCCTTTCCATAATCTCTCATGAAATCATAGCTGCCCTGTTGGTTTTTGTTAGAAAATATCAATGAGAAAAAAATTAAAGTAGTCAACTTTAGCGGTGCAGGTTGGCCGAGCTTTTTTCCATTTAGAGAGTCAGGCTAGCAGTTACAAGTCTTTCAAGACCTTATACCAAGCTAAGCTAATCCCCTGGCTATATGTTCTGGAAAACATCACTCCAACAACACAGACCTGCAACCTTGTACATTAGAGGTCATACCTATAAGAAACCTCTGGGGCTTAAGCCCATACAGGAGCGTAGTTCATCAAATGACCACTTGAGGCTGACTCAAAGTGTTCAACTCCGACACATTTACAGCCTGGTGCAAAATCAATTTTGAAGGTGTTAAAGGCTAAATGTAAGCATAAGGCCACAGAGAGGGTTGTCCACACTTCTACTACTATTTTAAAAACATGCACAAATTACTGGTGTCCACTTCCTGCGGCCGACAATAACTGCTTTTCTCCTACACGAAACAGCAGGTAGAAGCGCTTACAGGTGAATTTGCACCATCCCAGCTGAGCTAAACTGATTAACACAGTCAGTCACCAGCTTTATGAAAGCTGTAACTTATGCCATCAGTGCTCAATTCATAATTTCTAAATAATTACACCAAATTTGTGAGATGATGCTAGTGCTATAGATAGCTAGATAGCTAGATAGATAGATAGATAGATAGATCAAGTTTAACATTCTTTGTCAAACTGTAGCTGAAAACATCCTTCGCTTGCATTTGTTGAAATACATGTATCAGCAAGGTTTCAAGTCAATGGTCTAAAAACAAATACAGATACAGATGAGTCTATTATCCTATTACAGCCACAGGACATTAAATGGGACAGGCTCTCACTCGCTCCTTTCCCTGCTTTCACATGGAGCCAGCAGGGCTACAGGTCGAGATCACCTAAGGCCTGCAGAATTACACAAATAAATTGCTGCCAAACTAAAACATAAACATAGTTGGAGCGAGGATAAACTGTTTTTGGCATGCAATTTTTGTAATTTTTTATAAAAAATTATTGATGCACAAATTAACTTGATATTTTATATTTTCATGCGTCTCAAACTGTCATTAATTAAAAAATGTAATTAAGCATCACGATTTAAGGTGGAGCCTATGCCAAAAATGTAAAGCAACAAACTGTAAAATCACCACACATATTATACAACCAGTAATACAAACAGAAAGAGGAGACTGTTGTTAGTCTGTAGGTGAAGACTGACATGTAATGACAAAGTGTTTTCATTTGAATTGTGTAAAGAGGATAGCTGCAAATGAAATGAGGGAGGAAAACGCACACTGCAAACATCCCCTCAAGCTGCGTCTTTAAAGTAGCGGGCTCAGCATAAGGTATTCACTTTGCAGATAAAGGCGTTCTTTCCACTCATAATCAAAATATACAGTAATGCATCATTTTCTACCAGATAGCAAGAGAAGAATTAGCTCAAATTATTTCAAGTTTTTGTTAATTACTTTTGGAGCCTGAAGCAGCTTATGCCTCAGAATTGCCAGAAAGTTTAGAATCGCTCGGTCAAATTAGCTGACTTTAATTCAAACACTTATCACCCAACTCTAAAGCAGTGCTTTATGAAGCATCCCAGCCTTTATCTGTATGTACACCTCCAATGTGATCACATGGCTAAATGATATTTCTGCTAACACTCATCCCTTAAATTAAAAAAAGCAGTGGGCGTGCATTTCTGTGGGCCTAATCTAATACTCCTGATCTCAATGGGGCATTTATGGAGGGTTTTATAACTCTAATTGTCTTAGACCATTACAGTATATCAACTTTTAGTGGTCCATTGTATTCCCAATATGCATCAACTGCACAGATGCCTCAGTGGCATAGCATATTTATCTCAGGTTAAGAGGAATAGAGGCTAAATTATGCAGTGCTTTATTTTATGTGACTGTAAACATAGCATTCTGACAACATCCCAGACCATTGCGGATCAAACTCTTTATTTTCACTCAGTCAGTTAACAGGTGGGCCAGAGCAGCTTGAGGATGGCCTTCCTGTCAAAAAGTGACAGCCAAGTTTTATCCCCCATCTGCGACTCAAGCGTCACATTTGCATGCCAACACAGCAGATTAATAATTGTAATATCGTTTAAACTTACAGCTCTTCGGCCACTGGGTATTGGCAAAAACTGCACATTTAACAAGTATTATCAGTATATTAAATACTAAATGATTTATGTCAGGGAATTTTTCTTGCAGACTGGTCGTATACATTATAGCGTCAGGTAGGTGAGTGGGTAGTATCATGCTGACTTGACTGGATAAACACAGAGTGCATATTTTCCATATGCACATAAAAACACTGCAACTTATATCAACATCACTGGGCTTGTTTCCCTGCAACAAGATCGGTGATGGGAGACAGTGACACCCAAAGCATTCTTCCTAATGTCCAGTCTATTCCTCAGTTTAGTTTTTGGTCAGTCACAGGAACCTTCCCTCCACAGGGGCAGAATGTTGGAAATGGAAGCAATGATTTCAGTAATTTCCATTTTGGATATTCAGTCTTGACTTTGATTCAAAATGCCAGCAGAGATATTAGGCCGATGACCGCCGTCATTTCAGAGGAGTTTGCGAAATCATATCAGCTCCTCACGGCCTGGTAGCAAATGCTTTGGAGCACCTGTCCGTGTCCTGGTAAATGACGACCTATGACACTGTAAAGTAGTTGTAAGCAGGCGAAATATCAGATAAAACTGTAACTGATCATCTAAAGCATTCATAATGGCGGATAAAAAGAAAGTGAATGACTGAAAACACCATGTAACAAAACTGTAATCAGGTCTGAAGCATTCTGTTTCACTCTTGCCTGTGAAAAGATGGCTAATAAACAATTAAAATGTATAATATCCCAATTTAAATAAGGATTTATAGCTGTCTGTCAGCCATGAGCTGTTTACACACCAGTGTTAATGTTTTGTAAGGGGTCAACATAGGTTTTTAAATATGCTATTAAAATATCCTTATACATGCATCTAACTACATTATAGTGTGATATCTGGTGTTTAGAGTGTTTATATACTGCAAAAAACTGCTAAATGGGAGGATCTTGCCCCTCTATATTTAAGGTACATATACAATAGAGACTGATGAATTGTTATTGTTTTGAGACTGTTTTGTGATGAGTATCCCCTCAAACATGGGCCCCCCTCACCACAGCAGCCGGTAGCTCAGCCCCTGACAAAGCTGTTAATGTTCTGCAAAGAATGTGCAAATTGCAGAAACGAGTCCAAGTGTGGGCAGAAAACACTTCTGGTACTTAGAACCAGTGATGGAACAAATTTGGTCAAATTGGTAAAGTGCCCAAAGGGAGGAGGGAGATGTTCCACGGAAAACCAATTCCAAGCTTGGGTGAGCTCAGGATTGTTTGGAAACTCTCCAATCTGGGGGCCTGCATTGAATTGCGTGTCAGGCAGAGACTGTTAAATAAGATTAGAATAAGGACCAAGAGAGCAGCACAGGTACCTCACAGGACGGCTGTGTAATGTTAAATCACAGGTTTTCTTTAACAGCCGTACATCAGCGTTGGAAAAATGTTACATGAGGTTACATGTAAACTCACTGGACAGTTGCAGGAAACACGAGAGGTTTTAGTGCATTATGAGCTCTGTTTGGAACGCGTCCTGTTTCCTGCTTTGATTTATTCCTCGTAGCACCAATTAGGCTATGCCCACTCCTGGAGGAGTTGAAAAGCTGACGATGGATATGTCATGGGAGGCTATGATCAAAGCACAGAGAGGAACAGAGAGGGAGAAAAGAATCTTATTCAGTTCCATATTTATTAGGCCTTCAAGAGACTTGTATTACAGCTTGTAAACGCAGCCACTTCCAAAAAATGCAGCTTAAATCATAAAAAAAGCAGAATGAAGACCTTTGAATGAAATGAACAGACACATTAACATCTTTTGATGAGCACTCCAGCGGGCTAAAGTGACAGAGAGATCTTGAAGCCTGCGAACGCTGACTGATCCCTCTCTCCCTTCCCATTTGGTTCAGTTCATCAAGGGCAGTGAATCATTATGTGAGAAACATTTGAAAGGGGTTATACTTACTGCTAGTTTCTATGTTTTACACTGAATGGCTTTGGACATAGTAATCACCGGAATAATGGCAGAGTGGGGTGGATTTGCTCTAATCACATCCTGTAATTTCAAGTGAATAAAATGCAATGAGGTGATACTTTAGGATGAAATAGCACACATTCACTGGGATATTTCAGCAGTAACACAGGAACTGCGAGACATGTATGCTAATTAAAACCATAGATGTATTTGAAGTCACCAGTGTTTTGACTATCATAGGAGTGAACACAGCACTTGTGAATAATTGCTGGTCCATCTCATGAATAAACCAAAACCCTGCACAGGCAACCGGATCTTCATAAACAAGGTCTCCACAGCCTGCGTGTCTTGGTGTGAATCCATAGTGCATGTGCATATGTATCCATTATCCTTCACAGCTTAAAGCATACTGAAGTCACACAATTAGACAAATAGATTGCTCTTCAATTCCTGTTTTAAAACAACACTTTGATCCACATCATGTAATTTGCGAATAATACACTATATTTTATTATTATAATTTCCAACACTTGCTGAACCAGAACTTTAGATTTGGACATTTTATCCGTAATAGTCTGGGCTGAAATGTACCAGCTACATCTTAAACTTGTTTCAGCTGATGCTTTCTGGTCACTCTGGCCCAGCAGAAACAAACCATAAACACAGTCCTGACATATTAACGTCTGCCGTGTTGGCAAACGGTTGCTTATTTACACATCTAGCTATCACAGGGCAACATTAGGATTTGAAATGTGTTTCCGGCCACTTGGAAAGTCCTATTTTTATTCATGCTTTCCTGGGGGAAATCACCAAGTTCAATCTGCTGCTTGGTGCCAGGCAGATAGCATACAGTAGAATTTTAGGGATTTTACATAAAAATAGGTGATAAGATATTTGAGTGAAGCAAAGCACTAAAGTTACAGACCATAAAATCAAAAAAAAAATAAAAATCGCCTGCACCTGCACAGCTTACTACCAGAACCGACCAGCTCAAGTCAGATCCATTTCATGAACAGTACCTGTGATTAAACATACAGGCTAAACAGCAGCTCTCTTTAAGGTACTTCATTATTTCTTGGGCAATTTAACTAACCTAACCCAACTTAACCTAGTCTATTTGACAGAATCCATCACATATGTTGCTATTCAGTGAAATTCAACTGACCTTAAGGTTGCTGTGCATTAACAAAACAAAATCTTCCACCATGGTCCCTGTTTTACACTTGCTTCTCCGTGTTTGAATCAAAAACCCAGCAAAGAAAAAGTCTCTGTCACTGACCTGTACTGATAATTTAAATAAGCATACATCTTGTGAGGTTGCACACCAATTTCCTGACCATGTGCAACATTGCTGCAGAGGCAGGTGATAATTCTCTATGTATTTGTCACAAAAAGCAACCTTTTTCACATTACTCTCTATATTTGAACTATTGTTCATGTAGACACATTAATTAGGGCAAATTTAGGTAGTGAAAACCAAAACATTCCTTAAATCTGCAGGTTGCTGCAAGTGCTAATAAAATATTGAAGACGTAAAACCCACTTTTAAAATTTACTATAAGGATTCCTCAAAATATGGAACAAAATTTGAATTCGTATTTAAAGTGGGAAAATAGTTTTGGTTCATGTGAAGAGAATTTATTGTTAAAATCAAAGGTGTGGAATTAACAGGCCACCTTTCTTGCAATCATTCTCAACTTAGTGCTGTTTGACTGAGACAGATGGCGAAGGTAAATCAAGGCAGCTGAGTGGAGAGCACTGCTGACAGCACATTAGAGCCTCTCTCAATGAACTGTCACAAGTGCACAGTGAAAGTAAAGTTTGATCATACGTGGCTGCTGTCCTGTCAGACATCCTTAAAAGCAAATGGGGCCTAAGTGCTGCGCAGCTCTGAATGAGCCACAGATGACAGTTGTAGCTGGTGTAAAGGGAGGGCATCAGCACTCCATCCTCCATCCCGCGAAAGGACAATGAGGTGAGAAGGACTCTGGCTGCATCTTACGCCCTGCACCTTCATTCTCGCAGTGAAGCCATCTGACAGAGTGTCACTTTTCCACATCATCATTTGCATCGCTAAGGAGGGGGACTCAACTTTTATGCTGCTTACGCAAAAAAGGTTAGAAATCTGTGAAAACCTTCCCTTATGGGTAATAACAGCCTTTAACGTCTGACGTAAAACAAATCTCAAATTATTAATTAACTGCAGTTGCTAAAATATTTATTCATAATGTCCCATATGGATTAAAGTAAGCAAACGTGGCTGGTGTTTTTTTATGTTAACTCTGTACAACTTAGAGGATCCTGAGCCTTTGATGGGAGATTCAGATTTAATACTTTAATTTGTGCTAAAGCTGCATGCTCTGATGTCATCTGTCATTCTCTTCTAAGCTGCCCCATCAGCTGACCTCACAGCTCACTCCAATCTGTATGACAGTCAGTGTGACAACAGTACATCATAATTACCCTCATAGTCAGTACAGGAATAATTTCTTTCTTCCTTCCTTCCTGGTTGCCTTGTCCGTGTATGTGTTATGCGTAGTATTTTTTCTTCTTCCATTGCTATCGTGTATTTGTTCATTGAGCTGTACAAATACACATGACAAAAGGTCACATAGAGTAATGCATTACCAAATGGCTTTGGTTAATTACCGCACAGCTCTGGTGAAAACTGTGTTAGACGTCCTCTCTTAATTCTGCCGTCTTAAAGTCACATCATTTCTCACCTGCCACCGGTTTCTGACACCTCCAAAACAGACCATATTTTAAGGGCACTGCAATACAATTCGTGACAAAATTTGAAGAGTAATGAATAGCTATTGACTGATTGCTTCGCCTGGGTAAATTTCTCAACACAGAAACTCCAAACCCGATGTGTCTTGCTTGCACACATGTGGAGGCTTCAGCTGGATTTCTTTTCTCGTCCCACTCCGTGTAAAACAAGCTATTCCGCCCATGTAATTTTAATTTTGAGTTAACTTTTATAATTGTAATAGACCTTTGTAATGCTTTAGCCTTTTGGCAATTTTAGTAATCACGTCCGGACTGCAGAGTGCAGAGAGTTAATGTTACCAAAAGGAGCCAGCTAAATCAAATGCAATTCTTAATGAACGTCTCTCAAAGCCACTCATGAGAATCAAGAAGCAAAACAGAGCTTCATATGGGTAAGCTACATTTGGACATTGTTTTGAATGTTGCTTTTGACTGATCATTCCATAAAGAAGCAGCAAAGTGCAATATCATTTGCAGGTTAAGATGATAAATGTGAGTGTTGTTGAGGGACTCACTGACATCTTTAATAAACAACTAAATATAAATAACTTTAATAAATAGGCCTTTGAATCAGCAGTGGCAAGTGGCCTTGTTCACCTCGGCCCAAACCTGCACTCCTACACCGTATGCTACTTTCCTCTTCCATTAGTGTGTGTGTTGAGGCCTGTGCCCACTGTTTAGTCTGGCGCAGAGGTGCTTCTAGCTGTAGGAATTTGGTCTCCCACATATTATGAAACCCACTTTCACCTGCTTCCCAGTGGGCCAGCATACCTTATTTCTGATGCAAAAGAACACTCTCATAAGTGCCCTGCCAGAAAGGGAAAACACACAAACAAAGAAATACTCAGACATAGATTGAACTTTGTTGTTCGCAACCAATTTGTCTGGTAGGTGGTAGTGGGCGAAGGGGCTGTTTTTCCAAATGGAATGTTTTACACACGTGAAAAATTTATAACATGTATGAGTAAAGCACGTTCATTGAATGTGGTATCATCATTATGGCATTAAAAATGTAAACATTTCTAGCGGCCTTTTAGAGTCCCATTGTGAGAGCATTTCTTCTACTCCGGTGCGTTCAGTGTTGACCATTTAACACTGAAGTCAAAGCTGTCCTCGGGGGAGTTTTTCCTTAACAAAGATGATAAGCTAACGCTGCAGAAGGGACAATAGCAAAGTAGCAAAAGTGGTCTGTAAGATGGTCCATCTCATTTCAGCTGAATGCTTTTAACGTCACTGTTCCTTAGACAGACATCACCCATGTCTAAAAGTGGGTTTGGACCAGGAGAAACAGCCATTAAGAGCAATTCAACTGCATGAAAGTAGTGTCTGACAGGTCCGCTCTTAGTGACAGATGCCATTATAACCTGTAAAATGTGATACTGGCACTTTAGGGTTATATCATTTTACCCTTCAACTGTAGCAACCCATCTGCTCGATAATAAGGACACGCTCCTTTGTTTTAGGTCATCCAGCCAATGTGTTCTACATCACCAGTTTTTTTTAAAAATCCATATCAAAGGAATGACTTATGTCTGTGTTACATTTTTTTTTCCCGCATACATTTTAAAGTTATTATCCTCTCACAACAAATAAAATCAGTATGTCCCTGATTCTGAAAGCAGTAGAGTTTCTTAAGCTTTCAATAGACGCTCCACTTTGGAGCTCCAACTCCTCCAAACAAGAAGCTGTGGAGGAAAAAAAAATGCTCAAATTTTCATCGTCACCACAGTACAGATGACAATTATGACGGCCCAGGTTTAATCATAGAATCGGGTAGTTCATTTTCTCAATGTCAACATGAAACCTTGTCAAAAAATGAATTCTGTCTTTCTCTCGGGAGATAAGCAGGCTCCAGTGCACCGGGCTCATTCAGAGGAAAAAAAACTTGCAGGTCACAAGGCAGCGACTTGCATGTTTTCTTATTTTTTTCACCCGCTCTCTCTATCCTCCCCCTCTCCTTTTTTCTGAAAACCACCCAAGAAGAGATTAATCATGAAGGGAAAACTCAACTTCACCCTCTAGCTGCAGGTCACAGTTCTTATTTCGTGTGGAATTGGCTTTCGGAAAGCAGAAGGCCTGCCCGGGGGGCAGGGACCTGATATGAGAGGAATTTGAGAATGAAGCAGAGGGGATTGATTAGCCCACTTCATATCCCACACTCCGTAAGCACAGTCCAGCTGCAATCTAACACACCGCTGAGCTGAATAGACAAGAGAAATTGGATTCCTTCCTAATATTTAACCTTCAAGTCAGCTCTAACAGCTGTTGATGGGTTGCTCTCCCAGGTAGTTACAAGAGGACTTTTTACATGTTACATAGAGAGGGAATAGCAAAGTGGGAATGTGATGACTTTTCTGTAGGTTATTCAATTACAATGGTGCAAAGAGCAGCTAGGCCATTGAAGCACATCATCTGCATGCCACTGCACTCAGGGCTTTAATTTTACACCTCTACTTGTCTGAACAGGCTGAGAGTGTGTGGGCACACACATATACAACACTCACGTACACGTCGGCACACGTTCACACGTACACAATATAAACGTGTGTGTGTGCACATAAAGAGCAATTAATGCCATGGAAGTTGAGTGTGCAGCTAATGGACGGATCATATACTGCTATAATGACTTACTTTGATGTTGGTTGTCAAAGTAGACCTATTTCAGACTCGGCGCAAAAGATGCTTGAAAGTAGCCTAATGCTTCTATTCTTTTTATCTCTTTTCACGAGCAGATGTTAGAACAAAGAGCTATGGCATCACTTCCTTACACTCAGATCTCAAGAGTGCAGAGCATTTAGATTTCTGGTTTTCTTGGTCTGCACCCGAATCCAGATCAATGTATAAAAATATGAAGCGTTGACGGATGAATGGCGCAACTGAGCAACTCTGCAGCCATATTAGACACCAATGAATATGTAGTGGCCTCATTTATAGGCCAGTTTGATCATATCCACCCACTATCTCTTGTGCCAGTCTTGGGGAAGTGTTGATAAGAGAGCAGGATGTCATCAGGCTCTTTTTCTCAAGTCATTAAGCCATACAGTTTATTCCAAGCAAAGTGTTGCCCATTTGAATGAGCACATTAGCGAATGTCTTATGATAATTAAGTGCTTGAGTTGCAGAATTGCAGAATCGGATTCATTAGTGGAGTCACACATTTTTTATTAGCACCTTATTCTGTTCCAGGGCTGCAGCAATGCCTGACGACACGCAGTTCTCGCCTTCCACACAATGAAGAGGAATTTAAGTGCTGAACTTCCATGATTAGAGAGATTCTAAAACTTCACATCATGGACTTGAAAGTAAATTTAGCTGATTTTTATGTTCCGCGCAAGAATTTAGGTCAATTTGCTAAAGCACACTTCAGGGCGTAGGAAAGCAATCCAATAAAGTAGTCTGGTACAAATCTATAGATAAATGATGCTTCACGTTCAATTACAGTGAGTATTTTATCTTTACTTTTCAATGATTATGTCAGTTAGTCAACACAGTATTTCTTAATTCATCAAGGACCATAGCCTAGTATTAATCAGTGTGTAAGCAGTCATTAGATTTGCAGGAGGCGAGAACAGCAGCGCTATAAATGACTTTGATGTTTTTGTTCAAGTAAATCCATTAAGAAATGCACGTTTTACTGAAGATGATTGTATATTATTTGAGAATGAACTCTGTTTCCTTAAATGGGTTCATAGCAGCAAACATAAA
Organism: Chelon labrosus; assembly: GCF_963514085.1. NCBI lineage: Eukaryota > Metazoa > Chordata > Actinopteri > Mugiliformes > Mugilidae > Chelon > Chelon labrosus. The sequence goes on along the minus strand of NC_140339.1, from coordinate 25,938,715 downwards.
ACGACGGTAAACAATCCGTTATTCCTTGAATTTTGACACATTGACTACAAATAGCAGCACACCAAACCAACCCACTTGGGATCCCGTGCAGGGACCATGAAACTATACTCACAACACAAATTAATTGGGGAAAAAATAACTAATTCTGACATTCCCCGAAGAGGGTCTTTCATCTTATAAATACTGGCTGCAAACGTGAGTATTTTTGCTTAAGTAACACAACACTGCAGATGATAGGATTCGTTTGGCTCAGCCCCAGGGGCCCAGCGTGACAAAGAACACTTGTTTAGCAACTGCATAACCAGGTCCCAACATGGGCCTGTGACTGCGCCCAACCTCACCTAGAAACCTGCCCTATTTGCATTCTGCCTCTCCAGACACCAAGCGACACAATCTAAAGGGAAAAGGCATCCCAGAGATACCATTGGAAGCTCACACATAAATTAGTCTTTATTTCCCCCATCTCTCCTCCCTCTGTTCTCCCGCTGCCTCTCCTCCTCCCCTCTCCTCCCATGGCTTCGTCATATCATAGTTCATGCAAAGGAGAAAGTGAAATCCAACTTTAAAGTTCCTCCACCTAATTACAATGTGTATTTATTTTCCTGAGGGTACCATGTGTCCTGTTTAATATTAAAAATCTGTGTAAAATAGGCTGAATCCAAACCCATAATCGCGCTTTTCTATGCTTCATGTTGTATGACGCACACGAAATGTTGTATCAGTACCTTTTTATATGTATTTTAGATTAGATTATTTTACTGCGCTGGTTGCATATTTTACTCCAGACGCAATCATTTCCATGTGAATAGTTCACTTTTGGAATAACTCATTAATTATTTAAGCTGTGTCCTTTAATCAATCCAGCTGTCTAGAGAGACAGCTCATGTGTACTTGAACTAAATGGGAGCCAAATTATATCTCAAATCTACTTTCCTTTGGTTTAGCACATGATTACAGTTAGCGGTTATTGCTAACACTGCAGAAATTTAGGGGTGACGTACAGCTCACTGCTGAGCCTGAACACCTATTGTGTAGATAAGCTAACATGGTGCTCATGCTACTGTACAATTCTATGTACACATTACGTGCTTTTGGACACAACATTTCTGGGGACTCTGGGTTTAACTACCCATTGGGTATCATAGGTTAAAGGGCTTGCATTTGCAGGTGGTGCTCAACCAATCAACCAAAATGTACGCATGGACCAATAAACGTACGTGTTCTAAACATGTCTTGAAAAGTACCTACCCTAAAATAGGAGCTAAGGAGGTGCACTTTTTGCAATAGTTGTAGGAATTATGAAAAAGCACCAATAGACCTGTTACAGGCTCCGGTCAAGGTGGTCATGACAGACCCGAAAGTATGGCGTTGTTTCAGATGTGAAAATTGCAGTGACGGGATGGAAAATTTCCTTCAGGAAAAGGCACTGAACTCCTTATCAGGTTTTATTCTTCAAAAAGAGTCAAATATAGTGCTACATCACGATAAAAAAATGAAATGACATTTTGGATTTCTGTTTTTAAGACCGCAGCTGGCTGAAACTCTTCTTGTCTTGTTTTTTCCATGAATTTTATAACTCAGATTTGCAGATAGATGTAAACAGTTTTATGTAAACATTTGGTATGCCTGTAAAAGACTGAGAAGGTCTGTACTAAATGGTAAATAGATGGAAATATATGAAATATAGATATTTTTGATAACTGGATCATTACAGAGTCTGTAATACTACTCATGTTATGGCCTCTACAGTCAACGGATCTAAACCCAGTTGGGCGTCTGAGAAGATTTTGGAGTGTTTTAAACGGCGCTGTCAGACATCACAACATTGTCTGGCATTCGACACTCCAGTAGACAATAAACTGCTCTGCCAGTCTATGGTAGACTAACATCGTACTAAGAGATATTATTGTGGTTTTCTTTTCATTTGTCAGCCAACTGTATTTGTGTGGCTGCATTGTGCGCTCAACATAGTAATCGTGCACATTTTGCAGGGACTGTGTTTTTGTATCAGCAGCTAGTAAGCCCTTGACAGCAAGGAAGCCACAGAGCAGGGAAACTCCATCCATCTGATTCGGGAAAGGGAAGACAGAAGACCACAATGGCGTTTATTCTTTGAAACCCCACCCCCTCCCAATTCTTAGCTGGCACATCATTTGCTATTGCCGCAAATGCGATCATTAATTTACCCTTCCCAGTGAAACTTCATATACCCATGACACATTTTTTTTCTTTGTCTAATTAAATATAATTTTGAAGCTCTTTAAATCCAACTTCATCCAAATGCACAATCTAATTTTTCATTTGCTTTTGTACATGATATAAGACATCAAGTCAATAATTTATTAAATTACTTTCCCCATTCATTTTCTTCTATCTATAATTGATCTCTCCAGTTGAAATTCTGTTGTTCCTCTTACTCAGCCAGTCTGCGGAGAGTTTGCGTGACATCACTGTGAACAGGGCTTGTACCCCACCATACCCTCACTGGAAAACACACACGCACACACGTTTACGATTACACTATGTGTGTACAATGCAACACTTTCTGAACTCTGAATGTTAACCATTTAAATCACGATTCCCGCTCTTAAACTACATGTGCAATGTTTATGCACAATTCATTTTGTTATTGCATTATTGTCACATTAACTTTTTATCGACGAATATGTTATTTACGGAATCATTTACTTAATGAAGCCCGGTATCTGACTTTTTTTAATTAATTATACTGTGGGATGGCATGTTGGGGTATTGAACCACACAAACCCATTTACCATGTTTGAAGATGGCAGCAGGGAGCCATAAACAAATGAATGGAAATGAATGTGAATTATTTGAGTGGATGCAAACAGTCATAGGTAACTATTCATTTAGTTTGAATGGTCATCTGTTCCACCACTGGCAGAGTTTTGTCAAGAGTGATAGTGATGCCATACAGTACAATGAACAGGATGAACTGCAACATCCGTGTATCCTAAGTAATATCAGTGTCGTAAGAGAGCTTCTCAAGAAGAAATGAAGGCTCCTCTGAGAGAAATCTAAAAACTCAATGAGGTTAATTCAGCATTTCTAATATAGGCCGGGGAGAGGATTCTAGCCTGGTTCCCACAAAACAGGGCAACAGACCCTTTCTGGATTTGCTTGCAGACTTGTTTATTCTTATGTTACAGCAGTGCCCTGAAATGAAAAATTCCTCGGTGTGACTTTCTAGAAAGAGGCAAATACAGCACGCTGCCCTTGAGCTACGGGTGCAGAGGTTCCACTTCTACCCGAAATAACCTCAAGATTATTTTTGGCCTGGCCTCCAGAGTGTTCCACACAGTATAGTTGATGCTACACCTCATTAAGTAAGAAAACAAAGGAGAGCTCAAAATGGGTCCTCCAGCAGGTTCTTTAAAGGGGAGTACATGGAAATAATTTCTGCCATGCTAAATATCAGACCCCCCCAGTTTGCATACACAACAATGGCAACTTTGATTTTTATGCCTCTGCTTTTTTGGCAGCTGTGGTAATCTTGGGTCTCCTGTATACGAGGTGCATGTTTCAACATCTTGGGCAGAGTCCCACATGTCTTATGCAGCACCCCCGAACCATTTCTCCAGCAGCCGGCCAACTCTGGTCCGTTGGACAGATCCAAAAGTTCTCCCTTATGAGAGTGTACAAAGACATAGTCCTGATGGAAAAGGGATGGACTTAGATCCAATTCCATTTAATTTGTGTGATCCCGCATGATTCTCTCTAACTTAGCCGTGCGCTTTCAGCAGCTATGCGTACTTGCTCGTACAATGTTTATCTTCATCACTGGACTGGGTTTCTTCGTTATTGAAAAGGCACAAGTTAGCAGTTAATATTGGTGTCACGGTATGACGTGAGAGTGCCATGTTGCCTCCTAAGAGCCTGTTCCTTCTTACTGACGTTCTATCTAACGTTGTCACATTGCTCCTGCATAAATTAACAAACTCTAACATATGGCCAGAGGTGTAGGTGAGGTGTACCTTGATTTGGCGAACAACCGCTGTACATGCATCCTTCTGCGCTGTGACTATGTGCACTTCGTCTAACACAGGGAGACTGCTGTTGCATTTACAAAAAGCAGGATAAGCTACAAGTCAGTATATTCACAATAGCAACATATCTGTCTGCATGAAAGATGGGAGAGGGAGAGAACTATGTGTGCCTTAGCAGGATTGAACTGTGATCATAGAACCAGGTCAAGAAAACACAAGCTTTAGTGGTGATTTAAAAATCTGAATCTTATGTACTGAGCCATTGCCATTTGCTGCATTACCTTTGTAGTAAAACAACATATGAAAGGATTTAGTGATTTTAGTCAAGTGCTCATCTAGCGAAAGGTAGTGTGTGATAAATAAGCTAATTACCCTTCAATAGCTCTGCCGACAAGAAGAGAGCGCAGTTCAGAAAAAGAGACAGACAGGGAATAGTCTCAGAAAATTGGACTATAATTAAATGTTTACATAATACAATGGTTCATTTTGTTTAATTTTAAAATTCCATTGCTTCACTGGAACAATTTCCTGTCCCCAATTACAATTTCCTTCTGCTGGCATTTACAATACAATCTTCAGATCTTAGAGAAAGTGTTTTTGATTTATTATTTCTTCATTAGTTTGCGTCAAAAAGAACGAGTTTATGAAGTAAGCGCTCAAATTATCAGGGCCTTTGACCTGCACAGCTGACTCATTAGTGTATGTCAAAGAAAAACTGAACATTTTTGACAACCCCGTACAGCAGAGGAAGATCAGAGGAAGAAATAGGTTGTTTCAATTTTCTCAAAATGGCTTTCTGTTATTGAAATGAATGGAAGGGACATCAAACATTCTTGGCTGCGCAGCTCTCAGAGGGAAGACAGACAAAATTATTTGATGCCATCTGAGGCTCACCAGTGGTGAGGATCACAATACAGCTAGCTGACACTCTGGTGATTATTCATGGCACTCACGCTTATTATTGTGGAGATACTGAACAATGGTTTTCTGTTGTGGGAAGTGAATAGTTAGGAGTACTAACCTCTGCCAAAACAATTGTCCAATGCATTTCTCTCAGCAGTGAAACAGAGGGCTGGAGGGATGCAGACATCTCACTCTCCCTTGGGTGTAATCTGACTTAGATAAATATTTGCCATGCAGTCTGAACATCACACAAAACCACTGTGATGCTCTTGTGAGGCTTGCTGTGATTGCTTTACTCCATCGCTGGAGATGGATTTTAGCCTTCAAGTGACTTTCACTTAAAATGGTCATTCTTCACTAAAATATATACAGCCGGGTGGGCTGCACAGATGAAAGTGGAGTGAAAATCTATTTAGAAAATCTATTAAAACTAAAGGTGAAGCATCTTCAGTAATTTCACAAACATATGAACAGATACGTTCATTCCCAACATGAAGATATTGAAAGCAATTTGAAGAAGATGTTTGCTTTGCATGTCAAAGGTTTTGTATTTTCTTTTAAAAGCTGGTGGGCAAGCAGGTGGACTGAGTATTGGCACTGACACAAATGATATTGCTTTGTCTTTGAAGAACACCGGTAAAGCTTTTCTCTGAATTTCTGCTTACCCCACAACAAACCGGCCCATGTAGCTCGTGTTTTACCATCACACACATCCATCACTAAGTCAGGAATCATATCAATACTTGCCCATTTTCCCATTTGGGGTGAGCTGAGTAGATCAATTCATTTAAAAGGAACCACAGCCAGACATCCGTTTTAGAGATTAGTGCATATATTGGCCAGTCATCTGATGGAGGGTTGAAGGTTCATTAAGTCAATGGAATCCTTAATCAATAGGCAAACTTTAAGTTCAGGCTTTTATGGCAGACTTTCCACAGCGTATGTAGTTACACTGGTAAGGCATAAAGCACTAAAGGGCCTTGGTCTCGTTTCACAATGTTTATACTGTATTTCCTGATGCTGTGTGGATTTTGTAAACAGCCAGTCTCTCAAAATGCGCAAGTTATTTGTAACAGGATACTTTAAGTCAGTATTTGGAAAATTCTGACATGTAATCTAGGAGAAAAGGTTTTATATAAATAGGTTTTATAACCTTGGTTCTGGTCTGAGGTTGTGAGACAATAATAATGATAATGTCAGGCACAGATGAACAATAACAACTCCAATCTCTATTGTTGATGTTGGATAATCAAACACACATGGTAAGCATCGGATTCATCCCATCAAATCCTCACAGATGTGTCCATACGGTAATGAGGGGAAAATTTACCAGGGCCCTCAATTGCTGGGTTTATGTAAATCTGGCAACTCAAGTTTCTGTCTACAGTGCAGCGTATCCCTCTCCAGCTAAATCATGGGGCATACTCTGGCTGTGATTCTTAAGTGTCACTTGTGTCCACCTGAATTATTGTTTGTGTGTAATGCAGGGGAAGAACTGGGATGCAATGAGAAGTGGTTGTGCCCTCTGATTGATTGTTAAGTGTTGTCCAGGAGCCCATTGCCAGACTCCACTTAACGGCCTGCACAGCAGAAAGCAATCAGTGGCTGTTACTAAGGGTCTCGTGGGGATGGGCCCGGTCATGATTGATCTTCAGTGGATCTCTGAAGATGTCTAAGAGAACTGGGCTTCACCAGGGCCGCGTTCAGGTCAAAGTGAATGCTCTCGGACTTGAGTGTGCGGCATGACATCCACTGGAAACTTTGGTCAGCTCAACACAAACAAACTCTTTTTACTCATGTAACTTTTGTTTCTTTTTTTGGAGACAATGAAGCATCTTGGTAGGTCTGGTCATGAGCCACACGAGACTGTTAAATTGACACGACAAATTAGGGGTATTTACATACATCATTTATATGGTATGTTTAATGCTAATTACGGCATGAAGCAGTGTATTATAGTAAAATACTGAATCCCAGCGGATAAATTGCATGTCTCCGGGCACTATTGTACCTGAGGACACACACATGCACACACACAGCCACCTCAGTAGCACCAAGCAGTGGAGCTGTCGGCTCTCCAGTGGTGTGTCAATGTGTTCAGTGACCACAACGCCTGGTGTTAGTCTCATTACAGAGGGATCAAAGGGACATGAGCTTCATAGCAGCGGGGACTCTCCTCAGCCCCCTGAGAAGCAGCTCCTCCTCTAATCTCAAAGGTCACATTTAGTCATTCAAATATAAAACAGCATCACATCACTCACGGCCATGTTGCTGCTCGAGTCTTCTCCAGGTTCAGACGAAAGCGAAACTGTGTCATAAAGAATGCAAAGCAGTTTGTAGGAGAAATGATCTTTTAGTAAGAATTATACTCATAAGTCTCCAGAATTGTGGTGATGTTATATATTTATGTAAAATCCATACATAAACAGCAATTTCAATAATCCTCTTGGATGAGGTGTTTTTTCATTCACAATAAAACCCTTGCATGGGAATGTTTAAAATGAAATCCATGAATTCATATATTCATATCATTCCATTTTTTCTTCATCTTTTTTTCATACATTTTCTTTGTTGCACGATTATTTTCATTGTTCTTTCCCCACTCCCTAGTTATATATAGACACTAAACCCTTGTACATGTGTGGATTGTGTACTACTGCAGACACAAATGCCAATGTAGACAGCACAGTTCCCTGACAATTAAAATCACGCCACTGATTTTTGTCACGGAATTTAGTTTTCATTCTTTAAGTGACACAGCGAGTGGACAATGATGGTGGCAGCTAATAACACTGCAGTGCCAACAGCAGTTCCTCGGGATCTGAGCAGCTGTTCTGCAGTCTATATTGGCCTGTTCTTCAAGTGCAGAAAAAAAGAGCAACCTAGATGAGAATTTTGTGCTTCAGTGGCTATTGAAAGATGAGGCAATAAACTGCTAAACTTGAGTAATCACACACTCCCTCAGGAATTTCTCAAATGGGGATGGTCAAAAACCTTGAAATTTGAGCCCGTTGCACACGACCCAAGCTTTAACATTTGATGAGATTCATTATTGCGGAGAGCTGAATACAAGTGTCTTCTGATTACAGGGCGCACCATTAAAAGTTCCTACCAGTGTGCATTTCCATGCTAGAACGTCAATGGGATTAAAATCTCAATTCATTCCAGTCAATTCTCCAGTAACAAGATTTCATTAAAAGCAGGCAGGGAGGAAAATGGACTCGAAAGCACTGAAACAGCTGGACTATAAATTATAAAGATGTGCTTTCTGCTAACTGAACACACCTTCAGCTTGCAGATGCATTATTATTTAATGTTCAGAGGAGCTGGTTTTATGTAAATTTGAGTCTTCTATTCTCTTCAGCCCCCTTCTCAATGCCAGGTACTTCCAAACCAAGCAAAGGGAGAGATTATGCAAACCAATTAACATATGAAAATAACGTATTAATATACTGTCTCTGAACTGTATCCAATCAGTTCCTTTTCACTGGCGTGTGTACAAAACAATTAAAATTAAATTTATACTGCTCTTCCTTAACATATTCTGCAGAAAATGGAATCAGTGAGCAAATGCTGACAAAAGTTTTACTGGCCTGTGTTCTTCCTTAAAGGCACACTGACTTTAAGAATATTTATAAGAAGCCATGCTAATAAATTCCAGTCTTTGTTTCTCCCTAATGATGTGTGCATCTGAGACAAAGCAGTGAAATCCATAGCGGTAGCCAGGTGCTAATGAATGGCTTACATTATGCTGTCCACTAATTACTACTGCACCATAAATAAAACACAAGACAATCAATTAGTGGTAGACGTGTGTTTGTTAGTCACGGGTAGTTCCTCCAGGCCAAGGCTTTCCAACAGACCTGACTCTTCAGGGTGTAATTTTGAAATAGATAGGGTGAGTTCAGATAAATCATGTTTTGAATGTTAGCAAATGCACTTCAGGCAATCTGTTCATACAGATTACAAGTAAATCTACAGCCTCACTCAGGAGATGAGTAAAACGTTATAATGTACATGGAGCAGAAAGTCCTTTCCGCCGAATTAGACAAAAGAAATCCAATGGGCAGCTGTCATCTCTCTGCCTTTTAATGGTGTTTTGCAAAAAGGCTTTCTCCTTCACTTTACACAAAGCTCCTCCAGTTTCCCAGACACCAACTGGCTGACGTATCACACTTGATTTGAACCAGAGCAGGGGAAATCAGAGTGCATTAACACTGCATGTAGAAGGCACTAACTGAATGATCCTAGCATTATGTGGCCTCTGGTCTGGCCTATCTACGTAGCTTGATGCATAATTTGAGCATTAATGTAATTTACATTTTAACACAGTCCCAAAAGTAAACTGATTAGTTGATAGTTATCTTCTAATGTGCCAAGAGGACCCACATGTCCCTTGCATCCAGGCAGAGCGACAGGATTACACACGACAACGTTGGCCTTGCAGGAACACAGAACAAAGACACAATGCCTGCCAGAAGGACAGACAACAGAGGAAAGTACCACGCACACGTACACACAAACAGACATAAAGTCTTGCTCAAAATCTTGTGAGGTAAATGGCTGTCGTTCAGGTTTGCTAGTGTAGCAATTCTGTCTAACAGGATCCATCTTTCTTCTTTATTTTCAAGGACCTTTAAACAGATCATACCAATAAGGAGGGAGAATGGTAACAATAAATCTGGAGGCTGTAACAATAGGTTCTCAGTTATGTTTGCAGTCTTTAGGCCTCTTGGCAACACCATCAAATATGTGTTTTTGCAAAATTTCAAAGGTAGTTGACTCACAGGACATTGTATTAATCAATCTGAACTTCAAATTAAAAAAGTAATTTAAAGTATTTCTGAGCCATCAAACGTCTTTTATCTTTGTCCCAGCTGAGTTTCTCCTTTTTCATGGGACAAATTAGTGCCCCCCTAGATGACAGAAGCACTTTAAAAAAAAAAAAAAGTGCAACACAGTTGCAGTCCCATGATGCAATGCTCCCAGTGGTTACATCTGCTCCATTCTTTCATCTTTCTCCATTGTTAGGTGGAAGCTGTCACATTAGGAGGAGAATCGTGGCTCCTTCCCACCCCCAAGTACCCCCTTTTTTCCCATTCCAGCAGTTGGCAGGGTGGCAGGCCCATACAAAGGAGCATGCACCAGGAGCGCAGAGGGGAGCACCGTTAGAGGAAAAACAGTTTGGGAATTAAGGTCATTAATTTTCCACTTTCAAGGGCTGCCACACAGACGGAGATAAAGTCAGCATAAATATTCTGCCGAAGTTTCTCCTGTTTTTCTCCTCTCCCCATTTTCATCGGCAGCCCATTTATCTCCATGCTGTCAATTAGAGGCAAAAGCAAAGAACTAATTAGGAACTGTGCAATTTTAATTAGCTGTTTTGATAATTAAACTAATTGGTTCCCTTGTGTTTCTGCAATGTGTGCTGAGAACTTTTTTGATATCTGGGCAGCAGATTTCCTATCCGCTGGTTAATTAGTCACTTTTGCATTAAAAAGGAGCCTTCCTTAATAGCCTTAATTTGCAGTTGAAAAGAGAATCTACCATCAATAATTTGTGTAATTGGTAACCGTTTGATTGTAATTTAGAGGCACGGCCGGACAGCTCGGCATGTCTAATTCCTAATGACTAGGATTAAAGTTGGATTAACTGTTTGGGAAAGGGATTCACTCTCCCCTCTTCCCTACCCACCAAATGACACCTTGTCTACATTTGATTGGTCATGAAATTCAAATTGACTAGATGAACAGCAGGGCTTATACAATTTCTATTAGGTTCTATATGCTGGGCCTGTCAGTTTACATCAAAAAAAGATTCAGATAATTCCTATATTCCGCCCTCCGTCTGAGGAGCAGGAAGAAGAAAAAAAAAAAGTGGTTACAATTTATTATGTGATGTGTTAAACCTCTGCTATCAAAGCCGTTTGTCTGCAACTCTGAGGGGAAACATGGCCAAGATCAGCCACTAGGAGGAGCAGAGCCGTAGTCTCAGAGTAACACAGAGAAGTGGGTCTGACTGTTAAATGAAGCATTCATTTTCCGTCCTTTTATTTCTAAACACAAAAACTCATATTAAAATGTATATTCATAATTATGACTAACTGTCTGCCTTTAAGGTAGAGACCTAATAAACAAATGGCAGATAGTGACCACTATAATGTCATTGTACAACGACTTAAAACAATGTTTAGAATATGGAAACACAAGAGGAAATCACACTGCAGGTGTTTGCATGATGCCAGAATGCATTTGAATATTGGCGGAAGCTGGGAAGCCTGGACTAAAAGCATATCATCCAGCATCTTAGCTATCCGGCACCATCTCTGTACTTTTACAACACAGAGCCCCGTCAGTAGTCTGATTAAAAAGCACCATTCATCCCACTTAGCCAGAATACAATTAAGGGACATGGCTTTAAAAGCCCAGCCCTGAAGCCTCTCCCCATCCCACATAAAAGGAGCACTCTCCACTGAGCCTTGCCTGTAAATATCATGTTTGATATGAGGTTTTAATCTGCTTAGCCATTCTGAACTATAGAATGGGCTCATCCTCTCTCTGAAACCCCTGTCCAATGGCTGTGTGCCGGAGGACGAATAGGAACACAACACTAGTACGCTATCTGATTAGGTGGGGTTAATTACAGAGCACTGTTTTGTAGTGGCTGCATTTGAGAGCCGCCCATAAATAGATGGGCATGGCTAATGCATGCTCAGAAACGAATTTTAATTAACAGTGTATCAGAGAAGCCCACTCAGGAGCTTGTTTCTAGTATTCACTGACCCAGCTGTTGGATGTGGAGTGGGAAACGGTGATGCAACCAAGACACTGCGAGGGGATGGAGAGCACAGCATGGCCTACATGAACCACGTACCACAGACACAGAATTCTGCGTCTCAACACAAACATAATTTATGCTGATGAAAACTACCATCATTCTTAGCCACTGCACAACCAGTCCATGTCTTCACATATGATCATTATACATGCTCTCCACACATACTTCACCAGTCCAGCTCAGGATCAAATGCTGGAGACTCCATCAGCTCGACATATAGACTCTAAAACCAGATATGGTGGTGAGGTAATTGTGGTAAATTCACTACTCCATCCATTATTGTCCTTCACACACATAATTTTCATTTCCTCACTGAATGGTCTTCACATTCAAATGTCAAATGGCTATTTGAAGCCAAGGCCTGATGACACTGAACCATTCTTCCCTTTTCCTTTCCACTTTTCTGAGTGATCGGATTAATTATGTGTCACTCACTTTGCTAGAGGTCAGCAAACATACATTCTTGGTCATAAGTCATCAATCTATGTGACCGTGGAGATGAAAAGTCAAGCATGTCAGCCAGAGAGCTGTACAGAGAGGGATCAGCCCATTGATTTCAGGGCCAACCCAATCTCACCACAGCCTGCTGCCCTGAGAACTGAAATTATCCCTATGGGCTATGTACAGTGAGCTTTATACCTTAGATTTGTAGCGCATGATCACATTAGGAGGGCCAATAAAATGTTTATTTCATATGCAGAGTTGGAAAATGATCAAACAGGAACGCATGTGTGGTCCATACACTGCAGCAGGCTACTGTAAAAGCCCAGCATTGTGGTTTAACTCTAATTAATTTACCTCCACTACAATCTATATAAATATAAGTCTGGGGATACGAGAAATCGTCACAGATGTGGTCCCATTGCAATGTATTTATGTATTTTACTGAAGGTCTTAATAGAGAATAATTATCACAATTATTTAAGCTGTCACAATCATTTGATTATACAGAAGCTAATGATAATGTGCTTAGAGAAGGATTGTAATAACTGGTGCAAAATGTAACAGAAGGCAAGGACAGACTGAGCAAGCTCACACCACAGACAGCCTGCTGGCTGCTGACGAACCAGCATTATTGTAGCTATACTCCACTCCACTCTCCTAAATGGCTAATCTTTGTTGGATCTCACCCTTAATTGGTTAACAGTCTCCGCAGGGCAAGTGAAAGTGGTGCTATTTAAGGCTCCACCATGAAACAGCAACACTTTCATCTTGGCAATAACAGGCAACAATTATATTACCAGATTCGAAACTGAACCTTCTATCTACCCACTAATCAAAAACGCAGCCCATCTGTTGTGCAGTCTCTTTTTGAAACGGCTGTTTATCTGCAGCCTGTATGATAACCGTGTCTGGACACTAATTAACTGCTAAATAGACCGCAATTAGATGCTATTTCTATTAAATCCTGCAGATAAAAACAAAAAAAGTAAAGAGGAGAAGAAAACAATAGGCGCATTTTATGTTTACCCAAACTGTACCAGGCACCGTTAGAGCAGCATCACTCACCCTCGATGTCTCTTTCCCTCTCTCTCTCTCCGGCACGCGCAAACGCACCAACACAACCTTGCGTGCATGCGCGCTCTCCCCTGCTCCCTGTCTTCTCTCGCTATCACGCACATTCAGACTGGCGGGCGCACCAGTCACACACACGCACACACGCGCGCACATACATGCGCGCACACACACTTTCCCTTAGCTGTGCTTTTGTGTTTTGTCAGAATTAATGAGAAAAGTTCCCTTGCCCTAGGGGTAATTAGTGTCCTTGGAGTTAAATAAGCTAATACTTAGACACCTCTGGCACAAGCAATTATGTTTGTGTATTGAATAATTGATTCAAAGAGGGGGGAAGGGCTGCTAATCAGATCTGAGCATAATGAATTGATTTAATTAACAGGGGAATCCGAGGGTCTCTGGAAACTGCGCGCATTTATTCAGTAGCAGCAGAGGCGAGCGCGGCACATAAACTGGGAGAGAGGCGGCGCGAGTTTGCTTTCAGCAGTTGTCAGATTTGCAATTGGATTTGTTTGAATATAGTTGCTGTTTCGGAGCAAATGAGAACGGGAAAGAGAGAGTATTAACAGCGAGGGGAGCTCAGCCGTTCAGTCTGAGCGTCTGATCCGACCGTGTGTGCACAGTTCCAGATAGGCGACACTAGATTTATATCGCTTTTCATTGTTTTGCCTTTTTTTTCCCCCTCTCCTCTTTATTCGCATGGAATTTATCAAGAGCAACCAACGCCGTTTGATCGCTATTTATTCGCGTTCCAGTTCAGCCCGGATAGGGGGTTCTCGCCGTGTTTATCGCCGTATTCCGCGTGTGAATTATTATTGATAGGAGGGAGAAAACGTGCAGACGGCAATTCATCTTTCCAGGGTTTTGGTTTATCGAGGCGTAGTCTAGTCAACCGCGCGTTTCAAAGCCATTTCCAGGAGAAGCTCTGAGCAGACCGAGCGGTGCAGCCTGCTGGAGCCGAGGACGGATCGCCCGGGGAAGGACTCCTCGTTCCTCAGGACGATGGTGTTGGACAAGGAAGAGGGTGAGTAACATTCTACAACCGTGTGATGCTGTAACCTGGGGAGTAGCACGGTAAACTACTGACATTTTTACACGTTAAGTGTTTCCCGTCGCCCCGGACCCTGCGCACCCGCAGCCTCCGCTTTACATCAGCCTTTTCAACCCTATTTAGTCACGACAGGGTCCGGGCTATCGCGTCAGTGTTGTGGCTGCCTTCCGTACAACGAAGTTCTAAGCAGCTCTCCCACGAATAGACTGCGCAGCCCGCAGTTTAGTTTGGAGGAGTTGCGTGTTTATTTCGACCAGATTCGCCTTTTGATGTGTAACCCCGGAGTTTGAGGATACTCCACGGACTGCAGTGCATGTGGCTCCTCTTTTCTTCCCTCCTCTAAGTGCTTTTTGCGTCTGTGAAGTTGGCGAGGCAGCCTTTGACATCACCACGGGATGGGAGATGACAGCAGAGTGCTTTTAACTTGATTGCAAATTATGGATAGCGCCGTGCAACGTTCACTCACTTTCCATCCAAATAGGCCTACTTGCATTACTTATCTATTTCAATGTATTTAGGTTAATGGGTGAGGCAATCTAATTAATTTTAATTTAAATCAAACTCGCCTCTAATGACGTCCCATTTTGGATTAAACGATGTTGAGATGTGCAGTGCATTCATCACATTCAGGTCTAAATGGCTCCCCGTATATATGCACAGAATACATTTATACAACATGATAGGAATATTCAAACAGAGGCTATTTACAGTAGGACTACTAAAGGATTCGTGTGGCGCGAACTGAAGTAATTCTAGGATGTTTTTCTTTATTCTGGCACTTCTCAAAGAGTATTTTGAAGATTGATTTTCTAACAATATAGACCACCTGCTGGCATGCACAATGACAGCCTCCACCAACCACACAACACATTTGTTCTTGTGTGTTTGTGATATTTCTCTAAGTACAGCATATTTCTGCTGTGCACTTGACTTTACCCAGGGACCCTCCTCCCTCAAAAGTAATGGACGCATTTGTAACCCATTATTTATGTTTGAAAATGGATATTTCATTTATCTTAGCGTAGCATCTTTTCACTTACACATCTAAAAACCAATAAAAGGGTTGCGGCAGAGACATAAATTGGTCTGTCTGGCTGAATCCATGTTGTCCTGCTAATGTACTCAAATTAACTCAACTGTAAATTGTCTCCTTTAGACGTCTGTCTAGCTAAAAGTTCCCTATATGATTCATGATTCAGATTGCTTTTAACAGTTATTGGCTAAGCAATATGGTAAATGTACAAGGTGATGCAAATGGCATTAGTGGGAAAGGATGCACAGGAGCATGTAATGCAGTCAATACTACATTAACTACTGATGCCCAATTACAGAACCAGGGAGAGAGGCTTTTAGGAGCATTAGGACTTGCAGAAAAGCTGAGATCACCTGCTGCTCATTGCCTAAAAGCTTCACCCTTTATTTGCTGGGCCCAACCAGCAGCTCCAGCATTTTGGCCAGGTTGTCAACAGAGCAGGTCAGTTCTCCTCCACTATGGAGCCTCTTAGCTTTTATTGGCTCTAAAGTTATAGGCTTGTCAATTCAACCTTCTTGTCTAATGTATCCACTTAGTGCCTGCACAAATAAGTGCGTGCGTGTGTCGCGTATGAGGGAGGTGTGGGTTAGTGTTTTGGGTGGCCACATAGGTGTATGTGTGTATGATTACTCTGTTTTCCTTGATTGATTTGCCATTACGCCCGTGTGTGTATGTGCGGACAGTTTAAGCGTTCATATTTAAGTCCTTATGTGGGCTATAAAACAGATCATCAGTGTTTCTTGTCTTGTGTTCAAAGTCTGCGATCCAAGTTGGCAACAAAGTAATGATGCCGCCTGTTTGGCAGACTGTTTTTGAACTCTGACTTCTGTTAGAAAAGTCTGAAACAAATTTGCGCTGCAAAAGCAATTACCAGGAATGAATCTCTGCGCCCCCTTCGTCTCAGCTCCATTGAGGAAAATCTGCCTGATACAAATCATTTCTCACTGTATCAGTCGATTAAGAGTGGGAGATTAAACACATTTGAGTCATACTGTAAACATGGGTTTTTAGGATCAAACCTGAACACTCACTCATGTTAGCTGAATGCTGGATGTCGGTACCTGAACACATTTCATGCTTATTTTTACATTACATGTTAGGTGCACACAACCAACCGCATCACCTCACTCTCAGATGATCAGGTCATTAACTTGTAATATACACTATCTGTTAGAGCGAGAGTGAGTCAGAGAGTACGGAGGAGGACTGGAAGAGGAATACAGGCACTGCTCAGTGAAATGACCTAATATGGAGGTTATAGTTAGCAATGAATAGCAACACATGTACCAAAATATTCTGTGTCAACATTTTATTTCACCCTGTGATATGAGGTTCCAATTTGCGTCTAATTTGAGGGGAAAAAGCAACTCAGCCATTTTCTCTTTCTTCGTACCAACTGCAGGAGAAGAAAGTGGGGCCACGCTGAAGGCACATTTTTGCTGAATACTAACACAACTACAGTATACTCTTTACAGACCTGAGCAAAGGGGGGAAAAAATCCTTCAGCTACTGTTAAATTTCTGGTTAACTTTGCTTGTTAATTTGGGATCCAGTTATCATCCCGTCCAGCGAAATTTGTACATTCATAAAGCGTGTGATTGAAAAGCAATGCTTCACATGAATACAGACTGGCGATCTGTCGGCTCCTGTAATAAAACTTGGGCTTCAGGCTCCGATTTTTATTTTGAAATAATAAGAATTGCTTTATTCTTTACCACTGTTACCATGGTAATACTGTCTTGTAGCGATGTTATATTGATTTAGAAAGTGGACAGTAATATTTCTTTTCTGTTATTTGGTTTCTGAGGGTTGATTTCTAATTTCCAGTTGGAGATTACTTTTATATGTTCCTTAAGTCTGCTCACTTTTACAAAGGAATGCAATTTGCTCTCTTGTATTTGCTATTTTCTCAGCTTATTGGTTTGCTCTTGCTTCAAAATTAAACTTGCCCATTTCAAATATTGAAATTACATCTGGTTTTTGTGCTCAAGGCCTTGAACAATATTACAAACACATTGCTCTGTTTGATATTTCACTATAGCTTTTTTATTAAGCTTCATTTTAGGCACCTGCATCACCCCCGCTGCACTTTTCCACATATTTCTTAAACACAGTTTGTCAGGAGACAGTTGTCCTTTTTTTATTTGCATACACATTACGAAATAACATATAGTGCGTATACATATTAACTCTATCTACCTTGCACTGACAGGTAGCATGCTACGCTCCCTCAGTGTTTTGTCCTTCCACATTATGCTAAAGCTGTTCTCATTATTCATATTAGCAAAGCTCAGAAAAAAAAAATCACATTAATACCATTTTCATCTGTGAGTGTTTAATTCCATCTAATCTGAGTCTGATATTACAAATGCAGACAGGAGACAATTTCGCCTGTCACCACTAAACCTCTAGATCCCTATCAGTCCTGATCGTTTCACATTTACGAGTGCAGGAGATGCGTATCGTCTTCCACAATCTAAGAGGAATTCAAAGGGACTGAATTGAGACTTAAGAGACACGTGTTAGCGAGCGCGGCCACCTGCCTCCGATGTAAATGGCTGCACTCATCAGTGCGGCGCACAAACTCAATTACGCACTCTTGAGCTGTAAGAGCATCCCTTTTATTATTGCCGCATGCTAGCCATGTCATACAAATTCTCACAACGAGATCTGGGCCCACTACATGCTTCAAGGAGAACAGACGATCCCTGTTGTGTTGTCCCTAGTCTGACCTTCTGTTTTTATTCACTCCAAATATTATCTTCAATGTCAAGAGGAATTTCTGGCATGAAACTGCATTGTGTGTGAGAACAGTGAAATTTGAGGAGCCCAAAAATATACAAGATAGACAAATGTTATATATATATATATATATATATGTATATAGTTTACTCTCGATGGAAGCAGGTCCCTCTTCCACCTGTCACTGCTGACTCTCTCAAGATGCTGTTGACTACACTCATGTCGAGAAAAAGAAAATAATGAATTTATACACTGATGCCTCTACAAATACATACACACACCAGCCTCCTGCAACAGCTCATCCTTTTTTTTTTTTAACTGTAAAGTTATTTATTCACCTGTTTACCGATTGCATGCTCTCAGTTGTTTGGCTTTCTGATGCACTTTGTAATGCGTACTCTTTGCTCTCTGGGAAATCATCTCTGCTTTATTCTGTCATCTTAGAAAAGGAAGACAGGAGACATGGGAAAGAGGAATGACATGCTGCAAAGTTCTTGAGATGAGCAGATGTCAAAACTACAATGTTACCGACTGTGGTTCTTCGGCGGCAGAGTGCCCTGTTACAAAACTAAATAAAAGAACACGAATGTTTAGCTCATATACACTGTTTGGGGTGGGTGTGCGTGTGTGGATGGTGTTGGAAGGGAGGAGGGTTGTTGTGGGGGTAAGAACCGAGGTAAAGATGTTATATAAAATTAGGGCTTACTGTGTGATCAACTTCTTGGGGAAATTTAGAGAGAAACCGTGTAGACATGTGAACAATAACTTTTCAAATCCATAACACTGCTGAGACGGCCATATGCTTGTAAAATATAAAACCAGCATTCATTGGTTTTTATTAATGCTGGACACCTGGACACCTGAAAAAATCCAATATTGCATTATTGTACTAATGCTTTTAGGAGTCTATATGAACAGTTGTGTTGTACTCTTTCTTTAGTGCACCTCTCACAGTGCCAACAGGGATCGTTGCCAATGACATATTTCCCATTTGGAAAAGCCCTGATTGTTGTTGCTTAGTATTTTAATTAGTTTTAAGCCCTGCCGTGGAAATGTTGGTTGGTCAGTGAAAACGCTTTATTTTTATGGGTGTAAGGAGCAGCACAACCTCTAGGGGCTGCTAGTGGGGCTTCTAGATGCCCTCGCCACTGTTGAATTTCCATTGCTGTATGTGATTTTCTGCAGACTGAGCGTCAAAGAGCAACTTTGGCTGTGAATCGGAACTTGCAGATTTTGTTTCTCTAATCTCTCTCAGTACTGACTCTACTGTCTCATCGTTACCTGCCTTTGCAGTCAGCATGCTGCTCAGTATAATAATACTAACATCAATATGAACCCAAGTTGTTTCAGTCTTACTGAGCAACTCATGTTTTGTTGCCCTGTAATGTGCAAGTTCTTCTATTTTCACATACTTCACCAAACAGATCGTGAACATTTATTTACGTTTAAAATGACATTTAGTTAACTATTTTTGGTAAAAAGAAATTGTCGCATTAATATTTTTATGACAGTCAAAACATAATTAAAAGCCTCCTCGCAGCCGAAAGTGCGAAACTGGAGATGAAGGCTTCACACTTTAAGATATTACAGTTATCTTGTTGGTAAATAGAAACGCCTGGGGCGCCTTCTTTTAAATAAGAACCAACTTGCTGAGAACTAATCTCTTATTGGATGACCTTCAGTAAATGAAATCTTAAATAGCTAATTAAAGCCGATGATTAAGGCGGGATAGTCCTTCTTTGCCCCTTAAAGCTAATAGATTTTGGATATTGAAGTTGTTGATTTAATCAGGGCTTAACTATGACGTTTGTAACTGCAAATTTCAGAGGCAAATGACGGCTGCCGTCCACACGCTTTCCCAATAAACTTAACACGAATTAAACTTGTTTCTCAAACCTTAGACTCCCCCTGAAACCATTCCCTTTACAACTTTTCATTTTCATTTTATTCCACTTCATTTGACCAGTTGTCTCTTGCTGAATTGCCGTTTGATTTCAGCCAGTGACAAGAATTACTCCTTGAGGAAATAGGATTGGTCTTTATATTATGAGGTAATATAAAAGTGTTAAATGGAATTCATTAAAGCCATCTTCATAATGAAACATCAAATACCATCTATACTACTTCTCTCTTGAGAGCTTTAGAATGCTTTAGTTTGACATCACACCAAATCTCTGCAAAGACTTCTTCTCTAATTGTGTACCCACACAACCTCCCTCATTATTTACCCCATCAGGTGTGGGAGTAGGTGCTTGAATGACATTAGAGGCCCATGCTGCCAAATAACTGCCCCCTGTGGGGAATTTGCATTATTCAAGATTAAAGAACCTCACACAGAGCACCACAGTATGGTGTTCCTTCTTCCCCTCCATTTTCACCACACTGAGGAGGACCCTGAATGGCACACCTGTCTCCTGGCATATCCTTTGAAATAATAAGTGTGCAGTAATTACTTGGGAGTGGGGAGGATTTTGTACATCACTTCCTGACCTCATGAGTGACACAAACTTTGAATGGCTACATTTATTCCTCTCCAAATGCATTTTTAATGTGGACTAAAAAAGTGTTTGTGCATTCTGTTCCGGATGGCGGAAAGTGGCGGTGACAGGTCTAATGGTTTGATTTCTTTCGTTTCTTTTTCTTTTTCCTCACTGAAATCTTGAAGTGGCAGATAAGATTGCCTCTTCGCTGTGCATTTAAAAGTATATCGTTTGAGAATAGATGGGGTTTTCCTTTATTCAATCTAAAATGCAGACTCTGGAGGAAATGTCAGTTGATCACGTACCTAGTGTATGAGGGCCGAAGATGAAGATACATTCCCCCTCTCGGTTATTGACAGCTTGAACTTAAATAAAAAATGGTAAAATGGCAGGTTTCAAGAACTAAATATGTCAAACCAACAGCAGTCAAAGCCCAGAAGTGCACCCGCATTTGATTGGCTAGATGAAATATCAAATCTTTTCGTTGCTCCATCAACACTCTGACAGTTTGTGCGTGTATTTTCTCCTCTTCCTCATTCATCTTATTCCCTCCTTCTCATTTTCTTCCCTCATCTCTCCCTTTCTCACTGTGTCTGCTGTTGACAGCTTAGCTTACAGAGCTCTAATCTCAACCTACTACTGAGCAACCAAGTGTTGGAACAAGTCGCCTTCTGTAATAATCTAGAAACTCTGCCAGTTTCATGTCTTAAAAAAAAAGGCAGCAATGAATTTAATTAGAAAGCTGTTGCATATCTCTGTGATACATTTCTTTTAATTAACCCCATGTGAATAAATTAAAAATAATAGGGGGCTGAAAGTGTGGAAAAACACCCTAATGAAGTTTTCCGTTAATTGGGATGGAGTCTGCAGCCAAACCACAGTGAGTAGTGAGCACCGGGAGCTAACAATGCCTTCTGTAAGCCTCAGAAAAAGGCCCAGGGCCTTCGTGCTGACTTCAAGTGTAAGAAATGCACCTCTGACGTGATGGAAATGACCGTGGGCTGGGAGAAAAGGCAGTCCTGTTCCAGGCTGCTCTGCTGAGACTCCCCATGCCGCGCTTGAAGCTGGGCCAGTGTTATTGCAGTCCTAATGCGGCTGACTCATTTGGAGCGGATCAGGAGTAATTATGGTAGGGAAAGTGGCTGCCGACCGTGGGGGTCAGGACACTTGTAACATGTGAAAAGAGCAATTATTCCAGGAGACAAAACCCTCCCTTATCCTGGGCAGTGCCAGGGTCAATGCAAGGGACGGCTGGGCTCCGTTTCAGCGGGGCTTATTAGCCACAGCAAGCTGCAAAGTTTGAGAGAGTGCATCTTGTTAATGAACAGTCCCCTCCTCAACTGCACCAGCCCTGTCTGCTCTCTCTCCCACTTACTGTGGGTGTTAATTATGTCATAATCATAGCATGCATACAGTCCCAGAAATCACCTCACAGACCCCAGCATTCATACACAACCATCTGGAAAAGTAGCATGCTGTACAGTAATATAGAAGGCTCTTAGAGCAAATTATAAGAGAAAAACACAGCCAGTATGAAATGTAATATTGACTTGGTCCTTGTATGAAACTGCCTAATTTGTGAGTGAGAGAGAGAGTGTGCGTGCATGTGTCAGTGTGTGTATGTGCATGTAGTTGTAGTTTCCTTTACTCCATGCATATGCTCACTAATGACAGGGCCATGAATTGGTCTTTATTTTATTTATCCTTCAGAATAAGCTCATCAGACTGCTTTCTATGGACATGTGTATTCCAGCCGATATTATTACCAGATGTCTTGTATTTTGTCTTCGCCATAGAAAAACACGTCTATGGGCTCAATTACAGCGATGATGGAGGCTGAATGAAAGGGGCTGATTTATGCGCACAATGGCAAGACATCTGCATGAGATCCCTATTAACCTTAGTGGCAGACTGCTTGGACCGGGGACAAATTTTATTTGGGATTGCCACAGCATTTACTGTGGTGGCTGACACACAAAAGACTGAGGTAAATCGGCCCCGGAAGGCTGTAAACTGCAGATTCTGAAAGACAATGAGAGTTGGTCAAATAAAGAACCAACACATTCATATTTGAGTTTTTACCATGCCACGGAATAATAATAATAACATAGGAGGAATAATATAACAATTATTAAGATGATACAGTTGCACCATGTTAATGTGCAGTGGTGTGGTTACATCATGCAGCAGTTTATAGATTCACTATAGGCCATTAATGTCTGGCTGATGTCTTGTGCAGAAGTGTTTTGAATTAAGAGGTGGTGGCGGTGGCGGTGGTGATGATGACAAATGCACTTGTTCCAGATAATTGCAATCATTTGGTAATGCAGGATCTAATTTCCCTGAGTCCCTGTCTGTGTATTCACCACAGTGGTGGCTAACACTTCCTTATTTAGTGCAGCTGGGAGCTGGAATTATAGGGGCCCCCGAGAGGAGGCCCACCCAGGGCCTGCTTCCACTTCCTTGAAAGCCCACCTCCCCTCCCCATGTGTCAGGAAGGCTGAGCGATTCTAATCAAGATCCTTTACCTCCCCATGAACCAGCAAAGTCTGCATCCCACCATGGCATCAGTGCTTTTAATTGATCAAAAGACATTTAACAAAACAGAAGCAGATGTAACTGTCCTTTCCGCCGTTAGGACTGAGTGCCTGTGAGAGCAGCTGCTCCACTGGGATCCTGTGTGTGGTAGCGTAGTGAAGGATAACACGAATTTTGTTATAATTTGCCACTTCAGAAATTGATTAGTCAATCGCCATTTCTTGGTTTTAGATTATTATAAATTGACTCCAAACTTTAACTAGAAATTGTGTAGAATTTAGCAAGTGATGCGACTATTTGGATAATTATTATTCCCTGATTTTACACCCACAGCAGATAATGGCAAGACAATAACCAGTCTTCTATGAAATAACATAGGAAATAAACGAGGAAACCTGTACACATTGCCGTTCACAGCAAATAGTGCAGATTTTTCAATTTTTGATAGCAGAATGAGAGGAAAAACTGGTTTGCGTCACATCGTCCGTCTTGTCAGTCTTGCCATGTCTTCGTGTCAGCTGGATTATTCTAGTTTCCTTTCCTATATTTCTTTGAGTGCAGCATACAGCATATTTTCTTTTAAAACCTTAAATACGGCAAAACGGTTAGTGAATGGATGTGATTTTCGATAGCCGTAAAGATGGAAGTGTAAATGGGGTTATGCTATCTTTAATGGAAAATACATGCTCTGACAGACTGCTTGGCCCGAGTAAAACTAACTGTACATATTCTTGAAAGATACAATCTCACGGAAAGAGAGAGATGACAGGCCTTTACACACAGTACTAATGGCAAATTAAATTCCTTCTTGGGAAGGATATTTGGCAGGGCAAGAGCTGTCTCTCCACTTTGAGGAGTAAAATGCATCCCTTGTTGGAGAATGAATCGTGATGTGGAGAGGCATGCTTTTGGTGACATCAAATGACACTGGAAGGTCAGTGGCACTTGTATCTGTTAAATGGATTGGATTAAGTGGAGTCTGCCTCCTAGTCTGCTGCTTCCTTTCATAATGCAGCTTTTCTTTCTGGGAGGTGGTAAGCATTGGAGGTTCTGCTCTACTCCACCGTTTCACAGAGTGCCGGGAGTGGTGACAGGTGCAAGAAAATGTCTCATGGCATTAGGGGAATTGAAAAGACATTTACTTTACACAATCATTTTTTTTCTGTCACTGCTCTTTGTTTAGCAGGTTTTAGCAAGTGCCTGCTACACTACTATTAAAGCTGTTTTCCAGAGGCTGCTTTGGTAGAATACACCAAACCAATGTTTGTTCACTGCAACAGCGTCAAGCAAGAAGCATCAGTTGAATGTGCATACTAGTTTCCCAGCCAACATGAGGTGTTCATCCACTCAGACATCTCTCTTACAGTCAGCCCTGAAGGACCAGGACATAGGTACAAACAAAGAATGTCAGACTAACTGCAAACACACAACCTGGGTCGCACGCCGTTGTTACTTTAATGATGCAGAGCAGGGTTTTTAAACAACGTGTGCATCCATTTGAGGGGTTGAGCAGCATGCAGTGACTGCAGGATAGGTTAAGCTCTGGCCTTTTCAGATGTAATGTAAAACACACATATGATATGTTTAAGGAATGTGTGGTGGGTGGTGGTCTCAACCAATTAGGAGTAGTTCTCCGGAGGTGCAGGATCGACCTTTTTGTATAATTAGTTCTCTTATTTAAAGCAAAGATTCTGAGTAGAATAACTAATTAGGTGTCATAAAAGGCAAATTAAAGATTTTTGTGATCCCTGAGGGAATTGCAGCAACTTCTTTCTTTTCCTTTGCACAGGCTCTGAAGCATGCATGCATACACATGTACACAGACACACATACTCACACACACGCACACAGGCATTTTCTCTCCCCTCATTAAGACTGTTTTTAGTTCTGTAGAAGCCTGTCAAGCGAGCACAGTTGGCATACCTGCAGAGAGCTCCCCTAACAAGCCATGAAATACAGGTAGAAGAGTCCGCCCTTATCCAGTGTGGCTTGAATTTGAAGCTTTTTAGCTTCATTTACACTGAACATTGGTATTTATAGCAGGTTTTGTGATCCTAATGCGCCAGCTTCAAGGGGTCTGTTTTGGGAAGGGAGGGAGGCGAGGGAGCTGGAGGGCAGGCAGAACACTAATTGATGGCTCCCATCACTAGCACTGGACCAATTAGCCTCTCCTTCCCACTTCTGATAAAGAAATAAGACGGCTCAACACCACTGGAGCACTTACTGACATATAAACCAAAGCCATAAATTTGACTAACAAGCTCTCCTATTTCTTTTACCTCTTTTTTAAAGGGGAAATGCTAATTATATTACATTCATAGCATTATTGATGGGGAGGATGGCCAAAAAATTGCAGAGCAAATCTGGATCCAATAAGGTACTTTGTAAGTTAATTTATATATATATGTGTGTGTGTGTGTGTGCATGTGCATGTGAAAGAGACAGAAAAATGGAGAGAAATGGCAATTTTCAATTCCAAAGTTCTTCTGAAAGCAGGTATAAAAAAATTTTTGAGCAAGAGCTAACTTGAAAGACTTGAAACGCACAGAGCGAAGCAGTCCCTTGTTACCAGCGGAGGTTGTGTTCATCACTAAGCAAACCGCAGGAGTTGAAGTAAAATAGCAGATCTAACTACAGAATGAGCCTATTCAACATCACACAACTACAGAGTACGCCGGCATACTTTCCTGCTAAAGAAAAGTAGATAAAACTGTTATCGGGTCTGGCCAGAATGTACCCTTGCACAGCTCTAAAGTGCAACGGTAAAACAGTGACATTTCATATAGAACTCTGTATAACATGTCTTTCAAATGGGCCTTTACAGATACCCACACATACAAAATGTTGGCCTTGCCCCCTGTGATGCAAAGTGTCCAGTCCTTTTTTTTTTTTTTAGAAAGAGAGAGAGAAATGTGTTTTGAAAGTAGAGTGGCAAGTGGCGTCCACTGTGTGTTCTTTTAGACGGATCAATAGCTCAGTGTGTGAGAGAGTGTCTTAAGAGCTGTTGTCTTGTGCTTTCAGCTGTGGCAGACCTGTTAGTGCTACAGAGGGGAGCTGCGCGCCCCTGCCTCTGTACCAGCAGTGGCCTGAGGGGGGCTTTTAGTCCAAACACAAATGTCAACCACACATAGACTATTAGTGTTTAGTGCAGTTATTAAATGGACTTTATTTGTCCTTTAGGAGGCTAAAAGGCGCACTTAAAGGGGACCTGCGTGACAGCAGGGCAATTTGCGAGTTTGGTAACTTAGGCCCGCTCATTGCAGACACATGAGTACAGATAAGTGTAAAAGGAGGAAAGGCTGTAATGCTCTGAGTAGGGAACACTGTGTGTGCGTGTGTCCCTGTGTGTGTATGTATGAAACACACAGAGTAATGGTGTATGCTAAAAAGCACTTAGGCCATAACATATCTCACTGGGGTCTGGTAGCAACGTTTTTGTGGTCAGAGGCTTTTTAAAAGGTTAATGTTAATCTATACCAAACAAAGCCCATGAGGAGCTTTTACAGCTGTGGACAGTTGAGTGAAATGGGCTTTGATGAAATGGTAGGTAACTAACGTGCTCCACAGCTTGTAAGTACCACAGTAAGCAAAATAAACATTGTGTCCTTTTTTTTTTTCTCAGAAATACATGAGACACACACCTTCCACTGAAGCCGGATGCCAGTGATCATGTAACTTCTGTATTACAGCATGTTCTTAGTGGAACAAGCAAGTCAAGGGTTTGTAGTCCAATGTGACCCGTGTGCCTATCTACATGGAAGAATGTTTTCTTTAATGCATATGAAGCAGGTAGGCAGTGTGCTGTGTCCGTGTGCGAGGCCAGGCTTAGACGCCTTGAGAAGCAGCCAGCTTATCGAAAAAGAGAACATGAAAAAAGTCACTCGTGTTCCTGGGCCGTAAATCACGCATGGCTGTTTGTCTCCTTATCACTACAGGTGTGCCGATGCTCTCCGTCCAGCCCAAAGGGAAACAGAAGGGGTGTGCTGGCTGCAATCGCAAGATTAAAGACCGCTACCTGCTCAAGGCCCTGGACAAATACTGGCACGAGGACTGTCTCAAATGTGCCTGCTGCGACTGCCGCCTGGGGGAGGTGGGCTCCACCCTCTATACGAAAGCCAACCTCATCCTCTGTCGCAGGGACTACTTGAGGCAAGAAACACACACACACAGTCACCTTTTCTCCACTCACAACAAACACAAAAGCCATGCCACTCCAAGAGCTTTTTACCTCCTGGAAGGGTTTGCTTGGGGTTGTCTGTGTCGTCCCTGGCTCCCAAACACGGTTAAAATCAATGGAATGTTCTTTTACAGCATGTTTAACAGAGGGTAATGTTGTTGGAAGACCACAACCACTTTGCACTGACGGACAAAAAGGAAATTTGTGGAATTGCTAGAGCAGCACATCACCATGTTTGTAATCTATGAATTGCAATATATAGTGTACAAAAATCCATTGGAATCACGCAGTCGTGCCATTTTTGCATGTGCAATGTAAAATTCATTAGCAAACAGCGTTATTCACATAGAAAAAGAAACCAAAAGGAAACCAGTTTCTCCTTTAACCTCATGCTATTGATTATTTTCTAACAATCCTTCATAGAACTCTTAATTTTATAACAATTCCTCTCTGTTTTGATGATATTTTCCATGTCTATCTGTGTTTACATGAACACATAGGGCTCATGTCAGGAAGCAGACATGCTCTCAGTTGTACCAGAGCTGTAGGCTGTAGGAAACCTCCAGGCAGGACTGTTGCTTCAACAGTGCTCCCCCCCTCTTCTTCAGATGCTCCTGCCATCTGCTTGTTAAATTAAACATGACCATTTCCTGGGCGTTAGGTCACATTCTCTACCATTTATTTGAGAGGGAATCCCCCTGGGGCCGACTTAGGGATGCCGGTGCCGTAGACCCCCCCTCCCAAAGCTCCCTGTCCTGCACTGTCCTCCCCCTTTCTCTTTCTTCATTTCCCTCCTGTCTACTTTTCTCTCAGCTCACTCACTGTTATCTCTTATTTGCTACTCAATTAGCTTTGGAGCTGTTTTTTTTTTTTAATTCTAATTGGATAAAGCAAATAATAATAATAAAAACAAAAAAAAAAACAGCACAATTTCAAATCACTACTAACATCCAACATACAGACAACCTTAATCAACAAGGTTTTCTTCCTACCTCGCAAATGGCTTTCAATGACATTTCACTTTCATCTGAGCTCTTCCTCTGACCTGGAAGAAGCCTGCAGCCCACTTGAGAGGCGCTTAGGGACGTTACATTGAGATAGGCCATTACCATCCATCAGCCCCCACCCACAGTTAATGCTTTTAAGATGCAGTGAGAGGTTCACTAAGACCTGGTGTTGCCCCTAGAAGGGGCAGGTGGTACAGATGAGGTAATAATAAATGGGCAAATGACCAAGAGAAGGCAAAAATGATGAAGTTCAAAGTTTCACTTGGTAAAATACATCAGCTGAAAGGACAGCAACCCCAACCCCGAAGCCATAAGTACCTAGCTGGCACAGTGAAGACAGATGGAAAAGCTTTCTCGCACATTAGACCAGTAAGATGTAGAGGTCAGAGAAGGGATGAAGAAAGGAGAATGACATATAAAATCAGGAATAAGGGATACTAAAATAAGAATAAAAAGGAAAAAGGAGTAGAGAGCTTCCTGTGCTCCTCTGCTGCCCCAGATTGTCTAATGAAATCCATCCCACTCGCCTGCTCTTCAGCCTGCGACAAATGCAGAACACTTAATGGCTGAGATGCTTGAGATGAATTCTATTATGGAACAAATTAAAAACCTTGCCTTGCGTATAGAGAAGAGGCAGTTTGAGAGACCAGAGCATTTGAAAGTAGGTGATGCAGTCTCTATCGGGCACCAGCTTGTTCCCTTTCCTTCCTTCTTTTCCGTGCAGTAAGACGTAGGCTCCTCTCACCTGCCGTAATGAAGTTAAATCTGTGCACTGAATTAGCCTCGTGCACATCATTAAATACAAGCAGTGGATCAAACACACGGTTATTTCCCAGGGTTTGGAATCCTGCCATGCTCACATTAATTATTATAGGAGCTCCATCTGTGATTGTCCTTCCGTGGCATTAGCAACTTATTGAATGCACTCACACTTTTCTGAATCTTCCACACACACACACATACTATAAAAATGCATACACACAACGCAGCCAGTGACCTCCTCTGTCCTTCAAAACCGTGCATCGACAAAAAGTTCAGTTCTAATCTACCTGATGTTCACTTTCCTCTTTCAAGATAGTGTTTTTTGGCCACTTGGCCACTTTCTTCTTCAAAAATAAGAATCAAAGATTGCTTTTAGCCTTTATTTCTCTGGCTAAAGATTGTATTGTTTCAGAGGGTTGACAATATAATCATAATGTGATCTTCAGGAATTGAAGCCTGAAATCATTTAATCTTCAATTTCATGTATTAGAGAGGACATCCTAGTCACCCACTTATCAAATGGGGTATAATTAACTGTAAGAGAAAAACGTTTTGAAGATAATTAACATTATAAGTTGTCCACAAACTGATGAAACAGCAGGGGGAAGATGATAGCTCCATCTGGATGTGACTGTTTTTCAAATCTGTCCTTTTCTTACTCCTTTAGGAAGTAAAACAGTTGCTCTTCTTTTTTTTTTCTTTTTTTTTTTGGCAAGACAGATCTGAACAGAAAGGTTTACACTTTCAAAAAGACACAACTGTTGGGGAAGGTCAGAACATGCGATGCATGCATTAACAGCTTTCCCTTTTATGAAATCTGACAAACCCTGTGCAGGCGGGGATGTCTCAGAGAGCTCAGAGAACAGGTAAAAAAACTTCAAGAGCCACAGCCCAATCTGAGAGAAGCAATAGAGAGAGGCAGATGATGCACTGTAGGAGCTTTAAGGGTTTGAAGTTAGCAAAGCAGCAAGTTGAAAGGACTAAAGAAGACCCTCTTTTCTCTAAAGACCCATTGTAATAACTCAATAACAGAGGAAGGAGAGCTTCTTTACATTCCTGCCGTCCAACTCTGCTCGCAAACATCCCACACAAGCACACAAAGTTACACTTTTAACTACTAAGTAAGAACTCTTTTAAGGGGAGTACACAGTAATGCGTTGAAGATGGTAGGGAGCAGGCAATACGCTGAGATACATGCTGTTATAAAGAGCATGACAGAGCTTAAACACTATTTTATTGCCAGACTTTGGAATGACCTCAAAAATGCAACTTAATTGTTTACAAACCAAATCAATATGCCCCAAGAGCTAAAGACGGTCAGATGAGAGGGAGAGAGAAATTTTATAATTGGTAAATGTAACTGACCATTGGAAGTGATCAGTGATTAAAAAAGAGCATTTTTGTGGTAACCATGAGAAAACAGAAGTGATTATTAAAAAGAGAATCATATATATTATATTTTAGACATATTAGGCAGGTGTCTGTATAAATATGTGTTTGTGTGAGCCCATGATTAAAAAATTTGAAAGTCCCTTAAAACATACACTCATTCGACAGCCAGCTAGCTTTTACTTTAAAATGCCTGTTCCTATTGAGAAATCCATGCCACAATTCCTTACAGGTTGTGGGGGAGCAATCCAATTCAGCACTTCTAACCCTCTAATCCATTTAAATGAACCACAGAAGCGTTTATTTTCAAAGAGGACCCTTTGTACTCCAAACCCTGCAACAATACTGACGATTGACCGGCAAAACACGCAGGGCTCGGTGTATTACAGGCATCTTTGAGCAAGAATATTTTAAAGGTATTTGCCATTCACACTCACAATTTGAATAGAAATGGTGAAAAATGTTTTCATTTTTTTCTACCCTCTTTTAGAGAATATTGATTTATTTAATCCAAATGGCCAGGGAAATTGAAGTGCATGAGCCGCTGCACTCCTACAATACAGGACATGTGTCAGAACAATGTGTGGGGTTTCTTTGAGAAAATAGTCTTTCATCCAAAAAAAAGAGAAAAGAAAATCTATTTTAAATGAAATGAATTAATGTCTGTCAAAAGCAATTTAAAGTTTATATTATATGAAGTCACTGTTTCAGTGCTATGAAGCATATCAAGTTTTTTCTCCTTTTTTTTTTACCAAAGGAACTGGATTAACATAGTTTTCTTGTGTGAATATATACACACAGTGCACAGTACGCACTGTGAATCCATCTAACTGACCATCCTTCAGCTTGTGTACATGACATTAGCTCTATTGATTTTTAATCAGAGTATTGTGTCATACTTTGATGCAAGATAAAGGTGATACAAATACTGGCTCCTATTTTTCAACCAAAAACCTTTTATTATTCTTTTTTTCTGTACGGTAACATGTTGAATACTCTTTGCTGACATCACATTTTAGTATAAAAAACATTGCCGTCTATACGCAGCGCCCCCTCATCTGTTACTCATGAGGCTACTGCAGTGGTGGTTGTCTGCGGCTGCTTTAAGCTTCACAGGAGCAGGAAGAGAAGAGTGTAATGTGTTTGAACAGTTCTCTCAGGCTGTAATCTCCTCTTAGCACAAGGTGCTCAATTAAGCCATATGTTGATGCCACATTATAACCCAAACACATCAACTGTTGGCTGAAGAACTGGGAGTGGGACACAGCCACATCCAGAGCACTTTCTTACATTCCAACTCTCCTGTGCCAAATTTCTGCCTCTGATTGTAAATTACAAAGCTGATAAGGAAATCGGGTTAGCGTGAAAGAGGCAGACTGATTCATAATTTGCAGACTGTGGGGTGATAAAGAAGGACCTGTGTCAGTTAAGAGAACATGCCACCGTAGTGTAGCTTAATTCAGCTCACTCTACTCCCACCTAGAAGGCCTGTAAACATTTTGTGCTATTAGCAGAATTCATTTGTTTCCTCGCCGTTATCAGACTTGGGTTGTGGAGTCTGAATAATATTGGCGTTTAGCCGCTTCTGCAGGCGTTATGTTATAAATTATGTCTCAAATACCAAACTCAAATAACCCCAATAATAAGGTGGAAAAGAGGTTATGCCCACAGAATTTGAATGATTGGTGTGAATGTACAGAAGATAAAGCTGTAAAGGTAAAAACTAGCCACAGATGTGACACACTACATTGACTGAAGGGAGAACTAGCAAGAGCAAGCTGGGCTTCCCCGCCAGGCGTTTTTACAACCTGTATGTATCAACTGAACACCATGTCTGGAGCCCAGCAGGGTGTAATGGAGATGGGTGAGAATAATCCTACTAGCTCTTATAGGTGTGTGCATGTCTGTCTCTTGTAAGTGACCAAGGCTCTCTAGGCTCTTTTATAGCCTTGGTTCCCTGAGGTAGAGAAAAGGACATTGCTGTGTGACATGAAGTAGAGCTCAGGTGTGGTGAAAGCTGGCTGTTATTATGACACCAGGGTCTGTGGTTTTTAT
Organism: Chelon labrosus; assembly: GCF_963514085.1. Taxonomy (NCBI): domain Eukaryota; kingdom Metazoa; phylum Chordata; class Actinopteri; order Mugiliformes; family Mugilidae; genus Chelon; species Chelon labrosus. The sequence continues at coordinate 25,906,219 of NC_140339.1, read as the reverse complement.
CAGATGACTACAAGGTTCTCATGAATTGAAAACAAAATGGAAAAATGTCATTTAATATGTTAGAAAATAAAGAAATCAGAATAGCTGCCAATAAGTGTGTGCAAACAACTTTATCTCTCATAATATAAATGATGGACTAGAATGATAACAAGGTCGCTGTAACACTGGTGTTTGGTCCCTTCTGGATCAATACTGAACGTGTAAGAATTTTTCTTTTTTTGTGTAAGCACTTGTGTCTGTGAACTGATTTTTTTGTGTGTGTGTATGCTACATAGCACCCTGTGGGTGGCAGATGTCTACTGTATGAGAACATTCAGTTTTTACTGAAACAGTAACCACTTGTAACAATGTCTCAGTTTAACACCCTGTGAATCCCTCTCATGGAACATAACAACCTTTCTCCCTCTGTTTCTGTCTCTCCTGCTCCTCTGGGCCAGTGGCCCCTAATTAGAAGCAGAGCTGCTGGATAGACATTTTCTTTAACAAGGTGAAAGCAACTGAATGGGACTAGCATAAACGAGGCAGAATATCAACACTGCGACTCCTCTGTCTGAGCTCTACAAGTTTGGGGGAAAGTGTTTAACATAGTGTTGGGATGACAATCTGCTGTTGCCTTATCCCCTCTTGCAAAGCTGTGAAGCGGTCCTTTTCCTGCCGCAGAATATATAAATCTATCTGCGCTTCAGAATCTCCAAATTAAACACAGGGGCAGGCGCTTGGAAAATGAAAATGTAAATCTGACTGGGAAAAGCATTTGAGGTTCCTTTGCTTTAAGGAGAGAGGAGATCTACACGAGGGGAATTCTTGCTCCGTTTGTGACCTTTATCATTTGGTTGCTATCTAATAAGCCTAAACAATCCGCAGTGAGGTTTGAGCAGCAAGTCTTTTCACCGTGAAACAGTTAGTTATCTCTTTAAGGCCAGAACTCAGTAGTACATTATAGAATGCAGCCTTTTGTGTAAAAACCCAGCTGGCTTTAGTTGGATACAGACTCATTAGGTATTTTATTTTTGAAAACTTTAAACAGTTCAAATTGTTTGCCTCAGACCTGTTTTCATTGCTTTTGCAATGAGCAAGTGGAAAATCCTTTGAAGAAGGAGATTAAAACCATGTGATCATTTTAATTAGATCATTAGCCAAGAATTAAGATCTATGTTTGTAGCTCTCATTAACAAAAATACCAACTGGATGCCAAGAAAGATTTGTGCATTACATTCTGCATATTTCAATTTTGTTCCGTTTCCTCCCTCATTGCAGCATTTTTATTTTTTGCTGCGTTTTTTTTTTTTTTTTTTTGCTGTTGCTTCGATTTTGTTTGCTCTTTTATTGCATCAAGGTAAAGGGAAGGTGGGTTAATCTCCGTCTGTCCTCTCTGTCTTCCAGGCTCTTTGGTACAACAGGGAACTGTGCAGCCTGCAGTAAACTGATCCCAGCCTTTGAAATGGTGATGAGAGCCAGAGATAATGTTTACCATTTGGACTGTTTTGCCTGTCAGCTTTGTAACCAGAGGTAAGAATGGGGATCATAACTGCAACAACACATAGCAACACTGCCTTTTTAAAAAAAACATGAATGGAGTGTTAAAATGGCCAGTAGCTTAAAATATTAGATGCTCTTGAAAAAAAGAAATCTCTGGTAAAAATGGAATTTTTTGTCTTATTACATTATTATTTATTACAGTTTGTAAGTCTGGAAAAAATAGGTTGTCTTGTTGTTTTCTAAGAATAAAGGCTGTTCTGCATTTGTAATGCCCCGCTAATTATTTTCTATTATGACACACCGCCAGCAGTTTGTCCTTGTTTGTGGCTAGATCTGTAAATCTTCTAAGCCAGCGGGATGTAAAATTAGCTCTTGTTCTTGTGTGTTTGAGGAGGTAAAGGAGCTGCAAAAATGTCCACAAATCCTCCAGAAGCGTGTTGCTGCATAAGAGAGAATAGACCTACACAGGTGTGAACTAGTGTTTCCTAAGGGATAGCAACTATTATGAAATTGGAGTGAGCACAAAGCCTATGGTATGATGTACATCGGATATGACATACCCAAATATTGCTTTTCCCCATTAATATACTGTCAGTAATGGCACCACTCTGAGAGCAGAACGTCCTTTGCATGCTTGTCAGGGGTGCTGTGACCCTGTTCCTCCACACAGCACAAGCCCATTAACCTTCTGCAGGCCAGATTCAGTTACCATAGTGAACACCTGCTGTAAGGGAATTATGACTGCAGTCTCTCTTCTCAGCTGGCAGACAAGAAGCCAGGTCTCATCTGGCACAGTATTGCCATGGCCGTGACTGCTACCAGCTTTATTTACTGTGTTACCAGCCCGGCACATTACTAAAGCCAAGCTATTTTCGGCTATATTCTTATCTTCGCTCCCCTTCAGTCACATTATGGAGCTGTGTCCACTGTGTCACCCAAACAAACAGCAGCATAGAGAAGAATATCAGCAGGGCAGGTGGCTGGGTGTTATTTTTCCTCTTCAATTGACTCTGAGACTTTAGAGGGAAAATGTTCTTGAGGACTGGAACCAAACCGGAGTGTGAAAAGCTAACCCCGTGGCAGAGTTTCTTTGGAAACTCTTGCGGCGCCACTGCCGTTTTGCCAGGCCAATGAGAGCTGACCTGCCTTTCATTGGGTGCCAGTACTCGTGTCTGTTTTTCTTTGAAACAGGATAGGGTTTTAATCTACTTTTATTTCCAAGCCACGCTTTTATGATGACCATCAAAACGGGCTTTGAATCTGACAAAGCACAGCGAGGTCAAACGTCTCGAGCCAAATATGTGCAATCAAAGAGATTCGTCATTACCTGCTGATCTTAAATAGAACTGTTTCACAGCCAGAGCAGAACAGTCATCCCAGTAAACACAAACGCCACGTTGTCAGGATGCCAACAGTACTCGTGTTTGTCTTTCGTAACAATGCTTTTGCTTTTTGTTTTTCTCTGGCAACAGGTTTTGCGTGGGGGACAAGTTTTTCCTAAAAAACAACATGATTTTGTGTCAAATGGACTATGAGGAGGGCCAGCTGAATGGGAGCTTTGAGACACAGGTTCAATAGTTGGAAACTCATGGCAGCAACAATCAGCTCCACACTTTACACACAACATGGATGTTCTGCTGCACTTGGAAAAAGACAAGCATCTGTCTGCTTGCCTGCAATACTTTTTAAGACCCCTTTATCAGTCCCTAAGGACTCTATTGTAAATGTTCAACTTTTTGCCCCTCCCACACCCCAACACTGAGCAGTTACAAATTTTGATGTACAGTTGTGCCTGCTTAGCTGAGCACTGTATTGCTTGTATGTTTTGTGAAATTTGTTTCAGGTTTGTTTTCTTTTTCTTTTAGAAATGGTTCACTGGAGGGTATGTACAGTCTGTTTTCTCTGTATATATAAACTGGAACATTTATTTTATGAAATGTAATGCAATTTTATTACTAGTGTGAATTAAAGATTCTTAAATGTTCATAGTGAGTTTTTTTTTCCTCTCACCAAAGCCAAAGTTGTTGGAGGAGGCTGGCCCATGTGTTCATATGTAATCATGTATCCAAAAATTGCAGCGCTATAAAAAGCCCTGCAAGAGAAAAATATATTTGAAATCCTCTTTAAAACGTGATGCAACCAATCAAGTTTTATTACATTTTGCAGAGTTCTGATGGAATTAGGAATGCTGTTTAAAATGAAGTAAATAAGATTTTATTTGGAATAAATGAATGCTTCTCCAAACCGTGTTGTTGTGAACGTGCAGGTGTCATGAAAGGGAGTGACATAAGCTGAGCTGCTCTCTGTGATTCATGCTTCACTAATTGCCATCTGATTATGAGGGTGAATTGGCCTGGAAATGAAAATAAATTAGAGAGAAAATAAATGCTCATTGAGTTTGAGCTCATTCAAAGTCATAAGCCACATGAGTGCAGAGCTGTATTAAAAAGTACTTTTCCCAGAAGACTCTGTTAATGGAGATGTGTGACACTGTCTGTTTATCTGATGAGGTTTATACCTGATACACACCTCAGGAACCAAAACACCAAGTCTGGTAGAGCTGTCAAATATTCAGCTGATCTGTCAAGTGATAATCCACTTAATATGATTCATCTTTAAATTACACGTAAAATGGGAAGTAAGAATATTTACCACAAATAATATACATTATATTATTTACAGTATGATGAACCTTTATATAATGTTCATACAAGGCAGTACCATGAATATCAGTGATTCTTTTTGAGGGTGGAAAATCACAACTGATGTAGTAAAAAGTGTAATAAAATATTACTACATATATTTTATCATTTAGCAAGATTAAAATCTGCCAGAAACAAATCTCAATGCGCCTCTAATGCTACTATCAGCAACATTTAAACAGACATGTTTTTAGAGAGTGCAAATTGGCATGACTTGGGGGAGAAAAAAAAAAAAAGTTAATAGCCTGTCATCCATTTTATTTACGTTCTGTAACAAGTAATATGTTGTACATCAGTCTGGATGGGGGTCATTAACCTTTAATTTCACTGCGGTACAATGACATCACATGTTACCAGTCACATGTGACATGTCTGACCATGAAGAACCAAAAAGGCTTTGGCTTGCTTTGATTTAGTGGAATTACTTATCTTGCCAAGGTGCTGTAGCAAGTTTAAAATTGTTGCTTGGGGTTTAGATGAAACTTGTCCTAAGAACACAAGCTGCTCATCCAGTTGCAGTTAATGTACAGTATGTTTGATATGAGCTCTCCAGATACATAACATATGGCAATATGGCACAGCTGTTGTATGAATGCCTATACTGCCAGGGGGTATGGTCCTTTATTATGTTTAACCTTCGTGGCTGTGTAGTTTCTTAGTAATCAACACAGTAGCCTTCATTTTTTTTTTTTTTTTTTTGGAGAAGGCAGGCAAACCTCAGATTTCAACCCAGGTGTGACATTCTGTGGGCACTTTCCTACCAGCAGGACACAAAACCGCAATATAATTTGCTAACACATAAATCAAGTGTGCAAAGAGCATTAATTAGAAATTCATTAAAAATTCAGACTCACCGGCAGGTGTGCAAATAAAGGATTAGGTAGACATCAATTATACTACATAAGAGAACATTTTAATTGCAATTCCTGGATTGATTTACAGAGGGAAACAATCAGGCCCCATGCAATATGGCTGATTGCTCATTTTCCTGAAAAATAATGAGGAAAAACCTCACCAGGTAACACTGTCCCCAGCTGTAAGTTCATGCACACACAGAATATTAAGAGTTGTTAGTGTTCCGTCAGGCATGCACGTACTCAGATTCATGCAGGCTTCTGTCATTTATCCATCTAACTATCTTGGCATATACACACACAATGCACATTTTAATAACCATAAAAACGAGGCTCGTGTACACAGTATTAGGAGACACATGCAAACCAGGAATTAGAAAACATGACACACACACACAAGCATACTCACACCCATAAATACACGTCCACTGCAGCTTGGCATTCCCATCTGCTTATGTTGGTGGAGAAGTTCTTAAGCACCAAATGTTGCGCTGTTATGACTCAAGTTTGTGAATTCTCCAACCTCCTCTGTGTTCCTGATTACTGCATTATGGCATCTGCTTAATTAGCTTGGCTGGTGTCATATGTTGCACACGAGGGGGTGTTAAAAAGTGCCCTTCCCTCTTGCTCATTATCTGCCTCGATTCATGTGATGTATAATCTCTCTTGACAGGCATTCATATTGACATAGGGACAGCTGTCAACAGAGCATGGTCATAAATGGTGCGCATAGAAGAGAAACTGCTCGGAGCACAGATAAGTGGAAAGGCAGCCAAGAAATCTAAGTGAAACTAGTGATTTTGTGTTGCCACAGTTCTAATTACACTCAATTTAATTTTATGGTTCAGTTTTGTTTTTATTTGAAAGAAGGAACTCATAGTAGACATTTTGATTACTACAGGTAATATTCAATGCATCCTCCTGCTAGTGTATTTTCTAAATTGGTGTTGCGTCCAACACTTGGCAAGGAATCAACCTCATTACTGCCATATGGGAAATTCTGATGATTATCTGCATAGCAGTTCTGGACAATGATTTCCTTCCAACAATAAGCTGGTTCAAGAGAGAGCTGGTAATTTAAAAAAGTCAAAGTATCACATTCTGCCCTCATACAAAAAGTGTTGCAGTACTACAATAATGTAAGCATCCAAACATGACCTGTGCAGGACCTCTATTTAGATATGGGTTGTATTGGAATGACAATACCTTATAATCGGACAGAGCACTGAGTCAGCAATTCTACCAAATCCCAGACTATGTACAGCACATTTTCACTATATTATTGTGATTTCAAAGAATATTTTCCGGTGAGAAGCATGCTGAGTTCACATAGTGAGCGACTATGTGACAGGTAAGTACAGAGAACTGATGGAAAGCTTCATCAGTGCAACAACAATCACCCGAAGATCAGTACCAGCAAAATCAATAAGTTTATCTCTCTGTCTGGTTGACAATGATTGGCAACCAGGGACAGGAAGTGAACAGGGTGGACTCCGAGCTGATATTTGAGTGCAATTTTGCCATAATTAGCTCATGGATTGTTGTTATGGCCAGAAAGTGGTCTGGGACGTTGCAATGACCTTTGACCACAAAATTCTAATCATTTCATTTTTTTACTCAGGCTTAAGGAAATTCACTCAAGAAGAAAGGGACAGAGGGACGCATGGACAACCCCAAAAAAGAATGCTTCTGGCAATGACTATTGCGGGCGAATAGAAAAACCAAACTGCTGTCCTCAAATGGGATGAAAACCCTGATCCTATAAGATCTGGACAGACTTAGACTACTTAAACTATATTGCTCTTGCTCTACAACCATCCAACACATCAACCTCCATACCCTCCATGCCCCTATTATACGCTTTGATACATTAAATGAAGGATTGGGTTAGATTAAATTAGATTAGATTCAATTTTGTCATTGTATATAGTACAGGTACATGGACTTTGGCCTACCAATAACAGGGAACAAGCTATAACTACTGTACAGGGTATGACTATTGTATTAAGTAAGTTAGTATTTCACAATAAAAAAATATATAAAAATGTAATACTGATATATAGATTAGTATATGGATGGACTAGCTCCTACACTGGCACACTGAACATTAGCACTGGACAGAAATCTAAGCCTTGATACACTGTGCAACGTTCACAAAAAAAATAAAAATATCTGAATGGACAATTTATATCCTCTACTCTTTAATATCTGGTTACCTTAAATAAATGAAAATATGTGCAGAGATGCTAGCTGCGGTCAAGTGATTATTATTCCCCTTGAAAATAAACACATTTTCCTAGCCACTCAAAAGCGCCAACATATGTTCCATTGATGCCTAATGATGCCTGCTTGCGCTATGAGCAAGAGACTGGAGAGGGCAATTAGTTACACGTGGCTTTGATTAGCACTGATTCCACAACAGTGCTGGAAGGAATATGGAAAACAAAATGCTAAATTACCGTTGAAGCTCTTTTTGACAGAACGCAATAAAACGGGAGAAACTATTTAAATTTGTGGTAATAACAGGTAAATGTGAGCATGTTAACTATAGCATAGTGCCCATGGCTAAGATTATGCATATTCTACCTACAAACAGTCTGTGCCAAGCAATGCATATAAAACTGAAATAAATGGCTACAGATGCATGAACTTGCCCTGAAAGAGGTTTGCTTACTCTGTGATCTCATTCTTAAATGAAACCAATTTGCCTAGAAATTGGTTCTAAGGCCTAATGTTGAACTCTGCACATCAGCTACACCACACACACACACACACTCTCTTTCACAGTCACACTGCTTCCACCCCTTCCCTCGCTGCAAATCATGTTTGACTTTGAAGTGCTAATTTTGGAAGTTTAGCCAATTTTTATTTGCTGCTTTGAAATGTATCCCCTAAGCTGCTGCACCAGCAATGAAATATACAGACCTTTACAATGAGGGATAAGTGACCAAAATGAGAAGCGCCTGGTTTTCTCCCTAACATTATATAACTGTGAATAATCCTCACATAGCATTTTCGCCTGTGCCATCACAGCCTCAATTTATATTCAGAAATATTATTCAGACATTTTACTGTTTGCTCTTTACTCAATCATACCTACCTAAAGTTGCAGCTAATTTAAGACATCTACAATAGAGATGCCAAAATATCTTTCACATTATTGGGTTTTATCAGTGTTTTGGAACAGAAATAGGGAAATTAAAACAGCCATCGTGGCTAATCGTTTCAAAGATATCCGACATCTATTGATAACAGGAACCTTGCATTTGAGGACGTTTCACACGTACACTGATCCACTGTATTGACAGCAAACCACAGCTCAAAAACATGTGGGCCTGATCAAGAATAGACACATGATTCTGACGCGACTGCTACTTTCTAACAGTAAAATTACATTACAGTTATAGCTATTGAGCTCTTTCTCCCTGTTATACAAAAGTGAACCCTAACACTGAGAATGGCCTTGGTAATAGACGTAGCAATGTTTACCGCCGCGATGGATGCAAGGATGACCTCAATCACAAGCCGTTTTGAACAGCTTTCAGTGGGAGCTGGGGCATTGTATAGTAAAATAAGTTGATCAGATTGGCTCCTCACCAAGCAGCCCAGCTAATAACATGGCAAGCAAAGAGCTTGAGGGAGAGAAGATTTGGAATGTGGGCCCCTCCACTTTCCAGCGCTGCTTTAACACAGTCCCGGTCTTGGCAATAAATTGCTTTGGTAATCAGCTTTTTGAAAAGCTTATTTACTGCTTGTTTTGTGTTTATTGTAGTTCTCAGAATAAAATATAAAATTGGATTTTATTACGTGTGCAATTTTCTTCTCTCATAAAGAATACCGAGAGCCTGCATCACCTTGTTGATTATGGATGATCCAGTGAAGAAGTGTACAGTATATTATTTTTATTATCTCTGTTTTGATGTGTTTTCCTCACACTCCAAAAGGATAAACACTATGGGCATGGATGGAAAGATTTCATGTATAATATGTCCAAAAAATGCTACAAGATAAAAAATTCTACCATCTATACTAGGAGGTGTATTTGTATGAACGTGACAGAGAATGAAAGAAAAAAGGGACGGTGGGGAGTAGTTTGTCCTGTATGTAAGCATGGAGTGTTCTGGTTTTGTATTCTGACAGCAGGTGCACAAAGTAAGTGCTTGTTCACTGCACAACTGGAAACAACTGGAACATAAGATAAAAGTCTACGTGACGAATGGACAAACCATGTGGTCTGCGGTCATTTCCACATACCCATCATTATGTACAACGCAGTACACTGGCACAGACTGCAACTTAACTTAGACTTAAAGCTAACAAAGTATAAGCTTGCCATCTCCCCAGTGGATTTTTCAATCTTTGTTGTCAGCACTCAGAAACATTTTGGTTTTCACTTCATCTCATTTAGCTTTGTGACTGTATTTAACTACAAGCTATGGCAGAAAACACAGCGCTCGGAAATTCAACCAACCCCTTCATCAGTCTCAAATACTTTTTCCAGTCTTCACAGTACTGGCACAAACAAAAGTTCAACTTCAAAGAATCCTTTCATTTTTCCCACAACAACACCATTTTAACCATAAATTACTCCAAGTCAGAAACACTGTTATAAGGAAGAACATATTTTGAGTGACTTCTTAACAGCTCATTCTAAGTCTCTGATTTCAGAGGCATTTGTCAGTCAGCTGAAAGCATTTATAGACATTTGTCAGTCATCTGTTACACACATCTGATGGAACAGACTTCCATTTTAAATAATCCGTCCTGCTATGTAATTGCTTGAATCTTACTCATGCTATACAATACATACAGGGTATTTTTTACATTTCAAAACAACTGTCTTTGGGTTTCCTTCCACATAATTGCAGTGACTGAATCCTGGCCTCTGAGGGCTGCTAGGAACATGTGCGTCCTACGTCGACACAGATGGAGGACTGAAGCTGCTGCTCTGTTAACAAGCAGCTGAAGCTGTACCTCATGTGTAGACATGATGTCATAACCTGATGATGTGTCTTGACCTTTGAAAATTAATCTATGAAATGCTCAGAAACCAGGTAAATCCCATACGTTTTAGCCAATACATCCCAAAATTTATATGTCATTTACACAAAATAGAGAGACTGGACTTATCAAACGACCTGACAGCTAAATACTGACCCTAAAGTATGTGTTTCCAAGATCTTGCATTATGAAATAAATGTGTAGTGATTTTATGCAACTTCATAGTTTCACAAATTCCATTATAATCTAAAATTTTGTAGGGTTCATCCCAAGCCTTTTATTGTGCTGTCCAATGCATTGCATTGCAAATGTTTTAATAGTTGGGGTCTTGCATTTAATACAGATTCTAAAAACTTTTCTTGGATGTATCCTAGGTTCTATATCATTCATTCTGACCATCAAAGACAGTGAATTCCTTGAACTTAAGTAACATCTGTATCTATTGTATTACCAGTGGTTAGCATTGTCACGTCAGAGAAAAAGTTTCTGCGGGCCAGCTTGGGCCTTTCTATGGAGTTTGCATGTTCTCCCTGTGTTTGCATGTTTTTCTCCAGGTGCTAGGATTTCCCACCACAGTCCGAAGACATACTTGTTAGGTTAACTGGTGATTCTAAACTGTCCGTTGGTGTGGGTATGAGGGTTAGGGCGAATGGTTGTTTGTCTCACTGTGTTAGCCCTTTAACTGAGTGGCAACCTGTCCAGGCTTTTCCCCAATGACAATTGGCTCCAGCACACCCAGGACCCTCTACTGGATTGATGGTTTACCTATTATGTAACCGGTGTACCTTGAAATACAGACGCATTTACCTGTCGATGATTAGTTTAATTTAATCTCATAAACTATAGCTTTAAGTGTGAGAGCTATTTTTCTTTCCCTGTCCTCTGCACTGTGTCACTGTACATTACAGAAGAAGACAGAAACACTGCTCTGTAAATACCGATTTTTTTTTATCCATTTTACGCTATATTCAAGGCCGTGAGAAAAAAAGGACTAGATTCATATTTGTCACAAATTTGCATCAATCATATCCATCCATTGTTGCGATTTTTTTTATGAAAGAGCCAATGTAACTACTTACCTTTGTTATGCTAATTCTCAAAAATCAAAAATTGGCTTTGTCTAACCTAATATAAACCATATCAGTTACATCAGTGTGCTACACACTTGTTACTTCCCCCTGCATTGCCCTGGCCTTGCAGTGGCAGACTAGTGTATTTGTGGATGAAAGGCGTGGCCGGAGAGGCCTGAGTCAGGGCTCTCATCAGCTGCAGAAACACACCACATCTAACCTGTTGACTGTTGGCCTTTTTAAAATGTAATTTATCGAAATAAACCGTTCATAACACTGGTTTCCATTTTAAGTTTCCGGCCATCGAGCTGGGTCATAGCAACAGAGTTTTCCCCAAAATTTCATAATTTCCAGTCATAATAACTGACCTTTACCATGCTACGATAGAAAAGTATGGGTTGAAAACAGTAGTTCGAATCCTGGCTATATTGTCCAGAATAACTTCCAAAGCCAGTCCTATTCATAATCAGCAATTATTCTGGTGGCACATAGTTACAATGAAATCCAAATGAGATCTCTGTAGCACTGACATACTTTCTGCTAGCAGGTACAGGATGCCTCATATATGATTAATTAATTGCGGCAGCCTGCCATCTGTGTTTTAACTGATTAAATAGCTCACAAAGTGGGATGCACCTTTTGATGTGAACCTTTGGGGAACTGGCTCTGTCTTTGTATTTCTACCTTGATTAAGCACAATGCACCGGCACTTCCTCCAGCCCTCTGTTTCAAAGTCTCTTTAATTTGGGAGGAAAGGACACAAAGGCATTTGGGGGGGGTGCTTTAAAATGTTGCCCATTTCCAGTAGTCAAGGGTCCATCTCTCGCTTCCACTCTTTTGGGTTTTTTTATACTGTGAATGTTTCACACAGGGCTGGGCTGGTGAGCAAGCATCGGGCTTTCAGATAAAAATTGATTCCAGTAAATTCTCACCTGAGATCCATCACGGTGAAAGGCTTTAAAAGGTCACACATGTAATAAGTTCCTATGGTCTCAGTCCTTCCAATAATAGGCCTTTAGTCTGCCATGGAAGGCTGGTATATAGAAATAATTGAGTAATCTGTGGACCATTCAATTCAATCGTGAGACTCAGTGACAGTGCAAGGCCTGCTGGGCTGTGAAGAGGTTGTTCTGGGGAGTCTTACTGCTGGCAGGGAAATGGTTTGTCCCCTAAAGCCATGCACCTCCATCTTTGCAACAGCACAGTGGCTCACTAACATTTTAGCTCTTCCAGGCCTAAACTGATATCATAATTTAAGCTACATGAGAAAGATGAGAAAGCATATGACATGCCAGAAAATGCCTTGGAGCACTAATTAATTTGAAGGCTCTCCAAGTGTTTCAAATAAAATAACATGCATTCCCAACATATAGTAAAGTGTGTTTGATGTAAAGAGCAGAATTACTGGATGTTTTTGTACCTGGAATCATTTGAGGTTTGATGACATAAATACAATGGCTCAGTGGGGTTTCTATGGTCATTATTGCCAACAGACGGCATAAGCATAAAACTTTCTGGTAACTGACCATTTGCCAACCCCTCGCTGCTGCTTACACAGTCAAAGTTTCTGTTCTTGCATGGCACAGTTTCAGCGAACAATGATAATGATTTACAAGTGCAAACGTGCAATTCCTGACAAATCTTGGTTGAAATTGGCATGTTGACACCACAAACCTCCACAGCAGAACACCAGACTCAAGATGTCAGAGGTTGATAAGAGCTGGTATCTAATCTGGGACCCTTATTCTAATTTTATGGATTTGAAGATGTGGCATGCATTTACTTTTTCCATGAGACTACTCTGTCTTTGTTCATTCACTTCAATTATGAAAAAAAAAAAACATGTTTAATCTGTTTGACTATATCTTTTTTTTACAGTCAGAAGGGTTGTGAGTAATTGGCTGTAAAGCAACGTCAGATCTGTCAGATCATTCTGACAGCTCTCGCTGTAGCATATGAATAATCTTTTCACATTGGAATTCAATTTAAGGCTTCTTAAACTCCAGCTTTTGAACTACACTGCTCCATTACTGTCTCTCACTATAAAGAAACTATTTATTTGTATTCTTCTGAATCTAAGACAGCAAACAAAGCTTCCTGTGCTACAATGCAAATGTAACGGCTGTCCAGTAATTACTGCTACTTAGAATAATTTGTTGACTACACATAGATGTTACCATAGTGCTGCTGGCAGGGAGTGTCCTTACTTGCTCTTGAAAACAGCGTTTCCATGCGAGTTACCAATGTCACAATAGTCTTTACACATCATGTTATTTTCAACAAAAAACTGTTACCACTCATCAAGGAAGTGTTCTCCACACACCCACACCCACACACACAACATGACAGATTTAGAAATATGAATTAAACCAGAACAGATGGCCCTTAAAAGTAAAACACAGTAATTCAATCTGGCTAATGGGAGGAAAGCCACAAACTGCTCCATTCTCATTTCTCTGACTGAGAAACCCAGCTGAATTGCTTCTCCAGCTTTAATGCTCAATCGCTCTGTCATAGTGTGTTTCTATGTTCCCCATGCATATTATAAGACATTTAAAAGGAAAACAGTGTATATTTACTAGACATGCCGCTCCATGTGCACAGACAGGAGCTATTAGTGCCTAGACAAAGGGGGAAATGTATCGTAATTGATTGTTACAAAAGATTACCCTCTTCAAGAAAAACATTGAGCTATTTCAGAACTGCATTTGATGCCTTAAAGTGCTGTGCAAAGAAGGCTCTTTCATTGCCACACATTCATGCTGACATGCAGTTTGCGAAACAATTACCATGCGCTGTTGTTCGATCTTTGTCCCCACTTTGGTTCTTTATAAGTGTGAATACAACTCACTTGCCAGCCATGCGGGCAATCATGGCTTCCATCAAGGGATGTCGGTTATAGGCAAATGGAATGCATATTTCCCACATGCGTCTTGCACTAAAATCGTGCAGTTAAAATGATAATGAATAGCTATTGGAAAGTTGTGGCTGGGTGTCTTTTTGTAGTTATTTAAGGGCCACAATGAGCCTCTGCAATATTGGTGTTCAAGCAGTTTGGAAATCTTAAATGTGTTGATGCACATTTAATGCAAAGGCTGCATGATAAAAAGGTTGACTGATGAAGACAAAACATCACTGAGTCCCGAATTTATTTAATTTCACAAAAATCTCCAGTAACACATAGACCATATTTCCTCAAGGGGTTTACCTAATTTCCCCATGAATGTGCATAAAGATTTCAACTTGACAAACAGATCAACATCAATCTACAATCTGCACAAACATAATGGGAGTTTAAATTGTAAATCTGATGGGAAACAATTATGGATAAGTCATTTATGTAAAAGGGGGTGGGTACTGAACCTAGAATTCCTAAGAAGCAGGAAATTGGTTTCTGTAACGCAGCAACACAGGTTGGCCACTTCTAGTCAGGATTTGGAGGAAATATATTAACCTGCTGGGTCTACACACAAACTTTCCAACCTTATTGTTGACAGGTTTTATGAGCCTAATGCACTTTGTGATGTATAGCATAATAACCCAGTCTATGACTGTAGGGCCTTACTCTTAATATCAGCTGCTGAGTGGATCAGGCAAAATTATTGTAATGAGACAAAATTTCCATACAACAGCAAAATGAGTTCATTACTCTAAGTTATATCGGTGAAGTAACCAAAAGAAATTGATGGTTTTATTAAGCCAGAATTGAGTTTCAGCCATAAACAGAATTAGGCAAACATGCAGACTGTAAAATGTAATAATAATTACATTAGTGTTATCCAAAAGGTTATCAGAGTGGCCCCTGCTGCTTATTACTCAATGCTTTAGAACAGAAGGGCTGTTTTCAGCTCTCAGGATAGTTCTAATTTCTTGACTTTAGCATGTTGACTGAAATTTGCACAGCTGGTGATCGTAACCCTAAAATGCAGATACAAATCTAAGACATGCGACTCTTCAATTCCAGTTTCCCGTTTCAAGCGCAACAAGAGAGGCTTAATCCAACATGTGAAAAGGAAAAGGGCAGCATGGACCATAGCATCCAACTTGTCCTTTTACCCACAGCTTACTTTTGCTCCATCTGGACCCTCAGCCATTTAACTGGGAGTTGTAGTCCCTGCAGCACATGCTGGGTTTCTGCTGGAGGAGGAGGAGGGTATGGGTACTAATTCCTCAAAAGAGATTGGGACTATTTCCTATTTAAAGCAATTCGGATGCATTCGCGTGGCTTTAAAATGGACCCTGTATAGAATGACAACGCTGCTAATAATGCACCGGGGTTAATTAGCATAACAATAAGACAATTGAATACACAGTTAACAGTTACTGAAGCTGCCATCCATGTATCCATGAAACAAATTATCAGTACTCTTTCCTCTCAAGGTTACCATCTCGCTCAGTAGCTGGCTGTACTCTCCAGCTGTCCACTGAGGACTCTACATCAGCTGATTATGCTATCTATCAAGCCCAGCTGTCACTGTCCATTCAAACCTTTGTCATGTCCTGCATGCAATGCAGCCTGCAATAAACCAAATAATTGCACTTTTTGTAATCCAACACCTCAGCATCACTTAACCTGTATTTTTTTTTTTTCTGAAACAGAAAGACAAGGCAGAGCACTTACAGAGTAATATTTTGGGAGCGGTTTTGCGTTGATGGGAAGCGGGCCTGATGATACGCTGATATCGAAAAGGGACATTGTTTTGTTTTTGTCATAGTTACAGCAAGCTAAAAGAAGGAAAAACAGATGCCAATTGCTTTTTTCTTGTTGCCAAGGCACAAACAGGATGCTGGCAGCTACAAAGATTCAATTATAAAAAGTACAGAAAATAATTAGAAAAAATAATAGCACTTGAAAAAAAACTGCCCCTCCAGAAATTGCGCATAACAATAAATCCGTTAATTAGCTCATTAATATTCAATTGGGGTCAGTGGACTTAATGGAACCTTTTTCATGGGCCAAGGAAATGTTTAACACTCAGTTTTTCCTCTGCCTGTTCTCATTATCAACTATGCACAGGCAGGCCTTATCAGTCCTCCAGATGGTGAGGAACAATGCAGCACCATTATCGTCTTACAGCAGCGTGTGTGCCTTGTAACCGGTGTGTGCCTGGGACAGTGAAGTATAGATACTGAGGCATTTAGTGTAATTGATATGTGGTATATATCGTATTGTTTAGGCCTGTTTGTTTGCTCTGCTGGTATTCAAGGCGAGAGGAGAGGCGAAGATTGATTTTCACCGCAGCCACTCCCGCTCTCACCACAGGTCACAGATAACTTGTCAACGCAGGTTTTTGGGCTGGTGTAAAATGCATCAAGGCTAAACTCTCCCGGGCATAATGGAGGATAGGGAGTTTCATCTCTGCAAACACAAGCCCTCTCGCTGTCGTTACCTTGCGCATGAGACAGATGTTTTATTCAACAAGTACATGGGACGGAGAGATGTCCAAGCAGAAGCCTTCTTGCATGTCTGCACCATTCCCTGTCTAGATCATTTTTCTTTTCTGCAAGCACAAACAAATCTCATTGACCGCATCAATATTTTTTTTTAAACTGTAAAATGCGGGCTCATTATTTGATTATAATTATTGAAAGACTATTTGAAGGCACCCTTATCATATGTATAATTAAAAGGGAATGATCGTAGAAAAAACTACTTGAATTAAGACTGCTGTTTAAGGTCATGTACTAATTGATTTTATAAAGACATATTAAAATCCAAGTCTTCCTCCAAGCTTCATGAATAATTGTAGCTGTGCATCTTAAAGCCAGTCAATTTAATGCTCCTTTCTTCATTAAGACACCTTGTGCAGCAGTACAAAGGGTCTGTAAACTTGCTATAGGTCCTTGCCTCTGCTCTCCCTATATATCCACATTATAAGCTTCTCAAAGATTCAGATTACTTCAAGCTATTTTAACCAACCCATGATATCAGCCTATCATCAGAGAGCAGACCCAGGCAGAACCACTCATGCATATACAAATGACTGTATCAAAGTGTATGGTAACGGCAAGTTTAATTAAGGCAGGTGATGAAAGCTAAGCTGTCACTACGGGGCATTTCAAACTTATGACATTTACATTGTCTTTGTCGGGATCTCTCACAGAAATCGACAACACAGAGAAATATCCCAGCAGAGATTTCACAGGCCTGTGATTTTCTCTGTAAGGTAAATAACACAATCTGCTAAGAAATCTTCATTCACTGACAGTCAAAAGGGAAATTGATGCCACTTGTTACAAATATCCAGCGCATTTAGTTTTTATCAGCGTTTTCCATAACAGTGTCAGATTAATGCGCCTGAATTCAGAAGATGAACCGTGACATCGTCATTTTCCATTAACGTGCTCCATCTCTTGTATCCATCATAATATCTACAATAGTTAAATGTCAGCCTTTTGAAAGGCAACATTTTCGGTGTCATCCAGGGTTAGCCCCTTTTAAAAAATAAGGCAAAACATGAAAGCGGAGAGCTTGTTTTTGTCTCAGTTTGAAGCAAAGGCTATGAATTTTTACCAAGATAAAGGCTATCGCGTTTGTTAGCAACATGTCGGTTTACTGACACCATTCTCGCAGCAAATTGGAGATTGTTAGAAATGGTATTTGGAAAACTACGATTTTTGTCCCAAATTACTGGTGCTGAAAAATACATGGATGGACTGGGTGGGATTTCCCACATCTTCTTCAAGTGAAATTACAGAAGGAAGATCATAAAATTTTATGTGCCTGGCTAAAACAATGAAGGTGGGAGGGTTCAGCAATAAAAATGTTTCTAAACAAATAACTGACAATGGCTTTCAGCTGTGAGAGTGCACAGAGCACAATGGCTCAGATTGAATGTGCTGAATGTGCTAGGGCTATCCCACAAATAGAGGTGATCCTAAATCATGTGCTTAAAGGTTGCAGCTTGAGAGCCCAGGTGTCATGGATAATTCCCACTCAGATATCTATAGCCTTCACTATCTCCCCCCACTCCCTCTCTCCAAGCTTTACTTCACCTCTGTTAAACAGACAAGCTGCCATCCTATTGATCCTCCTCGGCCTCCAAATGCCCTCCCCCCTCCTCAGGCCCAGGCGTAAGGGCAGTCACTAAACCCGTGAGCGAAGGGAAGGAGGACACTCCCCACTGAGTGCAATTGGGATTTGAGAAAGTTAAACACTTCTCAAGCACAAAATTCCAGCCTGGGCAGCAGAGAGGGGATTCGGTCCTCAGGCCCCCTCACACTCACCTGATCAGAAGGTCAGTCCCATCATCATCGTACTTCTTGCCCATCTTGCACTCTCGCTGCCTTTCAGTAACTCTGGAAGGGCTCAGCTTTCTCATTTACTTCAAACACTGTTGTCAACAGTTTTTGCTGCTGTCCTTGGCTCTAAAATGATAGAGGGTTCATATTTTGAGAATGGTATGCTGCAGGGGTGAAGGGCACAAGTGCAACAGAGATGAAGAGGTCTAGTAGATAAACATGGAATTCTTTGTATTTCCATCAATCAAAAATGACGGATGACATAAAACTGTAAATACAAAGAATCAAACCATTTACAAAGATTTTAAAGCACTCTATTTTAAATATCCCAAATTTGTCATTAAATCTGTTCCCTTCTGGACATTTTAAAGAGATAACATCCCTTCATTCAAAGATGTGGTATATACAGATACTGAACAAGGACATTATTTCTGTTTTATTTCAACCACAGCAGAGAAACCTATGCCTCTACAACAACAGAAATGGATAAATCTGGATCACTGTGTTTATTTTGAAAGCATTTACAGTGATCTTCTCCCGGTGAGTTAAAACCAACCTTATCCATTTCAACTTTACTAACAGAAATAGGATGAAGGACTCCACATCTCTCACTACCCTCGTCATCAGATCACCAGACCAAAATGTACAAGCTTCACACGCTTCAAATCCTTCAGTACACTCATGCATTTATTCCTTACAGCATTTTGCTCGGCCCGTTTTGAAATCTCTAACAACGCCACACAGGTCAGTTGACCGACATAAAAATGAACCCGTTCTTAGATAAAAACAGCAACCAAATCTGCACATATGTTGTAGCACAACTGAAGATCAAGAATGCCCTTATAAGCATTAGCTTGATTTTCTTTTTTCTTGTTTAAACAGACACTGATGCCCTTGTCACTGTAAAATCTGTGCTTTGTGCCATTGTGTCGCAGCTCTGGTACAATGACTCCCTAATTATAACCGTAACCTTTAACAAGATAAGGTTGACTCGGGACATAACGGAGGCAGCACAGGACAAAGTAATGGTAAAATGTCACAAGATTTAGATAAACATTCATAGATACACTGTTGGGTCAGCAGATTCAATGATTTGTTTTCAAATATGAAATATGTCAAATACAACAAATGTAATTTTTTAGTGACAATCATGACAACTGAAGTCAACTACATTTCATTTACAATCTTTTGAATATGCTCTTTAAGGAAATATTTTCTTATGGAATATGATCCATCTAAATTATGCAGGTAAACTGGAATAAACTCATAACAAGGCTGACACTTTCCCGGCATGTTGAGAAATTGGGCATATAAGAGGGCGCAGCGCCACCTCAAAGTGAAGAAACTGTCGAAGAAGTATATTATGATTTGCAGTGCCCTCATTATTATAGCACTTCTCATCTTTTTCAATTCAAATGGTTGTAGATGTAGGGCTACAACAGCGCATCACTGTAACAATGGAACTGATTGTGGAAATACGCAGACTGGTGTGGAATACGTTGATTCATCACGCTGTTTACGTTCATCCCCATTTATGGTGACTCCCACTGCTGGCCATGCCAAATGGGACCCAAGTGTCAGAGGAGTTGGAATTCTTTAAACAGAGATCTAATAGTGCTATGTACACGTAGAAAAAAAAATAAGGGGCTTCATAAGCAGCATGACCACTATGCAACAGCACCTCAAAAGAAAATATCCTGGGAACTGCCCTGGAGTAGTTGTATATGTAGACTGCTAACGGCTTAAACAGCTACACTGCTTTGAAGAGCATTCACATTTTGGAGGCAGTTTTTGCACCTATAGACCTAAACTCAACGACATTCTATTCCATTCCACTCAAAGTCACTCTACGCAACCTTTGGCAGTTAAATGATTTCCAATTGCAATTGGCACTGGCCACTGAAGTTAAATCACACTCAACACAAGCTTTGCTAATTATTGCAGAATTTACCAAACAGCATATTTCATAATTAGGTCTACACTGCATAAATCTTACATTTTGTGATGGATAGTAACATTAGGTAAAGGTTAAAGTCTGAAATGGTTCCTTCAGTCATGATTTCCATATTAAAATATGCCATTATGAGCAGATGTTTGAATAAAAGGTTGAAAGAATTACTGCCGTTAGTGGCAAAGCTGACCAAAGGATAAATCAGCTACTCAGAAAATAATCAGTAATTGTAAATGTAATGATTCTAAATTGGCCGTAGGTGTGCGTGTGAGTGTGAATGGTTGTCTGTCTCTCTATGTTGGCCCTGCGATAGACTGGAGACCTGTCCAGGGTGTACCCCCGCTTCTCGCCCGATGACAGCTGGGATAGACTCCAGCAGACCCCCGCGACCCTTAACAAGAATAAGCGGGTACAGAAGATGAATGAATGTAAATGTAATCTATAGTAAATGGATAATAATAATAATGCTTAGTTGCAGCTTTAGATGGAAAGCCGCTCATCAACCTGACAACATGCCAGCATCACAGGCAAAGCCGTCAACACACCATCAATGTCAAATGCAGGGAGACACAACCTATAATATTGTAGGTCATGACAAAGAGGATGTAGGTCTGTCATGTGAAGTTGTTCGCATAATTGCAATGTTTAAAATTGAACTGTTAATTAACTAATGTATGTTTTGAACCTTGGTCCAGATTTTTTGGTGTAATTTCACACAACTACATGTGGTTTGTTTTTCCCCACAAATGCTCCTGAACCGTCAGTCACCGTACAGTTTAAAGGTTTGTCTCACTTTAGTTGATATCAATGTCACTCTGTATCTATTCAGACCTGTGGGTCCTCCGTAACACTACATGCAAGAGGGAAGGAGGGCCATATCACCACTACAAAAACAGCCACATGTTTACAAGAACAAGACAAGCACATTACATTCAAACAATGTGGCACTGCCTCCAATCCTGTGCTCCCTTTCACTCACTACATCTCACCCCCTCGGGGTTAGCAGACCTTCCTTCATGTTCAAAGATTATCTGTTAATCCAAAATGTGCAGGAGCATGAGACGACAGGAAAGGGACCAATACTCTGGGGGGAGGGAGAGATGCATGGCTTTATTTGTTTGTTGGCTTTCATATTAATCCATTGGAACACAGCACATTTCCCCCTTCTTTTTCTAGGCATGTGTAAATGTTTTAGAGCCATTAAATGGAAGATGAAATTTTCAATGGATAGCATGTAAAAGTATTAATTGTAAAGACCATTATTTGGTGTCCATGAGGCTGAATCAGCTTAGCCACTCCATTCCCCCATTTGCATACAAAATGCTTTATTTTGGCAATCAATGAAAGTGCTCCACTGTATGTGTGGCTTATCACATGCTTGCAGGAAATGGATTCCTTAGCCATCTCGTTAAATTCTGTTGATGCAGAACAATTTGAAACATGGCACAGGCAGCAATGACATTTAAAGATGCCTCGGCTTAATTATATTTTGCAAACATTTGGGCTGTTTGTCCTCGGGGATAAAGCGCCTCCACTACAAAGTTAACTTGTTAATAATTCAAAATGAATCTCTCTTTTTGTTGAGCACCAATCATTATCTCCTATTAGTGCTGGTTAAGGGCATTCAAGGTGCCTCAAACACACAGGGGAGACATGCTGTTAAAATGAAGCACACGCATGCACCACAATGAACCGAAGGAAAATCAAACCACTAAAACTCCTTGGAAGTTTTTTAACCTTTGGTGGCTTATTCAAACTTACAGTTTGGGGAAAAGTGAATAAAAATACTATGGACTATTATAATTTATTTGTGTTTGTCATGACCCAGTGCACAAACTGTTTATAATTTCATCATTATTAGGACCAACATAGGAAAATGGAAATGGAAGCTGTCTGAACTGTAATACATCTGTGTGGTGTATTTTTTTTTCTCACATATCAAAAAATTTACTTGAAGCTTTATTTTTAGGAGTAGGCTACAAATCAATTTGATGTTTTGAAACATGACAAACAAGGAGATGAAGGATAAAAATTTGTTATCTTGCAGAGAAAGATTTATATTATTGAAGGATTGCTCTTTGGGCTTAATGAACTGATGAAGGATACAAACACTGAAGGCCCCAGTTTTAACTGGTTTTGACTGGTTGATTAGGATAATATCACAGCATTCATGTGCCAACACAAACATCTACCATGCTACCATAGTTACCATAATATTCACAGAAATATAAACACTGTACACAGATCGATTACAGATCAATGCATAGAGAGCAGATGGATTTCAAGTATTAGCAATTTAGCTTTTGAACTCATGCTAAAATGGTCAGCTGCTATAACAGACTAGATATTAGCCCCTGTTGTTAGGTATTTTAGAGACATGATGCTCAGATTATAAATCGAAACCTGGAAGTATTCATATACACAGTAATGTGGCAGCATGCTGTGAGATGTGAAAGGGAAAATCTCTGGTAAAAAAGGTGAATAAAGCAAATAAAGGCCCCGGTCACTATTGAGAAAACACAGTAATTTAGGTCCGCATGGATACTTTAGTACACATCAACGTAAACACAGGTCTATTTAACCACATGTTGTTATAGTTTATTCATAATCAGTTCTTTCACTTATTCATTTACTCTCGTTTAGAAGGATTATAATGGTCAAGTTAGGAAAATGTTACTGTAAAGGATATTAAGAAGCCCTCCTTACAAATAAATAGACCAAATTTACAATGCTTTTTGCCTTTTTTTGGTGATCCATCATCCAGAACAGCATCTTTGTGTTTTCTCTTCAGTTGCAGGTTCTCGGTACAAGCTGCCTTTTTGTGATAATTCACAAAACCACAGTACTCCAATACTTTTCAAAGTAATGTGAAAGTGCTGTGCATAATAAATTAGGCAACGCTCCGCTTAAGCAGAGGATGGCACTGGAGTAGGCTTTTTCTTAAGGGTGTAGCAGTGGCCACAAAAGCATGCGGCCAAATGCAGCCCAGACCAGACCACCTCCAAATGTGGTCTGAGTGATCAGATCTCAATGAGTTTTGGGGCGTTCACTGCCATACCGATACTAAAGAGCACAAAAAATATATTGCTGAGTTGATTGTTTAAAAAAAAAAAAAAATGCATCCACACACCCAAATATAAAATACGGAAACAGGATAAAGAGATAATAGTCGAGCTTATGTACCTTAGGCAGTAAAGGTCATGATGCAGTATGCATGAAATGAACTACTTTGTACAATGTGTGAACCACAACTGTAGCTGTTCTGAATGACCACAAAAAGCCTCCCATGGTAGAGAGGGTTGAAACACGATGAATCATTCAAACCATATCAGTTCATTAACTACGAGAGCCCTACATGCGTACATTCTCTTTGTGTTAAAACAGTATTTTTTAAAAAAACAAAAGACAATATACAAAAAATAATGCTGTCAATTTGGGCACAATATTTTTAAACTAACGCATTCACATAAAATAAATTATTACAATCCATTTGTTGAGCAGCAGTGTACAGAGTTGAGCGTCCCAGCCGTGCAAATACAGGAAACCATATTTTGCATGCGTGCTTTATATGAGCTCACATTCAAGAAGTGTGCATGTTTTGTTCACGCCTAAATACAGCACAGATTTAAATCGCATCCGTTAGTGATGGTGTCTGTCTTTCTCATTCTAATAAATTAAAGTGTGCAGACTTGCCACCATACAACTAAAAGACAGCCAAGGTCTGGCCCATACAGTAAAACATGTTTCGATTCCATTAATCAACTTCATTCACTTTTCCCAACTGTCTTTTCTCTATGAATAAGGGCTCAAATCTGCGACAGTGTGTCCTTCATGACACTCAAAGCCAGGTGCATCCCCATCAATATCAACAGAAAAGAGAAAAAAAAAAATTAAACCTTTTCACAATATATACAGTAGGAGAGCAGTGATTTAATATACTGCCATAAGCCCTTGCTCCTACACTCGACATGCAATTTGGAAATAAATTGACTGATTTAGATAGAGGCACAGGGAAGAGTGGGGGGAAAAAAACTGATGTAAACCTGGTTCGCTACTGTTGAGTAAGGTGACATTGCGCAACAAATCACTTGCATGAATAGAGAAAGAAAACGATTTCATTTCTATTTCTAAAAAGTAATTTTGTTTGGGGAAGGTGCGTTGATTGCCATGTATGTGAATCTATTCCTCACTCGACTCGAGGAGCCTGAACATTTTATAAAAGTCAATGTTATATTTTGCTGTTAGCATAACCTTTGAATTTGCAATAATGGATTACACAGGAACCGAAAAGACATTTCATTACAGTAGATGTTTGTCTGACAATGCTGTAACTAGATATAAAGAATTAATTCCTTCTTTATTTACCTCAGTGCCATGTACCAATGTTGTGGACGACAGCAACCACAATTTAACCCCTGCACTAATAGATTATTTTGTCGATGGCACTGCAGCATCGCTTAGTTCAACTTTAAACTTAGTTGCTCCTCTGAAAAAGAAGGTCATAAATAGGAGGAGGCTAGCTCCATGGTATAATTCACAGTTGCGCTGTTTAAAACAGGCAGCCCGAAAGCTAGAAAGAATTTGGCATTCCACTAATTCTGAAGAAGCTCGCATAGCCTGGAAAGATAGTTTAACAACTTATAAAAAAGCTCTCAGTAGTATTAGAACAGCATATTATTCATCATTAATAGAAGAAAACAAGAACAACCCCAGATTTCTTTTCAGCACTGTAGCCAGGCTGACAAAGAGCCACAGCTCTGTTGAGCCATCTATTCCTTTAGCCCTCAGTAGTAATGACTTCATGAGCTTCTTTACTAATAAAATTGTCGGCATTAGAGAAAATATTCAAGGCATCCTTCCAACAGCTGTTAAAGATGCAAGTACAGCGACATTAGAAACTTTTGTACGACCTTATCAATATCTGGAATCCTTCTCCCCAGTAGATCTTCTTGAGCTCTCTTCAACAATTACAGCATCTAAACCATCAACCTGTCTTCTAGATCCAATCCCAACTAAATTGCTCAAAGAAGTTTTTCCATTAATTAACATCTCCATATTGAACCAGATAAATTTATCTTTATTAACAGGATATGTGCCTCAGTCTTTTAAGATTGCTGTAATTAAGCCCTTACTTAAGAAAGCCACTTTAGATCCAGATGTTTTAGCCAACTATAGACCAATCTCCAACCTTCCCTTTATTTCCAAAATTCTAGAAAAAGTTGTTGCTAATCAGTTGTGTGACCACTTAAACAAGAATGGTCTGTTTGAAGAGTTTCAGTCAGGTTTTAGAGTTCATCATAGTACAGAAACAGCTCTGGTTAAAGTTACCAATGATCTCCTCATGGCTTCAGACAGTGGACTTGTCTCTATACTTGTTCTGCTAGATCTTAGTGCTGCATTTGACACTATTGATCATAATATTTTACTACAGAGACTTGAAAGTGAGGTCAAGATTAAAGGAACTGCATTAGACTGGTTTGAATCCTATCTATCTGACAGATTCCAGTTTGTTCATGTCAATAATGATTCCTCTACTTATACAAAAGTAAGTTATGGAGTTCCTCAGGGTTCTGTGCTAGGACCAATACTCTTCACGTTATACATGTTGCCATTAGGCAAGATTATTAGAAAACATGGCATAAACTTTCATTGCTATGCAGACGACACCCAGCTATATTTATCTATGAAACCAGATGAAACTAATCAGTTGGTTAAACTCCAAGCATGCCTTAAAGACATAAAGGCTTGGATGACCTGTAATTTCCTACTCTTAAACTCAGACAAAACAGAAGTTATTGTATTCGGTCCTAAGCATCTCACAGATTCATTATCTAATCACATGGTGTCTTTGGATGGCATTACCTTGGCCTCCAGTACTACTGTAAAAAACCTTGGTGTTATATTTGATGAGGATATGTCCTTTAAATGTCACATAAAGCAAGTGACCAGGACTGCCTTCTTTCACCTGCGTAATATCGTCAAAATTAGGAACATCCTGTCTCAGAGTGATGCTGAAAAACTAGTTCATGCATTTGTGTCGTCCAGACTGGATTATTGTAATTCATTACTGTCTGGCTGTCCAAATAGCTCTTTAAAAAGCCTCCAGTTGATTCAAAATGCCGCAGCAAGAGCATTGACAGGAATTAGCAAGAGAGATCATATTACTCCAGTTTTAGCTTCTCTTCACTGGCTCCCTTTAAAGTCTAGAATAGAATTTAAAATCCTCCTCCTTACATACAAGGCCCTTAAAGGCCTAGCTCCATCGTATCTTAAAGACCTTATTGTACCATATCATCCCAGCAGATCACTTCGGTCTGAAAGTGCAGGCCTACTTGTGGTTCCTAGAATTTCAAAAAGTAGAATGGGAGGTAGAGCTTTCAGCTATCAGGCTCCTCTCCTATGGAACCAGCTCCCAGTTTGGGTTCGGGAGGCAGACACTCTCTCTATTTTTAAGGTCAGGCTTAAGACTTTCCTTTTTGATCAGGCTTATAGTTAGGGCTGGACTAAACCATCCCTTAGTTATGCTGCTATAGGTCTAGGCTGCTGGGGGACGATGCACCAAACACATGTCCTCCTTCTTTCTTCTCTCTCCTCTCTCGCATCCTCCACTTTCTTTTCTCTGGCACAGAGCTCTTGCCCTCTAATTTCCTATATACTACTAGTCATACAATTCTGTGCTATTACTATGTAGAATGTTTACTGCTGTGTGTGTCCCACCCCCCTTCCCCCCCCTTCCCCCCCTTCCCCCCTCTTCCCCCCCTTCCCCCCTCTTCTTGTGAGTATCTCTGGCCTGGAGTGGTGTGTTTCCTGTGGAGCTCTATACTACATCTGTTGTCGTGGTCTCATCAGCCTGCCTAGTCTTCATGGAATCCTGAAGTTATCCACTCCTACCTGAATGAACAATTCTCCAACCTGCCTATGATTCCTCTTACATTTTCAAACTGTCATGTAACATCATCAGTTTGTATCATAAGATTCCACATGTACACTTTAGTCAGATATGTGTATCTATGACAGATGTATGTTTATCTTGCTGTTCTCTTCTCTTCTCTCTTTGCTGTTCTCTTCTCTCTTTCTTCTGTCTGTACCCGGCTGGCCTTAGGCAGATGGGTCCCTCCATATGAGCTGGGTTCTGCTTGAGGTTTCTTCCTGTTAAAAGGGAGTTTTTCCTTGCCACCGTTGCCTTCAGGCTTGCTCTGGGGGTTTCAGGCCGGGTTTTTGTAAAGCGTCTTGAGACGATTTGTATTGTTATTGACGCTATATAAATAAAATTGAATTGAATTGAATTGAAAGGCCAGACTTTCATCCAAAGAATAACAGAATCTCATTTATTCCAAGTACATAATAGAAGGCCAACTGCAGTAGCCCATCTCCCACGTTCTTTGTATATCTTGGGTGTGCGAGAGCAGAAATAGTTGACTTTTACAACGGCAGAGTCCATTGTGTTTTAATTGAGCAAAATGAGGAATAATTAAGTAATTAAAGGCTTGATAGGAGTAAACAGATAAAAAACAAGTGCTAATATTAACAGTGCGGGTCCGGTGCAGAGTGAACTGGCCATACCTCCAGTATGGCATCACCAAAAGAAGACAAAGCATCAAAGGCACCACTTAAAATGGGCCAACAGTCTGTATGTCATTTCTTTAAAGAGCTTGTGGCTGTGAATATGCACGTGGTCAGATTCAAAATTTAATACTTCCCAGCTGGATTTTGGGAATGGGAGTGCACTCTTGTATTTTCACCACTCTGACATTAGTGGGTTTTATTTTTTGAGTAATTGCACAGCTTGATGTGTACTCAGGGGTTTCCATGAGAACGATGAAAGTCTTATTTCAACAATGCAGCAATTATGGGGAAATATGGAAATACATTTTGAGCCAGTTCACAGTTGAGTTGCCTGGAATAATAGGAATAGAAAACAGAAACAGGGAGCCGGGGTGAAAATGGCAATTCGAAACTCAACTGTGTTTAAAATACCATCCCGTTATGAAAAAGAATCCTTACAGCTGAAATCCCTAATACCCTCTATGTGTCAAATGCTGCAGTACATCCACATTACCTTGAAGTAGTTCATGGTGCCACAATTTCCCAAACAGTGGTATCTGCTTTATTCAACATACAGCAGCCATAATCTCTGTTGGCATCATATGCTGGTTGGCAGTGATAATCTATAATCCATTCATCCAGAGAGGGTACACAAATGCATATTTGTTTCCTCGGATTAAAAGCTTATGGAGGGTGTATGGCATGGCCAATAACGTTCATCCATGCCAGCTATGACAGAATCTTTTGCTGTATTGTGGATACAGAATTCTCTTTTAAGTCAAAAGGCAGTATCCCAACGATCTGATCACAAAGAACGGACACAAAGTGCAACATTTCTAGAACGGAGACAATCATTAAGTAAATATTCTGACATGACATTATGTCTCCTTTTCTAAGGATAATTTTACTGTTCAGGAGATCGGTCAGATTTTGAAATAGTCAACTGATACACCCGCCTGTCTTGTGGTCAGCAAACGAAGCTGTCACATGAAGGTCACCAGGTCATCAGCAAAGACTGAAAAGGTCTACAACCATGGTTTGATTGAAATGAAACCCTACATCGCTGCAGAAATAAGATGCCAGTCAGAAGAGTGAAGCCATTTTTCTCAAAATGAAACAAAGCTCAACACACTAAGCCTTCTTACTATTTAAACAATTCAATATTTCGTTTCTGTAAATTTAAACTACTTTTAAATTGTACTGTCAAAAACATAGTAAGGCCACATACAGAAGAGACAGCAGGCTTGATGTTTTGATAGGTAGGCAACATGCATACAGTATGTTGTATTGTCTATTATGTACTGACTAAGATTTTTGTGGTGCTTTAGAGCTCTCAGATGGGCCTTGGCTCAATTGGTGCACTACAGGCAGCTATTGAGAGGGCCTTGATGGCCAATAATTGTCTATCTTTTCATTTCTTATAGTTCTATCGGTAGAGTGGATCTCACAGACTGTCATTGTCAGACACATTTTCCTCTGTAGTGGGCTTTTTTTGTATTTTCCCTGTATATGAGAAACCCACAGAAATCACAGATATGCTGAAGCAAGCAGGTAATTTGATGTAGGTGTAATATGAATCTATACAGAAAGTGATTAGTTTGTTCCCTCAGTCTCCATTTCAGGGCAATGAAATAACCTGTTACGCCCACCACTCAATCAGGAGGACAGTTTGTCATATACAGTATAATGGCTGTATGCAACTTGTTCAACCTGATGAGCAGGCCAGGCGGAAGTCTCCTACAATTCTTTTCTTGTTTCCTTTGCCACAAACAACTGGAAGAACCAAAGACATGGAGGCCCTAATCATTACATATTACTGCACAAAACTTGAGTCATATTAAGACAGGGTGTCCAGACAAACCCAGAGGCACAGATTCCTCTGGGATACCAAGCAACAGACAGGCAGGAGCCACAGTTCCAAACACCTCTTAATAGCTTTCTAATTAGCAAATGGCTCCTCACTGTGAAACAATCATGGCCTTCACGGCCACCTGCAATTGCCAGCTCAAATACGTCAAACATAGGGCAACACAAACTTTGGAAAGCATTTCCTCAAGAGATGTGCTTGCTATGTGGGCTGTATGACACACAAGCTCTATTTTAAAGGTTGCTCGTTCAGGAATGCATAGATCTGAGTGTCGCTAGCAACAGATAGATATGTAGCTCATCATTTGGATGGACACAACAGGATTTTAGAAAAGATATGACTGTTTTCAAGGAATTGCATAATAGGTTAATATCATCTGCATAATACAGAATATTGACAGTATGTCTATGCCATAACCTCAAAATGACACATAAATAGAGATCAGAAACATACATAGATATGACCCCCTCACCGGGGCTAAATACTATACTGTGGTCAATAAAGCTTATCAAATAATGCATCAGAGTCCAAGAAAGCTGCATTTTTTCCATTTGGCAAGCCGAGAAGTGTGACAGGAAAAGGGAGTTTGGTCTTGGTATGGTCCAGATATTTCCATCTCAGATCTTAAGATGTTTGGATTCGTATCCATTAATAAATCCAATCAGACCAGTGCCACATTGATTCTGCATCATGACACCCACCACAAGCCAGAGTTAGGGCTCTGTGATTTGGCCAAAAACATGTACTTTTTATGCGTATTGACTGATGTCGACGATGTTGATAATCACAACATGCATTTAACACCATTAATGAGGATGGAAGCACATTCAGACCTCAAGGTTACTGGCAGTGTGCTTTAGCGAGTAACACTGAATATAAAGCTCACTTGTTTGTTCACCAGAAAACTCTACAGGGGACCTTTTAATTAGGGCCAACATTCACCATAAAAGGATTCTGAGCTAGTTTGGCTGCTGGCTAGTTCTAGCATTCAGCCTGAGAAATTAAAAATGCCAGGTGGGGCTTCACAAAAACATCTCTAAAGGAGGCAGGAGCTTTGTGCAACTAAATGTTATGGATGGATGAAAGAAAAAAAAAAAATCCAACCTTTATCAAAATGATGGAAACAGAGTGGTAGAGGGAAAAAAAGGGAAAAGCTCATAGCCCTAAGCATACCACCTCATCTGTCAAATATTGTGGTGGCACTGTAATGGCCTGGGCATGTACAGTATGGCAGCCAGTGAAACTAGCACACGGGCATTTATTGATGATTTTCTCTACTGATGGAACCAAGCAGATGAATGCAGAGGCAGACAGGAGCATTATGTGGACTGGAAAAAAAATAAATAAAATATGCATCAAAACTCAGTGGGTGACATTTCATCATTCAGCAGGACAATGATAAATAAAGATGCAGCTAAAACAACAAAGAGCACGTTAGTGTAAAGAGGTGAACACATTCCATTTGCTGAAAATCTGACTAAATGCAGGGGGACCCCACTAAAAGCATGAGCTTAAGGTGCCTGAAGTAATCATGGCCTGGCAGAGCAACAACGCAGCAGAATCAAAGAATTAGATTATTAATGTAGGACGCATTAACAACAAAGGACTCCCCATACAACCCTAAACATGATCATTTTTTGTTCATTAATATGTGTCTGCCAAATTCATTTTAAACCCCTAAACTTTAGGCAATATGTATCAAAAGGGCTGTATGTCTCAGACACCTGATGTAAACATTGGTGTAAATCTACTCAAATTAAAGGTGAGATTATTTGAATCAAACTGAATGAGATGAAGCGCTGAGCCTGCATAAGAAACTGTTCAAATACTTGCGCATGCTTGTGCTGTACCTAGCAAGTGAAAACACTATTCTGATTCCCTTGTTGGTTTTAACTAAAGTACTAAACGTTAGTGTTGCACCGCTCTTATCTCAATTCCAGTTATTCTTGTAGATGAAAGACAAGAGGAGGAAGCGAATCATACTCAAATATCACAAAAAACTCAAACAGAACACTAAAATAAATTATAGCATAATATCACAACATGTAATTTGAATCACTGTTGTTCGGTCTTTGTGTCTTTCACACACTGAACTGCATCCGAAAATATGTCTTGTGATTCACTCATGTCACGTTCTTTATATGTGTCTCAGTTTCATTTGTGTTTTACTGTAATGTAAGCAAGACCATCTTTACATTGTGCATTCCACACTGTCGATAATGAAGTTCAAAGCTAAATAATTTAATACACTTAACGACAATGATTACAAGGTCTCTAATACTGACACCCACACAGGCCTCCTAGTGGAGAAGGTGAAGTGATCCTTGCTTGGGTTGAGCTGACTAAACGCGTGCACCGTTTGTAGCAGCACAAGAGCCGTACAGTCTACAGGGAGAAACCTGCACAGCATTGTACAAATTATTTTACTTTATTCCAAATATTCCAGACGAGTCTGTTAAATGGCATAATCACACTGTAAGTTATTCAAACGCTGAGACTCTGAATAGGGACTTCCTACCATGCGTTATACCTTTGTACCTGAGCCTGCACTGCCATCTGCTGCCCCGTGTAATAAAATACACTCCAGAGGCTCTGAAGAGTGGATGGGTTGAGAGGTCATGTGCTGCATTCAAGTACTCATAGTAAACACCTAATACTATCAGATACTAGTAGATTGTGTATTCAAAGCTTCAGAATAATTATTCATTCCTCTAAAATAAAATAAAAATAAAAAATACAACTTGGTGGCTTGCATAGCCAAATTGTATCATCTTTACATTTTCTATGTTTTTGACCAAACAACTACACTGCTGTTAAAGTGAAATAGCAGGTCGATGCAGCCAAGGCAGCCAGTGAACACGATGTTCCAGTGCAGTATTGTGGGGGAATATTTTTGTCATCTTTAGAAATATAATATATAATATTTTGGAAAACAGTGTTATTGCTTTTCTTTAAATGCAGCTGGGTGTCACTTTTCCACTGCTTCTGTATGGAACGCCCCAGCACGCGCCAAGACAAATCCAGTGAGAAATGTCAGCTAGTAGTAATAACGAGGCAAACCCAGACAACTTACAGGATCAATATCTCTCTGACAAATCATAGTGATGCACTTTCCATCCAATGCCATCGGTCTGACACTTTTATCAAGTTGGAATTATGACTACCTGGATGAGAAGTGCATGTCAGCTACTATGTCAACCAGCAAAAACATGTGTCACGCAATCAGTGCTCTACTGATCGACAAACACTTTTGATTAAACCTTCAGTCACACAAAGATATGTCTTGTATTAAACCATGTATCTTGTCTAGCGCTGCTCTCTGGGAAAAAGCCTCCATGACTTCATTAATATTCAGGGTATATTCAGAATTTAAATCATGACTGAGAATAAGTTTTGAAAGATCAGCTTTTGGCCAAATTTGAGTATAATTTTGCAGAGGTTGGATGAAAATTGAAAGCAGTGTCAATAACAATAATAATAATAAAAAAAATACAGTGCCAGTTGATTTCCTCTCTGGGGATTTGTAGTAAATATTTCAAGCAGCACTTGAACGCAGCTGGTCTAATCTGGTCTAATCTGGGCAGGAACGTCACCAGATGAGCGATAACATCTGTGGATACTGGCATTACTGTTAAACTGAAATAAACGCATGGCTGTTATTTTCTGAGACAAAATGTCAATAACAACTTGCCAGAAGGTTACTCTTATATCATGCTCTGTTCTCTGTGTTTCTCTCTTCCTGCCCAGGATGCTGTTACCCAGAGGGAAAAAGGAGATGGGGCAGCCTGAGGGTAAGGCAGCTTATCAGATCATCGTCCATCCGTCTCCATCCCGCTCCATCTCCACTGTCTTTTCTGTGGCTACTGCTGTTGTTGCCAGCTGTTACTCTATACGAAGTACGCCAGGCCTTCTAAAGGCCCCAATATAGTGCAGACATACTCGTTATACAATAGGTAAGCAGTGAAAGAAAATACACTTAAATGCGCATGTCACATGTTTCTAAGTAAATTTATATCGTGTTTGTTCTTATGTCATAAGATGCATTTGTACCCTATCGCTGAGGTAACTTAAACATGAAATTAACTTACTGTTGCATTTTAAATTTCAAAATGTCTTGTCAAGCATCACATTGATTAAACTGCTTTATTGACTTGGATCTAAAAACAGACATGCCACTTCTAATGACTGTATTTTAACAGATTTGATGATTTCAAACCCTCTAATTTAAATTTTTGCAAGAAGACGTAAAAACTTCATAATACGAGTCATTATGCAATTGGATAAAACTAATGTTTCAAACCAGCAGAACATTTTGGATTGCCTGCACAATATTGCAGACATTATCCACAGAAAAGAGTCGTTTACACAGCAATTTGAGTCACTGTGAATAAGTGGGGCAATTCTGTTTTATGCATAACCTAATGTTGATGTAAAAAAACAGCTTCATCTGGGTAGTGGTTTGATTTTAGACAGTAGAACACAGATTCACTGTCTGAACAATAAAGCATCCACCACAGCCTGGCAATAACTTGTTGTGCGTAGTCTGATTCAGTCAGAAACATGTTGGGGGTCGACAACAAATCCAACCGCTTACTTAGTAAACAGTAACATAACATGAAGCTGAAGCTGATCAAAAGTGATCGGAAACCGCAGCTATTAAGCTGACCAACAAACAAACCGAGCAAGCTAAATGTAAACTGCCCCACACTTTTACATAAAACGCGTGAAACGTCCTGGCAGCGTTTCCTGAATGTTGTATGCCCTACTAAGTTTCGTGTCGTGTTTGTCAACACAGAATGTGTAGAAAACAAAGTATTCAGTAATTCAGTTTCCTACCTTATAACGCCAAATGGTGATTTGTCTTTAATGTCTACTGGCATCCACCTGAATTTCCCCAGTTCCTCTCAGTGTTTGGCTAGCATCAGATGCACGCTTTGACTTATGATTTGGGGTTATTCCATGATAACGGTGCTTATTGGTGCAAACTCGACCAGAAAAATGTAATATTGATCTTAGTTTAATAGAGGCCTCAGGCCACGAGGCGGGTTCAACTCAGTCTGGTTCTCAGTGGGGGTTTTGGCCTTACTCAGGTACGTTGTTTGTTAAGGTTAGCCACCAAGTTCTCCGTGTACCTGCCCGATGTGTTCGTAAAAGAGGCGGAGCAATTAGTCGACAACCAATTAATGTGAATTAAGAAGAAACAGCGACACCTGTTGGTACATTCAATTACTCCATGGGTGAGACGAAAAGGATGCAGAAACTATTTTTTTAAATTTTGTACATATATGATAAATATTTCAGGCTTGTAATTAAGTATTTAATTTTTATGACAATTGAAATACTTGAAATACTTGTACTTTATTGCTCTGTTTCGTTTATCTGACAGTTCTAGCTCCATAATTTTTTATATTCAAAGCCTAAGATATCATTATATAATATGGTTCTACAATGTATTAAACTACTCAGCTGAACAGTCAAGAACTAAAACAGAAGGTAGTTGTTAATTTTGTTAATGTAAGTTATTCTTCTTGACAAATACCCCAAATTACATGATTCTGACTTTCATTTTTTTTTTTTTCAATGGATTTAAACACCATTAAATAATTTACTGATCCAGAGAAGATCGGCATGAATTTGACAACAGGAGTGGATGCTGTATAATAAAAACCTGCTAAATATAGAAACAATTAAATACAGAAATGGACTGTAAATGTATAATCATAGTGATGTATTAATTCAGGAAACCCTGTATTAAATGCAAAGCTAGCTGGATAACACACTAATGTTCATGCTCATTGTACAGCCGTCCCTATTTAGCTTAAATGAGCAGAGCTGAAAAGACTTGATGCTGATGCGACAGTAATTGGATAATGTTGGGTTTTGGATAGTTTGTCAGATATTAGAAGCCATTTCAAGACATCACAGTGGGCTCTGGGAAATCTTACATTAAAATATGCAGATGAATCAATTATGAATATGATAAATTACACTACAGCCATGAGAGACAAGAAAATACCACTGGTTGAGGATGTACTCTGCGAGGGACATTTTCAGGATGAATCTGAATCATTGCTTGACTGACTGACTGATTTGATTGTCTCCTATAGTTGGACCAGGGTTCTACCCTTCAGGGATGCATCAGCTGTCAGTGCCAGAGGACCAAGAACAGTGGGGTGTGGACCCTTCCTATTCCATGATACACAATGTTGAGGCCATGGCAAAAGTAAAAGGCATTGGACGAGGCAAAAAATACAACCTGATGGCTCAAGTGATACCCATATATGGGTTTGGGATCCTTCTTTACATCCTTTATATCATCTATAAGGTAAGTAATATCACAGAGCTGCATGATAGACTAGTTGTATTGAAATAATACAAGAGCACCATGTGTGATATAAACTGATATAAATTTTTATCAGCTGTATGTAAATGAAATGTAAGATGCTACGACAAATTGGATTATATGTCATGGAAATGTAACCTAATAAAAAATACCATTGTGATCTTTGTTACAATAGCAACTGCACATTTACTTCCCAGTTACACAATTTGATACACGGTACATTTTTTTTATATCTAGATGATTACTGCATGTTTATGTTCACAGCTAACATGTAAGGGGAACGCTAATAAATCGAGACACTACACTAGTGGAACCAGAACACACACGGAACATACAAAAAGTAAGTACCTTCAGCGGTTTAAAGTAGACATTTAACACATTCATATTAATATAATTTCATTGGATATTTTTCTTAGATCAGATTTATGGATAAGTGGCATGGAGTTCTTCAGTGGAAGAATAGCCAAAACCAAAAGTAAAGCAGGAAAACATGTTAATATGAAAAATATGAAAGGATTTTAGCGTGTAAAAGGCCATTCCCGCCCGAACAGTATGTAGCACACTCCTCATGAGGGTGAACTTCAGTGTACATCATATAATGATATTAAAAGAATGTTTTCTCTTATGAATCACGTAGTAAATGATTATGAGCTTGCCAAGCTTCAGGAAAGGCTCATACAAACAGAAAAGATGATGGAGAGGATTGTCTCTGAGAGGAGCCATTGTTCTGGGAGGTAAGACTTACTTTTCTTATTTTCTTAACAGCCTACATTTCACCTCACAGAGCACTGAAGTATCAAAGAAATTACTTCACATTGGGATAAATCAGGTTAGACATGGTGTGAAAGAGAAAATTATTTGAAGGTGGAAAAGCCTCTGGCACATTTCACTTAAGTAAAAGTGCTG
Source organism: Chelon labrosus (assembly GCF_963514085.1). Lineage (NCBI taxonomy): Eukaryota > Metazoa > Chordata > Actinopteri > Mugiliformes > Mugilidae > Chelon > Chelon labrosus. The sequence continues at coordinate 25,869,259 of NC_140339.1, read as the reverse complement.
TATATGTATTATTTAAACAGTCCGTAGGTCATATAATGACAAATTAATGAATAAGGAATGAGAACATTATTTACTTGCACTGTACTCACTTTAATGCTTTTGCCCTAAATAGTTACTTTAAGTAAGCATATTAAAACAGAGACTCGGACTCAGTAATGTAGTGTAATGTAGTGACTCTTATAAGTCACATTTCACTAGTATACAGGCAACTTTAGCAGATCAGGGACAAAGAGGAAGTATGCATTGTTGCTAAATATGGCAACTGGATGTAACAAGATGAGACTGAGAAAGAGGTGTCTGCTAATCTGGCATAGAGTCATGTACTCATTGCTGTTTTACCTGACTCTGCTTCCATTTATATGCTGCTCTCTAGTGGCAGAAGGAGGAAGAGTAAAACCTCAACGTCAAAGAAGGAGGAGAAATTGTTAAGGCAGCTTAGACAGATCACACAGCTGATTCAAGAGAGCCGCTTGGAGGGAGCCTCCCCGGAGATGGAGGCCGAGGAGGTCCCCTACGGTGCAGACTGGGAAGGTATATGCCTAAATGTGAATCCCCAAGCTCCCCAAGTTATCTCGCCAGTTAATCAACTACTGTACATTTTCAATATGTGTACATGAGCCTAGTGAACCAAACACCAATACTGAATGTCAGATGATGTCTCTTTTTGTGCACTGACGCAGGCTACCCAGAGGAAACCTTTCCAGAGTATGACGATCCCTGTAATAGGCATAGATTTGAGACAATTAGGCTGGAGAAACCTCCTAACCAGCCCACTGCAGAGGCCTTGGCAGAAAGGATGGAGCAAGAGGAGGAGGAGCTCATGGCAAGGAAACTCTCAATAGTGCAAGAGGAAGATGAAGAGGAAGAGGACAGGGAGGAGGAAGGTGAAGAGGAGGAGGAGGAGGAGGAGGAAGAAGTAGAAGCAGACATGGAGGCAGTAGAGGAAGACACAGAAGTGGAGGAGGACGTGGAGGAAGAGGAAGACGATGAGGACGAGGAGGCTGAAGCAGAGAAAAGGCTCTTGCTCAGCCCCCCTTCGTTCCAGCCTGCCGTTGAAAGAAAGCCGGAGAGGGTCGGCTTGGAGGTGATGAAAGAGCTGCAGTGTCACAATGGAGGGAAGAAGCAAATAAGCTTCAGTGACCACAAAGATGTCTTCCACTACCCCAAAGAGGACACTTATGAGGATGAGGAAGAGGAGGAGGAGAGGGAAGATGAGGTGGAGGAAGAGGATGAGGGGACAGAGGTGGAAGAGGAGGAGGATGCAGATGAAGAGGATCCGGTGATGGAGGCAGAGAGTCTGCAGTTCGGTTGTGAAGGAAACGCAGAGGAAGAAGCAGAGGAGGACAAAGAAGAGTATTCGTTAACCTCAGCGTCTGTGGAGGGTGAAGGCCTTATCCATGCAGACATGCCTAAAGAAGTCGGTGTGAGTGGGCTGAGGATGCGGAACAGGAGAGAGACATAAAGGACTTTTCCTGTGTCTAAAAATTTGATTGTAAACATCTCCTTATATAACAAACTCCTTAAATGACACTAATTACCCCCTATATATTGATCAGCCATAACATTACGGCCATAATCATTGGTCAAGTGAATGACACTGATCATCTCATTATCATGGCATTGTTACTGGCACTGTCAGGGATATATCTGGCAGCAGGTCAACAAAGGACAAACTTTTGTCCTCAAAGTTGAAGTTAGAAGCAGGAAAAATGGAATGATCTGATTGATTCGACACAGGTCAGAGCATCAAAACTCCTGTTCTTGAGAAATGTGACCTTTCAAAAGTGGTCCAAGGCAGGACACTCAAATTGCTGAAAAGACAAATACTGGTTCTAATTCTGACTCACAGTGCATCACAGTTTGTTTTGTATGGAACTGCAGCCACAAGCCAGTCAGGGTGCCCATGCTGACCCCTGCCCACTGCTGAAAGCACCAACAATGGCCACGTGAGCATCAGAACTGGACTATGGAGCAATGGAAGAAAGTGGTCTGGTCTGATGTATCACCCCCTTTCCATTGTCTTTGGGGTCATGCTAATTCTACAAAAATGTTCATCTGGTTGCATAAATACCAGGTGCAAGGTTTCCCATAAGAACATTACTTTATAATGAGATCATCCATGTTATTCACTCCACCAGCTGGTGGATTTAATGTTGTGGCTGATCAGTCCATGTTTAAACTACAGAACCCAAGCTAAACAGAGACATGCAGATAACCTAATCAAAGCTTTTGTACAAGTAAAACTCTCTTTTAGCGTCATCAATATTGTAAGAGCTTCTGGTGCTTGTGTGGCTTTTTTACTCAAGCAAGAAAGCAAAAGAGTTTCCAGACGCTCAACTTTAAGGAGCATTTAAGCAATCTGTCTATCATCATTTTGTTCTTTATAGTGTCGCACACCCAAGGATCATCAACACAGGTTCCTGAGTGTGCAGTAGCTCACGTATCTGGCTCCTCCTGGTGGTTCAGCATGGTTATGCTCATGGGGGATGATTGGTAATTCAGCAGAACGGTTTACGTGATAAATAACATCCAGCAACTTCAATAAGGACCCTCCAGGGTGCACACAGACATGAAGGTTTGCAAAGAGAAGGCATTTGTTTATGTCAAGTTAATGTAAAGCCTATGTCAACATCCACAGTAAAAGTAAGCATTATAGATACAAATGAGCTAAATGTATGGTGTGTAATATGCCGTAAGATAGCTCTCAGTTGTCACTGCATTGCATATTTTTTGACATTAAGTGTCATATCAAAATTAAGTCATTAGCTGCTTTGTGCATTGCTGCCTCGAGACACTGATGTAATTGAATTACAGTTTTTTAAGCGTTGCAGAGAAATCCTTCTACCTTCTGCACTGGGTTCGTTCAAGCGTTTAGGTGCAGTCATGAGCCACAGCTCAAAGTCCAGGGAATAACTTCAGCTGTGAGCACTTTGGGATTGGAATTGGAAGATGTTAAATGCCTGTCACAATCAACACAGAACTAGCCCCCCTAAAAGTAACTTTCTATTGTTTGCCTGTGTCTTACATAATTTCTGCATAATTACATCTTTTGTTGCTTGTTTTTTTTGTTTTGTTTTAGACTTTAGCTGACTTTTTCCATCACATCATCCCCAACAACCTCAGTGTTGTTGCAGCAAAAATCACACGCATTCCTTTAACCAGCAAACCTTTGTCGTGGTGGACATTTAGACTTGTCACATACAGTGTGTGTAACCAACAGCAGCTGCAGTCCCTTCAGATATTATAATTCAAGAGCCCTGGCACTGTACATGGTTTATCACTGGTATTGCTTCCTACCATTCCTAAAGAAGCACAACCATCAATTAGTTAAAAATATTAAAAATATTAATTTGCCTAAACATCCCCCTTCATGACTGTTGTAATGTTCAGCTGTTAATAGAATAAAAAAAGGCAGTAATTCAACTGGATGATCATTTTGTAAAAATGACATTCCTTATTGTGGATGATCAAGATTAGACACATTCATCTTAGTCTCAGAGGACTGGAAATGTGATACAATAGTGGGGTCAAGCAGAAAGCAAACAATGCAGACTGGCAGCGTTAACAAGTTACCAAAGGATTTAACATGTCACAGTACTATTTAACGATGAATCGTTTTTGTGCATCACACTGTAAAGAATTTTACATTTAGGCCATGTTGTAACAATGTGTTTTAAGATCCATAAAACCTTGTTGTTCACCTTGTTGTAAAGAAATGCTAGACTCATGAAATTAAGACAGCATTGCTTCTCAGTTTCAAATAAAGTATTGTTCTATGTTCTTCTTCTTCTTCTTCTTCTTCTTCTTCCATGCATTCATACAACAGAACTAAACAACAGGCCTCCTCAATAAATGTCAGTATTACTGTAAATGTTACTTTATAGGATGTAGTATTGTTTTCCCCTTTGGGAGAAAATTAGACAATGCATCTGTTGACTTACTTGAATTTTATTTTTTTCCATGAACAAAGGGCTGTGTCGATACCACCACAGTAAATTGTACACCATTTACTGTACATTACAACAAGAGCACTAAAAACAGAAAGTGAAAGAACCTTTGGTTCCTGGACACATGTATGAAAAGCAGACTTTACAGCAAGAGTATCAACGATTTTAAAATAGAAATTTAAAATAGTTAGAACACGATTGAGTACAAGAATAGCACATTTGATAAAGATTTCCTCATAACCCACAGTAACAATAGCGGTATCAGAGATTGTTCTTTGCCTTCATTCAGCATTGTTTTTTTTAATGATCGTAAAATACAAAATACTACTATATATTTGAGAAAGGATACTGCCCTGCAGGGAGCAAGAGGAATAATAATTTGAGTAAAAATGTGAACAGCAATAAACAACGTGATATAGAAAGTTACTGCCAGTCAGATGAGGAATGTATCAAACTCCACCTCAGCGGAGAGTAAAGTTAATTAAAGATGTAAAGCAAGTGATGAAATATGTGTTTAAGCTGTGGAAGATTCACATTGTAGCTGCGTGTTCACTGGCAGTAATATGTGGTATGTGGTTTGGTATTCTGTCATTTTTTTCCCCCCAAGAAGACATCAGAATATCTGAGCTCAACTTTAAGCCTGAGTGCCTTGAATATCTGCTGTATCTGCTGCCTGATTTATAGTGCGTTGTAAATACAGTATATACTCGTCTCTTTAGTGTAATGTGTTGTAGGCCTTAAATAGAATTTACATATCCCTGGACAACAGCTGAAATGTTGTCCTATGATGCACACATTGGAAATAGCATCTTCCAAAGAATTTGTTTCCCCAGCTGTTCAGTCAGTCTAAACGGACTTTGTATTAGATTAATAAATTTAAGTTGCTACAGATGTGAGGACAGCAAGTTACCAAAGACCAATTCAAGCTCTGCTTATTTTACAGCCAAAGTGTAACACCGGGATTAGTCCTCAAAGGCACAATAAAGTATGTACAGCTATATCTCATCCACCACACACTTCAAAGTAAAGTGCACCATCATCCTATACATTCATGTATATGACACTGTGACACATTGTACATGGTACACAGCACTGTGTAACATGCCTTTTCCCTTTTCACATCCAATTGTTTTGTGTGGATACAAGTCTTGTAATGATAATGTATGTGCTTGTAGCTCCGTTGAGCCAACACTGCTGAAGTTCTTTTTTGCAAACGATAGGAGAAAACAAAATCACAATTACATAATAAATATGTAAATAAATATATTGTGGCGTGCATGTTATTTTCAATTCAGTAACTATACTATAAGCAGTATTCATGCTTAAGGAAAAGTGTGACACTTTTTTGTGGTAGACTACATAAAATCCAGTCAACTTTTAAAACTTACCGTTGTGTAACCGTTAGTTAGAATTTACAGATAAAGAAATGTTAAATTTCTATAACTACTACATAAAGGAACAGTGTTGGTTTTCATAATGCCATTACAGTACAAAATGACTATAGTTATCAAAACAAAGGAATTGGATTTTGAAAGTGGATTACACTTTGTGCTTGTTTTCTTCCACTGACCAAGACCATCATGAGGTCTCACCCCCGACGCCCACCCCTCCCACATACACGCACACACATACACATAAAACTTGAGGCCCATAAAGCATTTTGGGATATGCAGGACTTCCTGGGCACAATTTGGAAGTCTCAAAACCAGCCCAGGGATACATAATCAGCCCTTGTTGCGAGGACAGATGGACCAGTTCGCCACTGAACTCCAGGCTGGGGTCTATTCACATGCTAACTTGCTGTCAAAGCTGGAGAGGGCAATAGCAAAGGCTTGGAGGGCACACATTGGGTAGTTATAGTCCATGGTGAAGACATCTTCTGCCACACGGCCAAACTGCATCACGATGTAGTCAGCTGCAGACAAAAGGCAAAAAAAAAACAAAAACAATTTCATATAAGTTGTTTCTAAACCATTTTTGTGTGTGTGTCTGTGTCAGGCTGCATCCTGCTGGGGATGGCTTCGGCCATCAAGGAGTGTCATTGCTGTGGGGTGGGGGTGCCTGGTCTGGTCTAGGTGGGTGGTACATGTCTAAGTAACATCCACATGAATGCCAGGTCCAAAAGTTTCCCAGCAGAACATTGGATTTTCACAAGATGGTCAATGTCATTCAGTTCACCTGTCAGTGGTCATAATGTTATGCCTGACTGGTGTACATATAAGATGGGAATAAAAAAATCAAAGATTTTTCTGTATACTGAACACTAACCCATAAGTACAAACTGTACTGTGATGTTATAATATCAAACCTAATAAAAACAGATCATTGGAACTCACGGTCATTATCGTGAATAATTTGAAAATTCTTGACGGAAGCCTGAGTGACTCTGCCATGGAAGTTGAGCACATAGGATTGTGTGTCATCGTTCCACACAGGCGTCTTGTTGTGAAGTTCAATAACGCTCTCTGTGTTCTTGTTCTGCCACCTGGCCAGCAGTGACTCATGGTCCTGTAATGAAGAAGAATAGAACAGCATCGCAGATATCAGATCAGTCACGTTAGGATTAGAAGAAGTTCAATCGATGGGCACAAATGTGGCAATTGAGGAATTAGGGAACACATACATTTCGTGGGCGGATAGACACTCTCTCATGGTCCATGTTCATTCCAGGAATGATGACACTCATTTTGCGAGGCCCTTTGAATCCTAAGACGTTGGTTTCCTAGATTACAGAGGATAAATTGATGATAAAAACATACTTTGCTTTAATATTATGTTATTGCATTTTACCTCATTGAATATCTGCTATCTAAAAAATAAACAAAGCACATAGAGTGGAAAGAATTGGAAAAATTAATTATTATTATATATTATAAATTCTTATATATTGTACATTGTGGAGAAACCAATAATGCATGTCCTTTGTGGAACTAATAGCTCTGTCAATGCAAACTACTGAAAGTTTTTCTGGATGTACTGGAATATCTACGCAGGAGAATGACATTCTTTCTCCTTTATCCACTTATTGCAAATGATAACTTGCCCAGAATCCTTGATTTGTGGCATGGATTTCCTTATGAAACTGGATTTCAAAGACCTCTATACCATAGACTGTATATAAATATGGACAACGCAGCCCTGCTTCCTTGCATTGGCCAAACTGACACTAGATTTCTGGGGTTACGGGCGGCACTCTGCTCTACCTCCGGCAGTTGCAAAGAAATGTTGGATATACACTGCACTTCTTCATGTATTTATTTTTCCCAACTCTCACGGTCCTACGGAATGGCAACTTGTAGTCACCAAGATGTCACATCTTGTTTCTAGAGATTCAAATAACTAATTAAAATGAAGCATATTAGAAAAGTGGACACTTGAACATCAGCATTATTTCAACTACCTAAAATGACAGAAACCATCCTTGAAAAAATATTATTGGACATGCACCCAACTGCTAACTTGGAGGGGGTGGAGCTTATGTCCTATACTGCAGCCAGTCACCAGGGGGAGCTCTACTTGTTTTGGCTTCACTTTTGAGGAGCAGTTCTGCCATCCATCTTTATACAGTCTATGCTCCAGACATATTAACCTGTTTTTGTTTTGTTTTTTTTGTTGTTTTTTTTTGGGGGGGGGGGGGGGGGGGGGGATATTTTTACTGTATTTGTAACAATATTGTTTTGAGGATTATATCTCTTTCACTGGACTAAAATCTAAGTACAGCTCTGGGGTAAAAAAAACTTTTTTTCCAACTCACATAGCAAATGGCCGCTAGCTCTTGACGCAGATTGCTAGCTTCAAGGCTGGTGGTACTCTTCATGGGATTCAGACCGCTGTCGTACACAGTGAACTTGGTTCCCATAAGGTTTGATCTGCAAAGGTGACATAACACGCTAAAGAGTCAGATGTTTGGTCTATGTTTCACGTGTGAAATAAGACATGGAGCACATTTTAAGGGTGTCTCCTCATAACGTTGACACACTGAGATCACACAGATCCTACATCATGTTCCAGGTACAAATATGAACTGCTCAGTTCACAAGATAAAAAGATAATTCAGATAACAAGTCATCATTTATATAATTTATATTTAATAATAATAATAATAATCAATTTTATTTGTATTGCACTTTACATTTAAAGCAATCTCAAATCTTTTCGCACTAAGAATACCACTGAAATAAGATACACAGGATAAATATGATGTCAATGCAGCTGGATATTTAGGGTTTTTCAACCACCTAGACTTTGCGATATAAAATAACACATCATTTAATTTTGCTCTGCTTGGATTACTAAATTATATTTGTATTAACGCAGTGGCTATGTAAAAGCCACCAATGCAGCTCACATGGTGATAAAACAACACAACAGTGCAATCACTATCACAAATGTGTACTGTATAGCTATACAAGTACTGTATGTGTGCATTATAGGTAGGTGGTACTGTTTTGCACCGTTTTTCAAAGCCACAGATTTAAATAGCTCCTCTGTGTACAGTCCCTCTAACAGGCTATACCTCATTTAGGCCAGCCCCCTCAAGGACTCATGAGAAGAAGTAGATGAAAGGTCACTGTTCATTTAAATTTAGGTCTCCATCATTCAAGCAGGACCATGATTGCATCAGCCAATGGTCAGGCCAGCTCTGAAGATTAAAAGGCTACACAGAGCCATATTTGATTAAACTCCAGAGGAGTTTCCATGGAGCTACTAACGCAGCATTGAAGCTGTCTCTAAGGGTTATGTCACTACTCACACTGAACCCATCTTAGCATCAAAGTTTAAAGGAGATTTTAATTAACAGTTTTAAAGAATAATTTATGAATAAAGGATTAAAGAGTGTTCATACAGTAATATAACACACTGGGTTACTCTTTCTGTAGTGAAGTTAAGACAGTGCTGGATATTAAGTACACTTACCAAATGGTGCATATGAGAATATGCACATAAAATTCATATCTTGGCTTCAGTGGGCACAGTTTTGTCAACAATCAACAATAATGCATTAAAACAGAATTTTAGAAATAATATGGCCTTAAACACAAATGGCAGTGCCAGCACAAAAGTTAAATAAGGAATCATAAGTGCTTGGTACTTGAACATGTGTGTGTAAATCCCAGTGGGCCACAAAGGACTCACCTCAGTTTGCCAATGAAACTCTCTCCACCTCGTGACAGATCAGTGGGATCAATGGAGATGAGGTAATTTGATGTTTTACTCTTTTTCCTCTTCCTTCCAGCTAACAGGAACACCTGCCACAAACCAAGCCAGAACCAGATTAATAAAATTCACCCATTCAAATTAACACATTTGGAGGCTCACACACAAAAATGCTTTTCTCCTTTCTCACCTTCTTGCCGTCCTCTCTCTCCAGGTGAAGGTAGTAAGTGGGGTACATGCCTCTGTCCATGCCCTTCTTGTCCCTGGTGATTCTACACTTCACTCTGACACCCTGAGGCGCAGGTCGCAGAGAAAACTCCTCAAGATCATCAACATCGATGGCAGGCTCACTGACCGGTGGAGTGGGAGCTGAAGCCACTTCCTGTAGGAGAAAAACAGCCTGCTCAGGTCAAGACCTCTCATGAGAGGGTGGAGTGATGCATTAGAGTTGACTTTCATTAAACAGAGTAATGAGTCTGAAGATCAGATTGTCCACTGGGACTGCGAATCAGTGCGCTGTGTCTAAAATAAGAACCTGGTTTAGAGAGATTGAGTTGACTGAGGGGAAAGATTAGAGTGGAAAGAGGAGCAAAGAAAATATGGTGCGCAGAGACTGCAAAGGCTGTGTATTCTCTTCAATATGATCTTAATTTAAGTTACAGGTATGAAAAAACTCTATTCATTAACAATGCACAAATTATTGCATTGTTCTTATCTTTACTGAAGATATCATTCAGACATTCACAGTGTTGCCAGAACCATGAATCATGTCTCTGAAAAAGATCTCCGGGAGAGTTATGATCAAGAATTGTTGATTTGCAGGGAAAACTGAAAAGGATTACAAAGTAATCTTTACATTGATTATCCACCTTTAGGCATATTGACTAATTTGTAAACAGAGACGATTTAGTACTTTAGGGCTACTCACCCTAGCACGACAAAATGAGTTAAAGAACCCCAGAGGAACAGTTATGGTTTAATGGAATCATTGGAGCTGATTAAAACTTGCTGTTCTTGAATCTACCACCTACAAACCATTGGGTAATGACTGAAAACATCACAACATGCACGAGATTTTGACAATGAGCACCAGGATAATGAGCACACGATGCTACTGGGAAAATAGCTTCCAGGAAAATTAATGTTTTTAACATTCACAGTGCTACTGGGAAACTGTTTTGCGGACTGATAAAACTAAAGTCGAATTGTTTCAGAGGCTTTATTTATACCACAAACACATTTGTGAAGCATTGTGAATTGGTATTGCTTCACTGGCTCTGGACCCTAAAATGGCCATCACCATTTTCTGTTAGTTAATGCGCGGTTGGATGAAGTCGTAGCTATGGCGACAGCCCAGACCCTAGCGCCTAGCTTGACACACACCTCCCCAGAAATGTAACTTCACGGCAGCGACGCAGAGCACAAGAGCTGTGATTGGTCCACTTGGTAGTAGCGTGTTTTCACTTTAGTATTTCCGGCTACTTGGAATTGATTGTTTAAGATCAATAAAGATGGAACACATCGAGAAAAGGTTAACTGAGGAGGTTCACCGCCTGTGTCCCACAGAGGCATAAACCGCAATGAAGTTAGGTTTAGCAGCTTAGTAGAAGTTGGGTGATGCTGCAAATCAATGACCCTAAACACTAAAGTAAATCTACTACCCAATGACTTCAAACTAAGAAAATCCAAAGTTCCACTTGTACAACTATGTGAGTGTGTTGAATAATGATACAAAAACACATTGCATTTTTCTGTACTTGTTAGTTACATGCTGCTGCTTTGTCTTGGCACAGTTATCACACCTGACATGGTGACAAAATGAAACTAACATTTTTCTTCTATTAAAGCTTGTAAACTAGACCCAGCTACTCCTAAGGTTTAAGTACTTTGAGGCTTTAAGCAATCATAAATATACACAGTTCGAGCTCTGCTGAATGGAAGACATAAAATATTTAAGGGTATGTTTGATTACATGAATTTCACATTAACGCTTACAATCACATCAACACGACATTTCAATCAAGCTCTAGGACTCAGTTGCGTATCTTCCAACAAAAGAATACTGAAATTATGTCAAATTTCTCAATATACATGAGGTAACACTATACCATACCGTCCAACACTATTTGAGATAACAAATGAATAGAATATCAAGAATATAAAAAGCACTTAAATTGTATCACATTGGCAATAATTACCTATTACTGTACTTCCAGGCATGAAATAGTTTTACATGGTGTCCATCTGTGCTACAAAATGAAACTGCATACCGTTGTGGTGGTTGCCGGGCAGACAGACCCACAGAGAGTAAAAACGTGTGCTGTGAAATTAATTTCACCTTGCATGACTTCTTGCTCGTGGCGGAGCCCGGTCTCGTGTTGCTGTTGAGCTGTGAAGAACTGGAGCTTATTTCGTCGTCGTCATCTTCTTCTTCGTCAAAATTCATACTGCTGGATATGCCTTCACGGAAAGAAAGAAAGAGAGAAAGAAAGAAAGAAAGAAAGAAAGAAAGAAAGAAAGAAAGAAAGAAAGAAAGAAAGAAAGAAAGAAAGAAAGAAAGAAAGAAAGAAAGAAAGAAAGAAAGAAAGAAAGAAATGAGTTTTCCCTGCTTCTGTGAGTGAGCTGTAACCCACGTTTGTGTGTGCAACTAGGTCACACACTTCCATTACATGATGACCAGGTGTCAGAAATAAGCGGAGACCCACTGGGATTTAAGAACATTTGAGGTCAGTAGTAACTGGTTATCTCTGCTGTAGTGTTATCCTCTGTCTATCTTGTCATTATCTACAGTGTGGCCAAACAGCATTTTCATTATATGGCGTCTACATGCCACTTCACTATGCATACTGATATCACTGCAAATGTAGGTGATCACATCACCAACTGTTCACAGCTTGTGATTTGGCACATGAAGGTTGCCATAGACATCCAATTCGCAACACAGCAAATGCAAGGACTCTTATGTAATTTAATGGGAGGGCCACGTGCTCAGTCACATTCATGTTACCTTCCTTGGAAATACATACTGCGTTAACAGGCCGCATTTTCACGAGAGAGAGCAGCAATAACTTCAGCACTGATTAAATATCATTATAAAATCTCCACTCTCAAGCCCAAAACATAATATATGTTTTCTTTTAATTTTGTAAAATAAAAAAATAAAAAAAATAAAAAACACTATTTTCGGTCTAGTGCACTACAGTGAAAAATTCCCATAATGGAAGAAAAGGTCATACTCTTCAGCTACTCTCACAGGGCAGCATTTTTGAAATCAGTGCATTTGATGAATTAATTTATTTAAATACTAAATTACTCTTGATGCCACACTGTACCAGTGAATGAGGCCAAAACAGTTATGAGTGATAAGTGTCTACAATCTCAATTTGCTGCACACTAGAGTAAGCTCTTGGGTGCTTATTACCTGAATGAATTAACAGTTAATGAGCGTACTTGTACTATGGAGTGAATAGTGACAATCAGAAGCTGGGTTTTTAAAAGTCATGTCTACTTATTGCTGCAAGTTTTAACATTAGTCAGTGCTTTTCGTCCTCCTGCCAATGCCCCACAGCAGCGAACCAGAATGCCACGGGTGTAAATATGGACTCATAGTTGTGCTAGTGTAGATGCCCTGACAGTACCTTTCTTGAGCATGGTGACACGCAGATCCTGTTTGCTCTGTGACTGAATGCAGCTCACAACAGAGTCTGCCTCGCCCTCCTCTGTGGTGGAGTGACCCACTGTCAGGATCTGGATTTGACTATCATCCTGCTGGGAAGTCAGGCCATCGATCGCTGCAGAGCCACAATACCCACAACAACAACAGCCTCGGTCAGAAAGCAGCACCATTCTTCAACAATCGCCATTTCATAATGCGCCATGAACATGTACTATCTAAAAAAGGATCTGAGCAAAGTAAAACAGAGGGAGCTGTCTCCATCAAACTAATACAAGAATTCAAGAATTAATCACATAGTCAACCAGCCTGAGTAAACGTGATAACATTTCTACATCTCGGCCTTTGTGCATTTTGTTGTATTAATTATCTCCTAACGTAAAAGGAGGAAAACACTGAAATTCAATGTAATTCATAAAAACTGCAAAGTTAAGCACAGGAGAATGGACAAATTAATAAGTTTATTAATATTTTTTTATATATAATTAAGACAGATTAGTGAAAACTAAACTGTAAGTGTGTAAACAACTTGTGTTTTTTATTCCATGATTAAAAATTGCCGGAAGCCTTTGCGAAGAAGAGGTGCTCATGTAGGAGGACAGTCTGAATCTGCCTCAATTTGTTTAAACGTGGGTTTTGTTTTTAATTCACTATTAAAGCTGGGTGTTTAGTTTCAGATGTAGACATGCTAATTTTTATGGCAGCTTGAATTACTCCCTCTGAGAGAACTGAAGAACCTCTAACCCATGCTGTGCGATGGTGCTTGAAAGAATCGAGAGTGTTAGACGTCTCTGCGAGTGGTGAATTTGGTGCTGCTGACCTGGTTAATCTGTTATCCCAGTTGAATCCCATTAACGTGCTTTTCTAGGACAAAGTCATTCCGAAGATGAGCATCAGCTAACATCACTAATGTCAGACACTGGTGAATTGTGTGTTGCAAAGATTAGTAATGGTGTTTCATTATTTTTTGCTTTGCCCATTTTTTTATTTATTTTTTTGTTTTAATGCTTTTTTTGGTCATAACATACCATAAATGTTAAAGAGCATAGCGAAACAGTCAAAATACTATAGCTACACTATAGCTGGAGTACACAATTTCAACACATTTTTTTTAATCTTCTATAGTATGTCTCTGTTTGTGGTGCGTCAGCCTGTCATAAATCATCTGAGACATTTGAGCTCTGACAAGAGTGGCTCCGTGGCGGGGGCTTAGCGGGCAGCTTCTCCAGTTGTGTTAGTTGTAAGATGTGGTGAAGCATTATCTGAGGATGGCAGAAAAGGCTTGCAGCCGCTAGATAATTAGGACTTAGTCTTTTTCCTCTTTCACATTGTGAAGCTTCTCAAACATTAAATCTATTTACTCGGCCCTTAAAATAAGTAAAGGCCGAAAACAATACGTCTTTCTAGTCGTCACTCAGTCTGATTGCCCATTTTGTCTTAATGATCGCTGTAGCTGACCTTTGTGTTTCCCCTTCCTCTCCTTCTTGTCGCTGCCTGTCTGTGGGGTGGAGCTGGCCGAGGCTTTGCCCTTTTTGGCTGAGCGAGGTGGCTGCGCGTCCGATATCACCTTCACCTCCTCCTGTTCAGCTTCTTGCACTAAACACAGGGCAGAAGAGGCAGGGTTATCAAGTCAGATGGAGAGAAAAAGAGGAGAAATGAACAAAAGGCTAAGCACAGTTCAAATTAACAGCGGGCTACACAGAAGGCTTGGGTTAGGTTATAGTATACTGTATAAAAAATGTTGGCAGTGTTTCTAATAAATATTACACACGAATAATATTTTTCATGGAATAATAATATTAGAATATGCTGAAAATACTAAGCCTCACATTAAAGGCAGTGGTTGCACGTATTTGCGCTCTGGTCACTGTGTTTAAATATACTGTAAACCAGTCCCAACACAATTGTGTAATTGGATGGTGTGTTACAACTGGCAAACTAAGAAAACCAGAACTAATCCTTTCTTTAAATAAGACAGATGGATCAAACACGCAGCCTGACATCTTTATTTGTCCAACCAATGTGTTTCTTAAATCAACAGAGCCCCTGGATGATCAAAACGCTTACTTACCATGGTAGATGGTGCTGCTGTTGCTGCTGAGGTAGGATTCCACCAGTGGAGCCTGTTCCTCGCTCTGTTTGGTGCGTCGAGTGCGGGATCTGCTGTCCACATTAGACTGGACCATCAGAGGCTCTTGCCTCTTCTTCTTCTGCTTCTGTTCGAGGAGTGCTCGCTGTGGTTTCGAGTACACAGACATGCCCAGATAGAAAGAAACAACGTAACAAAGGCACAGCAAATGATGACGATTAGTAAATGATCATTATTAGAAACAAATCAAAGTACCCGTACCAGGTTAAAGAAAAACTTTTGGCCAACAACAATGTGGCCATATATCCCTTGAAAGTCACCAAACATGCCAAAATGTCATGTCTGAAACCCTCTGGTATATACAATGCTACATTACTAAAACCATTCTCTGATATTGATGTTAAAAAAATAAAATAACGATTTATTAACACCTCAGTTACGTCCAGTAAAACACCTTCCAGAAACAAAGCTTTAAAATATATGTCAGACGTTATGTCAAACTATACTTCTTAAAGAGAAATAACAAACATTCATTTCATTTACACTTTAACATTTCAATTATTATGATCTTCTCTTAGGAGACATTACCTATTTCCTTGTAAGCCATGTTTAGAGTGTCAATAACACCATCTCAGCTACATCTTGTAAGCTCAGAGAGCAATGCTTGGGGTTTTAATATGTGCTGCCGTAACCACTTGGACCTGAGGCTGGATATAGCTATTCATCTGGACTAACTGTCAGCTATATGCAAGTCTTCAAACCAGAGCTCATCAAATATTGAAGGTTTCTATTAGTGGAGGATTCGGGCTGCAGAGCATTGGAGCTCTACACTATTCTTTGTAAAGCTCTCACATGTGCAGAGACTGTGATGGCAGTACCAGTAGGTAGATTTACACGGTACATGGATTAGGTGGAGGGACACTTAACAAACTTTGCCTGAAAAGGTTCAAAAGGAACAACTACTGGCATGCTTCTCTACCTTTGCCTAATATGTTACATATAAACAATGAGAAAGATAACCATGGAAAGAGGTTTCAGCCAGTAATAATTTGTATATGATCCAGATTACCAGGCTGCTAGTTAAGAATAGTATTATTTATAAACTCGTTCTTGAATAAAAAGGACTGAACTTGAATGTGAAGCAGACCATCTGAAGGTGTTCCCATTGATTAGGACAAGACTACGAAAGAATGCAAAATTCACATTCGACTAGAATTTGAATGTTTTTAGTGCAATACTCTCCTCACATAATCCTCTCCAGAAAAATAGCAGGACATCAGAAACAGATGTCTGCACCATGCATATAAAACAGAACAACTGAAAATGGCTGACCTGCAGCTTGAGCGCATTTGTATTATGTGTTGTCAGAGTCGTTGATAACAAACAATGACAGCTGCAGTATCATTTAACAGAGTATGAGAGTGCAAAGCTAAATAACAAGTGTTAGCTAGCCATTTGTGGCCATGTGATGGAGCATTACAAAATGTAATGACCGTTAACTTACAATTTATTTTGCCTTTCTTTAACTACATAACCAGAATTGCATGAAGAAACAGCAAAATCATACTTGTCTGTCCAGTTTCTGCTGTCGTAGGTTGGTGCCCTCATCGTCTAAAGTGCTGCAGAAAAAGAGGAAGAATGTGATTAAGATACAAAAGAAGAACTAATGAAAAATGTTTTAGTTGATTCAAATGAGACAGACCATCAAGTGCTTAATGAATTGGGCTGTATTTTAGCCTATTGCCAAATATAAATGGTAATGAAGCATCAGGAAATAGAGACCTTGTTTCTGAAAAAATTGAACAGGGTCATTATTTCTGGAAAACGAAGCCGATAACTCATGGAACCAACTAATATGCTTTTTGAAATAATTGCCCTATATTAATAGCAAAAACATAAATCTTTGTTTCTCATATTTGGGTCAGAATAACAAAAAAATATATCTCATATGTGTAATGTATCTACAAAACCAGACCTATTATAGTGCTGGTTGAAAGCAACTTGGTCCATCATGAGTTGATAATATCCCAGACATCTTGAGTTTTCGGACTACACAGACTACAGAATGCTAAATAGCCCATTATATTCTATTATATTCTCTAGTTCATTTGCTTTTGCACAGCTTTTCAGCATAAGGGAAGTTAAAGCATTAGAAGCCAATATGACTGTGACTCAAGACACATGTTCAGATATCCTTAGCTCTGTTAACAAAGATTAAGTTCATCTGGAACAATCAACATTTGAAGAGCTTTTCTTTGAATCCATGGCTCACACTTAAGTCACGTGAAGAGCAGAAACAGAAGTTTGTTTGATGCCAGGTGCAGTTCGAGGCCCACTTACGATTTTTGGCTACATAAATCATAGACTGTGTATAAAGATGGACGGCGGAACAGCTCCTCAAAAGTCAAGACCAAGCAAGTAGACCTCCCCCTGGTGTCTGGCAGCAGTATAGGTTATAAGTTCCACCTCCTCCATGTTAGTGGATGGGACTACATGTATCCGACTACATGTTTGGGAATACATGTCAAATAATTTTTCAGGATGGTTTCTGTCAACTTAGGTAGATAATATAATGTGGATGCATACTTAATCCCATTTTTCTGCTAAGTTACATTTTAGTTAGTTATTTGATGCTATAGAAACATGATGTGACATCATGATGACTACAAGCTGCCATGTCAACCACTCCGTGAAATGGCCCTGTAGGACTATGAGAAAAGTAAGTAAATAAGTACAGTGTATATCCAGCATTTCTTTGTAACTGTTAGCGGTAGAGCAGAGCTCGGTATTAATTAAGTGAAAACACGAGTGAGTCTAGGAAGTGTGGGCGGGTCATCAATAACGCAGCTCCGTGTGACTCAACTCTCAGACCATACTGCGCAGACTCTGGCTTCAAACTCCCAAGATGGCGCTGCCCATATCCCCAGGAAACTTGCTCAGTTTGGCCAATGCAAGGAAGTGGGGATGCATTGTCCATATTTATATACAGTCTGTGACATAAATACACTGTTCACCCACTGTCGCCTACAAGTAGCTGGTTTCTTTATTCAGTAAGAACCGTTCCTGTGGCTGGCTTTACAGTGGTCATGGTTTTCACAATGCAAAAAATATCAAAGGGTTCTTCTCTCTGCTGTCCATGCTCAGTATGATCCAGTTTGATGTGTGGCCTTACTGAAGCATCTCTGGGAGCCGTTTCACTCCACTTGCCATCCATCTAAAGTCATTTGTTATGATTTTGGATGGATTGCATTGGATGAAAGACACTTTTGTGAATTGCATCACTACAAACTAGATCAAGAAACTTCATTGCTGGCAACAGTATTGGGTCTCAGTCCGTTTAGTATAAAAGTCTTTCACTAGGCTACCATGTTGATGTTTCGGAAAAATGTGACAGATGCTACTATCCATGTTCCTTGTAATGTTTTATATCTCTCTTAAGTATTTCTGTATCCTCTGCAGCAAATTCTACATCTGATACAATGCAATGTGAATGAGAGGACAATGAAAATCATGGGGTCTCTGTGCATGAATACCAGGTTGTCCTTGCAGCACAGAACCAAATGAACTGCACAATATCAAGTATACATCTAATCTCTGTTAAAATGATCCTTTGAGTCTGCTTTGCTGAATGTTCTGCAGTCCCCAGCATAAGTATCTTTCTCTGCATGAACACCAGTATTGACTAGAACAATATTTGATTCAGAGGCACACTCTGATATGATGCCACCTTTCTAAGCAAATGCCTGCAGGTCAGCACAGCCAGACAGTGTTGGTAAAAGGAATGTCAAAATCATTTCTGATTTTTTTTTTCTGTCTATATCTATGAATACACATACATAATATACATAATACACAGATAAAATGCCAAACATTATAGTAACAGCTCTTACTGAAAACCCAAGCTCCAATGTAACAACCACTTGCAGATCATGTAGTCACTTAACACTGTAAAATGTGGACGATTAGACTCTCGTTTGTTTCAAATACTTAGTAGAGCTGCGGCTACTTTTATCATGAGTTGTTCCATTGATATTTAATTTGTTTTAATTAACTATTTACATTAAGACTTTAACATAAACGGGTAAAAGATGACAACGTGTTTAGCAGATTTATTGAAAATCTAAATCTGAAATCTGTCATTTGTGGAAGTATTTCACTTGAATGGATGCAGTTTACAGATGATGCTGTACATAAGCTCCCACAAGTCACACTTCATGTCTGAACAAGTACCAAATCATGAAGTCCAAGGAATTCTCTGTAGACCTCTGTGATAAATTGTGGTTAGTCATAATTGAGACATGAATAATTTCCAAAACTTTGAGTGTCCACAGTAGCCTTGATAAACGAAATGGAGATTTCCCCCCACTTCCCAAACTGAGTAATCAAATGTCATCGGTTAAAGATGTGACCAAGAACATGACAGTCCATCAGAGGTTGAGACTTCTTCTGCACTGCTCATAAAATTTGTAATACATCCTTTCAGTAAGCATGGTGATGGCAGCATTATGATGGCCAGGGAGGATGATCAGCATAGAGGACAATCTAAATGCAGCCAAATACATAGAGGTTCTTGAAGAAAATCTGCGGAACAACCTGAGGCCAGGGTAACGACAATGACCTGAATCATAAAGAGCACTGAAAAGTGCTGTCCTTACATTGCACAATCAAAGCCCCGACTTTAACACCGTAGTACTCAGAGACACATGAGGATGGCACCTAACTGATGTTTCCCCATCTAGTCTGACAGAGCTTGAGGCGATCTATGAAGGAGAAGGTGTACAAATCTTGTAGATGATTCCAAGAGGTTGGAGCTCAAAGGGACTTCCCCAAAGCACTGAATTGGGGGTCAGTTACTGAGAGTGAACTTATGGGAAATTGCAGTATATGAATTTAAAATAAAACCCTCAAAAACATAAAATACTGAAAATGTGAAGGTTTGAGTTTGTCTTTTTCAGTTAACGTATATGAACTCATGTAACGTAAAGACCTACAGATCAACAGCACAATGACAAAAAAATCTAATCAAGAGAGTGTGTGTTCCACAAAGTTATTATTTGAAAGATGCCAGTCTTTCTCTGTAACATTGTTAAAAGTTGTCTCCAAGCCTGCAACAGCACTTTATTTCAATTTGACCTTTTCTTGTATTTGTGCTGCTGAGAAAAGTTTTCAAGTCATTTTTCTCTATGATCGATCCAAGACAGGCTTTGACACTGCACAAATTTCACGGACTACAAACCTAACTGACTGTACATCTGCTGCTGCAGAGGCCCCAACCTTACCACAATCTACTTGTGCGTGCTGTTTTATTCTCCGCTCTCCAACAGTCTGCATAACGTGCACTCACTAAAGGCGAACAGAATAATCACTCTCATTAACAACGTGGCAGGATATTTATCCAGCGCCAGCGATTAGCTGGTTGCTGTCTGTTTCCACTTTGCACCCAGTCTTCCATTTTTTGCCACCAGAGCTTTTAAGCGCTGGCGACAGACTCGCTGATTGTTTCTTCAGCTCCTGTGGCTGGGCATCTGAGAGACCTCTGAGAAACCTCTGTGGCTCCTAATTAGAGGGCAAGGAGAGGTTTCTTGCAGAAGAGCTGGAGAGAACAGGCCACAGCAGAAGACAAAAGGATGAAAGACAAAGTGAGAGTTGTCTGCTGACGTGTGTGATTAATAAGAAATTCATGCTAAACCTGGACTGACATTGTTTGGTTTTATGAGCAATAAGATTTATATGTACAGTTACAGATTGTGACAAACTGTCTCCTGATGTTTCGCTTTTTCCACTTCATGCAGACTCATTTAAAGGGTGTTAATTTACTATGTGCAGCTTAAGATAGAGTGCCTAAGGATTTTTCTGCAGAGGTATCTCAATATACATTCTGTCAGGGTTTCGAGTAACTTTTAAAAATCAAGTGCATTTTTAAAGGTCAAGTTTTCTTCTCAACAATTAAATAATGATACTGTCTGACAATTTATAAATGATGTGATATGCAAAGTTCTGAATTTCAATTAAAATTTCTCGTAAATTTCTTGCTTGATTTGTTATCGCTCAGATCGCTTTAATAGCAATGGTAAATCACTTTTCATTTCCCATTTACATCTCACATGTGCATGATAAATAATTGAGCATGAAAAGGTGGATTGTCAGCATGGTTGATGAGGATTTTTACACTCTTCACTCCTGTCAGAAGTGTGACGGTGACAGCGCTATCCTGCAGAAACAACATCATAAATATTCAGTCTTCCAACTGTATATCTCTACCCACTGTAATCTGACGACAAAGACCCACGCATATGCAATAAAAAAACTATTTACCTCCCACTCTCTGTCAGATACACAGACAAACAAAGCACTCCATGTCTGCAATCAGAGTAATCAAGTGTGTGAATAGGCATCAGACAGGAAGATAATGACACAAACAGAGCTGTTCTAGCGCAGGTCAAACAGCTCATTACTGCTTGGAGAGTCTCTGGTTACTCTTGTCCTGCAACACACTGATGGCAAGGTTTACAGGAAGCTTTATGATAATGCTAAAGGAATATGCGGATTTGATGTAATGCAGTGAAACAGAAAACTCAGGGTGCAAATTGTCTTTGTGTCAACCAGGTAAAAAAAAATGACAAGCTGAGATTCCAAGTGTGAGAAAATGAAACTGGGAAAACCTGAATTATACGACAAAATTTCATTTAACTAAAGCTTGTATTAATTGCCACTTCCACTTGTCACCTTTATAAATATGCTGTAAATTCTGTCATTTTTGTGCTTACATTTTGTGTTATAGTGGTTTCGTTTTTGCTCTTACTATTTATAACCGAGCTGACCAGTTCTCTCATCCACAACATTTCATTGCACTGTGAACCCTGTGGTAATCCTGCATATGACAAATAAACCTGAATCGGAATCTGAATATTTATGTTGAATATATATGTATAAAACGTATAAAATCATCTGATTATGGTATCTTATAAGATAATTATCTAAATATTGCCTATCGTACACTTTATTTTGTCCTTAAATAAATATATACAGTTAACATTTGGATTTGAATGCAAACAGAGTAGATTCCCCATTAACTAAGAATAATTTAGCACTGAGGGGAGGACAGGGTTTGATTGTGA
Source organism: Chelon labrosus (assembly GCF_963514085.1). Taxonomy (NCBI): domain Eukaryota; kingdom Metazoa; phylum Chordata; class Actinopteri; order Mugiliformes; family Mugilidae; genus Chelon; species Chelon labrosus. The sequence goes on along the minus strand of NC_140339.1, from coordinate 25,847,275 downwards.
AATCACAGAGGCTCATGCTCACACTTTTAAAATTGTTTTATGTGCTTCATAAGGTTTTTTATGTGTGACAGTCACTGGCTGGTGATTCTGCAGAAGCAACACTGGAGACATGCCAACATGCATACAAAAGCAGGCTTAATTGTTTTGTTTGCATGGTGCTGTCCGTGAAATTTGATTGTGATTGAGTTAAAATTAATCTGATGAGCACTGCAGAGATGCAAATTGACCTTGCAGGTAAATGATAAAGCTTATACTGTCACACCGAGCATGACACTATTTCTCACACTACCCAGCCTTAGATGCAAATTTCTGAATTATAACAGTAAAATAAAACAGGGTGGTTCACCACTCCTTTTTTCAAGAGCTAATGATTCATCCTTCCTCCTTCAGTCTCCATTTGAAAGGAAAACAAGAAAGAACAAAAGATTTGAACAAGTACTCACTACAATGCTAACTTTCTCGATTTGCTCCTCGCCGAAATACGACACTCCGACTGCGACTATTTCTTTGTGTGTTTCAGGGATATGTTCCCTTCATTTTGTTGATTTCTGTGAATGCATCCACAGTATGTCCCTAATGAGATGACAGAGCTACACAGTGCAGCTGTCTCCTCCAACTCTGCACAGAGGCCCATGCATTTTTAATGGAAGCTCCACAAGATGAAAAAAATAAATAAATACCCATTGAGAAACAACTAATCTCTGTGCCTTCTCGTTGACACTCAACTGGCATACTTCAGGAGATAACTTTAAAAACTGGAAATTAATAATGATTTGTTTTTTTGTTAGTTTTTTTTCTGTTGCCTGGCATTGATTTCAACCTTTCTTTTTATAAAATGTCAACAAATGAGGAGGGCAAAATGTGGAGTTTCCAAGAAATACTGTATATCAATCCAGTTAGAGAGACTTTTGGATTAACTTTGTTATTTTATGCGGTAGATACCTAAAGACCGAATGAAATGAGTGTGTCTACAGTCTTAAGTTTAAAATAAATCCACACAGACTTCTGTCTGCTGTTGTCCTGATGCAGTCTCACTCTAAAGTTTGTGGACTGCCACCGTAACTTATAGCAACCGTGAACCAATGGCATCAAAGCAAGCAGGGGAAACCATGGCAATGGGTATTCAATCAGAGGAAAGAGCCTGCAGCATTAGTGCTGCACTTGAAATGATTCGAGCACATATAGGTTCTAGAACAAGAGACTAATGACAAATAATAATCTATAATCTTTTTATTTTGCTTGTTTTTTTTAACAAAACTAAACTAACAAAACTAACTAACAAGGCAGTATCACCTACATCACCCAGTAAACCTCCAACAAAAAAATTGCAGAAATGCACATAAAACACACATACTGTACAAAGGCAGGAACTTCCTCGCTAGTTGAATGATGCACAAATAAAAATGTGCACCCATAATAATGTGACCCTACAGCTTGCACCCACGACATCCCAATTAAACAACTACTTTTAATCCAGTATACCGGCGCATAATAAATAATGACAAAATAGGTATAATATTTGGGAGAAACAATACTTGAATGCAGCTGAATTCTGGGATTCTCTTGCATTATTTATTTTTTCTTCAGGTGCTTTAGTCTAAAATATTAATAATTATGAGCTACAGTCGTTCCTCTAAACATGTCCATCATTCTGCCCCAACCCCCTAAAAATATTCTGTCGCTTTTATTGTGTCAGTTCAATGTTACTGTTACAGTCTGATCTCCTTGTCAGACACTCAGTTCTGAACGCCCGCTCAAATACACACACATGCACACAGTGCTTCAAAATCCTGTGCCCTTTCCCGTGTTCTCAGGAATGTGTTACAGTACCTGTAGGGAATCCAGTCGGAGGAGTGCTTGGAGCTCATTCTGTATCAATTGCTGACTGCTGCTGCCAAAACTGCAAGGCTAACGGCCTGCAACAGCACCAGTGCAAGTGGCTACGGGGTCTGAGGACAACGATCACAGCCAGCGAGCCTACATCGCCTGTTCATCCTCTGCACACAGCCTTCTATTCCCAGCCTGCCTGTGTTTCTTTGTATGTCCTTTTGCTGTGGGGCAGCAGATGACTAACAATCCAGTCAGACAGCCACACTCTGCAGTCATGTACGCTGAGCACATGAAATAGCCGTTTTCTTCTCTTCCATGTGTATGCTTCCAGTCAATGCCTCTCCTCTTCTCCTCTTCTCCCATCCACCGCCTCTGCTCCTTCTCTGCGCTGGCTCTCTTCCCTTGCACTCGCTCTGTAGGCTCTATCTAAATCTCCCTCCGTTTCTTTCCCTTTAAATCCCCCCTCCCTTCCTTATCCCCTGTCCATATCTCGCTCTCTGCCTCTTTGCCCAACCTATCTCTTGTTATCACTCGTGCAGCATAACCTAAAGCATCAGCGGGGGCAAAATCTCAAGCAAAAAAGGACGAACGGTTTTAAAGAACCCTCCTTGTCTTGCCTCTTTGATGCTCCTTCAACGTTATTTCTGTACAGTGCCACCCACTCGTTTTAATGCTCACAGGCACACACACTCTCTCTGTCGGTCTTTCTGCACACTCTTTCTGTGTTGCAAGAGGCATGTAAAGCAGGGACTCAGATGTGTTTTCTGCACCATAATTTATTTATTCTCTCAGAGTAAGAGGCATTAGCATATGACTGCGCAGACTAGTGTTAACAGCCTTTAATTCAACACTCTCCACAGCCAGACAAAGGCACCCTGTGATAGTGCCACAGCTCTGAACCTCTCTCACACACATCTGCTTCCGCCCTCCGTCTGCCGCCCCTCACTGTCACCACACAAACACACATCACTCACTGTGCTCCCAGGGTTATTCAGGAGTCCATCTATACACAGTTAAACCAAGCAGCTTCCTTGTAACGAATCTGCTCGACAAGGAGTCAATTCATGTCAAGTCTATCAGCGAGCATGTATATGTTTGTGGTGTGTACAGATGAAAGTATGTTGCCTCCGACAGACTCCGCGCAAAACATCCTCAGGCTGCAAAATCTTTTATTTAGCTGTAAACTTTCATTTTATCAGAGGCATTTGTTATGTGTGGAGGCTTACATTGCTTCAGAGCTTCACTCCCCCAAGGTCAGAACCTAGTATCATGAGCTGATCAGATTTGACACACTGTTACACGGTAAAGCTGTAACTCAGCACTGAGCAAAGCGTTATTTAAGCAAAGACATGACAAACAGTGGAGTCACTATTAGCATCTTCCCTCAATTATTTATTGTAAGCGTTGTTGATCGAGTCTAGTGGTAGACTGCCAAAGTAAGCCAGGAAGACAATGAAACAGCAGTGAAGGCCTGAGATACCAAAAATGTGACAGCTCAATGTGTTAAAATGACTACAGCTGACCAAAAATATCACAATATAATTATATTTCTTACTTTTTATTATTACACACACATTCTTTGTGTAATGTAAGAGAGAAATACAGACATTTTCAGACATTTTTTTGTCAAAGGTTTTCTGTGTCGCTTTTAAATGGCAAACATTACCCTAAAGCAGAGTTACCCACACTTTTTTGGCTCACAAACTATTTTTACTATGAATGATCTGTCTATATGTACACATATTGACCCACCTTGCATAACTGCATGAACCTTTATGGCACAGGACAACTCAGTACGTTTATGGTCTCTTACCTTACTCTGATGACTTCTCTTACTTGGTCCAGCGCTCCCACTCATTTTTATATCTCTCCTTCAGTTGATATAAATTGGAAGGCCAACTACTTAGCTCACTAGAGTTTTGCAGCACCTTGCACATTTGGCCACGCATGCATGGGAAGAGCTCAGATTGGCCACCCGTCAATCCGTCACTGTATTGTACGTCAACCAAGTGTCACATGCCATAGTAAGGATAGATGATGGACTAACATCTACAAGATTTTTATATGAATGGCATGCGATCGACCCACACTTACCGGTTGATCGCAATCGACGTATTGGGCACCCTGGCCCTAAAGTAACTGCCAGACAATCACACATTTTTCCTCAGGTAAACGGGTCTATCCGAATTTGATTTGATTCTCCCGTACAACCAATATGGAACATTAGGATCCCAAGTAGCGGATTTACTCAAAGCACTAATGTTTGCTAATGGTATGGCCTTTCAGAAATGTCAAAGGGGGTTCCCTCTGACTGAAAACTCTTGAAAGCACAGGAAACAGTGAAACAAAACAGCGTTCAGGAAATTCCTAACAAATCAATCTCTAACAATGCACCAGAGCAGAAGTGTTTAAAGAAAATGGAGAAGGTTAAATTTAATTTACAAATCTTAAGTAAAATTGGGTTATCTGCTCTCCTGGTACCCTATTTAATGTGGCATTTGTTAACCTACCTTGGAAACAGAGTAATATGTTACTATATTTTAAGAAATGCTGCGTATGTCAAATGTCCCTCCGACACAGCTCTTCTGCAAATGACTAAATTGTAATTCCACTACACAGGAAAAGTCCAGGTCTTCCTCATAAATCATGAGAAAGTGCTCAGGAATGCCCACCTGCAACATCTTCTCAGTCAGTATTACAGTATTTTGGAAGCAGATGGATACAGTAAGGAGGATGGAGCTTGAGGGTCTTAAACCAACAAGCATCAGCTCTGCTGGCTCCCTTAAATAATGCCATGATTCTCTAACCACTGGCAGCCATACGACGTTAAAGAATATAATTCTCTACTGAGATTCAAACAAACATTACTAAGCCCTGGTAGTGAGATGAATGTCAATGGCGGTAACTGTTAAATTGCTCTGTGGATGATGAAGCCTGACCTGCATATCAGCTGGTGTGATGAAAGTCGAGGTAAATGGAACAAGCCACTCCACTGACAAACAGGTGTAAGCACAGCACCCTGCTTAATATCTGATGCTGAAGGGAGGACTTTGAAGTTTGGCTTTGGCCATGAGGGAATTGAAAGTGGGTGAGAGGCTGACTTTACATACAGTAATATTATGAGGACATTACTATAGCAAGCAGTGCTTTCAGTCTTTCGTTCTTTTTTCTCTTTCATTCTTCCTTCCTTTCTTCCTTCCTTCCTTCCTTGTTGCTCCCTCAAGCCTTATGACCATTACAGCAGTGAACAACAAATGATAAGATCTTCTTGACAAATTAAATTTTCTCAGAGCAGAATTTATGCAGCATTTTCCCAGAGGCATTTTATTGATAGCAACAGCAGACCAGCACTATCAGTAATTATAATAATAGTCCTGGCATAGAAGGAACACTGATGTGAAAATGGATCTCTGGCTTGTGTCTGCCCATTTTAGTCAGAGTGACCGAAACACAGCTGCAGAGCACACAGCCTTAACAATATAGCAGCCTGATTGGGCATGCAGGTCATGTCCCAAAAGATGAGTGACATTTACCTTTGGACCAGCTGGGGAACACTTGTATATTTTTCTTAATGCAGCAATCAACATAAAACCATATTACACAGATGCAACAATTTCACAAGGGTTTGAATTCAGTGAGTGAGAATTCCACTTACAACATGTAAAGACAGCCTGTCATTGTCTGAGCTTAAAAGATTCCTCCAGCTCTGACTGGCTGGAGGCAGCACAGCAGTTATTTTCTGCTATGCCTGTGGAGTATCCTCCTTTGAAGGAGGTAGCCTGTGGCTTTTGGAAGATTGCAGTGTTTTTCTGCTTCTCAGAATTACTGTTCATCAGTTATGTTCATCAGACAAGATGTAAATTAAGAAGTTTACTGTAAAAGAAAAGTAAGTATTTGCAGAACATAAAAGCAAACAAAGCGGGAAATGGCGAGATACAGGAGAGTACAAAAGGTGACGCTTAATTTCAACATGGCAGACACTTGGCATGAATTATACCAACGTAAAAAAAAAAGAAAGAAAATGGTAAATGTATGTACTTTTCACTTCTGTATTTATTGTATGAATGATTGCTACACATGAAGAATGACAAGGTGCATAATCCTAACACAAACATTGCCTGCCATTATTAAACACATTTCACTAGCATTTAACAGTCTGAAGTCATTTGTTTACTAGGGAACCATATCATACACAGTAACCTGACGTAGGACATGACAAGAAGTGGCCAAATGCACCATTAACAATTACATCACTGCGGGTGATGTAAGCTCCAACGCATTGATCACAAAGCTTTATCTCTCAGCCGCATTTGGAGACTTTTATGCCGTATTCAGCCTTGAAATGAGGACTTTAAAGGAGGCAATTAGGACACGGCTAAGAAGTGAGTCACTGACTGATCCATATTACGTCACATCTCACACGGGAGCTGCTGCGTTTCATAGAGGCTGGACCACAGCCAAAGGGACTGCGTTAGCAATATGGTAGTGTAAGCTGAAAGAGCCCTGTCGGTATCAGGATTAACAGGGTGGATGGCGTTTAATAATGCTCACCTGTTTAATTATGTATAAACAAAACAGTTGCGTATCAGAGGAATTAATGGGCTACAATGGATATCAGATGGCGCAACATCTTGCGAGTAAGTGCAACATGATGTTGCACGGACATAAAGGGTCTTGGAAGCTCAGGCATGTTTATCTGCATGAATCTCTTAACTACGTTTGAAGAATAGGGAGCTGCTGCATTTACACATATAGGCATAAGTGACAAGACAAAACAAAGCTACACAAACTTGAGCGGCCACTTGTTGCTGGTGCTCCTGACCAACGAGAGGATTTTTATTCACTTTCCTGGTCACTATTGTTTGGAGAGCATTCCGCTCTACTTGCCCTGAAACCCGCCGGCACAGATCATGTCTACCCTATAGATCTTATCCCTGAGGAGATAAAGAGAAAGCGACGGGGGAGAAGAGGTAGGGGATTCAAGCCGTGTCTTCCCTCCGTCATCATGGGAAATGTCCGGTCGCTCGCCAACAAAATGGATGAGCTTGCAGCGTTAGTCAAGACCCAAAGGGAGTTTCGTGAGTGTAGCATCATGTGTTTCACGCAGACGTGGCTTTTGAACTGACGGACTGGAGTGCACTCAGTGAGCCACATGGAGAGGACATTGATGTTCTTACTGAGTGTATAACTTTTTATATAAACTTCTGAGTGGATTCCATTGTCGCGACAAAGACTGTTTATTGTTACTCGAACAGCAAGCCATGGGTAACAAGTGACCTTAAAGACATATTGAATGCCAAGAAGAGGGCTTTTAGAACTGCAGCAGTAGCTGAAGTAGCTGAAAGTGATTCAGAGGGACCTGAAGGGAAAGATCAACAAGATCAACATATAGGAGGAAGCTGGAGGGGAAACTTTGTCACATGGTGCAAGGAGAACTTCCTGCATCTGAATGTGACAAAGACAAAGGAGCTGGTTGTGGACATGAGGAGGAAAAGGGCTCTGGGGTCCATGTGGACATTGTCAAAGACTACAAGTATCTGGGAGTGCACATTGATAATAAACTGGACTGGTCAAAGTACACTGAGGCACTCTACAGGAAGGGCCAGAGTCGACTCTACTGTTGAGAATGTTCTATGAGTCTGTGGTGGCCAGAACGCTCCTGTACGCCGCGACAGCAGGCTAAGAGTGGCAGATGCTAATAGACTCAACAAAGTGATCCGCAAGGCCAGTGATGTTGTAGGGGTGGAGCTGGACTCTTTGAAAACAGTGTCAGAGAGGAGGATGTTGGCAAGAGTGAAGACCATCCTGGATAACAGCCCCCACCCATTCCACAACACACTGGCCAGTCTAAGGAGTATCTTCAGTAACAGACTCATCTTCCCCAAGAAGGTCAAAGAACGTCACAGGTCATTCCTGCCTGTGGCCATCAAACTTTATAACTACTCCCGTTGAGTGTTGGTCACTCTTAATACTCTTGACACAGACTTTTTTTTTAATTTATTTGTAACCACTTACCTCTGTATATTGTGAATAACTTTTATTTTTTATATATTTTTATATTACTTTTTATTCTATTTGTATCTGATTCTGCCACCTGCCAACTGTCACTTTATGGGAACAACAGCAACAAAACAATTTCCTTGAAGGATTTATAAAGTATTCTGATTCTGACTCTAGTGGTGCACACTGGAAAATGGCTTCTAACAAATAAAAACATGTACCTGAGCTCAAGCTCTGTGATTACACTACAATAAACGCAGTAATGATAGTGTAAACCCTGTAAGATGCAGTATAGGAAAAACCGACTACACATAATAACTAAATGGAAAATAAAAAGTCAGTCAGAAGCAGCTCAGCAAGGCCCAAAATGAATCAGTAGCAGTTAGCTACGATTCAGTGGATGATAGCTCTATTTATAGTTGGAGATTACTGAAAATATCTTTTCAACCATCCCTGGCAATAGTAAATGAAATCTATTTGAGAGCGACAGAATTCAGATAAAACCAAAATGCCAGTCTGTGGCGGATGCTGTGAGGCATTTTGTATAAACAGTGGCATCCTTATTTATCCTTTGGAGTTGTAAAAAAGAATGAGAACAATAGCTTGTTTCCAGTATTGACTGACTCTAGTGTGTCTCGCTCACTGACTCCCTCTAAAGTGGGAAACGTGGTGTTTGTTTGTAAAAGCAAATTGCGAATAATTTCGGTTCAAAATTCAGGTTTTATTTTCAGAGGAACCATTTATAATAGCATCAAGTCAGGCTTAAACACCATGTGCACCTGAGACATGCTAGTGCTCTGTCTTTAAGACTAGAAGAGCAGGAAACTATGGTAAAGAATCAGCAGGTGGGTGATACACACACACACACACACACAGGCCAAGGCCAAGCACACACACACATACACAAACACACACACATTTCTTGTATCAACATAAATCCCTGTATCTCATTGCTCAGTGCGCATCAGAGGGCATGCATAAAACATGATTTGGATTAGAAAATGTCACGGTGGATGAAACAGTGTCCCAGTGTCCCAGTGAGGCAACCAGATGGACTGCTTCAATAAACCAAAGTTCTCTTCCAATCCCCCTTTTCCTACCACAGCTTTATCTGTGTGTGAAGCTTGGCGCATCTGTAAATATTACACAGAAACACACACATTCATATATTCTAGACACACTTCTGCATATATTTCCTGCTCGAGTCCTATTAAAAATGTTAAAAATGTAATGTTGGCTTAATCTGATCGAACATAAGCGTTTTAAAGATGTACTCAGGTTTGAATACTGACTATTGAGGGATAGAAACTGCAAAGTAGCTTCAGCTAGATGACCTGTATACATTACAGTGGCACTGATTATCTGTATGTAATAGTTTTAACTGAATCATCCCTGGCAAATAAAAGAATAAAAAAAGATTTTTGGGCTAAACATTACATAAACACAGCCATAATAACACCCAGAGATTGAAATCAATCCATTAATGTGACAACCCGAACAAAGACTATGTCCGGGGCATTGCTAAATTAGTGTTTGTGGCAGGGTTTCAATTGGGAAACCACTTGTATCCAAGGGCAACAGACAAAGATGCTCAGCTTAGTATAATAAGAAACAGAAAACCAATATGGACTGATGAGTCACCCCTCACATTTTCTCTGTACATACAGATGTGTTTGGATATCAGGCCGGCCAAATTAAGGCCTAAATATAAAATGTGATTTGTGGACCCAGTTGATAAAAGTAGGCTCCCAGGAAGTAAAAGCAAAATCAAAGCATATATATATATATATATATTCATTTCCTTTCAGAGGCAATACCCTGCCCTTGGTTCAAACAAAGGATTAAAAAACTTCATCTCAAACCGACTGATGCACACTCACACCTCACATCCTGCTGACAGAATGACAGCAGATAGGCAAAGATGTTAAATGAGAGTGTCGTCTCGTCAGGTGCCACACAGTGTGTGATTCCTGCATCTATCTTTAGAGGATTATATGCGCGTGACTCACTGTTTCTAAGCTGACTCTGTTCTTACTTATCTGCCTTCTTTATGACTTATCTTTAAGTCTCCAATTAGTTTGCAGCGGTCGGCTCCAGTTTATTTCTAGTAATTACATACAGCAAATTATTATAGATAAACCGAGAAAGCAGCGTCCAAGGGACAAGCAGAAAATCAACTGACATAGGCCAGTGGCTTTAAACAGCACCGTTTTTGCTTTCCTGACCTTCACTCTTGTTTAATATTAGGTAAAATAGAAAGAGAAAGAGTGAGGAATAAAGCTGGCCGTATCATTCTTTACTTTTAAATATTTTAAGTGTGTGCACATAAGCAGAGAAACGGGGAGCGTTGTAGTGTGACCGTGTGCTACTGCTGCACACGTCGCATCCTAACTCAGCATCTTTGTGAGGAGGCAGTGGCTGTCTCTCTCTGTATGTCACGCTGCCTCCTCTGACACACGCTCCTCGGCTGGTTCGCTCCCGTGACCATGGCAACAGCTGGGACTAATTTTCATTTTAAAGCTCACTGGTAGGGCCATTCAACCGTTAGACCTACGTCAGGAAAAGAACACACGTGCACAAACACAGATTCATCACCACACTGCCAGTTGCCATAGCTTTGATTGGATTAATTAACATCTGGCGGCGCCTGTGTACATTGCTGTGACGCTGCAGTAAGTGGCAGTGTTTATTTTTCCTGACCAACAGGGGGGTGAACAGTGACAGAAATGTGTAGTGATGACTCATGGACACACGGAGGTGCTGTACAACAGCATAAGCTTTGCATTTCCAACCCAGCATTCCCTCCAGAGTCAGCTTCACGCTTTCTGCGGAGGAGGTAAACTCAGAGTTAGAGCCAAAACAATTATCTACACGAGCTAAACGAAGCAACTAGTGTGGGGAAATTAGTTGCTTAGCAATGCCTCCCATTCTTATATTTATCGATGTTGTAAATGAATACAAGTCATCATTTCACTTGTAGCTTGATGGTCATAAAATCTAATTAAAAATTTTCCTCCCCATTCATACCAATGTGCCATCTTTCGTTCCATGAATTATTACAGATGGCACTTCTGTACTTTTGGGCCAGACTGTGAAAAAGTGTTAAATATTTATACATTACAGTCTGTAGAGGACCACAAGAAGGACATGGTTAAATGTGTGTGCTCCCAATATTAATCAAGACACCTTTTAAGAATGGTTTAGTTCTGACGAAGGGGCAGCACATTGCATTCATTCATGTCATATTGATTTTCAGGAGGCCATTTTAGCTAAATAGCCACAAGCCACTTGATGAAACATAACAGACACCGTGGAAACAGTAAATCCATATAAATCAATATGACTGTATAACAGGGGTGTTGCTTGGGTCTAACACCAGTCACTGTATTGCTGTTTGTTTGTTTTGCCTTGCTTGACATTCATGGTGATATTAGATGTAAACTAAAGTTTTATTAGCAACACAGAAAAGATTAGAAGTTGAAATGTTTGATCTGTAATTATTAAAATGATTATGTATGAAATAATGCTTTAGTCATTCATGCAACACTAAACCTATGAGTATATGTGCACTGTGCTTTACGTGTTTGTTTTTTTCCCATTTCTCTATTGACTATGAATTCATCACATAAATCAATGTCATTAAAAAACATGTATATAATGAGGAGCAGCAGGCGCCATCCTCTTCAGACCCAGGAAACAACAGCCTGATGCATATTAAAACAAAATTTAAATGATTATTAAAACGGTCCGACTTATTTTCTTCCATGTGATGAAGGAACAAAGGAGACTGCATGTGCTCACACCCCAGCATGGTACTCAGTCGATACTGCATTGGTGCAACACGCTGTGGCTTGCCGGGGGACTGCACGCAAGCTCTGCACAGACAAGAGCGAGCAAATGGACACCAGTGTTGAACCATAAATCGGCCATTACAGGCTGCTTTTGGACGGATGATACATCACTACATGGCATAAATGTGCGTCGTGTGGACCTGAGCGGACCCGGGCTCAACCAATCTCAGCAATTAAAAGACACAAATCTAAATCAATGAAAAACAATCAATAACAATTTTCACATGTTTACGTCATCAGGTATCAGGCACATGACGCAGGAATGTGTTTGGGTGTAAACATGCAGTCCCTGGCCGGGTCACCCTATATGACAAACCTTACAGCAACTGAACATTACTACATTCTTTAATTGAAGCACAAATTGAACTAAAGCCAAATAATTCCTGTATAAACAGTGCAGTCTTTACGGGTTATTTACAGTCATTGTCTCACAGAGTTGCACGTTATTCTGCCTATGGGTGACAATTTCAGATTGTTCTTTCCATGACCCTGAAGGAGTGGATGATGTGCTCCTGCAGGTGTGGCTGTTTGGCAGCTGTGCCAGGCTGCTTGGTTCCAGACTGTTGCCTACGCATTTGGTTTAACTCCGACACTGATGCTTGTTTGTGCATAGTTATTAGGGAGAGACAGGCTGTTGCCATTCCCACCATTACCTGTTTTAATTTTTTTATTTATTTCACAGGTGCCTTCACTGATGATTCTAAAGGCAATGTCTGGGGGGAAAAAAATAAAAATAACTAATGTACCTTTTACGTGAGCCAATAAAAATCAGTTTGAATGAAAACTATAAAAATCCCTAGCAGAGCTAACACAGAAAGACAAACAACCATTCATTATCACATGCACACATATGGCCAATTAAAAATCAGCAATCATATTTTAAGAATGTGGGAGGAAGCCAGAGCACCCAGAGATAACCCACACAGGGAAAACAAGAAAATTAACTGTGTACTGAAAGGCCCCCAACAGCCCAGAGGTTTCTTATTGTGAGGCAACAATGGTAACCACTGCACCACCACTGCCCATAGGAGCTATAATGTATAAATGCAGAGTCATGATAATCCACAAGTAATTTGGACTGAAAGAGACATTTCTTACTCCTACATTACAGGGTTAAATTGGAGAATAAAATATTAACAAGGAAAAGAGAATGATCTCAGGAGAAGGAGACTAAATGCTGGACAGCATCAAATTAAACTTTCAAATGCGGCATCAGAAATATCAACAACCTTTGCTGGCTTCTCGCCATCTTTTGAGACGACACTTGTCAACACATAGCGGGTTTATTCATATATTTGCCTACAAAGAAAGCAGCATCATGGTTCATTTGCGGCCTGACCGCTCTGTGAAAATGATGGAAATATGTCCACCAGCTAGTTGCCAATTGTGTCTGAGGCTGAACAGGTGGTGTACAATTGCTTTTTAGATATAATGTTCATTGAAAACAGGTGCCTGCTGGGAGCGGAAATAACGGCGAAGTTGCAGGCAAGCGAGCTAAACAATAAGCTCTAAAGCTCAGAAGAGAGCTGCGGATTCAGGTGATAGCTGTCTGTGGGTTCATCGCCTCAACTGACATCTACACAATGGTTTAATGCTGCTAAATTATTGTACTGCTTTTACCACCCCAGAAAGTGAATGGACAACAATCACATACTTAACACATACAGTACAATATACGTGGAGCCACACTAGCATTATTTGAAGCCTGGTATCAGCTCACCGGATGAATACAAGCACTTCTTTTTGGTCTAAACCAACTCCCGGGGGAATTACCTGGCTCTTTAGTTGCTGAATCTCTGCTGACGGATGAGTGTCTGTTTGATGCTGGGGAGGTACACACCTGCAGTGGGGTTGTCTGCCTTTTCTGGTGCAGCTGGAAAGAGTAAGCTTTAACAGTGTGGACACTAAAACAATGTCCTAAAAGAAGCTAAACACTCCGCAGAGCTGAGGGGAGGTACTGAGTTCCATTTGCCACTACAACTAATTTCAAGTGGACAAAGCCCTGCCAGCTGGCAGCAGAACAAAGTGTGGTTTTAGCATTACCTCCTCAGTTGCGGGTGATGTTTATAATTATCCTTCAATTCAACAGTTTTAAGATGATGTATTTAATTGTTCTTGGCTGGAGAAGTCACTATGTGGGCACACGTTTTCAGTATCAACTGTTCTGAGAGTATGGAAACCAGCGATACACATGCCAAATGCCAAAACGCCCAATGAAAGTTAGCGGGGCAAATGTAATGCCCCTGCAGCTGCAGTTATGCCTTTGCAACTTAACAGCAGTTTGCCAAGTCCTGCTGAAGATACTTGCTTGTAGTTTTAAAGAAGAGAAGAGCTGTGGTCATCATTGACTAAGTGGATTATCTTCTAAAACACAAATGTGAAAGTCTGCATTTTGAAGAAAAGCTCGAGAGTGCCCACCAGCACAAAGGCAATTTGTTGTAAACCAAGACACAGATAAAAATAGCTGGGATTAACACGGAGTACTCCTCCGGGAAAGAAAAACCATCTCGTGGCAATCTTGTCAGAAACCAGTCATTGCTGCTTTCAGTGGGTGGGGTGACAGTTGGTCAAGAGCTCAGAACAGCTCATGAAAGCAGCAGAAGTTATCGAGACAATGCAGTTAAATGGGGGCCTGCTCAACAGAACAAACATGGCTTCCCAACCTGACAGCACACACAAACAGAACAGAGAAGAACAAAGAGAATATGTACATCTGCTCTGTATTATTATTAATGAACAGAGCACAATTCCGTGGTTTTGATTAATTAATTCATTCATTCATCTTCTGTAACCACTTGTCCTCTGGAAGGTCGTAAGGAGGCTGGAGCCTATCCCAGCTGTCACCCTGGACAGGTCTCCAGTCTATCACAGGGCTAACACGGAGAGACAGACACCCATTCACACTCACATGAACACGTACGGCCAATGAACCTAACAAGCATGTCAGACGCAGACGCAGACACAGGCAGAGCTGGAGGATTCAAAGCCAGAACCTTCTTGCTGTGAGCCAGCAGTGCTTACCACCACACCACTGCGCCGCCATAACTCCTGTTAATTTGTGTGGAAAATATGAAATGTAAAATTCTTCAATTTTATAGTTCATTGTGAATGTAGTTTCATAGTGCAGCGTCTGTGCTTTGTCAATTTGAGTTTGCAGGCACACGTACTGGAGGGATGCTGTATGTTTGCATTAAAATAAATTAAAATAAATTAAATGAAATCCATATGTGTGTACAATATGCCTCAGCTTTCAAACTGACTCTGTGTTTACATGTGCACCTGCATCGAGAGCATTCTGTCAAGCAGCATCACCATCTGGTTTGGAAACTGCACAGTTTCTGATAGAAAACGACCCCGCAGGACATCTACGGGTCAAGGTGCAACAGGAAAGTTTCCAGCACTCTCCCAGGCAACCTCTCACACCACCTACACTGCCTCTTCTCCCTTCTGCCAAACATTGCACAAGCCGCTTTCGGCCGAGATGGACACTTGATATTTTGCACAACATGCATCTGTGGCAATTTGAACTCTTCAGCACTGTCCACCCAATCTGGTCACAATAATGATCATTCGATATATATATGACAATAATGGTGTTCACTCTAGTTAAATTCTTGTACCTACAATTAGCCTGTACAGTCTCTGCAGGTTCTGATAACAGTATTCATTCATTCATTCAGTCATTCATTCATTGTATAGGTTTCTCTTAAACTGGCAGCTACCCTGCGTGGTTGTACATATGAATAATAAAAATACAATTTTTCTATACAGTGTTAAGTTATATACACAGATCAGGCATAACATTATGACCACCTTACTAATATTGTGTAGGTCCCCCTTGTGCCTCCAAAACAGTTGTGACTCATCAGGAATAGACATGGTCCTTCTGAGGGTGTCCTGTGGTGTCTGGCAACAGAATGTTGTTAGTGGGGGCCTTTGGGTGCTATGAGTTGAGGGGAGGGGCCTCTGTGGATCATCCCACAGATACTTGATCAGTTTGATCAGTGTGTGTCATCAAGGAGTGTCAGACGACAAGTATTGTCTCAAGGTGGTCAATGTTATTTACTTCTTCTGTCAGCGTTCAGTCAACATGTTATGCCTGATCGGTGTGTATAAATACTAGTGTACATTTGCTGTGTGGTTAAAAGTTCCACTTGTAGATTCTGTATATCTTCTGTTTAGAAAATCCTTCTGTATTCTGTGTAGTAGCATAGAGTAATTCAGCAGTAGATGCAGTTATAGTATTGTGTGTGTCTTGTCAGCGTATATGTAGCACAGTGGGATGAGGAGAAACAGTATTTCAAACCACTCTATGCTTTTATTAATATGCTGGGGAAGTGGCTTGAATCTTGACTAAATGTATGACTTTCACGTATACGGTTATCTAATTTCAGAGGACATCTGATGAATATAATGTAGTGAAACAACAGAAGAATGTTACATTTGGAATTACCACTGGCTGCTGTGGATCTAGAAGATAAGAAACTAAAAGAACAGTCTTACTGAGAAAAAAAAAAGAAGAATGAATTAATAAGTATTCAAGGTTCTGTATATTCACATTTGAAGATAATGAATATTCACTTGCAACATAGCTGCCCTTCCATCACAAAGCACATTTTTATTCTGGCCTCCAAAGATCAGTTAACGGCGGGACAAAGCAATGAGTTCCTCATTTACATAAAGTACTACTAAAAGCATTGCCATTCCGCAATTTTTACCACCACTTTTTATTTAAAAAATTTTCTTTGCAGGACCAGGCCACAGCTGGATTGTAGCGCTGCTCCAGATTCCTGCTGCAAAAGCACACCTGCTGCTGAAAGGGTAATTCAACACAAATCCACTTTGATGTGAAGGAGAACCAACAACCTCTCCTGTTTTAATAAGACACTGAAGGCATCAAAGTGAGGAGGCTACAAACACCGTCACAACACTTAATAATGATTGCCATTTATGAAGGGAGGCGATGCTATTTCTTTGATGACACTGCCTGTCCAAGTCTAAGAATATAGGATTTATTTTGGTGAAAAATGTGAATCTGATAAGGAGGTTCATTCAGCAGATTTGAATATGCACAGTGATGATGAGGAAATTAAATTCCATTTTTTTTCAGGTTTTTTTTTTTTTTTTTTTTTTTTAACATTGTAGAAAAGACATTCCAAATGCCAGGATTAAGAGGTTACCACGTGTAGATGTTTCATTTTTTCAAATTCAAAGCTTCTTATAATTAATGGCTACTGAAAAGCCGGGGGGGGGGGAATGTAACCTTTAGAGGCCGAAAATAAAACACTATCATATTTCTCTGTTCACATTACACATCACTGAGAAATGAATGAAGCCCTGGAAGACTGTTCCACACAAACACTTCCACAGCATTCAGCCGCATCTCCAGCATACTCTCCCTCAGCAGTGATCACCTTTTCAACCACTTCACTGCCAAGATATTCATCAAGTGACAATGGGGGATGTTTAAGAGGCTCTATTCTGGACTGTGCAGCTGATTGTCCTTTGTCATGAGCGTCTGAAATGTTTTATATCCTAAAGGAAGGAGAAGGATTATTTGGGTTAGATATTTTATAAGCCTAGATATATAATTAGATTTTGTAAAATGTTGTATAATACATATAGTGCATGCAATAATTGACTGTTAGTACAAAAAAATAAAAACTGTGTGTATAATTTATAATGTGTACACTTGCCAGAAGATTTCACCGATAAGCACTTATTTGGAAATCCTGCAAATTGCGAACATAGCCAGCTCTCCTCCTTTCTCACATCAGACACCTTTGCTTTTAAAGCTCATAGCCTGCCAGCATCTCCCCCACACCAGACACTGACAGCGACGGCGAGCCAAAACACAGAGGGAGATGTCAGAGGAGTGGCTTCTCCGCCGATGCACCTGATGTCAGCCTCTACTTGTGAGCAGTGTGGTAAGCGATGCAGCTTCAACCACAGAAGCAGGTCAGCTGGCTTCAGCTCCCAGACAATGTGAGCATTCCTCGTTTTCTTTTTACCTGCGGATGAAGGATTGGAATGACAGGCTGACGGCCTTTGACATCCTCACAAACTCTCTCTCTTATCTCCACCTTGAAGCTCTTTGAGCTTCACTTCACTCACAACTAAAGTCACTATGTCCACTGGTTTTCTTGCCAGCTGGTTTCACCTTAGAAGCAATAATAAATTGATTTCTTTTTTATTAAATGATTATACGAAAATATATGCAGAAGGCATTGGATGTAAATCATTGCTGTCATGTGGTCTGTTCTCTTAGCCTGTGCTTCTGTGCCTTTGGTTTGTTGACTTAAATTACTTTAATCAACCTGCCTGCTACAGTATTGTAGAATTTGCAGTCCGTTGCAGCTCGGGCATTTATCTTTACCATTCACCATTATCAGACAATGCCTTTAAAAGAAATGGGATTTTGCTTCCTTTGCATTGAATTAACTCCTGGAAAATAATGTATGTACATGTGACAGTTTAATGCTAATTGCTGCCACTAATGACGATCAAAGAACATTTCTTAACCAGGAAACATCTGATATTTACAATAAGCTTATTCATCTCCCTAAAGGACAACACCCACAGATGCACAGTGTATGAGAAGATGAGCTGGTGAGGTTTTAACAACCTGAACCGGTGTAGTTTAAAAACTCTGAACTAGCAGAGATTTTTAATTACAAAATTCTGTTTTCCAAAGGTTTTCAACACTGCAATTGATCACAGCCATGTGCTACTTGCCAGCAAGCAAACCCCAAAGGTGTAGCAGTATGGACAAAAGCCCTAAGACTTTATTGTTCTTTTTTTCTCTCTCTGGTTACTACAGAAACAGCTGACAGAGACTAAGCTATGAACTGCATGTGCAACAGGGGACTGTTAAGATGAAGAGTCAGTGGTCGAGCAAATGGAACATGAAAGGCCCTTAAGCAGAAACATGAGAAACTGCATTTTTCATCCATCATCCAACTTCTTCAGATGCTGAACTATACTCTGTGCATCAAGGTTGAGAGACGAACTGTCCAAAACCGATCTTTGCTAAGGGTTGTGCACAGGCTTTCACAGCACGTGGGCATTCTGATACTCTATGAACTCAGCTGTCATGTCAGCTGCCCTTGTGTACTACACTGTGGCAGTCATAGAGAGCGGCTTCAAGGCTCTTTTTCGCAATTGTCATCAAACCTACGCTGACAGTATACTCTACATTTCTGAAGATGGAGAGAACTCTGAAGATATGAAGTCTGAAAAACTCAAGTCAGTTTCTTCAATACTTTGGTTCTCTTAAAACTTTGATTAGACTGTCATGGCAACCACATTCAACAATTTCTCTGCGTCTGGCCCCCACTCAAGTCTGATGTTATTTTTTGATTTCATCTCTTTTATTATGGAAGTAACCATTTTCTTGGATGGACTCTGATGAATCAATCCCAAAGCTTTTGTTTGCTCGTCTGCAGTTTCCATCTAGAGTGCATGATTCTTTAATGACTCACTTTTAAAGCCACCCACAACAGCCCAAACACTTCAAGAGATCTCCGCGTATTTGTAACCACCATCTGAAATCAGGTATTTGGCACTAGGTTCGTTTTTACGCATTATTCTGTATGCGCTCGATACTAAGTACGGCATACTTTAATACTTTATATTAAAGTATGCTTATAAGCTGCAGATTGCGTACAGCTATTGAGAGACACACATGCAAAGTTAAAGTACTGACTGTTTTTGCTATGGCCATGCTATTCACTAGCCTGGCTCCGCCTGCCTACGTACTTCCGCTCATTTGCATTCCCTACAGTACTCCGTCTGGAATAGCTTGATCCGCTAACGTTTACTCCGGCCAACTGGTTGGCGGACCAATCAGCGAACAGAGGGCGGGTCTGAGAGCGATTACGTTTCAGTTGCGCGCCGAGTTTGAAATGTTTACACGAACGGATACGGATATACTCGAAGCCATTCGCTCCGTTGTGGATATGTTTCCTGGCATTACAGCACTTTTATTCCAATTTCGCGTCCTTAATTGCAATGGGGGATGGTAGAGTAGCGATTTGTTTACTTGTTGCGTTCTTGAAAGCGGAAGTACGAGGCAGCATAGCCTGAAGCCTCCGGCGCATAACATACGTCATTACCAAACGTTAGTGATTGGTTAAAGGAACTCCGATGATTTTAAACCTCAAACTGTGCCCTCCCACCAGGAAATAAACGTTTGCCAATGGAGCTAGGCCAGACTCTCTGCGAAGTCAGAGAGTCTGGTATCCAGGCTAGCTATTCACACCACACCACAGATAAATTATGAATCAATCTAAATTCATTTTCATGCATTTTATTCAAGAAGACTGAAAAAGCTGAATATGTATCCTCTATTTTTGTTCACTTCAGATGAGCTCTAATCTAATCTCATCTGAATTAAAATTCACTTTATCGGAAGATGAAAACAATATGAAACAATACTTTGAAACTGCTGGATAATGAATATTAAACTCCTCAGTCAGTTGCACAGATTCCTAATTAACCCATCTGAAATGTATCCATTGACAATAATACCTTGCACCTAGACAGTATAATCCACTGAACAAATCAAAAGCCTCTCAGCAAAGCAAATGAGAACGACCGCATGTGCATACTCAACAACACAACACATTGGAACAGCAGGAAAATAGTTAAATCTCATGTTGTGCTCTTCCAGGTAGTTCCAAAGTCTGGTGGGAAGTGCTGAGATTAAAAACCCCTACAGACATACAAATGCCAAATAAAAATGGAAATAAAAAGTGAGTAAGAGAATCACAAAAAAAATATACAGTATTTGTCATGCATCATCAGTACTGTATGTTATTATATATTAAGAATATAATATAGATCAAAATTAGGAATCAGTATGGGCAATAGGAATATGGGTCAAAAACATGTGCAGCCAGAGGAGTGTCATTTAAAATGACATTAGTTTCACGCAGTAAGGCTAGCTCAGTTTGTTTAAGGTCATTTTGCACTTTAATTCTCCAGCACAGACTTCAGGGCAGCAACAGAAATAGTTCTTGGACAATAATGTGCCACACTTCATAGAAAAGCAAAATGACCAAGAATTACCTTATACACAAACGATTTAGTCTAAAAGTGAACAAGACTTGATTCCAAATCTAAAATCCATTTTTATCTTTAACTTTTCCACCAATAGCTGAATGTGTGGATCCTAAGCGTGATTTTTAAAAAATGACTGATCACCGAACAAAAAGTTGTCAATGTGATGTTTATCGCCATAAGACCCTTTGCTTGTTTTTTCCTAACATGTCAGCTTGGTGTGTATGCAGTTCTGAAGCAGACTGAGACGGTCAGAGAAAAGACATTCTCTCTCCTCCATGCCGGTAAAATAGGCCACTGAGTCTGCTCTCATCCGTCTGTTGGATAAATCATTGTACAGGCTGACATCAATACAGCCTTCAGCTTTTACAAGAAACAAAGCCAAGTCAGGAGATTTGCTAGTGTGTATTTGTTTCACATTAATAAATACTTGCAAAATAGAAGTGAAGAGAAGAGAGCCTCTGGAGTTTAATTAGATTTTCATTCTTTTATCAACTAGAGTTGGGCACAGATAGTTTAATTACTAAATGGTTAGTTAATTAGCACTGTTGATACTACAACTGTCTCTTTCACAAGGGTCAAGTCTCTATCCAACTCATCTTCAAACCCCATGATGAAATTAAGAAGTATTTTAGTGTTTTATTCATAAGTTCCACTATTCCTCCTTTATATTCCTGACAGTCCTATGTTTAACCTGGTCACACAATGTCCATCCATCCATCCTTTATCTATTACTAATTATCCCTAGAGGGTCACGGGGAAAGCTTGAGCCTATCCCAGCTGTCACTGGGCGAGAAGAGGTTACACCCTGGACAGGTCGCTAGTCTATCACAGGACTAACGCGGAGAGACGGACAACCACCCGTCGTAAATCCAATCAGGCAAAGGGAGAACAAGCAAACTGTACACGAGGAAACTAAAATGAACCTTTGTCTTTGACTGAAAACATGAAAATGTTGAGCTCTGCAGGCTCTGAATTGTATCTTGTCAGACCACCCTGCTCCTCCATCTCTAGGATACAGTGTTTACTGAGTAAGTGCCAGGACACAGTGTGATTGTACTGTGGAACAAATAGGCTCCTCCAATGCCTGGAAAAACACAATGATACAACATGGTCTTAAACCTTCAAACTGTAGTCTCTGAGAATGAATAAGCTCATTCTTGTTGAGCATCATCTAGTATCGAAAGAAAATGAGAAAATATTCTGAATATTTTTTAGTAATGGACGAGGAGAGAACAATCTTCTCAATAGGCCTTTTTCACAACAGTTTTCTATCATAGTAAGGAAAAGCACCAGCGAACTAATGATGGTTCAGTTCCATTAAGTGCCCCACTAGAAAAGGCGTATCGTCTCTAAGTGGAATGCAGCCATCATTAATACACGGTTTATTGGGGTGCGATATTTCAGCTGAAATATGAATGATCAGCTGTTGCCTGTTAATGCTAATTTCGTTTACCAGACTAATACATGACACCTGGTTTATAATAATCTTCCATAACATTATGCTCAGTGATCAATTAGACAGTTTTGGAGCTGGCTTATTTACTGTTTTTCACCTCAGATGGTAGAACGATGGCTGAAATCTTCTACTTTAAGCTTTAGTTATACTGACTGTGGCAACACAACACACGAGCAAAGTTACTGCCTTCGCCTCGCTAGAAGCATTGAGAAGTTATCCACAAAAACTGGACTGATCCCCAAAACATTAAAGGTCACACAGGAAGCACACAATATGCACGTGCACGTGCCATTTCAAGTTCTAAGTTTCACTTGTAAATGCAAACCTACCCCATGTGGCAACATTAGTTTGAACCTACTAACTTCTAGGGCTACAAAAATCAACATCCACTGCAAGCCAAGCTTTTGGATAATAACCCCCATGCTCACCCCAAGAAAATAAAAAAGAATATTCAGTCTCCACAAAAAAGAAGCCCATACGGTATCCTGGACGAGCTCACACTTATGTTACAAGCCGGGAACATAAAGTAGAGACAGACAACATAGTTACAATTTAAAAAAGGCAACAGGTGAGACATGGTGAGTGTGTGCAAAGTGGTGTCCTCTTAGGCCTTTCCAGCCATACCACTTAGGCCACGTCCACACGTACGAAAATGATCTTTTCCCTCTCCGTTTTCGATGGCATCGTTTCAAGAAATATCCGCGTCCACACAGATCCGTTTCAGCACGACCGAAAACGCTACTTCATATTCCAGGCCTATAGGTGGCGCCTTCTGTGTGGACAGGCCCTTAATCCACACCATGGCTTATTAGGACAATTAAGCCAATGAACCACCCAAAGACACATGACCAGATGAGGTGCAGAGGGACATAACAGCCACCCTGCCATTTGTGTCATGTTTACACGTATCCCTTGCAGAGTTGGATAGGAAACCCAACCACTCAATGCTTTATGCACATCTCTTCTACCTTGCTCAAATTTTCCATAAACCAATTGCCACATATGAATATGCAGAATCTAGAAAGGAAAGGAACCATGTTGTAGTCAGTGTCTCCCAAAATTAAACTACATTTTCCCATCTCATGTTGTTATGTTGACTGTAAAGATTGACTGTTGCACAGAACAGGAAGCCCCTGAACTGACTGTAGCCCCCAGAAGTTAAGTCCTCAGATGATAGCCGATGCTGATCATGGACACAAACACCTACACAGATCTCACGTAGGCAGCCTTCGGATTGACTGAGCACGACACGTTTTGTGTGGGTTTTACTAAGGATGCATGATTATTAATGCAGTAGGTGGATATATATGCCAGTGACCTAAATTTGACCTCTGATGCTAATGTCCAGCCTGCGAAAAAAATGTTACATTTATAACACTCATTTCGATCCAATAGAAAGATTTAGCAGTCTGTTCAACTGGTCGATTCTAACTTGTGTTACTGTGATGAAGCAGTTCATTAACAGAGAGGTTGCTTGGGTGCAAAACAATCTGTCTGTGGCAAATAACTGGCTTCCTGGAGAGAAAATATTACATGCTGCTGGAGAAGCGAACAATCTCAGTCAATACTCAGACTTTGGCACATCTTGCAGCCAAGAACTGTTTCCAACACTGACAATACTGCAGCATACCTGAGGAGGCTATGAGACCACTGGCTCGGTCAACAATCTCCTGGGTTGTCCAAGCACAGATTCAGAATACCAATGATACTGCTTGAGCCAACATACACAGCGCTGTCAAGGTAAAACCTCCTCTACTGTACTGGTGATCAATAAAGTACCAAGCACCCCCAACCATCCACTGAATTCCAATTTGCTGGCTGAGAATGACTAAGGAGGAATTTTGTTGCGGACATTTGTAACCATTGAGCTGGTAGATAAACTCAGATCAACGTTTCTTCGTTATTTTTTATGCTTCCTCCACGTTGGAGCCATTTTCGCCAGTCATGACCATTCAGAGTGACTGACTCATTCACACTTATAACTGACATTATGACGGTGACAGCACACAAAAGTGACATTTGGTTGTTTTCGTGGCAAGTCTTCAGAGGGCGAGTGTGTCATACACCACACGTTTACGAACAATCGGCTTGCTCACGAATCTGTTCCAAACTGTTTTTTTTTTTTTTAAAAACCTGCTGCCGAGGACCACCGTGGCTCTACAGGGTGGGTTTATCAGTTATGCTCTTCGTGTTCGTATGCCACACTCCTGCTTGAATTTGCACCAAATGTGAGGTCTTGATGGCAGTCACCCCTGCTGAAACACAGTGTGCCAACTTCCAGGCTAATTAGTTCAGAAGTGGGGAGGAAGAACATTGTTCCTTTGATTTTGAGACATTTAGGGGATGAACACTATCACTTTTTCAGCACATAATATATGGCATGATGATAGATAGATAGATAGATAGATAGATAGATAGATAGATAGACAAAAAAGTATCAACACTCGAGCTCTTCCAATGAGAGTGTTTGTGAACTATACCATGGTTATTAGTATACCAGGCAAAAACTGAAGCAGTCATCTCGTATACCTACCACCACATCGTCCGCATATCTCCCCTTTCCAAACCCGCTGTACCTGCAAACTAATTGCGCAAGGGGGGGTTCCCACCCTATCAGCCTCTATACACCGGCCTTCCTTGACAATAAACACGAAACGCAACAGACTAGATGAACGCACAGTTGTCACTGATGGGGGAATATCGCTTACCTGTCATAACTCCATCTACTGTAAGACATGCTCCTGTTGCTGCTGACCCCCTCCATGTCGCCGGCTCGCTGCGCTGCGAAGACTGGACCAGGTGGCGAGGCGGCGATGCCGAAGCTCCTCTTCCCTTTCTCCCTAATGCAAACACGAACTAATGGGATCGCCGTTAAGTGGAGGAGGAGGAGAAGGGAGGCTGAGCGCAGCCAGACGCTCTCTCCTATATGGACTATACCACTACGGAGAGGGGAGAGCGAGCTGCCAGTCCACGGCGTACTCGCTGCCGCCGATCTAATTCATTCATTCGCGGGGATCCAGGAGTCTGGTCACTTCTAATGACTGGCTGCGCACTGCGTGTCACTAGCCTCGGAGAGACCTCAGCCTAATGAAACAGCCCGTACCACTGGATGGATGACAGTGGGATTTGTCCAAGGCACCTTAAAAGCCCAGAGCAAACACTGAAGCTCTCCACTCGTTTGCTGACCAGTGCAAAAGAAAAGAACAAGGAAAAACTGTATATATAGCAGTGTGCGCCGGGGAAGGTGTTTGCAGTGAATGCAATATGAAAATCTTGACGTTTCACAGCACCAGGCGACGTGCAGCTCATTGATTTGTGTATGTAGATTAAAACTACTGCTCCTCAGAGGTTTTGTCCTGACACAAAAATGCTTCAAAATCACTACACGCAGAGAAGAAATGAAAAGAGGGCAAAGGGCATGCAGGAAATCTTCCTGAGCTGCCATTTTGATTCATTTTCTCTCTATATTGAAGCCAAAGGAACAACACAAAGGACGATAGAGCTAAAGTGGTCCTTCATCCTTACCTTTATCTTTACCACAGATGAGGCTGAATAGAAGGAATTCCCTCTTCCTATTCTCACTATGCCACAGCAGAGCAGCTGCACACATATGTAGCCTACTAATTAAAAAATATTATGGATCCAAATGTCAAGTGTACTGCCATCGCTGGTTCTTGGTTTCCACTTAGTCACACAGTGTTTAGTAGTTTATTTACACCAGTCACTTGCTCGTGGGACGTGTATCCGAATGGACGGCTACGCTGATACATCACTCGTTTAAGATCCAGTATGTGCCGACACCACTGATACATATTATAATCCAAACAAATTACTGAATCCACAAATGTGTTTATGTGCTTCTATGCAAAGCTCCTTCTGAATTTAAAATCTGTGGAGAGGAATGAATTTAACCGTCAAAAGAAGGAAGCGCTCGTTTCAAAGAATGCCCAGAGTGGCTTCGGTGTGGACTTCATGCTCATCAGATGTCAACTTAACACCAATGGGAAATTTTGGACTGAGGCATTAGATAGCTTTCCCCATCACCATTGTCAAAAGGTGAAGTATTTATTTAGAATGAAATGCCCCTCCCAGGTGTGTGTTTTTATGGTTAGCCAGGGTAAAGTGAATTGTATCTTTTCTTGCTATACTGAATAAAAAAGGTGTCATTTGTTGTGCTCATTGATAGGATGACTTTGCATAATTATATACTGTATATTAATATATATTTTTATTCTGTCGGTCTATTTGGCTATTTATCTATCTATCTTTACAAATAAAATAATCTAAAGTACTACTTAGGAGGCTGTAACAGTTTACCATGAAGTAACCATGCAACCAATGCCTGCACGCCTTTTGCCGTAGCCAGTGTTCAGCCCAGCCCGGGACATTTGGCCCACATCTGGCCCACACAGCACTTTCCAGTAATGTAACTCAACCATAACTGCCAAAAGTTTCCCAGATTCGGCCCAAATGCTCCAGTAAACTGGGACTTCTGGATCTTTGAAACGTTTATGATGGCCCTTCACTTTGCTGAGATTCTTTATGCAGAATGATCTTCCGTTAATTTATAGTCGTCCATATTTATATCTACAGTATGTGCTGTGGTCTCTATACTTGGAGCCCTCCTGATTCAAGGATTTAATTCAAGTCCTTATCAAAACAGTCACCTTGTGGTCCAACATTTGTGCATCTGTTTTTGGTGTGTGAGTTTTACTACTACAACTTATAAACTACGTTCATACCATGTCAGCACATCATAAGGAAGGTGAACATATTGCTGCATACATTATGGTTTGTTCTATGGCATTCACTTGAATGCCATAGAATCCCCCCCCCCCCCCCCCCCCCCCCCCAGCAGAATTAAACATGATTAGATCTGGATTTGTCAGTAAGGTTCACAACATGAATCATTTTTTTAATTTTGCTGTCAAAATTCTCCCAAAAGGCACAAAATTGGAGGCAAGGTTACTATCTATTTTTGTAGCTGGGCCATTGAAGGTCTAGGTGTGTATTTGGACACAGAAGAAAAGGTGTTATATTGCCTTCTGAAAGAGATATTTCTCCAGTACAGAAGGCCTCTACTATGCAACAAAAGAGGGCCAGAACTCTCTCGAGATTACAGAAATTCAGTAAAACCTAAAGTTTATGTACGATTTGAATGGACATCTTTGTAAGATGGTTCCAAAATCGGCTCAAGTCTAACACATTCTTTCCTTTCCCGATTATTGTTTTTTTGATTGCTTGTTTGTTTTTGAGATATGACTGATTTATATTGGTTATAAGGTGCCAGTTGCAGTCATACCGAATGGACACTGTCAATCACAAACTGACTGAGAAAAAGGAAGATTCTCTACCCAATCCGGCTCAATGACAGATTTTATTTTAGCACCAAAAGCTAGACACAGGGCAAAAGACACTAACGTGGAAGAAAAAAATAACCGTATGATTTGAGTGCACACTAGTATTCGCAATAAGATGGGAAGTGGGTATTTCAAATCTCTGTGATTAAAATTCAGTTTTGATTTAAAGCTCCTCTGCAAAGATCATCTCCTACTTGACCAGGCATTTCACACTCCAAGCCGGTGGTGAATGCCTCAAGATAAATATATTCTCCATTACTAAAGCCACAATGGGGAAAAAAACACATTCTTGGTCACACCTGGGGGAAGAATCCAATTTTGCAAATTTGGGCCAACAGTCATCTTCACTTTAAAATAATCAAGAGAATTAAATATTCTTCTTTACATATATACACAGCCACGCTGTGAACATGTATTCACTTATAAACATATAAAAATACTTGTCAACTAGTTTGATAAGAAAATAATGTATAAAAGTAGAGTAGAAACAAGTCCATCACTCCCATCATCTGATTTTTCTTGTTTATATCACAAGATGATGGTATGAAAAACAAACTGCAGTACTTCATTTGAAAGCCTGAACAGAAGTACAGAAGAGGGAAGAGGAAGGCAGAACATTATTTTGTGTCTGTGGTGATGATTGCTCCACAGGTGGCAGGTCCGGTGAGTTCATGTCCCATTGGAAACGGGCCGTCTTACAATGTGCATCTCCATGCGTCCATCTGTCGTGGTTTTCCAATTGGCAGACCATTGGGGGGGAGGGAGGATAATACGGAATAATTCAAGGACATAAAACAAATACATTGCCACTGTGTTACTGGAATGGTGTTAACAGTTATCTAGATCATAGGCTAAATGTTTGACAGAAATGATGCATTACATAGGAATGATCTGAACTGAATTCTGAGAGCTTCTTGATTTGCAGTGATATCATTGTTTTTTTAAAAAAGCTGAATACAGAGCATACAGTTTTCAGTGTTTCAATCAGAAATCATGTTAGTTTTCAAAGCTACACAATATGTTACCAATAACGTTGTCTCTACTGCTTCTTGAAAATCTGAACAAAAAAAAGTGTTGTGTCCAATGTCGACTGAACCGCCACCTTTGAGGAAAGAATTCAAACAACTTTGCTATTTTTGGGTACTTTAAAGAGAAGAATCACTGAATCTATAAGACTTTACCAAATGAAATACAGCAGACGCTCCATATTTGGCAATCGAAATGAAAAGCAGGACCCACAGAAAGAGAAGAATCCACTGCAGAATGCCAGAAACTTCTATCATAATAGCTTTAAGGTCTGTCTAGGCATTATATTTATATACATACTTATAGAATCAATTTCATATATGTAAAACCAAACTCAACCTCACACACTGTACTGTGGTGATTTAATAGGTCATTAGAAATACACTTTGAAAATCACAACAAATGTCACATATGTACAGTAGCAGATTAGCACATGGGAGTAAAGGTGGATATGGCACAACATACACAAAGCTTCATAAGATAATCTCTCTGCTCTGGTCAGACAACTAACGAAAGTCATTAACATTCTGGATATATAGTTTTCATTCAATCTCGGTAGCAAGTACAAATGTCACTACAAGGCAAGAGAAGTCCTTCAGAGTACAAAACATTAATTTGTCAGGCTGATTTAGAAGGCAATGTTTAGTGTTGGGACTCTCTCGTGTGAATTAGATAACGGCTGAAGGTAGAGTGGTGTTAAAATTTGGCATTGTCAGTTGTCCATAGCGATGTCCTGGGGACAGCAGTTCCTGGTCAGAGTATCTCAGAAAAGGCTGTCTGAAGTCATGCACGTGGAGAAGGCAGCGGTCAGTCATCCACTGAGGATGTGATGTCAGGCAGAGTGGGTGGGGTGGTCGAGTAGCTGCATGAGTTACAGTGATAAGGCCGACTCAGACGATCACACAATGGCAGCCGCTTTTGTCTTTCTCTTTTCTTGTAGGTTCTGGCGACGGTGGACATTCCTGTTCCTGGAATTTCCTGGGAGTCGGAGGAGAGCACAGCTATCAGGACTCTGTGTGCTTTTGCGGTTTCTTTTGTTTTTATACATCTGCCGTCACGGCCCTTTGTATTCATTAATGCTAAATAGACAAATCTGTGACATTTTTTTTCACCTAACGCAGTTCAGATTTCTTGGAAACCATATTTTCGTCTTTTTGTTTTCTTTTCCTCTCTCTCCCAACGTGCTGTTCTTATATTCTGATCAATTGGAATACGACCTGATGAATAATGCAAATATCATTGACCTGTAAGAACAGCAGCTGGAGACAAAGACAGAGCAGCTTATGAACTGGATTCTGACCCTGAATGGTGCGGGAGAACCTACTGTAGCAAGGTGGTGGGATAGAGTTTAGGCTTGTCAATAAATAGAGGTAAGATGTCTCAGCTTTGCTCATGAGCCTAACAAGCAGCAATGCAAACACTGACTATAGTAGGAGGGGGTATGCTGAAAAAAGATATCTTCATTATTATTATTATTATTATTATTAAAGAGAATAGACCACAAAAATTTTCAGTCACATTTTGTAAAAGATTTCTGACAGAATTTAGCGAACACACTTTGATTATTCAGATCAGCTGATATTTTTTGAGCATTAAACTCTTGATATAGATTTTTTTTTTTAATCCAAAAGTTCCTTGTTGCTTATTCAGTCATGACAATTAACATTATTACTATTATTTACAGTGTTTTCATGCTCCTGTTGGCTAACTGACAGTAAAAGTTAAGAGAAACTGGCGACGGCATGCAGCTAAGGTCCATGCAGGACATGTAGGGCTGAGAAGCATTGTGACCATGGGAAGCAACTTGCACCTAAAGTCGTGCACAGACATTTACTTTCACAGCAACAAGTGTAACATGTAACAACCACAGCTGTACTCTGCATTGTTAACACTTATCATAAAAACTGTTACTTTTATAGCCACAGCTGTATGAGAAAGTCCCACATGAGGACAATATGTAAAAGATGGCTTTATAAATCACCTACCTGATTACTCTAACCAGCTCGTGGAAAGCCTGATCTACGTTCATTCGGATTTTGGCAGATGCCTCCATATATGTGACCTTTAACTGTCTGGCCAACTGCTGGCCTTCCTCCTGGGTTACCTGAAGAAAAAGAGGAAAAGAGAATAATGATGAGCTGAACCTTGAATGTAAACCGAGCTCGAGCATTTCCCGCACAAAAGCTTATATATAGGAAACCCTGGGATCATTGTCCGGTAGGTAGAGAATACACTGTCTAGACACTGAACTTCTCCTGACTGCGTGTATGTTCCGTATTCACAGAATACCCTTTACGACTTTTTTCATCCCTTCGTCCAAACACAGGTTTTAAATGTCTAGTTGGTTACCTAATGATCCTGGCTGGAACAAATAACAACAACCAAAATCATAAATACAACCATACACCGATCAGACACAACATTATGACCACCTTCCTAATATTGTGTAGGTCTTCCTTGTGCATCCAAAACAGTTGTGACTCATCAGAGAATGGACATGGGCCTTCTGAGGGTGTCCTGTGGTATCTGGCAACAGAATGTTGTTAGTGGGGGCCTTTGGGTCCCATGGGTTGAGGGGAGGGGCCTCTGTGGATTTGGAGTATTTGAATTTGGAGGTCAGGTCAACACCTTGTGCTGTTCTTCGTGTTTTTTGAGTTGTTACTAAACCATTTTTGTGTGTGTGCCTGCGTCAGGCTGCATCCTGCTGGGGATGGCTGCTGCCATCAAGGAGTGTCATTGCTATGGGGTGGGGGTGACTGGTCTGGTCTAGGTGGGTGGTACATGTCTAAGTAACATCCACATGAATGCCAGGTCCAAACGTTTCCCAGCAGAACATTGTATTGTCACAAGATGGTCAATGATATTTACTTCTCCTGTCAGTGGTTTTAATGTTGTGGCTGATCACTGTTTATGTACAAGGGGAAGCTGTAAAACAGCAGCACTAATGAGTGTTATCTGCACGTATATACGCAGTATGTATTAGATAACACAAACAGGCTCTCCCTCTCCTTTTCATGGCTTTTGCACAATTTTAAATACTTACGTTTACAGCAACAAAAAAAATCCAACACCGTTTCATTTTATTTCACCATTTTCTGTCCAAATGTGCCTAAAATGTCCTCTCCATTTTCCAACTCTGTGCAGTTCCTTTGTTCTTCCTTATTTAGTGCACTGTGAAAGAATATTGTCCATCCACACGAGAACTGAAGCAATTTAATTAGTTCAGTATATACAGTAGAATGCATTAGGGACACCGCTGAAATGTGCCTTCGTCCTCTTTGTGACTAAGCTGTGCATGTAATCTAGGACAAAATAATGCAAAAGTGTACCAAGTCCATAGCAACACTACATATAGCATCAAAGGATAAGAAGGGTGTAACATGCTGACCAACTCTTTAATACAATGGTTTAGTGATATTGCTGTATAAGGTTATATTATTAGCATGGGCAGATCAGTGAAAATTACTGAGCCACCATCTGGGCATTTATGTCATGTGCAGCAAATTATCCTGACAATGTATAATGTAATGTCTCTAGCATCTGGATTTTCAGGGATGAATGGAGAATATTAGGTAATAAACCAGCATAACTTTGTGCCACTCTATGCTTGAAATGCTATTAAAAGCTAATCTCTGGATAAAACCTACTGACAGAAATCAGTTATATACACCTGCAAGACTCTTGCTCACCATTAGGGGGTGATGTGGCTTCACTGGAGGAAGTGATGACTGACTGCACACCAACAGGCAGAAAATTCATCATTTCATCACACTCCCCATTTCAATCCATCCTCCCCTCCCGACACCACAGTTCTTACAGCCTCTCTTTTATTCTTTCACTCACATCCTGTTGTATCTTAGCAGCTAGCTGCAGCTGCAATGCTTCCACTTTCAAGTATGCAAATGTGAATCCTCCAAACAGCTTGATATTATCTCTTTAGATGAGCAAAGCAAAGCGCGTTTTGTCAGACAGCGAGGTTCAGATCTCTGCAGTCTGTTGGACTTACTTGTCTCTGTAGTTCCAGGTCTGCTTTGTTTCCTACAAGGATCATCGGGAATTCATCTCTGTCTTTGACTCGAAGAATTTGTCTTTGGAATTTGTATATTTCTTCGAAGCTGTAAGGCATAATACACGGCGTTATGAGGGGTTTTCTGAACAAATACAACCTTTTCTTATGTGTGGATGCATACGTCCAACTAAAAATGTGAGTGCATCAGACCACGGAGCAATATACAGCAGCTAATGACCTCCCAGCCACCCTTCAACACCCACACACGCAGAACTATCACCCCGACGTTGGGAATCTGTGGATCAGACTGAAAGGTTGAACATGTCAGGGAAGGAAAAAGTCAGAAACATAAAACGTGTTTTTATCTGAGACTCTAGTCAGTTCACGGACCCGCCTGCCATCCCACTACAATGCATGTGAATGCACATTTTGGAAAAGAGGTAGAACGCTGCCACAAACCCATGACGGCATTCCTGCCCTGGGCCCTCAGACAGCTTGGTGAGCACATAGTAAATCTGGAAAGACTCGACTAATATAAATGGAGGAAGGAAAGACTGTTTACAACATAAACACTGGGAGGGGGTTGTGGGTGGGGACAAGGGAAAGCAGCTCTGCTGGGCAGGGACGCGACGACAGGGAGGCTGGGTAGTGACCGACTACAAGGGGAAAAGTTTCAAAGGTGACTTAAGCACCAATTTACTACAAATCAAACCCTGTTTCGCTTTATTTTTTGGTATTTTGACTTTATTTGATAGAATTAGAGGAGCTACAGACAGGAGTTCAACCGTAGACATTTAAGTCACGTGGCATACGCCTTTACTATTATCTACTGATACTGGTGCCATTTCTGGGATTAAGATAACCTAAATAAGCACGAGGTATACACTGGAATACACAATGTATTTTATCTATCGGTGACTTTACCTGACTGAAGCTAGCTGCGTTCGGCCGACATTGGCATAAACGCTTGCACATCTGTTGCATTGAATACGCCGTGCAGCCGAATTAAACCAGGCGTACTGTTACAATGGTTACCACAGGTGTCAATAAGCTGAGCTCGGCTTTTGCTTTGAATTCTACCCGTGGCCTGAGACGTTTAAATTAAGTGGAAATATTCACAATATCTTGCATTTCATGTTTAAATACACACACGACCAGAGAGTCAGCAGGATTTAAGAGGCTACAGGACTGTTTGTTCCTGATAGTGTTGTTAGTGCATACATACATACATGTTGCTAGTACATACATAACTGAAATGAAAGAGAAAAAAAAAAGCTGTGCATGGTTTAAAAGCTCCAAAATATAGCCCTAAAGTGTTTCATTCATCATAAGATATCTTTGTACCAGCCCACACCGTTAGGTGTGCAGCTAAGGTACATGAGTAGGTGAATTTAAGAGAACAGGATGAGGGAGGAAGTGCTGAGAACAAAAGAAAATGACAACAAGAACAAAAGCAAAGTCAGGAAGTACAGGCAGCAACAAGTGAGAGTATGAGCGTAAACTTTCTGGTTTTAGTAGAGTCAGAGGAGAGAACAGTAAACACAGACCCGCAAACTTAGAGCAAGGCGGAGAACAAGGGAGTGTGCGGCTGTGTGTGTTTTTTCTTTGCACATGATGAAAACTGTCACTTGCCTTCCTCTGTCAGTGACTGAGAAGACGAGCAGGAAGCCCTCCCCTGTCCTCATGTATTGTTCTCTCATGGCTCCAAACTCTTCCTGTCCAGCCGTGTCGAGGACTAGATGGCAAGAACACGTGCGTTGAGGCAAACACACAAACACGCACAAAGCAACTTGCAGCAAAGTCAGTTCCCCAAGTGCAACAAAAACAGACAAATGGCCCATGTGTGTGCGTTTATGTGTGTGTATATTTACTCTGGTTGTGTTTGTTCAGCAAAGTGCACTTACTGTCGAGCCGAGCCGCCCTTTCGTCAATGACACACTGCTTGGTATAGGAGTCTTCAATAGTGGGGTCATAGTCGGTGACAAAGTAGGACTGTAAGAGAGAAAGAACAGGACAAAAGAAAATAGTCTGTAAATACTTTCTGTCAACTTAGTCTTTGTAAATGAATGAAATGCAGAAACTGTGAATTCCTGTGTTCTGAAACTGTGGCCTTCATTATAGAGCTGTGACACTGTTACAAATAACAGGGAAAGATTATTCTTTGAAGCAGGTTCACAAGAAACCAACCTACTCCGCTTTGCTGTTCTGACAGGAAATGAAGCAATGTCTGCAGTTGGACAACAAAATGGTTTTTTTGGTTGTTGTTGTTTTTCTGAGGTGTTCACCACAATCCACCATTCATTTCTTTTAAACTGTGAGAGCATCTTCCATTTCCTTTATGCACTGTGTGCAGCACGACCACCAACAGAGGATTTAAAAAACCCACCTTTTGAGTATATATATTTAGTTTAGTTTACAGAAAGACTGATCAGCCGGCACGACAACAAACAGCCGCTCGGTTCTTGTGTTTTAGGTGAAAACAGCACAGGTAGCCTCACTGACCTCTGCCTTTACTACCACACTGCAGACGGCAGGTAAACACACCGCCTGCAGACACGGCACAAAATGTGAAGTAAATATTACCTCACACAACGACTGCCGCTTAGGCCGGTTTTTATGCCAACAGCACATTTACAAGACGTTTCCTCAGTTACAACCGCCACTCACTCCTGAAGGCTTTGAATCTTCCATTCTCAGGCCAGTGTCTGGTCTCTTAGTAACCTAAACTGGAAGGGTGGGGCCGGGGGAACACGGGAAGAGGAGGAGGAGGAGGAGGAGTCATGCATTTTTTACATTTTTCCCATGTTTTGTAGTTCTCGCCCTCCTCGGGGACTAGTTAAGTGGTGACAGCTGAGGGGAGTGCTCGAGGAATGTCAAACCAACACCCTAAGACACGAGCGATCACAAGAACATAAAATCTAGACAAATCTCCCTGTCATTCTGATAAGGAGCCACGTTAAACCTCCACCGCTACCAGCCTGCGTATCCTGCACGTGGAAATGTGTGTGATGCAGGTGCTGCACTGCTTGTTTGCTGTGGTGGAGACAAAAGAAGAGCTCGCACTCCGAATACTGAATGTCACATCCTTGAGTAAAACGCTGACAGCTGATGCCGACCAATAAAGAAGCAACTGAATCACTTCCTTAATTGTGATAAGAGCCCGACTGACACATATTCATGACCTGAGTTATCAGAACCACAGGGTTAGCGGTTTGGTCTCTGGAATGTGAGTTGTCAGCTGAAATAATAACTGAACAATTAAACACTATCAAAATGAATCAGTGCAGCTCTACTATGCTGTACCTTGAGCCACACAAACCTATTTATGGAATCAGAACTGAAAAAAGTATTAATTAATCTTTACAGTATGGCAATGCACAGGAGGGTTCAATTTCTAATTAATTATATTTCTAATTTCTTGTCCCTTAAATATTCTGTGCACGTTCTTCCCACCTGCAGCTCTCTGTTGTTGCACGAGATGCAGGTAATCTCTCCCCTCACACTCCACTGTCGCTGTGCAGCATGCAAGTCTGCCGGCCTGTGTCACATCCATCCACCACTGTTCAATAATTCATCAGTATTACTGTGCATCCCAGAACGTGCTTCACTGCGCTGCCAGTGCACCTTCAGACGACGACGCAACAGAGACACAGAGACACAGACGGAGAGAGAGAGAAAGCTGCTTGTGTTTCTCGTCCCTCCCACATTCACTACCACTCTGCCAGCTGTAGCTTCAGCACATGACCTCGGCCCACAGTCAAACTCTTATTCCTATTCTGTCAAACTCGGGCAGACGCAAAGAGCACTGCACTCCTCTGGCTATTCCTCCCCGCATGCACTGGTGGCGTAGCTGCTGATTGTCTCATAGCCGTTTCCCGTGATAGATGAGACTGTTTTGCAGTGCCAGCAGCACCAGAGCCAGCACGAACAGGGCTGTAGCCCAGCCTGGCTGGGTTTCAGCTGGGCAGCAACAGAGTGATGTGCTGGGTGAGGGAGTGCAACATGACTCAGGAGGGCTACCAATAACTGTGTGACATAAACCAGTCTGAGTCATATCCAGTAATATGACCTATAAATCCTTACACCGGAGCCCATGACTTCATCAGATGTAACAGGCACCTAAAACAAAATAAATCTGCTGAAGTCGAGCAGAGCCACTCCAGGGTTTGGGGGAGCAGTGGCACCCACAAGTTGGGACTAAACATTTGACAGTTCATTAGGTACACTAGTGAAATGCATTCTCATATAACAGTCCTGCACTGAGTCTTAGCTACATGAAGGTTATAGTATTCAGCACTAGTTTAAAATAACTGAAAGAGCTGTTGATTCAACTGTGTTTCATTTTGGAGCCTGTGAGATGTAGTATAATTAAATGGTACTGACGGATGTTTCTATTATTTTGACAACCCCATTTAAGTCTTGGACTAGGCTAAATAACAGAAACACTAATGTTTCTAGTGTTTCTGTTATTTAATTCAATACAGATTAACAGCACCACAAAGCACAGCCTCCAAAATGATCACACAGTTGAATTATACATAAACTAAATATTATAACAATCATGAAGGTGGATTTAATGCAGGACCGTTACATTAGAATTAATTCATTTTCCCCAGTGTAACTAAAGTCTTTGCAAGTGTTCATCGCCCTTTTCACTACTAAACAGAATATGCCAAGTACTAAAAACAAACCAACGTTTGAACTGAATGCTTTGCAAGATAATCACACTCTTTGATAAGATATTTATAGTTTAATTGAGGAAATGTTCTTGTTTTTGAGAAGCTGAAACCAGACATTTAAAATAACTGATCGTAAAAAAATGCTTTTTGTCAGTTGACTCCGATATCTAGTAATTTCATTCAATGTTTGATACCAAAAATGGACATAACTATTAAAAATATCAGCACACATCCAACATATATTCAGCTCAAACATGTGTGACAGTCAGTGTGTTATCTGTAATACTGAATCACAGGTACATACCCGGGAGGCACGCACATTTTGAGACACGTTTCTATGAAAACATTGGACTGCTGACTTGAAGAGCGAGCCAACGCTCTGGTGAGATCAAAAACATGATTCTTAATGTCCTCTCAGAAAAAGTGCCTAACTGCAGTGCAAGCAACTGAGGCATTTACACCAGAAATGTAAATTACTATTTAAACAGAGCCTACTTGAACAACTTATATAACTACTTTGCATGGGCCTAGGAATGATGCTTCAAAAAACAAACACAAGCTCCACTTAGGCAATCATTAGGCCAGTGCTGACATGACCACCATGTGGGTGTGTGAATTAGAGAGCTGTAAAACCAGGATTATTAACATCTTTGGATTTTGCCTACACACAGCTGCAGTCAAAGTCAGGTTAAAGCTAATTTAACGATGTAGAAGGTACATAAACACTGCACAAGGCGATTGTTACAAGAACAAAAGAGCAAAATTAAACAATGAGGAGAACGACCCAAAAGCCTGCAAGACCAAGTCGCAATACAATTTAGATGTTGATGGCAAGGTGGGTCAGGCCGCACTCAGCCCTGGTCAGCTCTGCAGGAAGGAAACTCCACCTCTGGAGCAGGCAGAGGGCCTGGCCGAGCCTTCGGTTGGTGGTGATGTCACAGATGACATGTTCGCCTACCAAAGTCCAGACCCGTCACTAAGTCCCCGCCTCCAGAATTCTATACATCCCTGCCTTATATATAAACACACACTTAGCACTAAGCTTAGACCAGGGAAACATTAAAGACAAGCCTTAGCAATATAGGGCTGGCCTTTAATGTTTCCTTGGATGAGTCTCAGCTGCAGTGCAGCTTTTTGTGCTGAGCAGTTGTATGTCCAAGATGCTCGTGAGAGAACGTCAAGTTAAAAATGTGGGGCTGCAACTAATAATTATTTCTAGCTTCTGCTTGCTTAGTTCAGATCGATTGCTTAGTTTATTATCCAAAGAAAGGAAAACAAAAAGTAAACCAGAAAACCAGCAAATATAATGACTCAAGGACTTTTTTTTTTTGTATTGTTGCTGAAACCACCATGGCTTAACAAATCCTTTCAGAGAAATAAAACAACACCCCCGTAAGAATGTGTTGCAAAACACCTGAATGAAAAGACGTCGGTCGTGCATTTTAAGATGAAAAGGGTTCAGCATGATATCAAACTAGTGAGTAGGTGTATTTGTCTGCAGGAAACCATCTCACTATTTAACATACGAACCGAATACAAGAGCACAAGTTCAGGTTTCCGCTTCATTACAAGTCAAGACACTAAGCAATGGATCCTCGTTGTTACAACTGCTGGTTGCCAGCCTCAAGGAAAGCAAGAATGGGTGATATGCGTAGGCGTGTAATCAACATCATGCTTGCACTATGCACCCACTTCCTCTCCACGCAAACAGCTTTACTAACCCTAAATATAGATCCTTTTCCATCTCTGACAGTTATCCCACTTGTATGGTTAGTGCCGCCTCTTCGACTGTTAACCAATATACCGTTGTTATCTACACAGAAAACAAAACCAGTGATTCACCACCAACAAAAACTGAGATTTACATGATTAGAAAAAACAACCTTCTTTGCTACACACACACTGTAGCGACACCGACATGGGTAAATGGTGCGGCTGCCTACTAGACTGTCATAATAAGAGGAAACGCTGAGCTAAATCAAATAGTCATCAACGCGGCCGGGAGTTAATTGCCTTCTGCATATGGCCCAACGCCCGATGAAAATTCACAGACCTCGACTTAAAAATCATCAGCCGTGGTTGTTCTTTAATTAAAGAAAAATGTCGTCTGAATACCATTAAACTGTGTTATTCTAGGAAAAATCCTGTCAGCATCGGCAGATTTATAATATTCCCCTACCTCCTCACTTCTCGCACCAACACCTCGGAGCCTACTGCAAAAATTTCCACCGCTAAAACTGATACATGCTGTACATTTGGAGTATCACACACGTAACAAGCAGTTTCACTATTTTATGCCTCTGAGCACACATTTCAGCACCAGCATCTTCAGCTGCAAGGTGGCTGACTTCTCAACAACCCCTGAAATGCCACTCAAACTCACTTGTTTTCCACACACACACGTGAAAAAAAAATTAGAAAGTAGCTCTGGATGGAGAACCTGGAGCTGAGCCTGAATTCACGCATTTTCCAAAATGAGCTGAAGGTGGTGGTGCATGCACATTCTCAGGTCCGATGCTATTGTCTACTTTTTCATATTGCAGGACACGTGCCAAATATATTAAAGATGGCTGGCCCAGAAAAGGCAGCGATAAGGTCAGGATAAGCTATTATTCTCTCAAACTGAGTGGTTCAGCTTACTTCACCACACTGGAACTCTTAGTTCTGCTGAGAGAGCAGATACAAAGTGCTACGTAGACCGAGACATCACGACCAAGTCACGGGACAGGAGGGTCCATCACACAAAGGGGGTGGTGGTGGCCTTCAGGTTACAGGTGAAACATGCCGTTTGTAAGACTTCTTGTTCAGTGGACAAGAGCCAAGTGTAGCAATTTCAATTAAGGACACAAACTCCGTGCCAGACAGACTGGAGCCTGCCAAGTCGCACCCTAAGCTAGACGGCAACAGAACGTGACAGATCTGTTTGTGATAGCACATCACAAACGGATAAAATGTACATTCTTAGAAATGCACTGAAATGCTTAATAGAATAAATATTCAAGGAAATCTTTCAAAGGTTAATTGATATTCATACAGTTTCAAATTAGTTACTCGCATGACATCTCAGTCAAACCTAAATCTACTGTAATCTGTGTCTACTCTAGCTTGATTTCCTAAGCTCTATATATCAAAACAGCGTAGCACGTGGCAGTGATCTAAGAAAAGAGAAATCTGGTCTGTGCAACACTTCCTGTTCCTAAACCCACACCAGTTTAACCTTTGTTGGACCTCTGGGGCTGGACTATGAGCAGCTGTCTATAATCAAATAGACACCATCAGGGTTTAATGTCAAACACATGGAAGTGAAGCCCAATTCCTTTGCATCTTTGCGCTGCCTTTCCAGCATTATCGCCTTTCTTCTCGTGCTTCACAGAGTTCCACACAGTGAGTTGATCAGTGTGTTATCTGTAATACAGGTGCAGTGTTTTGTACCTAAAAGCACTTAAAGTAAAAAATAGGAGAAATAATAAGACAGATTTAAGGGTTTGAGGGGGAGAGAGGCCGTAGGCTGCATGGAGAGGGAGAGCAAAAGAAAAAGAGGGGGAGGGAAAGGCCTTAACTTCCTGTGGAAACACCCACTTTTCCCATGAGCTCATGCAAACCAAAAAGGTCACTTATTCAATACCTAATACACATGGAGAGAAAGAAAGCACACAATGCGTCCACTGCCTTGAAGTGCCACTGGGGAGCATTCTGTTGGAGCTGGGAAAGCTTTAAGACAGTGCGCACTGCTACAGAGAACTGCTTGAGAATGAAAAGATTTTATTTCTATACCTCTACCGTGAAGCTGAACATTCAATGTTTACAGTTAGAGAATGCTGTCTGTGTACACCACCAAACTTTGGCTTGATGCCGAATTAAATGAAGCCATGCACATCACTCCTGCAAGCCCTCTTCCTCCTAATGCGCAACAGATCAATAGCCTTTTTCTTTAATCACTGGCTTGTCCTTAAATGCCAGCAGAGCAGTGAAACTCTGCCCGACCAGGCAAACCCTTGGCGTAACGCTCACATCCATTCAGTACTATGACCTTACTGTAAAGTGAGATCCTGCCACTCTGAAGGCAAAGGATAATTCTATTTTTAATAAGCAGCATAAATGACGGCCAGCTATAAGAACATGTGGTCAAAGATGTTGTCATCTAATGAGATTACATGCATTCTATTACCTTGGAAACTAATGACCTCTTGGTCACTAGTGGACATTCGGTGCTCTGGTTGTCAACGTAACCATGTTGTACAGTACACATTATATCACAGGAAGATTAAAGCAAGGATAAAAACATTGTTTTTGTATGAACAGAGCTAGCCTATGCTTCAACAGTGGCAAGCTTTTATTATAGGTCACAAGTAGGCCTAGTACAGTTTTTGAGATCAGACTTGTACGTTACGGATCACAAAGGACTAGCTCTACTTGCCCTCATCGGCGTGGTGAATCTGGTGGTGGGAACCAAAGTTGTGGACCGTGTTTCCTTGCTGTTAACATTTGGGGAACTCTGTGTTTGCGTTTCATGTCAGTGAACTGTATCATTTGCTCCCGATGGTCGTCACCTCAAACACGTTGCCTCAAAGTTGAGATTACTTCAACTTGGTACCCGCGCACTTTGTGTCACCAAGGGTTGTTCTTCATCTTCCATAACAACAACTCGTGAATTTCATTAAAATTCCATGGTCTCATGTTTCCACATCTCCCCCTTTACGGTGATTATTTACAATACTGGCTCTTAATTGCTGAGATCATACAAGCAATGAATACAATAGGACTCCAATGGTCAGATGATTAAACAAACTGAGAGGAAATAACAAATTCAGACTGCTGTTTGAAAGCGACAGCAACAACTAATTTGTCCAAAAAATGTTAAAGTTGGAACTAACATACTAATACATGCACCCAGAAGCCACAATGGTGGCCGCATCATACACAACAAAGATAACCAGCAAATCCTCTCTTTTAAGAAGCTAGAATAAGACAGGCTTGACATTTTTGCTTGAAAAATGACTTAGATGATTAATAAATGTCAACAATCTACTTGACTGACTAATCGTTTTAGCTTGTTAATGTCACCATAAATTAACATTTTGCAGAACTCCTCCTGGGTTTGACCTACTACACTTCCAACAGCTTTACATGCACGCAGTTTCTGGTGTATTCCTCATTTATTTACGCCTATTTCATGTTCACTGCTTGGGCTGCTTGCCCAACTAGATGTCTACCTTTAGACAAATAGCCACTTTAACTGATCCTTGTGGTTGAGCCGTTAAAGTAAAATGTCGTTTTAGTAAAAAATCTTTTGGGACATATTCTTTAACCTTGCCATTAATCAAGCTGCAATGAGTGGTATTTGGCTTTGTTACAACTATACTAGTGAATTATGATGAAAACAAGGACAGTATGCTGATGAATGGCACAGCTCGCGCTCAGGGCTGTAGAGTTGGGGATAGCACTCATGCAGAGAATAAAGCACAGGATAAATGTCCCCACCAAGTAGGCCAGCTCCTGCTCCAGTCAACCCCCTGCTCTCCTCTAACCTCTCTGGCATTAAGACTTCAATCACCCCCCTAAATATCAATGCGTGCTGGACTCCGAACGCTTTTGAACCCGCTCAAAGGCACAGAATCAAAGAGGTGCCATTTAAATGCCTTTTTCCACCAGATCACTGGGCTCAAAGCTGCCTATTTGCTTTATAGTGGTCACACTACAGACTGTACCCTGATCTCAACTTCATACGTACATTTTGTTGAATTATAAGTGAAGACCTGCGTAAATACTTTAGAATCT
Organism: Chelon labrosus; assembly: GCF_963514085.1. NCBI lineage: Eukaryota > Metazoa > Chordata > Actinopteri > Mugiliformes > Mugilidae > Chelon > Chelon labrosus. Next base: position 25,804,223 of record NC_140339.1, on the reverse strand, counting down.
CACAAACTGATTAAACAGAACAAAACGGAGACGGTCTAGCCGATCATGTGGCATCACTAATGATGCCCTTCGCTGCGTTATGCCCGCCTGGTGTGCAGACATTGATGGGTTATTGATGCAGTTTCCTCCGTGTCTCTTTGTTGTTTTGCTGGAAGGAACGGAAAATTAAGACTTATACGGAAAAGAGTCACTCTCTTAAAAAGACATCGTGAGTTCCCCTGACTGCCTTTTGCTCTGGTGAATCTTCATCAATGCCTTCTTTTGTGGAGGTGGGAAAATAGGACCATGTGATGCCGTTTCAAAATGCACAAAACTGAGTGGAATCGATGCAGTTATATGAGGGTAGAAGGAAGAAAGGTGCTGACAGAACTGGAAGTAATGTAGATGTGGACTTCATATAGTTAGGGGATTATAATATAAACCAGATACAGTACTATACAAAGAGCTGACCCAGAAAGCACATTGATATGCTAATGTATAACACATACCTTGTGTGTTATGCTGCGATACACTGAGACTCCCGAGCCTTGCTGTAGCCCATCGTGTCACACATACGCATATGTTTTTGGTTCACACTGGGCTTTATTCAATTCTTCAATCCTTCAGTTGTCTTTGTGTCGAAGTAGCGTAGCACACACTCTCATCAACAAAGCTGTACTGTGACGACTCAGGACACCAGTACTGCAGTAGGACAGAGAAACTACTGTGTGTCTTTCAAGAACCCAAACAAAGTCATTCAACAGAGTGTGGCGCACAGTCTATGGTTTTCAGGGAAACCATATGACTGATCTCCCCTGAAAATAAAGAGCAGCCAGTGAATCCACAGAGTTTGCTCACCGATTAAGAGCCCAATTGTTTCTAACTAAACACAATGGCCCGTAACTGACAAATTACAACACAACAAACGTTTCCAACTACGGCCTGCTTTAAAATGATCATTTCTCTTCCAGAAACACTGTACAGAAACACTGTACAGCTTGCGCAGGAATGAATTCATCTTCTCCCTTTCTCTCCTCCAGTACCAGTGCTGAGTGTGTATTTCTGCACTGGCGTACTCTGCTGCAGACTATAATTCTTCTTAGCATGGGGTGATATGTCAAAGGAAATGGGGCCACTCACTGGCATCATGTCAGACACAGCAGTATTACTGCTGTGTGCTTTTAAGCCGGCAGTCCCGCAACACAGGCAGCAGAAATGTTATTACTTTAGCAGGCAGCTTCTCATAAATAAGTCCTAATGGACACCATCTTCTCCCCCTGATGGTTCCTCCCTGCCTATCTTGTCACCATCACCACCAGGTCGTAATCAATGATCATACATGTCATGATAAGAACTGTATTAGTAAGAGGGCAGATATCCTGAGAACAAAATGCCAGGTGGCGTAAACAACAAATAATATAGAAAACAGTTGCATATTCCCAGGTTGGCACATAATCTATTCATTTGACACCAACGGTTAAAAAGCATAATTTTGCTGGGTCGCTTTGTGGTGACATGAAAAAAAAAACCACCAAAAGAATATCCTTTAAGGGAAGGATGTTGGTAACTCCTCAGAGATCAGAGACAGCAGAGTACAATCTGTGCCAAGGTGCAGTGAAGCTGTTCTGGAGGTTTGTTGGTGGCCTAGCACATTCAGAGTCACACCTCATAACTTCAAATTCAGCAACTATTACTGCCATCATTTTGTTTACAAGGGAAATATCTTTTGTGCATGCCAGGGCCTGGGCTCCACGTGCATTGATTAACATATACAGGGGCCTGGCTGTGAATGTTTTGGATAGGCATACCAAACAGTCTTTAGGCAGCTGTTGACTTGGTGTTCACTGGCGTGTGCCAATTTAAAATTCTACATTGGGTTAGCTGACACCAACTGGAGCTGTGGACAGAGTCTCATACAGTTGCTCTGTGCGTTAGATCTGTGTCACCCAACAGCTGCGTCACTGACTCAGTCAAACTCAAATACCCCGTAGTGTATCTACACATGCACCTGATGCTTACAGACCACTCTTCCTGGTCGTGATCTGGTATTCTATCAATGGGAGAGACACTCAGAAGCTCATTTGTTGGGGACATAAGCCAAACTTGGCCATTGTCCTCAGCACATTTGGACAGTGAGTAGTGCTATAATGTCACCTGTTGAGGGGCTGTCTCATTCCATGCCTCACCTCCCCCTGATGGACAGCAGGTGCCCCACAGGCTTCTGGACACTGTCTGCACGAGACGTGCCAAATGTCCACCAGCTGCCTGGCAGGCAATTCAGGGCCCGGCATCAGCAACAAACACAGACATATAAAAACAACATTCATAGTGCTCTGTTGGTAAAGATGCATGAAGAATATCTCCTTGTCAGAAGGCAAAGGTCTTGATAACAGTAAATCAACAACAGATATTATATATATAACCCACAAACTCAACAGTATGTTTTGTAAATATACACATATTAAAAAAAAAAGGTGTACAAACATTTCGAATGCTAGATATTAGAAGATGGTGGGAGTGGGTTGCTAAAATAAGCAGCCAACATGTCAGACTCCCATAGAAAGAGCTGTTGTTATATGACTCTGAGATGCGAGACCCGATACTGTGACCAGTTATTCTGAAACAGACAGAAGTGTGAATACGAAACAATAGCCAAAAACAACACGGAGGAACCCGCTGCCCTCGCTGTCTGTCTGACTATGTGAGAGGCAGTGACCAGAAAACAACCAGGGTATATCGCAGGTGCGTACTATTTTTTTTTTTTAGATCATTTCGTTTGCCCCAGTCACATGGAAATGCAACACGTTGAAAATGCACATAATCATTCATTAGTGGCTTTGTGCAAAATTTTGTTTTGAACAACAAATGGATTCAATTGACCCTTTGTTGGCCTTTTGATATGTCTGCTGACCACCAACCAGAAGGTTCCCACTCTTTGTCACTTCGACAACTTCCCATCTTACTGTTACTGCTAGGCTGGATAAACAACAGCCATGCCCATAGAAAAATACTGAGAACTCGCAATAATAGAATCTAGAGATAGCGTGGCGGCAAGGCAGACCAGCGCTGGCAGACACTGTAAAAACAAGTCTTTAAACCACTTTTCAGTTTACATTTGGTTATTTCCTCCTACCTTCCAACTGTAAGCTTTTCACATTTCTGAAAAATCGCAGTTACGAGTTTCAGTGCTAACAAGGTCTACGACTTTTCAATGTTTTTCTACGGTTTTTATTGTTGGTTTTAGATTTTTGTTATATTTTATGTATGGTGTCGAGTGCCTGTACATTGCTGCTGCAACGGTGAAATTTCACAGTTTGGGATTAATAAAGCATCTATCTATCTATCTATCTATCTATCTAATGGACCTCGCATTGTGATTATTTGTCTTACCTAGAAACAGTAACATAGGAAGTCGGGAAGCCCTCTGGTTAGTGGTCAACAGACCAATCAGGAAGTCAACAGAGGGTCCAAATAACCTCAAAAGATATGTAACATTTAAACACACGTGCATATGTATTGACACGTGACTAAACGAGAAGGTTGTTTGGAGAAAACAGCAAAATACTCATTCATTTTCTTCAATTAACATAAACACAGTGTTCATTTTTGTAGATCAAATAATCTTTTCATTGGTAAAATAAACTTAAAGAAGAGTATCAATATTCAATGTCTTTATGATCTTCACTCACAAAAAAACTAATTACTACCACATATATGCTGCACAACAGCATGCATCCTGGAAAAAAAATAAAGTTTCAATTAAATAATGAATAAATAATGAATTCATAAATGTATGAATGCTAATGCCTACAATAGCTACAAGTGCCAGGAGGCCGGTTAAATAAAAATGATATATTGAATACAGAAACACAATTGTAGAGGACAAACATCCACTCACAAAAGCTTTTTGTTGGCATAAAGGTGCCTGCAGGTTTTCTTCAGTCAAACCCACCAGTGTTTTCTATGCAAACAACATAAATGTACATAAAGGAAATGTGGCTTTAAGGTGAAATCTGAGACAGCAGCAGAAAGCGCCTCCTGTCACAGCCTGCTTTGTGGCAAAGATCACTTAAAAACAAGCCCATGGGGGTGGACACAACTGACAACTTTGACTGGTTTCAAAATCAAATCACTCGGGCGCATTGCTGTTTGTACATGTTTCCATCCTACTGAGGCACACTTATCAAAAACACCTTCAAAATAAGCTCTTACAGCACGGGCTGCAGGACCGGCCTAGAGATCCTGACAACACAATGAGTTTTGTCATTTGAGTACATGCATTAGTTTTCGTTCATTAGAAGAACTGTAGTTGCCAAATGCCAAAATGCCATCATGAAGCCTTAAAATAAAACGAATTCTGTTTAAGTTTGGAAGCTTATCAGATCATCACAAAAATAAACAATATCATAAATATGACTGGCATGACATTCAAGGTCACTTTTCAGAACTTTAAACATTGTACTTTTTGTACACGGTGCCATCTTAGAAGTACAAGTATACACGCTGTTAATCTTTCTTTTCTTTATCCGCCACTGCAGATGCCCCATCAGACTTTAGGATCTGTATAATCGTGCCATGTGTCATTCGACATGACCGCCACTTATTCGATTTAGTCACCGCTTCCTGTTATCTTGATCAGTCAAGATGAGTTCTGCCTTAGTAGGAATTTACTAAGGAGTTTATCATATTTACTGAGTATTTCTCACTGTATCACCGCTCTTTTTTCTCATGGAAGATTCTGCATGAACCAAAAAGTAAGTGAACAAATACTTTGTTCACTTTTAACATTACGGTAGTAGTGGGAATATATACAGGTTTCAAATAATTATATGGCTTTATAACGCACTAAGAGACAACACATATATACCTTCTGCATCCACTGTGCACACAGTTTGTTCTTGTTCTTTTATTGACGAGAGACAGACGGTCAAAAATGATTTCAAATCTGGAGGTCTGCTAGGGAACATTCTGGATCACACCTTTGCCTCAAGATAACTCTACTTCACAGAAGAAGATGTAAAAAACAGATAAATAGGAACTGGCTCATAGAGCATCTGATCACTGACACCAAACAACTTGCAGTTTTTTTTCTGTCTCATCACACTAAGATGACATACCCATTTGATATACGCCTTACAGCAATAGTTTACCCTCGGTGCTACAGTAACGGTTTTCTCACCGATTCATTTCATTACTGTTCCATTCAAGGCAACAAATGAGTCAGGTTGTGACTGGATGAATGCTGACTATTACTTGCATTTCTCTTGAATTACCGAGGGCATTATATGTTCAACCCCCGAGATAAAGTTCTTCTTTCACTGAACAAGGAAACGACTGTGTAAACAGTGATTTGACGTAGAACTCATCTCTAACAAACGCATATGACAGCCAATATAGAAGAAGCATGCAAAACGAGGAAGCACGCTGACAGAGGAAGGTGAGCGACGTTGTCCATTGTTCAGGTGATGGAACAATGGACACCGCTCGTTGCAAATTATGCGCGTGTGTAACTGTGTGCGTGGACAAACGTGTCCACACGAACCCAAGCCAGCTTCAGCTTCAGCGTCAGTGTGTGTAAACAGGTAAAGGCCACTGAAAGTCACACAGGGACCAGACGTGACAGAGTAGTGAACTATGGAATTGTGTACATCTGCGCTAATTAACGGTGGATCTTCAGTTCTATCATAATGACTACAAAACACTTGTAAAAAGTATGCAATCAGAACAGATTTAACCACAAATATGTAGAATATTCCAGCTGTAATAAGGCTGATTTGCCACTGCTGATTAAGAGTGAGCTTCCTCCCTGGATAGTCATTAGATTGTTATTAGCTTGGAGCGAAGGGAGCGACCTGCTCGTCTCTTGAGAGTTCCCAGATGGGTGGGAGTGTCTTTGCGGATCCTAAACTCCCTTTTGCATGAACATTCCAATGGTGTGTTTCAAGGCATTCTGCCAGACTTAAGTAAATTACCTCAGCAACAGGATTCTGTTGCAATATTCATCGCAGCCAGGGCCGCCGCTGCTTCACGCCCTGCCACCATCGATAAACTCTGCAGGTACTCCTCACGTCCAGCAGCCAACGACACATAACATGTAACAAGCTGCAGTGCATTAACCGCTCTGATGTCAGCCTCTGGTTGAACTTCTCACAGTGCTTAACTGTACGAATGAATAAATAAACTATGTGTTGCTATAAACTACCAACCTTCACACACTTGAAAGCTCATCACAGTTGAAGATAAATAAGCATGTGTAGAGTTATGTACGCTCTACCACCACAAGGCCTGCTGACTGCTTCACACCTGACTGGTCACACGAAACTGTTTTTAGAAACACACGTATGACAGGTTATATCTGGTTAGAGTTTGACCGCGGTCAGACATGCGAAGAAGACATGCCTTGTATATTTACATGGTGACAAAGAGCAAAATGTACATACAAAATATTAAGGTCAGCTGTTGATTTAATTTCTAAAAAAAAAAAAGAAGAAAAAAAAAGCAGAGTTACACAGGGAAACAGGATAATGTTGCATTTGCGGTCGATATTGACTGGTCAATGCAGGTTATCTGAGCCTTGTCATTGAGTATGAGGGACAAACAATTCTATATATATAGCAACGGGGTACTGTAAATAGACTATAGATTTATTAAACAGTTTTACGAGCCTAAAATCTGGACCACTCAAACCTAAAAACAAATCCTGTAGAAGTGCAAATCTACAGGTGGCACTTGGATCAAATATCTCACAAAGGATTTGTGGACTGCAACCACTATAGCACCACAGGAGTTAAATGTGAGAGAGAGAGGGAGGATAAGGCACAAAATCTGCGTTTTTGTGTGTCTGTGCTTCGTGCATGCAAGTTAAATATCCCTGCTAAATTCTTACCGGAGCACACTAACATGAAACAGGTACGGATGTGAGAGTAGAACTGAACACAAGAGTGATAACTCTCCAGTACTCCAAGAAGGAGAATTTTCTGTTTCAGGAAGGGTGACCATATACAAAATCTGTGGCTCAATGGGAATTGTGTCCTGGAACATCTGAACAGGATAATTAAAAAAGTTAACAAAAAAAAAAAAAAGTCTGTCGTAAAAACCACTGCAGGGCTTCTTTGCTCTCATTGCAGCTCTGCTCTGTGAGAAATCAACAGGTGACCTTTCTGTAGAGCTAAACAAACAGTGTACTCTCATCACCTCTACCCACAGGTACACACACACTGTCACACCCTCCACTAAGCAGAAGTTTACTTTCATGTGGTTCAGTCTTACTTTACAAATGAAAGACATTACAGCTTCTTTAAAAGAGACCAAGAAACATCAATGAGAATAGAAATGTATTTATTTGTACTCATCAGTAAGGCATGTGACATATCACTGAGCGTCAGAGAATGAAGTGGGCCTATTCCGTGCGCACCGATACATACAACAAAATCCCAAACATTCGTAGAAGCATTGCTGCAAACATGCTGCCTGACTACCTGTGGCCGTTTCTGACAAATCCACATGAAACGCCCACCTCTACATTTTACTCAAACGCTACCATTGCCAAACCCTGCCTCCACACGCCCAAGGAGGGTTGGCCTCACGGTCCACGTTTATTCTTCTAACCTGCTACTTTTGGCAGCGTTTCTGCTCACTGACCTCATACCTAAACAGTCAAAGCCACGCTAGAAAATATGTGAGATATGCGTAAAAGTGGGCGTACATGAGAGAAAGTGAGAGAGACGGAGATAGAGAGGGAGGGAGAGAGAGATCACTGGTGTGCTTTGGTTGTAAATCCAACTGAGGACTCAGAAGATCCTCAACTAATCTGTCAGGACTTGATCAGTCAGGATGGTTCGCTCTCGTGCATGAATCTGCGCCGCCGAGGGCAATCACCGCACTAATATTAGCAAGCATGTGAGCAAGCAACGCCATGCTTTTCAGCCAGCAATCCCACCACCACCACCACCCCCATCCCAACATCTCATCTCAGAGCATACCGACAACTCCTTCGGTTACACTGAGAAAATGAATCAGTTTTTTTAGACGCAGTTATTATCATTATTATTATTTCTTGGACAAAACACAAACTTACAGTCACACACTCACACACACACCACCCGACATGCAGGCTTCGTACAGCCAAAGTGAGTCATGTTTTCCCCTACTTGGGATGCTTCCTCCCTCACAGACGTCACATTAAACAACACACTGTGTTCTACAACATTTGTCAGATGACTCAATGTTATGTCATCCCAGCGCTATTTCAACTTGAGTCAACTGCTTGGCATCGGAGTGGACTTCAGCGACCTGCCACTCCGTTATTGCTGGCAACATAAATCTTTTGTCTTCTGACACCTGAAAAACGTCTGCCTTTTTGACTCAGACACACTGAGACGAGGACTGGGCACAAATGAAATGTGCCTACGGAATTGAGGATTGACATAAGGCAGTTCTCAGTCGTGTTGGTATATTTGGTCACATATTTCCCGATTCACGTCAAGGCTTTGTTTTTGCCCCGTTATCAAAACTCAGATATAATATCGGCTTCAGTATTTGAAAAAAAACAACAACACTGAAATGGCCTTCTTAAAATGGGAACCGTAGTATGACAACAGGCAACAGTCACACTAACACACTCACAATCACATGCCAGTAGTCACAAAATTAATAAAAGGTGATGCCGCAAAAAGGCTCATTCATAATTTCACATGTTCAGTCGGGGTAATACGACCTCAAATGGCTTAACTTTTTATTTAAAATACATACTACACACCTACACGATGACAGGATATGAAATGATGATTAATTGTCCAATCACTGGCTTTGCAAACAACAATAAATAACATTTCTTGCTATAATGTTAAACTGTCTTCGGAAGAAATACAACAAAATAGAGTTGTTACACTAAAAAAAAAGTACTGTAAGAGAGTTTCCTGGTTAGCAATAGCCGCTAACCAGGAAACTAACCAGAGAAAGGTGTTTCAGCTGTGGAGACACACTTCTTGTCACACTGTTTTATTTAGATACGTGTTTACATGAGGGCTGGCCTACATCTTAAATGTGTTATAATAGCAATACTTTCATGAAGTTCATTATATTTTTGGCTAAACACAACCTAACACTGTGTCAAGAATATCACTAGCGCACACGCATAGTTCCAGTGATTCAGGAAGCAGGTCATGTTTTTCCATGCAAAGCTAGGAGGTCCTAAGAGCAGCAGTAGAGGGACTTCCTTTGCCATAGGGCCAAATTCCACATGGTCCATGACCATTAACCCACCCAGGCTGACTCAGACCCCCCGCACCCCCAACCTAACAACCTCCAAACACTCGGCATACTTTTGGGGAAAGCCTCGACTTCACAACCAGCTGTTAGGTCTTTTCCCCCTTGGCAGGAGACTTCTAGAGATTTCTGAAGCCGGCTCTCCTCCTCCTGATAACAGCATCTGAACCTTTCTCACTTTCATGGCACCAGATATGCTGGGCGGCGGTGAGAAAAAAAACACGAGAGGAAATTAACTGCGGGCGTTGCTGAATACAAAATGTACACGGCAAGAGCCCAGCTCAGTGCTGAAAGCAGTAACAGTATACACTGACACTGTCCAAACTGAATCTATAGCATGAGAACAATGTTTGATAAAGCAGTCAGCTAAAATAATGCGCTTCAGGCAATTCAAGAATTAGCTCTTGAATGAGTTGGTCAATGCTATGGTTGTCAATTATCCTGGCAGGAGACTTCTACAGACAACTTAGTGGAAGCTTTATTGCTCGATCTCTGTTAGCATGTAAATCCATCTCAGTGCATCGATAAAACAATCTCTGCAAACCGGTCTGTTGTGCTACATAAAGATACGATCTTTTACATATTTAAGCAACTACGTGTGGTGACTTCACACTCCAAATGAGAAAACCTTATATGAAATATCTGAGTTGTGTGTTTCGCATTCACATTTAATTGCGGCCTCACTTCAGGTCACTTATGGCAAAAAAAAATAAAAAATATGTGCCACAGCTATCTGATCCCTCTTTCCTTGGTATGCGGTTAATGAGCTTTTTGAACCCTCATTAGACACGACTCTCCCCCGACTCGACACGCTCGCGAGCCTTTCACCCCCACTCTGAAAGCGTGTGTCAGCCCCACTATTGTCCGACAGTGTGGAGACATGCAGCTGCCTGCAGTCTGGTCTCCTGGAAAGCCAGCATCGCTAACACACGGACACGAGACGTGGGGAGGGGACACGCAAGGCAAAGGGCAAAGTTTGTCATCTCTTTCATACGGTGTGTGTTCGTGTGTGTGTGTGGGCTTTTACAGAAAGGGGTCCTAAACGATGAAAGCCTGGAAGGTCAGAGGGAGGCAGGCTGTGTCTGCAGTGTGCTGGAATGCAACCAGGCATAGAGGGAGGGAAACTGTTCACCTTTTTTTTTGTTCTCCGATGTGACACCAAATGAGTTTTCCTGTATAGGCTGCAACAAAACTGATGGAAGTTATATTGTTTGCCTGCGGTTGCTGGGAGTTCTTGGAATGGGGTTAAACAGCAGCTTGTCTTGGGGAAATCTGAACACAAACGTTAATCATCTTTTCAATGGACATTTTGTGCTGCTGCTGCTGCTGCTGCTGCTTATTCTAGTCACTCAGTCCTAACGGATTTTCTCTGGCTGGTGCACATATTTCCATAGAGTTTGATAGCACTCACATTAAAAAGTGTGTTTCCTCTGAGGTGGTTTAATGTTATTCTAAGAGAGTAATGTGATGCAACTGTACTCTCTCTTTCTCTTTCTCTCTCTCTCTCTTCTGTAGCGTTCACATTCTCACTTTAGTTGCCTGGCTCGGTAGGCCACAGCAGTCTTAGAGTTGTAACGACTTAGCGTGAACTCTAAATCCGCCACCTTACTTTGCAGACTTTGTAAAAGAGGACAACTCAAGAGCTCCGCAGACCCACTTTCCTTTCTCTTCTGACTAGCGGCTATGAACTGCAAAGTGGAAGTGGTCCTCTCGGAAATCGTCGCGTTAAAGTGACAGCAGTCTTCCTTCGTTTAATTCCCCCCACCTCGTCCTAAAACCTCCCTCGGTGAATAGTTGCAGGCCTCTGCAAAGTAATGAAGAAATCAGACCCCGGTATATTTACGGGGTTCCCATGTCTGGCCTCCCCCGTCCTTTTTTTTTTTTTTTTTTTTTTTTTTTTCTTTGGCCGTGCTTTCAGATAAGCAAATCAAAGCAAGGCTAAATTCAAGGGAGGCTTTCTACCGCTACTGACCTGAATAAACTGGATGGTCAGGGCTGATTTCCCGACACCGCCGCCTCCGACCACGACCAGCCGATACTTCTCCTGCACCGAGCCGTCCTTCCAGCCAGCCATCGAGGACACTTCGCTGCGCTCGCCGCCGCCGCCGCCGCTGCCGAAACACCAGTGAGAGCAGCAAACACCCACTTTTCCTCTGTAAACTGAAGAAGAGGCCCTGCAGCGGAGGCACCGGAACGCAGAGAGAAGAGGGAGCTCGGATATGTGCCGAAATGACTCGTATGCGTAGTCCGTTTTGCGCACGGGTAGAGATAGAGGAGGATCCCGGTGCTACGGCCGCCTGTCCATATACGCCTGACCGTGTTTGAGGCTCGACAACACTGCGCTGTTCGAGATGTGGATCCGATAGTAGGAGTGATCAGCCAGGCCAGTACTAATGTCTGGCGCTAGGGGCCCTTCTACAGGCTGTTTGTGACTGCCTCAACACTCCCCTGCGCACCCACACACACACACACACACACACACACACACACACACAACCCTAACCTACCCTCCAGCCCTGTCCTGAGACTAATGTCATGCACCCCTGCAGTCACATTCCTGTCCTCAGACTCAGTCTGTAATCTCTACACACTGTAATTACAGCCAGTCATGTAGTGATAATAAACGTGTTCTGCAGTCTTCATCACAAATGCAAAGTCCTCCTCCTAAAGTTAGTTTTTCTTTCCTACTCTGTCTAAAAATCATTGCAATCTAGAGCTCCATGGATAAGCACACATTGCTAAAATACATTTTGAGATGCAGCAAAGCCCATATAGTCCAAAATTACAAGTCTTCAGTCAATCCTCAAAAACTTACATCCTATATGTAAAAATTAGTAATTATTAGATTAACTGTTTTGTAGCCACGCCCAGAATCTTAGGTATTATCATAAATAATGTTTATCCAGTTATTCTGTGAAATAACATTTGTTCAGGTATCTCAGGTATTTTACTGATTTCTCGTGTCATTCTGATCAATATTCAGTTTCCTCAAGAGAAATTTTCCCTTTTTTATTTGACTTTTTTCATTTAACTTAACTCATTTAACTTTGACTGTTTTTCCACTTTCTTCACTTTGGTTGGTTTTCCCTTAACTTGAATTAGTTACTTGTTTACAAGTACAACGATTTCTTGGTACAACAACTAGATATCTATCTTGTACTTTTAATCTCAACTTTATTTATTTATGTTAATGTATACAAACTACAAATGCATTTCCCTTGGGAATCAATGAAGTCTTATATTTAAATTATCTTAAAATTGGGCTACACAACTGAGCAAAGAAAGCACAAAAAAATAATAAGCAGGTTAATAACAATGTACACAGCATACCTTTGACACACCTGCTACGTAGACATGTAGAAATGCTATAGACTCGCTAACCATCAGGCTACTTATTTATAGCAAAATTGTGAGCATAACCTTTGATTTACAAGCTCAGCTCTTTTTTTAAAAAAAGAGGAAATTTACATCGTAAACTGTTCCGCACTTTCATTTTAAAGTGTACATTTTATACCGAAGTAAGACATTTCATTTTAAAGTATGTGTTGTCACAAGGCATCACCCAGGTGAGCACGAACTGTTTTTTTTTTTTGTCACTTTGACCGACAACCCTAGGAAATAGTCCGAAGACAGTGAGTCCGAAATAAGACTTTGCTTGAGTGTGTAAAAGCTTGACTTACATTTCCACCGTGTTAATTATACAGCAAGCCGTGACAAATCCCTCTACTCTGCCTTTAAGTAAACTGTGCACCGTCACACTCTCTGCTTTGGTACGTGTGGCGCCACCTAGTGTCGAGAGAGGGTAAGTGTGAAACTGCACTTTGGCGTAAATAGTTAATTGGTTTCTGTTGTTCATATACTTATTATTCCTATTTATATTGGTATTGTTACAAAAGTCATATCTGTGTGGTTTTAAAGTACTGAGGACGAGGTGGTTAACGGTTGTAGTTTTGTAAAAAAAAAAAAAAAAAACTACTACAAAAACATCACAGTAAAACTACAGATACATAAAGAAATGTACTGAAGTCATAGAAGCAAAATATTATAGTCACCAAAACCACAGAACAAATCCCCATACAAACATGAGTGAATTCAATGAATTAAATATAATACAAGCTTGTCAAAATTGAAACATCATTACATAAACACCAATGTTCAGACCGCACATTATAGGATTTACCCATGATTGTCATGATTGCGAGGAACATCCACCTCCAAAGAGGCTGCACACAGTAGTTGGACCTCCACAGTGCTGCCAGATATCCAACTGTTTATTTTCACAGCTGAAGGTCTGAACTCAAAGCCACCTTTTGGCCTTTATCCAGCCCCCTGGAGGGGCAAATTTCACAGATATTGTAAATGTATGACCAGGGTTGTGACCCTTTAATCTGGCCCATTCTCAGAAATGTCCCTTTACTCATTAATTATAAACAGGAGGGCAAGTAGAGTACGCAGGTCTACTGTGCCAACACTAATCCATCTCCATCTCATTATCACAGTCATGATTAAAAAAAAGACATATATAAGAAATTACATTTGAAATCATAAAAATATGAATTTTCCCCCTACATCAAAAGGTATCAAGTCCTTATCTGGGACATTTATGTATTTTTGTGTTTTCCTCATGACACTGTCAGTTTAGAGGTGCTGACAGAACAAATTCCAATCAGTTTCACACTGGGCGAGGTATCACAAGAGACATCTGAGGAATTCTAATTAGAGCCGAGAGCTATGAAGCCGGACACAGTAGGAAGTGCAGGAAGGAGTCCTTTCACTTTGAGGCACAACCACTTCTAAGAATAAGAAGAACTTTGAAATCCTTTACTAAAAATCTACTGCGACACATGCCAAGTTTACACAGCGCAACTTTCCAAGACAATTCAAACAGTGCCTTCAAACAGGTATTTAATGAGTGGTTATCACTCAACGAAAACAGCATTCACACTCAGTTTTGTCATTATTTTAATATATATGTTTATTGAAAATTAAACAGGACAGGGAAAGATCACTGCGAGATTGTAGTTTCCAGAAATAGGTCATGTAAAAAAAAAAAAAAAAGAGCAGAGAAGCAACTGACCATATAGAGTTCTTAATTTGCTAGGACGAAAAGGCAGTAAGATGAGAGACAACAGAACAGCAGCTGTTTCAGACATTTGCCTTCTTTTGAGAGAGGTTGATCTTGTCTCCCAGGCTCAGGGCCATCCCCTGTGGAACAAAGGAAGAAGGGTTATTGCAAAAGACACTGCATGTAAACATCCAAGATCTATTGTTAACAACATGAGGGTTTAGTGCAACATCAGGATCTAATGGGTTATTCCAGGCGTTCACTTTTCTTTTCCTGTAAGTCCAATTCTTTCAATAAGGTATCAGGTTGCTGTCCTGCAAAATGACAAATTGTCGGCATCGCCTGAACTGAAGGCAAATAAATTCAGCTTTGCCTTTACTTCTCAGTTTCATAAGGGTTCATGATGCGGCAGCTGTGACCCACCTGACTTTTGGCTCTAATGCGTATGTGTCCGTTGACAGGTGCCTCGGGCCCCAGGTGGATGGGTTTCTCGATGCTGACATTAGCCAGGGCATCTTCTCCAAAGATAGAACGAGCATAAAGGTTGGCAGCCATGAAGCCGCAGAAGCCAGACAGTGCCTGGTTTATAAGAAAGAAAGAGGAGAATTGAGAATACTCTACAACATCTACAGCACTGTATTGACACATTCATCTAATAAAGAAGGGTGTGGTGAAGACTTCTGCTTACACTCCAATTTACTAATATGTAATTCAACAAGAAAATAACTGATGAGTCTCATACCAACCTTTTCAGGAGTCAGACACTTCATGTTGGTGGACTTGAGGATATGTTGGAGGTACTCGTTCAGATCAGTGATGTTGGTGTTTACTGTCACCTACAGTAGAGGAAGAACAATTTTCAATGCTCATTTTTCCTATGTTTTAAAGTTCACTTCCTAAATATCATTGTTTATGTATTGAATCAACTTGAACTTTATTTTCCACTTTGTAGTTTTTAGGAAATGGTCGTAATAGTTTACCTTGTTTTCCCACTCAAACTCTGCCCACATCTGTCTGAATTCTGCATCAGTGCAAGAGGCTGGCTGGATGTAGTCCATGATGTCAATGTGGATGTCACTGAGGACAACGCAGTTTCTGTCGCTAGCAGCCCCCGACACATCGTAGACTAAAGAGGAGGAGTCAGAGATTCCCACAAATAAGAAAACATGCATGCAGAGAACAAAAACAACCACAAGCTGAATTACAATGTGAAATTGACACAGAGGGATTCTCTTACCAATGTTCCCGAATATAATGCCATTCTCAGTAGAAGCCACCTTAACATTGGCCTTGATGTTAGCAAAATCATGTGGAGCCAGAGTCAGAGGTGAAGGCTTCTCGACCAATTTTAGATCCCCTGTAGAATTGAAAAAGTTCAATTTAGTGCGACAAAGAAACACACGACTGGTTTGTAATTAGCATTATATTTGTCCAGTGAGGCAGAAAATAAACTAGACTAACCTAAAGTGGCCAGTTCAAGGGTGCAGTTCTGAAGAGTATCACTGGTCTGGTTGACCACCAGCACATCCAACACAATGTCATACTGGTTGACATGAACGTAGGCCTCAGCATACACGGGGTCTGAGAAGCCAGTCAACTGGGTCACCTGGATTGGACAAAATCAATTATTACTGATTCTAATATCACGAAATATAAATGTTACATCAGTATAAGTTATCTTTCACTTTCTATTAGGGTCTTCGGCTGCATTGTAGAGTGATAAAAAAAATAAAAATAAAAATGCCTGTATACCAATAAAATAAATACCTAAAGGCAGATTCCACAATTAAACGACGGTAAACTACTTGTAACACACAAACAGGAGTGACTGTTGTCTTTCTCACTGGACAATATAAAACATCCTCTGAGGCAAATGCCAAAATAAGGTCTTAAATTATTTATGCATGACCGCTGCAGTGATTAATGAGAATTCTTTCAAAGCAATAAAATCCATCCAATCTCCAAACAAACGTAATCTGAAAGCCTACAATCTGTCTCTAACATTAGTGACTTTTTTCCCCCAATGTAATTTCCAGTTTTCTTGTATAGTAAGATTTCTGCAAAGCCAGCGGTGCACCTTGTTGAGTTTTGATGCCAGAGGATCAGCAGCCTCCTTCCTCTGGGTGTTGCCCATGGCAGCCAGCAGGCTGAGCTGGAACTGGTCTTCTTTAGAAGTCATTTCATTTTTAGCTGTGAGCTGCATGAAGGAGATTGGATCGTCTGCCTGCACTGTGACGTTACGTTTCTCCGACTCTTTCTGTGGTCAGAATAACAAACAGATGATTATTAGGAGGGAATAGTTAACTCACAACAGAGAAAATCTGTAACAAGATTGACGAACTGAAGAAACCAGGTGCATCATGTACAGTATATTGTGTGTGTGCACAAAGACAAAAGTTGCATATGTCCCCCAAAAATAAAATATATACTATAATAACAATAATGACTCAAACGTCTATGATCTGAGGTGGTGTTTCCCTATCACGCAGCATACAGAAAGAATGGTGGCCTGTATGTTCATCACACGGACACGCATGAGAGTATTATGAATGGCTTCAGTCCACTACATCAGCATCTTTTACCACAGTCTCTAAAATGTCTGCATGTGTAGGTCAAAGTTTCCATAAAGATATGCACATTACATGAAGTTTTACTTTGGGAGAGGTGTACATGTTTCTAACCCTGTTTGATGTGTACAAAATAGGTACCACCCCAGGGCCCTGGTTTATCAGTGTTACATATTAAGGTTATAAATGTTAAATAAATATGGCATGGTGGGTTTGACCCCAAAAAAGCCATCAAAAACTGTCACTTCTACTTCTCTTCGTGTGATAATGCTTCAGCTACGTCAGGAGGTTCAGTAGTGAGTGTTGTCCGCTGACATTGTCATTACCTTCTGTGACAACTTCTCTTCTTCCAGTCTGACGGTCAGCATATGTGACAGGGATTTGCGACACTCCTTGTTGAATATGTCATTCATAAGGGGTGAACACTCTGACAGGACCTTCAGGCAGAGCGAGATGCGGTCCACATCATCATCTGTAATTGGCTTCTTGGGCAGAGAAGACTTGCCCAGGTGCAGCACAGTGACCATGAAGAGCATGGCCTCTGCAACAAACGACTAAAGTGGGACAGCAAGAGAGCAAGGATTAGACACGGCAGCAGAAAGTCAAATGATACAAATGGTCGTTTAGTGAAACAAAGAATGGACAACTTACATTTTGTTTCTTTTTGTCTTGAACAATAGCAACATAGCGCAAGGCCACTTTGGTTAGTGTGGTGGCCAGGGAAGCTGCCACATAGAAGTCTCCATCCATGAGGAAGCCTCTGAGTGGAGGTCTGGTGTAACAAAATGAATGAGTGAGGTGGACAGAAAACTCCACACACTCAAGACAATATTATGGACTAAAAATGACATTCTTGAACATTGTGTAAAGCTTACCTGTCCTCATCTTTCTTTGAAGGTCTGGAGGAGCTGAGTGCACTCTGTGTCACGTAGGTGCCCATCTCTGTCACCAGCTTCTGAGCTGGAGCTGCACTCACTTCATCCTCTGGCTTTACCTCACCTGTTTCTTTCTTTATCTCATTGTCTACAATTGGGATCTGTCCAAAAAGAAAATAGACCAGATATTTGTTGGAACAGACCGAGTAAAACTGTGTTACATTTAATCCTGACAAAGATGAAGAAACATACCTCCCCCAAGGACCTGCGTACTTCTGTCATCACACTCTGGATGTCGTCCTTGGTGCTGCAGTATTCCCCTAAGATCCAAAGCGCTCCCCTGTAAATCCTGAAACAAAACAAGGTCACACACATGGAAAAAGTTACATACACCTGTGCTGTTATTAAACACAGCCCATATCACGATCTATGAAACAGTTAAGAAATAAGACCTTATGGCATGACTCCTATATCTAGCAAAGAAAAAATATATGCCATTTTAAGTCCTCTTGAACAGTAACTAGCTGTGAAAACCCAAGGCTGACCCTAATGTGCATCCTTTTGTTAGATTGTTAATTATATTCCTTGTGAGAAGAGACCCTGTTAGTAAACTGTAAATGACTTAAATTTTCCATTGTGTCGTCTCACGTGAGCCACTTTAGCTGTATCATTTTTAAAAAAGCAAGCATCCAACAGACAATGCAGTATGCTAAAACAGTCTTGCGACGTTGACTTCTAATTAGCAAGCACTGAATAAACAGCTTATAGGACAAAACATTAGCAACACTAGTGAAAATTAACACATTCTAATATAAGAGTCCTGCACTAAAACCCCTTCATGAATGTTATAATGTTGAAACTGTGCAAGAAATGTGGTGATTCATCTGGGTGATCATTTTGGACGATGTAGTTTGTATTATTGTTAAAATGGACTGAATTAAACATTTAAGTGTTTCTGTTATTTAGCTCAGCCCACTTGATAACAAAGGGTCGTCAAAATAATCGGAACATGTTGGTACAACACAATTCAATAGTTCTACAAGCATCCAGAATGAAAACAAAGCTGAATAAATGGCTCTCTCAGTTATTTTAAACAAATGCTGAATACAGTAACCTTCATGAAGCTAAGAATTAGTGCTGTGCTCTTATATTAGAATGCACTTGTTTTCACTTGTGTACCTGATGAATTGGCAAGTGCGTGTATTATGATTTAATGCATTGCTGATTTACATTGGCCTTCTTTTTATAACCACAAGGAGAGAAAACAAAAAGATTAACTGCATATTCTACCCCTAAATATGCCAACAAAGCCTTACTTGACAGTTTTTATGGCGTGAAAGACTTCCAGCATCTTCTCAATGATCAGGGGTCTCAAGTTGTCAAACCTCTGAATGGCCTCCCGCACAAACTCCAGCACATCAGCAGCAGCTGCCTCATTAGTGTCACTCAGGAATTCCATCAGCTGTAAATCATAGCAACACACAGACAAAGTCTTAACCTTTGGGTGTCTGTTAGAAACTACGTAAGAATTTAAGAAGAATTTCAAATGAAACTCACCACAGGTATGACATTGGCCGCCATGTCAGGAAAGCGTACGCTGCATGAGTGAAGAGTGCGCACCAAAAGCTGCCTGTACTTATCAGTGTCTTCATGTTCAGTTACGTTGTTTGTCTTGATCACCTCTTTCTTCAAAACAATCACCAACTGAAACCAGACAGATGACACTATATTTGCATCGCATTCCATTTCCTCCATCTGTCAATGTGAATACAATAAATCAACAAGAACATGGCTATACTGCACATGCAACAGACCTCCTCCACATTGCGTGATGAGACAAGGTCCAGTGCCAGCTGCAAGGTCTTCTTTCTGACTTCAAGGTCAGGAGTGCTGAGAACACGCAGGATGTCCATCACAAGGTCCTGTATAAAAAACAACAATGGTGGCAATTAGAGGTGTAAAGTACATTTCCCAATTTCTGAGATCTTTCTGACTTGGACTATATTATCTCTGACTATATTAACTAAACTAAATCCAGTCACATATTTTCTATTATTTTAAATAATAATCACACACAAAAATCCCTGCATCATAAATATGATTAATAGTTTTTTATTTTTGCTTGTCGGGCTTATATTTTACTTAAGGTAGTTGCAACTAAAACTAACCACAGCCATATTCTACGTACCTGGAGTACACGTTCATGAGTGGGATGTTCCTTCAGTTCAATGAGACGATCGAGAACAATCAGCTTCACATTGTTGTCGCTCTCCTTGATAATCAAATCAATGTAACATTGGGCAGCAGCCTGGAATCCAACAAAGCACAGAATTAGGGGGTGTACTTGACCAAAGACATCCCTGCATCAACACTGTATAAACTACATTTACGACATACACACAATCACTAAAAAAAAACCTTGATGGTGTACCTTAATGGCTGTGGGAGCGCTGGAGAGGGTTACAAGAGTGCCAGCAGCTTCGTACTTAACAGCTGGGCTGGAGGACTGCAGCAAGTTGTAGATGCAACGGATGAAACGGGCGCGCTCAGAAGGGTTGGCATGGCAAACCTAACAGACAAAAACTCAGATGTTAAATATCATCCGATCGTATGCATTTGTGCAACAAAGATTAAATCGAAGTAATGAAAGCCTCGACTCACTTTGTAAATCAGCTCCACGATGACCAGCTGGAGGATGTCGCCAAAAGTGTGAACTTGGTCAATACATGTGCTGAGGTAATCCAGAGCTCGATCCTGAAATATAAGAATATGTGAAAGACGTGATGTAAGTTAGGCCTTTAAGATGGATGTGTTAAGAGTAATGCGACAGTAAGCTACAGACCTGATCTGCATGAATCAGCATCATGAAGGCATTTCTCTTACAGCTGGCATCTTTCTCATTGACAAGAAAATCATGGATCAGCTCTGGGGCATCTGGGATGAGATGTTCAAAGTTCCTACAACAAAATAATTTGCTTGTTGAATACAGAACAAAAGTGTTATGTGGAATGACAACAGAACAAGAAATGCTTAAGAGGTTGTACCTATAGATGGTGTAAATGGCCAGGACAGCATTGCGGCGGACATAACTGTGACGGTGCTCCAGGCAGGCTCGGATTGCTGGCATGAGAGGCTCAAGCAGCTCAGACTCCTTCAGCTTGCACAAGAAACGCAGAGTGGAGCCACGGATGAACTCATTGGGATGCTGCAAGTCCTGAAATTTAAAAAAGCAATAACATTTGAAGTAATAATCTTTTTTAAATATCCCTTATTTTGTATGCATCCTACAAGCTCATTACTGTTATAAACATCCCTATTATGATAGATACTGTATTTTTAAATGTTGGATAGTTTACCTTTCTGTAGGCATCACAGACCAAGATCATCTCCTGAAGCAGCTTGCCATCTGGAGTTGTTTTAGGAACAATTTCCCAGAAAACCAGCAATAGCTTCTTGATGGTGTGGTCTTGAAGTGGCAGCACAAAGCGAATTATGGTCATCAGCAGTCCCGGTAACTTCTCACCATTCAGGATCATGATGATAACCTTCTTCAGGGCTTCAGTCTTTGCCTTGATTTCCCCCTTTTCTGTTGAAAGTTAATTATTTTTGCATAAATCATGTGTTAATTATATCAAACTTCACCTGATTATGTTAACATTATAATCATTTTCACTTTTTTCTCCAAAGAAATTAAATTAGTTTTGCATGTTCACAATAATAATGGTTACCTAGATCTGCTTTTAGGCTGACTTCAGAAGGGGGCTCTGAGTCGGATGGAACATTGATGAGAGTGTAACAAACGTTCTCTGCAGCTGTCATTTTGCTGCTGGGCTTGTGTCCGCTTACAAGAATCCCAATGAATGATGCTCACTGGATAAGACCTATGAGAACAGAAGGTATAGTAGGTTTAGTAACTGATGGAAAAACAAAACAAAAAAACAATTACGCAGGTGCACAAGTATAAGTGCAGCAAATGAAACTATGCAGGGATCCAGGACACACATTGACTGAACAAAATTCACAATGCAGCATCATATTAAAGAGCCTTCAGCTTTCCTTGGATATACCACAACCTGGATCACCAAGAACCTTTACAAACATATTATGTTAAGACTAAAGCACTTAAAGGCTGCATTACTTTTCCCTGGCAGCAGACACAGAAGAGTGGGAAACTTGAATGGGACTCTTAATATGAGACGTAGGCCTGTCATCCAGGTATCAATCACAGGTCTTGTTTTTTTTTCTACAGAACATAATTAAATATGATAGCTCATCGTGTGCAACTCCCAGCTCAAGGATCTTACGTGTATATATAGAGATAATCCCTGTAGTAGATGTAGTATAAGTTTTATTGTGGATATGGGCATCTGATGATTACTTTTAAACAGCTGTGAACATTGGCAACCATTTCTTTTCAATTGAAAAGCTGTCAGAGGATAGTCCTACTAATAAAGAACAACCGTATTATACTTAGCGTCTGTCTGCATTAAGTCATCGGCAATGGGGCAAAATCAGGTGTATTTGAAAAAAAATATATACAATGACATTACGAGGAGCCGCAGGTAACATAGTTGCTCTTGTTCGCTTGAAAACAGTATTATGGATGTTTGTCTCGATTATAATATATATATATATATATATATTCTCACTTGCTGCTGCGCTGTCTGAATAAGTGGAGACATGACGGTGGACAGCTTTTAAGTTTTCTGCTGTTCACTGTTAAACGAATCAGTCGTTAATATGAAAGGAGAACGAGCGAAAATTACAATATTTAGTTAAAGCGAGTAAAGAGACTGACACGCAGCACACACCTTCGTACACCGAAGCTGCTGTCACTGCGTTAAATGGCGTGTATCTGCATTAGCACCGAACAGTTGTGAAGCAAATCCCACTAAAACGCAAACACCCATTGCTTAGCCATCTATAGAGATAGTTAAATAACGTCAAAATATACGGTCAATTGCGGACTAGCGGGTGTTAGCTAACACCAGTTTAGCTTTTGCCCAAGCTAGCAATGAAATGGAGGACAGTAACGTTAGCTTGCTGTCTTATCAATTACCACTGGTCAGCACAGGAAATATCGCTCATGCAGGTTAAAATTAAGCTACATAACTTACCGAACTGCACGACTATTATCCTCCGAGGTGGCCTTCGATATCCAGTTTTCAGTATTTACATCTGAAAAGCTCTCTTTGACGAGCAGTCTCCCTCGGCTCACCACTACTTCCTAGTGACGTGGAAGATTACTTTGTGAGCCACATCACTGCTACGGTGCGCCGGAAGGTCCAAACGCGAGAGCGAAAATTACAGGATGATACGGAATAGCTTTTGCGATCAATAACAGGCAGGACACGGGCCGTTGGTGTTATTTATTCCACTTTAAATGTGTTTTGTTTGTTTTTTGAGCCACTTGTCGCCGTTTGCGTTGACCTCTTAATTTTAACACCTGCCCTTGTTATTTGGCAGTGAGTTGGATATGTTTGTCTCAGTGAGGGACAGGAGGACACTGGACAAACTGCTCTCCATCATGGACAATCCATCTCATCCACTACACCAGGCAATAGAGGTGTAGCGGAGCTCATTCTCCAACAGACTGATCCAGCTCCGCTCCCACACTGAACGCTACAGAATTTCTTTCTTACCATTCTCAGTCAAGCTGTACAACAACTCACCTGTAACAGATAACTCCATGTTATTCATGTTAATGGACACTATTGCACCTTACTATTCTTCCGTCTCTGTTTCGTGTACATTTGTTCATATGCTAATTCTGTACATTTTTTGCCAATAGTATTTTATTTTAGTAGATTTTTCTTATATTTATTTTATTTAATCTTTCTTTTACTCGTGGTTCTTAAGAGTGTTAAATTAGTTTATTGCAACTAAGCTACTACGACCAAGCAGTTTCCCTTGTGGATCAATAAAGTTTATGTAAGTCTGAAAAGATCTAATCAGCTGCGCTCAGCCTGTTTGCCATGTATCTAATAATCACCTGGAAAAATTAAAAACATTTCAGAAGACAAAAAGGTCTCTCTGCTTTCTCTAAACAACAACAACAAAATTGGATAGAAGAGGGATTGCTGCTATACAAAAATATAGGCCTAATATAGCCATGTCCAACACTGTATTCTCAAATATGCCTGGAGAGATTATAGTGACAAACTTTCATCTATCTCTATCTCTATCTTCTTTGGATTGGCCCCTATATCATAAACAAAAACAAATCATTTACAATGTTATGTAAAAAATAAAATACTGAACCAAAACTTAATTTCATAATGGCTTTAACACAATAGTATAGTGGATTTTAATAGCGTGCAGCACCCTCCAGTGGAAGCTTTTAGCCTAAGTGACAGAGTGGATGCCCAGCAAATTGAGAGCACCAGTCTTAAAGTAAATATCTGAAATCCTTTCATCCGGTCCTTATTTTTACTCTTTAATCACATCATAATAAACTAATAATACATGGCCAATGATCTCTGTGCAAACAGGATCAACATCAATAGAATATTAGTTTTTCTGGTAATTTCATTCAAACTGAAAGTATGCAACACACATGCACACACACAGTCCATCAAAAGGTCTTAAACAACAGTTGACTGACCCAGTTAACACGTATTGTTTAAACGAGAACAACCACTCACTGTGTTAATGTGAAAGAAAATGTACATCTGCAAAACAGTGTGATCGTATAACTGTTTAGTAGTTTTCTGAAGACTGTGGGGTTCCATGGCACATGAGGCTGTAAACCAACACTTTTAGTTGTAAACACCTCAACAGACTACATTCATTTCTTAAACCATTTATGTGTAAGTATTTACAAATGAAACTGTAATGATAAGGAGGACTTGTGGTTCAATTCAAGATCACAATGCTTGTATTGTCAGACAAAGAACAAAAGATATAACTGCTTCCTTCTAAGTAAACTTCCTATTACAATAAGACTGTAATTTAACTTGGGAAAAGAAGTTATGTTTTGTAGGAATGGTTTCTTTCAGGTGATGAAGGTCATATTGAAGCATGTCATTTGGACTGCCTTAGAGAAAGAAATCTGCCATGGGCCGACTGGGCCTTTCTGGAGTTTGCATGTTCTCCCTGTGTCTGCGTGGGTTCTCTTCGGGTACTCTGACTTCCTCCCACCATCCAAAGACATGCTCATTAGGTTAATTGGTGATTCTAAATTGGCCGTATATTATACATGTGAGTGTGAATGGTTGTCTGTCTCTCTGTGTTGGCCCTGCAATGGACTGGCGACCTGTCCAGGGTGTACCCCCGCCTCTCGCCCGATGACAGCTGGGATAGGCTCTAGCAGACCCCCGCGACCCTTAACAGGAATAAGCGGGTACAGAAGATGAATGAATGAATTAAATATTGTACAGTGCAGAATATAAACAGTGACTTTCATTTATTTTATTGTATGTTATTTGTTGCTGTGCACATTTAAATGTGAGGCATGTCAAGTTTACATCTAATGAAAAGTTCTATACTGACAAACTGCCTTGCCTTCACACTGACTTTTTGCAAAGCAGACATTTTGACTTGTCATAGCAACAGAGACACGGCAGTAACTAATTATACTAGGGATGGCTCTGTTTTACCAGTGAGACAGCATGCACAAGGCGGGGGGAAATTAAATAATAGGCTGTAATCACTAATTATATCATTAGAAGTGTATCTTTCCTGCTGTGCCAAGTCAAAATTTCTGCAATGAAAAAAAAGTAAAATGTGTTGCTTAAATTGACAGTTTGTATGGTAAATGTATCAATACCTGTCTTTAAGCACAAAGCTTTTTGGTTTATCATTTATAAATAAGATATAAGCAAGCTTTTGATTTGTAATTATGTTTCCCTTTCTTATTTGCATTTTACATCACACATTGAGACTACATCCGTGGTGCCAGCAGGGTTTTGCAGAGTTGTTGCTTCAGCAAACTAATCTTACAGTTTTAAATAAAAATGATCGTAATGAAATCTTAACACTTTTTTTCCCCTTCACGTTACAGTTTTGTATGTGGAAAGGATATTTCTCATTCCCAGCAGCTTGGTTGGTTCTTTCTGATCGGTTAAATCGATAATCGTCCACTTTACCAAGCTCAAGGCAGGCGAACCAACCGATCACAGAGCAACATGATGCAGCGACACGCAGTGGTCGCGTTTTGACCAAAAGGCCAGTTCGTTTTAAAGTGGTAAAACATTGCTTTAACTATAGAGCTAATAAGAGCATGACTATTCTAATGTAAACTATATGCGTAAAAACAAATTCTCGACAAACTCCGAAACTCTTGCCTTATTAACTTTTCGCGGTTTTAAGATTATATTTTAAAAGAGATAATATAATTCTAAATTAACAATATAATAACTACATAACACCCAAGGGTTACCCCTGAAAGATAAAAATGTAGCAGTTTTATTGACATTTTCTTTTTAAAATGTTTATAGCCACCTAATAAAGTATACTGATAATATTATATTACTGGTGCAGCTCAGGTTTGGTTCAGAGCTCCACATCACAAAGCCCTGAGGTGGGAGTAGTGGCCTGTAGGCGGCGACAGAGAGCCCCATTTCTGTAAAAACAACATCTCACCTTCTTTCTTTAGTCCAAGTGCTGGAGCACGTTTGAGTGACCATGGAGTGCGTCTGCTGTCATGTAGTTCAGCGTTAATACGGCGTGAATAGTAGAAGAGGGGGACTTTTGTGTGGATACGAGGAGCCAGAGTCGAGCCATGGCTGCACGGGAGGAAGGAGAGGCTCTGCACAGCAAAATAAGGCACCACGACGGAGCTGGAAGTGTAAACAGCTCAGAGGGCTTCAGGAACGGCTATGTGAAGAGCTGCGTCACCCCCCTTAAACAGGACCATCAGAGGGGATTTTTGTTTAGCGTGTGCAGGTTTTGCAACGAAGACATTCTCAATTCAAAACTGTTAAAGGTCTCTGCCCTCTACGTCGGCGCGTTTGTAATTTTCGCGGTCTCTTTTCTCATTTCTAGGAGCTCGCAAAGTGACTCGCTTTGGGATTTGCGGACTTTTTTGTCGGGCTTCTCCCAGTCCGTCAGTCCCCTGTTCAGCATAGGATGTGCTTTCTTTTTTCTTACGTTTTACCTGAGGAGGAAAAAGAAGGAGAGCAGCAAATGTTGGCTCGTGTCACTGCCGGCGTCGTGTTACCTCGGGGATTTTTTGGTTTTGCGGTTTTTGCAATGGGGAGAGGACCAGCACCAGATGCAAATGGTGGGCAGGTTGTTATTCGTGTTGGGATGTGTGGGTCTGCTCACGCTGATCCCGACGCTGAAACTCAAACACAGTGTCCTCATACTGGTCTTCGCCAGCATTGTGTGGCTTGTCTCTTTCACAAGTTTGAGCGGTCTGCCCGCACTGCTCAGACCCCTCTTCGCCTGCTTTGCGGGGGTTTCTGGCTCCCTGTTGGGGCTCTGCTTCGACCGATACTACCCGTCGAGGGAAGCGCCAAGTGGGATTTCCAGCGCCGAGGAAAAGGTCCCCGTGATCAGACCTAGGAGAAGGTCCAGTTGTGTTTCACTGGGGGAAACGTCGACCAGCTATTATGGCAGTTGTAAAATGCCTCGCAGACCTTCGTTACCTTGTATATCCAGAGAACAGGTAGGTCTTCCCCTGCAGGACCACGTCTGTTGTTGTTGTTGTTGTTGTTGTTGTTGCAAAAGTAGGCCCACTGATCATCCACAGCCATGTGCATGAATGCAAAACACACATCTAATGTCATATATAAAAAAGACATGTATAATCAATCACGTTTAGCCTTTTTTAAATACCAAATAATCAGCCACACATGTGATATTCAATAAGTCAAATGCAGAAGGATAACGTGTCAGCAATAATATAATATTGTATTGATGATTGTGCTTTATTATTAAGCAATCTAAGAATTACAGTGTTATCATACAGGAGCCAGGCCTTTTTTTTTTTTTCATCCTTTTTTTTGGTGTGCAAATACACATAAAAAAATAATGTTGCAGCTAATTATTAAAAAGTGCGTTTTACAGCCTATAAATACACTTAATATCAAATATTAAAATGATATCCGGTCTGTTTATCATTTTCAGTCATATTTTTTTCTACATTTTGTTTGGAATATATCAATTTAATCGTTTACAGAGCAGATAATCAATGCAGTGGCTGTCTACATCCTGCTGGCAGAATAACAACACAACCAGCAGCAAAGCAAGTGATGTGGCCTACAGTCCCATATGAAAACATAAAACAATGGCGAGCACATACAAGTCTGGATCTTCAGTTTTCATAACAGAGCACTTTTTTTTTTTCCTTTTCTAAATGTCTTGCTTGTATAACGTAGAGCTGTATGAAGCTGGTGTGTTTATACAATGCAGCTTTCAGGGCCGCTGAGAAGTGATGCTCCTTTCTCCTTAGCATTACTTCTGAAAACCAATACTCCTATATCAAGTGATACTCATACAAAATGAAGACTATCTTGTTGCAAGCAATATGCTGGACTGGAAGCTGACAGAAGCTGCTGCCTTCATTTATGTGCAGGCAAATGTCAGCAGGATCGTCAACAATGTATTTAAAAACAAAGCATGCTGTTCTTTAGTGGGTGCCAAGCCATCAGTTCACGCACATTGTTTTTGCGTCCTTCGGGCTTTGTTGGAAATGATAAGAGAACTAAAAATGCATATCCAGTTTGTCTCAGTTGTGCTATTTCCAGCAGTTGTTTTTCACTTCATTGTGTTGTGTCCTATCAGCAGATTAGTAGACACATTGCATTAGGCCTTAAACAGAGCATGAAAATGAAAACAGAAAAAAAAAGAACAGGGTGGATCATTCAATCCAATGTGTATGAATATGATCACATGCCCTTATTTGACTACTTGACCAGTCCGCATTTCCTTAATCCTGTGAGATGCAGAAGCTTTGTGTAGTTCCCAGAATGTACCTATACATCACAGAAAATTACTGTGAAGTAAACAATACTATGTGGAGGGTGTAATATCTTATTCTGTAATGAAGGCCTCTCGCATTGGCCAGCCTTTTATTTGGTACGGAAAGATGTTAAAGACTTTCAAGTTGTTTAAGTCTGAAGACTCGATTGTACTTTGAATATGTTGCTGCAGTGTTATTTGCAGAAATGTTTAGATTTATATAAAATAAAGAATCGCCACAGTTTGTTTAGCTAAAAGTACTACATATTATTATTGTTTGTTAGTTTTTTTTGAAAAAAAAGTACAAATAATGTATTTTTTTCAAAATTGTGATCACAATTGCTGGCAGTTGTTGTGTTACCATCACACCATCTCCGCCAGTGAATAGTCATGTGAAGTTTTTCTTAAAACAGACAAATGACATAAGTAAACGCAATAATATACCTGTTTGCATGGATCTCTGCTTGTAGATGCCAGTCAGGTGACTTGTTTGTTAGTTGCGAATGTGTGCAGTGAGGGTATGTGTTTATCTATAGATGTTAGATTGGTTATACTCTCGCAAACAGGTCTGTTTGATGCCTACGTCGTGCAAGTATTTATACTTGTGCGCTGGTGTGTCGGCATTGTTACGCTGAAACGCTAGTTGGCAAGTATGGCGACTGGTCAGTTGTGTTGACTTTGACTCCATGCTTTAGATATTGGCGAATGGAACTGAGCAGCTCATGTTGGAGTTGAATTTAATACATTTGGATTAACAGTTGCTTTTACTGCAATACTGAAGACTAAGTAGACGTCAGAGTAGATGGTGTGTAGGAGGCCGAACAAGGGAGAATTTTGTCCAGCTGCTGAGAGACGAGAACAAGGAAATGCAATTTGGACCAGTCGCTGGCTTAGTCTGTATGGCCGCAACGTGTAGTTACATTTCTGTGGAGGTGCACATCAGGCTACGGCGTAGCTTACAATGTAGAAGTGACTTGTAGCTATAAACCAAGCTTTAGTCTTCTGATGCAGCTTGGCCAATGCAATGTGCCCACTGGATACTGGGAGACCGTGATAGCCTTACAATATTATCAAGTAGCCCTTAATGTAGAAGGGCTACACTATGGGTGACACAAATAAGTTCTTTTCTCTTTCTTCTTCATTGACTACATAAAAGTAGTCAGTGAAGAAGAAATTTAAACTGAGCACAAGAGCTCATGATTGGTAACATAACCATGTAATAGACACCATTTGCAAAGCAGAAAATTATTATTTACAGCTGCACAGCTTGACTCCACGCACTTTATTTGCCATTACTATTCTAGAGCCGTTCCTATTGCTGCCACCTACTGGACTGGATCAGGTCGCTGTATAATCTGACTCACAGCCATCCTTTTGTTCACCCAGCTAATTTGCCCAATTTTTGTTGTTAGACCTCTCAATTCCTTCATAAAAGTTCATGTGACTAACACTTCTGGGTTCTTTAGGTGGAAACCTGCCTAAATGAGTGATTGAGTGACTGTGTCGGAGGCTGGCAAAAAAAAAAGCGGCATAGAGAAGCACTTTGAAAGGAGTTACTCAGGGTTCACTAGTGATGTTACGCACGTTCTCTGTCTTCACACACATGCACAAAAAAAAACAAAAAAACGGTCAACCTTCCTGTCTTCAGTCTGACAGGACCACTGGTTCATGTCTTTCAGTTGCAAAGAGCGGGGCTGTTTTCCTGGAAGCTGCAACACATGGTTTTCCATGTTCAGATAAAAGTGAAGGTGTTTTGGTCAGAATAACAGACAGTTATTGGAGTATGGAGCGTAAGTCAAAGAAGATATTAATACATTTTTGCTTTCAAAACAACTAAACTAAACCACATTTTTGAGATCATCCTCAGTGTTTTGATAATTACCAGGATACGAAAACTGCCTGTTGTTGATTAACTGTGAAGTACTTGTTAGGATTGGACAACACCTCAAATTGAAATATTGTTCGAGGAGTTTATCCAACATTCTTAATTTGTGTGATTATATATTGTGGTGTGGGTAACTACAGCAGCAGTACTCTTCATTGGTGAACAGGACCCAACTAGGAGCAAAACCCATGACCAACATTCTTTTAGATAAACAGATAATGATGTAAATGTAGCTTCCCCTTTTTATCTCTTGTAAATGACCATTATATAACACTGGCAATAAAAAAAGATAATAATAAAATACTGGCAGAGGAAATTCCAGTTGAAGCTTTATCCTTTTCTTGCATGTTCACACCTTATGCATACTTCTAAAGAAGTACACAATTTCCTGGAGCCAGTGTTTGCATAAAGCATAAGGTAAACGCATATGCAAATAGTAAGACATTGTTTTTTTGTTTTCTCCAATTGTGTTGTTTTAAAATCTACACAGCAAGAACATTTGGTGAAAAGCCACAGTTGATTTTTTTAAATCTTACAGTATCCTTGTGTGTGAGAAACATTCTTATTTGTTTACATTGGAGCTGTTATATCCTCAACGATGATGTAGGTGCATGCTATTAATTGATCATTGATAATCAGTCTGATGTTTATTAATAATGACTGAACCATCACTGTGATGATTGTCTACAGAAACACGTGATAAATGAGTGGTACCAGCATTACAAATAGCCCCAGACGTATGTAATTCAAAGATTGTTGGAGAACGTCATTAATGTGACACAAAAGTTTAAATTGTATACTTCTTGTTGAAAATGAGTTGTCGTGCGGGCATTGATACCGAATGTTGAAGGGCCTTTCCGTATTGATTTGCTGCTAACTTCGGAGTGGACATAAAGGTCGTTCACGTGTCCCCATTGCTACAGTGATTGAAATTCATAAAATGGAACCAGATGTACTGAGCTGAAATACCGGAGTGATAATCATCAAAAGAAAAAACACAATGTCTGAAAATCGTGGGTTACCCTTGTCCTATTTTTTTTTTTCAAATTTGTGAATAAATTCTCTGAGGTCACATTGAGAATAAAGTCCTGAATATATTTTACATTTAGGTGGCCGACAGATCCTTTTTGCTACCGACATTATCGACTACAGATAAGACTGAGGCTATTGCTATTGTTTTTTTAAACGTACACCAAAGAGTTTTCATCCACTAGAGGTGCTGTGGAGCAACTGATGAGTAGGTTTCTATATTGCTAGTCCTTTTTTCTTCTAAAAGCATGTTAATGGGAATAAATCCATGTAAAAATAGTATCACTAATGCTCAA
This sequence comes from Chelon labrosus, assembly GCF_963514085.1. Classification (NCBI taxonomy): domain Eukaryota; kingdom Metazoa; phylum Chordata; class Actinopteri; order Mugiliformes; family Mugilidae; genus Chelon; species Chelon labrosus. The sequence continues at coordinate 25,772,355 of NC_140339.1, read as the reverse complement.
TTGATTCCTACTTTTAATTGTTTTAGGACAATATCAAATGACAGTTCTGAAAGGTAGCGGCCCATAAATTAGGAAAATGAGACAACACATAGAAAAGAAAACCCCAAAGGAAATGGCTTGCAAGTTTGTAAAGTAGGGAATTTCAGCTTTCGTTTTGGTATACAAAATAGATGCAAAGGCTAAAATGAACAGTAGAACATGCTGAATTCAAAAACAAACTCTGAAGGTTGCAGTTCCTAAAACTAGATGACTGAACGCGATATGGAGTTTAATATGACTGCTGCTGACTAGTGCATATATTTAATTTCCCAAGAAAATCTAATTGTCCCTTCTGTAGGCCGCTTGTTTCAGGAAACTGCTGTTATTTTTAAGTACTTGTATTTTGCCTCAGACCACGAAATTCTCATGAGTTTAATTTTGAAAGGCTTAGAGCGTTGCAGATTTAGAATACCTAATTTGAAAATTTACAACATACTGACCTGTTTACAGTATCGGTACACTGATCTGAATTTACCTTATTACATTATTGTTGTTATTACGTTATGGTATTATTTAAAATGTATGTATTTGATGCTGAGATGGTGTTAGAATGCATTTTAATGTTCACAGTCAAAAAAATATATTGCTAACAAGTCCTCCATTTTTTTTTGTTTGTTATTCTTGTTTGTTTATTTTAATTTTTAAATACCATGAGCTAAAGGACAACCATAGCAAACTATTAATAGCCTCACCCAACAGGTTTCCTGTCATCCTGCTGCCATGGCTTTACGGGCAAAATTATACTAGTCTACATTAACAAAACATATAAGTGACCAAAAAATATGAAGACTTTACATTGAACCCTAAAGTTTCTGAATGACAGTTTCTAAGTTGTCCTCGCTTGTATGTAATGAGGTGCCGCATGGGCACAGTCTCTGTAGCTAAATGTGTCAGGCCGACTAGGAAAGAAAACCCTTCGAAGCGGCTGCCATCTTAAATCCACTAGCACACTATGAACAATGTATTTTGTAATGTCAGAGCTGGTCTCATTTAGCCTGTTCAGTTTCAGTTAATGTTAATTTGTGCTCTCAGTTTTGTGTTTCACCACCACAGTAACTCAAAACCTCCTGCACAGCCAAAGCTTTATGGATTAACTGCTACTGCCAGGGGTCCGGCTCAGTGAATCTCAGATTTACTGCTTTAACCGTGTCATTCTGTTTTGTTAAGTTTTTCTTCGGTAGTATCTAAATAAGTGAGTGAACTCGGCGTGACTTTGTGAAGAAGCCATATGAAACTTTGTATTTGCTTATTTTCTTGCAAGATTAATCTTTCACTTTGAGACTGTTCCAAATTAAGACCCAGAATTAGGTTAACACTGTTCACAAGTGAGAAATATATATATTGTGGTCGTGGGTTCTTAGTTATGTGTTCTAAATGAATGTTTTCTAGAACAACGATTTTACTGTACAACCTGAATAGAAACCTATTTTTTTTTTTCTTGAAAAATGACGTCAGCATGTGTCTAAGAGACCCAGTTAGTTATTTTAAGATGGAGAGAATAAAGTGGAATTAATATATTTTTTTTCTAAGTAGGATTATTGTATTTGGTCTTTCATGGCAGAAATCTAAAAGCTTCACTTCATGACTAAGACCTTAGAGGCCATGCTGGCAGTGCAGTGTTGAATTCAGGGAGAGGGCCCTCTTTTTGTGCAGTGACCACTCCACAGGGGCAGGCGGGGGTAAATAATACACTTAACTAACCCCCCCGTCCCGACGAGAACAGAGAAGCAGGCTGCATAGAGAAAGGGTTGGAGGGAGAGCAGCGAAAACGCAGAGCAGCTCTCAGCTGTCACGTTAGCTCGCTGTAAAGCCATGTGGAATGATATAACATTGACGTCACAACCGAGTGACGTACCGCAGGGTGATTGCAAAGAAGAAAAAAAAATTAGAGAGAGTCTTATTAACTGCCCTGTAGAATAAAGTGTCCGCCTCCAGCAGGGATGAGAAAGGCCGAAATTGTCGGTCTTCAGACGGTGTGCAAAAAGAACGAGTGTTTAGGTGGAAAAAGCTGCCACGAAGAAAACGTCAGCTCATTCACTCAGAAAATCAGAGTAGTATTTATTACTTTATATTTCAAAATCACATACTTTAATATTTTGTAATTTAATATATTTTGCTAAAGGACTGTAGCATTCTGAGGCTGTTATTCTATAAGCACAGTGGTGTAAGTGTATTTAACTTGTTATGCAATGTTTACTTTGAACAGATCCTCCTTCATCTCTATTATAGTAGTGCAGAGAGAAAGCAATTGCTGTAAAACCTAATAGCAGATTTTTAGTTTTGAAAAATAAGTATGTGCGGTAAGATTAGCACCTGCAGTCAGATGGAGCCTAACGCTACAGGTATAATAAATATGTGGTTAATTTCTTAGTCATATACATTATGCACAGTCATACCTGTACATAGTGTTTCAGGATCTTCACAGTATGTGTTGTCTATGCAGATGAAGGCCTCCATGCAATCACTGAAACTGATGCACACTCCTCTGCCTTTGTCAAAACCAAACCACTCACAATGTATGTTCAGTCCAAGAGTAGCGTGAGAAGTGTATGCTGACACATGCACCGTTTTATTTTCCAGTATAAAGTTAATCCTTCAACTGCTGGTCATTACCTTTTTTTTTTTTTTTTTTTTTTTAGCCTGATAGAAAACTTGAAGTACATCTTGCTTTTAGCAAATCGGATGAAACCTTATTGGTCATGATTTGCCACTCGAGGCCTCTAACAGGCCGAACATACATTTTAACACACTTCAGAGAATAACCTAATTTTTACATTATCGCTCATAGTCTTTTTTTGGCCTGCTTTTAAAAAAATAGTTTTTAGTTAGTTCATTGCCGTATAATACAGATCATCAAATTACACATTTTATCTTCAGGAAAGATTATGTACACACTTTTTTTTTCTTTTAAGGAAACTTGATTTTATCAATGCTGTGAACATTTTCTCTCAGTCCACGTGAAAAGCATCTCTCTTGCATCCACAATTGCCATGTAATGCAATTTGTCGGTTATTAATTGAAATATGGCAAGCTTTAGTGGAAGTCTTGTTAATGTTCATTTGTCTTTGAACTGATTAGTTTAATTCTCTTCGATGAAACGTGACCTAACCCCAGCTGTTGTTTAGCTGAAGGAGAATGACGTGTGAAGTTAACCTCAGCAGTTAGGAGCTTGTGTTGCGATATAAAGACCAAGATGTCCTAATTCATTGCTTAGCAACTCCTCGCTGATGCCACATGTAGCTTTGATAGTGTAGTTGAACATTTTATTAATGTCAAATCAACAGCTCAGTCAGCATTCATGGTTATTGCCTTAACGTTTGATTTTCAAGAAGCTTTTTCAGGTGTTTCTAATCCATTTTTGAAATGTACATAATTCATTGTTTTAAGAATTGTACTGGTTAATCATTGGCTCATTGTTTTAGTTTCCAGATGGGTTGCTCACTGCTCATGCTGTCTGCAATTGTTCCTCCCCTTCCACTTTTTGTTTTAATGTGAAAACTAGTTTGCATTGGTGCTTTTTAATTTCTCATTGCGGAATCAGAGCCATATGAAGGGGTTAAGTTGAGCGAGGCACCGTGTTTGGCTGACTGCAGAGTGAAACAGGATGCAGCGACTGCATTGTCAGCCTGCTGGTGTGAGTGCAAACAGATGAGGAAATGCTGGAGCGGGTACTCCAAAACTCGGGTTACCCTGGAAACGGTTTGCGTCATGATCACCAGCAATTAGCTTGCAGCTCTTTAGTTTTCATGATAGGTCTACCAGAGCTCAGCCTAATGACTCTGGTGGCTGAAGAGTCGCCGTCAAAAGAGTGCTCACAAGATATTAACAGACAGTTTTATTTTTCTTCTCTCTTTAACATATTGTTCACATATTAGTCAATAAATTACTGCTATTTGAGGGCTTAGCTGGAGTTACGGCTGTTTAGATGCTTTCTTTTAAACTGCTCATAATATGTTGTGCAGCGTGTTCCCTATTTCTTATTTTTCTCTAATGAGCCTTGATGTGATGTCCTGACCTTGTCTCTGATTGTGTTATTATCTGTACAAAGCTTATTTGTGGCTGAGTTTGTGTATTGTCGAGGCCCAGAATGTTGGACAAGAGTGGGGCACGCTGAGCCATTGCCATTAACTAAGTTTGGGCTAATTAGACCCTTTTTTTTTCTCTGCAACTGCTGTATCAGCCTCCTAGACTTCGCCCGTTTCCACAACACGAAAAACTGGCAAATGTGAAGTTCCCAGATAAGTAATGACAAAGTGCTCCCCAAGCTGCTGGCTCTGTTTGCAGCACAATCAGGCTTTTGCGTTTGAGGAAACAGTGCAGATTTTTCTGCTCAATTTGTCTTAAAGGATTTTAATTACACCGCAAGGCTCCTAACAATGCAAACATTTCAGGTGGCTTAGCTTTTAAGTTCAGGACGAGGTTGTTGAACCTTTCATGTGCTGACTGTTTGCTCAGTGCAGTGACAGGGCGAGTGAGAGCTGTGGGAGAGAGCAGTTCGGTCGAGGGGTGGTACGGTTAAATGTGACTGCTATGACATAGATGGTGGGTGCCCTGGTTTAAATTGCTGCTGTGGAAATTTAAGCTTGTAGAAGTTGAAGTGAAGGATGTAGTAAATCTAAGTTTTATTTAAATGAATGCATGCCATGGATTTTACTGGCTGTTAATAGTCTCCAGACAACTTTATTGACATAACATAATCCTTTCCTTCAATAGTCTTAAAGTGTTTTCAGCTTGAGTTTTGTGGTGCTTAAAGCGATTACAGTTATCATTTTTGCATTGCATTCTCACCAAAACATTATATGCAGTCTCACCCAGATTTTACTTACTTTCTCCTTTCTCTCCCTCATTTTATTCTGTCTCTCATTCTCTCTGAATTTCTTTCTGTCTTTATCTCTGCGCTTCTTTTGAAAATGGTGTCAGCACTGCTGCTTTTACACCAAAAGGCTGTTGCTAAGTGACGGTTGACGTCAGCCGCAGCTACAGAGGAGGGCTTGTGTGTGTTTAGCAGCTGAGGGCAGATCCCACTGAAAAGGGCAAAACTGTGAAGCACTATTAGTCACTGCAATGAAAACCCTAACTCCGACCAACAGGAATCGCCATTTCCAATAACTGTTCACAATTTATTCGTTCGGGGTAAAAGTAAATCTTTCTAAGTGGAATGGTGAGGTTGAGATCATTTTTTATTTTATTTTTGGGGGAGAAACCGCTCCCGGCCAAATCCCCACCCCCTTTTCTTCACTTTTTCTTTAGTCTGTCGCTGTCTCCTTTTCTTTCTCACTTGAACCCCCACCCCCCCCATCCACCCCCCCCATCCACCCCTCCCCCAGCACAGACACACACTCAGACTGAAATCCCACCCCTCCTTCGCTCCCTCCTCACGTAATGTAAGTGAGATTTTGTAGGTAGATTTTGTGTCTGACAAACGTCTATGACTCGCAACTTCAACGTGATATCTCCCCATCCTGTCGGGGTGGCTCTTGATCTACTCGCTATTGTTCAGGGTAATCAAGTCCTGTATAATCGTCTCTGTACAATCTTACAAGGATTTTATCTATGTTTTGTATTAAAGTAACAAGTACATCTTTCCAAACTTCTGAGCATTGTTGCTTATTTCTGTTGCAGTGTGCTACTTGTTTTTGTCTGCTTCAAAGCTACAGTACTGAGCCAAACCAATTTGCTTGTGCTTTGTTGGTACACATGAGACAGCATCCTTGTGAGAAATATTAGAGTGCGGTAACGCAGTAATTTGATAGTCCATATACAGCAAAAGAAATGTCATGACTGTTGCATCTGTGCTCGGGAGGCTGTGATGCAAGTAATTATGTCTGATAGAGGCTGCTGCCCGAGATAAACCGGCACCAGCAGAGACTTGAGGTCTATGGACAGAGATAGGTGCTCATGCCAGTCATTTGGAGATCATTGATGGCAGAGTGAATGAACAGAAGGCACAGGGTTTTAATCACACGCCCTCTCTGCAGCTAATGCACACTGTGCTACTCAGATACAGTCGGAGCTGTGGCCCGCCCAAAACTACTCCCTGCGAAGGCCTTGATGTGCTCACAAGAATTTTTGAAGAGCAATATTGAGGGATCAAGGCTTTACAGGCAGTGGTTTAGTGGCCAAAAAGACTTTGCTTCATGCAGAAGACAAGGTTATACTAGTGTTGAAAATGTCATTTTGCACGAGTCCCTCTAAACTTTATGTGACGATGTGGAGGGAAGCAAGCCAAAGTCTCAATCTTCAATCAACGACATGTATATTAACGTACTTTATACACATGAAAATGTTTTAATAGTAAGACATAACCCAGATAGATTCTGAAATGCGCTGGATTGCCTGCTTCAGTCTGACCCTCCTTTGTCCTTATCTGTCCCAACCATGTATCAAAGGATCAACTGGATCAACAGTGGACTTGATGCCACGTATCAACAGCGGCCACCCTGGCATGGCAGCATAGACACGGGGCATTAGGCACTGGAAGCTCGACTGCATACAGCAGCAGTTGGCTGGGGGTAGGCCTGGATTAAAGATGCAGCATGTGCGTCATCAGGTGAACTCTGCCGAGCTCAGTGATCATATAGAAAGTTTTGTGTTACAGTTGCTAAGTGATCTAAATCGCATTCAGGTTGCCTGTACAATAGCTAAAAAACGGGGAAATTGAAAATGAGAAATGATGCTAGATGCATCCATCAACTTTCTAGGCAAGCTAGTTAGTTACTTTCTCATTTCCTTGTCTTCTTTGGTTGCAATGGCTACAAAACACTTGTTGGGAAGAGGTTCAGAAAGTGATGTAATTTTTCGGAATGAGACTTCTTCTTCGTATGTTCAATATAAAATATTTTCTATCCACCTTGGTCAACAGAATACACTGTAGTCTTGTAATACTGTGTCTTGGCAAATGTGCAGTTTAAAAGAAAACTGCGCAGTTGTCTGTAATATACGTGCAAATGGACCAACAGAATAGTTGTTGATAAAAATGTAACTGTACCAAAGACTGAAAGCATCCCAAAGGTATGCTGTTAGCAGATAGAAGATATCTGTTTTTGTCTGTCAGGTTTTGGACACATTACTTGTCTGTCCATACAGCTAATGAAGTTAACTAGCATATCATGGAGCAGCAGAGCAGTGAGAGTAATACACTAAAAGACACATTCAAAGGAAACTGAAACCGGCCACTGCAGTAGAATGTTCTGTGGATGTCCCTAAGCCAATATATATGATGACGCTAAAGATGTTCAATCTGCATCAGATATTTTTTTTTAAAGACTTTGAAAAAATATCCAAAAAACTTGTTGGGTTTCTTAAAGAAGTATCTACACTTATCCAAGTGGACATCTGAAGGCATTGTCCTCCTGAAACTCCCATGTAATTGGAAGAAATTTGTTTTGTTCCAGTTTTTCTTCCTCCAATGAATGTTTCTCTAAACAACCCATTACAGTATTGGCCAGAGACTCCAGACTCGAGGCATGAAGAGCAGTAAAACTTCTGGGGACAGATGTTAAAGCCGTTTTGAAAAGGGATGGCAAATGTATCTCAGTTCACCTGCCCTGTTCAGATAGGGGTTCCAGTTTTAAATAGATAGCCCTCTTTCAAAGCGTCTGCCTTCTCTGGCTAACGTGCGCGTTGTTGTCCTCATTACAGGTTAGTATCTGGTTGTTACAACCGTAGACATGTGGGTTTCAGGTGGGCACCATGTACACATGGTCCTGAGAAGACCCAGATTCCCAAACAGCCTCTTAGAAGTGAAAAGGTTACTTGAATGAGTGGATAAACCATGACCTGGATGACTAAGAACTGACACAGACTTTGAATGAATGACATTTAAAAGCGATTGAAGATCACAAGTTGCATTATTGCTGATATTTCTTTTCCTTTATTTTTATTTAAATTATTGAACTCATTGATCAATTTCAACTTCATGCTACGCCATTGTAATACCTAGAAAGTTCTTCAAAAATAAATAAATAAATAAAGTTGTATAGTACACAGATCTTGGTAAAATGGGGACATGTTGGCCTCACCTTTGTTCTCCTTAACTCTGTTTAGTAAACCTACTTCAGGTTTGTTTGTGTGACATCTGACAGTCAGCCAGCATTCCAGTATTTATGCCATGTGCCTTCATGTCTCAGGAGATATAGGTAGCTCTCGCCAAGCTCTAAGTTTATAGTTACACATGTAAAATGCTGATGTCTGGTGGCTCCACCATGTGATGACCCACACACTGCCTGCAGTGCCTGCTGAGTCTGCTCCTGATCCCTGATGGGATATTGAGGTGACGATAATTGACACTGCTCACTCTAAAAAACCATGGTTCCTGTCTGGTAATTCCGTGTTTATACTTCAGACTGCGTGATGCATTTGTAAAGAATCAAAAAGACTCTCTATATATGCTATATAACCTGAATTTATTTCCTCATACATGTCAGCTTTTTTTCCTGGAAACTTCCTGCGGGGGAAAAATAAATAAACATTACATCCTTCTACTGGTCATACCTGACCCAAGGAAGCTTTGCAACAACTCTGTAGGTATTTCCTTGTCATTTGTTTTTATTTCATGTTATTTCCTTATTACTGCAATTTCGCTGTACTTGTTATAGTGACAATAAAGTCCATTCATTCATTCATTCATTACATTTGCCATATTTTAAGGCGGTTAGAGGAACCTTTAAGGTCAAAAACAAGAAAGTGCCTTCCTGTTCCACGATACAATGTGTCTGAAATCAGAACTATCATCTCTACTGTCAAAAGCAAGGCCTCTTGGTCAACAGGTCAGTAACACAGTCTCTGAATAGGAAAGTCCTGATCATCATGTTTTTGTTGGTTTTTTTTTGCCCCCAAACCAGTCCTAATTGAGTTTGGTTTGTCCGTGTTTTTTTTTTTGTTGTTGTTGTTTTTTTTGTGTGTGTGTGTGTGTGTGTGCATGTTTTTGTAAATAAAATTTGCCTTATTTTCCATTTTATAACACAACAGTAGCGCCTTCTTCATTTTTAAAAAAAATAAGTACAGTAAAGAATGTAAAAACAAATAAATATAAAGAATATAGCTTAGCTTAAACCTTTACACAATTAAATCAAAATTCTGCTTAAAAACCAGCATTAAAACAGCATAACACTGCACAATACAAATCTCTTTCTCAGTTCTGTGAAGTATGTCCAGGCAGCAGACATGTAAGGTCACATTCTTTTATCATTTGGTCTTGGTTTACAGCAGCCGTAAAACAATACAAAACATGGAGCTTGGCTTAGCGCCCATCCCATCCAATCCTTTTTAAAATGCCCTGATCTGCCCCGATACCGATCAGGACATCCCCACAGCGGAGTCAGCCCAGGTAATCATGGGCATCTGGTGGGCAGCAAGCAAAAACAATGACTATTTTCTGCAAGGAAAAATTCATTATGGCACAACATTTATTTTTGGTTCTCAAACTGCTCATGGCATTGCACTTTCCTGAGCATTGAGCTTACTTTTCCCAAAGCAAGTTGACAAGTATTAGTTCCTAACAGTCTTTCTGGTGCATTTTGTTTATTTTTGAAATGGGCAGTGCTGTCTCTGGCGAATATATTTGTTGAATGCACCACTAGCCAATGATAAATATCTACAAATAAATTAAATATCCTGTGCTCAGTTGTTGAGAAAGGAATCATGTGAGTCACCCTTCCATTAATAAAGGTCATACTCAAATATTTTCCCTGGAATGCCTTTGTACTAAATGTCAGAATATTTAAATTCGAATAACGTTGATGACATTATTTTTAAAGGCAACACAGAAAATGTTTTTCACTTTCTTGTTGTGGGCTTTTGGCATAGCTTTTACAGAACAATGTTTGCCACTGCCAGTCACTGGTTGGAGATATAACATATTAATAAATGTCTGTTATCCTTTCTTAAATAGGAGACAGTGTTTTTTTTTTTAATCCCTGCAATTTTTTTCTAGGACACATTTTTTTGTTTGTTTTCTGTCATTCTTGAGCTCAGCTGGTCCTCCTCATGTTTCTCTTTTGATTCAAAAAAACGTGTTGCCTCACTCGCATGCTATTTTTCTCTTTTTTTCTGTTGCTCCAGTGGCAGCCTCCCCATGGTCGTCACGGGGGGCATACAAGCCTCATGACGCAGTGACTGTCACTTCATTATGTGTGTGCTAAACTCTGGGGACTTCACAATGTGAAATACCGAAACGCCCCACCCTTGTATGAAGCCGTGGTGGATTATTGTCGTGCTCTCGGACGTTGCAACAGAAGCCCTTTTTGTGGCCTGTAGATTTAGCCCATGACCTTTCGCAGTGTTGGGAGGGATCAGATGCGATCCTTCAAGTTTTCAGTTGATAGACGTTTGCTTGTTTGGCCATGCAAAGGAATTGGATTGTTTCACACTGAACGGTTCGACTTTGGCTTTTAGTGTTGTGTCATTTACAGAGATGTATGAAATCTTGATATTCAAAAGGTCTAAATGTATGTGGCAGGAGAATGAGCTTGAGCTTGCTAGCATACCCCGAAGAGGTCTGTGATAGGGCTCCTAGCTTAATGACAGGAGAGGATGAGTCTTAATCAACGCATGACACAACTTATGACCATATATCGCCCTCTGTTTCACCAGTAAAACGATGGATAGCGAAGAGAGACCACAGTGTGTTGTGTCTCTAAAAATGTTAGCCTTTAAAAGTTTGAAACGTTAATTTTGTTAATTGTACGTTAATTGGAGACAGCACATCCAGAGCATGAGGACAAGCCATTTGATTTTTTAAAACAGAAAAGACTCAAAGCTGTTGTGTACAAAAGAATCGCTTGATAACAGCTGCATCTGTGTATTCAAATGCTCAAATCACCTTATATATAAAGTTGCCTATAGAGTTGCTCAGTGTAAAAAAAATGCTCACTATAACGGAATTAGTACTTCCGTCTGCTATCGACATGGTCTCAGCAATGCTTGATCGCATCTATGATACGCTCTTCTTAATGACAAGTTACACGAAAGCCACTGCTTTGCTCTGCAGATGCATGAAGCGACTGGCCGCAACAAAGACTGTTTACTGATAACATATGTCAGACACGTATGTCCGTGTCAAACTAGGAGTTTGTCTGTCCATACAGTGGGGCTGGTGATGCCTGGACGGACAACTTGAGAATCTGAGAGGGCGTCTACCTGTCACTCAAAGCGCCTTGGGCCCTAATTATATAATTTGTAAACCGTAATATAATTTAAATGGTTGAGTTCGATGAAATTTATTATCCCTACAGAGTTATCGTGAATAGGGAAATTAGCTATTGAAGGTAAAATTTGTACCAGGCTATAAACCTGGTTTATTTGTGCTGGGCATTTAACATGATGGTCTATTTGGATTCACCCACTTTTGGAGACAGCCTTGAAGTGTTCGTTTGAGCCACTGGAGTTTTTTTGCACTTCCAAGTTGTCTTAATATTTCAGCTCTGGAGGTTGCACCATGGATATAATTTATAATGTATACAAAACTACAACAACAAAAAGAGTAGTTACGCTTACAGCATATTTTTTTTTTCTACATTGTCTCCATATTTGACGGCTCTATATTTGACGGAGAAATGGTCTAAGTCAATCGATGTAGGGTACAGTTTCTGTACCTACATTTTGTGTGCCTCACGACAATTTTTTTATACGTGCATGTACACAGGCATACATTTGGTTCAGCTTCTGCTGTTAAAAGGGCTAATTAGTGCATAAAACTGCTCAAACTAGGCAAAATACTGTGAAAATTATCCCAAGATACTGTCCTAAAAGAGCCTAAAATGTCCTGTAGAATTGACTCCTCCCCTAATTTAAATGTGTATTGATGAACGCAGCTTTCAGTGTTTTTAGCAAATATTATGCAGCCCTTAAAAATAATACCTAGTTATAATTTGCAGACCTGGGTGCATTTAGAAAAGCACATGTATGAGCCCTGTATGACGCTGACCTTTACCTCTGTGATCCAGCCCAGGCCTTCAAACCACGATCAACAATCAGGAAGAGCACGCTGAAACATGTCCTTTGTTTCTATGGAGCACCAAAACAACCTCTCACTACAAATTTTCCAAGAAGAGTGAACAGAATTTGGTTAAATTACTCTCATACAATGTACAACCATTGAGTTATTTAAGTGCGTTCTCAAATGGCAACAGCTAGAACGTTGAAGTGCTTCAGAGTGGCCCATCCTGTGTTGATTTTGACTTTTGACTCGATATGTATACAACTTCGAGGTTCTGAAGCTCTTTTTTTTTTTTTTTTAATTCAACTCCCTGCCACCATCGCTGAGAGTGTCATATGCAGAGGAGAAATGAGAAGCTGCTTGAAGCCAGTGTTGATCACTTGCTTGTAAATGATTTACTTAACCACTGTTGTGGTCTCTTCTCTCTCTGTTCCTTCTGCCTGTCTCACTCTCTCTACTTCCCCGTGAACTCCTCCTACCACGGCTCCGCTCTGATTGATGGCGTTTGTGTTCACATGCTTGTTATTGGCCAGAGCTCCGGGGCTCAGGCGTTAGGTTGTGTTTATGAGAGGAGCCTGCACTGATTCCATGATAAAACCAGATGTTCCCTTACAAGGCTTCGAGCCTCCCTCATCTAGCTCTCATGTCCATATCAGGTATAACCTTCCTGTTGTACTCGGGCCTCCCAGCCTCCAAACTATAGCTTGTCCTTTGTCTCCACAGTGGTCAAAATAGGTTGTGTGTGTAGGCCATGCATCAGATGTTTGCTTTTTGATAGACTGAAATAGTTTAAATTAGAATATTCCCAGATTAAGGACCAATTCTTGTCTGCATAAAAACATAATTTCCGTGTTTGTTCTCACATTTAATAAGTTTGGAAGCACTGGGAGCTTGGCATTTATGCTTGATAAATTACAAGTGCTAAAGTGAGAAACCATTCTCATAAATTACTAAAGTTATCAGTTTGATGGAAAACCTTTAGGTAAGTGGTAAATGGTCCTAGCTGTTTTTTAATAAAGGCCCAAATTGAGATGCAACTGTTCCAACCAGTAGCGATGCATGGATGGGTTCTCTCACCGTCGCATGAATCACCCACACAAACAGATTGTTTTTCTAAGAATTAGACAACCACACCTAAACACCAACGTTATTTGTCAGTGGCATGTATTTATGTGTGATGAGCTAAGGTAAGTTGATTTTAAAAACACAATTTAAATAAACACTTGAAGTAAAAAAAAAAAAAAATTTAATCTAAAATTATTAATGCCTGCTAATTCCTGCCTGACAACAAAGTCATGTTATAGAACATAATAAGCAAATATTTTCCTCATTATAGATGTAATCTATTATTTCACCATACACTATTAGTCAGAATTATTAACTGCAGTGCCCGTCGATGTACAGTAACTGTGGTCTGCACATCTCTACCCAGGATTGGAACATACATACAGTGAAATGTCATTCACTGCTGCACCATGTAACATGAAGGTCCATCAGATGTCAAAATCTAAGGAGGTTACAATACCACAAGGCAGAATTTTACAAAGTTACCACAGTGGCATCATTCAGTGTTTTGACGATTGTGACGCACGCACTGAAACTACGTTGTTCACATTACAAAGTTAGCTACCTGGAATGTGAACTTGATTTTCTAATTTACTCTATGACACTGCATTGCTGTGAAAGATTTAGAGTTTCAAGGGTTTGGGAAGTGAAAAAAAAGCAAAACAAAACAGGCAGTCAGTCAGAGCTCTGCACAATCTCAGAGGCCTGCCAGTACTCGGCCCTCTCCATTTCTTTTGCTCTTTACAATTTTTGTTTTATGCTTCTATGCTGAATGGTTGTAAAGAAGGATTGTAAATTAATTCATATAAAATATACAAACAAGTACAAAGTTTATATTGTATCTCTATGTGTGCAGGATGTTGGATTCTTGGCTTGAACAGAGCAGCCTGGGTGCACTAACAGGAAAGCACTGCCACTGAGATTACCTTTGTCCCCTGGCATAAATGGAGTTTTTGATAGTACTAACTTGGAATCGCTTGTTGTAAAACAAACCTACGGACTGACAGGACAATAAATAGAAGGAAATGCAGCTAGAGGAATGGTAAAGGTCCTTATTGCACCTTAATAAACTGATTATTTTATCTTTGACATAAAACTGTTGACGGTCTGATTGCACATTCTAAAGTCTGTTGTCCTTTTAATAACACTAGGTAAACCTGGGATATTTTTATGAACCTGCAGATCAGCAAATCAATGTCAGCAGAAAGGACTTTGAGAAGTACTATTCAGAGTATTTACACTTGGGCTCTCTGCCACTGCTCTCTAAAGGTCATACATGCCTATATTCTTGCCAATCTCTTGTGATAGCAATGAATTGCTGTGTTCCAGGTCAACAGAAAATTTAAGCTCAGATAAAATGTAACCTGCATACATAGCCTGCACTGCAGAGTGCCTTCAGCTATTTATAGGTGCGTGATTTACTGAGTGGTTTCCAGTAAATGTGGGGCCAAAGTCACGCATGGATTAAATCCCTTTACGTGGAATATGTTGTGTTGTGTAAAATTGTCATCCCGAGACCTGTAAAATGTCACACTCCTTTTCTCTCATCTTGAAGTTAGTTTGGACGCAGTCGCCAACCTAACTGAGCTTTAAGTTTTTACTCAAATCACCTTTTGCAAGCTGAACTTTGTCAATAAATATAATACAAATATTTAAAATATGTAGACTGCGCACTGACAAACTCTTCGTGCAGCAGTTATAGTGATGAATTACACTCTCTGACTAGCAGTTGTGAATGTGAGGGACACAGTTTTAAACACCACATCCAAACAGTCCACAGTAATTGTGACCTATCTTCTCGCTGTTTATACAGTTACATGTGTAAAATCCTCTTGTGTTTTGTTTGACAGTGGAATTTGAAAGAAAAGGGAAACAAACTTTCATCTGTTTTTATTTTTATGGTTTTGCAGGTCTTAAAACACAACCAGCGATGTGCAGGCGTTATTTTGCCTGCTGAGTTTTGGTGTTGGGTACAGTCAAAGAGTTACGGGCCATTTGAGCATGAAACATACCATTGTGGGAAAAAGTTCATCATTGACGTACTAAGGTTGACCTTACTCATATTGTGGCATTTATGTTGTTCCTGCATGTTGTGTTTGTCATTATGCAAGCTGCACTCTGTCTGGCAGACAGCCATCTGAAGAAACGTCATGTGTGAGTCAATGCTAAGAACTACACCGAGATTTCCTCTCATTAAGCTCCAAATTCTTTGCCAATAGAGTGCACCTTCATCTCTGGTTCTTTGAAATCTTAAGGATGTCAGTTTGCTATTTTTTCAGTCTATGAGAGGTTACCAAGTGCTATTAAACAAGTGGTATTAAACACATATTTCACAACTTAACTGAAAATATACACTGTGTACTGTATATATACCCCTTATATTTGCCCCAAAAAGCAACATTTTTTAACTTAAATGGATTTTAGTGGACGACTGAATCAAATAATAGACACAGACATGAATACTGTAAACTCCGGCTCTTTTAATGTCTGGAAAAATGGTAGAAAAAGAAAGAAAATATCCCTGTCCAAAACTGAACAGACAAAGTTAAAGTGCCATTTTAAGTACTTAAGTACTTTTTCAGAACGGTATTGACTTTAAATGGTAAAAAAAAACAACAATTGTTTGGGCTGCCGACACGTCTTGTCTGTACTCAGACCAGGACTGCTAGCGCTAACAGCTCCGGCAGTTTCGGTGCTCACTGGAACATGATTTGCATTTAGATGGCACTGTAGGGTTGAATTGCTTGTGTGGTATGCAAACTCTTTTTTTGCACAATTTGCACAAAGCCCCACTTTTATCAAGGCTTCCATCAGGTAGTTTTTTAAAAAAAAAAAAGTTTTTAATTAATTAATCGTAATTACCGTTTTAAAGTACCAGTCAAAAGTTTGGACACAAGCTTTTGATTTAATGGTTTTTCTTTATTTTCATGACTATTTACATTGTAGATTTTCACTGACGACATCAAAACTATGAATGAACACAAATGGAATTATGTAGTAAACAAAAAAGGGTGAAATAACTCCAAATATGATTCATATTTAAGAGTCCTCAAAGTAGCCACCCTTTGCTTTGTTGAAAGCGCTGCAAACCTTTGGACTTCTCTCAGTGAGCTTCATGATGTAGTCACCTGAAATGGTTTTCAAAAACTTTGAATGTGTCAACTGGGACTGCCCCAGGAAAGGAAGACCAAGAGTCACCTCTGCTACTGAGGATAAGTTCATCCGAGTCACCAGCCTCAGAAATCGCAAGTTAACAGCACCTCAGATTAGAGCCCAGATCAATGGCACACAGAGTTCTAGTAACAGACACACCTCTACATCAACTGTTCAGAGGAGACTGCGCCAATCAGGCCTTTATGGTCAGATAGCTTCTAGAAAACCACTACTAAGGATAGGCAACAAACAGAAGAGATTTGTTTGGGCCAAAAAACACAAGGAATGGACATTTGACCAGTGGAACTCTGCTTTGGTCTGAGTACAAATTTGAGATCTTTGGTTCCAGCCGCTGTGTGGTTAGAACCGGATGGTCTCTGCATGCATGGTTCCAACCGTGAGGCATGGAGGAGGAGGTGCGATGGTGTGGGGGTGCTTTGCTGGTGACACTGTTGGGGATTTATTCAAAATTGAAGGCACACTGAACCAGCATGGCTACCACAGCATCCTGCAGCGACATGTTATCCCATCCGGTTTGCATTTAGTTGGACCATCATTTATTTTTCAACAGGACAATGACCTCAAACACACCTCCAGGCTGTGTAAGGGCTGTTTGACCAAGAGGGAGAGTGATGGAGTGCTGCACCAGATGACCTGGCCTCTACAGTCACCTGACCTAAACCCAATCGAGATGATTTGGGATGAGATAGACCGCAGAGTGAAGGCAAAAGGGCCAACAAGTGCTCAGCATCTCTGGGAACTCCTTCAAGATTGTTGGAAAACCTTTTCATGTGACTACCTCATGAAGCTCATCAAGAGAATGCCAAGAGTGTGCAAAGCAGTAATCAAAGCAAAGGGTGGCTATTTTGAAGAATTTAAAATATGAATCATATTATATAATTTAGGTTGGCTACCTGGTAAATGTATGTCTATGTTTTTCATGTAAACTATTTTTTCTTCACTGTTATCAAACCTGCTCCATGTTACATATGAAGGTCCATCAGATGTCAAAATCTAAGGAGGTTACAATACCACAAGGCAGAATTTTACAAAGTTAAGTTACCACAGTGGCATCATTCAGTGTTTTGACGATTGTGATGCACGCACTGCAACTACGTTGTTCACGTTACAAAGTTGGCTACCTGGAATGTGAACTTGATTTTCTAATTTACTCTATGATACTGCATTGCTGAACAGTAAATATATTTCACATTACTAAATTTAAGTTAAAATTTCTCCGATAAACAAGAATTCAAAAAAGAATATTCTGGGGACTCACAGAGTGGCCGCTAACATTTCCGCCTTTCCACACTAACCACACCCATTCCAGTTTCTGGCCAATCACAGAATAGTTGCCGGACAACAGAAGGTGCTGGCAGTCTTGTTATTATTGTTCCTTAGTCTTGTAGCTTGTTTTGTGTGTTGATCTTTAAAGCAGTTTCTGCAAGACTGTCCGCCAAAACAGATAAAATGCTGTATTGTCAATGAGTGAAAGTGCCTAGAATAAGATTAAGTGAAATGAATAGATAATAAATGGCTTATTTCTTGTGCGGCGGTATTGTATCAACAAACCAGACACAAAGCGACTTCCTGCATCTCTTTTTAGAGAATGCAGACATGATCTTAGGATACAGTAAATCCAACAAAGTGGAAAGTCTGCTGGGACCCTTGAGTATCCTCCACCACTTTCTTTTGAAATGAGGACACACCTGCAGCCTGTAGCTTGAGTGATTTCTGCACTTGCCTCCCCTTCTTTAGTCCTCAGTGTGTTTTACTGTAGGTCTTCTGTAGTTCTTTTGCTTCTACAACTAAAGCAGATGCAGCCTTTTATGCCTCTGTGCCTTTTTCATCCTTATTCAGCCAGTGGGGCACTGGCGAACTTTTAGCACTAAAAGCAGTTCCATTCATAACAAATGGGACAAAAGGGCCCATTTCTCAGCCCAATTCCACAAGTTCCTTCAGTATTTGGAGTTACAATCTCCAAATACAATCTACAAAATTGAAATGTCACAACAATCAGTGCCACGCGCCTCGGCTTGTCCACTCTCTAGGCCTTGACAAAATAATAATATTGGCAATTAGCACCATCCAACTTGGCATGAACAATTTTTTTCTACTTACCACCCTATCTGTCTCTGCTAGCGTCGTGATTGGTCCATCTGCTTTTTTTTTTGGGATGCAGACAGCAACTACTATCTTGATTATTTCAAGGAAATTAGTGGGTGTGTGTCTGTAGGCTGCGGGCTGCATGTCTACTGACTCATCTTAACAAACCGTCATAGTAAAACCACATGCAATGCCCCTGAGATACGAGAGGAGAGACGTGTGTTGGCTACTCATTCTGCAGAAGCAAGCTACGACCAAAAGTGAGTCTCAGGAAAGTGAGAGGTTTAAGCCAGAGAGGCTCAGATTTTGGATTCATGTTGCAGCTGATCAGTCATTTCACCTATATAGTATAAAGCCTCATTATGCTGCCTTGCATTTTATAATTAAATAACAGATAATATACCACCTGCTTACAGCCATCTACATCTAACAGCACCGAAAATCCTTAATTCGGACTTTGTTCGAAAAAGTGCTTAGAAACCCAGAAGGTCGCCCATTTAAATGACAGCATGCTGCCATAGAATACCTAGAATGCACTAAATTTGACATTAACACTGTTAATTTAAAAAGGTAGTACACTTACTGTACATCAAAGCTAAAAAAAAAAAAAAGATTTCTGACCAAACATCTGCTCAACAGGGTTTTATGTACAAATGTATAAATAATCACTGTTGCCTGTTGCTCTTAATTACACTGCGGGCCAGTAGGGTCACATGAAATGTCATCTGTAACTTGTCAGGGAAACAAGAGCATAATGCTCAGAGAACAACAAAATGAGAGACAAAGAGATATTGTCATCTTATCTTGCATTGTGACAAGGGTCATGTAAATGTTCAAAGCTTTCTATATGACCATATATCTCTTGCGTGTTATTGGTTCATTTAACAGATTGGTGATAAGCAGTCAGTCTCCATGTAATGTTGCATGATGCTAGGATATAAAGCGGAAGCATAAGAGTTTCCTCCATTTTCTAGAAATTTCATTTCACACTGTGCATAAGTGGCTCACAGCAATCCTATAAAATAATGACAACTCACCAGCAAATTATGTAAAATATTTTAGACATGCAACCATCTGGATGGTTTAATGAAAGATATAGTGCATG
Source organism: Chelon labrosus (assembly GCF_963514085.1). NCBI lineage: Eukaryota > Metazoa > Chordata > Actinopteri > Mugiliformes > Mugilidae > Chelon > Chelon labrosus. The sequence goes on along the minus strand of NC_140339.1, from coordinate 25,752,949 downwards.
TCTGTACCAGATAAATGGATCAGCTGTCAGCTGAGCAAAATGCCCACATTTATACGCAAATGTCCTCTTTATTCTTTAACATTAAAATAAGACATGGGTCAGTTTATTTTAGTCACACCAGTTTCTTTTCTGCTGGCCATTTCTACCTTGTTACTCTCCTCCAGCATGTGAGGACATGGTGTCAAGTAACCTAATGCTATGCAAATAGGGCTTTAGGTCAGCTAATCTTATGGTATCATATAACATGCAACACTTGTAGCTGGTGATACTACCACGTAGCAGGTACTACTACAGTGCAGCAAGGTTGCTAAAGGACCCTTTTGGGTCAGTCTTCAGTATGGATTTTTAAAACTTAATGGATAAATGTGGAGGATAGAGGTGAATCTGTCAGCATGAATGTAATGCGTCATTATGTTTTTATGAGCATATAATCTCCTTTAACTACAATTTATTGTATTTTTGTTAGCTTAGAATGAGCCCTTTATATCTAAGTAGTTATTGGACCCTCTTCCACAGAGACGGCCATGCTGCACTGCCTTGTTCCTAAAGTAGCTCAGAAAGGACAAACCAAACACCAGCTCCAGAGAGGGCCTAATCATGTTTTTGCATTACAGTAAAGTGACAAGGAAATGGGCCGCTAAGGAAGGCACATTCAGTGGGTTGCAATCTGTAACCTCACCACTAGATGCCACTAAATCCTAAACACTAGTCCTTTAAGTTCTGACTCACATTAACGGGCAAACAGCTGATTTCACTCGCAGTTCAATTTATCGATTTAGAAAATAATGAAAGCACAAGTACATAGACAGTGTACTGCTATCCCAGCATAAAGAGTGGGGTCGGAAATGTTTTCCGAACAAACAGTAACCGTAAACTGTAAAGGAACCTTTCATACGTGGAGTCTGTCTCTAACCAACCGTTGGTCAAATTACTCCTTTATAGTTGTGCACTTCGGAACAACACAAACAAGTTACGAGCTATATAACAGACGTTAATGTGATCATGGTACAAAATGTAAAATGGGTAATCTCAGAGCATGTTGAATGAATGGTTTATTGGCCTCAAAGACTACATGGAGGTACAACTGACATGTTTGTAAAAGAGGTTATCTAATGGAAATCATTATTTATTTTTAACTTTATTGAATTAGCTCATATGTCGACTTTTTGCAGACAGATGAATGTCATTACTTAAAAATAAGTTTACAATCTTAACTCCATTTGTTAATACTAAACCCTTAACAGTTGCCTCTGGGGAGAAGCTACGAAGTCATAAAACTCCCTTTCAGATTTATGCAGTGTAAATGATCCCATAGTGGCAAACATGATAGCATGTAAAACACTGCGTACATGTTTAACGGTAGTGTAGTTTTACTTAATGAAAGTATTTGGTGTATGCCATTTCATTCCATTGTTGACTTCTTACTTCTTCTTCTTGTGATTGTTTACCGGATGTTTTTTTATGAAAATTCAGTGACGACATGTGCTCAAATGAAACATCTCTATTCCGTTCTGTTAAACTGGTAAACTAACACCAGTTGCTGACAAGTACGGCAGATCAGGCCCAGAAATACCCTGAATGCAATGTGACATGACATCAATTCCAAAGCCTATTTCATGCTCTTCATTAGCTGGAGTGTCTCCCCATTGAGCACATGCTGGCTTCTATAAATACCCAGAAAATGTTCCACTGTGAAAATCTTGAATATCATTTAAAGAGTGTCACTATGTCTGTGTAAAATTAACACAATATGTGCATTCTGGTGTAGTTTGTATAACTAGTACTACCACTAAAAAATACCACTTCTTACACTTGACACAGTGAGTGGCATTTCAGGAAAAGAACACTCGTTGAATGCTTTTGCATAAGATGCTTGTTTAAAAGTAGCAGTAGCCAACGGTGGGTCAGCAAGACTAACAAGACCTCAGACCTGTAACTTGTTCAAACTTTTGGTAGTTAAAACATGTAAACAGTTTAAGTAACATTTAACTATTTATTACTGTTTATAGCAAGATACTGCCCTGGAAGTGTTTGCTTTATTAATTCACTTAACAGGTGCAGAAAAGGTCAAACACAGCAGAGTAAAAAGAAACTGATCCTCTAGTTCTTAGAAAAATACTCCAGACACTCCTCATGACACTTACAGATGCTTGCTTGTGCAGGGCAGACGCTGAACAACACCAGGTCCAGTGAAGTGGTAGATGAGTGTGAAAGAGAGGGATGACATTTTGAACGAGCTCCTTTCCCTAGTCAAAGAATTTTCCATGGTCCTGCCAGGTTGCCCTGACGACACAGGTGACAGCCATTGGCTGCCATCTGTAGTGCCCTGAGTTTTCCTGTTGATCTGTGGGCTGCTGCCGCAACACAGATGCAAAAAGATTTTTTACAAGCCCTTGGACCTGTAGATTGTCAGGCTGGTTCCATTGACAGGAAGTCCTCTATCTCTTGCCACCTTCCATGGGCAACTGCTTAGATCAGTTAGAAAATCCATTAGCATGATAGCATTCTAATTCCTCTAGTACAGAAGTAGTACAGAATAGTATGTATTATATTATGTCCATTTTCTGTGTTTTTAAATGTAGGATACATCTTTGCTGTTAGTCTTTTAGGGTCAAAAGTTCAGAGACTGTTTTTTTTTTTTTTATCCCGGTCTGCTCCTTCCTTCGCCAGCCTTGGCAGTGTGCAACATAAAGGCACAGCTCTGTCTGCTCTGTTCAAGCTGTACTCAGCGAACAGGACATGCAACCACGCGCTCTGCAGACCTCTCCTCTGCTCAGCTCTTTTTCCCCCGAAACAGTCTGAGCCAGCCTGTGCTTTAGTGCCCTCTCTCCATATCATCGTTTCTTCCCCTGCGTGTCTTGAAAGCCAGGGCCCAGTTCTCATTATCAGCGTGTGCATGTGCAGAGGGGCTGCTGACGCTGTGTGTCGCTGCAGACTGACGTCAGCAGTGGCCTGCTCCTCTACATACAAATGCCCTGCCCGCCAGCCTGCCATTGATACCTTTTCTCTGCTCCCCCACACTCTTATTAGCATGTTTTTATCAGTTTTAGCACCTCTCACACCACTGAGCCGAGCTAATATGACACGCAGGTGTAACTAACTGGCGGTCTAATAGCTTACACAAGTTTACTGTGTCCTGTTCGGAAATATTTACAACCTGTCTCCCTATAACTAATTGTAAGGAATTATTTTCATGTTTACTATTTTTGTGCATGTGCATTTAAGTGCATATTTTGTGTGCAAGTGCGCATACTGTATACACGTTATATATTGCGATTTCTCCTCATGCATGTGGATGCACACATAGTTTTACACAGATACACAGGATATGATGAGCTGTGTAGTCTGTGTCTGTGTTTAAAAATAGACTGAAATTTAACAAGATGTAAGACGAGTTGTCAAATTTATGTATAATGACCGGCTGCAAACATGTCCCCACAAAACAGGGCTAGTTTAGTTTGGGTGTACAGCATGATTTATATATCATGTATTTTCATACTGTACTTGAGGAAAAGGAGCACTTGATTTGTATTTAATTTACAATTTAACCATTTTTAAATGGAGCTGAATTCAAATATAAGTATCTCCAAAGGCGTCTCTTTCACACCTAAATTTCTTAGAGGTGAGACTATACCGCTTTGCTTTCTGTCTACGTAGATGCATGTATACAGGCGTTTGCCCTCATACTGTGTTTTCATAACATCACTAAAAATAAATTCCTCTGTTCACTGACAGATTTAATCTTTTCAAAATGACCTCACTGTAAATAATTTCTATCTCGGCACAAGCTTTAATAGGGTTGGTGCGCTAATTCAGATAGCTTTTCCTGTTTCTGTGTTGTTTAGAGTCGATGGAGAGTCCGCGTCACTATTCATGGCGCACAAAGGTAAAGCGAGGGTCATAATGTAATGGTGAGGTGCTGGAGCTGGTCCGTACACACACTGTAGACATTTGAGTGTCACTGGGTGTCAAAAGTGCACACGGTATCTAATTGTATCTTGCCTTCTTTTTTTTTATGTTCTCTGTCCTTTACTCCTCATCCCTCCTTTAATGGCATCCTCTCCTTCAGTTTTTACCCGTCTCGCTATCTGTTTCAACCCTTCTGCTTCTCTCTGTAAACAAGCAGAAGGCCAACAACTCTATCCTCTGGCCGTCTCCCGCCATCTCGTTGCCATGGTGTATGGAGCATTGTTTGCTGGCCTCTATGTCAGGTTGCCATGGCAGGGCTTATTTGCCATATTAAATGTTTGGCAGCATTGTACAGATGCTGATGACAAACACCCAACATCTCACTTTGATCAATGAAACGGTTGCTGATTAGAGGGGATGAAATGGACCCACTGATCCATAACCATAGTTATAGATTTCATGCACTGTCTGCATAAAACAAAACAATAATATTACAGATGGGAAAAGCATGGCGTAAAAACGTTTATATGTTTAGTTTTTGCATTTCGAATGTGGGACTTTAGTCGTAACATATTGTGTAATCCTAATTGGATTAAAAAAATTTAAATCCTACTTACTGCTGTTGAAAAATCACATGTTGTCTTTGTAAACAGTAACACACAATTTAAAACTTCATGTTGCTAAATATGACCAAATAATTTGATGTGCGTTGTTTATTCCTGACAGTGTGCTGAGGTGCTTCTCATACATGAAGCTTAGTCCTCAGTGTCTCTCCCTCTTGTGGTGTGGGGTGAGACTACATGACGCCGCTGTGAATATTAGTGTTTTACATGTTGTACAGACACCCATCAGCCACAACATTAAAGCCACTGACAGGTGAAGTCATTGACCATCTTGTGACAATTCAGTGTTCTGCTGGGAAACTTCTGGACCTGGCATTCATTCGTGTGGATGTTACTTAGACATGTACCACCCACCTAGACCAGACCAGGCACCCGCACCCCATAGCAATGACACTCCTTGATGGCGGGAGCCGTCCCCAGCAGGATGCAGCCTGACACAGGCACACACACAAAAACAGTTTAGGAACAACTAAAAAAAACAAAACATGAAGAACAGCACAAGGTGTTGAGCTGGCCTCCAAATTCACTAGATCCCAAACTGATACAGGGGCCCCTCCCCCCAACCCATAGGACCCAAAGGCCCCCACTTACAACATTCTGTTCCCAGACACCACAGGATACCCTCGAAAGGTACATGTCCATTCCTGATGAGTCAGTTTTGGAAGCACAATATTAGGAAGGTGGTCATAATGTTATACCTGATTGGTGTATATACTTTTTTTCAAAAGCATTTGAGGCAGAAAAAAATAACTGTTTACATTCAAAAGCATAATTGAACTGAAAACCCTAGTTGATGGCTGTCTTAACTTACTCATTTCCGTTTTGCGAGTTATGTTTATACCTGACAGAGAGGTTATTTCAAGTCCAACAAAATACCGTTACACAATCTATGCCAACTTTGTCTGTACTGTGCTGCAGAGTGTTAGAGCTCCTGTGTGGTTACCAGCAGATAGCATGGAAATGCTGCCGATTGACGTAGTTGCAACCCGATAAGATCTCACAGCTCCATTGTAGACGCACCACGGTGGTTTTAGTGGTTTGCTTTTCTTCTTTTGCTTTCGGTGAAAGGCCCCAGTCTGCTGCCGCTTGGGCTGTGTGCATTAGCATACCTGTAGTAGACAAGTGCATCATGTGGTGCAGGAAATCCTTAATGTAAACTGTTACTCCACTGTGTGTTTAGATAACTGGCGGAATAGACTAGCAGAAGCTCTGTCGTTCTGACCCGCCAGCGCCCTCACTGAAACGTCTGCTTCAAGTAGAACTCTCTCTGTGTCGATACATTTCATATCCTCTATTGCACAAAAACGCACAAACAATACATCAGTGGAATTTGACTGACAGTTCTTTTGTGTTTTTCAGATGATCTTATGGGACTGGGATCTGAAACACTGGTACAAACCACAGTATCAGGTCAGTACTATGTTTATTTCAGCTCACATGCCTTTTGGGGGGTTGTCCTCATACAGTAATCTTCAGATAGAGTGGGGTCTGTAGTCCACCAAAAGAAGAGGCCTAAAGTCACCTTTAGGACATTCAGTTCTTTCCCTCACTTTTTTTTTGTTAGGCAAAATACACATTGTGTAAAGACTTGCATACAATGACCTTGGAATCGTTGTCATGCCACATTTTTATCAGACTCAGACATTCTACGTCTTGTTTGAACTATTTGTGTAATCTATGAAAGAATTTAGCTCCCACAGACCAAAAGTCATTATTTGTGCATGTTAAACGGACCTACCCCTGCCAGACCCCTTTTTCTTATGAAACATACTCTGTGATAGGCTGCTCTTAAAATGTATGGGGTTTCACTTTAGATATTGTCAAATCACTTAGCTTCTCATGTAGGATTTAGGTATAGTGTATTTTCCTCCTACCACAGTGGAGCTTTTGTCACTGTCTTGTTGTGTAAGAGGCTAGAGGAAGAGGAGAGTGATGAGGAAACAATGTAGAGGAATACTGTGGGAAAGGAAGTAAAAAATGGGATTCCTAAAAGATGCCATCACTACTACCACAGTACCACTGTCCCCCAATAGGTTTGCCTGTCCTTGGCTAGTAGACAACACAAGTCATAAGCTTTTAACAAACGGTTCCCACAAACATATAGAAAACAAATAATGTCCAGCACTAAAGGTTCCTTTTGCTTCTCTGCTCCTTTGTACTTGTTCACGTTGCAGGGGGCCGTGAGCGGCAACGGTGTGGATCTTTCCGTCATCAACGAGGCCAGGAATCTGGTGTCAGACCTGCTGATGGATTCGTCTCTGTCTCCACACACCATCTCATCTCTGCGCAGCATCTCCAGTCTCATGGGGACGTTTTCTGGCTCATGCCGCCCCAGGGTCAATCCCTTCACCCCCTTCCCTGGTTTCTACTCCTGCGATGAGGTGGAGGACTCTGTGGAGAGGAGCGACAGGAAAACAATTAAGGTGCGCACAAGTTTTATCACTGCAACGAACTGGATACTGATAACTACCAGCGGTTTGTCTTGGGAAAAGGAGCAGTGTTTTGAATATGATTTATTTGTGCTCTTCAGGTATCATAATGCTGTGTATCAGTTTCTAAGCTTAGGAAAAGATGCTGTGCCCTGCGTTGACCCACATTCAAATGTGTTGATCATGTGACCCTGTATTTTTGTTGTGCTGTAGCCTTTGGATACAGTGCCATAGTCGGCTGCACATAACTTGTAGGTGTGATAATGTTTGTGTAACAGCATCCTTAGTTTGTGTATAAAACATATATTTATACTGGAGATTTCTATTACCAATCAGGGTTTGAGCAGCAGAAACAGCCTGCCCACCCCTCAGCCCAGGCGAAGCTCAACCTCCTCCGCCTCCTCCTCCACCACCACCTCCGCACTCCCTCCTCTTGACTCCGCCTCTTCCCGCTGGGAGCGTAACAGTGGCAAGAGACCCCACCCTGACCTCAACTTGACCAGGTAACAACACAAACTGTATCAACACAAACACAAGTGTCCGCTCCCAGAAACACAGAGTATCTTCAGTGTTTTTAACACACGTCATCTGGGCTGTACTTTAACCTGAACCTACCTAGTTTTAGATCACATTAAGGGCTCTTGTTGCAGGATGTAAATAATATAACTATTCCGGTTTTTGGGCACAATGAAAAGGCTAGAGAAGCCAGATTTAACTTACAGCTGTGAATATTGTTTATTTTTTATTTACCTCTATTCTTTTTTCATCCCTCCTTGCAAAACTGACTTATATTGCTCAAGAAAAATGAGCTGGGCAACAACTGTTAGCATATGTCTGATCTGATGCAATAAGATATCATTTAAAGCAAAATAACGTTACCCTTACTTAAAGCACTGTAATGCATGGCCATACTGCTGTCTCTCATCTAACTGTCGAGGACGTATGTTTATATTTTAAACCCTGAGCAGTTGCTTGCACTTTTGGTCTGCTTTGCTGTGGTTTGACGCTGTTTGTTACTGAGAAGCACAAGACACCCAACCCTCAATTCCTGCCTCGTGGGACAAACCATCATTAGCTGAGAAACAAAGAAGATGTAAACATATATAACATTTAAACATGCCCTTTAGTTTGTTTTCTTAGCTGCCTGCAAACCACAAACAAGTATAGGGAGAAATTGGGTTTTATCATTTCCTGTCATTGCGTTTGCACCGACTTCAAAAACGCAAAATAAATTTAAGCTTGTACAGTTACTGTCTCTTTTTGGAGTAAAAACTGAGATGAAGATCCACATTTTACAAAATCACAGAATTACATGCATGAAATGGAAAAGCACCACTATGATGAGTAATTTGAAATTTCATTGTATCATGCATGCAATGACAATAAAGGCTTTTTTATTTCTATTTCTATTTCTGTTTCTGCTGTTTGGGTTGTAGTGCCTATACAGTATGTCTCCACAGGATGGCAGGAGAGGACTAGATACAATATAGTGGCTGATGAGCTTCTTTGAGTTTAAGATCATCATGTTGTTTTTGTTATAATGTAACCTTGCACTGTAGGGCTGTGTTCTCCAGATAAGGCAAAATATATGATAGAGATGGCATTTAGTTGCAATGCAGAAAGTTTGGGAAGAGTTAAAAAGTCTCTTTGCAGCTTGATTTGAACATGTGTGTTTTGTCCCCCAGCTCAGGTTTATCAAATGGGCCCAATGCTAACCTGCTCACCATTCCCAAACAGAGATCTTCCTCTGTTACCCTCACATACCACGCAGGGCCCAGAAGAGCAGGTAAGACTTACTATATCTTTTGGTTAATTGTTCATGTTCTGGCTCAGTATTGTTCACTTCTTTTTTTTTTTTCTTCCTGTATTCCCTCCATCATCTCCAGGAACATCTCCCAGCCTGAGCCCAGTCACTTCACCAACCCACAGTCCCCCCGCAGTAGGTACAGGTTCCTCATCATCCCTTGTCACTCGGTCGCCTGTGGAGTTCCCAGACACGGCTGACTTCCTGACAAAGCCCAGCGTCAATCTGAACCTGCACAAGCCCCTGAACTACACAATCAGCTCACCCGATTTTCAGCAGGCTTTCCGCAGCTCTGCTTTCCCTCTCTGCACCAGGTGAGACCCGCAGTATTGGACTGGCACGCTGCTATGACTCATTTTATCCAGTATTTCATGTAAAGGGCTGTAACAGTAAATGCAAATGATGCGCTGCAGTTGACTGTGGTCGTTGTCTGTGCGTTGTAGCTGTGGACGTCAGATGCTCAAGGGAGTTTCCAGCAGTGATACAGGAGGGGACTCTCATCAACCATTTACCAGCGAGGCTCAACGTAGACGCTCAGGTACATTTGACAGTGCAATGTTATTATGGCAGTCCCGACCAGCAGCTTGTGGTTTTGAAATAGAAACACTTAATGCTGCCCTCTGCTGGACTCAAATTATAATACACTCAGGCAAACACGCTGCTCGTCCATCTTTTCCCTGTCTTGTGTTATAGTTCTGGGATTGTATCATTTAAAGTAAAATTAGCAAATGTAAATTTGTTGTATCACTACAATCATACAGTGAAACATATATTTATATCCTGTATATGTATAGTTGCAGCATTTGTCCATGGTTATCTCACTATTATCACACTTTTCTCACCACATTAACCACATTAGCTGCTGTGTCTGCTAAATGTCCTTGGTTTCTTTTTATGGGTCCAATTTATAACACCTATCTGTTCAAAACAAAACTAAAATAAAGCAAAATACACAGTCTTCACTGTTGACATTTTGGGTGACTTATCATTGTGCTTGCATGTGTGTGTGCACAGCTGGTGAAGGGCTGGAGTACGCAGGGGAGCCTCTGATCAGGGAGGAGAGTGCAGAGATGGACGCATCTGGAGACGAGAGGCCAGATGCTGGAGGAAACCAGGGGCTGTCGGAGGAGGAGAAGGAGAAGAGCTCGAGCAAAGACCAGCAGACTCAGGAATCAGAGGTGTGCTTTATCTAACAATATGATTATCTAATGCAGCACAGCGGACGGAGCAGGTATTCCATTTGGGATGTTATTTGTTCTCACCACTCCCATTAGCGTCACCAAGCACAGCTATGCTTCAGACATTTAGTTCATGGTTTTGTCAGGAAAGGCTTGTAGTCAGTGAGCATGTAGAGATTTAGTTTTATTCATGAACACTTAGACATGTGGTTGCTTTGAGAGATTAACCAACAGCCTGTAAATGTAATTGTGTAGATGTCAGGTTTTGGGTTCGAAGCTGTCGTCCCATTTGAAAAAAAAGCTCCTGTCTATATGAGTCACACTGAAATCAGTTGATTGTGGTCATTGGTCTGTATGCTTATTTTACATCATAGATAGTGTATGTGATTATTGTCAGTTCTTTGTGTAATGTGCATTTCACATGTTAAAGAGTAACTGAAGTGGTACTATATTGGGACAGTCAGTTAACATGGCACAGGCAAATATCTGATGAAACTCTCAGCAGTCTAGTTGTGTAATAAACGTATCTCTGGTATTGCATTCCTATTTTTTTCTGTTCATTATGAGTCCGATCAGTGGTATGTTAGCAGAATGCTAAGAGTACTCTTTGATGAAAATGATGTCATTACAACTAGCCTATCTGCGCTAATCTGACATCCCGTGCTTTTGCTGTCTCCAGGGTGAGCAGGAGTTCAGGTTAGATCCTGTGCTGGAGGAACACGAGGCTCTCATGGAGAGGATGAACACCTGGAACTTCCAGATCTTTGACCTGGTGGACAGAACAGGAGGGAAGACCGGACGAATCCTCAGCTACGTCAGTACAACCACCAGAAACCCACCATCTCCTGTAGCTGTAGTTTTTAAGCTTTTAAATGTCTCAAGGAAAGCCGGAAGTTAATTCCAAATTTTAGAATTTGATTTGAAGCCATTTTAAGTTTAAATTGCATTTGCACATGTCACAATTTATTATGAATTTTAATAACTTCTCTCTCTAATTATCCTGAAAGGTGTTAGTTAGAATTATGAAAACCATATACAAGTGCATATATTAATAATAGCCAGTCAGCTCTGCAGCCGCAGTACAGTTTCTGAAGGTTCCAAAGATATGTTCGAGACAGACACGCCTCACTCTAAATAAAAACACTTTACTCTCACTTTACTATAGGGGCAAATAATGTTCCTTTTTTCAGCTTGAACATGCACTTGAACTGTGAACTTCTTGCATGCATATTGATGAAGTTTGTTTATTTTTCTGCAGGTAACCTACACCCTTTTCCAGGATATGTGTCTGTTTGAAATCTTTAAGATTCCTGTGAGGGAGTTCATGACATACTTCTGTGCTCTGGAAAATGGCTATAGAGACATTCCCTGTGAGTATTACACTGTGTAGTGTTCAAGAAAGGCTTCCATTTTTATGTGTTAACCAAGTATGGCCATGTGTATTACTGGATCAGTGAAGTAGCTACTTGTGTGGCAAGGCTAAAATCTAGGTTTTAGTTAGCTATAAATTTGATCTGGTCTACAAGGTGAAACAGATTTAATCTAAACTGTTACGGTTAAAAACACACAGATCATAACCGGGTCCATGCTACTGATGTGCTCCACGCTGTTTGGTACCTGACCACTCGACCAATCCCTGGGTTCCAGCAGATCCACAGTGAGCATGTGACAGGAAGTGACACAGGTAAACACCAGTGATTCATACGCTCATTATGGTATGTTCACACTACCAGCAACAAAAGCCACAATACCTGAGTCGCCATTGGACTTAAGCAGTGACATCAACAGGGTTGTGTGGAAAACACATACAGGTGATTGGTTGATGCCTCGCTTCGTCAGTGGAGCGTCCAGCGGTCGTTGGACGAGAGGCGAGGTATACCCTGGACAGGTCGCCAAATGGCACTTATAGAAGTACTACTTGTTAAAGAAATCTTGACATCACCAAACCAGTAATTCTGACGTCTTTTGTTTGTCTTTTATGAATTGTAAGATTTGCTGTACATATCAAAGATAGTTCAAGTGCAGAGATTCCCAGGGCCTGTCTCTGCTAATGATATTTTAGCTCTGTTAGACTGATATCTCCCACTGAGCCTGCCGTACCAACTGTCAGTAGATAAGAGGGGATGGAGGGAAGGAGGGAGAAAAGGGCAGTGATATGAAAAAGTAGTGTAAAACAGAAGTAGAAAAGCTGTAATGGTAAGCTGATTTGATTGGATGGGTGACCTCATTTTTTAATCTCTGACATTCATCCATCTTGTTTGTTATGTTCCAGATTCAGATAGTGGAATCTCTCCAGGCAGGATATCCTACGCCTCCTCCAAGAGCTCTTCAATTTCAGATGACAGCTATGGCTGCCTGGCCTGGAACATCCCTGCCCTGGAGCTCATGGCTCTTTATGTAGCAGCTGCAATGCACGACTACGACCATCCCGGTCGCACAAATGCCTTTCTAGTAGCCACTAATGCACCTCAGGTAACCCGCAGCGAGCACTGGCCCTTAAAGCTGTTGCAGATTAAATGGTCAAACTTGATAGCATAAACACACTTGTGTTTACAGAATCAGAGGATCTAGTGTTCAAAATAAGGGTTTATGCAAAATGACATTTTAACACAACTACTGAAATGGTATGCTGAAGACTAAACTTCAGCGGCCAACCTGAACCTTTTCTTTCATTTGTGAATATTTTGGAACATGGTGGCTTATCGCAGTTTCCCAATCTGTAATAAACCAGATCCTCCATGGATCTACTAAAATAATATTAAATACTGGATCCTGGATGTGTTGCGGGGGACGCTGTTTATGCTTTTACTTTAAGTTTTCTGCTCAGAACTGAAGGTCATTTGCAACAGGTTGCAACCTGCCTTCTAACAGGAATTTATTTTTCTTTGAAGACCAACAGCCCAAGAGCAAATATCAACACTGACGCCTTGGCCCGAGACGAGTTCTGTGTATACACACGGAATCACATGGCTGCGTTTTTACAGCAGTGACTTTCTGACTGCTGATGGATACTGTCTCTCATTCTACCTGAAGACAGAACAATTGTCTCTAGACATAAATAGTCATTTTTTTCACCAATGCACTAAAATTCAATTGCACATGCATATTGGTTTTGCACGTACGCATACCTCATTGTCTCATCTGCTGCCTTGCGTTGAAGTTGTGGTTTGTCCTGGCGCATCATGTCTCCAATTTTACAGTCACAGCTTTTTTACCCGCCTTGTAACATGAATGCATCTTTTTTCCCAACTGATGCAAATTCACAGGACAGGACAATCATTATATGAGCATTATATGAGTATCAAAGTATTGGTGACTCAAACAGAGGTTCTATATACTGTAAGATTAGCATCTCGCCACATGGCCAGTTAAATGCAGTATGCTCCTTTACTGTAGTCAGCTATTCTAATGAGAGATGAAATGGTTAACCACTTGCCCCACTTCAAATATTGTAGTTTCACAACATGTCCAATAATAGCACTCACACTGTCTGGGTTTTGTCCTCGGAAAGTGCGTTAAAAGAAAGGAGAGGGAACCCTGAACCTATTGATTGCTAATGATGTTGACTATCACCATGTCTGTTAAAAAGATCAGGATCAGGATTGCTTCTTGGTATCTAACATCCCTTTAACAGCTTTTAGCATGTTTATCCATCCCAACTACATGTGTGACTGTTACATTTGTGTTTTCATAACCAGAACCTTGTGTCTTTTTATCTCATTTATTGAGTGCTTGCTATTTTTACATCCAGTACAAGTTGTGTAACTCGTACACAGACGCATTATGTAAGCAAATGTCTTGCTAACATTTTAGAGGAAATTGTAGGAATCTTCCTAATGCGGTCTCTCTCTCTCTGTCTCTCACTCTCTCCGTCTCTGTTGTTGTCTCTGCTGTGCTGTGCAGGCGGTGCTGTACAATGACCGCTCAGTGCTTGAGAACCACCACGCTGCATCCGCCTGGAGCCTCTACCTGTCCCAGCCAGAGTTCAACTTCTTGGTCAACCTGGATCACGTGGAATTCAAGCGATTTCGCTTCCTTGTCATCGAGGCTATACTGGCCACAGACCTCAAGAAGCACTTTGACTTCCTGGCTGAGTTCAATGCCAAGGTCTGAGATGAAGATTTGTTGATTCTTTCAATTCTATCAAAGAAATTCAGAGGATACTTCTTTTAAAAAATAGTCGAGATGTAGGCAACTTGTTGACCGGTTTTAATAGGGCCATCCATCCATCTTTGTTTGTTAACAGGTGAACGATGTGAACAGTCCAGGAATTGATTGGACCAATGAGAATGACAGACTGCTGGTGTGCCAAGTGTGTATCAAGCTGGCAGATATCAACGGTCCGGCCAAAGTCCGTGACTTGCACCTCAAGTGGACTGAAGGCATCGTCAATGAGTTTTATGAGCAGGTACGGACTGTGTGCTCATGCTGCTGAGTTTATATTAAGTCACAGAAATCATTTCATTTTTCTGTAGATTTCATTTTTTAAAATCAATATATTAAATTAGGTTTTTGTCTTTTTCAACATCCCGTCTCTGTCACACACACATAACTCCACAACAATCCCAGACAAGTCCCTCTTCCAAAAAGGGCTCTTTTACATTTAAAGTCACAGACGTGTTTGGAACAAACTGTTTTTAAATCTTTAATCTTTGTTTAAATCTTCAGGGCGATGAGGAGGCTAGGTTGGGTTTACCCATCAGCCCCTTCATGGACCGCTCCTCCCCGCAGCTGGCCAAGCTACAGGAGTCCTTCATCACCCATATTGTGGGGCCACTTTGTAACTCCTACGATGCTGCTGGACTGCTCCCTGGCCACTGGATTAATGAAGCGGGATCAGATGAAGACGATGAGGAGGGGCAGGTGGACATAGACACGGATGAAGAAGAGGAAGAGGAAGATGAGCTAGAGGATGAGCTGGCACCAAGTACGTTTTGATACCCACAGTGTTTAGGATGCAGGTCCACCATTCAGAGACGTGAGAAAGCTGCATGATACGTCACAGTGTTAACAGCCCAGACTAGTACTAAATATTAAATCATTATAACCATTAATGAATTCAGTAATTGAACAAATGAGTTAAAGAAGTTTACACTATTGTTACACCTAAACACGTTTGCCTTTTGTTTGTTGCAGGGAGGAGGAAAAGCCGTCGCAGGTTGTTCTGCAGCATCATGCAGCACCTGACGGAGAACCACAAGGTGTGGAAGAAGATCATCGAGGAGGAGGAGAAGAGCAAAGAGCTTGGAAAACAGCAGCAGCCAGACAGCCTGCCCACCTCTCCGTCAGATGACATCCAGGTCATCCAGGAGGAGGAGGAGGGGGAGGAGCGTCAGTAGCAGGAGGAGAAAGGAAAGAACGGAGATGTGTGGGAAAAGAAAACGAGAGGCAGTATAAGGACATGAGTTCCTCGACCACCTGCCTTTCGCTGACATAAAGACAAACATTTGACAAATGCACATAAAACACACTTTCCTCCCTCTCTCTCTCTTTCTCTCTCACACACATATATTGAAAGATTCACTGTGCAGACACTCAGACGCTTAAGCCCTCACATTGTTTTTGGAGAAACAAAAAGGCCTTACTACTGTGAGCGGATCCTTACTGCAACGGTAGGGGCCCAACTCCTATGCACTTTCACCCCATGGAGAGTCAAGTGCACCCAGACAACAAAAAGCACCTGAACTGAGGAGGAAGGTGCAGAGGAAGAGTGTGGACAGGGTCCAGCATTATCTTGGCCTCCATGGTAACCTGGCTGTGATGCTGCCTTGAATGCAAAGCGCTTAACACTTAACACCTCCCTTAGGTACAAAACTATTTCTGTATATTTAAAAATGAAAGGTAGAGGAAAAATACTGAAGCAAGTGACGTCATGAAGCGATTGATACCCTTTACCAAAGTGAACAGTTCATACATGGAAAGACAAGAGACTGAAACTGTTTCAGCCTCAACGTCAGGTATATTTTTGAATTATATATATACATATATATATGAAATGATGTGCCTGTCTGAACCTTTACTAAGTCCATATTGGCCCAGAGCCTAGGCTTGTGTAGTTCTCTCTCCTTGCTGGCGACACGAAACACTGTATCAGACTCAGTCACAAAGACATTATTGAAATGTTGACTGATTAATAGCATTATATCTGCATCATTTTTGATGCTTTTACTCATGTGTACCACCCAGTCTTTTTTTTTTAATCCTTTGTTCTTTATTTTGTTTGAGTGTGTGAATATTTTTTGGCAGGTGTGTGATAGAGAGAATGAGTAGGGAGAAAGAGAGCACATTTTTAATTATTTTAGGATGTAATTTGTGTGTATGTTTGTGTGTCCTTATAGTTAGTTTCTAATCAGTCAAATGTCCTCTGGTGTTAAACATGTCGCATTCAGATCGAGAGTGCAGTTTCAAGTGAATGGATTCTTCATTTTCCTCTTTGATTCTAAGTATTTTTTTAAAGGTTACTCAGGATTCACGCAAAGTTGAATAATTATTTTGCAAGAATTTATGTCATTAATATGAAATACACTTTAAAAAGTAAGAAAATTAAAAATCTGGGTGACTGAAGTAGTTTGTAATCTCTTAATGAACAACTTGACTACAAACAAATTGAAGCAATTGAAATCCTCTGGGACAGAGGAGCAGTATGTGCTGTTGGCCATTCATACACTGTTTGCATAACCTTTTTACAGTCTGACTGGAGAAAAGCTTATCTTGATTGTCAGCAGACTGCAAATGTCTTTTTCTGCAGCAACTCAACACATTGTACAATTGTGCTGTTCTAAGGCAGTGTATCGGGCTTTTTTAATTAAGTGGTCTCTGCATTGTTTTTTGATAGAAGATGATTAGAGTCACTGTTAAAAAAAAAAATATATAGTTTTTTTAATCATTTGTCAGTCGTTTTTTCCCGAATTCTGATTTTAAAGTCACAATGACATCAATGTTTTTCTCAAAATTCAGATTTTTTTTCTAACTTATTGTCTGATTTTTTTTCTCAAATTTAAATTGGGACTCCACTAGAAAAATCATAAATAAGGGTCAGCATTCTAAATCCACATTTTTACTTTTTTTCACAATTCTTGATTTTCCACAGTTCCATAGTTTAATGTAAATCCTGATTAAAAAGTCAGGATTTTAGGAAACCCTTTATAAGGGTTTTTTAAGTTTTAAAATTAATGTCTGAGTTTTTTTTTCTTCTGAATTCTGAATTTTTTTTTTTTTTTTTTTTTTCAGATTTCCAAAGCTCACTATTTAATATCAGAATTCTGGAAAAAGGGCCACAGTTTAATGGCAGTATTCAGTTTTGTCAATAAGAAATCCAACTTGTTTTCTCAGAGTTCCGATTTTTTTTTTCAGAATTTGTGAGAAATCACTTTTTAAAGTCAGAATTCTGGAAAAATACAAATACATTTCTACAGTGCATTTTACTCTCCCATACTTTTTAAACCAACAGTGTCTAACTTTCCTTTTCCTCTATTTTAAAGATTTTTGTCAAGACCCATAACTCGGCCAGTGTGTAAAGAAGGGATCCAGGGTTTCATGTCACTTTGGTTTTGTTTATATATAATATATATTTTATGACGTGCCACGAGGCAGGTTAAAAAACTACTAGTTCTCTAATTTTGTCTCTAAGAACTCTTGGCATTCCACTAGAATAAGACATTTTATCAAAGGGAAGGCAGGATAGCTCCTTTATCACCTTATTAAATCATGATCTCTGGAGAAAATGTTAAGTAAGCAGTGTACATTGAGATAGTAATATTTAAAGACAAAAAAATAGATACAGGTGTGCACATTTTAATACCAAACAAGTGTTTAGCCGCTGTACAAAAGAGTATGTGCATATAAATATATATTTTTTAAATAATCAAATGAATTCATCTGTTTTCTACACACAGCTGACATTATTGTACATCCTGTAATTACCATTGTGTTTCCAGAGTTTTTATCTTCTTCTATTTACAGGCGTGGAACTGTGGGGACTTGGTGTTTTGATTTGGATTTTCCACCTGGTTTCAGCGTCTCCCTGTGCTGTACCATAACCACTCTTGTACTCTTCATTATCTCTCTATCACTGTCGTCTCACTTGACCCAACTAGTGCCAAACTTTACCTACATACTGTAACTCGTGGGCTGTGATAATGCTGATTGGTGAAATCTCTCTGGGCTCCAGTACTGTTCATGCAAGAGAATCATCAAATATTCCACCAGGATGGACGTGACGGTGGCAAGAGTCAGAGTTGGACTCGGGTTAGAGCCATATACGTTCTGACAAGTCTGTCGTCAGTGTTTTTTTTCACATGGACCCATGCTGGATCATAAAGCCTCGGTAGCTCCCGACCTGACATAACCTGGCTCATTAAGTTGTAAAAGTTTGTTGGCTTCTCACTGTGCAGTCTTTCAAACCACAGCGTCCGCTGATGATTGTGCCATAAATACATCTATGAATGGTTGTTACCCTTATGTAGCATCAATATACGTACGTTTGTCTAATGTAACCATTCACCCTTATCCACATTGTGCGGGCAACAGATTTTTTGTTGTTATTTATAGCTGTCATAAAACACCATCCCTAAAGTATCAGCGGCTCTCGTTGATTTTTATTGGTGTTTGTCTGTGTCTGTATGAACTCACAGTATACGCTGTTTTTCTTTTCCACACCACCTCAAATAAAGAGAAGAACTTCAACGCACCTACTGTACAACAACACATACTCGCAGGAGAGCGAGGGCATGTTCAAACTGTGTTTCACTGACATCTCCATTAGTCTTAGCTACGATGCCTTTTAGGATGGGACAGCATACCCTCCATTGTCACTGATATCGATGCTTAACACCCAAGTTTCTGCAAGTTCAGCTTGAGGAGAGGGTCTGGTCTGCCGTGGTAACAATGGTTCACTCTGTGTAATGTGAAAGAGGTTGTTTTCGATTTCATTTTCCCACGGCACTAACACGCAGCATTTTAACATCTTTCAGTTCCCTGATTTGATTTCATAGCTGCTCTCTTGGGTGACATTTTAGCCGCAGAAAAAAAAAAAAACTGTGCGTGACTGCAGCATCAAAAATCAGGCTGAAATATAAACAGCCAGGGCCAATTTCCTAAGAGAAACTGGCAGAGTGCAAACAGCTAAAAGCAGAGTGAACGCTGGATTTTAGATTCACAATTAATACCAATGTTCAGACCACACCAGGGGAAATTGTGCAATTGTTGGCCGATTGATTGAGCGGATTGATAAATTGAGCACACAAACTGGCAAACCGAGCTCATAAACTCGGAAGAGAACATAATCTGTCAGCATCTGAATGAAGACGCTAACTTGGCGTACATGGAGACAATTTAGCATTTCATGTTCTTTATGCTATTTTAAGTTTGCCCTGTGCATTATTTAAAGAGGCCTTTAAATAAAAGCAAAATTTTGTAGGTCATTTTTACAAAAATCAGCAATGTTCCCCCTCTGTTTATGAATTCATCCCCTTCATTTCCACTGCAGGTAAATGTATTAAGACGTTGTTTAGTTACCCTTAAGTGGCCATAAAAGGTCACGGGCTGAAAGCAGCAGTAAATGTCTTATCTTATGAGGTCTTGATACAATAAATCTGAGATCTCTGTACATTTAAGATGTGGGTTATAGCAGCGTAGCAGCAGCTAAACAAAAAACGAAAAAAAGACTCGTCTCGTTTTCAGTAAAAAACTTTATGAATACACAAAAAAAAAAACTCGCACCAACAGTATTGCAAAAAAAGGACAGACAAATGTTACACATAAATGCAGTACATTGTTAGTACTGATAAGCACCATTAAGCAGAAACCAGTGTTGCATAGTCCGCTTCTAGAAATTCAACAGGGTTGCATTTGCTTTCTAAGAGAAAGCTTTTCCACGGAGCAGTATCCCTGGAGAAAAGGTCAGAGTCTGTCCAGATGACGTTGATCTTGGCCCTCGTCCAGCTCTAATACACAGTGTTCAGAACTTTCTTGGAAAGTCTCTCAGCCCCATTTTGCCCCCAAGCGTTTGAATTGACGGTGTCATTAGTCTGACCTGAAGCTGTCCCATGAAGGCAGGGCTATGAACCGTCAGAAGTGTACATACTGTCAATCATTGACATGCACCTAACACATCGCACCAAGGTTCATAGACATTTAATTTTTTCCAGGCCTGGAGCTCAGACAAATAAATCAATAGCACGTCTGTGTCCAGGATATCCTCTCGGATCTTGTTGCCTCCCTTGATGTTTAAATGCTTTGTGCAAACGTGCATATTTTCCAGTTAAAATAACCAACGGGAATTGAATAAACTGGATCACATATTCAGATGTACAGAGGCATCGAACATCCTTTGGAAAAACTGTACTGCACTGGAACTGGACAGTACAGTCAGTACAGTACAGATAGGATACAATTTCATTCACCTGTATCACTTGGCCGAACTAATGTGCAAAGTAGTAATGTAATTCTGGCTTGAATGGCCGAAACCAAGCTAGAATCAGTGGCTGCTTGCCTACTTGTGGTAAGGAGTGTCTCTGCAGCAGGACGGTTTCTGTTGCCTGCGGACAGCGCAGATGGAGTAAGGTTTGGGCTGCAAGGTCATGCCAAGTTTGGGAGTGACAGTCGGAACGGTTCCTGGAGGGAACTGAAGATGAAACCTCTGTAACAAAGTGGTGAAAAAGAGGAACATCTCCATCCTGGCCAGCTGTTCACCCAGGCAGTGACGCCTCCCTGGAAAAAGAAAATGCACTGATTTAGAGTCTCACACACACACACACAGCCACAGGCAGGCCTCAACCACATCTGGCTAATTTGGAGGAAGTCAAGGAAGTCACTGGGGAAGGCGGAAAAAAAAAACTGGGTTTAACTCAGGATATAGAGTGCTGTAGAAAATTAATCTACTACATTCTCACATATTCAGATGTAAAGAGGCACCAAGAACATGCACCAAATGAAAATTGTTAAGTTATACAGCAGAAGAACATCAATCTTACAGTTTTTTTTTCCTAGTAGGAAAGTACATAGAAGTGAGGAGAAATTAATCTAATGAATAACAATCCTTGCCATCGTTTGCTGATGCATATGGTTACGTTTATGTTTCTGCTGATGGATCTGAAAAGGTGATGGAATTTTGTAAGTTTTAGTTAGTTTTCCCTTCTTCCAAATACCTGATTTTAGTTTTAGTCCATTTCAATAACCTTCAAAAACTTCAAGTAATCTATAAAATTCTGTCCGGTTTTGAAGGAACACAAAAAGACTAACCGAGAGAGAAAGGAAGGAAGGCCTCGCGCCTCACAAAGTTGCCGCTGCTGTCCAGAAACCTCTGTGGCGAGAAAACGCCCGGGTCGTTCCAGTACTTCTCGTCAAAGTGCACCGAGTAGAGGTTTGTGATCACCATGGTCCCCTTGGGAATTGTGTACCCGTTGACTTTTGCGTCCTGGGACGTGGCGCGGAAAATACCAAGCGGCACGATGTTGCAGAAGCGAAGGACCTCGTGCAGAACGGCCTCCACGTAGGGCATCTTCTGTTTGTCCTCCAAGGTGGGCGCTCTCCCGTTGGCCAACACGCTGTCGATCTCTCTGTGCACCCTCTCTTTGCAGGGAAAAAACAGAGAATATCAGGCATTTATTCAGACGCCACGTTATATTATCACCACATTTAGAGCAAATTCAGTTATGTTCTCATAGAAAGGATGATGATCCTACTACAACTGACCTTGTATGTTGGGGTACATTGCCATGTACAGCATGGCCCAGCGCAGGGTGTTGGTTGTGGTCTCTGTGCCGGCAATAATGAGCTCACCCACAGAATAGATGAGATTCTCATAAGAAAAAGAAGTACTTGGATCTCCTGCACTCTGCTCCAACTCATCCAAGTACGCATCGACATAATGACGCGGAACATGGGGCACCCTACCCTGTGAAAATCCCTGTATAACCTCCAGTAAAAAGTCATAAACATGTGCAGCATTGCGAAAAAGCTTCTGGTGTTTTCCAAAGGGAACGTACTCGATCCAGGGGAAGGCATTGTAGAGGAAGGCCCAGCCGCTCACTGCAAGCTCCACGTTCTCGCTGAATATCTCGATCATGTGCTGGAAGTTGCGGTCGTCATAGGTGAAACGCTGGCCAAAGATGATCAGATTGGTGATGTTGGACACCGCGTTGGTCACAAGGTGCTTGGGGTTGAAGGGCTTGCCCTTGTGCTCGTCGATGGCGTCGACGAAGAACATGCACTCCTCCGAGATCTTCCTCTCAAACATTCTCTGGCCACTGCCGAAGTAACGGAAAGAGTTGCAAGCCAGTTTGCGGTGCTCGGTCCAGCCTTTGCCATATTTACAATTAAGAAGACCTTTGGAGGGCGAAGAGAAAAATAAAGAAGAGAATTCAGTCATTTGATATGATTAAGACAATGAAATGCTCTTCTAAATTAAACAGCATTCAGTGGAAACATATCACAGGATCTTACCACCCATTTTGGTCATTTTCTTGAACAAAGGCAGTGATGGCCGATCAGCAAACACCTCGCTCTGATGGTAAAGGCATTCCTTGACGCAGTCATAACCGTTTAATACCACAGTCAAGATGCCTCCGAGGTCAAGACTGAAAATCTGAAAGATACACGCTGCAACATGAGCACTGAAGACACTGTGTTCTTTGGCACACATTACTTCTTCTTTCTTTTTTTTTAATCCACATGAACTCCAGTGTCAAGGAATCTGAACCACAATGGTGTGCATGTTAAAACATTTTTGCTTGGGTCTGTTCTTCTCTCCAAACTGGTTTATCATGAGAAGAAGAAGTAGCAGTTAAAAATGCCATGACATTCAACAAGGCAGTGAGTGAATGAAACTCAGTTTCTAAGGTTAACTGATCCATCTAAACAGATATCCAGTCGTGCACCTAATTTGTGTTTAACTTTAGAAAATATAGTGTTTTTCAAAAAAAGAAGTATTTCTAGGAGGGGCTGATTTGCCAGTTACTCTCCTCCAGTCAAGAGCTACGGACAGCCAAATGTCAGGGCGAGTCCCTTTTGTTCGTTTTACAGCTCCTTGCAAGGGTGTGTGCATGCGCCGTGGACGTCTGAAAGCTCTTGTGCAGGGTGGTGCGCTGCACAGCTTTGCAGGGCGCTCGCGTAAAAAGCGTTGTAAGCAGTCCGAGTCATTACCTGTCCGTGAACTTCACTCTGCTTCTTGAGGAAGACGTGCGGCTCGGTGGCCAGAGACATGATGTTCCCTATCACAGGGATGGGAGATGGACCAGGAGGAAACCCCGGGGGTCTTCTCTGCTTGACGAGCTGGCGAACCAGCAGGAAAGCGAGGAGGGCGCCAGTCAAGCAGCCCACTCCGAGCAGAGCCTGTGCCCAGGACACCGGCACCAGCGAGGGCGATTTAATTGAAACCATCTTTTCAAAAACCTCTCTTCCCTGCTGACAAACTCTGCCGACTTTGGCTTCTCTTCGGAGGCACTGAAGCGCATATGTATCATCTTGCACATTTTCTATCCCCCGCCTCTAAGGCTAAGATTGGCCAGAAAGTTAGAGTCAACTGTCGGTGGACTTTGTTCAGCTCTTGATCAATAATCCGCTCCATTCAGGTGATTATTAGATTGAGTTTTTAAGGTTGAGCATTTATCTGCCTCTAATTGACCTAAAGATGAGGCAGGGCACCATAAAACTGCAGTTCGTGTCGTCCGTTGTTGCTTTTAAACATTCTTTGGATGTTAAAGTTGTATGCTGCCTTGATAACTTTGTTTGACTGGGACACAGCAGGGCTTGCAGAGTGCATGAATAGGGGCTAACACTTGCACAAGCACAAATGTACACCAGACAGTTATGTAAGTTTAAATCTGCCACGTTACAGTATGAGGGATTTGAGATTGAACAGACGGATAGGGTTAGCCACACTTTGTTGCAGGGCAGATTAAATTCGGCACACTGTTTGGATGCCTCTTTCTGCCTGAGAAGTACACGGAACGTGCTGCAGGGCTGTACTGGGAAAAGAAATTCAGCCCTGGACATGGGGATGGGGTGGGGGAGGAGAGATGGGTCAAGGGAAAGGAACTCAAGTAATGTGAATCAAAACCTAATGCTTAGTCAGAGTACATGGAACTGGAATGATGCAAGCAACCAGTGAAACTGGCCACTGTTCTTTATATGGGGAGAGATTAAAATGAAGTTGATTCATTCAGAACAGCAGTCCTTTTCAATGCACTTGTCCGTCTCTGCAACAGTTATGAAGTCACTCAAATGAACAGTGAGGAAAAACATAAACCAAATAATCGCAGTCTGGATGCAGAACTTCAATCTTACTGCTTTACTTAATCCACAATTACACTGAGTATTGTATTATACTAATTTAGGCGATCCCATGGGCACCCTTCTTCTAAATGTTAAGTGTATTAACATAAACTATCATTTAAACAAGACAAGCAATGGATTATTTCGCTGGCTACATTAAATCTCAGTTGGCACACACAGCGTGGACTCCAGAACACAAAGTGCACAGTGCAGAGATTCAAACGTGCATAAAAATCAGGGGAAAACAGTGGTCGGGACTTCTTGGAAGGTCAGTCAGAGGCTACTATGACTGCTGAAGTAGATCAGCATGTTTCGCTCACTAGCTACCGGGTATTATTGATCACGTTAACTTATTTAGACATAGAAAAACGCACGCTAAAGAAGGACAAGCATGCACCTCAGACGGGTCACATAGTCATGAGGATACACTCTGCTAATGAAACATACACATCTTCCAAAGGTGATGTGAAAGTTTTTTATCGCAGAAGCAAATTTTGTAATAAAAATAACTACATTATTGTAGCTGATTTCAAATCAGCTTTTTTGCCCCAGATTGGCCAAAACGTGCACCAACAGTTAATCACAGCTGTCTGTAGCTTTTAAACCGGAGTTTTCTTTAAGTTCCAAATAATTTTCACACACACACACAGAGAAAAAGAGGGAGAGAAAACCTCATTTATGCATCAAAAGTGAATTCCCTGATCTGACTGAGGAGTCGTGGTGAAGCGTTACCGTGTGTTACCATGTTTTTAAGCAAATAAACTTTGACCC
Source organism: Chelon labrosus (assembly GCF_963514085.1). Lineage (NCBI taxonomy): Eukaryota > Metazoa > Chordata > Actinopteri > Mugiliformes > Mugilidae > Chelon > Chelon labrosus. The sequence goes on along the minus strand of NC_140339.1, from coordinate 25,727,961 downwards.
AGTAATCTGCTGCAGGTTCCTTTACCTCAACATGTTAAAGGTTAGGTCATGCACTACATTCAGAGGTTAAAGGTGAAGGTATGCACATTTCAAACCCACATAGTTGTGTGAGTTTCTCCAAGCTCGTGGTCAAAAATGTTCTAAAAATGGGTGTAAACATGTGAAGACAGTGCGCAAGCATGACAGCATATGGTTCCAAAATATTTGAAACCATCCTTTTTCCAACATTTTTTTTTTTTTTTTTTTTAGAGAAGTGCAGATGAGAGAGCTTGCAGAGTTTAACCCAGGCAAATACAATCATCTCATTAATGTGGTTTTAAACTATAAACAATTTGCATGTTTGTAAAATCATGCTCTCCGCTATGCTGTGTGATCAGTTCATCGTGACTGGCTCCTCATTAGACATGAAGTTGTTTATCCAGCCGTTGCTTCCTGCTGAGGCAGCTGGCGAGCTTTTCTTTTTTTTTTCAGATGCCTCAATGGCCTCTACAGACCTCTCCCAATCATTCAGATTTGTTAGTGCTACCTAATGAGGACATTCTCGCAAATTGCTTCTTTGCTTCCTGCCAGCTCCCCTGACTCAAAAGCTATTCTGGAACCGTTAAACACATCTGTCGGGTTTAATCAAAAAATCATGTTCTCACCGTTGCATTATCTTGTTAGTGGTCGGATTAATCAAGATGCCAGCGACAGGACTGCCCAGGTGGTTAACGTGGACCGTATTTTGCACCTGCACTGGATTCAGACAAAGCAGAAAGAGAATAATCTCAGAAGTGAGAAGTGAGAAAATCAAAAATTTTAAATAAAATAATTGCTATTAGGCCCTGTGATAGACTGGCGAACTGTCCAGGGTGTACCCCGCCTCTTGCCCGATGACAGCTGGGATAGCCTCCAGCCCCTTCTCACAGGACAAGCGGTTACTGAAGATGAATGAATGAATAATTGCAATTAATGACAATCCTTAAAACATATGTTCTTATTTATTTTATTTGATATTTAGTTCTGCTAAGCTCATGACAATATATAAGTAATACTGTCTTTGATTATGGAGGAAGCACACACTTTCACACACCTGGGGGGTTCAGTGTGTCTCATGGACACTTGAGCATGTGGCATGTTCCAGGGATCCACCCTCCGGTTCGTGGACAACCCACTCTACCTACTGAGCCACAGCCACCCCTGCGCAGTATCTCAGCAGTGCACGGAGAGAAGCAAAAAGCACATATTTGACCAATTACGCTGATTCTCATAGAACCCAGTATTGTAGCACTGACAGTAGGTAATGCTGCAAGAAATACTAAATACAAAAAAAATACGGATGCTTCGAACATCTTAAACACTGCAGCACGGAAGATCTGCACAAACCACCACCGTTTCAAGGCGAGCACTCAAAATGTGTCACTGGTCCAGTATCCACACGTGAAATGTGGTCACAGTTTTCCCTTCTCTTCCTGTGTGGTGACATTAAACACCGGCCTGACACTGTAATGTCCGAGAGAGGATGACTCTTGACTCTTCAGAAGTGTCATCAGTGAAATCTTCTGTAGTAGCCAGAACGTGTTTTGTCATAGATCACTATAATCTAATCAGATCATTCTTGTGTGAGTCATGTAATTGAACGTGTGTGCTAAATTTGCAGGAATGTGTGTGAAAAGGTGAATTTTCTTTAAGCAAGGACTACAAGTATCAAGTATCATTGTAACATCCCCCATAATGGCCTAATACTATCCATAGAATTAAAGATGCAGCTGCTACCATATAGTCTTAAGTCACCCAGCAGTGACTTCATTCCTGTCTATTTTAATGCAGTTATGATATGTGTGGTAGAACAGCATCAGTCTTTAAATTATAAGGCCATATGGAGAGCGTTCTTCCTGTTTAGTTATACTGTAGGGCCGTAGATGATAGACTACTTACCATCCAGTAAGTGGAATTACCACATCAAGGAGTAACATCTAATTTCTTCTCTGCTGATACTAATGCTGTCCAGAAACTACTTTTTTGTCTAACAACACAATGACAGTGGTCGGAACATTGAGAGGTCCTTGAATCCCTCTGTAGCTCCTGGGCAGGTGTTTAAATGTTAGCTTAGGTTTTGTTAAGCTTACTAATGGAAAGCAGCAGGTGCAAGTCCCCTTGTTGAAGAATAATTCACTTCATGTTCCATGACACAGACCGGTGTCCTCCTCTCAGGCCGTTCTTTGCCAGACACTTGGTGTGTTTATTCTTGACCACTGCCATGCACATAGGTTGAGGTCCGAGTTTCTGATAATGGCTGCAAAACACTTACTTCAGACAGGTCAAAGTTAACTTAGCATCAGAACTGCCTTTCATACAGGTTTACTCTAACTGAATCTGCTTCTATCAAGTGTAGTGGAGTTATTTATGCTTTACACTTTACAGCATCTGCCTGCCCTGATTACATCTATCTAAAAACACAATCACAAATTCGCAACTTCACAACAATTTAGTGTAACTCTTTATGTTCTCCTCCTCCTCCTCCACTTCAGTGATCTCGTGCAAATCCAAGACATACTGAAGGTCCCTTTGTTAGGTGCAAATGGCCTCCTTTTTGGTATGGATTCAACAATCCTTGTGGACAAATGTTTTGCATCACGACTGATTAAAGATCCATCCCCAAATCTGTCATACTGTGGCATCATTCCAACTCGAGCTGCCTATTCAAACAAAGCAAGTTGTTGGTATGAGGGAGCTTTAGAGGAACTTCTCATTAGGGCAGAGTTCCTGCAAAGAATGCTGTTGCTTCTGTTCGGGAGGAGATGCATTCACACCAACTCAGCTGAGACTGTCACTGATGAGCGCTGCAGTGAGAATAACGCTGCCCTCTCGGTCATGAATGCTCTCCTGTGACGTAATTAATTTCCAAGGCCAATTCATGCCTAAAATTAGTGAATGTGAACGGCGTGAGCTAATTGCAGTCTTGACAATCAACTTTTCCCCTTGGAATGTATTTTCTCAGCCTCAGCTGGTGACCCTGGTAAGAGCAGTGGTGAATCAGGACCTTGGAGTATAGTCCAAAACACTGCAGAGAGCACTTATTGTTACACAGACCAGTGTAAGGAGAACCATGGGGACATGCAATGACAATAAAGAACATTCTGATTCTGATTCTGAAGATACATCTGTGGCTGACATATTAGGCAGTCACTTTGCATCCTCTGTATCTGAGTCAGTTTTGTAACAGTATTAAAAAACTAGTAATTTGCTTACATTGAGATTGTTTAAAGATCAAATTCCAGATTCTATGGAAGCCAAAAACGGAGATATTTGCAGTTATTTTTGAACAGTTATCTAAAAAAAAACATGAATTATTTATTTCGTTATCTTGTCATGTTTGGATAATTCATCTCATTACCTCAAGATTTTTTTATTTTTTATGATGAGTTAATTCTTTTTTTGTTACAGAAAAAAAGGCCGTTCTTTATTTAACCTAAGAGATGGGAGTTGGTCGACCTCTCTTCTTCTCTTCTGCAACCAAAACTTCACGTTTATTCCTTGACTTGGTGTTCAGTTATGGACTCTCACCAATAGTCATGATAGCCCTCTTGGGGGCTGAAATCAAATGTGATCAAATTCACAACTTTTGACACTCCTTTTTGAATTCTCCACAATCAACCCTGAGAACACAAAAGTTGTATTCTTATGATAAATATACTGAGAAATTTTGTTTTCTTGAGATAATGAAAAAGTAAACCTATTATCATGAGAAAACAATGATTGCTATTTTGAGATAATGGAGTAATCAACTTGCTCTCAGCTGTCTTGTAAAACACAATCTACTCGACTGGCACTCCATTAGAAGTTTAACTATACAGTAAAATATAAATACATGAAATGAAAATGTCTATGTAGGGTACTAAAATGAGAACAAGAAAATTAACAATAATTACTATCAATGGAATGTTTTGCTCTGAAGTCCAAAGTCTTTCATGAGCAGTTTATGTAGCTGTGTGGTTAATTTAGTGCCTCTGATGTGCGGCCTGCAGGCCTGCAGGCCTGCTCAATAGTACTAAAAGGCTCATTTACTCTAATGAGTTTCCTTGTGACGCAAAAAATAACTGGGAAGCAGGATGGTATATGATACATCATCCAATATTGTTACATAACGGGAATTAGAAGATGGCCAGAGACCCACAGCCCTGTAATTACCTCGGAGAAACCGGATGCACACCAGCGAATGGACACAGTTCACTGTGATGCTATTCCTGTGTTTAAAAAAAAAAAAAAAAAGGGTATAAAAAGTTTAAACTTAGTAGCACAATTCAAGACAGTAGGAAAATAACTTTTGGTTTCCGCCAACTTACCTTTAATTTGAAATGCTCATTTATCTGCTCGCTTCTGGCTCTCCGTCCTCCTCCCTTCATTTCTTTCCTACCTCCCTCTTTTTTTCTTTCTTTCTATCTGGCCAGTGTTTTTTTTTTTTTTTTTTTTTTCCTGTTGAAAAGAAGTTTCTCTTAGCCACTGTCACCTTTCTGCTTGCAATGAGGGTTTCAGGTTCTGGGTTCCCAGAAGCGCCTCGACAATTTTTGACCGTTATTGACGCTGGGTACAGGAAACCCTAACCACAGAGTCATCCAGGTCTGGGTTCTGTACTTTTAGATGGCAGATCTACTATAAGAACAGTTAACACCAGATGCTGTGGTTAGAAGAGTGTATTGGGTTTAGAAAAAAACTAATAACCTTAATGAACATTGCCTGCACGTTTGATCCAGAGCTGCCAAACATCTGAGCTGCAGAGCCTAAGACAGTTTGAATGTCCCACTCATCCTGCTTAAAGGTGGACTTCACTACATTTTAGTCTACCAACTGATTCTTGACAGCTCTTTGTGAATGAAGTGCATCTATGACCACGCAGTAATCTCATTTGCATACAAGCTCTTTTACTGGCTTGCTGTAAATGACATAGCGCTTCTGATTGGCTGGCAGTTTGAGGTAAAACATTTCACTGGCCAATAGTCTATGATCAAGTGCTCACTCAGTTCCTACAGAAACCACGGGAAACCTATATAAACCCCTGTACCGTGAGAGTGTTCAGCAGATTCAACGTGAATCTATCATTTAAATTTCCATTACCAGAAGACCTATTATCTCACGGTGAGTAGAGATGAAAGAGACTTTTTAAAAGATATTCGTAGAAACAACGCCGTCACTGTTAGAATGATCAGATGTAATGGTGGGTTTTAGAGATGGTGGGTAGATTTGATAGTAACTGGTGGCTACTGGCTGCTAACAGAAGGGTAATGCTCTGCTGGTTTGATGATGTTATACTATGTAAGGTAGGCTGATTTTAATTCTGCTAATGGACAAGCCTGTTTTAATAGTTGCTGGCAAAACATCCAGGAGCCGTACACCACTAATAACTCTTTTACTTGCAACTTCAGTGGCTCCAACAGAAAAGGAGAGCGACAGAAGGAGAGAGAGGGGATCCATGCAGCTGTGGATGCATGCAATAATCTTCTGCTTTGCATGAAAATCAACAAAAGACACTGACATAAAATGCTACATTTATAACTGAAACTAATGTAATTGTCTTCTCTGGTACTGCGTGTTTTTCCACAGGGAACAGCAATAATGCTTAAACTCTGGACGCTCCTTTTTGCCTACGCGCTGACCATTTGTCAGATGTACATCTCACAGGCAGCTCCGTCCAGGTGAGAGCTGTGGCATTATTCCTGCAAGAATTACAACTAAAAAAAAAACAAAAAAAAAAAACTTCTAGATGTGAGCATTTGTTTCCTTGTTTATAATAACTAACCAAATAGATTTTTTGACCTCATGTGAAGCTGTTCATTTTTGTCCCAAAGGTCAATTTGCATGTTGGGACCTTCACCACCAGTTGAATCACCATTTGACTTCATGCTTTGTCTTAGCTTTTTAAAGTAGGATTGTCGTATGTTTGCCCTGTAAAACTAAGTATTAATTTTATGTGGACAGCTCACCCAAGTGTTTGGACCAATGTACAGGCACAACCCGAAGTCGGTTGTAATCAAATGTGTATTTTCAGAGCTAGTAAGGAGTCCATGTCAGATGGAATCACACTACTGAACGATGATGCGCAAAGGTTACTCAGAACCATCAAGGAGTTCATGCAGATGACTTCAGATGAGCAACCTTATCAGTCAGCTGATGAAAACAGGTCTGAATTTAATAGTTTTAGGCATCTGTCTGTCTGTCTGTCTATCTCACATTTAAATATATATGTCCAACAGCTCCAACGTTGGTGTCTATTAACTTTCAAGGTATAAAGTGGAATTCATGAACATTATCAATCTCTCATAGTCCCATAATGCATGGATTATTAATGCATTAATTCCTCCATTCATTCATCATTCACTGACATGCCTCCAATAGAGTGTCCTTGGTCAGAAAATGGAATAGAGCATGATATCAAACATGTGAGAACATGCATGATCAAAGTCATTATTGCAAAAAAAAAAAAAAAAAAAAAAAAGATACACAACAGCATGACAACTTGACTTGGTCATCAAGATATCTTCATATGCTGGATTTTTTCGGTAAATGCATGACATTTCAGAAAAAAAAACCACCATGCATGTGATTGTAAATAATAATGTGCATGTCACTGTAAGCCTGTTTTCTGCATGTTTGTCTCCATCTCCAACAGCTCGGATAGACCCTTGTTTAAGCGCTGCACCGGCTTAAGCACTTGTGTCCTGGGCAAACTCTCCCAGGATATTCACAAACTACAAACGTATCCTCGCACTAATGTGGGATCAGGGACGCCTGGCAAGAAGAGAAGTCTATCTGAGCAATATGACAGCTACAGCAACTCATACAATTAAAACTCACATCTGTTCTTTGTCTGTCTGAGTCAACATTTGCTTGTAAATGCAGCACCATCCACACACAAGAGTGCTGATGCATGTGGATCCTATTTACACTGTGTGACTAACTTCATAAGCATCCTCGCTTTCATTTTCCACTCAGTTTTAGTCCTGAAGAATCAGCTACAAAACTGTTGACATTCTGTACAATACAATAAAATATTAATAACAGCTAAAACTCATTTTGATGTTATTATTATTATTTTATGGTAGTTATGTTTCCAGTATATAAAATAAAATATAAAAAATCAACTTGGAAATAGTTTTCATTCCCAAGAAGAAAATGGTAAGCACGTCTGTCTATAATGCTTTCAGAATCATTGGAAAATGTCCATTTATTTTTCAGTCTATTTAATGTGTTGCTGATAATTATATGCAATATTATTTAAAGTACGTATCTAACCTGTGTAAATTATCTTAATTTATTCTCTTTTCCGTTCTTACAAGCAATGCAACAGCACAAAAGCGGGCATGCAACACAGCCACCTGTGTAACCCACCGCTTGGCCGACTTTCTGAGTCGGTCAGGGGGACTGGGATACAGCAACTTCGTTCCCACCAACGTTGGGGCCCAGGCGTTTGGCAGACGGAAGCGGCTCAGCCCTGAGTGAGAACAGGACCAGATACGGAGTATGTTATCATTCCATATTAATCCTGTGGCTAGAAGGTGATTCTTGCTTAAAAAATATCTGAAGCCTAAATGCCTTTCACTTTAAGTTTTCTGTTCCATTATACAGTATATAGGAAGTTATTGTGGAATTTCTCTAAAATAGGTATTAGGATAATGACCAAATAAAATAGAAACATCCAGGTGGCGAGCAGGTCGACAAGGAAATTTGTCACGTTATCCCCCTTCTAGCTCTTATTTGTACGTTTTGCTCTATTCTGCTGGCAAACCACTGAATCTTTTTTCAAGCTGAATCTTTCCAGCATTCAGTTGTGGATCACAACACTGTTTTCCTGTTTTCTCTTCTCTTTCTCTAGGACAAAGTGCCTCTTCTCTGAGTGACAAAACTGCATCATCATCTGCTTATAAACACTTGTCATTTAGAAAAATATCCTTCATTAACATGGACAGATATGTTGCTTACAGAATACCAAACAGCTGCCTGTAGTCACTGCTGTCTGTGCTGTCACTGGTTAAAAAACTGCACTTCTGATCGTTGGATGTAGTACAGTGTGATGAATGAGAAGTCTTATAGTGTACATCCGCGCTACCTTCGTACAGAACCTTAAACATCTGTGACTGTCTTGTTCCTTGGCTACATGTCATTATAGTGAACGATGTTATATATGGCTCTAAATATTGTGATGATGTGATTTGAAAGCAGGAATAAATTGTATTTTAGCTACAATTGACTCACGTCTTTACTGTATTGTTTGACGGTATGATACAAAGTGGCATTCAAAGAATGGTATGATCGGGATATTAAACCATGACATATGGACGACCTCCAAATAGATAAAAAAATATGTTTTGAATTCTGAGTTGTAAACTGGTATGTGACACTATTTTATTCAGTAAGCTGATTTAACACTTTTATGTCTTGCTACACCTAGCTCACTTTGCCCTCCAGTGGTTATAATAAGTCACTGCTTTTTCTATTGGAAGTGGAGTTACGTTCAAGAAAGATTGTCTTAACTGAGAGCTTTGTTTGGGCTATCCATCAGCCTCACATATCACTTTATTTTTTTTATAATGCAATCTCAATAAAAAACCATTAAAATTGGGCAACGCCACACATCTGTCACAGCATTAGGCTTTTTTTCTAACCACATTTCTTCCTCGAAGACGATGGTTCACCACTATCCTTCCGGTTTTTAATAATGCATTGCACAGTTTTAACCCAATTTTAGTAGTTTCTTCAGTCTCCTTAGATGTTTTCTCTGCTTGATGCATGCCAATGATTTGACCCTTCTCAAACAGACTAACATCTTTTCCAAGACCACGGGATGCATCTTTAGACATGGTTGTTTAAGAAATGAGAAGCTACTCATTGCATCAGTTGGGGTTAAATAACTTGTTGCCAGCTGAAAGATAATCACCCATGTAGTAATTATCCATTAGGAGGCTCATACATATTTGCTTAGTTAAATCCAAGTGGCGACTTTTCTTTTGGCCAGACAGTGTATCTATATATGATGAAACAAACCTGACATCTTGGATAAGACTAAGTGTTAGTAAAAAGGATCAAAGTCAGTTCAACAAAACCAGACATATTGTCTTAACTGACTCAGATGATATCACTAGATGCAGTTTAGTTCCTTCAACTTAATTCATTTATTCCATGGCTGGAGATATAAGATACATATACTTGGACACTGGATACAAGGTAATGTGCACTTCAGTGAAAGTTTCTCAGTGGCGCATGTGCTTCAGGGTTTCTCCATGAAGTATGCTAATAACAGAATGGGCAACAAAGATTGCAAGATATCTGACTTCTGTTTGTTGCCAGATTTTTACTGTTTCTTTGTTGTATTTCATGGACATTGCCTTGCACCCTCCCATTTGTACTTCTGCCTGGGAAGCTCCTGTTTTCATGAATAACTGCAAGCAACTGCTCTTTGCTTAGTTATTACATAGCTACCAAGCTATTGCAGGATGGTATTTCACTTAAAACCCCAAATATATCCGCGGTTGGACAAATCAGCAGGACAGTGGCCTTGTCTTTTGCAAATAATTACATTAACCAACATCTTCATCACCTGAGGAACTCAACCCTTCCTGAAATAAAACTCCTGTATTTTGAAACCTTATGGCAAAGACCCCTTTAAACAATGAACAACGTCTAAACTTTCCAAATGGAACACATTCTGATTAAAAAGAGTAATTTAACTGGGTTTGCAACACTCAGAAAACTATGTATTTACTGTTTTACTTTCTTTTCCAATATTATGTTTAGGTAACATTGTTTTGGGTTGGGTTGTGACTGTGGTCAACGGTGTGCATCTTATGATGATAAAAACAAACAAACAAACAAACAAATAAATAAATGGCTTTCCCTTGAACAATTACGCGGGCTAAGGCGGGCAGAGGGGGCGTGGCTTCGACTCGTTGCACCGATTAACGTCAAGCCTTGCTCACCTGTTCTGTGGAGTAAGCTAACCTAAGAGGCAATGGACCATTTAAAGGCGGTAGAAATGACACAGCAGAAAACCAAACAAACCGTCAAATCACGTAGGCCACTCAAGCTGCTACAAAAGTAAACGCAGAAAGCTCACAAGAAACTCAGGTATCAGGACACACCTGGCCCAACATGCACATGACTTCTGCGTGCTAATATCTAAACGGCCAGCTACCTCGGTCAATTTGGGGCCTTAGCTAAAATGCTAACTTTGGCTCGGAGAAACTATAAACGAGGACCTAACACGCTTACATTGATAGCTGTGGAAATAAAAGTGCATGGTGTGCTTCAGTCGGATGTTGTTATTGGGAATGAACTGAGAAAGACTGCAACAGGCCAAGCCAGTGGATAAATGGATAAAACTGGAGAAGGTGAAGGATCAGAAGACCAGCAACTACAAATTCACCTGAGCTGTGAGAGGGAAGGACGTTTCAACCAAAAGTAAGTCACAGTTTTTCCAAATTTATCATAACTCTGTTGTTAATTTATAAACACTGAAAACTGGTCTAATTAGCTCGTTTTAACAGCGCTAATATGTAAACACGAGACCTATACTATGGTTGTTGATGGGTTGGTTTAGTCCAGTGAATGATTGGTGTGTTGACTAATGATGATTGTGACATTAATTTGTGTGCCGGTAAACATGACGTTTTATTTATTTATTTATTTATTATTATTTTAGTAGTATTAGGCTACTACTAATTACACGTAGGCCTCCAATGTTACTGATATCAAAATACATTACATATTATCCAAAGCTACTAAAGAAATCGCAGCACCACCCAATTGTGCAAAAAATAAATAACGGAATGCATTATGAATTGATATAACAGCTATTGAAAAAGGATTCAACTTTTAACATGGCACCTTGGAAAAATATTTGTGATTGTGTTGACCTTTGTAATGGCAGCCATTTTGACTTTTGACCAAACCTTTAATGTGTTAGATTGTGGTTAATTGCTGTAGCCTAACATTGGTTATTCAGATATCCCATTATCTTGATAAGATGTCCTTCTCTGTGACATCTTTCTGCTATTGCATCCTCCATTTTTGTTGAGTTGCTCTGTTTTAGCAACAGTTAATCTGACCTTTCTTGTCATAATGGAGGAGGTCCCCAGGAACCCATTGTTATCGGCCTAACAGCCCCCTGGAGTATTGTCACTATTTCTCCAGAGTTCCTGTGCAACAGACCCAGAGCTTCATGGCTGCTAGCCTTTCCTAATTGACATGCTCGTTCTACCAGTTGTTTGACTCCTCTATGCTAGTGCCTCTTTGGGGATAGAGTACTTTTACAAAAAAAAACAACAACAAGAGATTGTTACACATGGTGCTGCTCAAAGTATGCATTAATCTCTGTCTCTGAACAATTAATAGATCAAGGCAGATGTTGGTGGGACACTTTAATATAAATATGAGTTTCATTGGTCAGTATGATGAGAAATAATGATGTTGGAATCATTCTTTAAACGTTCTTAATGTGGAAATCATAAATTTGATGTAATCTTTGTGTACAAACATCCAAAAAAAATATTGAATTAAGTTTTTAATTTTAATGTCATAAACGAGACAGGAAAAAAAGGCATTACTGTTTGGAGAGGCAACTAGAGAAGTCACACAAAGTAAATAATGAGTCTGCCTAATGAGTCTGTATTAGGTGAAAAGCACTCTGTTGCTATTACACAACAAGCTTTCACTCTCTGATATTCAATTCAAATATGTGTTCCTGAAGCGCAAGGCCTGTATGTCTGGTATCTGTTTTACTGTGTCTTCTGGAGATAGGATGACACGGGGTATTCATTATCAATGACGCGGTGTCGTTAATATGATCACCTGCAAAATCGACTGAGACAGTATCATCCCTGTTTGAATTCAGGCCTGACACGTATCCCAGTGATGTTTCATTGACATATGTTGAGTATTGATACCAGGCCATTTTCACATTATGTTTTTTTCTTGCTAGGCTTTGATGAATGTCTGCTTTCGCCTCTGCAATACAGTATTTCTATAATGAAACAAAACTCAATTTTTCATTTGAATTCAGTAATTTTGGTGCAAGATATTATTTCAGCCTAAGTGTAAACCCGCTGAATGTCCCTGATTTTACTTTACTCACCCCTGGTAACACTAAACACATGCCAAAGCATAAGGTGTTGGCGCATCTCAGTGTTGCCAGATGGGAAATGAAGAAATATCGTACTGTCACTATCACAATCACACACTGGGACAGTGCATTTAAAATCAACACTGCTTTATATATTGTCAGTCAAATGGCATACTAGCGTATTTTTGCCCTTTTATATCGTATAGGCCTATGTCTGATATTTAAAAAAGACAATGATTTATTTACAGGCAACTACAGAATAATAAAAAATAGTTACGTCTTCTAGTCTCCTCATAGTTTGTGATTGCCAGTGATTGATTGCAAAGTAAAAAATAATTGAAAATTAAATCAAATATATATAACAAAATACTTCTACTTTTTGTAGAAGTTCACAAACGAACTTGTACATGACCGTGCTGGCTGAAACATGTGCAGAAGAAGGGTGTGTTTAGGATGTGCAGTTCTTTTCCCCCCGAGGGTTGACCAACAACACATATCTCGGTTGATTAGACAGAAGAATAAGGCTTCTCTTGGATGTGAGTAGCCATGTGTAAACTCCCAAACAGAGCTAATGAAGGAGATGAGGGCTGGTGTTGAAAGTTGCTTCAGATTCTCAGTGGAGCTGTTGGAGATGCCAGATCTGTTGAGTGTCTGGGGACAAGCATCTGTCACTTTTGCTGCATCACCATCTGGATGCCAAACTGGGACTCAAAGTTGCAGTATTTTACTTTTCTTGTTGAACAACAGGTCCCAGACTTCTTGCGTGTTCCAGCTGGTTGTTATGTACAGAGCTTTAATGTGAGGCAGTAGAGTGTGTTTTGCTGTCTGTCACATGAAAGGCAACATTAGGCTTCTTTACAGCGTTTGTAATAAACTGTCCAATTTTTATTTATTTTTTTAACTTAAAGTGCTGTCGTGGCTGGACATTGGCCTGGAAAGCATTGGTTTCCTGACACTGTGCATTTGGTAATACCTGTGCTCTGTTGATTACATAATTTACATATTCCATTCTAGCTGGACAGTTGTTTTTTGAAGTACCTTACAGTAATTTACAAATTGTGAATAGAAAAACTGGAGATGGAAGCGGTCTGCTTCTCTCTTTTTGGTTTTAAAGGTCCAGAGCCTCATCTGTCCGGTCTCTTTGTGGAGGTGGCTTATCGCATTTCTGAAAAAAATCAGGTGGGTTAGAGTTACGGTTATTACTTTCAGTTATACCGAAAAGTTATACTGAAAGCAATACCTTTTCACAGAAAGGATTAAGATTAGTGTTCAGTTTCACACAGGACAGTAGCTTTGTCTTTTGTAAAAAAAATTCATCTTGCCTGAGGGACTCTATAATCCCCCCTTCCTGAAGTAAAACTCCTGTATTTTGAATACAGACCCCTTTAAACAATGAACAAATTCGAAACTTTCCAAATGGAACACATTCTGTCACACTTGTTAGCATCATTTACACCAGTTAGCGCTCACAAAACATCTCCCCTGGAATATTAAGAGCTTTACTGAAAGGCAATTTGGTAATGGTAACAGTGTTCCTCCTCAGTGTGGTTTAAGTAAAATAAACAAAACAAAAAGAAAATCAACGGTTTCTGAGCTTGAAGTCATCGAAATCAAGGCCAGAAGTATGGCCTGCAACTGATACACACTGCTATGTAGGGCTGCTGCTATACCTGCAAAGTAGCTATGGCTCAAATGCATTATGACTGTACCAAGTCAGTCTGAAAGAAAATATGGCAATATATTTGAAATGCATATGCTAGAGACCATATATGGCTTACCTTTTTGGGTGTCTTTCCATGGGTGTACAGAGGCTGTGAAAATTATTTTAGTTTTTCTACTCATTTTGTTATTTAAAAGGAGACAATAAAGAAAATACGGAGGGAATAAGAACATAAGGGAAAAAGTAGCACCAGTCCTCTGTTGGAAGAGATGCTGTGCATTAAACCTGTCTGCGTTTGGTTTTAATTGATTTGCGCTACAGTGCTTACACCCGCAATCCTCTTTCAGTTATTTGGCAACATAGGAACATACGTCGGCAGATTGTATTAATATCTGGATTTGGAAACGTGTAGCCTTTTCTTAAATGCCAGATTTTGTCTGAAAAATTAGAAAACAAGTCTGGACCTTTCAGTCTGGAAATGAATGTTCAAATGGAATATGTGCAGGAACTCCATGGTGATGATTGAGAGACTAGCTCTAGGCTTTGTTTACCTGGACTAATTCTGCCAGGCCAGGGATAAGTCAGGCACATTCTGGTTTCTTAACCTGTAACCACTATAATACCGCAATCTGTCACCACAACACCTTTTTAAACAGCTATATGTATGTATTTTAAATGTTTCCATATCATTCCTTCTGTGCATTTAGTATTTATGCATTAAAACTAGTGAATTCCACTGTCTTGTTTAGTGTTTGCATCTCAAAGTATTTAATATTAATAATGATACAGTGTCACCCCAAATACATCAAGGTATACTTTGTAATGTCCTAATGTGAGGTGACAGATGTTAAACCATGGGGCAATTTCTTGCCAAATACATACACATTCTAAAGTCACACAAACACTGTTGTGTGCTCTTTTAATGCAATGCCACCATGTGGCTAACTATGCACAGTTGTGCTGTGTGAATGGAAATAGTGGTGGAAACATGCTTGGATGATCTGTAATATAATTATGTTTTAGATTTAGAATAACTAGATTACTATTCTAATCATGATATTTAGTTTTATAGTAAGTTTTTTTTGTTTGAAAACATTTGGTTAAGAGTATTAATTAATACAAACATTTGACATTGCCTTGAAGCCGAGATGAGTCACACACAATTGCAACACAGTGGTTATAAGTGATAATACACTCATCCCAGAAATCTTTTGATCATCAGTGTATTTGTAATGCCTCAGCGTTAATGCAACATTAAACAACATTAAATGGTCTGACTCTTCACCTTTTCACACACTTTCCTTTTTTGTGTGTGTGGAACACTTGTCCATCTGTCCATATAGTGCATTAATGACGCGTTGTGGTGAATTAAATTCATCCTGTCAGTGAGGCTGTCCATGCTAACAAGGACCCTTGGTTTGCCAAACACACCAATAAGTATTCCCAGCTCTAAAAACATTCTGCCGACTTGAAGAGCCTTTTCAATAATACAACACTTTCATATTATATTCATAATGCACCATGGTGAACACTGCATTCAAGTCTGCTGGGTTTAATTTAATGTAATTTCTACGCCTAATTTAGCTTCCTACATGTCAGTGGTAATGAAACTTTTGTATTTGATCTAGATACCCTCCAGTTGGATTTTCCCAAAGACTTTCAAGATTTCAAAATGGACTTTGTGCATAGCATTAAATTCAAAGAGAAAAATAATCCCATGGCTTTTAATTGTGCAATTGAAAAATGAAGACATTAATATCAAAGAGGTGAAAGAAATGCAGCAGAGATCTTTCAAAATTTATAATGGCCTGCTACTATTTTTTTCTAGCCTTGACATTGTCTGCTTTTTCTCTGTATTCACTGTAATAGCAACTGCATGTTATATGTCTTATTCACCATCAACCAAGTACAAATGTAACCATATTTTCAAGAGAAAATCGTTTGTCTATGCAAAGCCTTTTCTGTATTGCTCCACAGATTTAATAGCAATTTAAGCTTTTATCAGAACTGTGTAATATCACTTCAGATACTCTAGATGGCAGCAAAGAGCCGTACAACTTTACCACGCAATTCATACATGTTTAAATTTATGCAATATAATAATGTGGTTTGCCTTTTTTTAATTCAGTGTCAGATTTATACACAATAAAAGCAAAATCATTGTCTTACTTGTTGTAAAACAGTTATATCAAAGAAATTGTTCAAGTATAAACATAGTGTGGTGATTTAATTGTGCATTTGAGAAAGGTATTTGATGTTTTCTCTGGGTCTTCGATGAAAAAATGTAACATCAAATGGCAGCAAGTTGATCCATGCAAAATTATTATATTATTATTTTTTCATACATTTAGTGCTGGCCTGCAAATACATTGGTATCTGCTTATTTGATGTCAGTTGGTCACAATCGTCAGGGATTCTACGCTGGTTTTATTGCATTATTTACCCATTTTATTGATAATTGAGTAAAAAATTGAATCATTACATCTTTGAGTATTTATGACACCTGAGACGTTTGCACTTGAACTTAACTACAGCACCTAGGTCACCAAGCCATCACATCAGTTTTGGCCACTTTCAAAACGTCAGTCACTTCTGCTTATTTACTGCGTGGAATATAAATTTCTAAAGACAACATTAACATTTGCATGGACTGCGTTGTGCTCTGTCAAATATTTAGCTCCCCTCTCTCTTTCTCTCTCACTCTCTCTCTCTGAAAGCCCACTTTGTAAGCATAGGAATGCGCTGTGTGTACTCTGAAATGGAAAGTAGGCCTTCTGTTCAGATATGCATGGTCCTGCTGATGATCTGCTTAATTGTAAGTGACAGAGGGATTTATATAAAAAAATGTTTGATAAAGATCTGATATTCTCTTAAAGGAGACCCACACACCATGTAGTCCTAATTGTTGGATTTCTCATTAGGGCAGCCCCATGAGACCATGTCGGATAATGAAATAGCTATAATGCTGTGGCATTCATCTTGTCTTGTGCGTCTTCTGATCTTACAAAATGCAGTTATAATCTTGCTGTGTTGCTCATGGCTAATATGAGTGTATTGACCACCTTTAATCACCAAATAGTGTGAAGAGCTTCAGTAGCTGTCAAACATTTCATCAAGATTTGAAACATTAAAAAAAAGTGATTTTACAGACCTATAAATAGGTCGAGTTTTAATGCTGCATGATTCATGAATAAGAGCCAGTATTTTGTTACATTCTGTTGTAGAATTTATTTTTTATCCCAGCTGTCATCGGGCGAGAGGCGGGGTACACCCTGGACAGGTCGGCAGTATATTTCAGGGCCAACACAGAGAGACAGACAACCATTCACACTCACATGTACACCTACGGCCAATTTAGAATCACCAGTGAACCTATCGAGCATGTCTTTGGACAGTGGGAGTACTCGGAGAGAACCCACACAGACACAGGGAGAACATGCAAACTCCACACAGAAAGGCCCAGTCGGTCTGGATTCGAACCCGGAACCTTCTTGCTTGCGTCAGTGCTAACCACCTCTCCACTGTGCCGCAAGTATTTTTCAATACACATTAAATTATTTAAAAATCCGCAATATAAAAGTGAACTTCTGTAAGGATTCGGCCTTTTAAATCTGCACTTAAACCTCTCTCAATGTCTGTTGGCTCTAGTCAGAGGCTAAAGTGTAAAATGTTATTGATATTACTCCTCACTATTGAAAAACTCTTTTCTCCATTGACACCATTACCCCCCTATCTCTAGAACAGTTTAACACGTGAACTTCACTTTAATCTCTTTTACAATGAATAAAAATAAAATAAAAAGTGAATTACTTTGCAGTGCTACTGTATGGCTGATTCAACATCTTTGTAGTTACTACCTTGTGCTCCTGTCAGACTACTGAAAAGTAAAATTGTATTTTGTGTAAACCAGCCTTATAATGTGCCGAACTCAATTCTTTTCATTGTAGAGTGAGGACACCATCGCACATTGCACCTTTGCCCTTACATTACACAGCACAGACCACAGATAGATGTTCACATGCTGCTCATATTGTCTTCCAGCCACACTTTTAACTTCAAAGACTTACTCACCCTTGTGTCTCAGGAGAGATGGAGGCACCATAGCAGCCAACCTTCGCTGCTTTGCCATGGTTAACTATGGCCGCAGGCAGGAGCACCTCCCCATGCCTCCTGATACTAGAGTAGGGGTGGTGGAGAGGGGAGGTAGTGTCCTGTAGCACCACAGCACTCTGCCTTGTGCCTTGCCACCACATAACTTGTCCCTGCAAAACAGAGTTGCATTATGCACCATGTAACAAGACTGCGCTTGTTGAGTAGAGTGTAATGAAACGTGTAGGTAACTTGTGTACCAAGGTGTTCCTGACTCAGTATGAATTTCTTACTGCAAAAATGCGCTTGTCGGGAAAAGAGATTTGAAGGCTTAAATTGCATAACTTTGTTAGGGCTCATCACACAGTCTAAAATCAATGAAAACAAAGAATTCTTTCTTAGATTTTTTTTAAATTATTACCGTATGTGTGATGCATTTCTAGGTACATCAATGCTTTTCTCAGGGCTGAAAAGTGTCCTCCCTGTTGAAATGGTGATGTTCAGCTCAAAGGAACAATGTGCTGGATTTACTTTATTATGAACAAAGCCTTTGTCTGAGGTGCTCACATACTGAACGGGGGTCCAGGGTCCAGGAGCAGCTTTGAACTATCAGGTCAAAGACATCACAGAACCAACGCGCTGTTTCGCATTCATCTTGTACCTCACACAGGAGGCCCGTCACATTTGTCCTTTTGATTGTTCTGCATTTCTTTAAAGGTCTCTGGCTGGAACCATAGGTCATCTGGAGGCTTTTATGTAGAGAAAAACAAGCGTTGTGTTCTTCTTCTTGCTCTTCACTTTAGGGGAAGGACCGTGCAGGGGTAAAGGATTCCACTTGTTAGCATGGCTCCCTGCCGAGGTAAAGAACAACAATTGAAATCGTATCTCATATCAAAGAAGAGATTACATTTTGAAAGAAAAGACACAAATTTAATTGAAAGATAGAAAGGACTTTGCCCATATCAATAAAAAGGTGGGCATAGATATGAAATTCACTGCCATAAAATATGCAAAGCAAGCCCACCACAGAGAATAGCTGAAAACACAGGTTCTTTTGATGTTAAGTCCTTTGGTTGTGCATGTCTTCATTCAACTAGCCTGTGGATGTTTTAACCTTCTGTAAAACTTGCTCCAGCACTGCGCTCTCCCTCTCTACATCAGAGTAATGTGGATCTGCACTTCTGCCCATGATTTTTATTTCATGAACACTGTATTTCTCTTTGCCAAGATTTATGAGTGCCCACTATCACATTTACTATTCTCTGTTCACTATCCTGTTAGGAGTGTTGACACCAACAATCTGTAGTGACTGCTCTTAACTTCTCAGGTGTCCTCTTTTCTCACGCAATGTTTTGATGGTCTCAGTTGTTTTATATTGACTGTTGTGTGTTGGGCAAAGTTGGCTGCCTTCATTGACTCTAAAAGATTTTGGACACGGAATATTCTTCAATAAAAAAAAAAAAAAAAGCAAAAGTGAAGGCAATGTGCTTAAAAGGAAATTCATTTTATTGTCGGTATTCGTTTTTTTTCTTTTGCACAGAGACATCTCTCTCTCAAACAAACAAAGTTAATACAAATGGGACTAATAATCAATCAACCGTGGAACACGTATCCTTTGACTCCAGGCTATTATTGCTTGGATGAGCCTATGTGTGTTGTGCAGTATTGACTGTCTGAGGTTGATGATCCGTTCTCAGATGAGAGGAAGCATATCGGTGCACCGAGCATCACAAAGGGGAGATGAAACACAATGCTTCACATGCTAGAGCAGATAATTACAGAAAAATCTCATCTTCACTCAATCTGCTTTTTCCCCCCTCATTTTCCTTGTGATGTACAGAAGTCTCCTTTTTGAGACTGTAAGGACCAGGCAGGGTCCCAGCAGTGAACTAGACACTGCTGGTCTTACTGAGGAGAAACTCAGGATTAGTTAATATTCACTGGACATAACAAGGCCTTTGATGTAGCCAGTATTCTCTTTACTCACCAGGAGCATCAACATTTAATGAGACCTGATATCAGCCTTTTTAGGAGCTGTGAATATTTCAGATAAAAGCAAATTGTATTCACCAGTATCAACAGCCCATGAGGTGGTCAGGGGTTCATTGTCACCTGTGTGTTCTAAGTGATGTACTGGATGCCTTTGTGTAATGGGATATGTTCATTAAAACAGACCCATTTCACTCCCTTTTAATCAGCACCACATATGTCATGGGAGCATAGAGCCTGGAGCTAAAAACTAGTGCATAATTTATGACTTCAGGTCAGGCTGTGCAATGAGAGCGTATTATCTCAACAAAGATGCATTACTCTCCCATCATGCCATATTTACAATTATGTCTTGATGCACAGTTCATTTAGCACACAATAGTGCAGGAATTCTCAAAATTTCAGCATGCAACATTTTCACTACACGGTGCACATTTAGTACAGTCAGTGCACATTTAAATTAAATCTTGATATAAGCACCTTTCTGTCGTCAAAGTCTAAAGCATCTGTCTAACACAATTTATATGTGCGTGCGTGTGAGAGAAAGAAACAGAGAGAGTGTGAGAGTGTGCAAGAAAGTGTCACAGTGAGCTGTGACACTGCAGGTGTTTAAACTGTGGTGATGTAATTGGTCACAAGGGGAATAGAAACAAGAGCTTCACAGTCCTTGATTTGATCCCTTGGTTATTGATTTCTCAGTCTGCTTCTAACAGAAATAATTGCCACATGTAATGTATTATTCAATTACAAGACACTGCTCTCAAGTTTGGGTTTGATGGTCCTTTTTGAATCACTGAGACCTATAGATAATTCAACACTGTCAGCCCATTAAGCAGCGCGAATATTAAAAGGTATGCGTTAATCCTGCCTATTTATTAGCAACTGTGACATTCACCAGCACTCAAAGTTTCCCATTTTCAGCCTTTGTATAGTTGAAGGGAGTGAGCTTTAACTTTGGTTCAGATTCTGACATTCTCTTATTGTCACTCTCTGAAATCTGGTTTATATGCAGTGAAGCTATTGAAACTATTCTTTGAAGCCAAATCAAAATAATGCAAACCACAACACTGTGACAAAAATAAAGTACGAATATTACCTCCTATGAGATACATCACATTCAAAATGCATTGTAATGTGTGATTGAGCCGGCATGTAAAATGGCGCAAGTGATTGTCCAGAGAATTTATGCCAAGCAAGTGGCCGTGTTGAAGATGCTGACAACATAGCACATTTAGCAAGCCTGCAAGCCAGACGAATATCCCCACCACAGTTTTTTTTTTTTGTTTGTTTTTTTGGTGGCAGATAGTTGGTGTGGAACCCCTCTGTTGCAAACTGATTGTGCCCTGGCAAAGACCGGTCCAATTAAATCATATTGCTGGGCTCTATGCAGTGATAAAAGAAAAGCAGTAGAAGAGCAACAGCGACATGGCAACTGTGGAGTTGATTTTATTTGGAACAAAATGGCTTTGATTGGCTGTAGGACTGTCCCGTTGCATGCAGTGCTATTTGTTTTTCCCTGTGTCGGTTGAAACACGCCCTATAATGAAATCCAAATAGCGACTTAGCAGGCTAGGGCTGTGCCAAGCTGCTGTTTAGCTGCTTCATCCTTTTTTATTCTGCTTGCCAGTACATAACTTTCTACTCTTGTGTTAATAGTGTGGATAGATCCACAAAATGTACTCTTAATATGAACAAAAAACTGTCATTACACACGTTATCCACCTCCTCCATGCACGCTCTGCCCAGGCATCATTGGACATTGTGCAGGGACTTGTGCTTGAAAAATAAGCTTCTTGTTTTTAATCAAATCAAACATAGACCCAGCGGCCTCTTTGATGGCTCAGTTTCACACCGGATCCTACTTTGTCAATGTAGATTCACACATCAAACTAACATTTCGTTGTAGAGCAAGATGCATTTGTTAATGTAAAGTCTAATGTGTCACTACTTTAAGGATTAGTATTTTTGGTAATATTTACTGAAACACACATACTCAGGTGTGTGTGTGTGTGTGTGTGTGTGTGTGTGTGTGTGTGTGTGTGTGTGTGTATGTATTTTTGAGCCTACACATCGCTGCAGTTCATGAGAAAAGTGATGCCTTTGGAAGCTTAATTTACACTAAAATTGCTGAGATATATCAATATCTGAAGCTGCCACAATTTCATCATTGCTACTTCCACAAGCCTTGTATGTATAGATACATGATAGACAGCGAATGCTTGCTTGTTATGTAAGGTGAAAAAAGTGAGTTATAGCTTAATAGGTGAAAGTGACCTACATTATTGGCCAAGATAATACCGGGCGCTTCATTCAACTCTGAAGAAAAATCAGTTGTAGCGTTGAAAGCGTCATCTCTCCATTGCTGTGCAGCACTGTGTGACACAGTTTTAATGATCAGCCATCCAGCACTTGTTTACAGCTTGGCTTCCCAGTCATGTTCTGTTAATACCCACTCCTGTTAATATTTATCGTCAGTCTTAATTGGTTTGATGTCACTACACTGGTGCTGCTGTCGGCTCGCTTGTTGAACTGGCCTCGGTGTTGTTTCAAAGTCTTTATTATCATGACAGTCGAGTCCTATTCATTAAAGTTTCACTTTCCATTTTCATCAGTGTAAAGCTGATTCTACAAATGCAAGGGAGCTGCGGAAGAGTCAAACCCTGCAAGCGATCACAGGGGAGGTGCATAGTCTGTATAAATTATCAGGAATATGAACCCGATCGAAGATGTTAATTGCACGAATGGTTAGTTATGTGGGGAATTGCCATGCATTTCATGCAGCGATAATAAAAATGAATTTTTGAACAAAGGGATCCTAAAATAATATCTAATCTACAGAGAATATCCACATCAAACGAATAATTCAAAGCTTTGAAATTTATCTTTGTGGTCCGAAATGTTAAGCACTAGGCCTGTGAATATTGTACTCAATTCTAGTTTGTCAAAGGAAAAAACAAAACCAGAGTTAATTAACAGTTATTACAGGCCTTTTCAACTTTAATTTGACTTTCAAATATTAGCTCTTATATATAAACTATGCTTCTGGCATCTGCAAATTAGCTTAGTGTACCTCCTCTAATTAGGCCTCATTGAACCCATGGAAACCCACACACAATAATATTAATAATTCAGCGGTATAAGATTTGTTTAAAAGTAGTCATTAGATTGCATTTTATTCACATTCACATTGTATTACATATTTGGTACGCATCACCATTGCAATTTAGTAAAACCATAATCTTAGGTCTGAACCAAATTCAATGATGAGGTGATCATAAATATTAAAATGGGAACATTTTTAATAGCTTTCACTGGGGTTTGAAGAAGTTCTCACGAAACCGCGCTACAGTTTCAAGCCCTATAATTTTATGTGTTTAAATTAGCCTTGGTTATTGTCTTGCAAGATATGCAACAAGATGTGAGATATGACTTTTATTTGTGATCTTTAGCAATTTAATACGGAACATTGCAACACAAAATGATTCAGTTCCCAATAATTCATTGATAAATATGATCGCTGTCAATTGGTCAGTGAGTAACCTTGCATAAAGTCATCACTTTGTCTTTGGTGTGCCTTTTGGTAAAATTAAAAAAGGGTGTAGTTTAGGAAAACCTGCCCCTCAGCCTCTCACTTCTCTCTCCTCCACCCACTTGCCCTCCCTTCTCCATCCTCCTGCCATCTCTCTCTGTCAACAGTGATTTTGCCTCTTGCCACTGATCAAACGCACCTGCCAAGCCCCGCTAACATTCCCGAGCATGTTCACTAATTACCCACAAAGCCTTGCAGATTTATACTCCTAATAGGGGATTTGCCTCAAATCAGGGGCAGGGTTGTGCTGCATTACAATGGTATTTATTTGCTCATTTGGGAAACAATCCCTAGGGATAATGCACATTATAAATATTTTAAGGCGAATAAACCTAATTTTTACACTACTATGGCACTATTCTGAGTTAAGTGTCTCCCCCTTGTACTCGTCCATTTTCAAATGCTAAACAAATAAACTTAAAAGGGTTCCAGACTTTGTCATAATCATTCCTTGATTTACATCTAAGTAAAAGCACTTGTGCCCTACAAAGGCATTATCATCAGTGAGATCAACAACAAAGCTTAGCGCTGTTACAATCTCCTTGTTTTAGTTTAATTAGACAAAAGAGCTTTTTAACTGTGCAGTTATGGGGGACATGATATAATAAGTGCTTAGCAAATTGCCAATTACTTTTATGTTCAATACACCGTAGTTGGTACAGTGAAGGAAATAAAACGGTATTGCAAGGCATGATCACAGCCATTCGTTGTGATTCTAACACATTCAGTTTGCTGTGCATCATATTGAAAAACAGAACGGATGATGTTGTCTAAAGATTTTGAAGCCTTGCATGAGGCATTTCAATGTGTTTGATATTGCAGCTCCTGAGTTCTTTAAAGCCAAGAGAATACAATACTTTTGGAAGAGTTTCAGGCCTTTCGTGTTTTTTTCCCCCCCCAAGTTTGTGGTGTGTGATCCTGGCCACACCAACCTGCCCAATGTTCATTGCTTACAGTTATCCATTCCTTGTGATATCTACGACTGTAATCACTGGGATATTTTCTGCCTCTGTGTTCTTGTTATTCTCATTACAGTAAGTTCATGAGCACACTTTATACCCACTAAGCGGTTTAACAATTAATACTTTGATTGGGTCTGTCCTAGTTATCCATTATCAGTCTGGGAGGCGTCATGCATCACCTCTTGGCATCATGCTTGTTCTTGTCATGTATTTCTGCTGTATGTTGGCTTTATCCCACATGCATGTATGAATTTAGCTGCTTGAGTGTCTTTTCATTGGTCGTTCTTCTCTTTTCTTCTTTAACACTTCTGTCTCTCTGCCCTGCTGGCGTCGTGTAGATTCTGTAAAGCATCTTGACGTCTTCTTGACTGTTATCTGTGGAATGTAGGTAAAATTGAATTGAATTAATACTGCATTGAAAGTAACAGTTTGTCCAAAACTTTGACTGCAGAAATGATAGCTAGAATTAGGTTACTCCACACACTGTGTCGCTGGGACTGCTCCAGCTCACGCAGACTCAAATGTCAACATGAAGTTCAGTTTTCCTGTTGCTTATCTTGTATTTTCTATAATTTTTTTTGTCTTTTTAGATAAATCATTTTTAGGTCATGCAGTTGCATTGACTTTTCCATTAAAAAGTTGAGTTTGAACGTACATTAAAAGGGCTTCCCAAAAATTTTACAGGTACTACAAAAAAAGTGCGTGGCCACCATAGACAGCTAAAGGGAGGACTGAATATATGGGTAAATGTGCCGTACTTTCTTGCAGTGGTTCCTGTTTCTTCTTTTTGTTTACATTTAAATGTTGGGAATAGAAGTTACTTCACATGTAAAATCATTTATCTGTTTTGAGAAAGGGTCTAAGTGAGCCCTGAGTCTGGCCAAGACCTTGCTATTGAATGCTTCGTGTGGGTTTAGTCAGTTGGTGTGAGCATCAAATATCATTTTTGTCAGGAGAAAGCAGTCACTAGGGAGAGTGTTTACTGCGTATCCATTTAAAAGAGAAACAAGTTTTCCTTAAGCCTGCCGCTTTCTGCATGGTTAGTTCCCCAATGCTGCTCTAATGGAAGTCAGCCCACTCTGCCAGTTCTCAGCAGTGGTAACAGCAGCATGATGTGGGGAGAGGAAGAACGTGTTGTGGATGAAGTGCTTGAATGCTCCTCAAAACAAACAAGCCTGACTTTCAGCTCAGCGAATACTTGGTCACCATACCATCGTTAGTGCAGGGGAAAAGGGAGGCAGGGCAGCCACGAGATAAACCCACTTTTTAGATGGTGTTTTCACGCTTTGTCAGATATGTTTCATGTTCATATTGACATGCAGTTCTGTATTCAACAAAATTATTACAAGACCTCAGTGCAATTTTCTAAACTTTTAATTTGAAATATACTTATTAAAAATGGAATTTGTTTTATTTAGTCAGACACGTTCCTGAGAAATTGCTTTTTGGTCCAGCTGTTACAGACGTTTTGAATTTTACTGAAGTGTACTCATGTTTATACGACCATCTCTTCTGTATTTGGATGAGCCAGTGACCGTCATGTGACCCGCAGTTCAGACTGTGTCCAGTATTACAAAATGACCTCGTAGTCCACTGGAGCCTTGTCCCACAGTATGGGACCAGCATTTTCAAATGCGTTCACATTAGAAATGAGGTCTGAAATGCTTCCTTGGCAGAGACTGACAGAAAGCACTGGTGGGAGGAAATGTACAAAATGGTGGACATTGAGGATTTTGAATCCTTATGCTTGGCAATAAATAACGACATATATTTTCCAAACCTGCTGGCTATTACTCAGACATTTGTCCCAGTTTGTAATAAGGGAAAGGGCAAGACATACTTAAGACACACTATGTAATGAAATGTAATGAAACACCTAAATTAAAATTTTACCTGATTAGTTTTCTATGGGATGTTGAATCTTGCAAGAAATTAGAAAAAACAAACATGCTTATATATCATCAAGGTACAAAGTCCCTGTGCACAGCCCTTCTTCCTCCAGGTGCTGATGGTGTGCAATAAGACTATACAAAATCAAAAAGTGGTATACATCGCACACTGGAGAGTATTTTTTGCTGACTTTATTCGGCGTGAACATGCTTATATATCATGTTTACAGATCTTATATGTCATAAGATAAGCGGGGAACTGTTCCTGTTTAAATAAGGCAAAGTGATTGTAACTGTTACATGTGATTTATATTAAAAGAACATTCAAAATATTTTAGTACTACCTGAGTTTATTGTAACTTAAAAGATTTTTAACAGCACCACAATATAATTGTTGTAATTATTGTTTTGTTTTCATTCGAATGTCTTTATCTCTAAAAAATGTATTGATGTCTTTATATAGGTTGGGTGGCTTAAAACAGATGAGACAGTTTCAGCGTTAATTGATATAATTGACTCTGCAGGAGGTTCCTTAATAAACAAAAACACACACCTACCTGTAAATCACACACACACACACACAGCCTTTTTTTCAAAGGATGTTGTCAGTAGGAGAATAAGCATTGGAGACACCACATGTCTGTAACCTGCCACGACTGATCCCCCCAGCCTGTCTTCAAAAGCAAATGAAGAGCCTTAATAACAGCTGCCATAACATGAGATCTTTTTAAGTGAGACACCCTCCTTCCTTTACCAGTCTACCCCCTGGTGAGCAAAAACCCTCTCTTCACCAATCTCATTTCCACCAATCAATAAACGTGGTCTTCTGAAGACAACCATGCAATGCCAGAGCTCTACCCCCTTTCTTTTCCTCTTTGAGAAGTAACAAACAAACATTCACATTCTTATTTATTCCACACATGTTGCTCTAAACAATATCGTAGAACAGTTCCTCATCCTGAAAATTGTTTACCATGTCCATAATATTTACTTCCTCCTGTGACTGACTGATAGACATTCTGCTTATTGCATGTGTGGTGTGGAGTTTTTTCATTTAGCAGTTTATTCATCATTGAAACAAACGACATATGTGATTGCATTTCTTTAAGGAGAACCAAAGTCCGCTGAGGTGTTGTTTGAAAAATACTGAATTAGTTTGATTCTATGTAATGCAAGCTGTAATGTTTTTTCTTACTGAGAACTGTGTCAGTAAAGACCAGATGGTGGAGCCAGAAACCCAGAAGAGAAACAAGTCTGCTTTCTAATTTGTCCTAATGCAAGTTCTTGGACGGCTCTGTAGTTTGTAGTGTCTTTGTGGGTGTGTTTGTGTGAGCGAGTGCGTGTAGGTATGTGTGCAAGAGTGCATGTGTGTTTAAAAGCATGTGTGCATGTGTGTTTACCCTCGACTAAAACACTCACTTGAGAAACAGAGAACAGGGCTCATTTTCTAACCAACCCCATCGGCTGGTTCTGGGCTATGGATGAATAATGACTGAATTCAACTGTGCTGAAACAGAAACACATTCCACACACTCTGCAAAGCTAATAGCCAGAGCAAAACAACCACATTTGAACATTTACAATTAAGAAAGCTCAGTGATTGAATATCTGGGTGACTGGTAAGTCACGCCTTGGAGTGAAATAAAATGCTGCTCCTGGATATTGCTGAATGCTTCACAAAACCCTAACTATGTTTTAGATGTGCTTCAACAACACTGGGAAATGAGTCAATTTGACAAGGAGTCAACATTTTGTTTGTGGTGAGGAAGCATTGGGAGTACAGGCATTGACATGTCTAGAATACAATATCTTTCATGGCAACACTTGGTTTAAAAATTCAGATTCAACATATATATTGCAGATAAAAATTCCTGGTAGTTAACTGTATATTCCTTTAATGTTTTGCAGTGTATACTCTTTTATACTCTATATTTAACAGTAATTTGACAACACTTGGACAATTTTCTTATTATTATCATTATATTTTTCTCTCATCTGAATTGGATTTGATGTAGTTTTCCAGACTCAAATTACGATTGGAGTCGTTTAGTCCACCAGGCAGACACAAAAAATGTTAAAATATTGACGTGCTCTGGGGGCACAACCTCATAAACTCAGTCGGCTTCCACTGGACATAAAATAGACATATTTTGCTTTAAGACTCCCACCTGAAAATTTTCACTTGGAGGTCTAGAGGAGAAAAGTCCCTGAATGAATGTTACTTATAAGCCTACGTTACCCTGATACAGAATGGAACTGCAGCACCACATGCTTTTATTTATTTATTTATTTATTTATTTTTTATGTTAACCTATTATTAGTCAGCCGTGCTGACTAAACTAATAAATAAGCACACCTAATTAATGAAAACTCGAGGCTATGCAAAGGATGCAATTCAAATGGATGGAAAAGAGCATCATATCTGCAAGGTCCATATTTTTACAGTGAATCAAACTGAAATATGTTTAGAGACTGAGTGGAACTCAAGTGGCAATAACCATAATAATCTTTTGTATAACTTAAGATTCACACAATGTACAAATTACTTAATTTTCATTTGCATTTATATAAACATCCCTGTCATTTGGTCCAAACTGTGAACCACCCGGAAAACCATTGAATTCAGTTATCTTTGATAGAAGCATTTCTATCTCACAGGCACAGGCAGAGTTTCTTTTAAAGGCCCACCATAACACCAGGTTCAGGTGGATATCCGGGTAAAGCACACGAAGGATCACAAACAATCAAGTTTGTGAAGAATGTTGAGAGAAGCATCTGTGGATTCATTCACCCGTGGCCTCTCAGATTGCTCTGGCCATCACAAGCCCTAATGGCTTTACCTGGTGGCCCTTCATTCACAGGACTGACATTTCATGTAGTTAGATTTGGCAGGTGTTCATTCCGCAGAGCATTGGTAGCTTACTTCTCCATTTTATCAGCCCCTGGTTAGAGAGCTGGCCAGAAAATAATTCTGCAGCAATTACCATATGTTGTGATTGTGGTTTTGGAGCAACACTACAACATCTGTGTTGTATTGGCATCTGGGGCACAGCGAAAGAAACTTCCCCAGTCTGCATTCCTTCCTTGCATCTACTGAGCAGGTGCTCCCCACAACACTGCTTTCCTATAGAAGCGCTTTCAACTCACCACACTGTTTCTCCCTGTTAAAGTTTTTATGTACACACAGAAAGGGTAATTACTGACTTGTATAGTGTAATAGGATTGCACAAATGACACAGTCACCTCTTTGTGGTTAAATTGTTAGCAGTGAAATTATAAGAGCCCACACTTTTATTCTTTATTTTATTGAGCATCACATTTGTGCACCCAATTTTCTGATTAGGTGGGACAGGAAAATAATTGTGTTAGCCTTAAGACAGTTGCGTGTTTCACATGAATGCACAGACAAGAACACACACACACATTTTTATATGCACGCACATTTTTATACACACACACCGCTAAAGGCCCCCTCAAATTATGGCAAATTGGCAAATGAAAAACATGCCGTAGGTAAACGATGTCCACATATGGGGATTTCCTAGCTTAAACAATCAATTATCTCTATAAACTTGCATCATCTATCAACATTTGTCACAAACCATACAGCAGAGCAGGTGGTAAGTGAACACACCGCCCACCAGGGACCAGGTAGAGCTGCCAGCAGGCTCCCGGTCAGGGTGGTGTGTGTTCCAGTGTTAAGTGATGCCTGGTCTGTCAAGCACTCAGACCCTCAATGTACATGTCATTATTGTGCCACAGAATGGCAACTGTCACAGAACCTGGTAATCTATTCCAAACCAGCTCCATGCTGTAGGTGAAATGCACACTTTGATTTTTCTCAAATCAAAGGCTTCTCTCTGCCATTCTGTGTTTCCACCCCCCTCCCCACCCGAGCTGTAGCCAACAATAAATATGAAGAAAGTTATGGCGGCCAATACAGTAAATCAAACTTTACAGGGCCTGTTTCATATTTCAGCCACTGATTTATTGCATATGACAAGTACAAATGAGGGGGCATTTAAGTCAATCATTCCAGAGATGTCACCTTGCTAATTGATCAGAGCTGAAGCAATTAATATTTTAATCAACTGTATTCATAAAACCACTGACTCCATAAGAGACACATTCTGCTTTGCCTTCCACATATAAACATAATGTATGTGGCAGTCATTGGGAAGCTTAATAAAATTACTCGCCTCCAATTATGTAGCATTTTAATAGTTCAGTAAAATTAAAATTGACAAAACTGTAGTTGAATTTTAATGAAATCAAACTTTTTCCCGAAAAACTGTGTACTGCATGTTCATTTGCAAACGTTCCTTAACATTCCCCTCTTTGTTTTCCAACAGTGTTACTGGATCATTCACAGCAGATTCTGAGACACACAAGATAATACTGGATGCACACAAAGCGCAGACAAAAAATGAGATAAGCCAGAAAGTATGAAGAGAAACACTGCCAAGATGACAATCTGTTTTCAAGAAGTGTGTAATTAGGAGACCAACACATTTTAACATCAATAGAGCAGCACTTGGCTCTTTAGAGGAAGGAAACGGAAAGAATTAAACACTTAGAGCATGACCACAGCATCGTGTTTGAATAAATGGGGAGAATAAGTCAATTTAAAAAGGAGCTATTTCAGTTCATAAAAGATGGGGTAAACACGGGGTTAGCTGCAGGAGAATAATCAGAATCACATTTTGTGGAGCTATAAATTTGTCAAGGGACTGCAGAGAAGACAAAGACCTAGAAATTATCTCAAAGACTATTCAAGAATAATTAAACTTTCATGGTTTGTGAAATAATTGAATTATCCATCGAAATGCAGTCTTTATAGTTGGATTTTTACCACAGCGACATTCATTATAAACACATGGAGTCAGTACTCAGGCGGTCTCATTCTCCTCTAAATAAGCCTCAGCTCTCAATTCAGCTTATATAGGTAAATTAAGTGCTCCCGCGCAAATGCATCAAGAACTCCTGGATGTTTGATCATTTTAGGAAGAGTCCTTGAAGAAAGTCTGCAGAATTTAATTTTCCTGATATGGAAAGTTATGTTTTTGTTGATTTATGAACCTGCCACTAATGCCTGTTGAAAAATATTCTGAAAGCGGCCTGAAACTCAGTGAAAAATGTAGCAGTTGTATGAAAAAATAAATGTACTTAACTAAATCTTAATCAATATTTTAAGGTGTTTTGTTGTTATTATTTCATATTGTAAGTAAACATTAGCTTTGAGCTCCTCACTCTATGGTGACAAAGGGAATTATAAAAAGCCAACTGAGCATAGACGAGCAGGAAAATGTTCCCATTCATATTCAATATTCAAATTCCTGTCTGTGTATGTATGAGTGCTTGGTGATCGCAGCGTACCGATTGCTGCTTGAAGTACTGTAGATTGCTGGCTTTGACATTTTCCCATTGTGCATGGTGGTGCAGCAGGCAATAATTAAATATCAGGTGCATAAGCTGCTCTTTAATTTGACATGTGTGCTTGAGGCAATAAACACATGTGGTGCAGTGGGGGCTGCATAATTGCAGAGGAATAAAATATCATATCAAGAGTGAGAGGATCATTGTATCAGGTACCCGATGACAGCTCGTTTGATCATTATGCCAAGGCTAAAGAGGTTGGCTAATTAGTTGTCATTAAAACTCACCCTCTAATCAGGGCTCGCTCTTGCATAAAAAATGTCCCTATCACATGATACGCGAACAATGCCCTTAACCCTTTCGGGCCAATCTCAGCGTTTACAGCTATTGGCAGTGAGAAAACTGAAACATAGGAAGACGGATATGACTGTGGTATTTTTTGCAAAGTTAGAATTACATGTGCAACTGTTGTTGTTATGCAAGATATAACTGGAGCTGCGAGTTAAGTGTTTAATCTGATGATACCCCAAACCCTGCAGGGTGATGCACTAAGCAGAATGGAGACGACACAGAAGTAAATCAGTGAAGAGACATATAGGAGACTGCTCTCCGCTCACAGCAGCACACATGCATTATATCAGTTTAAGTGGGAATGACTTCTTCAGACAACACCCCGGTGAGAGGACCCATGATGTCTCAGAAACCATGGGTGCCTCTTGCCATGATTTTCAAAGATGGCAGAAAGTGCTCCAGTGAGAGGCCCATGCATTATTAGCTGACAGCCCCGTATAAATAATAAGGTACATAATGCCAAGTGTGAGTGCATGTGTCTCCACAAGGACGCTCAACAGGTGCACCTCTCATTGCTACATTTCCATTTTGTTCAACAAAGAGCCTTCCTGTGCGAACAACTTCTGTCTGAAAGCTTTGCCTGATCATTCTTTTATGTGCCACTTCCCAGAATGCACAACATTCACAGGACCTCATGATAATAGGCTCGTCGGGACACAGAGAAAGGAGCGAGACGCTTGTCAGAGTGGATACATCCATGCCTGACCCGAGGGAGATGGCTCAGTGCACGACACATCAGCTACAGGCCACAGAGAGACCCTCTCCACCCCTCCTTCCTCGTCGTCGACTAATGGTTGTCAAGTTAGCGAGGGCCCGTGCTCTTGTCTGGGCCGGGCCTGTTGTCATGTGAAATCCATTAGAGGTCGCAAGCACACAGGATGGGCGGTCGATTGATAAGGCAGGAGGAGAAGTGAGGCAGAAGCAGAGGAAGAAAAGGAGCTTTTTATCTCCCGACTGTACTGTACTCTCCATAAGGACTTGTTAAAGCAAACTGAAGTAGAGTGGAAAATTGATGGAGATGTCTTACATTATGATTGTACTTCTGAGGCATGGCTTGTAAGTTTTTATTCTGAAATGGCAAGAAAATTGAAAATAGTCTCCTGTGTAATCCAAACCATGTCAAATGGAAGGCTGTTCACAGAGATACACGGCACATCCTCTATAGAGTCATATTAGTTCCCAAACCCACCATTGAAACCATTTCAACTTGCATTTAAAGATCATATTCTCGGCAATCGCTGCTAGAATACTTTCTCTTAAAAAGCTGATAATGTGTTTATCATTTAACATGTTTATCCCTTTCTATGATTTCAATATTCTTAAATTCATTGCCTGTGTCTCTGAATTTCAAAACATTTCTCAAGACTTGAAACTGCTACAAACTATGGAAGACGAGTTAGTGTCAGTGACGGCACACTGAGTCATACTGTGGGTTTCTTAATTAGATTAATCCACAAACAATTTACTGGGGAGCCACTGGATACTTGAGAACCAGTCCATGTGCTACTCATTTGCTGCTTCTTTTTGCATTTATTAAACGTTTTAAACTGTGCACGAAACAACTCTACTTTCCGATAAATCAGTCAAAACGGCAGCCTCATTTTCTCTGTTTAGGTTCAAGCACATTAAGTTTTATTTTTTTTCTGTGTGTGTGTGTGTGTGTGTGTGTCAATAATAATGTCAATGTGACATAAATAATGCATTTTGTATTCTGTGTTTCATGCTTATTTCACATCATATATAAATAATTAGCATCTTTAACCAGGAGGTGGTACAGAGTTTCATATATTTAAAAAAATATTTGATGTTAAATCAAGACATATTTGCATAATGCAACATAATGCCTTTGTTCAGGTTTTACATTCAGTTTACGTACACATCTACCTTGAGCCGTTTTGGCCCCCACTCTGTACAATTTTATTAGCAGCATGTTTGTTATTATTTTTGGTGACGCAACCAGAGCATCCCTCTAAAGGTGGTAGCTATGGATGTTTGAGAGAAACGTTTGTTGGAGCCAAAGCAGCCGGCTACTGTAGAATGAAGTTCATGCAAATTGTAAAGATAGGTTAACTATATGCTATGCTGCCAAAAGATCTCAACTTTTAGTTATTTTTAGCTTTATGCTTTTCCATCAGGTTTTATCGTTTCGTTTCGTAAATTCAAGGAAAGGCCTTTTAACATTGTCTGTGGTAACCAAAGCTTTATTCACTGCTGAAAACATTAATTGATTCGAGAGGAGCTGTTTTGAAACCTGGTTGACTCTGTTGTAGACAAGAGGGTGAAGGGTTGCATATGTGGAGATTTGTTTGCATCTGTCTGCGTCTGTGAGGTTAATTAATGATTAAATACCGGCTTTAATAAGTAATTGTGTTTGTTGATGTCCGTGTTTGCTTACATATGGGACTGAATATAGTTGTTTGTTGATGTCCATGTTTGCTTACACATACGCGTGATGTGAATATAGCCGTTTCAGAATATTGTCTGAAACTGGTGCTCTCCTGGGGTCTTTTGAAGGATGCTACTGAGCTACCTATGATAATTAGAGAGCTATGACCTTCTCATTAGAGCCAGGAGGCTGCTCTTTCTCTCTAGCCCTCCCTTCTACCATCATGCAGGCCTGCCACAGGACAACCAGTATATCAAAGGAAAAATATTTATTAAAGCCAAAATTACAAAACACACAGCACAACCTTTGAATCACAGCCACTAGTATATGCAGAGTAAAAAAGAATCATTGTGCTTAGCCCACCTAAAACCCTTCCCATCCTGCTCGCTTGTTGCTTAAATTTTTCATTACAGGACTTCAAAGTGGCATCTCAGAGCTAATCCGTTTATTCTCCTCTGACAAAAACCTGTTTAAAATGGATCCTTTTTAGGACTTGCTCTATTCCCTATCTTTGGCGTCTAAATGTCAAAAAATCTGGATTAAATGGAATGATTCTCATCTGGAGAGACTGGCAGGAGAGAATACACAGAGAAATATGGCGCAGAGTGTCTAAAAGCTCTTTAATTAATCTTCCACATTGATTTTGTTTTATGTCTGATGTACTGTATGAGTCATTAGCATCTCGATGTTCACAAAAACACTTTAAACTTCCAAGAGTCCGTCTCACAAGTTTAATGGTAAAATAATAGCCTTGAAGTGTGTGTGTGTGTGCGTGTGTGGGTGTGTGTGTGTGTGTGTGTGAGAGTGAAATAAATAAAGTAATGCATTTTTTTTTTTAAAGAGCTTACAAAACTGAAACAGAAGATGGGGATAAATAATGTGGTGAACAATGCCAGCATTTTAAGATGTTGTCTGCTTCATGTGAGGTCTCAAAAGAGGAGAAAGGCTGAGTTGTGACTTCTGTTGACTTCAGAAAGACTTTTGCATTGACATGTTACTGGATCAAGCTGAGAGAGGTTAAAAGCAGAAAACGTATTGTAATTAAAAATGTTGGACACTATTGACGCCTCAGGTTGTTCAGGTCAGTGTCCTGAAGAGTTGGCAACGATATGTGTTATAGATCTGCAAATAGTCATTTTCAGATAGACACTGATGTCCATATTTGGGTAAAAAGTAATTTCAAGTTTTTTTGCTCCCAAACTTTCGATGGAAATGATCCAGCGGTGAACATGCACCTTGGTTTGTCCAATACCAAATAGATAGCTCTAAATACTTCCATTCGCACCTGGCATTACAATGTGAGTCAATGACCACTTGTGATCAGATCTCATTTCCGTGCTCTGAACGCAAATAAATGGGTACGTCGTTTGAGAAACATTGAGGGTTTGAGTGATGTGAGAATCCTTCCTGTGCAAACAGCTGTTGTCTCACCTTTGTTTAAGAACGCGAACAGTGCAGCTTGAATGATGACATGATACGAGAAGTGGACCACTGTGTGCGGGTTGGAACACATGAGTAGTGAAGTCTCTCTTGCTCAGTTAAAGACTATGACTTTATTTATTTATCTGTTTGTTTATCCACAGACTTCTATTAGACTTTAATTTAAAAAAAATCTCTGGTAATTAAGGTAAGAAAGGGTAACTTAACGCCACATGATAAATTTGCATAAATTAACATGAAACAGAGGACTTGCAAGGAATTGCACAGCAATCCTAACCTGGAAGCTAAATGAACTTCCCTGCCCTCATTTCTTTTGTGGAAGAAGGTTGGTCTGGAACTACTCCATTGGGAACTGATTATGCTCTGCTGGACCAGTCAGATTGTTTGGACAGGCTTTATGCAGCGAGTGACAGACACATTGTCATACATGTCATCTGAGTGAGAGGTATTTTTTTTTTCTCTGTATCAGTTGAAACACCCTCCTAGTGGGTCCATTGCCTGTTCTGGTGGTCCACCATACACAATACAGGCATTTTAATGTCAGGTGTGAACAGAGGCACTAAATCTATGAAGCCGAATCTTATTTTATCCTAAGAAAAGAATGGGAATATAAGTGCATGAGCGTGTGGGTCTCTCCACTTTTCAGGATTTCTTGATGGTTCATGGCAACATGCAAAGAAACGTAGCAATATGCTACAGAAAACTGGAAGAAGACGTCTGCTAGCCAGTAAATGTGGCTTTAAACAAGAAAAATATTTTTAAAAATCTGCACTCAAAGATACACACTTTCTTTAGGTCAGGAAAACTGAATGAACTGTGTTTACGTGAGAACTGCACAGAGCAATTTAAGGGAGAATTGTGCGCAACCGAGATCTGGAATTTATTTAGAAATAACATTGGCTTACATTGGTGTCCACTCCTGTAAAGGGCTGACAGATGTATCAGGAAATTCCACCCCCAAATCTTATAAATCCACTGGAATACAAAATGAGATAAATTAAAAGCAGTCACAAGAAAAACAGTATCCTCGTCATTCATGAGATTGTAACATTTAATGTGAAGCAATTCTGAAAACTGTCAAGGATTTTATAAGATGCTGATGATTTATTAACTAATTTTCTTCTTTCCATGTGGGGAGGATCATTATCATATATCACAATTTAAGTGTGAAATCATTATACAATGTGAAAAACGTACATATTTCTGAATCCTACATCCTGATACATTTTATGAGCTCACTTTGAGACAAAGTGTTTTAACCCATTATTAAATCTAGGCTGAGTCAATGCTGTTTATTGGCTTATTTCCTTTAACCTTGTTGTGATGTCGTTATTTAAATACTGATAACCATACTGTCCATGGTGTCCCGATAATTGGAAAGCTGCCAGTGTTAATGTGAAATTATTACATGATAAAAGACCATTTTCCAGCTTAATTCATCATCCTTATTGTGGCTACATATGTTGATTGGAAATGACATGAGGTTAAAATCACTTATTGAATCTAATCAGGCCATAACTGATTGTCATTATGGAAAGGAGGGGATTTTTTTTTTTAGTTGTTTTGGATACCGTGTTAGTTGGTGGCTATGAGCGTGTAATCCTCATCCTCAGGTCTTATGAATCAGTGTGACAGACGCATGCCAGAGCTGGCAGACAACATACCGTACTGAGAATAAAGACTCAGAGTAGCTGTGCCACCCAAACCAAGTCATTAGGCTCCTCGGCACCTGCAGTTTCCTCCTACGTAAAGAGCTGTATAAATTAATCACGCACAGCCTTATGCACTTTGATGCAATTTATAATGCACATTAATGAGGGCTGACAGCTGTAACTAAAAGGCAGAATGATCACTTACAATTCAAATAAAAATCACAGTGCAATAACAAAAGTCATTTGCATGACTTTTTTTCCTGTCATGCTCTATTTTCATCTTTATCCAGCTTTGATTCCTGCTGTTTTATCAGAGGCCGAATGCATGTGAAAAGCCTAAATGCTCTGCAAATTGATGCAACACTTTGGCTGTGTCTCACTCCAGAGTATGAGCTCTAATTGTACATTGTGTGAAGGTATGGCACTAGATGATAAAAAGGCTTTTCTCCACACCTCATTTCAATCTCAATGTCTTATCAGTTGCCTTTGTTAACTTGCCGCTTGTTGATGGCCATTCATAAGTTATACACTTAGCACTTCATTACTAATTACATTTCTTTTGCATATGTTTCTACACAGGGGCAACTTTTCTTTTGTGGGCTGTATTCCCCATGAAAAATCAAAGTGGAAATAAATTCACAACCAAACATTGTGCTCACATGAAAACATCAAGAGGAAAGCATTTGAGCTGACCTTCAGAGGTGCTAATTAAATTTTGGGCGTGTGGCGATGGTATAACTGATTTCATTCTTCATTATGGCCTGTAATGACATTTCTCAGCTGTCAAAAGTATTGCAGGCGGCTCGCTTTGGGATGAATTAGCCATTATACCATCATAGAGACAGCATAACCATTTAGGGGGAGGGTGGAGAAAAGGGTTAAAAATTCAGGGACTCAAGTTCAATGTTCACTGCAAAAACACATTTGGCAAAGCTCGCTAAAAGTGGATAAAATGTGCCTTTTGCCATTCAGCTGCCTATAACAAGAGGACATATATGACTTCCCCACTGCAAAGCAAACCCATATGTCTCTTCCCCAATAAAAGTCTTTAACAGGATCCTAAAGATTTAATTAAGATGTCAGTATGCGTAGGTCAACTGCAGTGCAGAATCTGGAGTGGAAGGTACAGTAACGGTACAAAGAGCCCAGCTGGTTCTGTGATGACATGCACAGAGAAGAGGGATGTTCCCCGGTTCTGATTTACATGCACGGCCTTGTTGTAAAAGCAATGGCATTTTGCTCACAGTAAGCAAAGGTTGCATTAGTTTTGAACCGGAGGAAGAGGGAAAAGCTGAAGTCACTCTTCATCAGGTGGTCTTTAATAGCCAAAATATCTAATAATTAAAGTGCTAAGTGTCATCAAACAAATTTATTGACCTTTAGTGCATGTTGTACAAATGGAGACTGAGCAACATAGGATTAGCTATAGTATAATAATGGGGTACATGCAACTAATTACTGTAATTGAACTGTTTAAATATTGCCGTCATTTGAATGAATATAAACTATTCACTGTATGATTATATAGCATTTTTAATACTTTTTTATGTACAGATTACTATTTCATTTGAGTTTTCAGATTCAGTTAATGTAGATGCACCTTTATAAAAGTAAATAGGGAAACACATTTCTGACATTGAAATAGTTCATTGCTACATGTCCAGGTCTATTATGTTAAGATAAGGGAATCTCAAACTAAAAACTGTAATATAAAAATAGGAACTGCTTGTTTTCTCATGTCATCGTCCTTTCTGAGATTTTGTGCGTTTCACTACAGATAAGATCTGAAGGGCCACTCATCTACCGATAGAGTGGAGGATAAGTAGATGGGCTGAGAAAAGGAAGGGTGACTGACACAGTTAAATGGTTCATTCCCTGGAGGTTGGACGTAAATCTTGTTATTTCTATTTTCCACCACTCCTCTCTATCCATCCGGCTGTTGGTCTGTCTTCTTTTTTGATTGTACAGAGGGTCTGATCCCACAATGTCCAGTAAAAAGCAGTCTGCCACAGTTCTTTCTGACAGACAGGATTTCAGTTAAAAGGCCAAGTTCACAAGACTCATCCATTAGATCTTGCAGTAGCTAAGGAAATCAGACTAGCTAACATCAAACGTCAAACCCCATTGACTTGGATGGAAACACAGTGCTGGCAAG
This sequence comes from Chelon labrosus, assembly GCF_963514085.1. Classification (NCBI taxonomy): domain Eukaryota; kingdom Metazoa; phylum Chordata; class Actinopteri; order Mugiliformes; family Mugilidae; genus Chelon; species Chelon labrosus. The sequence continues at coordinate 25,688,332 of NC_140339.1, read as the reverse complement.
GAACATTCTTGTGAACAGCAGCTTCTCTTAAGTTTAAAAAGGAAATAACTTCATTTCTTCATGAATCCGTTCAGTATAATATCAGTTTCCTAGGTATAACGTGCACGGTATTTACATGATTGTGAAATCAACTCAGCATGTTTCATTTTTCAAACAAAAAGGAACAGACTAAAAATGACTGTAATTGGTTAATTTTTAATGGATTTGTGTACGTTTAATAAAAGGTTTCAAGATAGAAATTGAATTCAAAATGGCTGAATTATTTATGCCTTTGTGGCAGTGACATCTGTGGTTGGACACACTGGGTATTTGGACGGTCCACTCATCCGTCCATTGTTATGAGCACAATGTCTCATGAACTCAATGAAGGAATTTCTTCAAATTTGGCACAAATGTTCACTTTGACTTAAGAACTGATTTGAATTTTATCTGATGGTCACAAGTCAAGGTTACTGTAACCTCACAAAGAAGGTTTTCATCCATAACTAAACAATGCATTTGCTAATCGGATGAAGTGGTTACATGCTATGTCCAAAAAGTCAATGGTCAATTTCACTCTGACATTTTAATATTCACATCAGTATATCCCATACAATGTCAATACTATGGCGGCCCGCCAGGGTCTAATTTACTCCGCCATGGTCTCATAACGAATTGGAAATATTTTTTCCCGTTTCAAACAATGTTGTGCTTGCATTGTTTTACCTATTGCTCCCGAAAGGATCTACCCTCCCTCCCTGTCCCGTCCCCTCCCCTCCCCAAAGCTGCCTCTCCAGAGACCCTCCACACACACCGGTTGCTCACCTGCTCTGTAATTTAACCTGACGGAGAAAACAGCACGGACAACTCACGTAGCCTGAGAAGCTATATTATTAAACGCATGCTCTTATTTTATTTGCAGACATTTCATATACTGCATAAGTAGTTTATAATAGTTGGGATAGCATCATAATTAGGGGTTTTTATTAAAGCAGTAGAGTTGGGTAGGGTCTCACGAAATCCTGTGTGAAACACTGCACATATATGACATGATACAGGCAGATGCATACAACCTCAATATGGTAATTCCAGCTGTGAAAGTTCAGTTGTGTGAGGTCTTTTATGAACTGGTGGAGTTAACGGTGCAACCAACCTGGTGGGCTGCTTCAAATTCATTCCACCATTTTCTGATTTGTGTAAGGCTGTTTGAAATGGTTAACACATAATGCAGTCTAATCGAGATATATTCTTGGCTAATGCTGAGCTTCAAATGTTCAATGAAAGTTCATGTTTTGAAGAATGCTTTTTGCATTACACTGCACACCAAGGCCTCTCTCACAGCAGTAGTTCTTGGATGGACTTGCCAGGAAATCTAACTGAAATGGCTGAAATTCATTGAGAATTGGGTGGCTTTCTGGGTCATGGGGACCTCATGTCCTCTTTAATACTACTCCACACGAGGCCAACCAAGTGAACCACCAGCGTCTATGTTAAATATTCATCTCCTGTCAATAATTAAATGCTCATTATTTGAACCTGAAGAGTGCTGTCATTCCAAATTTAATGTGCTTCTAATGCATGGGGCGATAAGGCACGCCTAATAGCTAGGCTGCATGATGAAAGCTGGATGCGTACAGTCATACCCATTCTTTTTCAGTTGAACAGGTAAAAAGAATCCATGTTTCAAATGAAAAATTTACCACCGTTGTCCAGACTTTTTTGAAGAACATCTGAGGTTTTGTATTCTGTGACTGTACAAGATTTTGAGAAGCTTGTTATCTCGTAGCCTTTAAATTGAATCCTCTGTGAAAGCAGGAGACTTTTCAGGAGATCTGTTACTGGAACTGCCACAGCACAATCAACCACCCACACAGAAAATAATGACGCATGAGCCAATTTAGGTGATAAGGTACAGGCAGGGCATGAATACACAAATATACAATAAATATGCAAACAACAAGATCTGTTACCCAAGGGCAAGGGGTTCACATGATAATACAAGTATTGTCCTGCAGCTATGCAGCACCCAGTAGCGCTATCAATTAACTCATGGAGGAAGCCACTGCAGCTATAGTCTATTGCCTCTTTTTTAAAACTTTAAAGGATTTTTAAATACATAATAATTCCCTTCTTTGATGTGAGGCATTTTTCATTGTTTGTTGTTATTATGATCTGCACCAAGAACAACTGAGAATTACCCCAGCTGTTTTTACAAATGTCTTCCCGTGTGTGTGTGTGTGTGTGCGCGCACGAATGTGTGTTCTCATATGGCTCAAGGACCTGTGTGTGGTGTAAACACAGGGAGGGTAAACACACATGCAGCTTGTAGTCTCCATTGTTATTATCCTGTTTGTATAATTAGCATTATAAATTGCTCACATCAAAGGCTCTGTCCCTTGAAATACTTCCATGCCTCTGTTGAAGTAAAGGAGAATAGAGTGGGGAGGGGCGGCGATGGTCCCCCTCCAATTGAGACGTGTTTAGCTTCTACGAGGCAAGAGGGGTTTTTAGCAAGGGAATGTAACCAGAGTGTGGTGATGTCCGGTGGCAATTTTATCTAAATGTTGTTAGGCTGCTGGAATATATTGGAAGGGCCGCAGTAGAGAGCTTGAAAGAGAAGTTCAGATCTTTCATGCTCACTTCAAACACGTCCTCAGACATACCCTAACTCTAACCCTAACGGCAGAATAGGTCAGTTGCTTGTAATTCCTTCAGCTACATGATTGTTTACAGGAATTACACCGATCAGCCACATCATTAAAACCACTTTTGGACCTGGTATTCATGTGGATGTTATGTGTGCCACATGTGCCACCCACCTAGACCAGACCAGACACCCCCACCCCATAGCAGTGACACTCCTTGATGGCAGCAGCCATCCCCACTAGGATGCAGCCTGACACAGGCACACACACAAAAACGCTTTAGGAACAACTAAAAAAAAAAAACATGAAAAACAACACAAGGTGTTGACCTGGCCTCCAAATTCACTAGATCCCAAACTGATCAAGTATCTGTGGGATGATCCACAGAGGCCCCTCCCCTCAACCCATAGGACCCAAAGGCCCCCACTAACAACATTCTGTTACCAGACACCACAGGACACCCTCAGAAGGTCCATGTCCATTCTCTGATGAGTCACAACTGTTTTGGAGGCACAAGGGAGACCTACACAATATAAGGAAGGTGGTCATAATGTTGTGCTTGATTGATGTAAATGTATGACCGTTACAAGTCTGCAAACAAGCGAAGTAGAATGCATAGTGTCAAAATCCTCATTCAGAGGAAGAAGGGTGGATGGTGGGGTGAGTTAAATGCTGCACTTTCACCCAGCAAACTGGAGTTTGAGTCTGGCAAATGTTTTTTAAGTGGCATGTGTCCTGTTTGAACCATTACATTTCACAGACTTTGTTCATTATCACCTTTATTATTCTTTTCATCATCTATGTCTTGTTCAGTTAGGTTCACTTAGTTAGGGTTAGGATTGGGAATCAAAATTACTTGGTTATATTTAGAATAAGATTATGGTTTGTCTTAAACTAGACCAAAACTAAACTGGCCACCATAGCAACTTGTTCTGCCCCCACGGAGATTTAACATGCACTTCATTCACACAGCCACATGATATGCATATCTGCATATCTTAAATAGTGATACTAATACTTTTTTGGGGTGAGTTTAGGCTCCCCATCTTTGTACACCTGGCCCAGCACCGCATTAAGGGGTTTGATTGTAAAAGTTGAAAATAACAAAGCAACAACATAACTTCTGATACTGGAAATATGTGGGAAGAGGTAGTTTAAAGACACTATTTGATGATTTGAAAACGACTGTGGTTGGAGTGAAACAATACCTGGAACTTGAACATCAGTAACTGAACAAATTATCAGTTAATAAAAAAATATTTAAGATGATATTGCTTTGAACATTTTGAATGTTTATATAAATATACAAAATAGGTAAGTCACCACAGGAAGGAACATTTTTCTGTTGCCTTCCCACACAGTGGCAACCGGCAACATAGTTAATTTTGCAGTGCCTTGAGACGAATTCCTCCCTCTCGGTTAAAACATTTCTACAGTACATTTAATGACCTGTTATAAGTGTACGGGTGGGAAAGTGCAGGAGAGTACAGTATGTGCTGATTCTGCTGCACTCTGAGACGCTGGCGTGAACAATGATGGCTTGGCAGCTGGAAGTGATGAGAGACAGAAAGTGTCAGAGGGGGTTTGCACAAATTTGATTGACAGTACCCAAGCTGGCTCTGCCATCAATTTAATGGCAATTATTATTTAATGCATATTACTTAAAAGCATATGCAAAATTAAGATTTTTTGCACAAAAACACATTTTATGTGGTATTTAAAGAATGATATGCATAATATATTGGTTGTTAATATTTATGGCATAGAAGTTCAAGCATTTCTTGTCTTGAACTAGTCAGAGTACTGAAAGCACTGACTCTCATGATCTCAATTAATAACTAACAAAGTAAGAAAAGGAAGAAGCAGCACAAAACTGGAAGCTTTTTACACAGAGGAGAAAAACCTGCCAGGGGGAATTTATCTCAGATCCAGATTCACTTATGTGTAAGAACAAGAGACTGGCCTCCTTCAGGGTATAATTCAAGAAAGCACACTGGAGAAAATATTTATTCATGATAGATTTGAAAACAGACATTATTTGTCAAATTAATGTTGAATGTAATCTAACAGAACCACATCTTTTGGATGGAAATTAGTTTATATTTGTTGGAAATCTTTATTTTTCCAAGCAGAAAAGAAACTTGTGTATAAGTCCTCCTTGTGACAAAGGTTTATCAAACAAATATACTTTACATGAGTATTTACTTGACTAATATACTTTATTGCCTTTTTTTCTATTCTTTCACTTTACACTTTACACAGTAGTTTCCCCTTTAAGCTGCAAAAAGCTGCAATGCATCATGTTCCTGACATGCATTAAATGAGCTGAGGGATATGTGTTGGTAATGTCACGGAGAAAGCATGCAGCCAAGTGCAGTTTTTTTTTTTTTAAATATATGTCGAAGGCAATCTTCATAGTTTTATCTAGTAACGACACTACTGAAGATTAGTGTTGTACAGATTATTGTGCACCTGTATAAAGATATAATAATAGATCCGAGGTAAATGTGTTTCATTTACCTGGGAAACAAACAAAAATAAAAAAAAATTCACATAAAATCTGGTAACCAGGTCGCTGGGTCTTAAATGTGTCATCTTTATATCTTTATTCAGGTGTAAAAATGGCCCCAGCGGGCCTCGCAAGTTCAGGACTTGGCACATTAGAAATACATCAAGAGGCCATAAAATTCTGCTGGCTACTAGCTTGTAAATATTTTGTTGCTCCGTCTCTACTATCTCTTTGTTGTGGTGTTGCCAAGATAAGGATTCTGCTGGAGAATGTGATTGACACTTAGATAAGGGTTTGATGGTCTGTCATCGCTCACACTGAAACCCTGTGTTAATATAATTAAATTATAAATGAGTGCATGAATATTATATCAGTATGGGAGGGCTGCCAGGGAATTCAGTGTTGCTTTCCAACATCAACAATTCTACCATTTTAGTCACCCCTGTTCATCTCCACCCACCACTAAAACAATCCAAGAGAATTCCAGCAGAACTCAGTGATGTGAATGTGAGTCCATCCCCACGTCCTCATATAGCCTCAGTCAGGATGGAGGTCACTGTGATCGCCACAGGGACCAAAGTGAAGCTTGGTTTAGAAGAGGACAAGGACTGAGGTTATAACTCTGCTTAGTTTATTTTCTGGCAGCCCCCTGAGGGAGAGAGACCGTGAACTGACAGGCCCTATGTAATTCTTGACAGAGGAAAACTTTGTATACAGACAGTCTCAGCAACATGTTATTAAAAAGATGAGCATGGCTGTGGAAAATAAATAAATAAAGAAAAAATACTGATTAAATTTTAAGCAGCCGGCGGGCCGATAGTTTGCCCGAGGCATATTTGTCAGTTTCAAAGGGTGTTTTTATTAATTTTGTATTTTGCATTTTGTTAGTGGAAAGAGCTTACTCCACCGGGAGCGCCACAAGCTATAGCCAGCAGAGCCTATAGCAGGGAGAAAGGAGATGCAGAGCATGCCAAACAGATCCTGCTCACTTAAAGAAAGAAATCAGATCTAGATCACCAGCATAACCCATAGACCCCCTACCATCTAGCCAAAACACACAGACATGTGCACAGAGAAGTAATGAATGCTCCATGTACACGCATACTAATCTTTGTGTGAATTGTACATAAACTTCTTTCGCAAATTAACTATTTTGGGTATTAAAGTGGTTGAGTCAGTATGTTACTTGGAGATATTTTAACATATATATTTTATTTTAATTCCCTTCCTTTCACACAAATCATCTACTAGTGAGGATGCTGACTTTTTTTTTTTTTTTTTTGTCTAGGATCAGTAGACTTTAGCCTTTGCAGTACAGAGTTACATGATATCATGGCCGCCCGTAACCTTTTAAGCACTCTAGTCAGAAAATTTCATTTGAATAATTTTATTGCTGAGGTCTAACTTCTTGGGAATTCATTTACTTAATGCCAGCGCAGATCAGTTAGTTGCTCTCCTAATTATAGACTACATGAATAAATGTTCATTTTATCACAAAAAGACTTTAGGTAACAGAAATAAAATCAACTCGACTGGTGGCTAACTTGACCATTGTTGTCCATCTGTCCATAAATCTGCCCATTTTATTAAGTTGTTTATGTTGCATTGCCTACCTGAGTAAAGCAGCCCAAAGACCCTGCTATATCCTCCAGCTGTTTGTGGGTGTGTGGCCTTTTGCTTTTATTTCGTCAGCATTTGACCAAATGTATTATGTACTATAGTTCTTTTAAATATGTGCACAGGGACTGGACTGTAATATTATTTACTACCATATACATACATAACACACATGCCAACAATAAAATGCCTCACAACAAGAAGGTGTGTGCCCTCCACAGGACAAGCGGTTACAGAAGATGAAGACACTGAGCAAATTATTTGTATTACATGTGAACTGTGTGGAAGAGTCATTGTTTGTATGTAAAGACTTCTGAAAAGCAGTTAGTATGAAATGACTCATGGCAAGAAAAAAACTCAATAAGAGAAACTTGGAATCTCACAAACTGCAGGCAGACAGTATCAAACGGCATCGAACACTGAGCAGCAAAGGCTGCCCCGAGGCTATAATTTGCAGAAGTTTTACCTGCTGCTGGCTGCGACTGAACACAAGTGTGAAGACAAAGCTTAGCCAGTCTGTGTGTATAGATATATTTGTGTGCGCCGTTCACAACACTACAACTGACTGTCTGATACAAAATTGCCAGAATCTGAGTCAGGTAAACCTCCCAACAACCCCCCCCCCCCCCAAACATCTTTAATCATCATGAAAAAAGAAAGAAATGGCCGTTGAGGCATTTGGTGGCTATTAGCAGTGTATGTTGCATCTTCAAAATCACCTTTCATTTCAAAATACTCATAAAGCATTTGTGTCAAATCAATCAGACAGAGCAGTTTGAAGTAGGTGCTACTTTGTTGTGTAAAGGTGAAGGAGTTAATTAGGTGATGGGAAGGTGACTGATGCTATGTATATACAGCAGATACGACAGGGAGAGAAGCCAAGTGGGCTGCTAATCATGCCCTCCACCCCCTTATTCCTGCATTCATCTCCAACCATATGCTTTTGAAGTCAAGGCTGTCAGGAGTTCTGTGACATGCACTCAGTTTTATTGAATCTTATGGAGAAAGTGTGCTTTGTTTATTATATTTGATTTTGAATAAATTTCAAAGAAATTCCTAAAACACGTTTAACTTCTGTGTTCAAAGAAGCTCAATTTAAAAAGGACAAAGATAGAGGCTTCATTGCTTTTTTTTTTTTCTCTCTCTCTCTCTCTCTTTCGTCTTTCTTGTAAATGAATGCATTTCTTGAACAGTACCGGAGTTTGAACTCGGCATGGTAATGTGAGCACAAGAAAATGAGTAACTCTGACACTTCTTTTCTGCAATTAGGAGTTTATATTATTAATATGCACTCACTTGCCACTTCATTAGGTACACTAGTGAAAACTAATACATTCTATGGAGAAAAAAAAAAAATAACGCCCTGCACTAAGTCTTAGCTTTGTGAAGGTTATGGTATTCAGCATTTGTTTAAAGTAACTGTGAGAGCTGTTGACTCATCTGTGTTTTCATTTTGAAGACTGCGGTTTGTAGTACTATTACATTTTATTACCATTTTCCATTTTCTTTTTTTAATTCATGTTAAAACCGTGTCACACTTGCCACTAACAAAAACGCATGTGTATGGAGGCCACCTGCTCTTTCATTATTTCAATTTTGTTTAATTTTACCTTGATCTAAGCCTTTTTCCAAATCTTTGTCAACTCTGATATTCACTGGACTGTTGGAGACTAGAAGACTTTCACCTGTGTTTTGTCAAGTTAGTGTTTCTCAGTTGTTTCACAGAAGGAATTAGATAACAAAAAGAGAAAAGAAATCAGCGTTTCATCTCCAGCAAACTAGATTATACAACTCTAGTGAAATTTTATGTTAAAACTGCACATATTGTTGTAATTTCACCATGTTAGTTATTATTGTTATTAGTAGTAGTACAGAGTGTATATATCTATCTTTCTGTTTTAGACCTAGATGTAAATAATGTTAGCATCATACAGTATATTTGTTCTGCTCACTGGACCACAATGTCAAGGTGCCGTGGTTCTAATCCAGAACACACTGCCGTGTGTTATCTGAAAAACAACCAGACACTAAGTAAAACTGAAATGATGGCGTTGCTCACTTTTGCTTGCTTAAGCAGATAATTTAAAGTACAACTGCATTCAGCAGGATTTTATTTTATATTTTTATTTGTTCATATACAGTAATAATTTTAGTAATGGAAAAACTAGAAAAGAACCAATAATATGAGTAAGTCGACAGAATTGTACTTCTAGAAACAATACTTTTCGTCTTGAAAATATATTTCCTCCTCCTTGTTACCATTAAACATTATTAAAAAAAAAGAGCAGAGGAAATTATCTTAGGCACCATGTAGCTACTGTCCATGTTCACACACTCTGCCTTACCCACTATAGTGCCATCCCTGACACCAAAACACTGTCACACTTCTCACTAACAAAACCACAAACATGCACTAAACACGTCTGTGTCTATGGCCATCTGTTCTTTCATTATTAAATTTTGGTTTAATGTTACATTTGCAAAATCTTCCTGTCAATTGTTGCTTTTTCCAGGTCTCTATCAATTCTAATATTCAGTGGATTGCAGGAGACAACTAAGTCGAGCCCCCATTGTTTGCCTTTGAAAAATAATTGCTTTGCACCGCTTCATAAAGCAATAGAGGGTCGCTTGCAGAAATTAGTTAATTGATCACAGGCTGTGTTCCAAATCAAAATCATAGCAAGCAATTAGGATCAAACCTCAGAAAAGATTATGAATTAATGAAGAAGGCCTTCATGAATTATTAATGACAAAAGAATTACAGGCTTGACATGTTATGTGTTGTTGATAAATGGATGTGCTGAAAAATGAACTGACGTCGACCATAAGTGATCATTTCCTTCATATAATCTTTTGTTAGAGTTGACTTCAGAACAGAATGAAGTTAATGCACAGTCAGATGAAGGATACCTTCTACAATTACAAAAAGCTTGTGACAGTATGGTCTATAAAATGTTTTTACAGTGTGTTCGAAAAGATCCATGAAACGTATTACCCATTATGCTTCTGCAACGATCGACCAGGCCAATCAGATTTTGTGGGTGTTTTTTGCAGTGATGAACAGATCATTAGAGACATGGCGTCTGAGGGCCCTTGAGTTGCATTTGTTTTACTTTGCTTTTTTTTCTCTCTGTTGAAACACACTCCATAAAAAAAGGAGTTTTGCATATTAACAGCCTGGTACACACATTCTCTTTGTCCTCTCCTTCAACTTTGCAGGGATGAATTTTTCTATAGCTCACCTATTTAAATTGGATCAAGGCTTAAAGTTAAACATAATGAAGACCCTTACAGGTAATTGTCTGTCCGGGCATCAGGAATCCACGTCAGCTCCACTGCTACGATGGCGACAGAAACAAAGAGTTTCTTCAGGAAACTCATGTGTGATGTCATGGAGGGTTTGTCTATCTTTATATAACGTCTGTGATTATAACCTTTATCACGCTCAAAGCTCTGTCAACTTTTATTTTTTATCTCAAGTATACAGTGACATTACCTTGACGTCCTCTATGGGGCGTCCACGCAAACGTCACCAGTGGCCATCGAGCCAAGTTAGTTGATACAGATAGTTCAGCCTATGTGCGCCAGTTAATCAGTTTCTTCATTTCAGTAGGTTTATTGCAGATTTTTATATGTAACAAATGTGTGCACCATCGGTTCATGGAAATAGCGACTATGTGTCTTTAAAAACCCTTATTTCCTTGCTGTAATTTTTTTCTGTGGTGCGGATGTTGACCTTCCATTTAGCGCTGGCTTGTGCTTCCAGGATCCCTGGTGAAAATGAGGAAAAACATGTAGTACGAAGATACAAGACCTTGTTTCACTACTGTGTCTCCCAAAGCCCTTTCACTGTCTCTCGAGCTCCCCTGCCACCTCTCGTTCTTAGACATAAAATAATCCACAGATGAAGTGCAGAGTTCAGGAGGAAATACACCATAACAGCATTACCAGTATCCTGACAGCAACTTACTATTGTTGTCGGCTTCCACTTAACCGAACAATTTATCTGGTATAATAGTTGCACATTCTGTTATTTAGACAAGAGTAAGCCAAGGAGACAAATTACATAAAAAGCTGATGCTGCAGCACTATCAAAGTTAATATGATGCACTACATTTTCTCTCATCTCTGCCCCTCCGCCACCTCATACACATTAAATTCACAAATGCTTTTTGAGTCCCTTATTTTTATCATTTATTTCTAAGCCAGGGGTTATTTAAACGTTGCTCTTTTTTTCTTCTTGTCTCCCCTTTGGTGGATGGGGGAATTCTTTGCTTAATTCCATTAACTTTGTATTGCTCCTCAATCTTTGGTGCCCTGACCATCAGTGCTGTGGCTTGGCTGTCTTTTAGCGGTTCTGCTTCGGTGCTCTTGTATAGAACATGACAGTTACATTAATGTCTCCATGTAAATTGCTGTCTACATGTAGGAAACAAGCAAAAGGGGGGGAAAAAAGAAAGCGTGGAGCATTCATCGCTTCCATGACAGAAGGAATTACAACAAAATTCATTGTGTGGCACCCCAGATGGCCAAGTCTATCACAGGCTGCAGCAGTTTCACTGAGAACCCAGCCAGGACGATATTGCTGTACAGTTGTATGTTTTAATGTGCAGGTCACTGAATCATTTGCATATGTTGTACCAACATACAGACAAGCATGTATGTCATAAGCATGGGGATTGTTTGACAGTTATTTCTCCTTACTCACACGTTACCTGTCAGACCTGTTTTAGTCCTTTTTTAAATCTCACAGTTATGAAATAAAAATCATGTTATTGACCATCCCAATAAAATACAAGGTCCTGCTCTTGACCGTTAAGGATTGCACTTCCTGGTTTCAAATTGTGTTCTTGACAGTATTATTTGCTGACCTGCTAAGCTGGGCCATATGCAGCTGAAACTGCAATTTTTCATATACTTCATATACTGTATGAGTGAACTGTCCTTTTAACATGTTCATAACATGTTGGGATTTGGCTCATATGTGCATGCCTTTCTTTGTGGAGAAAGGAGTTTGCTGTGCATTACTGTATGGCATCAGATGTTAATGTTTGAGGAACACTACTGAGCGTCTGCCCAGTTTCTCATTTTGTCTCTTCTATTCATTTTTGAGTACACAATAAGTACATTATGTTGCTGTCCATATGTCTCTCTTTTAATACTGAGAGAACAAAGCTAAATACACTGACATACGTTGAAAAGAAATTTCCAAAATACAGAAAATATTCTAGAACAAAGCAAGCTGATTATAAGTATTTCTTTTAGCTGTGAACTCTGTACACCGGGTGATCACATGTTTTTTTTTTTGTTAGTTTTTTTTTTATTATTTTTAAATCAAAAGGATAGTTCTGATCTGCAATGAAAATGTGTGCATATAACAAACAGTACAGTGTTGCTGTGACCCGTGAGATGTAGACAAAGTAAAACAACCCAGCCTGTGTGATCTCAGGCTGTACAGAGAGACTCTGATGAAGACCGTGGGCTTTTCTGAAGTGAGGTGGGCATTCTAGGCTTGAAAGAACATCTAACACAAAAGTCGTGCGGTCAAGATGACAACACCATGTCCTGAAGACATGTCTCTGCCTCTGCTCTGTTGTACCGGCAAATTTTCAGGCGTTTCTGACTTCACACTAAGCCACATTTTGAGACCGGGGTACCTATGAGCCACTCTCATTCTGTGTCTCTGGCTTGCTTTCTGTGTTCTTAAGAAAAAGACAGTGGGCAAGAAGGCTGTGCTATATGGGATTTCATATTAAATAAAAACCAACGACCAATTAAGCAAGCAATTAATTATAATCCAATTATTTTGTTTTAAAAAATGTCTATTTATGGAATAGACACACAAATATTTGAATTCAGGAATTCAAATATTTGTGGAAAGCTATAATTTATCAAACTAATTGACTTGATATGGTAGATATATCTTTTCCATGAAGTTTTACAGATTACTGTTTAACAGTTTGACACAAATGGCTTTAAAGATGGCAGCTCTTCTCGCCAAGAAGGTCGTGTTGACCTGGGTTTGAAATATAACGCTTCCAGTGTGGTGAAAGGGAGATGTGACAAGAGAAAGAGATATTTCTATTATTAATACAATTGCTACAGCTTTCCTACAGGGACCCTAACAATATTCCTTTTACACTGTGCTATCCATCATGATAATGAATGGCAGTAACTTATCCCGGGACATAAATCTGGCAAGCTTCAACAGCACTGTGACACAGCATTTAATTACAACGCATGTCTAATTGAAAGACCCCCCGGAAAATAGTGGGATGTCTCGCTGGCTGTAGCAGGGTTAAAAAACTTAATTAATTATGAGGCACCTCCCTCCCTCTTTATTCTGAGTCACTGGCGTCCCTGCCTCAGTGAGCTGATGACATTTTCAGCCTCCCTTTCATCCTTCAGAGAAATGAATGGCGTGGCAAGAGCGTTATCAAATGAGCTGTAGAGCCAGCCAGTGAATATGTCATTGAGTGTGACATATTCCCTGAGTGTGACTGCTCCCTGAGTGAATTGTGATTTATCTGTATGGTCCCTCGTCATGTTAACTGACTTGCTACCCAGCACCCCTTGCCCCCTCCCTGTAGTTGACAGGCTCAGTAGATCATTTGGGGGGGATCTCTAGGTGAGATGCTGGCTAATGTAGTCTGGAGTCGCCTGAATAACAGTACCCCTGTGTTTGACCCCAGGTGCCCTGCGCTACGTAGAACTGTTTCCATTCATTTCTCCACAGCTCTAATAAGAAGTAAATGGCAGTTCAGTTCTTTCTCGCTGGGCTAATGTTTGTGTTAATGTGTTTTTGTGAGTGGGGGATAAGGCTCAGCAGCACAACAATACAGCACTGTCTGTATTATTTTGATTATAGTATGATGGGGACTGAAGAATTCTTGATTTAATAAAAATAGCCAGGTCCAGTCTGTTTGTCCTAAGAGTTTGAAATAGGCTGTGACGCTGCATTTCTTTTTTTTTTTCTTTTTTTTTTGCTGTGAAAAGGAGCAATTAAATCCCTCCAAGAACATTAAAAATTGAGTCTTCGTTAAATCTTTACTTTTTATTTCACAAACTGGCTAATGTAGCAGACTTCTGCTGCACTCAGGGAACCCGGTTAGTGGCTGCCATGATAGCCTGTTGCACTTTCTCCCAATCACTGCCTGCTATTGTTACCGGCCTTCTCAGATCTTTGGCTTTAAAAAAGGATGGTAAATTCAACTACCCAACTGGTGATTTTGGCTTTGGTTACTGTATCTTTTGTCTTTGTAAGTGATCCAGCAAGCTTTTCACTCAGTATTTTTAAGGGGGTTGAAAACTGGTCCGTGGTTAAGTTAAAGTAGAATTGATTCAAGGCGTCAAACTAATGCCCCACACCACATATCAAACTTTGTTTCACCAGTTGGCGATTAAATGGAGGACATTTCCAACAACATTAATGAGTACTTGGACACGCTTGGCCATTTTTTAAACTTTTATCACTCACATAGTGAATGCAGTAACGGGTTCATTTGAGTAACTGACTACAGAAAATAAAGCTATTTGACGTCTTTAAAGTGGTACAAGGATGGTTTCAGGCTGAAACAGAAACATCAACTCAGTATGTTACAGAAATTTGTGAGTTTTAATAAATGCTATGTAATGTAGTTTTTAATAATTATTAATATTAATCATTATTAGTTTTGCTTTTTGCAGATTTATCTGCAAAGTTGTTGTTGACTTGATTATTCTGAAGAATAACTGGCAAAATACTACATTACAGGAGTAGTTGATAGACACAACTTTGCTTCAAACGCTTTTGTCAAAAATCTGATTTTGTTTTTAAACTCTGCAGAAACTTTGAAGAAACTTCCACCAAAAACAGCTCAGAGTTGTTGACAAGATACTTCACGATCTTCTTGTACAAAAAGGGTGCTTTTAAAAGTTGTTTCTGTCAGAATCAACTTGTGTGAATAAGTAATGTATTAACCATCCTTCCAATATGCTCCTAGTACCTCTGTTTGGCAGAGACAGCACGTACATGTACATTAGGAAGAGGGTTGTTGGGTAACACAGGGACAAGTGGAGGGGCTATGGAAAACTGTCTTAAATGAAAAAGGTGTTGTGGCTTCCCAAATAATCCTTTTACCGGATTCACATATTTGTGTCATCTACTCTAACGCCCATGCCCTGCCCCACCTGAGCTTGATTAGTGAATGCCTGAACCTGAGGTGCAGTGTTGAAAGGCTGCCAGCAGACACTCGGCTCCAAATCAAAAGCTTCACTGTAGAATCAAAAGAGTTCAGTCTTTCTCTGCATAAACATGAGGGCAATGGAGGTGGTGGGCTGCGGTGAATGTGAGCCAGTTCTGACACTCCAGTGGTTCCTGCACTCTTAACTGTGTGTGCTGTCAAATCTAAGTGTCATTTCAAGCCAAGTAAAATGACTGTTGTGTACTTAGTCCCCCTTGTGAGGCTATATAGGACATCAAGTGGCAACATGATAATAATAACGATAGTGATAATATTAATAATAAGCATTAATAATTTTGTTCTTCACTATTTTTTGAGATTCACCAAAGAATGAAAAGGAAATTTTCAATAAGGAGCAAATGTGATCAGGAAATGTCCCACTCCTTGGATCACTTCTTTGTGATTAAAAATGAAGGGGTAAGTAACAAGCATACTGCATGGGACTCTAGTATCTTATTAGAATAATGGACATCAAGAGGACATGGTCCCTGTGCTGCTGTTCGTTGTAATATACAGACTTTCGTATTAGTGCCAGCTCTGTCGCTGGTAAATGTCATGCAAGGAGACAGGTCATTTACATTTTTGATAAAATGATCCTGCATTTTTTATTTGTCTTTGAAATTAAAGAGTCCTTTAATCATTGTGGATGGAAGGGGACTTAGCCGACGTACTCATGTGTTTCTGATTGCATTAGAACTGATGTGGCGTGGCATGATGGATATTTAATAGTTGTGCTGTCCCTCTGTATCATGTCAGGAGTCTGACACACACAGATGCTTTGGAGCTCTCCAGCCCATACAGAATTGCTTTAATTATTAGGCCTATCATCTTGGCTTTGAGATGAGAGGAGGGTTGAGGGGAGAGCAGAGCAGCGGAGAGAAGAGGAAGAGATAGAAGTACAGACGAGTGAGAAAAAGAACATGCGAGACAAGTCAAAGGTTGTTGTCAAGGGTTCTAAATGAGTTTATCAGACATTTGTGCATGGTGATATGGTATCAAACTGACATGCCATATCCTGTTTGTCTGCAGTACTTTCTTCTCCACAGGCCTCATAGTGGATCCTAATTGCTGTGTGTATCTACAGAGGCAGTGAAGAGCCCACGGCAGCCCTGTAGTGCCCCAGGCAGTGTGCTGATCAGACCTCTCCCCGTGCTGCGCTAAACTGTCATCTTCTACAGCTATGTGTTTTTATATTGCAGCATAAAACTGATTTTACTTGATTAAAAAGATCAAATGTTGGCCCTGCCAATATGAGTAACTCAAAAGAAGCACCACAATTGCGTCACCAGTACCACAGAAACATTCATCAGTGCACAGGCGCTGGCAGATCTATTCTCGATAATCCAGAGCTATAATGAAGGAATATAAAACGGCCATACAAATTTTCCAAGAATACTTTTTATGGAAATAAAGGGGACAGATGAGAGCAGAGGCCAGAGAGTGATTATGTGAGGGAGAACAGCCACTCTTACATTGGCACCTCCAGCATGCGGGCCATCTGCATAGAGGGCCTGGAAATGAGGATGACAATGCTAATCACTGCCATGGAGGCCTGACTGGTGTGGATGAATGGCCATCCCAGGCTCTAAACACACTGAGTAGCGCTCATCACACAATGTTTTTGTCTGGGCATGCCAGGTCCGCGAGCCTCCACCAGCCCCGCCCTTTTCCTGTACACACTCCATCACTCAGTGGCAACATGTGTATGGCTTCCTGTCAATTCAGGAAGTCTTGGTTCATGTCCCAGCCACATTAATGGACTAGGCAGAAGATACTTAGTAATTTCCTATTTCCCCATTGAATCAATTGTTGTTGGCTATTCTCATTCATCTCATTCAAAAAATAAATAAATAAAAAAAATTAGATCATTATCTGTTTCTTGTTTCTGCATTGGTTGTTTCTCACATTAAGTCCATCCTAGAAAATCTAGCATTTGCCCCTTTCGAGTTGTCTACTTTGGGTCAGTGAGTTGTTATAATTGTATATTTTGTAATGACTATTTGTCACAGAAGAGGCTTGTGGTGTGCTGCAGCCTGAGGTCAAATCAAATAATCAAAGTGAAATTGTCTGGTAGATGAAATCAATGTAGTGACACGTGTATTTTCTTGACGGATCATGACGGGCTAAATCAAACAAGACTTTGAGTTCGAGAAAATGTCATTTTAATTCCTTTAGCCGAAAATGAGAAACATTAATGTGGAGTGACAGACTTACATGAGCGAAAGGAATCCTGTGCCAAGACAGGCTATGGGTTGGAAAAGAAGTGATGGAAAGAAGTCCTATACTTTTTCATCCTGATGGTTTCCAGCTGTAGTGGGCTACATTGTCATCTTCTTGGGGCTTGCTTTTGCGGGCGTCCCCATAATGTGACGAGGACCAGCTGCCTGGCAGCCCGACTCTCTGTACTCCCAGCTTCGGGTAACCAGTAAACTTTCATGCACTTACAAAAGAAGGCCCATTTGAAATGACCTCAGACCCCGCTTGTTGCCTCTATCAGCTCACAATAATTATATATATACAATTATATGAAGAATCATTGGTGACTAATTTTAAAGAATTTTTGGACTGTTATATCTGTAACATCTAACAACGATGTACATTACCCTTTTATTTAGCTGATTTGATTTATTATTTCAATTTTTATTTGTTTTTGAAAGTCTTAAAAGTAGAAAAGAAGGTAGGATGATACAGAAAAGGTTATATATTTATGTAGAGAGAGAAACGAAAGATATTAATCTGCCATGAAATTCTAGACAATGTCTTCAAAGTGCTATGTTGCCCCACGGAAGAACAGCAATTTGACTGTCAAAGTAATAGGTTGTCAGATATGCTAAAGAGTACTCTGGGATTGTTTGTAATGAAATGAAATAGCTGTTGGAATTAAAGATGACTATGTTAGTTGGTCAGTAGTCATTTAATCCCTTTGGTCAAATATGAGCATCGCTACTGCTGACATTGTCGTATGTGAACGTGTTTTTTTTTTTTTCTTTTTTCAGTTACTGACAAAGTCCCAGTGGTTTGGTGGTGGTCTGGCCTTTTGTTTAGCAACACCTTCAGAACACAACCACTTTGCTCCATATTTCCAGTCTTGCATTTATGAAATTGTACGGCATCCAAAAGGAGAATAAAGATACTTTTCTTCATCACCTTCATCATGCTTAAAATTCTGCATGTGGAAAGGAAATGTTAATCGTACTTCAAAAATGCCAGGGAACACTTTCCATTTAGGACACTTTTGTTAAAGCCATATTCAACACTTTCCTTTATTTCGCATTCTTGGTGGTTGTTTGCTCTGATACCTTTGCATGATGCAGAGTAATTAATACTAATAATAGTTGATAGAATTTATGTAAAAAAATCTAACTAGTGGAAAGTTTTCCAAAATAGAAAATAGCTATTTTAAATGTACACAATGCCCATCCCAAACTTTGTCAGAGTTTATCCACATTTAGTTTCAACCCCTTTCAGAGTGAGAGAACAGGCTTTTACTGCATGCCTAGTTGTGGCGGGTACACGCTGCTGCAATTCAACTTTCACGTGTGCCCTGTCGGAAAGCACTTCATTCTAATGTGCTGTGGCTTTTCAAAATCCAATCCCAAGTAAGAAATAAAAGCCCAGACAACTGCATTACTGTCCTGCCTGTCAGCTTTGTTAAATATAAGCTCCATCCTGCCTGCCAGAGCCTTAAAAGCTGAGCTGGCAGAGCGCAGGACTGGAAGTGACAAAAGCAGATAGCTGCAGCTGTGATTTTAGGAACGGAGAATGGACACTTAAATGCATTTTTATACGTTTACAAGGAGTTCATCTGTTCTCTATGAATCAATAATAAGCAGCATGCAGGAGACCTAAGGTACAATTATCCACTCTGAAGTACCTCCCTTGTCACTACAATGAGAATTAAAGTCAACATGCTGTCAGGTGCTATGGCAATCATGTTTCCCCTCAGCTCTAGTAAGCCCGTCTCATGGGGCTAAGCAGACCAAAGTACCCTGGAAATAACACATTTCCCATTGTAAAATCATAAACCTCATCTTGGAAAATGGATAAAATGCCTATATGAATGTCCTGATTGTGTTATAAAAACATCTCTTATGGAATAATTCAAAACAAATGTAAACACATTTCTTGTTGCATTAAGGATTCACTGTCATTACACTGATATTCAATTAGATCATTCCGTGACATGAACCACTGAGTTGGATGGGCTGATGTTTCCCTATATCACACTCATAATTTATTACCATTTGCAAATTTTTTCCATCTTTTTATCTTATATGAAGGGCATGCACACTTTTAAGTATTTCTGCCAAGTGCAGCTGTTCGTCAGGCTGGATCTCAGCAGATCAATCTGTGCTTCAGTTGGAAGGCACAAGTCCCTCAGCATTGTGTTTGGATATTGAGATGTTTCATGCAATTATGAAAACCTCATTGCTCACATAAAACCTCCATAAATTCAATCAGTTTGTGTTAAGACTGTGCTGCACTACATCAATGCACTGAGACATTTTTTCCTATTCAATGAGTTGTTTGATCGATGGGGGAAAAAAAAGAATAGAATAATATCTAAGCACGGCTGTCCACAGAGGATGAAGAGACTTGATAACTGAGCCACACTGGGACCCATAAATAAATGGGTAAACTGGATCCAGCTGTATAATTCAATTCATTTAATGAATATTCCCTTATCCAACCAATTCTCCGTAGAATTCACAAAATCTATACTCATGTATATGGACTTGTTTTGAACCACGGAAAGAACGGGCATGCTAAGTGAATTCAAACAATGAATATCAGGATAAAAATCAAATGTAGTCATATGAGTTAAAATCAGACTTCGATTTGTTCAATCTATATCTGTTACATCAGCTTGAGGCTTACAATGCTTACAGAGTAAATTTGAAACAAAAGACAAAAACTCAAATTAAAGGAAAGAAAAAGAAAATTAAATAAAAGAAAGGACTCCTCAGCCGGCTTCCCATCTTGTTGGATGGTAATATTTGAACCTGGGCTACTCATGACTAATACTTTTATAAATGTATATTAGTGTTTCAAAGGGGAAGTTGCTTTTAAATGCTGGCTGCCATTCCAATAGACTATTCTCAATACAGTTTCAATGTCTTTTTCTTTCCTAGCAGGTGAATAAAGTCAGTGTCTATAAAAACATAATGAAGCTTTAGATGTGCTCCGTGATTGACAGGAGCCTGTCATGTTCAGCAACACATTGAATTGCCTGCTTCCAATGACGGTTGCAAAACACCTTTAGATGAAGGTGTGACAACACTCTGTTGTTCTAATGAAGCAATGTTAAATGTTGAGCAATTAAAAGTCAAATGTGCTCTCATTCATTTGATGCTAAGTAAATTTCCTATTCCCAAGAATAAAGGGCAAGAATTATTATGCAACTTCCTTTTTTTAACCAAATTCAAAGGGAAATAGATCATTTATTTGGTTTTCAGTATTTAAATTAGCTGAATTAAATGTAAAGTTTACCAATATTCGCATTTATATTTATACGCAGTCAGAAATTACTGAGTTTTTTGACTACTTATTGAAATGAAAAAGAAAAATAGTATAATAAATATACAAGTTGCTTCATACTGAAACATAACTATAAAATTTGAAGAAAAAGAAAACAGTTTAAAGCTGATTTTATAGTGAAACTATTCAGCATGCACATAGTATTTTCCTATCTTTTTTTTTTTCTCCATGTTCACTTAAATTGCTTTATGTGACTTGACTGCAGTGCAGCATCACAAAAAGCCTGAGCGGAATGGTCCAGCCACAATATGCTTGAAAGATGAGGAACTCACCCCTTTCCAGCCATTTACTGCAAACCTTCTCTGTGAAGTGCTCCAAACTGAGCCATTACATGATTGAGGTGAAAATATTTGCTTTTATCAACCATCTATTTGAACACTGGCCTTATCCCCAGCCAGGGAAATGCTTAGTGTGTAGCAATCACAGTCTTGCTTTGCATGTCATCATTTCGAAAATAATTTACCAGCTGCAATTAGCAGACTCTAGTTGTCATCGCAGTGCTTTTGTGAATGCTTTATTAGAGGAGTTAATGTATTGAAGAGACTAAAATAAAAATGTATATGTACGTGTACTATACACACACACACGCACATACATATATATATATATATATATATGTATATATATATATATATGTATGCATCACTGATGATTGCGCGCACCAATTGAAAATAAAAATGACCTCTGCCTGACAAATTAGAAATAAACCTGTTTGACAGGCCCCGTTTGGTTAGAACAAATGCGAGACATGAAAAATTGTTTGACACACTTTCATAAAAGCAAGTGGCGGCAACCCATCCTTTAGCATGTGGTAATGGCCTCTCGTTGTTAGATTCAATGGAAAAAGCTATTCATACTGTTATGTGATTGAAAAGAAAATTGAATCCTTTTGATGTTATAAATGTGTCTATTACCGCATTTGCACACAAAATTTCTATGGAAATTATAGAGAAAGGAGTGATTCTCTGTAGGAAATGTTTGGGAATGACATATTGAATTCTATTCCTGCCTGAATATCAATATAGTCTAGTAGAACAACTCTAAAACTATATGATTTTTCACTGGGCTGAATGGCTAAAATTACTATGCTATATAGGAAAAAAAAGGTTAATGGCTAGATATTTCTTATGTCCTAATGAACAGCCTCTTCACTTTACTGCTAAAGTTATGTGAAACTTCCTCTCTCTTTTACGTGAAGAGGTATGCCTAGCTACAGCTACTGTTGGAGTTCAAAAAAGGTTCACAGGTGGAATGGGCCAATGTGACATTTAGTGACTGGAAAATAATAATTTCATATGGATAAAATCTATGTTTGTGAGAGGGTCTGCAGAGAAACAAGGGAAGCTTTTTATTTTTTCACAGAACAATACAGCCATTGGAAAAAAATGTCAGTTCAGTCAGATATTTATTTTTAATTTTTTTGTCGCAGGGTATGTCTTTTGTGGCAGCACCTTATTCTGAGTTTCCCTGTACAACTGCAGTCACATGATGCTGACGACTGAGCAGTGCCTTGCTCAAGTACGTCCTAATGCTGGGAACTGAGGTCAGCAGTGAGAAGGACTGGGCAATATCACCAAAAATCACCATTGTGATTAACTGGTCCATGCACCTCTAACAATTCTATATTTATTTTTTAAAATATACCTTTGGAGAAAATGAGATTCTTATTTGAACTGTGCAAGAAAAAAAAAAAGAAAACTATGGATTTGTATTCACTGGCTTAGGCCATGTTAATCATTTGCACAATAAATGATACAACTGGAGGTTGTCTTACACTGTGTAATGGACAGGTTGCTTACCATAGGCAGGTCAGGTACTCAGTTTACTGCTGTTATCTCAATCCTCGACTTACATTTGCATATTGTGTTACATGGCTGTTGGTGATGAGTTTGTGAACATGCGCAAAGATTGTGAACACACACTAGCCGTCAGCTAATGGTTGTTAGTGAATTGAGCTTTGAGTCACTTATGAAGGTATAGGTAAGTTAAGGAAGCCTATTAGGGTAGGTTGACTGCATGTCTGAAACCATTTGACATAATTTAACATGAGTAAAACTGGTTAATGAGTCATTAAACTTATTGGATTTATTTTGTCATCAAACCCTGAAAAAAAGGTTACCCTTCAACATCAGATCTAAAGATTAGTCTTGGATTAAATGGTAAATGCCTGCAGCTATACATGTAGAACAACAACAACGACAAAAAAAAATGTCTGCGATTCATTATTTTTAGTATTGATTTATCTGTTGTTTTCCTGATTGAACATTTTCTTTAGATGTCAGAAAGTAGGTATGATGCTTTTATGATAATGTGCCAAAGACCCAGGGGACACATTCAGATTGTACACAACACATTTAAGGACGTGTCCAAATAACTGCAGATTATAGTCCGACTGACTAATTGTTTCAAGTCTAAAACATAGTATTATTCCTACCAAGGAAATTAATTGTGAAAAAACAAGTATTAATAATAAATATAATTTGAATGAGACACATAATATAGAGAAATGAAGACCAAAATACAGTTTTAAAAGATGTAATAGTTTAGTCTCTGTGTTTTTACTTTTTTCATCTTCAAGTATAGAGTATAGGCGATCAAGGCATTCAAATAAATCAAAAAATGATGTGATTCACTGGGTACACAGTGAGTCATGTATGTGTATTGTTGACATTCCAGGTTTGCCTTGTGACAAGATAATATACATTATCATCACATATACCTCTGCTCCATCTCCAGAGTAGTAAGGCAAGTCGTGAGACCCTGGAATACAATAGTACTACCAAAAGAGCCAAGGTTTTCAGCTTTTAAAGTGTAGTAATGATAGTCAGATGTGGATGTGAGTTTAATTTCCTACCATATTAATTTATAAAATCATTAATTAGTTTGGATATAAATGTGGCTTGGAATCATAGTTCTATTCATTTCACTCTTTTTACTGCCAATATTCCACAGACAGGCTTTTTTAATAAAGTTCCTGAAGAAAGCATTTCAAGTGCTTTCAGTAATGTGTGTTAAGTATTTCTCTAGGTGTTACATGCGGCAAAACTACATGTGGAGAAAACATCCAAGAAACTAAAGAAAGATATCTGTATTCAAGGTAGTACACCTCATAATTTAACCCGTCGTTGAACACAAGCTGCTTTCTGATCACTACACCACAACATTATTCAATTGCCTTAATGAGTGCATTTAAAAACTATTCAGCTATGCACATTTTTGATGTTACGGGCCTGTTGTAAAACATTTTGAAGTCTCAGCAAATGGTTGTAATAGCTTCCTTTCAAAATTGTGATAATGATTATGGATGTATTCAAATGAAATTAAATCTCAAAGAAGTGTGATGCAAGTCAGTGTGACTAACTCAGGCGCATCAATCATTTTCCCCAAATCTTACAGGAACAGTATCAATTCAGTCGGAGGTACTTTTGATGCCACACACAAAGGAATAATAATTGCTTTAATTCAAAGGTACACTTTATACTTACAATTTCAATCAAATTTGAGTCTAGGATCAAAAAGATATGTTTGCATTATGCTCTTGAGCAATCCAATCCCTCAGTCTGAGGACAGATTTTCCCAGAATGTTTAGTTAATAGAAAAGCAGATGGCAGATCTTCTTTCTGCACTCATTACATTAAGAAGATGCGTTTCCACCCGACAAGACCCGAAACCAAAGCCCCATGATTAAAAATGTTATATCTGAGGTAGGTAATATAGGCTCTGATGAATAATTCAATCAAATAATGTGCACCAATTTTGGTCATTTCCTAAATAATTTGATCTAAAGTGCTATGATGCCTAATGAAAAGCCTTCTAGGCAGGACAGAAGTTGCCTCTGCACAAATACAGCATTAAAAAAAAATTAAAAAAAAGAGGTCTTCTGGATTAACATAGGAATAGTGAGGAAGTCAAGCAAAATGGTAGATTTTGTTGTTAAACGTGATGGATGTGACCTGAGGACAACGGGATATTAATTTGCATGTGATTAGCAAGACTGATTGAGTGGATACAGAAGTGGCATGCTGTGGTGTGTTGTTGCCGTGTCATGAGGTTGTCATCCGGTGTGTGTGCATGTGTGCGTGCGTGCACTGTTAGCCTGGTTCACGTGTATTGGTGCGTGCGTGTGTGTGAGTTTGAGTGTAAAACAAGCTCAGTGGCTGCAGGTGTGAAAGTAGCCCAGGCTGTGAACTCCACACACTCCCGCATCCTCTCTCACTTCCTCTCCCCACTCATTTCTTTTTCTTTTCCTCTGATTTGGTTTTACACTGCTGCACTCTGCTCATTTGCATCTGCTCCTGACACCCTTGTACCACTCAGAAGCAGCCCTTCCAGCACACACGGAGCATTTCTCTCCCTCACACACACGCATTTGAAAAAAAAAAAAAAAAAAAAAGAAGCTATCATCGTTTGCAACTCATCCCATTTTCGGATT
This sequence comes from Chelon labrosus, assembly GCF_963514085.1. Classification (NCBI taxonomy): domain Eukaryota; kingdom Metazoa; phylum Chordata; class Actinopteri; order Mugiliformes; family Mugilidae; genus Chelon; species Chelon labrosus. Next base: position 25,663,390 of record NC_140339.1, on the reverse strand, counting down.
GTAATTACAATGAAAACTCCTGGTACAACATGTCTAAGAAAGCAGTTTCTGGTGGTCGAGTCTTTTCTGGCGATGCTTAAATTGTGCATCTGAATATTTATAATCAAACTATCGGTTACATCTGTTAACATACCATTGGGAATTGACATGGCCTTCATTGGGGGAGTCTTTTGTTTAACGTTGTACGTGAGGTTTGTGGTTGTTTGGTAGCTGCTCACATACAGTATGTGTTTATGCCATTGTGTGTCAAGCATGGGTGCACAATGCAACTGTTAATTACATCTTTAATCCAATTAATTTAACTGAACTGGCAAAATGAGTTGAACATCGGGTTGCTCTGGATCTGCGCTGCTGAGAGTGTCGCGATGAGCCAAGACACGATATAATACATAAAAACTGACTAAAGAGACAAGGCATGGTTCATTTTTCCAAGCGCTATTCTTTTACGAAACAGCCTGTCTGTTAATAAGCAGGAAGAGAGATTGGTCTCCAGCTTGTACCCTCGTTTGGTTTAGTAAATGCACCAGTTTTCTTGTAATTCAGCTCCGCAATGTAACTAGAGGTAACACAGAAGAAAGCATGTATTAGATCGCGCAGTCGAATGTATCCCAAACTCTGCTTTCTGATTTGCTTCTGTAATCTTCTAGAGCCTTTTTCTTTAGACACGCATTTCACCACACAAAAACAGAAGCCAGTTTATTGGAATTTTATGCAAACCTCTCCAACATCACATTCAGATGTTGCAATTGCAGATCCTACCGAATAGCACTATGTATTAGCAGCTATGTACGAAGTATGAAGATTGATGAAAGAGTTTTAAAATGTTATTTCTATGTATAGCAATGTAATCACGCCAGGAAACTATAGGCTGTCTCAAGTTCTGCACTTGTAAAACATTTCACGCAGTTTAAGAAAATGGATGAAGTGACAATACAAAGCTTTTTCGAGTCACAGGTCATGCTAATTACATCTTCTCATAAAAAATAAGCCTGACCCTGTACAACTCACACAATCGTGCATTGATTTTCTAAAGAGAGCGTGTTTAATAAATTTAGCTACAGTAGCAGGACCAGGTGGTCAATCATTGTCCCATTCTCAAAGCCCTTGATGAGCACTGAGAAAGATCACAGAAATAATACGTCATTGTTCTGTCTAATTGCAGCATGTCACAGACAAGAGCGGATTTGCATTTTAAACAAGCACTTGTTCTGATTGAGGAACAATTGTTATATATTTCATTAAATGTGTGCGCCGTGCCGAGGGCAGCGCTCTCCCTAGATGTGGATGTAAACCACAAAGCATCCCGTTTCACTGGAACATCATTCCGTCAGCGATTCAAGATATCCTTTAATATATGTTTGTTTGTTTTCATTTCTTTTACACTTATGCATACTTTAGTAATATTTTTCCTCCCACCAACGATTAATTTAATCTCTCAGCCTTCTTCAAGGTCTTTTTATATCACCCCCCACTCCCAGTTCAAGCAGAAATGAGCGAGGGTCTGAGGAGAAAGGGAGAGGAAGAAGAACTAAAACAAGATGCTAGAATCAAATACCCTTTAACAGTTTTGACTGCTTTTGCACTATTTTCTTAGAGTGGATTTGAAGCGGGGTTGGGCTGCTTCCTGAATATCTTACAGCCTCCTCAGTGTCTTTATCTACAATTCCACTTATTTACAGATCACTGGAGGAACATCTGCTCCAACACTTGCCCCGAATCTAAGAAGTGATGTTTTGCAATATACCATTTAATTTTTAATGCTGAAATTCAGTTCTCCTTCAAAACAGAAGAACTTTCATAGATGAGCTCCTTTTGATGACAACTAAAGAACATCCAATAGCCTGGAAATATACTGGAATTCAAGGGATAAACAAAACTGCAGCAAACAAACAACTACAGTAATGGTAAACACTGCAAAAGTTGACAATATCACAGAAACATTAAAGTAGCAGCACTATTTTATCTTAGTTATAAACAAGTCTGAATACTGCTAGTCAAATGAGATAAGTCACAATATGTCAAAAAATACCCAACAAATAACTTACTGAGAGACTAAAAAATAATAAAAAAATAATAAAGTCTTGTTTTAGTTTTACCAAAATGACTAATAAGGAAGGGTCATGAATGCTCCAGTATTAACAGAATCCAACCAGAAAAGATGCTGTGCGTAAACTTCAACACTCGCAAGTGTGGACCCAAAACACCTGCTTCACAAAGAGGTTTAGAGCGAGCCATCTTGCACAATTACTGTGAAGTAGATGGCTGTCATTGTTACTGATCCATTTTGTTACGCAGACACAGGAAAGTTGTGATGCACCTGCATGCGTTCATCTGTACGGCAGTACAGCCTGGCCTCGTGCCAGCAACCCTCCGCACTTCAGCTACTGCCAAATACTACACATATTTGATTTGCAGTGCCGCATAATAGGCCATCAGCTTAATTATTACTGACGAGTTATCATCCTGAACCTTTCTGCACAGAATTGCAGGAACAAAAAAAGAATGGCTCATAATACCAACATTTGCATGTGGATCAACAACAATGTTGTTTTTCAGCTGCTCATTGAGAACATAGCAAAGTTTCGGCCCATTATATTTGTGAATGCCTGCGAGGAAAGAGACGGAAAGGAGCACAACAGTTTACAGCTTTGCAGACATTTACATATAATGATATCTGGTAACAACCCCACATGGACAAAGGCATGCAAGGCGAGCGGTACAATATGCACAAGGGAAAGACAATGAAGCGCCATTAACGTGCTTCTGCATTCAAACATTATTGCGCATGTAAAGTAGCGTGCCTCATTGGCATCTTCTGTTCTTCAGAAAGCATGACACTATAGACCTAGATCAGGATTATTATTTGTTGGATTTGCTGTTTTACACAATTACATGATCCAACTTAGTGATTCTTAAAGACAGAACAAGTTACGGATGTTAATGATTTGCGCGAATAATGATGTTAGACATAATGCAACATCAGTTTGTCAGTTTTGATGCAATTCTGTAATATTTCCCATATCTTGATATCAGTTCTAAAAAGTATTATTCCTGTGAAAAAGTAGTATAATTTATTTTAAAAATATTTTGTGATGTCATTCAGGAAAAAATAACATTATTAACACTTTCTGCTATTTAAATATCCATTCATGTATTTGGTAAAATGTCTGTTGACATATGCATGTGTGCTGTTACACACCTCTTAAGGTACTTAAGCCCAGAAATGTGTATGGCATAGTAACCTACTTTTCACACCAGCCACATCTAATGTTATTGTACGGTGTGTGTCGGGAGTTACACCCTGGCCCAACTGAAAAGGGTGAATAACGTCCTAAGACCCAAGGTTTGCCAAGCATGTATGGGTCTGTTTATACTGGATGCAGGTCACGAAGCTGACGTTATAACAACACACAACCTGTGCACTGTGCGGTGTAGGTTCTCCCACTAAATGTAAGCAGCCCACTCACTTTGACTTAAGTATAAAACAAGCTAATCCTGCAGCATTTATCTTTACACCAGAATATTTCCTGACTGCAGCGTGACAGTGAAATATTTTCAGCAACTCTTTTGTATTTATATCATAAATCAGCTGTTGTCTTGTGACACAATATTCAACATTTACACACACTGTCACTGAACATGCGATCTCTTTCTCTGCTCTTCTTTTAAAAGCCCTCGGTGAATTTCCATTTTTGAAAAGGCGACGGTTGTGCTGAAGTCAGTACAGAGTGCAGTAATCTTCCAAAGAAAAGGGCTCTGTATTTGTTCGTCTCACTGTGCAACCAAGTCCTTCATATCCTTCCATCTGCCTTTACGTCAGACCCTTCCTACTGTACCTGCCCTGCCTGGCCTTCTCTTCTCGCCATGTTTTAGTTGGCACAGTTCATACAGTACATCCATCACTATTATGCTGCACTGTGACTGTAGCTATGTAGTGGGAAACTGTTCAAAATAAAGTCTGAAATAAATAAGAAGGTTGATTCAACAAAACACAGTATAGAAGTGAAATACTGACACAGTAAATCACAATTTTTAAGAGCGTTACGTAGTCTTTGCCTTTTTATTTTCTTCACACACAAAGCCACTTTCTTTGTGGTGCTCTTACTCTACAGCACATAGCTGGTGCCGGGTATGATTGGTGAGCAGCTGTCACAGGTGTGTTACTTAGAAAGTGTTGTCACTTTAGCAAGCCTGTAGAGAAAAATGTTGTCAGACTAGAAATGGGGAATTATCATAATACCCAACTGACAAACGGTGCAAGGCATACAGCCGTCGGCCCCGAGTCTGTCTCTGTTTTCTTCCTGTTAAACGGGAGTTTTTCCTCCCCTCTGTCGCCAAGTGCTCTCTCAAGGGTCCACAGAGATGACTTATGATTTGGCACGAAACTATTTAAATTAAATTAAATTGAAAGAAAAAAAACAACTTAACTATGTTTTAGAGGGGGCTTTCGAGTCCTGTGGGTTGGGGGGAGGGGACTCTGTGGATCATCCCACAGATACATGATCAGTTTGGGATCTAGTGAATTTGGAGGCCAGGTCAACACCTTGTGCTGTTCTTCATGTTTTTTGTGCCTGGTCTGGTCTAGGTGGGTGGTACATGTCTAAGTAACATCCACATGAATGCCAGATCCAAAAGTTTCCCAGCAGAATACTGAATTGTCACAAGATGGTCAATATTATTTACTTCTCCTGTCAGTGTTTATAATGTTCTGGCCAATCACTGTATATACAGCATTATTTTATTTTCTCTGATGCACTCATTTATTCACCTTCTATGTTTTACATGATACAGACATGCTTTAGCGGAATAGGACTGTATAATACTGTTCCCACATCCAGTATGAGGCCTTCATACTCAAGAACTTATGATTATGACATTGGAAGTTAAGTGGTAACATGGCCTGTAAGATGTGGCAACACCGCTGCAGCTGTGACACAGTGAAGCTAACCATTTAGCATGCTAACATAGGAAATGCAAAGACGGAATGAAAAGATGAAACTGTACTTTCCTCTTTCCAAAATATTAACTTGCCTGCCACCAAAAAAAAAAAAATAATGAACTCCCATGGCTTGCACCATTTCTGTAAACACCAGCAAAAAGGTAACAACTCGTGAATTCAGAGCTTTCAAAAAATTTCCACTTCCGAGATTTTGACTAGGGGGACTACTTCCATATGCAATCTTCTCGTGAACTCGACCGCATTTGAAAGCATCAATAGTTAAAAATATTTTAAGATTGCTGACTGTGTGGCATAATATAAATTGCACATATGAATGTTTGAGTTGGAAAAGTCACAGTGTTCCTCTGTTCCACTACGCTGTGCTTGCTGCAGAGAAGATCTCCGTTCAGGTCGACCAAAGGAACTTCTAACGCGCAAACTGTGTACTCTCAGGATAGAGGTTGGGTTTACTGCAGCACTTTGACAGCTTGACAGAAAACAAAAGTGAAGTTTAACAATTGTCGTAGAGGAAACAGTCAGTAGTTATATGGCTCCGACTGGGAAACACCCACCAGGAAAATCACAGCGAGCTCTCAACCGAATACAGCGTACACTCAAGCTTGCATATAAACATACAGTGCTTTCTAAAGGCTGCCTCTCGATGGTTCCAGTTTCTCAATGAATACACATCAGCGGCCTTTCTGGCTGTGAGTGATGTCATTGTCAACTGCCTCATGTTTGTTTGACAGCTCCTAATCACACCTCTTGTGTTTTGGGGACTTGCCATTCAGCGCTGCAACAACACTGCTCCTTCTATCCGTCAGTCACTGTCAGTGGGTGATACTTTCCCCGTGGTGTGGTTGTCCATCAGGGCAGGGCCGGACACCGTATTCACATGTGGCCCATCAACTGCTTTTAGATTGATACCACACAAACCTGACTGCCCTTTTCAGTCTGTCTTTTTCCCCTCGCTTCAGTCCAGCTCCTTCACACCGGCCGAGAATACACTGCTGCCTTCTATTGACAATGCAACACGTTTCAAACAAAAAACCCAAGTCTTTCTACTTTCTTTTTTTTTTTTCTCTTCTGAAAGTGTGATCAATATATTGTGCAGCAGAAGTTGCTCCCACAAAAGCAAGAATATGTAAACTTTTGTTTTACACTATCTGTCTTTGGAAAGGAAAAAAAAAGAACTTCAAATAGAGGATACATCAAACAGAGAACCAGGAGACTTTGATCTCACTCTGAATGCAATGAAGTTACATTGCATTAAATTTTAAGAACTGGACTTGAAAATAGAATACCACAGAGAAACCTGTATAGTAAAAAGACTTGTGTATTGAAAAGAATATTGTATAGTACTTTTGGAGAAGGTGAGCTTCAGTGAAACCTGTGTACTTCTAGATGATAAACTAAAGACAGATTGACTGTGAGGTCCTGAGAGGTGAGGTGAGAGTACAAATGTTGATAAAGGTCCACTTTAGAAAAAACATTTATATTTGTGTATTGCAGTCCTCATGCACTTCAAGTGGAGTGAGAAACAAGAAGGACTGAGGCTGGTCTTCTATATTCAAGCGTTCCCTTCAGCTGTGAAGTAATGTTCTTACCTCTACTGTTGCAAACAAGCATCACAATGTGCTGACAAATGCCCCTGGCAAGCAAGACAGTATAATTCACCACAGATTAAACGGCAGGGCTCTCAACACAGAGCTATGGTTCATATAGTTAACACACCTCATTTCTATGCAAGCATATATTATTACATCACATGGGTGACATGCCCATGTAAACATGTAAATACAGACCCTTGTCCTGTCAGTCTGAAAAGGCATTTACTGCATTGATTAGGACAAAACACAAAAGAAAGTGAGCAGGGAAGCAAACATGATATTGATGATATGGAACTAGATAGCTGCTTTATTCCTCCCCGAGCGTAAATCAATCACCACTACAGAACAGCAGCTGAGACACAAAACAACATGATTCAACGGCAAAGTTGTAATTAATAAGACAATACTTAAACACTGGAAATACTACGCAATAATGACCTGTGTGCTGAATAATCACAGTGATGTTAAAAGTGATGTGCACTACAAATATCAAACATGCCTGATTTTTATATTTCTTCAGTATTTAACTGCATTTGGCCACTATACTGATACATGGTGATATTTATTCCTCTGTAAATGTGTTTTAATTCAGAATTTAGACTTTTTACGTGCAACTTGACACATTTTCTTCTACAAACTATTTTTGTGATACGTAGACTAATTGCCCCTGAACAGGTACGGTGTTAGATGTATTAGAACCCGTCTTCCACTGCCCTGGGTACAGCTGCTGAGGTGAAAGGCAGAACAAGCATACTAACAGTATGAAGTTTACAGCTACAGCTGTTAACATATTTGAAAATGATTAAGTTTGGAGGTGGGTCTATATTTGGGGTGGGGATCTTTTCCATTAGGGGGTGATTAAATAATGATAAGCTTGTGAATATTTACTGTGATATTACAGTGAATGCAATGTGTGACCCACTTTAGACTCGCACATCTGAAAAGGATAAACCCTTTGATAATTCTTTGACTGCAGACACTATTTGACAGTCAGTTTTGGGTAATAAAGTATGTTTCTACCCTGTTTTTCCCTCTCTCCAATTTTGGTTATGTTGAAGATGCAGTTGTGTTAGGCCATGAGATTTGCCGTCTGAGGTAAATGTGACTGAGTGATGTGTCATATAATCTCTTGGACATATCTAGAAGACGTTATTCCAGGAGAGGATATGGGGGCTGCCTCATGAAACATTTATCTGGGAAGAGTAGCACAGCGATGGTAGCGAGATGGAGTGACAGAATGGAATGAGGTAGAGAAGGGAGAATAACAAGGAAAGTGTTTGTATGTGCGTCTGACCGTATTTCTGTCTTTCAGTCATCCTGCTCCTTTTACCCCCCTACCCCGAGGACACCAAATTTAAATTTAAAATTAACAATCCTACAACCAGTGGACGAGTACATACGTCAACAGATGATATGAAGACATACACATCACACACAGTTTTAAACATGCTCTGTGAGCTTAGGAAGTCTTTGATAACTCTAACAAAAACCCCGAGGCTGAGCTCTGACACAAAGCTTATAATCCGGCCAAGTCTTCCTGTAGCTACATCGCTGAGCAGCAAATGCAGCTCTGGAGGTATTTTGTTCATCTGTCACTGATTTGTTTCTTAGGGTGTAAGAGGTGGTCTTTTGTAACGCAATATACTGTGTGCAACATTGATGTGAAAACAACTAAATGCCTGTTTATTTACATTCTATGCTTCGTTGCCTGACTTCGTAACTAGATTCTGAACACACATTTATTACTCTGTTGACTTCACTTCCATATGAAACTGATACTTCTCAAAGTACGACAATACATTTCAGCTGGCAGAGTTGGCAACAATTTTGACGGTTAATTAATCCTTTGAGTTTTGATTGATTGTTGATCTGACAAAATAAACAAGACCGATTGGATCAGTGCATTATTTGATAAGGAAAAGAATTGTTAGATTATATCAGTACTTATTTTGCCTATTAAAGTACTTAGTCCTTGTCCAGCGAAGACTTGGACCTTGAAATAAACATCTGCGGGCAAAGGATCATGGGAAAGATTGCTCATCTAACTCTTGGTTGTGCTTGGCTGGCCTACTGTGGCGTTTCAGTGCTGGGTGTTCTGATGCTGACACACACCAGAACCTACTGGGAGCCTGGTCCAGTGCCCTCTCTCAGAAGGAGGAGAGCTGTTCCCACCCAGACAAGGTCATACTGGCCTCTTGTCATTATCCTCTGAACGGACAAGGAAAAAGCATTCCTATCCAGCGAGCCATTAGTGCCAGGCAGAGACCAATTACCACCAGGCAAAGGGCAAACAGTAAGCGGACGTGAATGAAGCCCGACAGGTCAAACTGGTCATACATAGCAAAGGTCATTGTTGTCATAATTTCCGACAAGCTGAGGTTGTAAATAGCTCCCCAGATAAATACATGCGCAAGAAGGGTTAAATTAAGTACACATTCCCTGAGTGCAATAAATTCAGTCCATTAGGGCTCCATCCTGCTGTAGAAGAGCCTCATTGTCATTATCTGAATTGTCTTTCTCTAATCTCTTTACCCAAATTGTTTGCATCAGCAGTTCATCGTACACTAAGCTCCTATAGATCAATATGGCTTTTTATTATTAAGATAATGTTGATATTCTCCTTGACTTCACATCATGGGGATGTCAAGTAAACATGAATAACTCAGAAATATCCTTCACCCAGCAGACTGATACCACCAACCACCAGTGCTAACACATTTCTATCGGACCTTCCCCAGTGAGTATAGTGAGCACGGGGAGTTCTGCAAAACCTCTGAACAGATTATACATCATGTTACAGCTCTCTAAGAAGTTTCCGGTGTCTGGTAAAAGTGTACTCGTAGTTGTCTGACAACTTAAAAAATAAAGTAAAAACACGTACTATTTGACTTGCAGGATGTAGGGTCAATGAGGCAGCAAATACAAGTTTTAAAGTTTTTTTTATTTTTTTTCTTGCACACAAAGATCCGTGCTCTGCGGCGGTGGAAAGCTGCAGAGAAACGATAGTGCTTATCCCCGCTCCTCCTCTTAACTATCCTGAAGTGAGGAGGGGGAAAAAAAAAAAACCCTAACCCATTCACATCCACAGGAAAGAATCCAGTTACCCACCTGCTGTTTCACAACGCCAATCCTGTCAGCAGCAACTTGTTGTCACTATCAGGTTATTGGCTTTTCCCAGGTCTTTGTCACTCTTCAGTCAGAGTGGGGAAAAAAATAGGTGTAATTATGATCAGCAATCTGTTTATGATATGTTTCAGACATCCTGTTTGCCACCTGCTTAGAGGATGAAAGGCCACCTGATACAGAAAACTCAGGAAAGATCTGCATGCATTACAAATCACTGTTAAAAGTAATGTGCGCAAAAGCTGGATATTTACTCCGACGGTTTTGCACAAATGGTCTCCAATAATGGTGTCATTTATATCACAGTTATAGAACAGATCACCTCTTGAAGCTATTTCAAATCAGTCAAACTGATATATATTTAAAACCAAATCCACCTTTTGAGTGTTGTGGTACAGATACAGTGTACACACCACAGAAAGCATACATGTTTACAAAGATTGGATATCAACCCAAAAGTTTGCATTGTTTCTGATTTGTCTATCACGACATCAAGCTTTACTAAACTAACGCGTGAATGCATGTTCTGACATGTGTTTCTGTGGGAGCTGGAATGCGCGTAGTTTCTGCATAGAAAAATCACTTTCACCCGGTTCGTCGTCAGAGATTAAATCATACGAGTGTGACTGTTTGCTCCTGTTAGTTTAGACAGAGGGAAGAAATTGCAGAAAATGCAGGAGATCGCAGGAACTGCTAGAAGGGGAGGAAAAAAAAACATCTCTGTGCGTTTGGTAAATGTTCATCCCTTCCTTAGATGTGTAACTAGAAATTTTCACACACCTCCTCCCACTCTGCACTTTCATGCCACATAGGGGTGATCAGCTGGAGGAAATCAAGCCCCTCTCTAAATTTCCTCTCAACTGATTAAGATAAACTGCTTTTCAGCCATGGTTACCCCCCAACCAATCAATTAAAGTAATCAATTAAAGGCCTGCCGGCTGAGCCTTTGGTAATTGAGGGTTGAATAAACACAGGCTGCTGATACTGATGATAAAGCCGTAACAAAACCATGGGCATGAAAAGGGCTTGAAAAATGTAATTTCTGGGATTTGAGAAGGTCTCAATTGTAAGATATCTAAGGAAAGCTAGCGTTAGTTATTTATTTCATTTCATACCCAGCGCCGTCCTGGCTGTTTATCCCCCGCTGCCAGAGATTCTGCCCTAGGACTTTAAATATTGAATAAAATCATCAGCCAGGCCTTTCCAATTGGCTATGGCTACTATTTGAAAAAAGTGCCAGTAGAATTCAAACATGGCACTGTGTTCCAGCGTGTCCTCCAGTGAAAACAAATCCTCAGAGGCGGGTGAAAGAGACTCTTTGGCCAGGCTGTCCTTTCCACTCCTGGCTTCAGGTCTAAGAGGTGAGGAGGCTGTCTGTACTTCAGGGATTTTGAAATATAGCCACACAGGGCTCCCTAACCGAGCCACATTCCCTTTAATATACATTTTCGTCTGTTCTCTCCTTTTTGAAATTTTAAATGAAATTTTAATTTGCAGACATAGCAAATTGGGTCCAGGAATATTTTAGATTTAAAACAAAAGTGTGAAACAGAAATGCTAACGAAAACCAAATTAGAGAATCATTAAAAAATTACTTTATTTTTCTTTGCTGAATTCTTTATTGGTCATTTTTGATGACTTTTACAAACTCAGTAGTTCCTTTAGGCCGAATAATAATAAGCTGGCAGTCCATTTGGTTTCAATTAGACTGCTTTTGCAGCACTTCAGTGGCTGTAAGTCTGAAACTCACGAGTTCCTCCTCCTTTGCTGTCTGGGTTTATGAGGCGCTCGTCTGCCGGGGTTTCACCAGGGAGTAGAGACATTAAAGACGATAGGTCCTTGTTCAAAATCTAGATGACCCTCCTTCTTTACAAGGTCACTATTTACATGTGTGTGCTGTCAGAGGTGGCGTAAAGGGTCAACGTGGCCAGGATTCTGTAAGACAAAACTACTGCAAACGTCTGTGTAGTACTAAGATGACAGTTTTTTTTTTAAACAATACTTGCATGGTTATAAATGTGAACTAATTAATAAAATATGTACACAAAAGAAATGGAAAAAAGCTGATACTAGACATAGGCCAGCAATCTTTTTAAACACACTCCAGCACGTACAAGTCATGAGCGGGTCTCTTCCCTTTGTGAGGTGTTAACAACAGTAAGACTACATATATAGACTGCGTTCAGAGCACGGAAGAAAGTGCTATGCCTGCTCCAGCTCATTATCTAACAGCCGCATAACATAATTTAACATTTCCTTTGTGTTCAGGGACACCACGGCAATTAGCTAACAAGTGGGTCATCCATTAACCAGGCCCCTGGCCCTGGGAGAGATATAAGCCTCCAGGGCAACACTCAACAATTCTCTGTAATAGAATGGCTAAGAGAGAGAGAGTCCATTAGTAAACATTTAGGAAATCAGTGAGAAGGCAGGTCTCCACGGGTAATTGTATTACTGATTATTTACAACAAATACACTCTACACGTCATTGTAGTTTGTTCCTTTATCTTTCTCGTGATGTTGTTTTCAACTTTGGGTTTCTACCATTTGCAGGTTCACATTAATGAACTAGGAGGTTATAAATAAAAGTTTGCTGCCTCTTAAATTGAGACGGCTGCTGCCCATGAGCCTGCAGACAATTTTAACTAAAACACAGGATTCTCGCCCGTGCTTTTTTTTGCTCTTTTCTTTTTTTTCTGAATGACATAAATAATGAAAGCCTGTTGATTTTTCAGAGATTGCAATTATATGATCATGCAGTTTGAGGATTGAGACTGCTCTTTTGAGGATCTCAACTCAAAGCCTGAAATACTGGTAGATGCTTCCTGCTATTGACGTCCTCCTTAACTGTGTGTATTCCACTCTCTCAGCCCCAAACTGTAGATATACACAAAGAATAGGCTGCGCTGTTGGACCCTGATCTCAACAGGGATGATATAGTGTGGACACCCCTTTGAAATAGTTTACTTCAAAATAAATACTTAATGCAGCTTGCTTTTTCTGATGAAATAATTCATTGAACACACTAACATTTGTAATAGCTAACCAGCCCCTCACAACGGTGTTAGAGTAAGACTCAAGGTTGATCAATAGAGGCCTTAGGGGTTTTATTTTCTGTTCCTTGATCAAGGCTGTCAGATTAGTATAGGTACAGTGTAAATAGGACTGCTCCTTGAGCATAGGCGGCGGCTCTGCAGCCCAGGTTGGAGCATCGCTCCCTCATTAATATGATTAGGAAAACAGCCTTCGGGCAGTGAGGATGCAGAGCAGCCCACACCGAGGCTCAGTGGATACCAAAAACAGTACAGCGGCACAATGGCAGAGTGTCAGTGTGTTTTTCATTGCCCTCCGTCTGCAAATCAACAAATCTGAAGTGAATGTGTAAATGGTGCGCAAAAAGAAAGACGTTTCTGTGGCCATGACCCAGAGTGAGATTTGATTTCCTTTGGCAGCATAATTGGTTGGTGTTTACTAGTCTGTGTTGGAATTTAATAACTACAAGGAGTGAAATTTTGACAGTTTGAAAGCCAGCTTTATCATATTTTAGAGAGGGTGTTGGTTATTTTTGATAATTTTATGTTGTGGACAGCATTGTGCAGTTTGATTTCTTTAATAAATACTCCTCTACCTGGACCTCTCCTTCTATTCACTCTCCAAACCAATCTTTTACGCAGGATTCCTTAAACTCTTACACATTGTCTGCATCATATCAGCTGTAGGGTGTGAGATATTGAAGTTTTAGGGCCCTCCCTGACTGTTTTTAAGTGCAGATTAATGTTTTTCTTTGCTTCATTAATTTGTAGGAATTAGTAAATGTGTGTAGCATGACTTTAAAGGCAATGGGCGTGAAACAAAGTGAAATATGAGTGATAATATAATTTATTAGTGGTAGTAATGCTTCATTTCTCATGCTTCATTTTTTTTTCTTTGCTTATCTTTTTTTTTTTTTTTCCTTCTCCACAGTCACTGTCATCTAGTGAATAATTATCATTGGTCTGTGTGTCATAAGCCAGGAAGGATAGTGACACTTCTACTGATCTATTCGTCTTTTAGTGCGGATGACATCTCCCTCCTGGCTTCTGAAACAGGTTGTCACCTCCTCAATTCAACAGACAGACAACACAAGTGTTATTAGTATGTGTTCCATATTCAGCAAAATGGGTGAAAGTGAAAACGGGCTTTACAGTGTTAAATATCAAAATCACTTCTCAGTGGCAATAATTATAACAAGGACAGTTGTTTATAATAAACAATATTTAATGGAATTTCAGGGATAATATTATGTGGTGTGTCTGCAGATGTGGACTATTGCAGCAACATAAAATATAGTAATAATTCAAATTATGGACATTTCTGTCATATTTGGCGTGCAGTACCTGTGACTGTTAGCAAAGTTGATGCCCTTTCTTCTTTTTAAATTATTTTTCAATTTTCTTTTCTATATGGGACCTTGAAAAATTAAAGTGCAGAATCTTGTCATGTCTTTTATTACCCAACAAGACAGCAGCAGCAGCTTATATAGTGTCTCACAAGTCGGAGTATAATACATCGACTTCTTCTGAATATGTTGTTATAAAAGTGAACAAATTATGTGATGAATGCTCTTATTTTGCTGCTGTTGAAGGACACTGAAGGGCACATGAGGTCTAATTGTATGCAAGTGTCTGAACTGACTGTTGGTTTTGTATGTAGTACCACAGGGAACCAGTAGATGGTACTCTACTGTGGGGCTAAGCATAAAAAAGGGAAGTGTACACATGGACTCTGTTGGTGTGAGAAAGAAAAGGAGGTTCTCAATGAGCTATCACAAGGTCGTTAGATAGAGTGTGTTTAAGGAAATTCTTGGAGAACAGTTTACTGGTTCTGTGCATGTGTGTGATTTTAAGAAAATATTTGTGAAAAGTTTTGCAAAAACTAACACAACGTTTAAGAGGGGTGATCATGGGGGTATTGGCCCATGCCTGTCCATTGCTGTGTGTAACAGACAACAGCAGATGGCCCGTGGCTGCTTCCCTGCTTGGCCCTGTCAGCAAGAATGTTAGGTAGAGGTTACTTTGTTGGGTGATGGAAAAGCCAGATTACTCCTGTCAAAAAGCAGGCAACAATGCAGCCGGGTGCTTTGTTTCCCCATTTTCAAAGGCATTTGTTCTTTGATAAGGCACCGGAAACAGTTAGTGACATGATGGTGGGAACCTATGGAAAAGAATACACTTTCTATCAATTGTGTGTTCCTTATCCCCTGGTGGCGTTTGCTGGGTGTGGGAATAGGCAGCGTTCTGGGCACTGCTGCTCTGAGATAGCATTCACAGACCAGAGCACAAGAACAGGCTGCATTCAGACTGAGGAACCAGGGCCCTACACCGCAGGATTGTACACAAGGATGGACAATGTACACTATCTTTGGTATGGACACAAAGAACCAATGAAAGATTTTATTGTAAGGTTTGGCAGGTCTTGTTTGCAGCCTCTCGCTCTCTTTCTTTCTCTTCCCCTCCCTTACTCAGCCCTGTATTCACTTTCTACCTTCGTGTTGCAGCAGTTTCATTACATATGTATTATTTTACATTTGACTGATTGGCTAATGACACTGATAGTTGCTATCCTTCCTGTTTCCAGCATCGCCTTTCTCTCCGTCCACCTTATTTCCAGTCAGTCACCCCTTCCAATTTTCTGTGGTAGAATTTGTTAAAATCTGACACAAAGAAAATCGTGATTAGCTCTTTGTGCCATCTTTTGCTGCCGCTGTACAAAAACGATATCTGCAGCACACGCTCTGAAACAAGCAGTAAAACATTGTTGCTGATATTGATATAATTGATTCTATTTAATAATTGGCATCTCTGCGTGCTGAATGTGTCCACTGATTTGTGATCCATTCAGTGCTGGAGCTCATCAGATGATGTGAAGGCTAAACGTTTTTAATAGAAGTTGGACCCACTGCTGCCACCCACGGAGACACCACATTGCATTGGGTAAATTAGTATTATGATTTTAAGGGATAAATACCCGTTCCACCTAATTAATCCACCACATCACAGGGTGATATGACACCATGAGCCCAATAGATCAAGGACCACAGATCAAAGGCACCACCACTGTTAGAATCCTACACAGGCAAGAAGAAGGTTTCTTGTTTATTTCTATGTACAGATGGCCTGTCAACTAATGACTAAAGAATACAGCAATATACGCAAATTTGTTTATTGGTTGTTGACCGAATGATGTTGCATCGTTGGTCCACCGATAAGCATGTCTAATTAGGCAGTGGGGTTCAAAAAGTCAAGACTGAAATTCTAAGACTTGAAATTGAAATTCCTTGTCTGGAAAAACATTCTGTCATTAGCATAATGTATGATTTAAAGTGTCCGCTTTGATTTTAACTACCATTTGGCGATCTGATATCTATGGCCAGTATGTAAACTCAAATCTGGTCAATATGTTAACTGGAAAACTTTTTTAATGGTTCACACTCACAAATTGATTGTTGGGTCTGGCCTATAGCCGACCGGAAAGGCCTTGTAAGGTTTATCGAGGACATCCATGGCAGCCATTTTTAAATCTTTGCTTCAGCAATACATGCAATTGAAATAGCTGAACGTATAAATTATCCAGAACAGCATTGTGAGGCTGCTGTGACATCTTATGCTAGCTGGCTACATTAAGGCCGCTGTGCACACTTGGGCCTGACAGCGCTCAACATTAAGGGCTCGCTTGTTCAGGAAAGCAGAAGAGTAGTGTACTTTCCCCACTGGACAAGATAAAAGTCATTAACTCAAACGTGTTTTCGCATTATTTGTCATTGCTATGCCGCAGAGGAGAAGCCACTCACATTTCAACAGACGCACCAATGTTCTTTCAGGCAGCCCAGCCAAGTCACAAGGAAAGCACCAACAAGACTTACACAGTGCAAGTCAAAGATGGAACAAATCAGGAGAAATGAATTTGACTGGCTGCATTAAGAGGAAGGGGTAATGTTCTGCGCTGTCAGCCGAACTTAGCTGGGAAGTAGCTGACATTAGCTAGCTTTACCAGCTATGTAATTCACTATAACACTGTGTATTTTACTAATCACCAATGATATTAGCTAATCACCAACCTAGGAAATTGGGTTTTTCTCTCACTGGACCTGTCAGATTGTTACAAATATACCTTTTGGGATTTGCTGAACTACTAGTAGAACTAGCTGATTCTGTTTTTATAAATACAAAACATTCTGACTTATAAATGGATGAATAAATTCTGTTACATGTGACGTTAGGCACAGCTGTTGCTATTTTTAGCTACTTTACCACTGGTTCATACGCATGTACCTGTGAACCATCATCACAGTAATATCGAGTCATCATTATTAAATATCAGAATGGATGATGAGGGATTAAGCTCTTATTGAAGCAAACTGTACAAAGTGCTTTGCATTTCAGAAAAGGAAAAGATAATTACCTGGGAACTAATGGCTCAGATTAAAATGAAAAGTATTAAAATAAATCAGTTGTGAGTAGTTTAAAATTTATCACATGCTGACGATTATAATAAAATTCATAAGTTGATCACTTTTATGTTGACACACTTTCCATCATTTGTTTGTCTGAATTCTCAAACAACATAGAGAAGGAAATATATTTCCACGGTAAACTGGAAAATTCAAAGGTAAATGAATGTCCAAAGGACAAGACTCAAAAAATGAATGTCGAGCTCTGCTTGTCCTCAACCTGATAGAAGAAAAGAGCTAGCTGGGATTCTTATAATTTAACTGGCTGTGCTCTAAAAAATGCCACTGTTCTGCCAAGTTTACCACATATTCACTGTTTACTGATGGCTGTTACACATGTGGTTTTTGCATATGCTCTCCTCTCCCACTTAAATCATCTGCGGTCCCTGGGCTTTCTTTTGACATGTGCAATGTTGGTGCTGCCATTGCAGCTTAAATTTTTCAAGCAAAGAAAAGGCATGTGTATGAAATAATAATGACCATTTCCGACAGTTAGATTTCCCGCATGTGGCTGTCATCTTCTTTTTCTCTGTGACCACCACAATACCCCAGACCTCTTCCGCACATATCCATCACAGTTTCATTTATGCAGTTATACGCAATTTACTTTAGTTGTCATTGTCATTACGGGTGAGGTTTTTGATGTTTTTTTATTTTTTATTATTCTTTTAATTTTGACACAAATATTTCTCTGATTCCTATTGACTTGCTAACTGTAATCTCCAACCGGAGCCTCCAACAAAGCCAGACTTCTTTGGCCTTCATCTCAGAGGACACAGTCCCCGATGTCAGAGATCCAGGGTTGACTGGACTGACAGACTGACTTGGCACTATGTTTTTTTCTTAAATAATTCAAGTGCTTCATTAATATAGTATTATAAGCCATGTCAAAACAAGACCATGTATAAATGCAGGATTTTCAAGTGAATTGTCTGTTTTCAAACCTTCCAAACCAAAATTTTCTCCTGAAAATACATTTAAATGAGGACCTACAAATTGACTTCCATAACACGGTACTTTTGTGAGGTTAAATCATAAATGTCGCTCAAAATGTTCTCCATAATTTATTAAAGGTAGCATTGTAAAAAATTCCCACTTGTGTCAGGCGACATCAGTGTAAATGATGTACACATGTCTTGTGGCATAGAACGTCTTTCAGAGAGGCACTGTTTGTTTTGTCACTGTTCCTTTGTGTCGGCACGACTACAGTCTCAGCAGAGGGTGGGTGTCACAAAGCATTAGAAAGTATGAGATTCAAGATGTTACATTTAATCTCCTCCACTTCCCCGGTTAGCAGAGGAGCCAAGCAGCAGCTGAGGGAGTCCCAGCATCCTGTAGAACAAAGCTGGCTGACACGATGTTTGCCTGAGGGGCCTGCACTCACTCTCTCACAGGCATAGTCTGCAAGCGTGTAAAACAATGAGAAACCAGCCAGCTGACAGATACACTAAGCTGCAGTCACTTTGAATGACAACAGTGCATGAGAGAAGCAGCGGCGGCAGCCCCAGTCGGGGACTCAGTACAAACAGCTCTATCACAGATATCAGTCGGGGCTTCTTAGATCACGCTATTGTAGTTTATTGCGTTGTTGGAGTATTGCTGAGTGATCACATTGTGTATACTGTGACAATATTTTCCTCTAAATGCCAGCCGCCTGTGGAAGGAATAGCTCCCTGCACACATAATAAAGTAAAGCACAGTGGTCACTCTGATTACCCAGAGTGCTGTTGTGGCCTGGGGTTAAATAGGAGCAGATGCATGCTTAGACAGAAGGGTAAGTGACTCTTGGCTCTAGTCCCCACTCAAGCATCCCAGTTCAGTTTTCCTCCCATGTAATAATGATCCATGGGAAGATGACACATTTGACCCCAATGACCTCAAAGGTTATAGAAATTGTAATCAAGAGAGTTTTTTAGATTGACCTAATTCGATGCTCAGCTGATGGGAGTGCTCCACTTCTCTTTCAGTGTCAGATTGATCCTTTCCTGTTTACCACCAGCTTTTGAATCAGGTTACTGCTAAAGAAGCAACTGGGTCTGAGCTCAGAAAGGCCACCCGAAAATGTGAACAATTTTTACAACAAACCTACAAAAAGAGACATGTTGAGGAACACAGAAAGGATGATGTGTGGAAATCGACAGTTTTTGCCCAGTTTTGAGCATCCAAGCATATTCTCTAATAACCACGATTAACTGACACACATACACCACTGCCCCATGAGTACTGCTCCCTTTACAGGTAAAGAGGCCCACTCCAAAGGGTCATATGGCTCAGCCTTTGGTTTTTCTGCCTGTCCTCCTGTGCATCTCTGGGGTACATGAGACTCTTCGGCATCCACCACTTCTCTCATTAGCACATGCCAGGCTGCTAGTTGCTGTGGCTGAATCCAGGGCATGTCAGGAGCCATGTCTAGGAGCCACTTGAATTGACAAGATCAGAATGAGGGGCCAGGGGCTGGCATATGGTGCTGATTAGCAGTCAAGTTTACAGGGGTTCTCCATCCACAGAACATAATCAGACCTACTCCCAGCATCCTGCCCACTGAACATCATCTCACACACATCGATTCCCTCACGATACCGCTGCGCCCTCTGGAAAAGAAATTATATTCTTACTTTCTTTTTTTACTATTGCTCCAAATCAAAACGCTGAAGTTGTGTCATTAAAACTTGGGCTCAAATTGAACAAATGCGTGTTTGATGATTTTCTTGTAAACAGGTCTTTTGGAATTAATGAAAATGAAAAGCATCGTCTCAGGCTTACCCTGAGGGAGTTTGTCAAATGTTGATGGATTTCTGTGTGCACTGACAAGTAAAAACTGATATCTAGAAAATAAGAAATTGCAAAACTATTCTACATATTAATGAGTGATTTCAAACAGCCTTTGCCTGCCCTGGATGCACCTCCCTGCCCACCAGGCACAGAGCACAACTCCCCTCAAACAAAACTTTCGGTGCCACAGTCGAAGCAGCAACATCTGGCTCCTCATGTAGGCACTTATTAGGATCAAATTAAGTAGAAATGAATGGGATGATACATGACAGGGTGCAGATGTTCAAAGCTGTGGTGTGAAAATCTGAGGGCAGAAAACAGCTTAATGAATTCTGCGTCTTACAGCAGGGGTGAGGCTTTGGGTTCACAGGTTAAAAAAAAAAAAAAAAAAAAGGCTAATTAAATTCTGAAACAGACGCACAAGAAAATAAATGTTTGTTGCTTGTCGCCCCCCTGTTTACCCACGGTACGCTTGGGGACAATGTTATGATTTGCACTTAATGAAGCAATACAGAAAAGTGTAAGTGAGTGGTCTGCCCTTTTATGACTTACGAACAGATGCGTGTCAGACTTGGCACACTTGTGTATCTGGTGAAGTGCTTTGCATATTAGCTGAACTCACACCAGGTTAGCATCAGAAATTGAATCTGTGTTTCTAGTTTCATGAATTGGGAGCATTTTAAATTTACCGCCAGACTAAATGACTAGTAAGAGGGTAAATAAAATGAATAAAAATCTTTCTTTACGTTTCTTAGATTTTTTTTTTTTTGTGAAGTTGAAGATTTCTCATGAGCAAATCTTCCTTTGCAAACAGTCATCTTCACAGAATAACACAAAGTAAAAAAAGTACTTTAACCATTCTTAATATTATTTTTGTGACCGTTTTGGGTCACCTTCAAACAGGTCCTCCTCTCTCCATACTCCGCTCACTCTAACATATACAATATAATGACTTTGAACCACCTCTGTCAGTTAGACTGGCACAGACTCACACTGGGCTGTTGACGTCACAGCCCTCGGTTGATAGCAGGGTTCTTCAGAGCCATAAGACGTGAGCCAAGGAGGGAAAACTCAGTTAACTTAAATGATGTCATCACACATCTAAAAGTGACATTCAGCTGGCAGTCATGCCTTGATAGTTAGCTCAGTGTTGAATCACAATTCTTTTAATTACATCCCCGAGACCTATTATTTTAGGTTATTTGCCTTCTTTGGTGTGGGGCTGTTTCTCCTCTAAATCACAGTCTCCCCTTCCTCGTTAATGTCTCCTCAGCTTCGTACTGACCCCCAAAGCTGTGCAGGGCCAAGTCCAATTTACACATTTTCACCAGCATAATATTTATGGCTGTTTTCCCCCCTACTGACTTCATTGCCGATTATGTGTGTGTGGGTGTGTGTGTGTGTGAGTGCAGGAAAATTGCGATGCTGTAGATGACACACAGCTAAAGGTTCTTGCACATGTAGGTACCCATAGAGTGTTGTAATTAGTTTCTTGTCTTTCTTTTCAGTTTTGTAGTGTGGCAAATTAGAATTAGAAAAACAAGCGGTACCTGGAACGGTGTGACCAGTAACAGGAAAAGTTAACAAGTTAACAAGTCGCAGAATATCAGTTCAGTTTGTGTGGCTTCCGGGCACAGGCTCACTGAAAACCACATGAAAAGATGGTTGGTGAATTATACCACATTATAATTAATACAGATGTTCTTCCTTTTTTATACAAAAAAATGTTGATTTTATAGATTTTTATTGACCTTAGGATCACAAAAAAAAGATATCTATTGCATTGACATTTTTCTTGATTGAGCATACATATCCGTATTGACATAATGCAAAACAAATAGTTGTGTCCAAGGCCTTTCTATTGGTGGCATCCAGAGGGAGCAATTCTTTTTTACAATTCCAAGTAGAGGGCAGGTGAGTTATTTCTTTGGCTGTGCTTTACACATGACTGTGCTCCCGCATATTATAGAGAACCCTATAAAAAAGTGCAGACCCACTTCCCCGCACTAGAGACATATCATACTTTGTTCCAAGTCTTCTGACACATTAATACGCATTTCTTTGGTTATTCATGGCTCCCTTTTTTCCTCCATTATGTGTTTTAGTATGTATACAGCATTAGCAGAGGTCTTCAAAACTGGATATCTTGTATAAATTGATGCAGAGATGTCAGGAAGTAAAGCAGAGATACACACGTGCATACTAAAAGTATAGACACATAACATACTGTGACTTAGCAGGCACACTCCATCTTTTCTGGGCTGGCACTTCCAACAGGAAACTGACTAACAGTATTATGTGACACCATGGAATGTTCTAGGGAGCTGCAGTCTCGCAGCACTGACCCACACCCAACAACAATACCTCTTTTTGTCCTGCCTTTCCCTCAAAAGCTCAGCTCCCCTCTCAAATGCAGGTGTGGTGCTCCACAATAAACATTTTTCAGCAGTCGTAATTAAAAGAAATGAAGTCAGTGTTCCTGAGCACAAATCAGAGCACTCGAGGGAATGACACAGTTCCCTCTGCACAGGGCACTAGGAGGAACGGCATGTAACAGAATTAGTAGAATTTGACTTATGAACAAAAAAAAGAGAAGAAAATTACATGTTTTATAATTTTTGGTTCTGAAGACGTCTTGGAATATATCTGATTTAAGCTTGAATATGAATTTTTTTTATAAATAAATATTGATTATAAAAATCTGCACGGTGTTTGAACTGACTGGCGATTAAAAATAATCTGGAGTGAGGAAAAATTATCTGTAAAAAACATATGAATGATCTTGAGGGGCGGCTGTGGCTCAGTAGGTAGAGCGGGTTGTCCACGAACCACGAATCCTTGAGCAAGACACTGAACCCCCAGTTGCTCCCAGTGCGTGGCACTGGCGTGTGAATGTGTGTGTGCGCTTGTGTGAGCGAATGGGTAGATGTGTCTGTGACTGTAAAGCGCTTTGAGTACCAATAGGTAGAAATGCGCTATATAAAAGCGATATGATATTGATGATGATATTTAGCTTTTTATTCATGTTGCTTTACGAACTTTCTTTACAAACACTGGGGTAAAACAAAGTCTTAGTGTGTTATCTTTTAGTATTTTACTCTGCTTCCGTGGATTTTCAGTAGAAATGTGTAGATTAGAGGTCAGCTACATAATCTTTGTTCCGGTTTCATCAAGTTGCAGTTTGTGAGTGATAGTGTCACAATGGTTGTGTGCTTCTTGCAGCAGTTTCTGTGCATCTGTGCTGCATTTGTGTATACTTTGAGGTTCAATGTCCATTATTTCTCAGCAAGAGTCAAAATCACGTCACTGCAATTTAAACTAAGTGTAAGTGCTCAGTCAATTCTAAATCATACATGTATTGTTGCCACTAAAAGCAATCAGTAGGAAATACATCTGAGAAATCTAAAGTGTTATAATATTTTAGCAACAGTTGCAGTATATTTTGATAGAGCTGTTTTTCCTTCTCGTCCTGATGTAGGGGATTTGAGGCTTGCCACTGCTTCGTTGGGGTTTCAGCCACACAGCGGGAAGAAGATAAAAAGGGGGGCTTTGCAGGGAGAAAAAAAAAAAAAATCACAGCGCATTAAAAACAAATCTACTGGGGGATCCTCCAGCAGCTTAAGTGAGCCAAGACGATTAAAGGGTCAGTGGTCATAGACTCCAGGTTGAACATACCTCATGCCACTCACCTTGGTCCACAAGAGGCATTGCCAAAACCAATCTTTCAAAATCAAATACATACACAGGAGACACTGTGAAGGTCAATGCAAAGTTACAGTAGATAATGGCAACCGGCTCAGCAGATCTTTTGGCTTGTTCAGGAATTCGTACTGTACAAATCCACTGCAGTATTGCGCGTTTCTGAATCGTATTTCCTATTGGTGGTAGCTTTGTTTTATTCTTCTATGAATGTATCCTACAGAAATTCCAGAGAGGTAAGCACTCCCATCTGAAATCAAAAACCAAATGTCTGCTTTTACAGTTTACTTTTATTGCTGCATGGTAATATATTTGTGCAGATTGATGTCTGCTTTGCATTAACACACAACGACTTTGAAAAAGTAAAAATAAAACCAGACGCGATGTTCGCTCTGATAGATTAACCTTACTCTGGCAAGCCTGACATTTTATTTTACTCTGCCAAATGAATGAATAGAAACAAACTGCTCCCTGGACTTAGATCACTGAAAGGAGTCACACATGTTAGCCTGTACTTTTGAAATGATATACAGTAGAATGTGCTCTAAATGCCCAGTGACGAAGACTCTCTTGATGCCTGACTTTAAACAAACTACCCGTATTTGTTCTCTGGCTCCCTGTGCATTTTTTTGGAGATCATTATGCCAGCTGTCGGTTTATCACAATCAAAATCACTTTTACAGATTCGGCAAAATGTATACTTTTAGCATTCAGCGCTTTACGTTCTTGTTAATGTTTCTGTAGAACGACTCCACAGAGACCCTTAATGTTGTAGCAATGCAAAGGATTTATGTGTGAAGTTAGCAGGTGAGATGAAGCCTTTAAAGTGGTGCAAATTCAAGTCTGTTGACCAGTTGTGTTAATTGAAAAGTCTATCAATGGTGTTCTTGCATGAGTTTGTTTTAAGTATGATTTACCTCATTCATTCTCAAAACAAACATAATACTAAATCTAGCATTCAACAAAGGAAATAATTGAGTATGACTCCGTGTGATTCCCAAATATAATCATTTATTGTCATGTTGTTAGTTATCATTGCAATCATGTTGATGTATGCCCAGCAGCCGTGTGAGTTAAGCTGACAGATTTTGACAACAATGGCCGTGTAGTCATTTCCCTTTGCTACTGAAGAGTTTTCTTTCACTTCTGCAAATATAATCGTAAAATAAATAAAGAGCCTAGATAATAGCTTGATGTTTGTGTGTTCTTTCAATGAGAGAGAGAGAGAGAAAGACTCTGCAGCTTGTTCCAGCATTTGTATCATTACCCCAAGTCCTCAAGTCAAAGCTCACACAATAAACAGCGCTGTCTCTGGTTCAGATACAGTGGCGTTGATCCATCGTAGACAGCGGCCGTGAGAATATTCTCCTGCCCCCTGAAATGATATTGGTGTTTATTTACATAGACCGTGTGAAACTCTGATTGGATGGTTTTGTCAGGTGTGACCACAGTATTTACAGCTGGTTACTTGTGATCAGATGATGGAGAACACATATATAACATATAACAATGTCTGAATGGCCCAAAAGGAAATGAATTTCTGTTTTTAAAGGCTACAAAATTGTGCCATGGCAGTTTATGTAAAGAACCTATGTTTGCTGCTGTAAAGTTAAAAATTGCTGAAGAAACCTGTTAGGAACACATTTCCCTCTTGGACTTTTTTCTTTTAGTGAAACACAGAGGGTGGACTGCGGTGACTCGACATTTCACTGTATCAATAAGAGCCTCTCTTTTTCCTCTGTCTGGTGTCGCTAGTGGTGACTGTGAGTGGCTCCCCAGCCAAAGACCTGCTTTATCAAGCAGCCAATTTAACAAGACAGCTCCTTTCATGCTTCTTGGCTTCTCCACTGGTAATGGATTTCCTCAATGAGTGTCTCTCTTTCTCCAGGTTTCACACTTTTCTTTCTGTACTGCTGGGCCCCACTCCAGATCAGATCTTTTGCCACTGACTTTGATTTCTTAAGGTAAGTGATCCATCGCCCCAGGCCTGACCAGCATTGCCCGAAATCTGGCCTCACTTTGACTTCCTATGCCTGATATTTTACACTCTAATGCAAAGTGAAGTAGCACGCCTAAGTAGCCCGTCACTCCAACCCTTGCCCCACCAACCAGCCCACCTATCCCCACCCCTCTACCAAGTCTCTCTCGTCACCTCTTTCGCGTTCCAAGTAACCCAGCTGGGGCTCATTTTCAGAGTGTGGATAATGTTAACAATACAGTCATATTAAGGGGTATTAAACAAGCTGATGTCATTTTCGTTGCATTAATGAAGTCTAATGCTTGACAGGGAGGAGGAAAACTTTTACTGCAAATAATGGCATTAGTAACATTTAAAAACTGCTTGAGGCAAGTTTGAAATACATTCCCAAATGTATTTAAATCCTGCAACTTGAGACCAGGTGTGATGATTTCAATTTGCATTTGCTTTCTTCCTAGCTCAACATTTACATCCGTGTGCGGTTTGGGTTGCTTTCAGAACCTCTGCTCCTTCCGTCAGGAAATGCAACCAAAGATGTGTGAAAACAGTGTGTATATTGTTGTTTAATTGGCCGGCGCTCTTGCTCATTCTGGGCTTAGTGTTCACGCTGCTAGAATGTGTGTTTCTCAACAAGAAAGGACAAGTTCAGGATCAAATAATAGGCAACACGGACGATCTTGTATTTCAATGCTCAGTGACCGGCCATATATGATCTCTTAAAACCAAATCACTGCTTTCAGACGGATAGGCCAGCAGATGTCTTTGCTCACCCTGTAACCAAAGCCAAAAACAGAGTGGAAATGAATGAAATAATGGCTTTTGTTCATTTATATATATTTTGCTTGATTCCCGGTACCAAGCAGTATGAGAATACTCAGCGGCTATGTGTTTGACATAATCCACCTTACTGATACTACCTTAAAACATCTAGTTTATATTTGCTGCTCCCAATATCTATGCCTCCCCCCGAGCCAAGAGTGTAACTATAAAGAAATGACAAGAAGGGAAATGCAACTTACACAGCATATACTTCATAGGTAAATATTAAGCAGTTCAAACCACCCCCATG
Source organism: Chelon labrosus (assembly GCF_963514085.1). Taxonomy (NCBI): domain Eukaryota; kingdom Metazoa; phylum Chordata; class Actinopteri; order Mugiliformes; family Mugilidae; genus Chelon; species Chelon labrosus. The sequence goes on along the minus strand of NC_140339.1, from coordinate 25,636,711 downwards.
CTCTCTTCACTGCGTCTAACACATATATAATAAAATCCTGAGAGGGGATGTTAGTCATGCATACCAAAAAATGGTATTTATTGTTTATGGTCACCAGAAAATGTTATATAGTAATGATGGCAACTGCACCAGCATCTTAACTTAAACTCAACCACAGACACTCACTGAATGTCCTGTACTGGAACATTACTGTACATGCACTCACAGGACTGTTATGTTAGAATGCATTTGTTTTTACTAGTGTACCTAATCTACTGGCAAATGAGATGGGCTCACCTATGTACTTTACCATAACTAATTTAAACATAGACGACATCAAAACCTGTAAGCTTGTTTCTGTCTCTATCTGCCCAGTAGCTCATAAGACGATAACATCAGTTTAATAAAGGCACTGATAAACAGTTGCCAGTTTGACACAATTTGGATTTAACAGTGTCCCAGAAACAGGGAGCAGAATTTTGAAACACACACACACACACACACTCACACACACAACTAGTCCAGTTCTTGATCTTGATTATGAACATGCACATGAGCATAAAGTAGGAATAAATTTACTCAAGCACGAATATCACTGAGTCTTTGAAAACCTGCACCCGAACTGGCCCTTTGTTAAAACTAGTACTGATCAGCAGAAAATACCACATCCAGCTTGTGTATCTGTGCAGTTCTGTGGCAACCCTGCGACGACACCAAAGACCACATAAGAGAAGAAACAAATTAGGCAATGACTCACCTGTCATTCATTTAGGAGGAAAGAAAGCTTTGAAATACCTCAGTCATCTGTCATCTCTAATGCCCCTAATTTAAGTGGTGCTCAGGCACAGTTTTTTTATGAAGGCTATGCATGTTGTGGTAGTAATGCTGTCAATGAAAAGTATACAAAAATAACCACTGACCACTTTTTCATGCCAAAAAACAAACTGTCAAACTGAATACTACCTTTTTTTAATCAACAATAATTCAAAACCTAATGATAATGATAACAAAAGTACTAAACTCTTATTCATCGACCTGCAGCATCTGTTTAATCTCACACTGCAGCTCATGATTAGTAAAAGTTTTCTCTGCTGCCCAAAATATCTCTTGTTCAGAAGCAGCTGACCTGTTGTACTAACAGTGCCTGCTTTTACTAATGTCATGTGTCTTTCAGTAATGTCATCTGACGTTACCGGTTCTTGGAAAAACAGATTTATAAACTAAACTCATCTTCAAATTACTACAAGAATTAGATTAAACGCAGGCAACCCTGACATTATAAAAAGGTAAGCCAATCTAACACTGGTCATGTAACATTATCAGGTGATGGAGTTAATGTTCTTCCAGTTGAACATCTTTCATCTCGCTGTCAGAAGGATCAAGTCAGTTCAGAGATTAATAATAGTATTTCATCTAAATCATCCTCTAGATGTTTGCCAAAGATATATCACTGTAGTAATGTTATTCAACAATTTAGTGTCTTCTCAAGCTAAACCCTGAAAGTAAATGGTATATTAGTGCTCAGAGAACTAAGCTAATGATAAGGCTAGGTGAGAAAGATTTACTGGCTGTATTAAGCAGAACAACATGGACACAGACCTGTTTTCATTAACCTCATACTGGAATAGAGTACCACATGTACCTAGGATAACTGACATGGCAACAAGAGACCATAGACTTTAAATAAAGTTCAGCGACCTGAAGGGTTGAGAATCATTAAAAACTTAGGCGATGCAACAAGTGTGGATGCCAAGTTGAACTAATCTCAACTTTGAGGTTACCACCAATGGGAGCAACTGATTTAGTTAATTGACATATGATACACACTCTTACCCAAACATTTACCACAAGGAAACGTACATTGTACCATCAAATTCACCACGCTGATAGTTGGCCTGGGTGGTCAGGTGAACACAGGCAGAGCAGCTGTGTCATTGTTGGTGCTTTCAGCAACTCGACAATCCATAATGTTCGGCTTGTACACTGCTTGGCCAAAAAAGAAAGTCTCCACCTGGATTTAACTAAGCAAATAGGTATGAGCCTCCTAATGGATAATTACTGCATGGACGATTATCTTTCAGCTTATAACAAGTTATTTAACCCCAACTGATGCAATAAGTAGCTTCTCGTTTTTTAAACAACCATGTCTAAAGGCAAATCCCGTGGTGGTGAAAAAGATGTTAGTCTGTTAGAGAAGGGTCAAATCTTTGGCATGCATCAAGCAGAGAAAACAACATAAGGAGATTGTATAAACTACTAAAATTGGGTTAAGAACTGTCCAAGGCATTATTAAACACTGGAAGGATAGTGGGGAACCACTGTCAGGAAGAAATGTAGTCAGAAAAAATCCTGATTGATCGTAATCAGCGATCACTTAAACCTTGGGTGAAATCAAATCAAAGAAAAACAACAGTAGAACTCAGGGCTATGTTTAATAGTGAAAGTAAGAGCATTTCCACACGTACAATGTGAAGGGAACTCAAGGGATTGGGACTGAACAGCTGTGTAGTCTTAAGAAAACCACTAATCAGTGAGGTTAACCGGGGAAAAAAAGGACTCTGGAGCAATGGAAGAAGGTCGTGTGGTCTGATGAGTCCAGATTTACCCTGTTCCAGAGTGATGGGGGCATCAGGGTAAGAAGAGAGGCAGATGACGTGATGCACCCATCATGCCTAGTGTCTACTGTACAAGCCTGTGGGGGCAGTGCTATGATCTAGGGTTGCTGCAGTTGCTCAGGTCTAGGTTCAGCAACATTATGTGCCTAAAGAATGAGGTCAGCTGACTACCTGAATATACTGAATGACCAGGTTATTCCATCAATGGATTTTTTCTTCCCTGATGTTCACGGGCATATTCCAAGATGACAATGCCAGGATTCATGGGGCTCAGATTGTGAAAGAGCGGTTCAGGGAGCATGAGACATCATTTTCACACATGGATTGGCCACCACAGAGTCCAGACCTTAACCTCATTGAGAATCTTTGGGATGTGCTGGAGAAGGCTTTGTGCAGTGGTCAGACTCTCCCATCATCAATACAAGATCTTGGTGAAAAATAAATGCAGCACTGGATGGAAATAAATCTGGTGACATTACAGAAGCTTATCAAAACAATGACACAGAGAATACGTGCTGTAATCAAAGATGAAGGCGGTCCAACGGAATATTAGTGTGTGTGACCTTTTGTTTTGGTGGCAACTTTTTTTTCGGCCAGGCAGTATACATGTACAAGAGGGCAACAAGAACGTTCAATAGGGACCAACTGTCAACTACAAAGCAATGGTTGACGAGCAAATTGCTTTATATATGGATGGGGCTTTAGAAGATAGAAACATTAAAATACAAAAACTAGACTAAAATGTCTTGTTGGCTAAAATGAAAACAATTCAAATGACAAAACTGACACGGAAACAAGTACACATTTTCATCAAAAGACTAAAATGTATCAAGATAAAGATATCAAGACAAAGCAATGGAGACAATGCTGACACAACCTCAACACTATGTGCTTTTGTTATTGGTCATGATTTTTCTGGAAATTTACCCTCTCTCACCGGTCTTAGCTCTGTAGATTTGTTCCGTAAAGTGTGCAATCGCTTTGTTCTCACCAGCCCAGACAAACTGACCTGGGGGGGAAACGGTCCCAGTTTTGGAAGCAACAACGTAGGTGTGAAAGTACCCTTGAACCAAATCAATATCAGTGGTGCTCAGCACTGAGTCAGTAATAACGTAATAAAACGTAAAAATATGCTTCAAGTTGAGGTTACATATGTATTGAGGAAATACAGCATGAGTTGTTACACAGCAAGTTGAATAGATGACAAAAAATACCTTAAACACTTCTTGTGTACACACATTGTAAACCAGTCTAACGTATGACATGGACTCTAGGTTACAGAAAACACAGGAATTAATTTACTAATGTAAAAAATGAACTCCCTTAATAGGTCTTTCATTGTCATTTGTTGGACATGAGGAAAGTAAGATTTTGGTGTGTGAAATGCTGCCCTTGCCCTCTCAGTGCTAACGTCACTTAATGCATTTCCTCAGACGATGTCATCAGACTAAAACCTGTGGTTCAGCAGAACACAAGCTCATGGTTTATGTTTCTTCATTTTAACTACAGGGTTCATATAGTGCTGCTAACCCTTCATCCTGATGCTCGTGCTTCTATGTGGTTCTGAGACATTCATTACAGCACACAGTTTCCACTGCAGCATAAATGGAATTTAATTATTTGTGTGAGAGTTACTTTAATCAAAGTGTCTTTGGTTGTGGCAGTGGCCTCACTGTGGACCACAAGTTAAAGACCTGCCCTAACTCCATGTGATCATAATCTACTTTTGAAGATCCTTTAGATAAACACTTACTTTTTTGAATCATATTAATCCTTGAAATGTAGGAGCACAATAGGTTTGCACATTTGAGCCCAACCTGTATCCAATGACGACAAAGCCTGTCAGATTTTTGTCTTAATGTGAAATCCACCACCTTCCATTTTTCTTCCACATTTAATTTTCTGAATTTTCACTCATAATCATACCTACATTTGAGGCCCAGAGTGGGAGACTGAGTCAGAAGAAACCAGATGACAACTGTTCCAGGGAGCCAACATTATATTTCAAACCACACACCATTACATCCTCAACTGAAGGAGCCACACTGAGAACACGGGTCTGGAAAAACTGCATTACAGTTTAGTGGACTAGTTGAAAGCTTTTAAACCGAACCTTAATATGAAACAGACGGTAAGGTTTGATTTTGCTGCAGTGATTCCAGAAGCGAACATGTGTCTCAATAAGGTGCCAAATTTCTGACAACTTAAATATTTAGGGCACCAATGCCATTTATCCCCTGAATTAACAGCATAAATTGACTGCAATAATTCATTCAAGTCTTTTTTTCCACCACGGAGGAACTTCTTCTTTTTTCTTTTTTTTTAAAGTGAGTTGGATGATTTTTTCAGACAAGGGATTTTATATCTTTTGAGCACAAAACCACAGTGGAGGTTACTGCCAAATCCTCAAATGAAATATACTGTACTTAGTTGCACGACCAATAAACTGATAAATTAATATGTTTCAATATGATCTCAGTTCCCTCTTTCTCTTTTCATGTGTAATGCATATTATATTTAAGAACATCTTAAATCAATAGGACGCTTCACTCTGATGTTCATTATTAAGATATTTTCCAAGCCCTATACAGTTGGCACAAAATGTCTTTCCTCCCTTTTCCTCTTCTTTCTCTTCCTCTGATTTATTTTGTTATTTTGTAGTGCATTACTTTGGGGTATTTGTTAATTCTGAGACTCATGTCACTATTTATGGTTTTTGTCTTTGGTTTTCTTGCGATGTGCTTATTCTTTGTGTAATATCCATTAATATGACAGTTTAACATATTAACACGACAGTTTCATTTTAAATTTAAGACTTTTAAAACAAATGACATACCGATCTCGTTTGAATCACTGCATTTTTTCTATATTCTAATTGTAGAAGTTGGAATGAAGAGTGTTTCAGCAAGAATGCATTTGAATTAATTGTGACTGGACAAAGAGCATTAAGGCTGAGCTTTCCAGATACTCCTGTGATCTTTCTCAGCGTTTAAAATTTGCTGGCCAGCACCAAGGCAGTGCTACATAATGAGACATATTAGAATTACAGTAGATATTTAAAAGGCAAGGCAAATCAAAAGGCTTTCCCACCTCTGGGTGGAGGGTAATTGAGCTAGCTGGCTGTATTCTGTAGCTCTGTAGGGACTGGGAGACAAAGCCACACTAATCATGCCACTATAATTGATACTGTTCCACTGGTCATGCCATGGGCATTGCTGGAGCCCTGACAATAGCATTATTCAATACACCTTGAGTCTTACAAATACGCTGGTTCAATGCATGCTGAATATGTCATCTAATTAAAAGAGGATAACAAGAATTCAGCTCTGAGCCTTAAACTCTTGGAGGATCAACGTTGTACTGTACATTATGTAAACTCCTTATCGTCTTTACTGACTAAAATTTCAAATTCAGTTTACCTAATATTTGTCATTTACTGTCATATCATAGACGTTCTACTAACTAGCATATGTAAGTGAATCTTGTCATTTCTTAAGATATGCACCTTTAAATTGTTTGGATGTGCCAAGTATTAATTATCTGCTCTGAAAAACATTATTCTAAAAATACCTGCACAGCGCATGTTTGTTCCCTGTTCTCGTATATGAGAGGAATATATTCATATAACATTCAAATCTAGCAGCATAGCTCAAGTTTTAAACGTTTATGATGAAGCTTGTTAAGCAATTTTTTGTATAGTGCATAACACGGATTGCATAATAATGCTGTACCCAGTGGACAGACGGATTTTCCGCATCCAAGTAAAGTTTCTGACACTCACAAATCTATGCAATAGTTTTTGTAATTATACAGTAAAAGTTTGTGGGCCAGTGTGTTTCACTTGGTCCTGCTGTAACGTCTTTGGCCACAATGCCAAAATCAGTGGGAAGTTGATTGGTAGTCCTCACCTTTACTGTATCTAAAGACGCATTAATGTGAACAACATAAAAATCAGCCAGAAGAAATGTTTTCGTCTTGAAAGTGAAATACGTATATTACGCCTTGACTGCGAATGTTTAGATAAAGGAAATACATTTTCAGTTCAGTGATTACTTTAAGGGTCTTCCCCTAGCACATCGTGAAATAGTAGGGATGCTCACTCTGGATCTTAGTAGCATGTAGCATGATGCTACAGTCTCTCACTGAGCAGAAGACGACAAGTATGAGCCCCCGACATTCTCACTACTCCCCACTTGTGGAAAAGACACTGTCTGAGGAGAGATTGAGATTCATGACCAACGGAAGTCTTTTCAGTGTGTAACATGTACAGACTGCTGCAGAGGTGGCATCGGCCCAACATCTGATTTCAAAGTCATTGTGGGACCTGTAATCTTATTATCAGTACTCTGTATCAGTACGTTCCCTTAGTACTTGTACTGATAAAAATCTGTATCAATACATCCCTATATGGAAATATTGTCTCTGTTGTGTAATATCTGTCTTATGGAAGCAACTCTCTGTCTCCAAATACTACTGCAATAGATACAGTTTTCTGGACCATATACAAAACACGATCACCCCGGCTTCAGTGTGCTAATGAATGAATATGTGCCAGTGTAACAGTCATCAATGTGAACATATTCTTTGATGCCTCATCGAGCAGAAAGCTCTTAAACAAAATGTTTGAAGTGTCTGCCTGTGTAATAATGATTTATAATCCTCTTGAACTAATGCAAAATTTGCTGGTAAAATATTTTTTTTGAAATAAAAATAAATTGTGCCCGGAGGGTCAGGCCAAGATTCAAAAGAAGATCACCCAAGAGCAGCAAATGATTTAATAAGCCACCAGCTCCACTAGGGCATGGAGGAGAGCAGAATGGAGAATTTCAAAGTGTGTCTAATTAACATCAGTTTATTACTATGTCAATCTCTACAGCTAGTGTGTGAATGAGGGCCGGGTTTAGAAATGTTGAATTGCTTTACTTAAATATATGGAATAACGCTTAACTCCTTAGGTTAATACCAAAGCCTCAGCCCGACCTCCACCGAGAGAAAAATCCGTCTGCACGTGTCTGTTTTGTCACTGCCAGACAAAATCTGAATCTCATCACAGCCAAGCTTTGTTAAAAAGTCATTAAAAATAGAAAACAACTTCCACGATTTTTCCATCACCAATATTCCTCAAGGAATGAGCGAATGAATATTTAATATTGCTCGCATCTATATGATTGCATGGTAATTATTAGAACCCAAATGCTTGACAAGGTCGGTGTAATATAATTTGTAATATGTTAAATTTGCAGGGGAGACAATGTTGAATTCCTCAGACGTCATGTTTTAATCTTATGTTGGTTTTTCATCACCATCACCATGTCTACAGAGACGAGATCCGTTCACACCAGGAAGGAGCAAATCCTAAAGAATCACAAGTGAAAGAGGAGAAGCGGGAGCAAAAAAACAGGTCTCTTCTAACCTAGCTATGGTTAGGAAAATAGTTTTATGTGTGTGTATTGTCTTGTTTATTTCCCAAGCATCATAAGGATCATTTGTGATTGTTAGAAAAAAAATAAGAAGTATGAAAGACTTACAAATGTACAATACAAATACACAAACAAGCATATAACCAACAAATCTGGGGTTTTGAATGCAATGAATTGGTAATGTGTCACAAGAATTGTCAGTAATCATTTACATATCCCCTGTCAGACTCTTTTTAGTCAGGAATGACACAACGTGTTACAAATTTATTCAGTTTAAAGGTTTCACTTCTCTATACTTTCCACAATTGTCTTGGGGATTACGTGACCCTTTTTTATCCTCAGTGGCTGCACAGTCATGTTGTTGTGAAGCATTTGCATCTTGCATCAGCTCATGGTCTGGACATTAAGTCGTTCTGCCACATGTTTCATAGCATACTTGAGTACTGTAGCTAGTTCATCCATGAAATCATAATTGAAATCACATTGAGATGCAAGAAGCTGCGTTTAAAGCTTGACTTGTGATCAACAACAGCAGCAGTGTGGAAACGCAATAGGCAAATGATCTAAGACTGAATTCGTCTGCTACCTGCCAGTGTTGGAGTCATTACTCAGTCAAGTAGTAATGAGTTAATCATTATTCTTTACTCATTTCAAAAGTAACTGCAGTACTTGTTACTTGCTGAGAGAAAATCTATCAAACAATGTGTCATATTTATTATCTTTTTGTTACACCCCATCATTTTATTATTTCTTTCCCTAAGATACACTGTGATATCTTGTTCACCTCTGTGTGGATTTATAAAATCGTAGTACGTCTCATCATCCGCTTATATATATCTGGATACATTGCTAAATTAATTTATAACAAATGTAAAAAAAAAAGTTGAGATGGATAACTGAACTTGCCGTTAAAAGGATTACTGCAAAACAGAACATTTTTAACAGATACCTGAGAGGCAGGGAGACATGGGCTCAGTACATGATCCACATGTCGACCAAAGCTGATTTGCAGTCATACCTCAAATAATGCCTTGAGTGAGACAGACCGTAAATCATCCACGCCCACCAAACAAAACCAGTGCAGATTTATTAAAATTTTCCAGATGAATGATTTAATGTTGCACTTTTGAATTGTAAAGCTGTATACGTTATTATGATGACACGTTTGTTTGTTTCTCACCCCCCCCCCCCCCCCCCCCCCCGCCATTACATATTTACAGCTTGAAAGTCCCCTGGCACACTTTCCTCCGAGTATGCTCATACTCATGTGTACAACAAAGGGTCCCCATGTCCATTTACATAAATATATCCCTGCGCCAATAGGGAGCCAGGAACAAAGTGGCTGCACATGTAAGGTAGCAGACCCTTAATCCCCAACAGAAAAGGTAACGTCCTCGAGTGCTTCTGCTTCAGTGTCTTCATATTAAATTCATGGTACTGCACGGAGAACTGGCCAGTACTCGCTGATATACTGCATTTGCACTTGCTCTCGTGAAGTGTTAATGATTTAACAGGAGGACTAAACGAGACGGGCCTGCTGTACACAGGTAGAGCACTGGATTCGGGTGAATATCAAGATTAAACAAGACGCACACACCTTCATAACAAGCACAGGCGCAATAATTAAACTGCAGATTTAATACATTGTCATGCATAAACTCAGATTTAATCAAAGCATGACATTTACTGCTACTAAGGCTGTCATTTTTCAAAACTCTCTAAAATGCACATTAAATACTGGTTAATTATCTGGACTTTTGTGTTTTATTATGTGCCAGTCATACAGACTTATACCGGATCATTTGTGTTATTTATTCAATCAGAAAAGAATTTGCCCCCCCAAAAAAACAACTTTTTCCTCTGTTCATTATCTCTAGTTATATTAAAACATGTCAAAATCAGGGTGAGATGCTTCTGTTAGGCTCCTTGAATTTGTGGCACTTGTGCAGCTTCACTTTATATCACTACAGTACGTGTTACATGAGACATTCTTTTGACATCTGAGCGTTTTCCCTTCACGGCTCTTTTAAAATTACCAAAACTACGGAGCAATTATCTCAAATGGAACATACTGAGAAAAATACAGATGCTTTCATTTTAATTTTCCAACCAGGCTATAATAATGTAAGCAAACATCTACACAGAAAGAGAAATACGCCTGTTAACATTATAAGTGCACTTGTGCGTTCCAAATAGAAATCTATAGATCATATTATGAGACAGCTGCAACGACGCCGCCATGAAAAGCTTCGCAAATCATATTCATTGAATTACACAGATTACAGATGTAGCCCAAAACCTCTGAAAACGTGATGATGAATCCCCCCCCCTTTTTTTTTTTTTAACTTCTGGCTGATAAATCATCAGACTACACTGGCAAAGTATTGGGCTTGTGAAAAATGCATGAATTACTAATTAATGAGGCATTCTCGCAACATTTACATATTCATAAAGGTGTGTAATTCACATATGCATGAGAGAGCGCAGTGATAGCTTTTGATAGAATTACACGTATTCCGAGAAAGAAACCTTTATTTTGTTAAATTCTTCAAAAAGCTGAAGGAGCAGGGATGCTTTAAAAAAAACATTATTCTTCCCCCCACAGAAATGCAGTCAAATGCTTTGGGAGACAAATGCGCTGAGGAGAAGCAATGATGTGAAACAGTATGCAAGATTACGTTTTCTGAAATATTGTCCCGTGTGGATTTTCAAAAGTTCATTTAGCAGCCCAGTGTTCCCAACAACTGTGCTCAGAAAAGCTGATAGATATACATGGATGGTATTATGTTCTCAGTGTCACGTTCGCTTGACAAGGCGATATGCAGTAGATAATTTGTTTTTATTTTTATTTTTTTCAGTTGGGGGTGTGTGTCTGATGCATTTTTGAAAATGAATGTGATCTGATGTGTCTAAATGACACATATTGCACTCAACTAAACAGACAGTCATGTCCTTTCTTATTAGCTTTCGGTACTTTTAAATGCTAATCTGAAAACTTAGGAGTACTAACAGTAGTTAGTAGTATTAATAATAACCACTACTGGGATAAGTCATCACTCTTTACTTTTTTCATTGTACTTAAAATCAACCAATAGCTGTGCCATGATGTCAGCCTCTTGGAGATGAACTGTTTCAGTGAAGCAGGTCCAAGATGGTTTGGCCGGAGTTGAGGCCTGTCCCTCTTCTGAAAGGGTCTTTCTATTGTTTCGACCTTCTCACAAGGGCTTTGTGAAAGCTGTCCCAAATATGGGTCAAAAAGCACAAATAACATTCAGATGGTTCCTAGGCTTTCCTCACAGCTATGCACCAAAGAATGACAAGTCCAACAAAACCATGTCGAGTTTTTCACCCTAACCTATTGTCTTTTCACATTAACTCCAAGCTGGGCCTTTTCAGCTAGGCCAGAGTTGTGTCAGGCCTACTCGGACTCAGACCAAGTCCAGCAGCAGGCTTGGCCTGTTCAAAACACCATGCAGAGTCTGATTCACTCCTTTATTCCGTTACAAAAATGGTTCTTGGAGTCATTGTGCTAAATATCTAATGGGAAGGAGCACCAAGTATCAAGTAAGGCTGGTGTCTGTGGCCACATGGATTCATTCATTTCAAAGAAAGATCTTTTGTCTTTTAGGGTATTGTTTTAGTTAAGAACTGAAAGAAATCAAGTTTTATAACCAAAGATCACAATTTTGAAGTTAAACAAACAAAAAAGAAAAAAAAAACCCATGAAATCTAGACACCAAATTGCTAAACAAAGACTTCAGATTTTAACGGAAAAAAAGAGAAAAGAAAAGGCCAAGAATTATTCAATTATTAAACAGGCAAAACATTTTTAAATGTAAAAAACAAAACTGAAAAGGGCCTCTGGAAAAAAAAAAAAATCTAAATATTCATTCAAAGAGAAGATCATTGCAACCTAAACTTTTGTAGACGCTGGACAAAGGAAAGGCGAGGATCCCCGAAGATGCAGTGAAGCAAACAACAAGGATGGCATTTCAAGATACTTAAGTTTTGAGTTTAACCTTGCAGGACTTTTGGAAGGCACTTCTGAGCATCAGGCGCAGGGTTTTGGCAGCTGCACAGGGAGCCTGGTGGGTCAGCCCTACTCTGCGAGCTGCTACTCCACACTAATCTATTTTAAACCATCTGTGAAATTAGCAAGATTTCCTAAGTCCTTCACCTCCAAGGATTAAAACATTGCTAAGGGTGTGGGCTGTTCTTACATACTGTTCTTACATACATGTTTGATGACTCCTGAGATCAGTCCCAACTTTTCTCTTTTCTTTCACCTGTGATTGAAATCTTAACATTTTAATCAGAATGTATATGTAAACACACACGTATGCAGTATATATACATATACGAATGCAGTGTTAAATATAAGCATATTAATTTATATATAATATTACATTGCAAGCATCTGGTTTAGAGGACGGTCTAGTTAGAGAGAAACCTATATTTCATTTACCATATTTTAACTGAAGGCTGATGTTGACCAGTAAATTTAAATACATTAGATTAAAAAGAGAGCATAGGTGTTACATGTTTGTACATCCAGTTACATCAGGGAGACTAAGCCTCGGCTGTTCTAAAGAGCGATACCAAGGCATGCAGCACCTCTGCCAAAGCCAGTACAATGAAGTCATGAGTCAACTCTAATGAGAAAATCAGATAAATAGCAGCTGTTCTTGGGGAAATGGTGCTGTCTGACAGATTCACCGGGTGCAGCGGCTGTAGCATTGAGCAGATCCAAATGAGTAAAATATTGTTCCAGGCGCCCCTCGCTGCTCCCCTTCCCTCCGGTGTTTAGTCATCAGAGTTGTGAAATAGCAGCCCTGCCGCTGCACGACAGCATTGGTGTATTAATTATTTTGCACTGTTCACACATACACATCTTTGTACAACAGTGACAGTCCATCCGCACAGGCCACTTACAAACAGCGTTTTACTAACCATAGCGCAGCAGCCCCCCAATTATTCCTCAAACCTCTTATTTGGTTCACGCAGGAATCTGTGGGTGCAATGAAAAGTAAAAAAAGAAAGAAAAAAAAAAGCCTTCACAATAAAAACATCACCAACTCAGCAGTGTTAAAATGTTACACACTCACTTAGACAATAATGTTAAGACAAATACCCAAAGCACAGAGCTTTTCTCTTTGCGATTAGTCGTCACGCACGCATGGAAAATTACTATAAGATTTATTGTGCTAAGGTATATGTCTAGTTTTCCATCTACTGCCGGAGAGTGCTTTCACAGGCATCTATTACAGATGCTGCCGTTAAACTGTAGCTTTCCTGTGCTCTTGGGATGGCAGAGTGCAGCACAATGGTAAAAGACGAAGTGATTGATGGGGACAACAAATTAAACCCATTCCCTAAATGGTTAAAAAGACTGGTTAAGTTCCAAGGCATCTTTTTATTTATTTATTTTTTTGTTAAATTGATTTCCAAACGGAACGCTAGAAGAACTGTGATGATTCCGAATAACTCTGACTCATATTTTATTTGAAACGAAGGAAGCTGGATGTAGAACTCATAATTATTGTGATGATAATGAGTATTAGATGGCAGAGATCCAGAGAGGAATGATGGACACAGTCTGGGTTTACAACTCTCTGGATGACCTCTGGCTCAGACACACACACACCTGTCTCAGTAAACACACGCTCGCACACTGATCCCTCTTAAAACCCGAGGTCAAGAATCCAGAGAACGTATATTTTTTGTTTGCTTACTGATCTTAAAAACCTGAGAGTAAATGCTCCTTTTGGATTCAGTCTGACGAGCTGCACTATGTCTATTGCCTTCACAAAGCAATATGGGGAGGTTTTAAAACTTTAAACTGGCTTTAAGCTGTTAATGCCGCACCACTGTGTGATGACAAGATGTTTTTTTTTATGTGCATTTGTGTCATAAGCAGATCGTACCGTTTCTGCTTACTTGACAACTGCGCGTACACCATTTTAGTTTAAAACCACTGAAGAGGTATTTAATTTTAGCAGCTACCGTTAACATGTTCACAGCAATCAATAAAGTGCATTATGTATTATTTCACGTCCAGTTGCAGGAGCACGTAGTTACCATTCCCCGTCTATCTTGTAATGTTGGCAGAAATTGTTTCTGCCTGTTCGTGTTTTAAGAAAGTTTCAGGCCCCCTTTTTGTCACACACGTCATTGTTGGTTGAACTGATATAAGCACTGCATGGATTTACTGCGGGTACGTCGATATTGGCCTATAGTCACCTGGTTGATGACAGTGGCTGGTGTTTATCTGTTGCGTTTCATTAACCTTGCACTGGCTAAATGTTATGTTGCTTCTTTGTGGTCATACTCTGTGGTTATATTTATTAATTGTTTGTGTTTCACTTTATATGTACATTTATTGCCCTTAAATTGTGTTTTTACAATAAGAAGCTTTGTCGTGGCAAAGAAGGCCATCGTAAAAGCTGAATGAATCAAAGCTAGAGTAATAAAAAGCTAGAAGATTCACTTACATGAACAACAAAACAACTAAACATTGTTAACTTAAACATCGATCGGCCCAAAATTGCAGTGATTCCAGGTTTTTTACTTTGTAATGTGAATGGTTTATTCACTCCAGAATTGTAGAGATGATGATAGAATTATTTTTTCCACATTTATAACATCCTCTCTGTAGTTCAGTAGTATTATAAAACACCATGTAGTGTTTTGGTTTCTGTCCTCGAACTGATGGACCTGGCTTTCCTGGATCAAATTTCATCTATTCACCAGTACCTGAAGCAGCATGCCACTTGAATTATTCCAAGGTTGAAATAGTAGGACAAAATCTAATGTCAGTGAGAATCCACCCGTAGTTCTTTTGACATTTCAAGGTTGATGCAGCTGGCTACAGCAATGCGGAGAACGTTGGTAAAGCGATGGATGCAGTCCAAACACAGACACCGGCAGTTGAGGCGCGTTTCGTTGGGCTGATAGTACGGCGCGTGTCTGCTTGTAGAATCTCCTCACACGTGTTTTCATATACTGTCTTCATGCTCGTAAATCTTGGGCTATGCACAGACGTGTGTGTGTGTGTGTGTGTGGCAAAATTGAATTCATACGGATTCTTGTGAATCCTCATGGTCATGATGCAGGATGTGCAAATTAAGTTGTTGATGTGCCGGCATCATGACAGAGAAGTGTAAATAATAATGAATGAATAAGCGTTAGCAGGTTACTTTTTCTGATATAACTCCACTATAAGGAGTCAATAGTAAAAGCTTATAACTGATCTTCAGGTATAAATGTGTACGTATGCATTACCTGCAGATTAATTAATTTATTTGTTTTCTCTATCAGTGTGCTAAATAATTATTCTTATAAACAACTGCAGCTATTTGTAACGGCAAGCACTGCTCCTCAGTACATTTCTGAGCAGCCTACTATAATAGGTTTTTTATTACTTAAAAATGTTCAATACTGTTAGAGTACTATTTATGATGAAGGACAACACTAATGTGTGACATCAAGCTTTCATCTTGGGTTTTTCATGTACCTTTTAAAGCAAAGTTTGACTCCACAACGTTTCTTTCCAAATAAATAAATGACTTGTTGAACTGACCTGAGGTCCATCCTCTGCGTCGTTGCTGTGAGGTCAGTGGCAACAGTAAAATATCAGCTGATATAAATGAGTTTCAAAGTACAAGCGGCTCTCTCTTTAGGAAACTGTTTGCCTTAAACTTCTCCGGCCCCCTCTCAATCTGTGCCTTGGTTGTAAAGAATGCCACAAACTCCTCGACAATGAAAATGATTACTCAAATCTTAAAACAAAATGTCTCTTTAATTTGTAAGTGTCAACAGCAGTACAAAAGATGGAGTGATGTGAGAAGCTTTCTGTAACACAATTTCTGTCTCTTTTACAGAAAAGGAGGAAATTCTTGAGGTAAATGAGCTAAAACAGGCAGTTATTCAGCCCACTGCTGCATTGTTACAATGGACTGAGACATAATGAAAATGATGTTGTATTATGTCTGAATTCATCCTGCAGGGATAATTGAATCATATACAGTATACACATTCCTGTGGCGCCCAGATGCGCCCAAATGTGTCGATCATTGGTTTGTTTTTACTCGATATAGTGTATTAATACTACCAAAGCCAAGGAGATTGCTCTCCACACACACACACACCAATGTAAAATTATTCACCTTAAGTTTACCTCACGTCAATACTGCACATGGAAACCAAAGACTTGCTGGTGTACACTTTGAAGCCAAGCAAAACCAAACATTAAAAAAAATAAAAATAAAAAACAAATTAAGAATCATTTTCATTTTTTTTTTTCTTTTTAGCAATAATATCCCTAGCAAATAATTGAGCTTTTGTACTGTATAAAGAAGAATGTGAACACAAACGTGATGGCAACAATTTTTTTTTTTAAGTTGAATTAAAAACTTTACATTGGACTGTACAAGATATTACGATAAACTATTTACATATTCGGACATAAACTTTTTTTTTTTTTTAAAGCAGCAACAGACACTATGTATTTCATTTTCTCTAATAACACCCAAACAATACTTGCCGTGGGCCTAGGTACCTGTCAGGAAGGTAGAGAAAAAAAAAGAGAGAGAAGAAAGATTTCTATGCGGAAAATTGGCTGCCAGCGAATTTCAAAACAGTGGCTCCAGTGATAGAGGAGCCCCACACAGTGTTGCTTGAGAGACAACTCTAAAAAGCAAAGTACCAAAGGCAACTATAAATGTTGCCCGAACAACAAATTTTACACTTCTGAACAGCAGCTAGCATGTCAGTCCAGCATGTCAGTGAATTGTGCTGATTAAATTAACACAGAGAACATTCCCACCATATACATCACAAAGTTCAGACAGAGGAAAAAAAAAAATAATAATAATAATCTAATTACAGTAAGTAATGTCGAAACAGCATAGAAGCGTTTGTCTTCAGTTCATTCAAACCATTTGCATGTGGAATAAGAGAAACAAACTGTGAGGGCTACATCTGCAGATAGGCTGGATAGTCGCGGGCATTTAAAAAAAAAAAAAAAAAAAAAAAGGCAACACACGAAAAGATGGCGAGGAGAGAATTAACTCTGAAACTGAACACTGAAGAATGCACAGTGTCTGCACATTTTTGCCACATGTAAAGAAATAAATACTTGCACGCTCCCACATTAAAAAAAAACAAAAACTAATATCACTTGTGTGTGAAACAGTCATTCATTAGGAAAAAAATACCATTGTTTATTACAATAATGTAAATGCAAGCCAAATGCATGCAGGATTTTTTTCAGATGATTTCAACTCCTCCAAAAATAATAATAAAAAAAAAAACTACAAGTGCTGTAATAAGCACAAAACACAAGTGAGGATATACAGCATACCGCTTAGATTGTATCATGATTGGAAACAAATTACTGAATAATTCTTTCACATCAAGTGCTTGTTGTTTAAATTAGTACCTTATCGGATGAGTATAGCTTTTGTCGTTTCTTTTAATCGTCCAGGGAAGATTAGATAAATGTGAGCGAGTGAGGCGCCTCTCGCTGCCTCAGGACCAGTACCGCTCTCTTCCAATAAGCAGAAAATTTCAGCATCTACATGAGGTACAGTGACTTGTCAGGTTCTAAAACATGAAACCACATACAAAAAACAAAACCAAGGAAAATAAAATAGAACAGCCAAATACATAACTTATACTTCACTAATGAACAAAAATATATTTCATGTTATATTTACAATAAAATCTAAATGAGATGGCGAATTCACTAAATAACCCTCCTTTATTTTATTATTTTTTTTGTCCAATTCATTAAAAAAAAAAAAAAATTCTCTCTCTCTGTTTCTCTGATTGTCCATGTTGTCGACAATTTTAGAGCCGGCAGTGGCTAATAATAAATACAATATGTCGATACTCTACAGTTTCAAATACAATATACAATGCACTGAAGTCTGAAGTCTGGTGTTTCACGGCTCACCGAGCCTGCTGTTGGATTTTCTGCTCACTTTCTTGTGCTGAGTCTCTCCTCTAGGCAGCCCTGAAGCTTAAACAAAGTGTTCATTCATCACATGTGTCTTTGCATAAATAAACAAAATAAGTAGACAAAAAAAAAAAAAAAAAAAGATTCAAATCTGGTAACTGTGAGAGCAAACCCACTTGAGTCCGACTGGGGAATTTTGTTCATTCATGGTGTTTTTCCCTCAAACAGCTTCACATTAGTCAGAATTGATAAAAATACAATTTATATCCAGTGCTTATAACACTTATGAAACACCGTCTCTTCGCGAGTTCTTGTTGTCATTTTTTTCCTCTTCTTCTTTTTTTTTTTTTTTTTTTTGTCTTTTTCTGTTATATAAGCACAGTCAAGTTTCAGTTCTGTGAAGAGTCCTTTTTAACTACCAGCCAACCAAAGCAGTGTGGCGTGGTCATGAAAGTATTTACAATCACATACAAATCAGTCTAACCACCAGCAAACAGGAGCAAACAGCTTAAAAATACCAAACACGTTGAGACTTGGAGGGAAATCCACTTGGGTTTGTTTGTCGGAGAGCTTCCTTACAATGACGCGTACCTCAAAACGAGAACCATGTAGAAATGATGCAACGGAGAAAAAAAAAAAAAAATGAAATGGGAATTATCAGTGAGGTGTTGTAAAGATTTCCAAAAGTAGAAACAATGCAAGTCAGCACTGAATGGGTATTAACAATAAGAGTTCAGAAGATCAGAGAGCTGTAAAGAGCCATCTGTACCAATTAGAGCTCGGAGAAAAATGCAGTGACCAGCAGTTGGGATGTTGACCAGTTAAAGCCACTGACCAGCCATTCAGATCCTTCAAAAAGCTCTGCGCTCTCTGAAATGGACAGGTTCAAGGGCAAGGGAGGGGAATAGCTGGACTCATGCATTAATAATGCTGTATTTCAGATGATACCCAGTCGTCAGTCATTTTAATAATCCCCCACAGCTTGATGTACTTGTTCCATCTGCTCGCCAGTGCCTAGTGATTGGGCCAGGGTGGGAGCCCTGTTGAGGCCTCACTTCCAGCACTTTGATGGAGAGCACAATGAGGGACACACACCCCATTTTTATTGTTTCCCCATCCTTCCCTGGTGCTTTCTCCTT
Organism: Chelon labrosus; assembly: GCF_963514085.1. Taxonomy (NCBI): domain Eukaryota; kingdom Metazoa; phylum Chordata; class Actinopteri; order Mugiliformes; family Mugilidae; genus Chelon; species Chelon labrosus. The sequence goes on along the minus strand of NC_140339.1, from coordinate 25,617,600 downwards.
CTCTGAGCCAGATGGCACCCCCTGGGTGCTGAGGTTGCCACAGGCTGAGGTCAGAGCAGGGCATGGCAGGGAGGAGAGCCACTTAGACCTTCTGCCCAGTAAAGAGGATCTGAGTGTCAACATCAAGGCCTTGACCCACTAGAGGAGCTTGATCTAGCTGCCGTCTCTGGAAGGTCGCCGCTTGTCAGGTTTTAAGCTCAAATTAGGATAGAGATTTTGCGTCGCCTGTTGTCATTGCATGTTGTCTTCTTTAAATACATGAAGATATAAGTGCAGTCCAAGCACTGATCTGATTATCCGAAATAGCAAGAAAGGCTCAGAGCTACCGAGAATTTATGGAAGGGCACTAATGCGAAAATCTGTTTGTTTTGAGCCGCCTCCATCATATGTACATGATGAGGTAATTTAAGAAACACAAATGACTTTAGCCTCCTTCTCTCTCCGCTGAGAGATGTCCTTGCAAATTGTCACTCCTCTTTCAAGACTATTTCTGTAATCAACTCATTGCATTAACCCGTTGACCGTGCTCTGCTTTAAGACTTCTTAGTGTCAGTTTAAGATTTACAATGTCTAAAAAGAATTAAGATTGAAAAAAAAAAAAAAAAAAAATTACGTTTTAAGACCTAAGACTTTAAACTTGCCGTCCAAATGGGGCTAAAGTGTTTAACAGAATGTACTGTAGCTACACATTGTACAACATCAATTTAAGATTGTAATGCCACCAAAGCTGCCTTTCGCTGCTGTGCTGTTCCAATCCCACAGATTGGAGGCCTTTGGCCCTTTAGCATTCTGGCCTGATTACAATCACTCTGATTAAGATCTTGGTGAGTCAGACAGAGTTGCAGGGCTGGAAGTGAGTGAAGGATGCCACGGTGCTCTTCGTGGACTGGTATGAGGGGGAGGACAGGGCTGGCCCGTTTCATTGATGATCACTGCATTGGCCTCCACGGAGGTCAGCTAGCATCACAAGCTACCATCCACAGATGTCACGTCTTGTAACCTCCTGCGGAGCTTGCTGCCTCCAAGTTCCTGAGTTGTTTTTTTTCTTTCTGTTTATTATGTTCGGGAAAATTAATGAAAGTCTGGATCATGAAGCTGCATTAAGAGATGAAGAGATTGTCTAAGACTCACAAAGCCTCTCCCAAAAGACTTTACAGGTTTTAGAAACAACTTGAAATGTTTGGCACTTCTGCACTAAGTGATGCAGTTATGTGATAACAATCAACAACGAAGACATAATAATAATAATAATAATAATAATAATAATAATAAATGTGTATTATTTACCCTCTGTACTAAATTGGAATCACTCCATATTCATTTTGAGATATTTTGTAATGGTAGTATTTTACTCTTGATTAAAAACATTCACAAGCTGTTGGCTGGCACACTATACCTGAGTGAGAATATTATTCCCATCTTAAACAGTTAGGTAATGATGTAGTAAAATCATCTAATTGAAGAGGAAAACTAGGTATATGTCTGTAAGAATTATAGGTTCATACCAAATGTTCAATTTCAAGTTCCGTCTTTTGTCTTAGGCAACAACCTAATTGTATAAATGTCCATGGTTTCAATGAAAAAATAAACAATGAGATTAAAAAAAAAAAAGGTATAAATTACCACAACCCAAACTGCTTCACACACATGAACACTTAAGACCAAATAGCTTTTGATTCTGATGAAGCCACAGCTGCATGCTGGCTTCTACATGATACATCAATAATTTTTTTTTTTAAAACATTTTTTTTTTGTTTTTAGTTTTTTTTAAACCTTTGTGGTATAGTTTTTGTTTTCTTTTGCTCTTTCCCTCCCTCAGCTCAGACCAGCCCTGTGGGCGTCCTCCTGTGTGAGTGTTGTGTCTGCTCCGGCCTCTTCACTTTAAGAAGTTTCAGTTGGCGCTGACGGGCTCTTGTGTGTCATTTTCGCTGCTATAGTCTGATTTGGGCTCGTCCTCGAAATCTTCGTACATGTCTATCTCGTCCTCGCCGTTGACCGGCACGCTGTTGTTCACCATGGTGTTGGGCTCGAGTTTCATGTTGTAGGTGCTCTGGATGACGGGAATGGACGGCTCAGGACTCGCTGAGGCACTTGAGCACTCCGACGTCATCTGAGGTGAGGGTGTGGTGGTCGGCATGGTGATGGCCCCAGGATAGACCATACTGGCGCTGGTGGTGATGGGAATCTGAGGTGGCTGCCTGGACGTATGAGAAATAGATGTAATGGGAATTAATCACAATCCTTCTGCTTCTGATACAAATTCGAAAAAGAACTCAACAGATGGAAAGAATGCCGAAAGTGTTGCTGATAGAGCGAATGACGCTTAGGGGAGTCTCTACACTCCATGTATTTTTTGTTGCAGCGATTTAACTGAGATGGTTGGATTAGGGGTTTCCCGCAGCAGTCCGCTTTAAGCCAGCAGCTCTGTGAAAATGATTTGGGAAAAGAGAGGTTCTCCCGACAGCTCCCGTTTTGAGCTGTTCAGAAACACTACCGAGTTTATTGGTGACATAAAACCAATACGTGGTTAGTGCTGCTCTTGTCTGCTATTGCGCAGGATGATTGATACTCCAGCCACTGAAGCTTATGACTGACATGGGAACACCTGGAGAAGGGTTCTCCTGCTAACCGCACACAGTAAATTAAAGTGTTAAGCTGCAGACTGCTGCCCTCCAGGCTTCTGTAAGTATATACTTAGAGCTTATATCCTGTAATAATGTCTGCACTTCATGCTCCATTTGGAGTCTGCTATTGTCTAAAATTATTAAATCACAGCTATTGGGAAACGCTCGATTTTAAAGTGCATGTCAGGCCCTTGTCTTGAATCCAATACAGCAGAAGTTAACTCACTTAGCACTCCCTATGGAGGCAGAGAGCAGCAGTGTAGCTGGTATAGCATAAGGTTGTCTGTGTTAGTGTGGTCCAGTTGTGGTATTTGTGACTGTGCACCTACCCCACAGTGAAGAACTGCCTCATCTCTTGTCGCCGTGAGCGCATCATCTGCTTGTACTCTCCAATGCGGAGTTTTTTTCCGTCGATAATGCAGGTCCTCTTAGGCCGTGGCTTGTACTTGTAGTTTGGATACTTCTCTAGGTGGAGCTTACTCAGACGAGCCTGCTCTTCATAGTATGGCTGCTTGTCCTGGTTAGACATGGACTTCCACCGAGAACCTGCACAACACGGTGCATTGAGATTTTAGGAATCCAGTTTGGACTGTTCTAGAATGTAACTACTAATCAAATAAATTATACAAAGTGTATAGAAAATGAATGTTAGCAATGCATCTACAGTTCAAAATCCAGTCCCGTTTTTACTGCATTTAACAGCAATCATGCGCTTAAATTTACTGTCCATTCCACAACAACCTCTTGATAGCCAGGCCTGTTCACATTATCTTAGATGAGACACATGCTTGTTCCTTACTGACAAACCATAAAGAACAACAAGCTAGTGTAGTAAATACTACAGCCCCGTGAAGTGCCCTACACTGGCATGGATGACAGCACTTTTAACAGCTCTGATGTATGGACTCCAGTGCTGAGGGGACAAGACCCATTTAGTCTCTGTCATTTTTCATGACAAACACTTATGGTAGTGATGGGCTATAAATCCATCTGCATGCTGAGGTGAACTGATGAACAGTGGCCTACGCGCATTTCGTTTACATACCAGCTACTTTACCAGATATTTACATATCAGAGCGCAGTAAACCCATCTGTCCGTGTGCAAAAGTGAAAACTCTTGCTAAGTCTGTAGGATACTAGACCAAAATGTTTTAACTAAATAGTCTCATAATAGTCCTCTTTCAGACGGGTGTTGCAAATTAGTATTTGTTATAAAAGCTATAGTAATTGTATTGGATAAATTCTCTATCCATATGGTATTGTCTCTAAAATAATAAACCACAAATACTTTCAGTTTAGAGGAACATGGGAAAATGAAGCAGTGAAAAGGTATTTCTTTCCTGCAGCAGTTTTACTCTTTGTAAGCGAAGTCGTGTATTTTTCGCGGTCGCAATGGACATAGACGGTCTTACCCAAAATCTTGCTTATGTTGGAGTTGTGCATGTCGGGGAAGGCCTGGAGGATCTTGCGCCGCTCATCCTTGGCCCACACCATGAACGCGTTCATCGGCCTCTTAATGTGCGGCTCGTTGTTGTTCCTTCCTCTGGACTCCCTGAAGACTCGAGCCTCGGCAGATCCTGCGCCTCCTGTTGGCCAACAATAATAGGGTTGGGGTTTATCTGCAGAGCCATTGACTTCCTTGGACCCTGGAATAGCCAGAGCAGGAACAAGAAGAGAGAGCGAGGCAAGACATTGATTAAATGACGAGCCAGGTTTAAACTCTCCTTCGTCTGCTGCCGCCGCTGCTATCATCTTTATGGACATTGTTTCAGATGAGTGCAGGGATAGAAACCCTCCTAGAGGTGTAAGATTCCCAATTCAGGCTAAGTGAGGACAACCTTTGACTTCCAGGACAATTTTACATACATAGTGTCCATGAAAATAGTGCCAAAATAAAAAGTAAATATGATACTGGAGGTCTTCGCAAATCACGTAAATCATACGTAAATCAATGATGAAGCTCAAACTCTGGTAAATCGTAATAAAGAATTCTTCCAAAGTATATTTTAACATATGCACAAATACATTCCTTTGCTTTAGTGTTTCTCTCTTCTTCCCCTCTCTCTCTCTCTCTCTCTCTCTCAAGCAAACACTCGTGCATACAAACAAACCAGGCACACATTAGAGAGGAAAGACTGTGCCGATTCTGCGATTCTGCAAAGTGCCGTTTCTCAATCAGGCCATTCACAATCAGCATAAGAGAGTTTCTCTCAGTATTAAACTGTACATCAGGCTGATAATGATTTCTGTTTGCATGCGCATTTGCTTCCTTTTATATGTAAGATGTGAAAGAATTAAATAAAAGCAGTATGAATATTTAAACAAACAAAAACATGTTGATAAACAAGGCTTGAAAAATAAGACAAAAAAAGCCTTCCATATGCTACGATACATCTTTAATGATCTCAAATCTGGAAAAGAAAGCTTGGGATGACTCATGCATATTTCATCATCCACATGTGAAGCCTTCTCATTAGACCATTCCTCTAGCAGCCTTGGCACACGTTACCTGGGGTTTGATTTCTATTATTATTTCAGTTGATAAACAAAATCAAACTCTTAATGAGTAATGGAGGGCTGTGCAGAGACATTAATTCCAAATCCACAGAAACCTCGTTCGGCTCTAATCACTGAAGATATTGCTGCACCATTTTCAGCCTCAGTAGTCTGAGTGTCGGAAAAGCATGTCAATGCTATTATAGCAAATAGTGAAAATGGCAATATAACTCCAGTACAAAACAGATGGAGGTGCGCTGGAAGTTAGTTTTGGTTCATCCTGACAGAGAATGCTTGAGGTCCAGCTGCCTGCTGGAGAACATGTTCCTGCCGGTACAAAGGCAACCCAAATTGATTTCCACAAGCATACTATTTGACAGTCAGACAGCCACATTCATGATCTCTGCCTTCACGTGGGAGGCCGATGAAAAACGTATTTTCACATTGTGACGCCAGAAAATTCTGCTCTTTTCACAAAATTGCGAATGGTGGGCAGCGAAGAGTTATAAATAATCATGTAATTACACGACTTTCATTTCAAAATCCGGCGTCTGTACGGATAAAATAAACATACAAATGTTACCAAGATTTTTGGTTAAAAAATCTCATAACTTTTATTTACAACTATTAAACAATAATGTTAATCAACCTAAATGGTATTAATCTTATATCCTTTATTTTCACAGTTTTCCCAAACTAAAACATGCATATGTAAACACATGTATAAAACTCACTTCATCAGAACATTTAAGAGGTTTTGTCTCTTTCATAAATACTATTTAAATGCTACAAGCAGCCTGCCTTACTGTGTTTGCCTCCTAGAGGGCCTTAAAGCCATCATGAATTCAGAAATAATACACTACCTTAGCTGCCACCAAACCCCACAGTACGTTAATTTCATTTAGCATGCACTCACTGTACAGGATGAATTGATTTCACTTTGTTTGGTTTTGACAACCATGTTTATTGTGCAATGAAATGTGGTGTGGCGGAGGGCTGACAGTATCCATCAACGCGGGGCAATCTGCTGACTGCCGGGGCCAGATGAAGGTATTCATTAGCTCAGGAGCGCAGCGCTCACTCAGACACGACAGCCAGTGTCTGCGCCCCGGGATCGCTTGCTGTAATTTACGATGCCTCCCGTGCCATTACTCTATCACTGACACTGATTCAGCAATTTATATACTGGTGTGCATGCATACGGGCAGAGGTGATCTTCTTATGGGGAGGGGGACAAAACAACTGGCTGCCATCACCTAGTGCCACATCCATAGTTAGCCAGGAAACCAGCCACGTGACTGGGTTCATTGGAGGGAATCCAGATGAGGCATGGTTTTTTTGCTTCACATGATTGCACACAGTAAAGCGGCTGTCTACTCCGTCAGCTGCTACAGAAAGCTGTAGACGTGAACAACAGGAGTGTTACATCATCTTAAGCTGTACTGAGGCAGGTGCTGTGGTCGTGGATTTGTAAAGAACAAAGTGATGAAAGTAACAAGCTGACTCAGACCTAAGGCTGCAGGTGGGAATCAAGCAGCCTAACTCTCACATAGGCATTTGACCTGGAATTACAGTGACATCTATATGGTAATCTTTCTGATTATAGTATGAGCATTTAGAATCCATTCCCTAAACTACAAGTTTAGAACGTGTGTTTTTATAGTCTTACACCTTGCAAGGTTTCATAAATGGACAAAGGTGCTCCTATACTGATCACCTGTAATACATATATATGTGACTTAATCAGAGGCACCTTACGAGTTAGCGCAGTAATTTGCTGGAAACTGCAACATGCAATTTAGTGCAACATTGTTTCCGTATTATCACTGAAAACTCCGACAGCGCTCTGACATTTTGCAAATGAGCATTAACTACTTTTTTCTTTTTTCTTTTTTCCAGGAGGGGCAGGGCATTTAGGAATCAGTTAGTTAGGTGTGTGATTGTGTAAATAAACACAGATGTTTAGCAGTGACAGGGCCAGGCCCCCTGGGTGGTAACTGGGGAGGGAGCGAAACAGAGGGAGTGCTGCTTAATAGAATTTATTGTGATTCATGAGGCCCGCAGCTCAAGTGTGACAGAGCGATATGAGAATCCCCTTTTAATTTGTCTCTCCTGGAAGCACTGCAGATGAGCAGCATGAATTACAGTGTGAAAGAATGGTCGTGTGTGTGTGGGTGTGTGTGTGCATGCGGCGAATGAAGAACGCGAAAGGAAGACGAATAACGAGGAAGCAAAAAAATAAATAAAAATGAGCGAAATAGAGAGAGAATGTAGCCAGGCCCCAAAGCCTATCACACCTGTGAGCTGCAGGCTCAGACTCGATCGTGTACCAAGCCAGAGGGTAGCGCTGCCCCAGCTGCCCCCTCTCCTCCTCCTGTTCTCCTCCTTACTCATCTTTGTTCTGTGGGCAGACACATAATGTCACCCAGGAATCCGCTCAAGAGGATGAGCCTCAGTGAGCAGGCAACAATCACGCAAACCTGCCAAGCCCTCCCTGTTGGGATCAAATCTAACACCTCTGACTGAAGGCATTTACCGCTGACAATAGAGCCTCTCCCTCAGAGCAGGATCAGACGAGATTTATGTGTATGGACAGACGTGACACAGCGCTCAGTGGTCCTGCTCTACCCTGAGCTCATGGCATGCCAGTTAACCCATTAACAATTACAAAAACTCCTAATATGGCATGTCAATCTTTTTTATTTTTCCAGTTTGCGTGATTTGTGTTTTCTTGACAATGCGTGCGTCGGTGTGTGAGTGCATGCATGTGGGAACTTGGGAACAAACAGCTGGCTTGTTTCAACATGCAGGCCGTGGTTTTTACTTTTGTGTGCTCCACCAACTCTCTTAAGCATTTTGCATAAAAGCGGAGTCTAATCTTTCACAACTCCCCGGCTTCGCCTGCACAAAAGGAGATGCATGCGCAGACAGAGATAAACACTGACATTTGTTCCATTGCATTTAAATTTGCCACCTTTCCTAACTGATGTTTTGACCTATTCGGCTACTGTTGTGCCTTGATAAATCTTAATGTCACAAGCCTTCTCGTCTAAGCTTTCTTCAAGGAAAACTCCTTAGCAATAAAAACCAGAGCTTGATTCCCACGGCCTCACTGTGGAAGAAAAACAACAGCAAAAAAAAAAACCTCTTCAAACAATCAACCCATAAAAAAAACCTTCAAAACAGCTCTGAGCTACCGAGACTCATCATCAATGATCTGCAACAACAATGCAACACTACTGTTTTTCCTCATCCTATTCCTTGAGGACTTTGTTAGACAGTTCTTGGCTGGGGCCTCTTTTTTTTTTTTTCTCTCTCTCACACTCTCTGGTTGATATTATCTCACTGGGCATTTAGATTAATTCTGTTTCCTGCCTCCTGACATCTCTCAACAACCTCTTTGTTCTGCGTAGACCCTCGGTGATGGGGGCGGTTTAGACAAACACACAACCCCGGCTATACTGCAGTTCCATACCGCCATATGTGAATGAACAAAGCGCCTGGCTGGCTGAAGCTTTTGTGGTATTTGGAAAAGTTTTCATCAGAGCTTAAAGCGACCTAATGAATTTGCAGTGGGATCATGTGTGCGGCTCGTGACTTTGTTAAATGTCGTAAATCCTATCTATTCCTACTCCTTAACCACTTTTTCCACTTCGAACTTTGGTTGCTGCATGCATTGCAAATATTATCTTAAGCCACCTTAAGCTTTCTGTGAACTGCTGTGATAACAGTCGTCTGCTATACGCTGTGCCTCCTCAGTGTGGCTGTTTTGTAGGGAAAGCTGCTACACAACAAGGGCCATTCACACCCTACGTACGGGTTGGGAGGTGCACCCAGTAATTTTCCTTTCCAGGAAACACCAAAGTATATGTAGTGTGTTCTAATCTACCATGCAACGGTACCAAAAACTAATTACAGTTATGTCAAGTTATAGGTTCTATAGCTCGTGATAAATTTAGGATACATTTGGTGGAATATATGCACAAAAAAATTATCAATGGAAATTTGATATCTGCGTGACTTTTAACCTTTTAATCTGCTTTTTTTCTGGGTTATTGAAGGAAACACACACAAACTATAAGTAGACATGTGCTGTACGTTTCTATATATTAAGGTATGCCAAGAAGCTGAGCCTTCAATGGCTCAAGAAGGAGGAATTCCTCACAAGTATTTCAAAAGTAAACATGTTTTCACAAGAGTAAACACTTTGTGGTTCCATCCTAAAATCCCGTTTCACATCATTCAGCTGTATGTGTCTTAACTGTTGGTGAAGCTTAAATAGGCAGACAGATTCGTATTTGTGGTATAAGGGAAGAAATGGTAACTGTGTGTTTTGAGTTATGTGCGCTGCCCTGTCTCCCAGCCATTTCCCCCTGGGAAGAAGACCTCTCCTCTCCTCTAACCTCGCTCCTAATCCATAGCCCACTGGGAACACTGATGCGAGGCGTCTGGCGCTAGCCTTTCCCTCGGCCCTGAACAGGACTTAAAAGGACACAACTGCCCTGGTGTGCGCTCTGCTTCGGTCCTGACTCCACAGTAGCCACAGAGGGAAGGTTCCCACTGGGAGAACGAGCACTGGAAACACATCTGTCCGGGGAGTCAGACGGGTGGGATGGGCTTCTCTGCTGTGGCTCACATGGGAAACATGTCAATGACTCCACTAAAAGCACCTCTAATTCTCATCTTCAAGATTGGGTGTGATGTGAAAGTTCAGCATGATTTAAAAAGGCATTTGCTTTGGAGTTGGTAAACAAACATTTTCTGGGAAGCCTTTTTTTAATAAGTATATGTGAACCAAAACTGAAGAGAAACGTGTCCTAAATGCTATTTTAAAACCTTGATGGGTTACATTGTCCTGAGAAATATCTATCCCTCTGCCATGAGACTCTTTGAGGCATCAAAGATGAGTCAGAACCATTTTCCTCTTTGCTCTGGCTCTGAAGTGCCATGGAAACTGCCACAAATATTTATGGCAGACAAATATTGGTGCACTGAGGTACTCCTTGCTCCTGTGTAGGAGCCTGCACCACAAAAGCAGATGACGCTTTGTCACATTGGTGTAATCAGAATTTACACCCCTGTGCCCAGGACCTCAAACAAGCACAACAGCAACTGGAGTGGAGCTTGGAAAAAAGCCAGCATTGTCCTCAGGCACCCTTGTCCTCCGCTCACCTACCTGTGAAAACCTCGGAGCCACGGCTCATTTCAGACGGCGTTCACCCTAACCCCCACATCGCTCTGTCTCTCACACACACACATCGACATGTTTCTGCACACGCTCATACCGTACTCTGAACCTAATACTGAGACATACAGCCACACGAAGAGGGCTTTGTCAGCTATTAAAATTAAATTATTGGGTTAAGTGAATTCACTTAACATTGTCAACTTTGACAACCACTTAAACCACCCAAAAGTTTACAATTAAGATAAAGAGAAAATACAATTATATAATTTACGAATAACGGATTACGATCAGGTGTAATAAATAATATGAAAAAATTGGAACCTTACCGTCTAGATCCTCTGGCCTGGTGAGATCAATGACTCTATGGCCGATCTTTCCTTCTTCACCCAGCTTGCCAAGGTGGTGCCCAATGCTCTCAAAATGTGCTCTTTCCTGCAGAGAAACACAACAAGTCATGTAAATGAACAAGCACATATTCGCATTTTTACAGTGGAAAAAAAAAAAATCGTAGAAAACAACCCCATCAGGAATCTGAAAATTCAAAAAGAAGAAAAAAAAAAGTGTCTTTGATAAATGCAGGTTGTTTTGAAGTGCTGCTCTTTTGACATGAGCTAGATGTAGCTTTTTCCTCATCTCTCTATTCAGCAGCCGCTATAATGGATGACAGGAGGTAGGGAGACAGTGAGGGCCAGGGGTGCTCTAAATAGATTTACAGAAGGATACTTTGTGATCCCAAGCACACAATGGGGCCGTGGCCCTCTTTGCAGTGCTCAGATTTTCCTCTGTAATCTTCTCCTAACATCCTCCCTTCCAGTCTACAGCGCCCAGAGCTCAGCGCCCATCATTTATTCAGAGTTCATGCTTTGGAGAACACACCGTGTTTTCCCGTTTGTCATGTTTCTTTGTGCTCAGATTAAACTTGGCATCATGTTGTACTTGACGCACAATGAAACCCTGTCATTCAGCGCTCCGTGACAATATTAAATGTCATGTCCGTGTGCATTTACAGAATAAAATAACAGCTTTCGGGGGGCCTCTGAATAGTTGCTGCACATTACACTTAATGTATTATGCAAGGGGAGAGTGCCGACTGCTGCTGGCTCCATTGTTGAATGACCTACTTCCTCAGTGAATACACAGGGCATTAGCAAAGGGCCGTCTTCCTCTCTAAAGACTCAACTAGGAGATGGACACTTTGACTCTGCATGATACAAATAATCTCCCCCCCCTCAGGTTTTGCCGGGATGACACTAAAAGCAGGCATGTTGCCACCATTCAGAAAAAGGCATTTGTTTTACTCCCATGGTGCGCGCTCAATCCCTGCCAAAGATGTACTGTCTGCGCTGACCTCTGCCTCTTCTCTTTCTAAACAAGCCTATCACATGCAGTCTGAACAGACATTCAGGTAGAGTCCCTACACAATTGCTAACAGCTCCCCTGCCACACACCGACACCAACACAGACATTAATCTTTGAGGCTCTCTTTTGTAAAGCGCTGCACCGTTTTCTTGTTTTGTTTTCACTTTTCCCCACAGAGAAGTTTTTCTACTAATAGGAGAAGGTGATAAAATATTAAGCAGACCCAACCTTTGTAAGTGAAAACATTTAGTTTATGGCAACATTCTTTTATCGTTGTTGTCCTTTGCTGATAAAACTAAAACCAAGAGAAATCACAGTGAATCCAAAAAGAAAAGAAAAATGTTTTCTTTTTTTTTCTTTTGTATAATTGTATAACCTTTTTTTTCTTGAGGGTTATAAAATATGACAAGATGAAGGATGAAGATAGTTCAAGTCCATTTGAGGCCTTTCACAGTATTTTGATTTTCCTCATGCTTTTATTTATTCAAGAACTATTCCTCAAAAGAAAGGGCTGCGAGAGAGACAGAAAGAGCTCTGCAATTTACCATCATACTTGAAGGAGCAGTCATTATTTATGGCCAGCTGAGTGATTCTGATATACAATTAACCACTACCTGCTTATGGCCTGTGATTAGAGGCTGTCTATCTGACGGCCCTCTGCTTACTTAAGTGTTTTCTAATTATGACATATGTGGTGGTCCCTGCTGGGCAAGAGGACACTTTGTAAATAGAAGATGGAGTGTGGCGCCTTTCTTGGTGTCACATTCTGTGTAAAGCGGCACATGCGCAAACACGCGCGCACAGAGCCGTATTCATCACCCAGCCACATTATTGCTCTTAATGAAAGAAGCTAGCAGCCTGATGACAAAGTGACTGAAGTGCGATTAGCGAGATGGGCAATGGTGCTGCTTCAGATGCTACTTGGACACTCCGCTAGGAAGACACAGCATTCATGGGTGCTGTATGTCTGTAATAAAGTAGTCATCTCGTCCCTCTTCTGCGCTTCGCTGCTCCCTCTTGATCAATCAAGTCCTTTTATAAACTCATGATCATTAAGCATCATGTTGGGCTGAGATGGAGAGAGAACAGGGGCCATCCATCAGTGAGTTTCCTTAATAACTCGCTCAGTGTTGAACTTCTTTCTCCAAGTCATATGATTAGTGAACATCAGCACATTAGGCAGCTAGGAACAAAACTGAAGGACGCTTTTGTCTGAGGGTTCTTTGAGGTGACTTCACTTCATCCGACATTAAAGAAGTAGTGTTTTTTTTTTTTTCCCTCGTTATTTAGAAAACATTTCCATATACAAGCCGATTTCTACATAATATAACAGTTTAATTAGATTAAGTATGCCTCTCTTTCTTGTGTTAGCTATGATAATTAATATAAGACTGTCTGTGCAATATGGGACCACAAATTTTCATAAAATTTTATATACTGAGCTTAATATACTTATTGGTTATACGTTTGGTAATTTATATCTGCGTATTGGATATATAGTTGAAATTAGGGCCATAAATTATCTGCACGGCATCAGGGTTTTGTTTAAAGGTTGGAAAATATTCAGTGAACTAATGCTTCTTTACTACCCACGCATCAAGTGCTGTGATAAATTAATGGCAGTTTTATTTTTTTATAGTGTCATTAAATTTTTACTGATCACTCTGACACAGAGAAGTAGCAAAGGACGTGAAAGTATCTGGGGAAGCTAGCCATCCTGCCAGGAAAAGAGAGTGAGAGACTAAAAATGAAGGGCACCATTAGTATATGGTATATAAAAAGGTTTTTCATAATGTATATAGTACATTGGAATGATAAGAGACTTTCTAAACAAGAAACATTGAAAATGAAATGATTAGAAATTGTGTTTGCTAAATAAGTGTCAAAGAGAGGTTGCTTAAAGGAGAACATGAAGGCTGGTGAGAAGAGGTAAAGATGAAGAGACGGGAAACAAAGGATGTAACAGTGCACATTATTCCCCTCCCACTCTGACCACGACCGCTGGCAAGCAACCAGGCCCTCCCTCAAATGACTTCAGCATGCAGCTCTCCACCCCACAACTAAAATTAAAGCAGTGCACTCCGAGTTGTAGTGGAGAGCTGCCACCCACAATAATCTCATCTGCCCTGCCAGTGTAGTCTTTTGTCTTTTAAGTTGGGTACGTGGGATGGATTTGTTCAGTTGCACATGGCTGGCCCGAGAAGTCATGAGCCAGTCACGGAGGAAGAGAGACAAGTAGAAAGAGGATAGATAGCAGACTTTCGTGGAACTTCTTGTGCGAGGCAACCCAAAAGAGCCCTTGTCAATGCTGTAAAGAGAGCTTTAATCTGGCTGGCCACAGAACATGTGCCGGAGGCCTGCTGCTCTGCCCACAGGGTGTATTCTGGGCAGAGGCGGGTGGCGGACGGCCCTGTGCATTGTGCGTACTCCTGCCCTATATTTAGGCAACGCACTGCCAATCCTGACACTCCTTCACTCTCTCCTTTTGTAAATAGCTTTAGACTACAAGCAAAGCCATATGGCCGGAGATTGTTCAAATACACAGTGGAAGGCAAACAGAGGCAGGGCAGATCAGTGTTCAGTCTATTTGAGTCAGCTCAGTTTATTTGGTCAGGTTTGAGGTGAAATGAAAACTCTTAATCTGTATTTAATGTTTTCACTTAACATTTTATGACCTTATATGATCTGATAGAAGACGTCTGCGTCTAACTAAAGAGCTCAGCCAAGGTGGAGAGTGGCGTAAGAGCAAAAGTCATAGCAGAAAGGTCAGGTGTTAGTCCTGTATGTGGCTGAAATATCCAAGAATGTTAAAATAATTTTGGCTATTTTGTCCAGTTTGTGTGTTTTTTAGAACAAAGATATCTGAATCCATGTTAGCTCCTAGAGTGATGAGGGAAACCCAATTACACAGGCACAGATAAAATTGGCCAAATGATTATTTATATAAGAGAAAACTGCTTCATTTCTCTGGGACATCTGACAGGAGTGATACAGTGTATTCCTTCCAAAAAAATACCAGTTTCTAACTTAAAGTCATCCAGTTGTCTGCATAGTTTTTGGCTGCAAATGTATGTCTGTACAGTAAATGACACATTCAGCCCTTTCGGTGAAATCTGACAGCAGTAACTGTTGCACTTCATAAAATCTTTCAACTATTTCAACTAAATCTCCATCTTTCCTTCACGTTGGAAAATATATGATTGCATATATTTAAGACTTAACGACTGGAACCTTTAACAGCTGCAGGACCTTATAAAGCCACTTATATTTGATAATGCCCTGAGCTGGCTCTAGTTATATCACACACCTGGTATGTGGCACGTCGAAGGCAATAGTTCGAACCACAATGCAAGGCTTTGTGTATCAAGTGTCAGTCAGCACTGTGGTCTGTATCTTTTGAGTGAAGACTGAGGGTCTTAGGCTAAACCCCTCAACACTCTCCCCAAGTCCAGATGGAGACAAAGACTGCTCTTTAACATGGCTACAGCTCCTCACAGCTCACGGCCTCATCTGTTTTGTATTTTTATTGTAACCAGTTGCAATGTTATTTATAAGTCTGCAGCTTTCCAGTAGTTTTTGCTAGTTTTGAACCATTTAAATGTTAAGTACATCCAGCCATGCGGTAAGCCCGCAATTCCTTTCATGCAGACGGTTGGTCTCTTTTTACCCGTAGTTGTCCCTTCGCTAAGGCTAATGCAGGCAGCAGCAGAATCAACAGTAGCAGCCACAAAAGGCTGGCATCTGTTCTATGGTAGTCGTACTCAACATCACACAGAGCAGAGATGGCCAGCTATTCCAGTCCCATTTGTTCTGCCAGGGCATCACCTCATTTGTTTAAAACGGAGGTAGAAAAGGCCTTTAATTAAATTAAAAAATTGTGACCTGACCTCATCTGGGCTTTGTGCCATTTTAATCTTTATTGTTTGTTTTTTAATAAAAAAGATGTATTGATATTGTTCAACGTGAGTCATTTTTTTGTTGGAGGGGAAATAAGTCAAACCCACAAAATGTGACGTCTCTGTGCCAACATGAAGTGCATTTTATCTAAACAACTGAATTTCTTCTGCACGTTGGTGTGTCTGGTTTTGGAGCTTTGACACTTTTCTGACACTGTATTCAGTTCTTATTTCCTTCTCCACACTGCTCAGTTCATTTATGTTGACATTGTGTACTTTTACGGATTTTTAGTCCTCAGTGAGCCACAACTGTTCAGTGTTCAGTTGGACTAAAATCTCCAGCCTTATCAAACCCTCCAGCTTGCAAACAGCAGGATATTAGAAACTGCAGCACCACCCAAACCTCTTTCACATATGAACAAAACCTCAAGACTTGTTGGACACAGGAGCCATTATGTTCCTACTCCAACAATACCATAGACTATAAATGGTCCTTTGTACCCTATTCTTTTCCTCTGCCTTTGTTGTATGTGCCTTGTGGTGAGTGCGGCATCACAGGTCTTAGCCAGCGGGGCCAACAGCATTTCTGAACAACTGTGGCAGGCCAGAAATTCACCATGTTAAATGACAACTGCAGAAAATAATGGAGCCACCACCGCCAAATGACCCTACCAAGATGCTGTGTTGATGTCTTTCTGGGGAAGCGGCGAGAGAGCAAAAGACTTGACCTGGGACAGGAGCCCGCCGACACACATGGACAGCCACATTTACCCAGTCGTACATTATTTTTATTCTTTTGGCAAACCTGAACAATTGGACAAAGCATTAATGTAAGCAATCTTCACAATAGCACTTGCTGGCTACAGCCAGTGTCTGGGAGCTGAGCATAATCTAATTTGGATGGGCAAACCCTTGTATGCCAAGGATTTACATTGCGGCCAAAATGCCTTGGTTTGCAATTTCCAAGACAGCAGTCGAAAAGGAGCAGAAAATTGCTTCCAGGGCTGCAAACCAGACAAGATTATATTCAAAGTCTTTGTGAGGGCTTTGCCTGAATAGAGCCCTGGCATCACATACACACACACACACCTGCATGTGCATGTATGCATGGACAGGCACACACACAGGGGGGAATGGTGTAACCACTATAACCAATAGGTTAGAAGTCTGGATTTTGTGGAGCACCAGTGTAAGCACCATTTGAATATTTACAGGCTGAGCTTTGGGATATGGGAAATGGACAATTGTAGTCATCAATACTGAGGAGGGAAGGTGTTGTGGGGCAGAAAGGGCAGTTCAATAGGTTAATACACTGACCTTTCACCTTTTGATTCCAGTTAGGGACATGTCAGCAAAGGAATATAGTTTATCTCCACAACCACCGGGACATCGCATGTGCTGCGTTTTATTGGGAATAAAGTGAAATTGACGCATCAGTGGAAAAAAATAGACTAATCGGGGTTCAACATGCAGGCTTGACCAAGCCTTGATTTGTTCAGATGACAGAACCCAATATATGATAACTTTCATCTGATTTTCTCTGTCTCACTGGACACCAGATTAGTCAAGGGATGATAATGTTAATGTGCGTGATACAGATGGAGGCTGCAGGTTTTAAAATATGAAGTTAAAAATTAGTCTTCTTTCGTGGCACAGATATTGAACTGTGCTGGGGCCATGAGCTCTATTAGCACTCTATTGTTTATCTCTGCTTCCTGAGTCAGAGCAAGTCACCTACTCATTAACAAGCATTTTACAATTTACAGTTTACAGACAATTAAAGCAGGGCCTTGTTGTACATGTTATTTCTCATAGCAATGCAGCCAACCGGCTACACACGACCAGTTTTAGTGACAGATGAACTGACTTGGATTCTTTTTAAAATTTAAAAGAAAATATAGTAATGGAATTCAAATATTTAATAAAAAAAAATACTGCTTAAATGACTCAAAATGATTTCTTTTTTCTACTGAGCCAATGAAAATGTATTACCGGGAAGTACTTCATCTCTGACCTAGTGGCTGTATATTCCAATGGGCCATAAATGTTGATGACAAGACAGCAACATGGCTCCACCGTCTGAGTGAAACACAGATGCTTGATATTTATTCACCCGTGACCCTGAAAAACAGCGTGTCCAGTTATAGCTACAGTGCATAATAGAGGGAAACAATTCAAATGGTTACAAATGGGTTCAGATGTACTGTATATGACTGTAGGCATACTGCTGCATTCTAGGTAAAAGCTTCCACTGGGTGAGGAGGAGATGGTAAATAATGGAACAAAGTAATTGCCCTCTGCAGACAATAATACCTTTAGATAAATATTTCAAAAAGGTAAATTGCAGAAGGGTTGTAAAAGGTTTTATTGTACTGATGGGATATAGTAAAAACAGACAAATAAAAAGACAAGCAAGAAAATCCGCTCCTGTAAAGCATAAATATTTTACATGTCCTCAGGTTAAAGCCTTGTACACTGCAGAACAGAGAGTCTGATCTACACCATGTTCTCCTAGGTCAATGGCCAGGAAGGGAGAGAGAGAACGAACCCAAGTCATAGTAATAAAGGTTAGGGAGGAATGCATTGTACTGCTCACACACACTTTGTGTGAAAAGATGAATTGATCCATCTGTAAGCAGCACTTAGACCCACTCCTCTGCCCGGTCATTACAGTGGGATAAATCAATATTTAATATCCCCCTCTAACAGCCACACTGAATGATCTTAACCTCTCCTTAATCCCATTTATGTTACCTTTCCTGAATCTTCTTCTTGTAAGCTCTCACTATGATAAACTTCCAAACAAGAGACTGGGAGGGGAGCTATTAAAGACCGCACCATATTTATGTCAGGTGAGGCGCTTTCTTAAAATATTAATATTCTGAAACTGACCAAAGTGAAAGCTTTTATCCGGGGCATTCAAACCTTTCTAGTCTGTTGGCTTGTTGTATCAGCAAAAGACTCTCTCTCTCTCTCTCTCTCTCTCTCCTTCGCTCTCATTTCACCGCTGAATTACAACTGACTGTTCTTTATTGCTGCCAGAGGATGAAGATGATGGGGCAATTCTTTTAGCTGACTTGATAAAGCTTGCCTCTAATTTCATACCATCCTAATAGGAGCAGTGTCACTGAATCTAAGAGGTGACAGTATCTCACGATGATTTGCGCGAGCCGGTGAGTCAAGCGTGGTTAGGGTGTCATCTCGACACAGTCTCATAGCAGTTTGTGGAACAGTCACAAAATTTCATCAATTCATTAGTGTCCTTGGACGCAAATTGTCTTTTTTTTTTTTTTTTTTTTTGTGACAGAGCATGACTTTGAAAATAATGTATTTCAATTTTTCACTATCTTTTATGTCTGCACCTCTCATGGATCCTTCGTGAAACAGTCAAGAATTTTCATCACTTGATTTCACTTTGTTGTTTTCTGGGTGATTAGGTTTAGGAAACCCTCACAGTTTGAAAATACCCAATTTCCAACACATGGTGCCAGCATGGGATATACTCCAAATTAAAGTCATTATTTGCAATGTCATGCTCTGTCACAAAAAGGAAATTCACAGCCAATGCCACAAATCACCTTAATTTAATTTCATCACTGTTTAACAAACTCCCATGAGAAACATATTACCTGAGGTGATGCTTTAAATGACTGTAATTCTTATTGTTTTGTATTGTCAATACTATGATCCCACTATTGGACTCATTTCTAAAATAGTATTTCAGTTTGTCCCTTTCACTATTACTTCAAATGCGCTCACCCTGCCCTCCCACCACACACTGCTTCTCTCTTGCTTTCTCGAAAACACGTGCTCCTCTCCTCAGGTGGCAAACACAGACAAAAGGTAGATTACAGGTGAGGAGCGACTGACTCTTTCAAACAAAAAATTCCTTTAGAAAAAAAAAAAGAAAGGCATTCTTCTCTGAGGTGACTGCTTTAACTTTTGTTGAGTGCAAAATTCAGAGAACACAAAACTAAATCTTACAAAAGAATGAATGGGGATTATGCTCGACCTATGTTAAGCTCTGCCTACTGAGGACAATGTGGCTGTATGCGTGTGCTGACATTGTTTAGTTACCGCTTTCATGCCATGGCAGATTCAACTGCTTGGTTGACCACATGTTCACCTTAGTTGAAAGGTCGGGAGGCAGCTGGAACAGCTCTTGTGACTGGGAATTAACAAAAGGTGCATGCTTGCTACTGCTAAAACATGTTGTAACTAAACAAAGAAAAGAAAGAAAACCCCAAAACTGATGAAAAGCTTATGGAAGTGATGTGCCTGTTTAAATTCAGGGACATTTATGACAGCCTTTTGTCAGTACAAAAATGAATATATGGATTGGTTCCTTATTGTAAAGTTCTCTTTTGTTCATGCTTGTAAGGGGGTAAGAGGAGACGCTCCGTCTCTGTCCTCTCTGTGGGCTGCACCAATTTATTCGCTTCACTTCAGTGAGAGCATAGTTGATTGCCACCTGCATAGACAGTGATCTCTTCCAAACACCAAATTAGAGGGAAATCAAAATAGATATTCATTGACTTTTTTACATATACATTGACCTAGTTGAGGCTGTTGGTTGAAAGTGTCAGGTGCTGAAATATTAATGAGCATCGCTCCCAGTTTCTGCCTGCTCCTCACAGCCAACTGGCAACATGGCATCAAGCTGAAGAGAGGAGGACAGCTTTTTTCTTTCCTTGATTGACTCATCGATTGAAGATATTTTTAAAGGGAATCCCTGGGAGTGTGTGCTCCTGGTACAAAGCAGCCCCATCCCGTGTCAAGGGACGGAGAGGGCTGCAAGTCGGCTTTAATTGGGCAGAGACTTCAGAGTCTTCTTAACCCACACCGGGCACTGCCATGGCCTGTCACGGCCCTCACACCAACATCAACAACGTAGAAGCCTCGAAACACGCACACACAACATTCATGCTAATTTGAGTAAACATACATGTACACGTTAAACTATGCCAGCTCTTATCAATACGACCACCCTGGACGTGGATTAAAGAAAATTATTAGTCTTAAGAATTATTGCTGTATCAAAATTGCCCTGTTCCACTTTCTTGGTTAGTTTCTTTCCTCCACTACTTCCAGGGAGACCACAACACTGGTCAACTACTATTTTATTTTTTTTCTTCATGTTATTAATTTTTGCTTTACCAAAAAATTCCAAACTATAAAGAGACAGACTCTGTGACTCTGGTTCTAACCTTATCAACTCTGCAGTTGTTGAGGCCCACTGAAGTGAGAGCGGACAGCTTCGCCTCCATGCCCTGCTGGTGATGCTGCAGCTGCTCCCTCTGGATCTGCTCCCTCATTTTCCGAGCCTCCTGGATGGCCTTCATCACTGTGTCCTGGTCCCCGAACAGCGCCGTAGAGTTTAGGCTGGACAGGATATCTGTACGCACAGACAGGAGGGTCTGAATTTCAGTCGCTAGAACACAACTTCACACGTCATCCCGGCAGTGAGATTTATGTGTAACATAACTGGGTTTGAAAAAAGTAAACCTGTGTGCGTGTGTGGGAAGGGTTTGTGAAGTGGAGACATTTCGAGGTCTTACCCAGAGATGAGCCCCGACCCAGTCCTCCGAGTGGGCTGGGGATTCCGCCCTTGCTCATGAGGCTGTTAGGGCTGCTTTTACTGCCGGGGAAAAAGTTTTGTGTCGGGGATGTGGGAGATTTGACCAGTTCTGTCGTCTTTGGCCGAGCAGACAGGTTGAGGGGCTGTGTTCCTTCCTCCTACAGAGGCAGAGATAGGAGTATGAAAAAAGACAGATGTGTGGGCTCTCCCCTCCCCCTTTTGGAGGAACTCCGGATTCCCAGACAGCACAGTTCTGCTCTGTTTCTTGTTAATTACAGGATCCCTATCCTGACCCACACCTCCTCCCTGATTGCTTCCTCCTTTTGCATCTCTCCTCTCCTCTCCTCTCCTCTCCTCTCCTCTCCTCTCCTCTCCTCTCCTCTCCTCCCATCCATCCCTCCTTAGGAGCCCTGCCACTGCGATCTTCCTCACAGTTGCCCAGTGCCTTTGTTCACACTAATTAAAGCAGATTCTGTCTCTCTGTACATCTTCATCTGTTCTCCCTCTCCTCCTCCCTGCTCTCTGTGTCTGCACTCTGGTTCGAAGAATAAATAATGACCAGATAACGGCGGTGCCAGTGATCAAAGACAGCTGTTCCATTCATCAGATGTCGACTTACATTATCTACTTCATTAACTTGTTTTCTAATTTCATTCCTCATTTGTGCATACTTGGTTTTATCGTGCGCTTTGATATTCCTATTCCTAAAAAATCTGATGTGTGGTGCGGTTCTGAGAGGTCAGAGAAGGATGTTTCTGTTGTGTGCTGTATTTGCTGGGCTGGCTGCAGCCTTTTAGATCAGTTACTAATTGAGATGAAGAGCACTATTCTTCAGGTTGCCATTCTCAGTTGGTTTTCTACTCAGATGACACACGTTTTATCTGTTCATCTGATACCTGGAGATGAGCAATATTTTTCATAATATTCAGATAAATATACTGAATGTATATAATCTGAATTAAATTTAGTGTAAAGTATCATCACACCGTATTTAATTTTTTTTACAAAACATCCCAACACGATGGACAAACAGTTCTGTAATATAAAATAATACAAAATAAATATGCACAGTAGATTTGCTTGAATACAATGCATCATCGAGTGACTGAATAGAAAGAATTCAAATTGTTGCACCCCAAAGAAAAAATTTCACTTTGCACAGGATAAATCGCCCTCTGTACACAGCAGTCTTTTAAATCAGATTAGGGCTCATGCTGTTGTTAACAGTATTTTTCAAAGCCCAAGTGTCTCCTTGTCCAAACATATGGCTCAAGCACAGACTGCCCCAAGGCCTTGTTATTGCTGTGCCAATAACAGTTTGTCATGCAGTGAAGCTGAAAGCAGACAAACAAATCTGAAGGCAAACAGATTCCACTGGACTGTAGATAGAGATGGGAGGATGCCATTGCATGCTTGCCATCATCCATTTGACTTGATTTGGTTCCATTTAAATGAATACGTTTTGGGATATTTGACAATATTTATAAGATTCTGATTAGTATTGGTGTTGTGTTAATATTAGTCTAATAGACATCCATTTTCCCCCGTTTTACCGAGCTGCTTTGATGGGAATTCCAGGAGGCAGGAGACTTGAATGAGTGTGTATGCAAAAGTGCACACACACTCATTTCAAGACATGATTTATAGTCTTTCTCCATTGTGATATTATTAAGCTAAACTACTTCAAATGGGCATCTGTTTCTGATTATGGCCTTAGTGAGTGGGAATGATGTATGTGGCCTTTCCTTTGCATGGAGGTCTAGTGAAGTCATGCCATACAGCAGCAGAAAACACATCCTCCATTTGGTTTGTTTACAAGGCAAAAAAAAAAAAGAAAAAAGTTGTCAATCCTACTTTTTTTTTTTCTCCACTTTTGTCAGCAATTGCATAGCACTGCTGGGTTGGTTTTATTCAATTTTAGTCACAAAAAAGAATAAAAGAAAAAAAGAAAAACACATGTTCCACAAATTACTGGCTTGGTGCAGCCATAGCTATAGCAACCATGTCCACAGAGGTCTGGTTGAGAGAGAGAGGGCCTTGTTAAAGCCCTAGAGATTGATGGCCTGTTAGAGGCTGGACTCACCACTGGCCGCCTGTAACACTGAAGTAGTTACATTGTAGGTGCTAGTTTATTCAGACAACACCAACTAGGCTAGGCTGGGTCAAGTACCACTCAAGGCCTGGGCTGATGGGTGGGC
Organism: Chelon labrosus; assembly: GCF_963514085.1. NCBI lineage: Eukaryota > Metazoa > Chordata > Actinopteri > Mugiliformes > Mugilidae > Chelon > Chelon labrosus. The sequence goes on along the minus strand of NC_140339.1, from coordinate 25,594,261 downwards.
TGGTTGAAGGAGTTGAGGGCTGTACCTTGACTTGAGTGATGGGGCTCGAGGAACTCTTGTCATTCTTCAGAGATGAGGGAGAAATGGGCCCGGTAGCATTGAGAGGCTGGGGGAGTGGAGGCATCTTGGCTCCAGGAGAGACCTGCATGCTGGCAAGCTGGGCGGCATACAGTTGCTGTAGGGAGGTGGAGAAACCCGCAAGGCGTTAACATCCAAATCCAGCAAACATTCAAAGTTTTATATTCTGTCTTTTCCTCTCCCTAGAACTCTCTTCGCTTCTGTGTCTGCCTTCATCTCCCCCTCTCTCTTTTACGTCTTTCCTCTCTTTCCATGAGGCTGGCAGAGAACCTCCATCAAAGGTCTTAACTGTATTTCAAAGACTGAACCCAGAGAGAGACAGCAGTCTTAAAAACCACACAGAGATGGCTTTCATTCAAAATACTTGGAGCCCCTATTTTCCACTCATCACAGAGAAAAGTTTGCCGACTCGATGCAAGTGTGTTAGCAAAGATCTCTCATTTCTGTAGATCTACACAACTTCCTATTGAAGTTTCTGGCCTGTGATTTGTCCACACAGTCATATGAGATGGTCCCATTCCACAACCAACCTCAGTTGGATTGCCATCACAGAATATGTTAAACACGTATAAATTAAGGCTTAAAAAACCTGCATGAAGAACACTGATGTAATCACTGTTATTTTCCTTGGTGTTAAATCAGTAAGCTTTCCAACAGTTGGTGACATTACCACACAAGAGTGTTCAAATGACTGGTGAAGCACTCAACAACAGTTGAGTCTCAGACAGCGCTCAACTCTGAAAGCTCAATTTACATTACACCACTGGGCTGATTATGTGGCATCTGCTAGAATGTGTGGTTAAATACACTGAAGAATCGAAAAAGCGTGGCGAGCCACAGACTGATAATCATCTGATGGATCAAATGATCCCTTATCCTGGAAAACATTACAGTTCAATGTTGTGAATTTATTTTTTGTAAATTGTTAAATCTGGAATCCAATCATATCGGACATATTTGATTGGATTATTATTGTGCTTCTTTTTCTGTGTCTACGGAGCTCAGCACTCCAGCGTTGCTCAGATTTCTTTCCATCCCAGGTCTGCATTGATTGGCCGCCGTGTAACTGATGAAATTGGGTTTTGTCTCCTGCTGCAAATGGCAGGGGTCTGCCAAATACAGGTACTTTTTGGGAAACTGTGTTGCTCCACATAGCCTGAGACTTCACTTCAACGGACAGATAGCGCCCCTTTACTGGCTTGCTAGATTAGGTAAACCTTATGGTTTGTGGTGTTATTCAGTCAGATGGTCCTGACAGAGAGAATCTAATTTCTCTTCCGCTGGCCAATCAGCAAACCTTGTCTCATTTCCTGGTTGGACTGGCCAAATACAGCCTGCATTTGTGTGAATGGGAAAAAGCAAGGCGGCCCTGCTGTCCTCACCTTTTTGCGGTTTAAATGAAGACTAAAGCTAAACAAACCACTTTATGTCCATGCACATATCTTGAGATATAAACACATATGTGCTCCTGTTAGAAACTTTATCGCTGCCACATAAGCGGCAGTACAAAAGGTCCATTCTTCCAGGGGACCTTAGGATAACAACAGCACATGGGCAGCGGAAATGACAGACTGATTATGTTCCCACAATGATAGCACTGCCTCCACCGCCCTCACAAACAGCCTTTTGTGTCCGACAGGATCGGACACAGGAGCAAACCCAAGTCTGTTTTCTTCTCTTCTGAGCTAGACTTGGTTAATGTCGATGGTAAGGCTACTCTGTGCGTGTGTGTGTGTGTTTTTATCTGTGCGTGTCTGTGTGTGGACTGAGAGAGGCTGGTAGGGTTGGAGAGAGGAGTCTCCATTCACTGCCTGTCACTTCAGGCTACATGGACGTCTGAGTAGAAGAGTCTGTTGGACAGATGTTTGCTAACAGGCCTGTTGATGGGCATGCCCCTGACCTTGAGTGGGAAGAACTTTATTGTCCCGGAAAAAGAGCATAATTAGGCTTTGCCTCAAATTGCACACAGTCAGGATGCAAGCACTGATTAGCAGGTCAGTGCCATGGGGTGAGAAGCAGTGGTTACTCTTGTGACCAGAAATATTCAAAGAGCCAAAGAACAATAAATACAATCAAGAGGAGAAGACGGATGAAAGGTGTGCTAATCCACCATACACTGTTCAAGGACAGATATTGTATGGCAGTGTGTATAGTCTAGAGGCTTTTGCTTTGGTGTTATGGCTAGCATAGTTAGGGTAAAAAAGTCACAAATCATCAAGTTACACCAGATTACAGAATAGTTTGACAGCCTGGCACATATACAACAAGCTCATGAACCAGTGCAGGAAGTTGTCAGTATTATTAGCGCTGTGGTGTCAGACGGATGATGCATTCTGCCAAGGCCGGTCTCCCTAAGCAGAAGACATCTGCCTGCTCCCTTCAGTTGACTCATTCACATCTAATAGCCCCTTCTTCATATCTACTTGCCAGGTGGGGGCAGCAAAAGGTTCATGGTAATGAGGGTCAAGCTGAAAGTCAATGCTCCAACTCTGGAGCTTTGGAGGAGTAGGCGAAAGCCTTACTAGAGCTCAGGCCCCTTCTGTTGATCTTTTCTGTTCCCTTTTTCCCTTCTTAACACTTTTTATTGATCAGGGAAATAAATTTTTTAGAGGAAACCTAAATAGCAGCACACAAAGGAACAGCCTTATAGAAAATAGCAAAGTGATCATAATAGCCAATGGGATTGCAATAAAGATGTTGAAATAAAACTGGCAAAATGTAAATATGTGCTTGTATTATTGTACGCTAGCGTAAAAGGTAGGGGTAACTGTATGCCATTTGCCATTATTTAAAGTGTGCATTTAGATGCTAGGAATACAATAAAATATGTGTAAAAAGTACTTTTAGCAGAGACAATATATAAATGTACTGTATATGAGGAGAATTTATAAATCTAAGGTCTTTCTTCTGACCCCATCATTGCCTGTTTCCCAGTAGAGCAGAGCAGATCTCAGCAAGCATAGATTCAAAGTGAGTGCAGCACGCCCAAGGTCAGCCTGTTAGCCTCTGGTAATTAAAAACAAGCCCTCTGGAGGCAGCAGAGGTTAAACGGGGGAGGTTCACTTTTCCGCCTGCGACATTAAACTGAGATTACACACTCTGCTGATGATGTTAGACATCTCAGAAGTATGATGTGCAATCAAGACGGACAGCATCTGTTTGTTTAGTGAATAAGAGAGCTGATGCTATAGCTGACTGTATTGCTGAAGACGCAATACAGTCAGCTATGGATTTTCTTCACTTCTGCAAACTCAGAAAACTATGCCTTGTGGTATAAAGACAAACTATAATGAAAAGCAAACATGCGTCTTGTTTTTATCCTAAGAAAGAGTTGCAGCGTGGCAATATGTGCCGAGAACACAGCGGCAGATATTTGTCAGAGTTCTGGCTGCCAGCAATAACAGCTCGTTGCGCGTTTGCAACTGTGGCCTGCAAAAATATCAACATAACGACAAAAAAATTGCCTTCAAGCCATAACAATTTGCAATGCTAACATCTTCCTTTATATGAGCACAATCTAATGGCCACACTCTATTAAACAGACTCTTGTCTCATTGTGTGCGAGGGCGTCTGTTTGTCCGTATTTCAGTGTCTCATTCACCTTTGCCTGGCCTGGGCACTGAGCACTGGACTGGATAGGAGGGGCATTAACTGTGCTTCAGTGCACCACACCATTTAAAGGCAGCACAGCGCCAGCCCCGTTTGCCACAAGGCTTGTAGAGGCTCATTGCCCAGGGCGACCATGCAGGCTGACCCAGGCTGAGCCCAGATGTCAAGAGTGGAGGAAGGCGTCCTGGTGCACTGTGCCGATGCTTTCCAGTATGGCTCAACATCTGTCTCATCTGCTGGCACCCAACCTGCTCCGCTCTAACCCTTCCTCCCTCCTCTCGATTTTTTTCTGCTTC